>NC_052077.1:26212676-27412676 GCF_015852505.1 Tachyglossus aculeatus
GTATCATTGATGATCATTCATGTCCCCTGAAGTGACTAACCTGTGGTTCAACTGTCTCTTTTCCTTTCTAATAATTGCACAGTAGCTTGGGTGAATGTGGAAAGATTCCGGTCATAAGTGTGCTTAACTATTTGTAGCCCAGCATTTTGATTTGAGTGTGTGTGTGTGTGTGTGTTCCATTTTCTAGAGGCTTTCAGACAGAAGCAAATACACAGACCGACTGTTATTTGGCTGCATTGAAGTTATAACATATATATTTTCTCTCTCTCTCTCTCTCTCTCTCTCTCTCTTTTAAGATGACCTTGAGTGATGCCATGAGGAACAAGGCGAGGCTGTCAATTACAGGAAGTACTGGAGAAAATGGACGCGTTATGACTCCAGAATTTCCCAAAGCAGTGCATGCTGTACCTTACGTGAGTCCTGGCATGGGGATGAATGTCAGTGTGACTGATCTCTCGTGATTGATAAGACCCTTTTGAGTGCCTTACACAATGGTTTTCTTGTGCGTTTATTGTCAAAGTGGTGAGAGGCATCCAGTATCTTGAAGACTTTTGTTTCAGCCAAGAATTCTTATATTTGTGGAGTTCATCTTGAATTGCAATGAATGCTTATAAAAACACATCATTTTCTACACACTTTCAAGATGAAGCTTGACTGACATGCACAGCTAACATGGAAGTACTGTAATCTGACTGAAGTCGTTGAACAGGCAACAACTAGTTTGTGCAAGCCACTGTTGTTAGTCCCTTGATTCATAATGACTTAAGCACACTTGACATCAACTGCATCAAGATGTGACATGTTTTATAGGAAAAAACAACCCTTTAAAACTAAAAAAAAAATATTTTTAAGTATTTTCACAAACTGGCTTTTAAATAAATTTGCTTCCATAATGGTTGGAAATGACAAACAATTTAAACTGTGGGGAAGTGATCAGAGAGGCTTAAAGCATCTGTTCCATATTTTTCAAAGCCAAATATGTAAATGCTAAGAGGAGGAAAAAAAATATAAGGTTCAAATCTTGTAATTTAATATGGTTATTAAAACTTTACTGTATATCCTATTCTTTAACATTTGGTGTTAATATCAAATTACTTGGCAATGCTTGACATTTGAAATAAAATTTTTTCTATGGTTTTATTTGCAAGTGGTCCAATTAATTTTGCTAGCTACAGTTTGGTCATAAATCTCAAAATGTTAAAAGGATATTACTTAGATTGTGAGGCCCTCAGACCGATCTAGACGGATCAATTTGCAAAGCCCCAGGAAGTCTTCATGTATAAATTTTCCCAAGTGAATATGTTAATACTGTTCATGACTACAGTGTATACTGCAAATGAAAAGGTGGACTAACAGAGAAGTACTTATGGGACACTATAAGTAACCTAACACCATACAGAATGGAATGCATTCTATTCCATAAATAATGCTAAGATTACAGAAATCAGGTATAAAACACCCTTCCAGTATCTTCTTAGACCCAAACTTGTAACTGTGAAAATTCCTAAATTAGACCTGTTTTTATTTTTAGAATCTGAAGGCATCCACGTAGATTTCCAACTATGACTATTTTCATGTTTTCTTCCCTTTTGATTCTACAAATTAGATCACCCCTAATTGGTTGTGATCAAATTTATTTTTTCACATGCGAAAGAATAAAACCAACCCATATAGGTTCTTAGATGGCCACTTTGGAGACGACACCATAGTTTCATTAATTTTATGGGAGTCGTATTCTCTGGGTGGCATATTCAAACATTAGTGGCAGAGAACGTGTCTCACCAACTCTGTTATTGTACTCTCCAAGCGCTTTGTACAGTGCTCTGCACACAGTAAGCGCTCAATTGATATGATTGATTCAAAAGGATATCTTTCCTTACATTTCCTGTTTCTCGTTGAAATAATGGTCAAAACTTAAGTTTTAATTGCTGTACTATTCTTTGCTTGGCTTTCAGCAATTTTTAACACTGCTATTATTCTTGTTGCTATTAGTCATTAATAGAGCACTTGATATTTTGTACAGTGCTTTTATACTGATCAGCTATTCCACAAAAGAAAAGAGGAGATACATTTTGGATTGATCCAAACTAGCCTTTTGCATTCCAAGTGGTAATATAGAATAACCCATTCCTTTTGCTCAAATTAGGTATCTCTCAATAGCATATTCCAGGGTAATCTAATTCAGTTCTTCACCTGACTCCTCACCAGAAATGTTGAAGATGCATTCTGAATTTTAATGATAGATGCTAGAATGACCAAATTGCAGACTAATTGTGTCCATATGGTACTAAAAACAATTTTTAAAGACTAAAAAAGATTACTGTATACAATGAAAAACTATTTACTGTACCTCTGGGCCTACTCTTCTGAAAAACTGTAGCTTACAAATCTTTCTTTGTCAAGCCTGAACTAATGTATATAATTGAAATAATGTAAAGTTATATTTTCATGTTTTTATAGTTACGACATGACAAAAATACATACTGTAAGACTTTCAATTACGGATAATGCTGATTGGATAATGCACATCTCAGTTACGAACAGTAATCGTAGTTTAATATTCATGTAACGGTGCATCAATATATTGCTATATAAATGTCTTTGTGCATTTAAGTGAAAAGTAGTCCAGAGTGATGACAGCTGTCTAAAGGTTTTTTTAATTCATTTTATATAGAAAATGTTACGGAAAGACCAAAATGTTTATGAAATATTCTTATGTAAATTTCCAACTGTCCTTTCTGATAGCTTTTTGTTTACAGTACAATATCTTATTTCTGCTGTGTTAAATGGGTGTCGATTCCAAGCAGGACAAACACTTTCAATAATTTCTTCTGAAGATGATGCGGATCCAGGTTTCCATGTGTATCTTCTCTAGGACACAAAATGCTTTGGGTTTTAATTTAAAATCTAACATGTGATGGCTTTTCTGGAGTGTTGTACAAATTAATCATACATAAAAACATATTCTTAAAAAAAAGCCAAAGATCCTTAATTTTTTTTCATTTAATGTTTAAAGTTGTTAATTCAAGGTGGGTGGGGAGGAGAGTAAGTGAACTCAGAACTTGTGCCTATGAAGTAGAATGTTCTTTTATGGGGTTTTTTTTTTTCAAGGAGACACAAATCTTTCCTGGTAGAAACATTACTTGGGTAAATGATCATGAATTCCAATATTCCAGAGTGTTTTTTTATAACCAGAATCATAATTTAATTGACACAGTTTTTAAAGATGAATGAAATTACCACCCATCACTCTATGTACTTTCTGATAATGGTAAGTTTGCTAACTACAAATTCAGGGTTAGTCCACATAACCAATTCTTTTAAACTATTCCTTAAGAATATGGTGGTAGTTAATAATTTCCCAGCATGAAGAAGGAAGAGATGAGACCTTTGGACTACAATGGATGACAATTAAGATTTTTAGGTAGGATATATTTAACTGAAATACTGGACCTTTTATACACTGTTGAGGGTTTTTCCCCTATCATTATTCAGGTTATTTCAATGTTCAATTTCTAAGAAAAATGATTTTAGACATGCCAAATACAACCCCACCTTCTTTTACTGTATATTTTATATTTATTTGGATTACCCCCTTTAATGTGCAAGAGGATTTGCATCTCTAGACTTTCCTGTATCTAAATCCCTCTATGGCACTGAAGTGGACTGCAATTAGTCATTCATTCCCTGTATGGGCCATTAAGGGGCTTCTTGGTACTTTGTGGTGGCAGATATTTCAAGGAAACATAAGTGGCAGTGAGAAGAGAACACAAGGTTTTGACTGTAGCAGGAGTGCATTAGATTGCCCCAAATGCCTTATTAGTTCAAGTTGGGAATTAGATGGAATTCAATGAGTTGGCTGCTTTTGTTGTTTAAAATTTTCTCTGTCTTCTCAAAATATTCTAAAAGTTCATTATTCGTGTTTTGAGAGCTCATCTTAATTTTTCAGAAGAACTTGAAAAGTTTTATTTTTTTCGCTAGGTTTATGCAGTTTGAGTGTTAGATAAATGTTTAACGGCTACCCATGGTCAGGCCTCTAGTTGCAAAAAAGGCAAATAATTGAGGCAATTATATATGCAATTCAAGCACCCCTCAACAAATCTAATTCTATCTCAATAATTTAAGTATAATTTGCCTGAATCATCATCTAAATGATCTATAACTCCACTTTCCTTTTCTAGCAGAGCCCTTTTAATTATATACTTAGGGTCATAGTAACACTTTTTAAAAAATAGTGTAATTATACTTATTAATCACTTATGCTATGCTAAATGCTGGGATAAATACAAGGTAGTGATATCTGACACAGATGAGAAAAGTGAAGCTCAGAGACATTGTGACTTGGACGAGGTTGCACAGTAAGCAAATGGCAGAGCCTAGGACTTGAACCTGGGTCTTCTGAATCCCAGTTTTGTGGTCTTTCCACTTGGCCATGCTGCACAATGTCCATATTATATCAACAAATCTAGCTGATTATTCCACAATTCGCGATTCACGAAGGTTATAAAAAGCAAAAAGTTATTCTGGACACCCACAAACTAAAAAAAAAAATAGTTGACAAAGATAGATCAGCTGAAGAGTAAAAACATGCAGGGCAAGAGCAGGGGATTAATACCTGTAGCAGCTGCCTGGACAGATTCTTGACCAAAGGCCTACAATAGCAGTCAATAGCAACTGTCCTGTTGGATGCCTGAGTCAAGTCCCTAGGATCAATTTATTGGATCAGTTTAGTGGTATATATTGAATGCTTCCTCTTTGCAGAACATTATATTAAGAAGCTCTTGGGAAAGTTCAGTGCAGTAGACTTGAAAAGCATGATCCTTGCCCAGTTGATCAAAGGATATTTACTGTGTGAAGAGCGCAACGAAACAAATGACAAAATTGGTGAACATGATCGCTGCCCGTAAGGAGATTACAGGCTAGGATGGTCTACTGCAGTCCCCATCACAAACTGGGCAGCAGGAGCGGCATTAATATGGGATGAAGTATCCTCTTCTGGGCTGCTGGGAGACCAGGACAGCCAGGTGGAGATAGTGGAGGAAGCAGAGGTGAATGAAGTAGGTAAGTGCTGCCCTTTATCTTCCAGCCATCAACCACTCACTTCTTTCCTCATCATCTCTCTCTCCCCCTCTCCTTTCTCCTTTGCCTCTCTGTTCTTTTCCATTTAATTCTTTCTCTCTTCCCTTCTCCCTATTTTCTCTATCCCCCATTTCCTCTATTTTTCTCTATTACCCTTTTCCTTTTTTCTTTTTCTTTCCTTCTTCCTCGAGTTTACCTCTGGTCCCCTTTGCTTGGCCAAGAAATAATAAAAAGAGGAAGTGAAGCTGCCAATTTGTGGCAAACACTGTGGCTAGTGATAATCATCTCAAATATCTCCTGTGGATGTAAGGTGCTGTGTGAATGAGCATTTTCTTCCTGTCCCAAAACTAGATCACAGGATTTATCTCAAAATCAATAGTATTTATTGAGAACCTACTGGGTTGCAAGACTACATTAAACTCTTGGGTGAGTATAATGGAGACAGAAAGTATTTTCCTTGTACTTAATAATAATAATTGTAATAATAATCATGGTATTTGTTAAGTGCTTACCATATGCCAGACACTGTACTAAGTACCGGGTAGATACAAGTAAATCGGGTTGGACACAGTCCCTGTCTGAGGTGGGGCTCACAGTCTCAATCCTCATTTTATAGATGAGGTAACTGAGGCCCAGAGAAGTGAACTGACTTGTCCAAGGTCACACAGCAAACAAAATTCATGACCTTCTGACTTCTAAGCCCGTGCTCAATCCACTATGCAAGGCTAACAGGAAACAGACACAAAATTATTTACAGATATTAGCAGTAGTAATAGTAGTACTGAAGCAGAGAAGAGAAGTAGAGCAGCAGTATAGTAAATAGTATAGGAGTAATCAGAAAAGTAATGTGTCTGTTTATTGTTGTATTGTGCTCTCCCAAGCATTTAGTTCAGTGCTTTGCATGCAGTAAGCGCTCAATACTCTTGAATGAATGAATAATAGCCTTCTAAACCTTAGAGTCTATGTCTACATAGACACGGAATGTCAGAGAAGCAGCGTGGCTCAGTGGAAAGAGCACGGGCTTTGGAGTCAGAGGTCATGGGTTCAAATCCCATCTCCGCCAATTGTCAGCTGTGTGACTTTGGGCAAGTCATTTAACTTCTCTGGGCCTCAGTTATCTCATATGTAAAATGGGGATTAAGACTGTGAGCCCCCCGTGGGACAACCTGATCACCTTGTAACCTCCCCAGCACGTAGAACAGTGCTTTGCACATAGTAAGTGCTTAATAAATGTCATTGTTATTATTAGTAGTAGTAACAAAAAATAATAGAGTTCATTATCCACTTACTGTGTGCAGAACACTGCACTAAGTGCTGAGAAGAAAAATATACAAATGGGAAATAGACAGGGTCCCTGTCCCTCAAGGGGCTCAAAGTCTGAAAAACAGGGGAGGGAACTGGTGCCAGATTCTTAAGGAGAGATGAAATAAAAGATTAAGGCAACCTAAAGACAAAATATTTACATGGCACTGTGAGTAAAGTGGCAGAATTTCAGGCTCTTCACAGCTTAGAGTCCTGTTACAACTGCAGCCATGGTGACCACTACAGCAGTAGCCTCTACAACCTTCATGATGTTTTGTGGAAATGGCATCTAGCCACTTTTCTGTTTCCTGTCTTGGAGGTACAGGGAAGCTTGGGATGGATGGGGAGAAAAGCATATAAAGAGTGGAATTTGTATATTAGTGAATACAAAGGTGGTAATAATAATAATGATGATGGCATTTATTAAGTGCTCACTATGTGCAAAGCACTGTTCTAAGCGCTGGGGAGGTTACAAGGTGATCAGGTTGTCCCACTGGGGGCTCACAGTCTTAATTCCCATTTCACAGATGAGGTAACTGAGGCACAGAGAAGTTAAGTGACTTGCCCAATGTCACACAGCTGACAATTGGTGGAGCTGGAATTTGAACCCATGACCTCTGACTCCAAAGCCCGTGCTCTTTCCACTGAGCCACGCTGCTTCTCTGACATTCCGTGTCTATGTAGACATAGACTCTAAGGTTTAGAAGGCTATTATTCATTCATTCAAGAGTATTGAGCGCTTACTGCATGCAAAGCACTGAACTAAATGCTTGGGAGAGCACAATACAACAATAAACAGACACATTACTTTTCTGATTACTCCTATACTATTTAAGTATTTTCAAAATTATATTGTCATATGTGTCTTCCTAAATCAATTTATGTTCTTTATCTTCAGCTAATCTTAAAAAAAAATAACTGAGCCCAGCATTTCCATGAAGAGTCACAAATCCTTATTTAGTTTCTCTGTGCTAGATTTTCCCTTCATTGAACTAGAGCTAACGGGTGGGGAAAGTCACAGGCAGCCAGAAAACTCTAATATAACTACCCATCTGAGAGTACTCCTGGAATGTGTTTGCTGCCAACATTGACTTTCATACATGCCAGTGAAAACCCTTCCAAGCTACCGGCTTCAGGCTCTGTCAGTTAATGATCTTTACTGCTGATTCTACTCATTTTTGATTAATTACAGTATTAAGAGAAAGGAGAGTAGGGGCTAAGAGGAATAAGGCTCAGCTAAGTAAATGAAGTGATGTGGTCTCTCATTGAGAAGGATGGAATAATCCGAAACCAAGTCTCAGGATCAAGGACCAGCATGAAGGAATTGATTATAGTGATAGAGGTTTGCAAAGTGTCACCCAGTTTCTCATTCCTACAAGTTGTGCTAATAACCTTTTAGGCAAGTAAGATAAAGTAGAAGGTATTCTATTTTAGAAGATGCTCTTTAATCCCTTGACTTGGCAGCTGAATCTGGCTCATGTTTTGACTAAGCAGCGTTCCTCAGCAGAAAGAACATGGGCTTTGGAGTCAGAGGTCATGGGTTCAAATCCCATCTCCACCAATTGTCACCTGTGTGACTTTGGGCAAGTCACTTGACTTCTTTGTGCCTCAGTTACCTCATCTGTAAAATCGGGATTGACTCTGAGCCCCCACCATGGGACAACCTGATCACCTTGTAACCTGATCACCTTGTAACCTGATCACCCTAGCGCTTAGAACAGTGCTTTGCACATAGTAAGTGCTTAATAAGTGCCATCATTATTCTTATTATTATACATTGTCTTCCAAGAAGGAAGCAGTGATCATTAGCTTTCTCTATGTTGGTACTGGGAAGAAGGAAAAGACCTTGCAGAGAAAAAGGACTCCAGCTATAAATGCACTTGGATCTTAGGTTAATATTTATACTAGTCAGCCTAGTGAATGAATGTCACATACATTCTTTGTTATTTTCTTGGTTATTTTCTTACTTTACCTTTAGTTGATGTTTGAGCTTGGTGATAAGATGTATTCAGTGTGCTTTCCTTCCTCGCTCATTATATTGCCCACCCCTCCTGACACTGGTTTTTCTAGCTCTTACTTCTCAGTTATATTTTTTTTCTATTTCACCATATGAACCTCAGTTGTTTTCTTTAGGTTTTTTTTCCTGCCATACGGGCCTCATTTAAAAGACCAATTGATTGGGTTTCATCTGTGAGTTTCGTACCGTTCATAATTTCACAATAGCAAAGTGTCATTAATAGTAGTAGAAAAAACATCATGGCCTGGTGGAAATATCATAGGCCTGAGAGTCCTCTGGGTTCTAGTCCCAGCTTCACTACATGTCTCCTGTGAGACCTTGGGCTAGTCACTTAAATTCTCTGTACCTCAGTTACCTCATTTGTAAAATGGGGGCTAAGATTAGGGAGCCCCATGTGGGACATAGACCATGTCCAACCTGATTAGCTTGTTTCTACCCCAGCGCTTAGTATAGTACCTTGCACAAAGGAAATACTTAACAAATACAATAAAAAAAAAGTACCTTGTTTACCTGTACATTATGTAAAGTGCATTTAAAAACATATTTTAAGAAAGTGAAAGGGGTATGAGGTGATCAATTAAGGAGAGAGAAAATATAACAGTCCCATTATCTTAGATGATAGCATGCAATTATGCCCTTTGACTCACACTGCAGGAAGAAGCATTAACTCCAGTAGCAGAGAAAAAGAACAATTTCATTGTTGCTGGATATTATGGAAGACAATGCTCACTAGGAATGGTCAACTGTGCTATTCCCAGTTGAGATTTCCCTAGGAAAATGTTTTTTGACTCGATCTTTATTACCATGAATTATTCATTTGTTCTTATAGTAGGAAATAGCACTTTAACCTCTGAAAGGAAAGAATAGACCCATTTATGCTTTTAATCCTATTAGATTATTAAATTATGATGCTATCTGTCCTATGGGATTTTCACTATTATTATGAAACTATAATTTGGGAGATTTTTCCCTAAAATTAAGTGCTTTATTGTGGAAACAGGAATGGTTTGCTAGTACTTTCTCTTGAAGTTGTTCTGCCATTAGTCTTCAGATTGTTGCATTTGTTGATAGCTCTGACAACTCCTATACAGTTAAATTCTGCCTTTCCAATGTTTATTCTCTCTTTTTACAAGAAGCCCAATTTCAATTTGAACCTGAATAGAGCTAAGATAACTAATGTAAAATTGCCTAGGAAGAGAAATGAATGAAATGTTTATGAAGATTAGCTTTGCAACCAGATTGTGATGCTCTTTTTCACCAACAAAAGCTATGTTTGTGAGCCCGTTGTTGGGTAGGGACCATCTCTATATGTTGCCAACTTGTACTTACCAAGCGCTTAGTACAGTGCTCTGCAAACAGTAAGCGCTCAAAAAATACGATTGAATGAATGAATGTCTTGCCCTCTCTGAGAAGATTTTGGGCATGTCTTCTAGTCGTCATCCTTTTGAATGATGAACTAGTTTTATTTCTAGGTCTACACTGTATGCCTTGCATTAATTAGAATTTATTGTAATCCTTGGTTCCAACTGCTAAAATCTTTTATATTAGGGATCAAAATTTATTTTAAAATATTGTACCAAGTCTTCACAAATGCAAAGCCACTTTTTGGATGTAAGTTAAACATTTCACAGGTGCTTGAATTTTTCAGGGTTTTGGAGTTTCAGTTAGTGCACTCAAAAAGTCACTAACAAGTCAGAGGGAAGAATCCCTTTCTTGTGCTAGACCCAATGCAGGAAACTCAAAGGCATTATCACACTTGAAAGCAATTCTACCCTGCTCAAATTGTCCAATATTTCAAGAAAGTAGCTTAGTTACCAAAAATGACAATAATTGTGGTATTTGTTAAATGCTCACGAACACTGTACTAAGTGCTGGAGTGGTTACAAGATAGGTCAGACATAGTCCCTGTTTCACAGTCTAAGTAAGGAGACAGAAGTGATATACAATTCCCATTTTACAGAGGAGGAAACTGAGGCACAGAGAAGTTGAGTTCTTGCCCAAGGTCACACAGCAGGCAAGTGGCACGGCCAGGACTAGAATCCAGGACCTCTGATTCCCAAACCTGTAATCTTTCTACTAGACCATTGAACCATTCATTTTTTAATTTACCATGTGCCCTGGGATGGAAACAACTGTTTTGTTTTATTATGAGCTATAATGCAGGCTTTTCCTCAGTCAATCTATAGTACTGATTAAACTTCTACTGTAACTGGGCACAGTGCTAAGCACTTGGAGAAAAATACAATTAAGTTAGCATATGTGAATTAGCCCTCGAAGACATAACATCCGAACAGGGGAGGCAGATATTAAGCATTATAGGAGAATTTGGTGTGTGTGCAAGGTGACCTGAAAATATTACAGGAGTCCTATGGGGATTCA
Source organism: Tachyglossus aculeatus (assembly GCF_015852505.1). Lineage (NCBI taxonomy): Eukaryota > Metazoa > Chordata > Mammalia > Monotremata > Tachyglossidae > Tachyglossus > Tachyglossus aculeatus. The sequence goes on from NC_052077.1 coordinate 26,223,454, forward strand.
ACAGGTATAGAAGCTTAACACCAACAGAATTTCTTGAGTGCAACGGAATGGAAAATGAAACCCAATCAAGTGGTCTTTTAAATGAGGCCTGTATGGCAGGAAAAAAAAAATTAAGAAAACAACTGAGGTTCACATGGTGAAATAGAAAAAAAATATAACTGAGAAGTAAGAGCTAGAAAAACCAGTGTCAGGAGGGGTGGGCAATATAATGAGTGAGGAAGGAAAGCACACTGAAATGGGTTTGAGCAGAAGAAAAAAACAGGTTTGAGGTGGGGGAGGGACATCGGGTAATAATAATAATAATGGCATTTATTAAGTGCTTACTATGTGCAAAGCACTGTTCTAAGTGCTGGGGAGGATACAATGTGATCAGATTGTAATGTAATGATGTAATGATAGCATTTATTAAGCGCTTACTATGTGCAAAGCACTGTTCTAAGCACTGGGGAGGTTACAAGGTGACCAGGTTGTCCCACGGGGGGCTCACAGTCTTCATGCCCATTTTACAGATGAGGTAACTGAGGCACAGAGAAGTTAAGTGATTTGCCCAAAGTCACACAGCTGACAATTGGCAGAACCGGGATTTGAACCCATGACCTCTGGCTCCAAAGCCCGAGCTCTTTCCACTGAGCCACGCTGGTGGGTAAAGCAAAGTGATATGAAACTAACCAAGAGAAGAGGAGGACTGGCATTGAGAAGAATATACATTGAGTGTCTTCCCCCAGATCATTTAAAGACAGCAGCCCCCCCACCCCTTGGTTAGTTTATTTCTTCTAGGCATAATTGTTCATCTCCATCTTCCTGATTTGCAGTATGCCTCAAACTGCACTTTGGGAATTGAAATATCATTGGGCAGTTGGTTCAGGCACCTGCAGTTGTAAATAACAGGTAGCTGATGCAGACAATTGTTGTTAGGATTCCCATCCCAGTTGGCTTAATGAGTATAATGTTGATGGAAAATCAGTACTGCTCTTTAGCTACTGCTAGGAACAAATTAAAAATTTTAAAAACAAAACAAAATATTTTCTACCCACTCTTTTACTCATGACATCATACCCTTTGTCATTCTTGGAACAATCTTATCTCTCTTGCCGTCATTCCCTTGGTCACAGCCTCCCTCTTGCCTGGAATTTTATTTACATCTCATAGATCACCCCATCTCCACCTTATAAGCCCTAGTAAAATCACATTTCTTCCAGGAAGCCTTCCCTCACTTAACTTTCATCTATATCCCCATCCAATTTTCCTTCTCTAGTGCATCACCATGGCACCTGAGTCTGTGCCCCCTCAACATTTAGGTAATCACCCCATCTTTCCCAACCTCACAACACTTATATACATATCTGTATATATGTCTGTATATATGTATATATGTCTGTACATATGTATATATGTTTGTACATATTTATTACTCTATTTTACTTGTACATATCTATTCTATTTATTTTATTTTATTAGTATGTTTGGTTTTGTTCTCTGTCTCCCCCTTTTAGACTGTGAGCCCACTGTTGGGTAGGGACTGTCTCTATATGTTGCCAATTTGTACTTCCCAAGCGCTTAGTACAGTGCTCTGCACACAGTAAGCGCTCAATAAATACGATTGATGATGATGATGATGATCTTTATACTCAGCTGCTTCCCCTACCTGTAATTCATTTCAATATTTGTCCTCTGGTTTATTGTACACTCCTTGAAAGCAGAGTTCATATCTGCTTGCTCTACTGTACTCTTCCATGTCCTTAGTGCAATACTTTGCACAGAGTAAGTGCTCAATAAATATCACTGATTAATGACAAAAGTAAAGGAATGGGAGAAGAAAAAGCCAGGCAACCAGATAACCACTAATCAAGTAATTTGCCCCTAAAAAAAGGAGTTGGCTCCGTGAATGAGAAGAGGGGCTGCTCCTGTCTCTTGGTGTTTATTGAGAGCTATCTATTGCCGAGCACTGTATTAAGTGTTTGGGAAAATATAAGCACTTGGAAAAGTAGTGTCAGAATATCATCCTTAGCATCTCTTGCTTAGAGAGAGCAGATCCAACCTAATGATATGCTTTTTTTTCTTCCCAGAAGCTAAGTTTTTGGAGACCAGGAACTGCAGTGCAACAGCAGAAGACTCAAATGATGCAATTTTGATTCTGAGCTCATCAACCTCCTCTCAGTCATGGTTGACAATGACAAACATTATGACCAATGATCTGAGTGGAGGCTGACTTAGACCATCAGTTTTCATCATTTTTCCATCCCTAGTGTATTGTTGAAATTATATAAAAGGGAATGGAAAAAAAATAGAAATAGCATGATCTCTTCTTCAGAAAGACGAAATGTCTTTTGAAAGTATTTTATATTAAAATAGCGAAGTCTAGAATCATCATCATCATCAATCGTATTTATTGAGTGCTTACTATGTGCAGAGCACTGTACTAAGCGCTTGGGAAGTACAAATTGGCAACATATAGAGACAGTCATCGTGAAGCTAAAACCATCTTTGTTAAAGACTTCTCTGTACCTGGGCACTTAACTGCAGTTTGGTAAGCATGAAACACATGAGATTGAGCATGGACTCAGCTCTGAAGACTCAGGACAAGCTTTACTTGCTATCTAAAATTGTTGGTAGACTTAGTACAGTGCTGTGCATACAGTGAGCACTCAGTAAATAGGATTGATTCTGAGTTCCTTATACTGTACTGCAATTAGTTCAGCTACTGCCTCACAGTTTAGAAGGTGGCAACTGAAGAAGCAGTGTCAAAAAGAGAGAAAGAAGGGATTTGCAGTTGGTTAGGTTTTTTTAATATTTGTTAAGCACTTACTAAATGTCAAGCATTGTTCTCAACTCTGGGGTATCTGGGATCGATGCAAGTCAATCATGTTGGATACAGTCCCTGTCCCACACGCGGTTCACAGTCAAGTAAAATGGATTTGAAGTTGAGGCAACTTAGACACAGAGAAGTTAAGTGAGTTGCCCAAGGTCACACAGCCACAGAGCTGGGATTAGAATCAAGATCCTCTGGCTCCCAGGCCCATATTTTATCCACTAGGCCATGCTGCTTATTGGAAAGAGCTACGTTTCATTAGATTGTAAGCTTCATGAACCTGATCATGTTCCTTTTTTTCCTTCCCCTGTTTCCGATACTCTCATTTCTGTACTCTAAACTTGAGGGGCCAAATCAATCCTGGGTATAAGAGCTATATAAACTGCTAATCTGATCTGCACTTGAAAAAAATGTATTTTGTAAGTAATTCCAACACAAAGAATCAGATGAAAAGTTGATACTTTCCCCATTTGCTGATGTCACTTCAGTTTTACCATTGAATAGAGAAATGGAAAAGTATAAGGAAAAAAAAAAAACAAGAATCTGGAAATTAATCATGTTCATATTTAAGCTTAACTGGTACAATAAAAAAAATCCACTCACCATTTCTCTGGTGAAGTAAGTTCTGAAGTTATTCAGTTGTGACAAAAATGGTTGGGTTGGTTGTGTAAATAATAGTTCTTTCAAGGGACTTGGCTGTGGCTGGATGTCTTTTTTTTTTTATTGGTGCAGGTGCATTAAATTACAGAGAGGTCAGTGTTCTAAGTGCTTCCTGGGGGACTCCATTAAGTGAGATAATTGGGCAAATGAACTGAATTCTGGAGTAGATATTTTGTCTAATGCCCTTAGGGAACTCTTCAATCCTATTTCTGTTGGCAATACTGTTCATCTAAATCCTTCCCCAGAATAAGAACCAAAACAATAATGCGTGGACAAAGACAATTCTTTATTACCAGGTTCTATTTCAAAAACAAACTCACTCCAGTTGAGATAATTATTCCTCCTCTTAATGGTGGTTTCAAGAATAGCTGTGATAAAGAGCAAAGGGAAGACCTCCAGAGGAGGCATATTAGGGTCAGCCAAAAAGATGAAAAATCATTGCTTGATTTCCTCATTAACTAATTTAGGCTTGGGCTCAAACTTGACAGACCACTGATTCATTAAAGGAGGGAACTGCACAGTGACCTAATGGGTAAAACAGAGGTGGAAAGTCCTGGGTTTGAATCCCTGCTGTGCCATTGGTTTGGTGTGAGACCTTGGGCAAATCCCATAACTTCTCTGGACAATAGTTTTCTCATCTGTAAAAAGGGGATAATACAGGTCATGACCCCTGTGACAGTGATTGTCAAATCTCATAATCTTGTAACTATTATTATTATTACATTTGTTAAGTGCTGTGTTCCAAGGACTGTTATATGCACTTGGATACATACAAGTTCATTAGGTTGGATGCTGTTCCTACCTCACATGGATCTCACAGTCTAAGTAGGAGGGAAAATAGGTATTTAATCCCGACTTGTACTTCCCAAGCGCTTAGTACGGTGTTCTGCACATAGTAAGCGCTCAATAAATATGATTGATTACAGTATGCTCTATTGAATACAATTGTATTCAATTGATTGAATACAATTTTACAGTTGAACCTGAGGTATAGAGATGTTAAGTGACTTGCCCAAAATCATACAGCAAACAATTGGCAGGGCCAGGATTAGACTGGCTATTCTAATTCCCGGGCTGGGCTCTTTCCTCCAAGCCTCATCTCTCTTAGTGTTAGCCTCATCATCATCAAATGCTGTCAAGTCATTTCTGATTCATAGAAACCCTGTGGACATATTCTTTCCAAAACGTACTATTTTTGCTTTTCTGTAGTGGTGCTGGTATGTAAGGGGCATCAGCTTTGCTTGATGGTTCAGCTTAGACCTTTCCAATACGGGTATCCGTCGTTAGAGAATATCTCTCAGTGACATATCTCTAAGCTTCATTGGAGTACTGAAACTCTTCTGCCTTGATAAGACATTGATTCATAGGAGAGGCTTACCTTGTAGAAAGGACTTCTTTTTTTTATAAAGGCCATAATAAAGTGGCAGTGAGGATATAAGCAGAGAAGTAGTTATGGTATTTATCGTGCCCCTACTGAGTGCAATGCTTTTTTATGTGCAAAAGTACAACAGCATGTATCCATCAACAGTATTTATTAAATGTTTACCCTTTGCAGAGCACTGTAAAAGCACTTGGGAAAGGTAGTAGCCATGAACCCTACCCTCAGAGAGCATTCATTCTAGTGAGGAAGACAGACTTTAAAATACATTAGATGTAAGGAGAAGCAATAGAGCATAAATCAATATATTGATCAGTAAAATTTATTGAGCACTTTATTGTATGCAAAACAACGCAATAAAACAGAATTGGTAAAAATGGTAGAAATGTTCCCTGCCCACATCAAGTCTAGAGGGGGACTTACTATTGTAAGATATAAAGATATGTATATAAGTACAAAGGGAAATAAAAATATTCAGAGAAGCAGCATGGCTCAGTGGAAAGAGTATGGGCTTTGGAGTCAGAGGTCATGGGTTCTAATCCCAGCTCTGCCACTTGTCAGCTGTGTGACTTTGGGCAAGTCACTTAACTTCTCTGTGCCTCAGTTACCTCATCTGTAAAATGGGGATTAAGACTGTGAGCCCCATGTGAGAGAACCTGATTACCTTGTATCTACCCCAGCGCTTAGAACAGTGCTTGGCACATAGTAAGCTCTTAACAAATACTGCTTGGCACATAGTAAGTGCTTAACAAATACTTTAATTATTATTATTATATGCTTATCACTCAATAAATCAATCACTGATTGAGATCTTACTGTGTGCAGAACACTGTACTAAGTTATGGGAGAGTACAGTATATTAGGGTTGGTTGACATGTTCCCTGCCCTCAACAAGCTTCCAGTCTTGAGGAGGGAGGCATACAATATAAATAAATAAATTAGGGATATATACGTAAGTGCTGTGGGGCTGAGGGAGGGGTGAATAAAGGATGCATAACCAAGTGCAAGGATAACACAGAAGGAAGAAGGAGGAGTGAAATGGCTTAGGGAAGGCCTCTTGGAGAAGATATGCCTTCAGTAGAGAAGCAGCATGGCTCAGTGGAAAGAGCATGGGCTTGGGAGTCAGAGATCATGGGTTCTAATCCCGCCTCTGCCACTTGTCAGCTGTGTGACTTTGGGCAAGTCACTTAACTTCTCTGGGCCTCAGTTATCTCATCTGTAAAATGGGGATTAAGACTGTGAGCCCCACAGGGGACAACCTGATTACCTTGTATCTCCCCCAGCGCTTAGCACATAGTAAGCATTTATAAATATCACTATTATTATTATTATTATTATTAAGGCTTTGAAGGTGCAAAGAGTGACTGTCAGTCAGATATGAAGAGGGAGGGCATTCCAGAGGTGGCAGGACATGGGTGAGAGGTTGATGATGAGATAGATGAGACCAAGGTACAGTGAGTAGGTTGCTTTAGAGGAACTTGGGTGACATGAAAGTACTGAAGTGGCAGTAATGGGAAAAATAGGGAAGGAAGTGAGAGACTATCTCCTGGAGGAGATATGATCCTGGAGGGTTTTTGAAGATGGGGAGAACAATGCCGGATGTGAAGGAGGGGAAGTACCAGCAAAAGGAAGGACATAAGCAAGAGGTTTACAGCGAGAGAGATGAAAACAAGGGACATTGAGTAGGTTGGCTTGAGAGTAGCCAAGTGTAAGAGCTGGGGTGCTGTGGTAGAAGAGTAAAGATGTGGAAAGAAATGGACATGCTCCTTGCCCTCAGAGAGTTTATACACTAGCTTAACCTGCTTCTTTTAGTTTCAATTCCAAAGCATAACCTTGCTAATCAAGTGACAAAATGACTGGTATTCATCTAGAAGCTACTGATCCTGATTTTTAGCCTTTTAAAATGGAGAAAATCGCTAGCATTTTCTTCCCAGTGCTGTATTTGATTGGTATCTGTTCATAATTCAAGAGAAAAAGTTAACTTCAGACTTAGATTTGTAAAGGTTAAGATGAGGGTTATGAATAGCTTATTATTTTAAAAATAAATTTTGAATGAGGAATTATAAATCGTGTATTTTGAATGTGGTTGATAGCCAGAAAAAGATAAGTATTTATCAGATCAGAATTTATCTCCAAAAATAGCAGTGTAATGTTGATCTAAAATGCTAGAAATCCTGTTATCATTGAACAATTATTAGGGAAGATTTCTGAATAGTAAGAGTTGTGAGATCCCTTGTATGATACCAAATAAGTTGGAGACCTCTGCCCTACAGATTTTTACAAAATTGTGTAGGCAGCAATTGTTGGAAATAGTATTAATGTTTATCTACCCAAAGCCAAGGAGATGGTTTCTTTATTCTTTGGAGGGTTTTTTGATTATATGATTTCATTATTTCAATTGCTTCAAATTCACTGGAGGAAATGATTTGGCAAATATAGTGTGTCGTTCATTCATTCAGTCATATTTATTGAGTGCTTACTGTGTGCAGAGCACTGTACTAAGTGCTTGGGAAGTACAAGTTAGCAACATATAGAGACGGTCCCTACCCAACAGCGGGCTCACAGTCTAGTCTAGTGTCACAAAATAAACCAAATGAAAGGTCACTGACAGAAGCAGCAATAGCAAGGGAAGCAGAGAGGCCTACTGGATAAAGCACAGAACTGGGAGTCAGAGGACTTGGGTTCTAATTCTGGCTCTGCCACTTGTCTGCTGTGTGACTTTAGGCAAGTCGCTTAACTTCTCTGGGGCCATAGTTTCCTCAAGTGTAAAAGAGGGATTTAATACCTCTTCTTCCTCCTACTTAGGCTGTGACCCTCATGTGGTTCAGGGACTGTGTTCTACCTGATTAACTTGTCTCTACTGCAGTGCTCATTAGAGTGGAAGGAAGGAATGGGGAGGTGATATGGAAGAAGAGTATCCATAAACCAATGAATAAATCAATGAAAATTAAAATGTATAATCCTTTCATTCTACTGTAAATGTTACAGCAAGATATACTGGTTTTCCTCCTTGGCATTGAATGTCGAGTAAGATTTTCTCATAGATTTACAAGATTTTATTATATGAATAAGGGAACTAATACAGATGGATTATATAAGCCATCTTGTTTGGATACCATCTGTAGCAGAGATGATTGACATTTTTAATTTTAAAAAAGAATGTAGCAGCAGGGCAGTCTTCTGTGGCTGACTTCAAAGTTCATTTCCAGCAGAGTGAGAGGGTGGAGATGAATGAGAGCATAACTATCAAGCCAGAAATACACTCAAAATAGGATCACAATTCAAGGGACTTCATAAAGTGGCTTGAAGCCTGTGGGTGTAAGTGTTTCGTCCTTTGGAGTAGCCTGGAGTTAGGAGCAGCATTATTAGGGGCAGCTGCCTGACTTGCTTGCATGGGTGACTTGTTAGCAGTGACACTGCCAGAAATCTTGCAGAAATGGAAACAGGTTTAAGAGAAACTGTTTAAACCACAAATATAGAATTAGGTTACATCTTTTGGGATTTATGATGCAGTCCCAATTAAGGTTTCATCTTTTTTGGTCTACTTTAATTTTTTGATAAAAATAAGGAAAGAAATACAATTCAGCCTTTCCCCCTCTGTTTTCAGATGGGAAATTAAGAGCCTAGAAATAGTAAGACATTAAGTAATTTGCCTGAGGTCACCCAGAAAACAAGAGAGCCAAGATTATAATCTACATCTCCTGACATCTGAAGAATAGTCTATTGTCAAGTTTACCTTTTTACAGTGGATTTAAATGACACTGCATTTTCATTTGGGGAAGATCCAAATGGTTGATATTTATCTGAAACATGGTTCATGTTGTACACATGAACGTGCATATACAGATAACATGATCTGTATGAATTATATATCAGAATAATAACTATAGACATTTTATTGAATGTACCTACAGTTTTCCTTAAAAAAATAATTTTAAATGATTTGAAAAATCTCACAGTAGTCCTGTTATCTCTTTTGGACTCATCCATAGTTCCCTAGTTTTGCCAAAGTATGTAGTTTTCAACCATTTTGAGCATGGTGACCATAAATTCTAGATACAGTCTATAATATCACTTTAAACTAGAACTCATGTGGATGGGCTTTCTTTGGGAAATACTTTTTGTCAGGAAGCTTCACATTTGATGACTTTCATGCCTGAAAAATATCCTTAGGATAGGTTTGAAGCCAAAATAATCTCTTAAAGAAAGAATGTATTTATACCTTCCAGGTCAGGCATATTCTCAAGAAGTAGTATTCACATCTTGCCTATCAATTTCACTGTAGAATTTCTTTCTCCACTGTTCTAGTCATTTCTCTTTGGAGAGCACAGAGTTTAAAAACATGTTGTAAAATAGGAAACCTATTACATCAAACTTTTGTCTAAACTTTTCTTGAGAATTTGAGAATAGTTCTCCTCAAGAAGGCTTTATCCTTCTTTATCAGCCATAGAAAAGTGCCAGTTTTTCATGTCTCCATATCCACTTCCGAGCATAACGAACTGTCAAATTCTTTAAGTGCTATTTTAGAATTCTGGGTATCAAGAGCCTAAATTTTAGCAAAAGAAAAGGGGGCTGTATTTCTAGAATGATTTGAATTTGGGCACACCTGGTAAGAACAGGATGTAATAACGAGCTGTTACATGCTCTTCCAGCCTTTGGTTCTATAGAAAGGATAAGTAGATTTAAGGTAACATTATTCTTCTCCTTCCTCAAGGTCTTTAGTTTCATTTTTTCATCCTGTGGTGACCTTGATGCCATCTGGGACTCAAACTCAGTGGTTTACTAGTTTTCTTGCAGGCTTGCACTGGGATAGGAGGGAGGTATAAAAGTATTGTAGGTTTGGAAATGATATGCTATATTTCCTCCTGCTCTCCAAAATCTAAATGGAGAGTTCCTTACCCCCTGAACATGGTTGCCATTTTATATTCATCATGCCATTTTATTTTCATCATGCCAGTGTAGCAGATGTGTGTGTGTGTGTGTTTTATATATGTGCGACTGTGTAACTATGAGTCTGGTGACCTCCCCTCCTCCTGCAGCACTTATCAATCAATCAATGGTTTTTATTGAGTGCTAACTACATGCAGAGCACTTGGGAGAATACAAGAGAATTAACAGACATATTCCCTGCCTTAATGAGTTTACAGTACTTCTTGCTTTTCTCATCTGTAATGTATTTTAGATTGTAAACTTCTTGAGACCAGGGATCATGTCCACCTATTCTGGGTTCTCTCAGCGCTTAGTTCGGTGCTCTACAAACAGTAAGCAATAAATGTAATTGATGGATTCAAGGTGAACATGATAAAATAAAGGACAAAAGTGTGGGCAGGTGTTTAGGAAAAGGTGAACACGGAGGTGGGAGGATAAATGTAAGGAGAAAAATGATGGGAATAGAAGGAGAAGGAAAGATGACAGTAATAGGTGAGTCAGTGTGGGAGAATGGGCCTTAGAGATGCTGTGTGAAGAAGTGACGGTCGGGAATAACAGAATTCAAGTATAAGGGTGTATGTGTGTGTGTGTGTGTGTGTGTGTGTGTGTGTGTGTGTGTGTGTACGTGCATGCATATGTGTATGAGTTTGCATAAGTATGTTTTAAAAACAATTATTTTTAGTTATCCACTTTTCAATAAGATACTAGTTTTGTGACATGTTTTGTGGATCTTTACTAGTTATTAATATTTCAGAACTGTAATGGTATTGGAATTTTCCATCAAGAATGCTGGACTGAGGCTTCAGGACAGTGAACATAGGCATTGTAATTGCTTTTTTTTTTTAAAAAAAAAGGTATTGTTAAACATTTACCATATGCCAGACCCTGTAGTAAGCACTGGGATAAATACAAGCTAATCGGGTTGAACAAAGTCCATGTCCCACGTGAGGCTTACGGTCTTAATCCCCAGTGCTTAAAACAGTGTTTTGCACATAATAAGTCCTTAATAAATGCCATTATTATTATTTTACAGATGAGGTAACTGAGGCATAGAGGAGTTAAGTGACTTACCCAAGGTCACACAGCATTTTGCCATTTTTACCATTTTGCTTCTCTATTGCTTTATATAGCTAATGCCACTTTCTCATCCCACCGGCCATGTTCCCTTTGGTGACCAGAGACCCATGAGCTACTGAGCAGGCAGAAATGCAGCACAGTGCAATTTTTGTTAACATATAGGGCCTATTTAAGGCCAAAATAATAATAATTATTATTATTATAATGACGGTATTTGTTAGGTGCTTACTATGTGCCAAGCACTGTTTTAAGCACTGGGGTAGATAGATACAAGGTAATCAGGTTGTACCACGTGGGGCTCATAGTCTTAATCCCCATAGACCTTCCCAGACTGAGCCCCCTTTTTCCTCCCTGCTCCCCGGCCCCCCAACCCTACCTCCTTCCCCTCTCCATAGCACTTGTGTATATATATATATATATATATATATTTGTACAGATTTGTTACTCTATTTTACTTGTACATATTTACTATTCTATTTATTTTGTTAATGATGTGCATGTAGCTTTAATTCTATTTGTTCTGACGTTTGTGACACCTGTCTACATGTTTTGTTGTCTGTTTCCCCCTTCTAGCCTGTGAGCCCGTTGTTGAGTAGGGACCGTCTCTATATGTTGCCCACTTGTACTTCCCAAGGGCTTAATACAGTACTCTGCACATAGTAAGTGCTCAATAAATACAATTGAATGAATGAATGAATTTTACAGATGAGGTAATTGAGGCATAGAGAAGTTAAGTGACTTGCCCTAAGTCACACAGCTGACTACTGACGGAGCTGGGTTAGAACCCACGAACTGTGACTCCCAAGCCTGTGCTCTTTCCATTAAGCCACGCTGCTTCTCTTATGACATCAGAATAGTGAAGTTATGTTATGGTGCTGTCTTGACACAAAGAGCAGCTGCTGTGCTCTTTATTGCATAAGGTAGCGAGGATTTCTTCTGGCCCCATCAACTCACAGAACCCAGGGTGGTTCTTTGATCATAAACCTTCAGCAAGCGTGGCCTACTTAGTCAATCAATCATACTTATTGAGCACTGTTGCGTGCAGAGCACTGTACTAAGAGCTTGGGAGAGTACAATATAACAGACACAATCCTTGCCCACAGTGAACATACAGCATAGTGGAGAGAGTAGGGGCTTGTTTTCCAGATGACCTGGGTTCAAATTTTAACTCTGCTACTTACCTGCTGTGTGACCTCTACGTCTTAACTTCTCTACGTCTCAGTTTCCTCATCAGTAAAGTGGGCCGGAAATATTTGTTTTCCCTCTCCCTAGATTATGAGCCATGTGTGGGGCAGGGAACTATGCCTGACCTGATTAGCTTGTAGGTGCTTGGCACATAGTACTTACCAAATGCTGCAAATACTAGTCTTCTAGACTGTGAGCCCATTGTTGTGTAGGGACCATCTCAATATGTTGCCATCTTGTACTTCCCAAGTGCTTAGTACAGTGCTCTGCACACAGTAAGTGCTCAATAAATGTGATTGAATGAATGAATGAATGAAATACTACATAATCCCAGTAGCAAAGAACTGCTACAAGAACCCAGGTCTCCTGGTTCCCAGAACATTGATCTTGGAGCAAAATCTGAGTGACTTTCCTTTTTTTTAGACTGTTTAGAATTACAGCAAAAAAAAAGCACTGGTCCACTTGCCCAAGAGCTAAAATAAATCAGACTGGGCTAATGAAATTCAGGCATTCAGTCTAAATAAATGTAATCTACTGTGTGGCTGTATCGAAGTAGCCAAAGCAAAGAGTATTTGTCAGTTTTAATGTAAGCCAACTAGATTCAAGTAATTAGTCAAGAGATCTTCTGTTCATTTGAGCCCTAATTCATGTAGCATAATTAGGTTTGAATGCATAATATTGATTTTGTGGTAATTAAATCCATGGGAATGTTTGGAGGATGTTTCACTAAATCTGCTTGGATTTAGTATCAGATCCAGATAACAAAGCTTTCAGCTAATTACTTTCCAGAAAAGCTTCCAAATTGGCCAAAATGTTACAGGTAATGGCAAAGGGTAAAAACAAACAAGTACTTTTTTAAAAATAAGGGGAGTAAGAATGGTCATAAAGTTAGATATGGTGCAAGGGTACCTAACTCACGGCTCTTCTTTGAATTTAGCAAGAATGAATGAAAAAGGAAAACTCTAAGGAACAGGATGAGTCTCAAAAATGTGGTAGATCCAGCTATAATGATGATAAAAATGATAATAATAATATTTATTAAGCAAATACTATTTGCCAGGTGCTAGACTAAGCAAATTGGGCTGTCCACAGTCCATGTCCCACATGGGGCTCAGAGCCTTAACCCCCATTTTGCAGATGAGGCAACTGAGATACAAAGAAGTGAGGTGACTTGTCCAAGGTCACACAGCCAGAATTAGGACAAGGGTTCTTTTGACACCCAGGCCCCTGTTCTATTCACTTGGCCATACTGCTTCTAGATAAATAGGTAATGTAAGCAAAACATTTTTAAGTTCCCCTAAGGAAAATTCTCTATAAACTCACGTGTTTACTTCTGCAAATAGATGGTTAAGGTAATCTTTGCTCCCTCTGCTACAAAATTAACGATTTTCTGTGTGCTTATTTTAATAGTCATTTTGGGAAGGTTGTCTGAGAAACAAAGTGCAAGCACTGCTTTATGATTTATGCTAAGAATATTAGGAAGAGGATAGAAATTAGCATTTTATTTCTTCCATATAATTTCTACCTCTCTGTGTGATAAAATTAGCCCTCCTCCCCCTCGTCCCCCTCTCCGTCCCATCTTACCTCCTTCCCTTCCCCACAGCACCTGTATATATGTATATATGTTTGTACACACTTATTACTCTATTTATTTATTTATTTTACTTGTATATATCTATTCTATTTATTTTATTTTGTTAGTATGTTTGGTTTTGTTCTCTGTCTTCCCCTTTTAGACTGTGAGCCCACTGTTGGGTAGGGACTGTCTCTATATGTTGCCAATTTGTACTTCCCAAGCGCTTAGTACAGTGCTCTGCACATAGTAAGCGCTCAATAAATATGGTTGATGATGATGATGAATTAGCCCTTATTGTATTGTTGTTATGTAGCTGCTTTTTTTTTTACTGATTGTGCACTCAAAGGCTCTGTTCCAACAGATTTTTTTTAAATAGCAATCATAAGACCTAAAATTTGAAGTCCATTTAGAATTGCAATGAAAATAAGCACTGGCCTATATGCCCCAGACTGTAAATCAAGTAAAATTTAGGCATACAGTCTAAAGAAATGTAACCTATTTTGCTTTTTTTTTTTTTTTTTTGGTAGGTTTTCACCAAAAGCTGTTTGAGAGGGTAGTGAGGAGTAATTCTGTTCTGAAAGAGTTGACAGCAGAATGGGGCTTCTGTCTCTTAAGCTGGAAAACAGGAACAAGGAAAGGACAAAGAGATGCCTAGAGTTTTGTCCTGGTAAAATGACCAGGATCAATGCAAACTTCATAGACCAAATAGAATTTTTGTGTACCTACTTATTTTTGAAATCTATTTATAAGGGTGATTTTAAAGTCTAAATGCATTCACTTAATGCAAACATATCTCTGATTGTCCAGAGTGATAAAATTCTACATGCACATCAGTGCTGAATGGTATATGGATGAAAGATTATTTTTGATCAATCAATGGGGTATACTGAGCTCTTAATCTGTTCTAAACATGTTAGAGGATACAGTATAACAGTGTTGGTAGACACTTTCCCTGCTCACAAAGCTTACAGTCTGGAGTTTATTCTTACAATACTCAATCAACATCATACAGAGCAGCAACTGTATGAAGAACATCTGAAACATGATGTGATATTATGAATAAATTTATATGATTTACCTTTCTGCAACAGTTCTCTTCATTGTCCAGACGATATTTTTCTGTGTTGATGTAGGTGAATTGGAACCAGGGGGACTTGGCCCAGTGGGATTGAATGCGTCAGACAATGTGGTAAAAGGCTTTCTTTTTTGGAAATTAGCTCTAACCTTTGATTAACTTGACTGATGGAAGGATAGCAATACCTGGGAGAATTGGGCTGGAGGGAGCTTTAATGTAAACATAACTGTGTTTCTGAATGTAGCCAGTGAAACATCTTCCTTCTAGGAGGAAACAGATTTTGGAGGGATTCATCTTTATCAGAAAGCATGGACTGTATCTGGTGTAGGAAAGAGGTAAAGACAGGGAGGCATTCAATAATTTAGCAATTATTTGAGGCTGCCATGGAAGTAGCATGGCCTAGTGAAAAGAGCAAGGGCCTCAGAGGACCTGAGCTCAATTCCCCACAATGCCATTTGTCTCCTGTGTGACCATGGACCAGTTACTTTACTTCTCTGTGCCTCAGTTATCTCATCTGTAAAACAGGGCATTAAGACTGTGAGCCCAATGTGGGACATGGACTGTGTTGAACCTGATCATTTTGTGTCTTTTTTTAAAAATGGTATTTGTTAAGCATTATGCACTGTACTAAGCACTGGGGTAGATACAAGTTAATCAGGTTGGACATAGTCCCTGGGCCACATAGGGGTCACAGTCTTAATCCCCATTTTATAGATGAGGTAACTGAGACAGAGAGAAGTTAAGTAGATTGCCCAAGGTCACACAGCAGACAAAGGCCATAGTCAGGATTAGAACCCAGGTCCTTATGACTTCCAAGCCCTTGATCTACTCACTAGGCAATGCTGCTTCACGGCTTAGAATAGTGGTCGATGCCTAGTAAGGACGTAACAAATGCCATATTATAATTAATTAATATTAAGTAGATATTGAACATAGAGCACTACATAGATATTGAATATTAGAGAAGCATCATGACCTAGTGGAAAAAGCCCGAGCCTGGGAGTCAGTGGACCTGTGTTCTAATTCTGATTTCACCACTTGTCTGCTGTATGGGCAAGTCATTTAACTTCTAGGTGCCTCAGTTTCCTCATCTGCAAAATTAAGATTCAATTCCTGTTCTCCCTTATGTGAGGCTCCACATGAGCCTCACGTGGGACCCAATTATCTTGTATCCACCCCAGTGCTTCTAATAATAATAATAATGGTATTTTAAGTGTTTATTTTGTGCCAGGCACAGTTCTAAGCGCTGGGGTGAATACAAGCAAAGTGGGTTGGACGTAGTCCCTGTCCCGCATGAGGCTCACAGTCTCAATCCCCATTTTACAGATGAGGGAACTGAGGCCCAGAGAAGTGAATTGATTTGCCCAAGGTCACACAGCAGGCAAGAGGCTGAGCCAGGAATCTGACCCATCACCTTCTGACTCCTAGGCCCTTGATCTAGCCAATATTCCATCCTGTTTCTCTAACAGTTCTTGGCACAAATATCACAACAGAATATAATAATAATAATGATGATGATGGTATTTAAGTGCTTACTGTGTGCGAAACACTGTTCTAAGTGCTGGGGGGATACAAGATGGTCTGGTTGTCCAGGTCGGGCTCACAGTCCTAATCCCCATTTGACAGATGAGGTAACTGAGGCACAGAGAAGTTAAGTGACTTGCCCAAAGTCACACAGCTGAGAAGTGGTGGAGCCGGGATTTGAACCCGTGACCTCTGACTCCAAAGCCCGGGCTTTTTCCACTGAGACACGCTGCTTAAGACAGTCCAGGATCACCCTATGTTTAATATTTGCAGTATGTATGGAGTACTGTAGGATGGTCTTAAGCCTTGTAACCTTTTCAGATCCATCTCAAAGTGGGCAATTTTTGATTTTAAATGATTCTAGCATTCTAGTTACCTCTTTAAAAGGTTATCATATCTAGCATTTCTATAATTGGTGATTAATGTCATCCTGTCTTTAATAAGTCACTGACTAAGGAAACATATGTGCTGTCAGATGTTACCAGTTTTAACCACTTATTTGTTTAAGCTCTTGAAAGAACATTGAGATGCATCCCTCTCCACCACCTTTTTTCTGTTCCCTTCACCCTCTACTCCAATTATTTGTTAACAAATTTAATTACAGGCTTAAAAAATCAATAGGAAAACAGAAAGCAAATGACAGAATAAAGAGCTAGGGGAAAGGAATTAGGAAAAAATAATGCTATTTACTTATATGGCATAAAGAATAAAGGAACAAAGGAAAGCAGAAAAATAAATGAGGCAATTGCGAACTCCAAAGCAAACAAAGAACCCCAGGCAGCTCTCTGCCCAGGGGAGGAGATACAGATAAACAGGGGGTGATGAGGTATTCTGAGCAGTCAATCGCTTTCCCTTGCTTGTTTTCTCTCCACACAAGTGGAAAGGTCAGCTTAGTTCATCTCTGACAGAAAATAAAACACATTTCCTTGTAAGGTCAGAAAAGACAAAATGTCCCAAAACAACAATTCACTTCAGGGAACTATTTTAGAGCTGTACAGTAAATTAAACATCTCAGCTACCCTGAACGCTTAATAGCCCAGAGAGGCATAGCTACCAGGGAATATCCATCACCTGTGATTCCCCCTAAACCAGTGCATAATTGAATAACTCATCCTGGTAGGGAATTTTTTTAATGCAGTTTGTTTTTCTCTTTTCAAAGGACTTTGTGGGGTTTGAGCTCTGTGGCATCTATTATTTCTGATGGAAGTCACACAGTTCTACTCCCGTGTCAGTTTGAAATTGTAGGGATAGATGTTCAACATTCAAAGAAACTATCAAATAAAGAGTCCGTGGGAAGCTTCGAGGCTGGAGCAGGAAAGAGGCAAAAAATACGCCATTTGTAAGAAAGGAAGAGAAAAAAAAAGCAAAATGGATTTTTCTTTATTGAACCTTGGTCCAAACCCTAAAATCAAATGTTAGGAATCAGGAGTGCTCTGCTCACAATTAAGTAGTTGGTAGTAAAGTTTTTATATATATTTGACAGTAGGAGACCATTGAACCATTTTTCTTTAGGAAATTGTTACATAGATGTAAAAAAAAGCACAATATATAAAAAGTAATTAATTCACCAGCATATTCCTTGAACTTTTTCTTTGTGTGACAATTAGATCCTTAAAAAACTACATTCATGAGGAAATGAGGGGGACTGGAATTCATCCACTCACGACTAGCATGAGAATTAAGTAGGTTGGATTTTTAGACATGAAATAAGTAGTGTGTTCAGGAGTCCTGATGTCTTCCCAGCACCACAATTTACCAAAATACCTGAAATACCAGTGAATATTTACCGTGTACCAGTTGAATAAATTATGTTTATGCGTATCAAGAATGGAAAAGACTTCTGGATAATTTACTTATTAGATGGACAACCCAAATAGTTTTTCAATACTTCTATACTGATAATAATTATTGTACTTGTTAAGTGTTTACTATGTGCCTAGTGCTGTTCTTAACTCTGGGACAGATACGAGTTGGACAATCTCTGTCCCACATGGTTTCAGTTGTTAGTGGGAAGGAGTATCAAATCCTCCTGAGGTACAGAGGAGCTAAGTGACTTGCCCAAGATCAAACAGCAGACAGGTTGCAGAGCTGGGATTAAAATCAGAGGTCATGATTTTTCCACTAGGCCATGCTGCTTCTCATAGAAGCTAATACACCCTCTGACCCATAAAGGATTAAGTCTCTTGGCAAGCATCTCTAGGCCTTTGATTGCTTTTAGTTGAACTCAGAAATTTCATACTCATTTTGTAACTTTATGGAAGAAAATCACGGAAAAATTGAGGAGTCCTCACTATAACCACTGAGGGCATCTTGCAATCGTATTTTTCTTTGGCTTCTTGGGAAAACTACTATTCTTGGCTCATTTCAGGGGTTGAATCAGTGCAGGAAAACTAAAAGAAATGAATAAAATCATAAACCTGGACACAAGACCGAAGGGATTATTGAAGAACAGAAGTATCCTAAATCAGCTGATGTTCAACCTTTTTTTTAAATTGCTCCAACTCCCCTGTCTCAACCCAAAGCACACCCAGACACACAAAACTGTCCCAACCCAGAGCAAGGCAGTGGCAAAGTATAGAATAGCTGGCAAAGCAAATGGCTTCTGTGCGGCCTACGTCTCTCTCTTAAACTCTTCCAAATGCTTAGTACAGTGCTTTGCACACAGTAAGCCTCAAATAATACTACTGATAGACTTGTTAATTCAGCTTTTGAGAAGACTTTCCCTCTCAGGAGTCTTTCCAGACCTCTAAGCCCACTTATTCTCCTGTTACCAATGGGTATGGAAAAAAAAATCATTCTTTATATAACATTTTTCAAAAATTGGACATCATTTACCAAGTCACTCCTTAGTCTTTTCATCCATTAATTCATCGTATTTATTGACTGCTTAATGTGTGCAGAGCACTGTCCTAAGCGCTTGGGGAGTACAAATTGGCAACATATAGAGACGGTCCTTACCAGCAATGGGCTCACCGTCTAGAAGGGGGGAGGCAGACAACAAAACAAAACATGTACACAGGTGTTTTGTCTTTTGTTCATCATGCTAATTTTGCCTGATATTTTCGTGCCCCTTTACGAAACAGCTCAATGTGCATTTTCAGATTGGCCTGCCTGGAGTGAACATCTCCAATACTTCCAGTTGGAACTGCAGTCCATACCACTTGGCATGTTCCCTATCTCTTAAACAAGGGAATCAGCTGCCACCTGAATAATGCAGTTCAGGCATTTTTGCCAGAACGGGATATTCTAGAGTGCCATTGGGATAGAACAAAAGAGAAGGCTAGAGGAGCAAAGTTACTACAACACTGATATGTACTGGCTATGATACCATGCAAGTCTTTGCAGAAGTGTTTTTTAAAGCTTGTTTCAGTTGTGATTTTGGGATTGTATAGCAGCACTGATTCATTAAATAATTAGCATGGGAATCAGTTTGTACTTGTCTAAAGTTTGTTCAGTAGGAACTGTGAACTTCAAGCAACTGCAAATTTGTTAATTTGATTGCCTGTTGGTTCTCTTGAAGTACTGATAAAGTGTCAGAGAAAATGCCAGTTACAATAAGCTGGCTTCTTGGAAGAAGCATTTATGCTTTCTACACCCTTCTTGGATTTCACCTTGTGTGACAGGAACCGTGTATTATTTTCAATGTTTTGAAACTTCCTCTTATCCCTTTGTTTCCATTCAAAGAATATATTGCAAAATATTTATTTTTTATTAATGTCTGTTTCCCCTTTTAGATTGTAAATACACTGTAGGTAGGGAACATGTCTGCCAACTTTGTTGTATTGTACTCTCCCAAACGTTTATTACAGTGATCTACACATAGTTATGTGCTCAATAAATGCCATTAAGGTTGATTTTGGTGATAATACAATATTCTCCTGGTGAAGAGTATTCTCTTAGCCGAGAGAAGTAATTGGAAGAACTCTCCAATTACTTATCTAGATCCTGTCCCAACAAGTAGTCCAAATTTTGAGTTAATAGCAAAGGAAACAGTCACCCGCAGCAGAACCCATTAAGCAGAGAGAATTTGAAAAGAATTGTAAAGTAGGTTTTTCCTGGGCAAAGCCCACAGGAATATACATTAAAATCTTGCCTTCAAGTAGGGCATTGTGCGATGTGAATCAGATTACTGTGTTGCTTCTCAGCATTTTTCTTTATGGCTAGCTATAAAGTCTCAGATCGAATTATTTTTTCCAGGAATGAACTTCATGCACAACTCAAGTAGTGATTGCATGAAGATAGTCACACTCCCCCAAGACATTTAAGAGTGTTTTCATAATTGTTTCGATCACATGGAAAATAGAGCATGTTAAAAAGAATAATACTATCTCAGAGAAATGTATTCATGAGCTGAAATTAAAAGATACATAAACTTTGAAAATACAGCCACTAAAGTTACCATTAGATTGTAAACTCTATGAAGGCAAGGATCATGTCTACTAACTCTATTGAATTGTATTACCTCAAGTGCACATAGTAAGCTCTCATTAATACTACTGCTTGCTTGCTTAATTGATTGGCTAATATAACAAGATACAGTGAAAGCTCTGCTAGAGGGGTCCAGGCACTCGTTCACTGATTCAAGGCTGCTTCATATATCAGACAAAAAACTGGAAAAAAATTGTATCATCATGGACATAGCCCGTGTGAATTGATTCCTGACCTTGATGACGTTTGTGTATTTGATGGGGATGCAATTCCGAATTGTTTCCGAAACAGAATGACAAAGCTCCTCACTGCTTTCTACCCTCCTGTCCAAACCAGCTCAGCTTTGACTCCTGGGGAAGAATTTATATGTAAGGCTGTGAGGGAAACTGGCACATAGATTGACTTATACCAGATCGCTTTTCCAGGGCAAGGACTCAAACCAATCCTAATCATGATCAAGTCCTTCTGCTGTTTCCTCTCAAGGGATCAATTGAAAAATATTGAAATGTCCATTTCTATCCTTTTCTGGTGTCAAAGTGCCAGAAAACACAGCTTTCACATTTTACAGAATTATCATTTGAAAATAGAGGTATCATTTGAAGGTATTTTGTGATTTTATTTTTCAAAGACGAGCAAGAAGAACAAGGATGCTAGGTGTCTGAATGTTCATGATAATGAAAGCTCAGGGGCCTAAAGATACTCACATTACTGAGTTTCACAAAACAAACTAGGTATGTTACAAACGAGCATATCAGTTCTTTTTGTTGTCCCAGAAAATATACAATGAAAGATGTGAAAGAATGATGCATAGAAGACAGATTGAGCACTGGGAAGGCAACTTGCTACAGTGGCCAAATTTGTGATGGTTGGGTTGGCATGGCTAGTATAATTTTCAAGTAATTTTGTGATGCAGTTTCTATGAGCTCAGCTGCTGGTCTAGTGGAAATAACACAGGTAGGTGACTTGGGTTCTACTCCCAGCTCTGGGAATTTGGGAATGCCTGCCTGACTTCTGCCATAACAGGAGGGTTGCTGATCAAATAACCAACTTAGACATTCTGGGTGGTGGACAAGAAATAATTGACTAATATGGAAGTGAAGGTTGCAGAACCTACCAAGACAACCTCTTGCTGGGTTACGCCTTTATAATAATAATGATAATGTTGGTATTTGTTAAGCGCTTACTATGTGCCAAGGACTATTCTAAGCGCTGGGGTAGATACAAGGTAATCAGGTTGTCCCACATGGAGCTCACAGTCTTCATCCCCATTTTCCAGATGAGGTAACTGAGGCACAGAGAAGTTAAGTGACTTGCCCAAGGTCACACAGCTGACAAGCGGCGGAGCCGGGATTAGAACCCATGACCTCCGACTCACCAAGCCCGTGCTCTTGCCACTAAGCCATGCCGCTTCTCTAATAATAATGGTATTTGTTAAGCGCTTACTATGTGCCAGGTACTGTTCTAAGCGCCGGAGTGGATACAAGCAAATCAGATTGGACACAGTCCCTGTCTCTCATGGGACTCACAGTCTTAATCCCCATTTTACAGATGAGGGAACTGAGGTCCAGAGAAGTGAAGTGACTTGCCCATGGTCAAACAGCAGACAAGTGGCATGGCTGGGATTAGAACCCATGCCCTTCTGACTCCCAGGCTTTATCCACTAGGCCATCTGCTTTCTATGTAGCCTAGTAGAGGGAAGTTGAGACTGGGGATCAGGAAACCCAGGTTCTGGCTCCAGCTCTGCCACTCATGTGATGTCACTATATCTTTGGGAGCCTCAGTTTCCTCATCTGTAGAATGGGGATAAGATACCTTCTCTCCCAACCTCTTAGGTTGTGATCCAAGTATGTCAGTCAATCGTATTTATTGAGCACTTGCTATATGAAGAGCACTGAGCTAAGTTCTTGGGAGAGTACAATATAACAATACAACAGACATATTCCCTGCCCACAAGGACAAGGATTGTGTCAAATCTGATTATCTGTATCTGCTTTAGTGCTTTGGCAAATATGAAGTCATTAATAATAATGATAATAATGACATTTATGGGTCAGCATTGGCACTATGCTCTCATCACTTAGGTGTATATCTCTTGCTGTGTGACCTTGAGAAAGTCACTTAACTTCTCTGTGCCTCAGTTACTTCATCTCAAAAATGGAGATTAAGCCCTATGTGGGACAGGAACTGTGTCCAACTTGATGATCTTGTATCTAACCCAACATTTAGTACAGTGCCTGGTAAGTGCTTAACACATTCCATTAAAAAACTGCACAATTTTGTATCTGATTAGAAAGAATGTGAAGGAAGAAAGAGGAGACACTTCAAAATCCTGATTTTCTTCCCTATAATAATAATAATAATGTAGGTATTTGTTAAGCGCTTACTATGTGCAAAGCACTGTTCTAAACGCTGGGGGAATACAAGGAGATGAGGTTGTCCCATGTGGGGCTCACAATCTTAATCCCCATTTTACAGATGAGGGAACTGTGATGACAATTACACAAACCAGGGACCTTCTAGAAAATTACCAATGAATTATTCCTAAACTGCACCTTATGTTACCCTGTTGTGATGATTCTGTAAATCCAGACACAGTCAGATCAGATAATTATATGTGAGTGGGGGAAAAAAGCAAGAGTAGGAAGAGGCCCTGGAGGTATATATTGTAATTTTCTTGTGGGTACGGATCGTGTCTACCAACCCTATTCTGCTGTACTCTCCAAAGTGATTTAGTAGAGTGGTCTGCATACAGAAAATGCTCAATACATGCCAATGAATAATATAGAATGGATATAGCCACACAACAACTACATAAGAGCAAACAAAATAGTTTGAAACCTGATTTGGATTGTGCACAACTGAAATGATTTAGGAAATATAAGGAAATCTCTTGGCTGAGATATGGCCAGGAAATTTGGATTAATATCCTTTCGTTAAGTAATTAGTTCTATAAGGTAAATATCCAAAATAACGACACCTGGATTTTTCTGGATTTATATGCAAATAAAATGAGAAAATCATTTTCAACAGAAATTTAAATTTAGAAAGCTTGCTGTAAAAGGTTCTGATGACACAGTCAACTGTTATGATATCATAAATCAATCAATGGTATCTACTAAATGTTTGTGGTGTGAAGAGCAGTGTAGTAAGTCCTTAGAAAAGTAAAATACAAATAGGGCTGGTATACATGATCCCTGCCATAAAAGGAATAGAGTACTTTCAGGTATAGAACAAAATTATCTTCTAAGATCTTTTTCTGTTAAAACGAGAATCCTCAGTTCTACAGTTTAGCTCTGAATCACTCCCATGCCAACAATCCCTCTGCTTTCATTTCTTCCTACTCTCCATCTGGTTCCCTTATTTTACACAGACCTGCTGGCTAAATGTTTCCTTTTTTTTTTTCTCACAACCCTTTCTCTGTACTTTCTTCCATGCTGTTACGCTTGCCTAGAACAATCTTCCCTTGGCTTTGACAGTCCCTTATTTTAATTCTTTCCTAAAACTTCTATTATTCTAAAGAAGCTTTTTATCCAGCAGCTTACAAAAAGTCATGGCCATCACGATAAAGGTGGCAAGGAAAATGTAGTATAAGCAGTGAAAATTGTAACACTGTTGGTTAAATATTAAAATATCCAGGGTGTCAAGGGACAATTAATCAAGTGGGGATGGAATGATGACTTTGGCTTATGATCATCCATGATTGAAGCTAAAAAGGTACGAGTAGTAATGGACAGAGGCAGTAGACTACTTCTGAGGAACAGGAAGTTTCAGAGTATTTATTAACTTCTTTTAGGATGTATCTTTTTGTTGTTGCATTGGACTCTCCCATGTAGTCAGTACAGTGCTTTGTGCACAGTATGCACTCAATAAATACGATTGATTGAATGAATGAATGAAAATATGGGTTGCCAAATATGTTACCCACTTCAGCAATGAGTGAAAAGCGGAGTACATTCATCTTCTTTGTCAATCAAGCCAAAGAAGGGAGAGAGGGATCATTCCAGAAGAGTAGAAAAGGAATTGGGATTTGGCATATTTCTAGGGAAAATTCAAGTGAATAATCATATCTTAGGTAGAGAGGCATGAATTAAGTGCTATAGTGCTTCAAAATGTTTTCTTTAATGAGCTAACTAATCCTGGGAATTCGGCTTACTTTGAAAAAAACATACTTTACATATATGCTCTATGGCTCTATGCCAACCACTATCAATCAATCACATTTAGTGAGAGCTTACTGTGTGCAGAGCATTATACAAAGTGCTTGGAAAGTATGAGAAGCAGCATGGCTTAGTGGAAAGAGCACAGGCTTGGGAGTCAGAGGTCGTAGTTTCTGTAAAATGGGGATGAAGACTAAGAGCTCCACGTGGGACAACCTGATTACCTTGTATCTACCCCAGGTCTTAGAGCAGTGCTTGGCACAGAGAAGTGCTTAAATACCACTATTATCATTATTATTATTATTATTATTATATAACAGTTGGTAGACATATTCCCTACTTTTCCTACCACCATCATTTTAATCAATTCCACTAAACTGGTCCTAAAGTCATAGTGGCTGAACTAAGGTTCACCTATCTTTTACTGTGGGATATTATGATATATTTAATAATTATAATAATAACAATAATAAGAAGAATGGTTATGATAACTACAGTATTTGGTCCTACTTTTTGCCAAACAAGGTACTGAGTGCTACGAAAGATACAAGATAATCACTCTGGACAGAGTCTCTGTTTCACACAAGGGCTCACAGTCAAAGTGGGAGGAAGACCAGGTATTGAATCCCTGTTTTACTCATGAGAAAACTGAGGCACAGAGAAGTTGAGTCACACAGAATGCAAGGGGAAGACCTGCCTGGTATCTGCTAGGCCATGTTATTTTGCACACAGAATGATTAGTAACACCGATCTTATCATATGATAATTCAATCTCATTCAATTAATAGGGAATCTGAGTGGCTGACCTAAAATAACTTAGGTAGAATTTGATTAGAACTAAGATTTCTGATTTAGTACCAATAATTTACATACAGTGCTATGCACATAGTAGCAGCTCAATAAATACCACTGATTGATCTGATAGCAATTCTCTTCCAGGTCAACGCTTTTGCATTAAACATACTACGGGCCTATTACACGAGGAAGCTTTTCCTTTGGGAGATTGGGATTGGGACACCGAACTAGGACTAAAAATGACAAAATAAAGATCTTCTTGTGTCCAAAGCAATCAAGAGAAGAAGAGGGTGTTTATCTGTTGGCCAGGATCCCTTCACTAACTCTGCAAAGATTCCAGTACATCACAGCTGAAACAGATTCCCAAACACAATAATGGGCAACGTCAAGATTAAATCAATATTACAAACTGGAAAGAATACCAACAGAGCAATAAAAATAAGAGGTTAGCAGAATTATATCTAAATTCAGAGAAATTTAAAGTTGAAAATCAATGCTTGAGTTCCTGATTAGAAAAATGACAACAACAACAACAACAACACTCAGTAGATGTCACTTACATGGATGGCCTATGTCTTTTCCTTGGGGGAAGGCGATGGAAAAATGTTTTGTACTGGAAAAAAACACAATTTAGCTCAGGTTAGTTTTAGCAGACAGAAAACAATATCACTACATGGAAAATCTCTTTGAGGAGACACCCAAAATGGACCAAGGTATAGAGCAGGGAAGCAGCTACTGGAAAAAGTCAGAGCACACCAGACTGAGGCTTCCATCAATGACAGAGTACTGTGCTAAGTGCCTTGAAAAACATGATATAGTTGGAACTCAGTTCTGCCTTGATTTGGGGTAGAGATCATCCACTATTGGCAGGATAGGCAAATCCTCTCCAGATGTCTTAATGGCTTCTAAAATGTGTCAGCAAAGCCAGCCCCTTCACCTTTTGAGTTGTGTAGTTTTTCTGGTCCTTGCTTCCCGTAATTTTTCTTGCCAGCTTACGACTTCGCATTTCACTGGTGACCATGTCATCTAAGCAGGCCCAAGAAGCTGCTTCAGTTTTTCAACTATAGATCATAACAGCTATAGATAAAGAATAGAATTATTGAAAAGCAGCTTGACTCAGTGGAAAGAGCACGGGCTTAGGAGTCAGAGGTCATGGGTTCAAATCACAGCTCTGTGACTTTGGGCAAATCACTTAACTTCTCTGGGCTTCAGTTACCTCATCTGTAAAACTGGGATTAAGACTGTGAGCCCCACGTGGGACAACCTGATCACCTTGTATCCTCCCCAGCACTTAGAACAGTGCATTGCACATAGTAAGTGCCTAACAAATGCCATCATTATTATTTAAATGTAATCATAAAATGTACTTTTCATTACATATGTATCATCATCATCATCGGTATTTATTGAGTGCTTACTATGTGCAAGGTACTATACTAAACGCTTGGGAGAGTACAAAACAAAAGAGTAGACACATTCCTGACCCACAACACACTTATAGTCTAGAGGGGGAGAAAGACATTAACATAAATAAATAATTTATAATATATAATTTATAGATATGTACATAAGTGCTGTAGGGTTGAGGGTGGGGCAATATAAAATGCCCAAAGTTCACAGATCCAAGTGCACAGGTGACGTAGAAGGGAGAGGAGCTGAGGAGAAGAGGGCTTAATTGGGGAAGACCTCTTATTATTATTAATAGTAATAATAATAATAATAATATTTGTTAAGTGCTTACTATGTGCCATACACTGTTCTAAGCAGTGGGAGAGTTATTGAGATAACCAGGTACCACATGGGACTCTCAGTCTAAGTAGAAAGGATAACAGGTATTGAATCTCCATTTTGCAGATGAGGGAAGACAGGCACAGAGAAGTTAAGTGATTTGCCCAAGGCCACGCAGCAGACAATTGGCAGAGCTGCTCACGCTCTTTCCACTAGGCCATGCTGTCTCTCCTGGAGGAGATCCCTCTTGGAGATGATGTGACCCTCATCTTGACTAAGATCAAAAGGCTGAATCGGTTTACATATCCTTCACATATGTATTTACCCAGGTAGAAGATGTGCTAGGCACTAAACTGACTTTTGATCTTAGCCAAGATGAGGCCTTGAGTTTATATAAAGGAGATTCTGGTAACCTTGATAAGGAAAGTATTTATTATTAACACAAATTTGAACAGGAGAGAAAATCATTCTATTTCTTTATGGTATTTGTTAAATGCTTACTATACACCAGGCACTGTTCTAAGCACTGGGGTAGATACAAGGTAATCAGACTAGATGCAGTCCATGTCTCACATGGGGTTAACATTTTTAATTCCAATTTTACAATGAGGTAACTGAGGCCTAGAAAAGTTAAGTGACTTTCCCATGGTCCCACAACAGACAAATGGCAAAGCTGGGATTAGAACCCAGGTCCTTCTTACTGCTAGGCCTGTGCTCTATCCACTAGACAATGCTGCTTCACTTCAAATTTTAATTCCATATTAAATTAGAAGCTTTAAGGAACAAAAGGAAGAAATGAAGAGTTAAGCATTATTCAGAACACCATCCTCTCTGAGTGACTATTTGAATTGCTTATTCTTTTAATTTTAATTCTATATTAAATTAGTGGTTTTAAGGAACAAAAGGAAGAAATGAAGAGTTAAGTATTATTCAAAACACCATCCTCTTTGATTGGCTATTTGAATTACTTAGGTAATGAAGAGGAGAAAAAATATGAGGAAATAAAGGAAGAAATATTCGTCTGGTTTTCTAATATCATTAGCATGATATCTTACTTGTAATTAAAGCTTAGCATAACATAGAAGTAGTCCAAAGACTTTTAACAGGTTTGACTACTATATAACTAATAAAATGATGTTCCTCCCTGTTAATGCTAATTTGCTCATTATTGTTTGCTAATAATTAAAATGAATTTATTTTCTATTCATTTGTGTTTGAATACAAATTCTTTCAATATCATAAAGGTGCGCTTGCCCACTCCTAGAAAGTAAAGAGTAAGAAATTATGAGCAAACTAAAATTTGATAATTTTCACAAACTTGTGCTACATCCAACTGCGAAAGAATAAACAAAGTGGTTATAAACTAATCCTAAAACTACTGCTGAAACAATTTACTTCTTTTCTTAAATATCAATGAACACCTTATGACTTGACAAGCTGTGATCAGCACTGAAGTCCTTGCTACTTACTAGTGACTTGGCTCCAAAAGCATTCACGCAAGAAATATTAGCAGAACGAACAGACACCGTGGCCTAACGATTAAAGTTTGAATTTATATACTACTTTGTACTTGACAAGTCCTGTTTCAAACCAAACCAAAGAGAAGCAGTGTGGCCTAGTGGATACAGCATGGCCCAGAGAGTCAGAAGGACCTGGGTCTAAACCTGGCTCTGTCACTTCTCTGCTGTGTGACTCTGGGCAAGTCACAACTTCTCTGTGCTTCAGTTACCTCATCTGCCAAGTAGGGATTAAAACTAAGGGCTTGTCATATCCACCTTGACTTCTCAGCATGGCTCCGTGGGAAGAGCCCGGGCTTGGGAGTCAGAGGTTCTAATCCCGACTCTGCCACTTGTCAGCTGTGTGACTTTGGGCAAGTCAATTAACTTCTCTATGCCTCAGTTCCCTCATCTGTAAAATGGAGATTAAGACTGTGAGACCCACATGGGACAACCTGATCACCTTGTATTCTCTCCAGCGCTTAGAACAGTGCTTTGCACATAGTAAGCGCTTAACATATGCCATTATTGTCATTATTATTCTCACTGACTGCTTGACTACTCCCTTCTCGCTGATGTCCCTTCCTCCTGTCTTCCTCCTCTCCAGTTCTTCCTTCACTCAGCTGCCCAGATCATTTTTCTAAAAAAAATGTAGTTCATACCTTCCCACTCCTCAAAAATCTCCAGAGGCTATCACACAGAAACTCCTTATCATTGCCTCTTCTCCTCCTACTTTACCTTACTGATTTCCTATAACTCCACCTACACACTTTGCTCTTCTAAACCTAGCCTATTCACTATACCTCAGTCTCATCTATCTCACCATCAACCCCTTCCCCAAGTCCTTCCTCTGGCCTAGAAATCCCTCCTCCTTCATATCAGTCCACCACTCTCTCCCCACCATTAAAACCTTATTAAAATTACAACTCCTTCAAGAGACCTGCCCCGACTAAACCATCATTTCCCCTACTTCCTCCCTCCTATACCTTTAATTTATATTCACTCAACCTCATCCTCATAACACTTATGTACATTCCCATAATTAATTGTAATATCTGTCTCCCTCTCTGCACAGTAAGCTCCTTGTTGGCAGGAAACATATTAACTAGCCCTGTGGTATTGTACTCCCCCAGGCACTTAGTACAGTGCTCTGCACACCATAAGTGCTCAATACATACCATGTATTGATTGATTGGAAGGGAATGTCTTCTGGCTTTGGTCTTCTCCATCACACCTTCACATAAGGATACCATCTCATCAGTATTAACATTATGTTCAAAAGACAGCAACAGTTGGAATGACTGCCCCAAATTTATTTATGTCTCTGAATTGTTCAAATAGCTTTTTTCTTTTAATGGCATTTGTTAGGTGCTTACTATATGCCAGGCACTGTACACTAAGAGGATACGAGGAAAATGGGTTGGACACAGTCCCTGTCCCATATGGGGCTCTCAGTCTCAATCCCCATTTTACAGATGAGGGAACTGAGGCTCAGAGAAGTGACGTGACTTGCTTAAGGTCACACAACAGACAAGTGGCTGAGCCAGAATCAGAACCCATGACCTCCTGATTCCTAGGCCCATGTTCTTTCCACTGCATCATGCTGCTTCCCTATGGATCTCACATTAATAATAATAACACTATAATAATAATAATTATTATTTTATTGTATTTGTTTTGTGCTTACTTTGTGCCAGGCACTGTACTAAGTACTGGGATAGATACAAAGTAATCAGTTTGGACATAGTCCTTGTCCCACATGGGGCTCACAGCCTTAATCCCCATTTTACACATGAAGTGACTGAGGCACTGAAATGTGAAGTAACTTGCCCAAGGTCACACAGCCTCTGCACTATAAGCTCACTGTGGGCAAGGAATGTGACTGTTTATTGTTACACTGTACTCTCCCAAGTGTTTAGTACAGTGCTCTGCACACAGTAAGTGCTCCAGAAATGTGATTGAATGAATGAATGGATGAATGACAAGTGGCAGAGCCTGGATTAAAACCCAGGTCCTTCTGACTCCTGCCAGTGCTCTGGTTTTCAACTATTTTAGGATCCTGGGACAGTATGGACAGAATCATTCCACTTTTCTCCTAGCTCTTCAAATTATGACTTTGACTCTCAGAAAATAGAGCAAAATCCAACTTTGGTAGAGTTTGAAAGCGACCCCTATATCACAATTAAAGGCCACTCTGACCAGAAAACCTGCTGACAGTGTGCTATACACCAATAATCTTCTGAATGTTATGAGTAACTTATTTCTTTGAAAAAATAATGAGGATATTATTTTATCTTAATCTCAAGTTAAAAAAGGACCTATTTTTTCTGATCAATGTGAGGAAATCATAATGACATTTTAAGAAAGAGCTTTAAGGGCACTAAAAGTATTAGTCCTAGAAGTTCTTTTGGTGTCTTTATTTTTTAGTGTCCTTGAGGGAAGAGTAGGCGAAGCCCAACACTTCTTAGGGGTTGGAAAGGGAGAATAAATGGAACACCACAGCCCACTGAGAGTAGTTAGAATCAGAAGGATAGAGGTGGAGGGGGCTCCCTGAAATTTGTTATTTTTTGTGCTATTTTTACCATCAGGCCTGGGATTCAGGCATAATTCATCAAAGGAGCTGTGACAGCTCGGAATACATGTAATTCACTTTTGCAAAGTTTGCTTCATTTCCTGGGCAAACTGCAGTTTGCTGAAATTCAGGCATAACCTCAGTGACTGCCTTTGTGGTAACACTCTTCCTCTGCCTCTTAACCTTTTGACAACCCCTTGGAATTTTCAGAAACTCCCAAGAATACATACCTAACACCTCAAAAAGACAAAGAAAGGTAAAACAAATGGACATTTCTGCTGTCAATCAATCAACTATTTATTGAGTACTTACTGTGTGCAGAACACTGTGCTAAGAGCTTGGAAAACTACAATATAACAGAGCGGGTAGATATTCTCCCTGCCCACAAGAAGCTTACAGTCTAGAGTTAACTATGCCAGATAATATTTGTAGAATCTAGTGTTTAGTATAGTGCTTTGCACCCAGTAAGTGCTCAATAAATACAATTAAACAAATGAATAAAAATAATACTGAGGTGTAAATGGGGCACCAAACTCTACACCAAGTTAAAGAGTTGTGATAGGCACTTCCAACTTCTAGAGTGGTTTCCACAGTGTCACTCACAATCTGTCCCTATAATCAATTTTCAACATCAAATGGCAACACAAGGTTATGAACAGTGAGATACTGGAATGCAATCAGTTCCACTAGCTTTGAAGCAATGCTCATGGCTACACATTTCCCCTGGCCGGGATGCATAAGAAGAGATGAAAGCAGGCAGGCTTTCTAAGTAGCTGCTGTATCGTGAACTGAAAGGAAGCCGATAGAAGTTGGGAGGGCATAATAAATGCTAAAAAGACACACGAACTCAGCCAATACATAAATGGACTATTGGGAAATCAGGGCACAGGATAGAAAAGTTTGACATGCAGCAATTAGGAAGGAGGTTAAAATTAATAACAGCAACAATAATAACAATTATAGTGATAAAAAGGATAATAGGTGTGGTGTTTGTTATATGCACTTACTATGTGTCAAGCACTGTACTAAGTGCTGGGATAGATACGAAATAATCCAACTGGACAAAGTCCCCGTCCAGGGTAGGACACACAATCTAATGCTACTCCTTTTAAGCAAAAGCTACACAAAAAATTGTGATTTCAAAAGGTCAGCGCCAAAACAGAGGCAGTCTCTGTCATGTACAAACCATTAACAATGCAAGAACCTATCACTGAAAGCAGACCATAAAGCAAAGTAACTGAGGCAGAGAGAAGTAAGGAGACTTATCTAAGGTCACACAGCAGAAAATGGAATAAATTTTCAGGTAGCCAAATGCACCTACCTGCCAAAACTCAAGTGATTGGTTTGTGTGCGTGTGCGTGCGTGTGTGTGTGTAAACATACATATTAGTTAAAACACATACCTATATATCCAAAAGAATGTGTTGTTACTCTTCTTCACAGTGGTCACATTAATTTACAGAAAGTTAGAACTGCTGTAATTTGGGGATTAAAGATACATTTAGAAAAAAATCATAAAACTGGATTTAAAAAGTTTACAAAATAATTTTTACATTATGCAGTAAAATCTTTGTACTTTCAGTTTGCCTTCTCAGAGTAACTGTTCAAATGGCAAGAAATTCCAAGGGAAGTACTATCTCTGTGAGGGAATGATCTAAGATTTATTCTGTAGGAAGGAAACTGGGGTTGCTCTAGAGATGCTCTAGAAGGGAGGGGATGGAAGCCAGATTTCAGGGGGTCAAAGAGTGAATTGGAGTGGAAGTAGGGGCAGTGGTTGTGTCTCATGTTACTTTGTTGTTGTGTTTCAATCTATATTTCCTCATGTGTCCATCACCAACCTCTCAGCCCCTTTCTAGATTGTGGGAACCCCCAAGGCCCAAGGACCTAGTCTAATTCATCCTTTAATGTATTTGTTTCAGCACTCAGTGCAGTACTTTGCACACAGCTGATTTTCAATAGATGTCTCTGAATGACTGAATGTCAAAATCCGGTAAGATAAAGAGAAAAGCAGGCTATTCTGCCCTTTTCCATATAGTGACTTCTGAGACCATTGTTTCCCTAAAGACTAATCCACCCTCCAAGTTGTTTGGAAGCAGTTTCTAGAACACAGAGTATAAATTAGGATCTAGGACACCTGGCTTTTATTTTCAGCTCTTCTGTGGCATGAATTAGCAGTTCTGATTGTTATTGCTCCAATTTTTGCTTTTTTTCCTACGTCTGCCTTCATTGTTCTCCCCGCTGCCCTGACAGTCTAAAAACTGTTAGACTCATTAGGACTAATTCTCTTTCAATATCACTCTGCAGGGATGAGAATAGATGAGGGATTCCCATCTAGGGTCACAATAAAGGAGCTGGCCTTCATCCATTTACGGCAGAGATGGAAAAGGCCTATTAGCTGATCCAATTTGGTTCAGTTGCACAATGGATTGGCACATTTTGTCGAAATCCTTCAAGATGACCCAATAAATAAACTACTGATCGATTGTCTTCATAGTTTAAATTATGAAGTCACCTGATTTTCCAACCAAGGGGTGATGCCTCTCCCCACAAGTGAATGGAAGGTGGGGGGATGGAGCAAGAGCAGGCCAGTAAGAGCAGAAAGTAGTGATGGTACTGAAAAAATGAAATAACCTCATTTCAGGTTTCATTCCACAGCTGAACAACTTTCCTGCTTCTCTAGCCATGCTTCTTAGCTTTAATTGAAATGAGTCCTAGGGGAACCCAAATTTAACTCAGAAACCAAATACATTTTCTTCGGTATCGGCCTGAACGCCCATCAGAGATTCCATGTTTTCCAGATGCCAGAGAATTAGAAGAAAAAAACCACCCATTTTCAGACAAATTTGTTTTTAAACTAACTGCAATCAATACAGTAGTTACTTAGGGGTCTATTCCAGATCCTGTTTGCAATGCAGAGGGCCTATGATTTCTCTTTCACCAGTTATGGATCTTCTATTTATGTGCAAAGGGATTGCATAGAGCTCCTGAAATCCACAGAGAGCATTTCAGGCTAAACCTCTTATGCTACTGAATATTAAATTAGTCAAAGAACTAACCAAATGTATTAAAATGACCTACAGCAACACATAATTTAGATAAAACTTTCTTATTGCCATGGATGTTATGAAAAAGATTCAGACTAGATGATTCAGAAGAATGATTTAGTATCACATAACTCAGACTAATCTCAGAGAGTCATTTATTATTCAACCGCAGGTCTATAAATTGCCTGGTATACTGTCGGGCAAGGACTTGCTGCTTCTGTTTTGTATTTCTCTACTTGCAATCCAACGCAATAGTTCTAATTTTTATACTTCTGCTTTCCTTGCACTTGTTTAGCCTGCTTTTCTGGGGAAAGATGTCCTGTCACATTGTCTGTCCTTTAATAATTTGGGATTCTCTAAATTGACTTCAAATAAATGTGACAGAGGCAAGCATATGCTGCACAGCCAGGTTAGTTTGTTAATCATAGTCCACTCCATTATTCCAGAACACAAGTTTACTGTACACATTTTGGCTAGGAATGGCTATAAAATTAACATTCTTCTGGTAACTTGAAGCTGTCCAGGTATAGTGCAACAACTATTAGGGGAAATGTGTGCAGCCAGTAAATACTTTGACAAACATTTTCCTTTACCATAGACCACACATTGGGCTAAGTGTGGGATATAAACAAGATAATCAATTCATACATGGTCCCTGTCCTACCAGGGCTTTGAGTGTAAGTGGGAAAAGATAGGTAAAACAATTACAGCGAATTACATCCAGAACATGTGTTTTTACTACATTTTTTGGAGAGGATGGTTCGACAGACTAGGGACATTGTTCTGACATCTGGTGCTGGTGTGGATTCAGAATAATAATAATAATGATGGCATTTATTAAGTGCTTACTATGTGCAAAGCACTGTTCTAAGTGCTGGGGAGGATACAAGGTAATCAGGTTGTCCCACAGGAGGCTCACAGTCTTAATCCCCATTTTACAGATGAGGTAACTGAGGCACAGAGAAGCGCTTAGTACAGTGCTCTGCACATAGTAAGCGCTCAATAAATACGATTGATTGATTGATTGATTAAGTAACTTGCCTAAAGTCACACAGCTGACAATTGGAAGAGCTGGAATTTGAACCCATGACCTCTGACTCCAAAGCCCGTGCTCTTTCCACTGAGCCGCTGAAAATGAACTGGTAAAATACATCCCAGAGCAAATGCAAAGTCTGACCAGCCTAGTAATGCTTCCCATACAACCAAAACTTTTTTACAGTGGACATCTTCGCCAGTTGATTTTCCCAGCTGATCTTCCCGACAACGCAAAAGTAAAGGAATTAAAATATTCTAGGGTGAAAGTTGCAAAGGCACTGACCATGGTGCTACTGTCAGCATTTTAGAGAAAGGTTGTAACCTCTGTACCAAATGCAGATGGAAGAGACCCCAGAGGTAAGATCTAAGTCTTAATATAGCACATTGCTTCCGGCTGGATTTTTAAAGTAAGGCAAATCCAATATTAACTGAATATGCAACAAAGTCGGTGATAGAGGACAAGGAGAGACGGGTATTTGGGACTGTAGGACACAGTTCAACGTGAGATAAAATAGTGGCTACCTTCTGCAATTCTCAAAAAACTCCATTTTTAAATAAATCCTGTTCTTTTTAATCCTGATTTTGTTAACCATTTACAAATAGTACGGATAAGAATCTATTAAGATGGTCTTACAGTAATAAATGTAAAATGTCTGTTCTCCCTCTTCCTTCCCCTACACCCAGTGCCACCCATCTCCCCTGAAGCAGAATTGAAAGATGTGCCCAGGAATGTAAAGGGATTTGGAGGGTGTGGGGGCTGAATTACTCTCATCACTCTAGCTGTCTTCTCTTCCACTTTCCCTCTAGCCCAATCCAATAGCAATGTTCCAGTCTCACTGTCCCTTTTGTACACAAGCAGGTGAATTTTAAACTTGTCTACGAGTCTCTCCACTTTATCTCAGAAAAGCAGGAGAGGTTAGGTGATTTAAAGGGCTAAAAAGCAGACTGGAAATTATAGTAAAGGCTCCAGGAAGATGCCCTCTCCAAAATGATAGTCCAGAGACTCGTGGTGCCAAAATTTGCCACTCTCAAACTTGAATTTTTTAAACTAATCTGTATATCTACTTTTGTTCCTACTCCCCTTAAGTAGTGGGGCTGCTCAGGGCTTTCTTTTGGAAAGTACCTCCTTGTGGAATGCAGGAGATGAGAGTATTTACCCATGTAAGGTAGGTAAATGTGGGAAAATACATTTTTCATGATTTTACCCTACTGAAGGGTCTGCAAAAAAGCCCGTGGATTAGCAATCATATTGCCATTCACTCATTTCTACCACAACACAGGTTTTCCCAATGTAGTTTGGTTAGGATGCTAGTAGAGATTCAGGAAATGTTCTTCAAAAAACACTTGCCTGTTTGGATTCATCATGCTGTGGTTTGGGAAGAAATGGTTTATGCATACGTGCACAACTTTGAACCCCTTACCATGGGGTTTTGTGAGAAAGCAACTCCACATTATAGGAGTATTGGATGTATTCCTTGTAAATAAGCAATCTGAAGCATTATAGCACACTATCTAGAACTCAATATTCAAGATAGCTTAAAGCACTGACCTGCTGAAATCAAAGGGTTTAGTACTAATAGTATGGATGCTGATGAGGCAATTTCCACAAAAACCCTTACTTCTACTCTTTTACTACTGCCACAGCCTAATTTAAATACCAAAATGTACCTGAGTCCTTTGTCTAAATGCAAATGTTCTTGTGTTTGCCTGAAAATAAACCCATTAGTCAAAATGCATTTTTGTACAAGCACTGGAATATATTAAAAGAATGAATATTAAAGGCTGCAATGGTTTAGCATCATCCAGAGCCATACTTAGTATTGAGTGGCAGGATTCACCCACAACTTAATCCAAAAGAGGACTCAGCTAATGATGTTAAACTAATGAATGACATGCTATCCCCTCCTTTTTGTATCCTTTGGTTTGTGCTTAGTTCCTGAGGAGCAAGATGGCATCTCTAACTCCTTTGTCTCACTGAAATAATAATAATGATTAGCCCTTACTATGTGCCCAGAGCTAGGGTAGAAAGGAGAGGCAGTATTGCTTAATGGATACAGCATGGGCCTGGCAATCAGAAGGTCAGAGGTTCTAATTTCTAACCCCAGCTCCGCTACTTGTCTGCTCTGTGACCTTGGTCAAGTCATTTCACTTCTCTGTGCCTCAGTTACCTCATCTGGAAAATAATAATGTTGGCATCTGTTAAGTGCTTACTATGTGTCAAGCACTGTTCTAAGTGCTGAGCAATGTTCTAAGTACTGATGGTATTTGAGAGTGGGAGCTGCATGTGGGACAGTGAGCAATTTGCTTGAATCCATCCCAGTGTTCAGTATAGTACTTGGCACACAGTAAGCGCTTAACAAATACCACAATTATTATTCTGATTGTCATTCTATGAGGTAATCAATCCAACCCAGTCCCAGTCCCACATGGGGCTCCCAGTTCAAGTAGCAGAACATTTTCCAGATGAGGAAATTAGCCACAGAGTGTTAAGTGATTTGTCCAAGTTCAAACAGCAGGTCACATTAGAACCCAGGTCATCTGATTTTTCAGGCCTAGACTCTTTCCACTAGACCACACTGTTTCTCTTGGTTCAAAATGACTGGTTGCAGCAGATATGTGTTTTTTATTCCCCAGAAATCTCCAGTTCTGTGCATTGCTCGAGGTTGGATTTTAGCATTTTTTCAGTTGACTAGACTTTGGTTGTGCCTACAGTGGCTATTTAGGTTTCCTTCTGTCAACGAACTAATGGAGGAGTCTCCTTTGAACTAAGGAGGACAGCGATACAAATACGGGAAGCAGCATGGTGCAGTCTAAAAAGCACAGGCCTGGAATTCAGAGGACCTGAGTTAATAATAATAATTAATAATGATGATATTTGTTAAGTGCTTACTATGTGCCAAGCACTGTTCTAAGAGCTGGAGCAAATACAAGGAAAACAGGTTGTCCCACATGGAACTCACAGTCTTAATCCCCATTTTACAGATGAGGTAACTGAGGCACAGAGAAGTTAAGTGATTTGCCCAAAGTCACACAGCTGATAAGTGGCAGAGCTGGGATTAGAACCCATGACCTCTGACTCCCAAGCCCGTGCTCTTTCCACCTTGCCACATTGCTAATCTTGGCTCTGTCATTTACCTTCTGTGTGTCCTTGGGCAAATCACTTAACTTTTATGTGCCTTAGTTCCCTCATCTGCAAAATGGGGATTCAATAGCTGCTCTCCCTCCTACTTAGATTGGGAACCCCATATGGGACCTGATTATCGTGTTTTCATTCATTCATTCAATTGTATTTATTGAGCGCTTACTGTGTGCAGAGCACTGTACTAAGCGCTTGGGAAGTACAAATCAGCAATATATAGAGATGGTCCCTACCCAACAATGTGTACTGCAGTGCTTAGTACAGTGCTTGGCACATAGTAAGTGCTTAAAACACAATACAATTATTAAATATACTTTTGAGATGGAACCCCAATTCTCATAAACCAGTTAATCCAAGGTTCAAAATTTGCTGAGTATGATCAGGGATGAAATGATAGTCCCTTTTACTTGAATAACTTTGCAGAGTGCAGAATACTTTATGTTAATTTCATATACATATAATGGCCTCCAAAAAGGATTTTTCCCAGAACTAATATGTATGCAATCCTGCATAAAAAGCAATTTTCAACAGATGACTGCAGGGAGAGAACACTGCAATATGAAGCCATTAAACCTCTCCAGAAAAATTAAATCATTTACTAATGATCAATAATCAGCGACTCCATCTAAAATGGAGGCTGAGTTTTCAGGATTCAGGGATTCTTGTTGGCTGTGAAATGAACCTCTTCTAAGAGTCAATCTCCTTCTAGTAGCTTGGCATGTCGGTTCATATTTATCAGTGAGGAAGTGTCAGAAAGTGTTACCCTTGATGGATGGTTAATAATTAAAGATTTTATGTTCCAAGAGGAGGACCTTGGCAAGAAACTCCCTGGTTCTCACAAAGATGAATGGGTAAGTAGTAAGTCCTATTGGCATAGTGTTGCCAGAAGTAGATTGGGACTGTGAAGTGGTAATAGTGGGAGAGTAAATGTCCCTGATAGTTTTGTGTGAGAAAATAAAGGTACAAAGTGGCTTGGATTAAAACAGTGCTGTGATTATAACAGTTCTAGCAATTTTTGCAGAGGACAGCAGCATCCTGTCACTTTGGGAGTTTAGATTTGGCTGAAATCTCAGGTAGCCAAAATCCCTCCTCATACATGAAGTGGTCAGTGTTCAGCAGTTAGTCAATGGTTGGTAGAAAATTCAGGACACAGGAACATCCTCTCTCTTCATATTCTACTGATAATTACTCTCCCCACCTTCAAATCCTATTGAAGATACATCTCCTTGGAGACCCTCCCCAAGTCCCCATTTCCCCTTTCCCCATTCCCCTCTGTATTGCCCTGACTTGCTCCCTATAGTCACCCCTCACCTCCAGCCCCAAAGCACTTATGTACGTATTTATTTATTTATAAATTTATTTATTTATATTAATACCTGTCTTCCCCTCTAGACTGTATGCTTGCTGTGGGTAGGGAAAGTGTCTGCTACATTTTTATATCTTACTCTCCCAAGTGCTTAGTACAGTGTGCTGCACATGATAAGTACTCAATGAGTATGACTGATTGATTGACACCAGGACAAATAAATTAAATGTATAACACAGTGGGGGACAGCAAAAATACATCTCTTGAAGGAGTATCTGAGAAAGAAAACCCAGGTTTTTAAAATTGTGCTCTAATATTTTTATGTGGTGAAATGATAGAGGAGCACTGTAGGGTGAATTTGAGATCCACTGAGAATACAGTTTATGCACACCAAGATTATGAGGCAAATAAATGATCTCATGATTGGGATAGGACAGGTTAGTAGATTTAATATGGATTGCCCCTGAACTCCGAAGCAATGACTGAGCAAGATGGCTAGAATGCAATGCTTTAAGAACTGCCATATGTAAGGTAAGAGAAGGAAAAGACAAAGAATAATGTCAGGGGTGAAACCAATGCTCTGAAACTTTGAGCTGTAGGCAAAAGTTAACCCTGCAGCAAACTTCACACTTGCACACTGCAATTTGCTTGCTTCTCAAAACCTTAATATTCCATTATGATAGAAAGCAACAAAATTCCAGATGGTAGCCTCACCCTACTATAGAGAAATACAAGCATTTTATCTGAGTAGGTGGCATCTGATTGAAGGTCATATTGAAAATGAAGACACAATAGCTACCTCATTACAGTGGACATGAGTTTCTTTGTTTCCATGTGTTACAGGCAAAACTGCAGTTGAATTATTTATGATGAATTCTGAACCAGACTTCAGATTTCAAAGTTCCTTTTGCAAAAGATTCATGGGTTAGGTGAGGGGGCATATGACAAAGAGAAGGTATTTGAATTAAACATAGATCATACCTGACAAGGCCTTGCAAGTCACTGGAGACACTGCCTCAGCTCTCTGTCCTGTCATCATACCCGTTTACCTGAATTCCTCCCGTTCTTTTCCCTTCTAAGTAGGAGAGTTTATTTAGGATAAGCTATTGGCAGAGATAATGTCATACTCATTAGTAGAAGGGGCTCATTAAACTGTTTCTGCATTAATAATAATAATAATGATGGTATTTGTTAAGCACTATGTGCAAAGCACTGTTCTAAGCACTGGGGAGGATACAGGTGATCAGGTTGTCCCACAGGGGGCCCACAGTCTTAATCCCCATTTTACAGATGAGGTAACTGAGGCACAGAGAAGTTAAGTGACTTGCCCAAAGTCACACAGCTGACAGTTGGTGGAGCGGGGATTTGAACCCATGACCTCTGACTCCAAAGCCTGGGCTCTTTCCACTGAGCCATGCTGCTTCTCTAGCCATGCTGCTTCTTATGGAGCGGATTGAATCTCTTCCAAGAAGAGTGACTGGTGATTTCGGGAAAAGAAAAACTACAAGGAATAGTTTTGAAAACCAAAGTTTTGGGAGTACTTGGATAACAAATCCAACATATTGGTCAGCTCTCAATAATTGAATGTAAGGGCGGAAGGGAGCAAACTTTGAAAAAGCATCCAGTAAAAACAGTGTTGATCTTGATTGCTTATTCTTACATGGGAGTAATGCATGGCAATGGCACTACACAAGTGATCTCAGGTTCAAACTGCTTTTGGGCTTCTAACCTTTGGCTGTTTTGGCTGAAGTCACATAGCAAAGTAATACCTTTCTCTGGCTAAGCTTCAAGACCAAACATTCTGTACTTTTCCTAAAAATGGAATGTGACTCTGGTTATTTTTTCCCAGGCTTATGGGAAGAGTGATAGCCTTTCAAGACCTGAGGGGTTCACTTGGCATCGTCAAGTGGCAAAACATGACCACAAATAACAAAATGTTAGAACTAAATCAGTCTACTTTAGGCTACTGTTATGGGTGGGAAAAGTACACAGATGAGAACACTGTATGGTCCAGACCACCAGTATACATACCTACTAAAACTACGGGTTGGCTAGGGATTCATAAAGAAAGATAAAAACAATAAAAACAGAAAATCAACAACATAAACGACAAGGACTACCAGGAATTGGTAAAAACTGAAGAATGTTAAGGAATTGATATACACCTAATGTTCCGCCTTTTCAATAGCCCAGAAGTAGTTTGAAACTTGTCCTTAGACTGTTTGCCACCAAGTTACCCACTAACAACAAAGCCTGTGTCCAGTCGATTCTCAAAGGAATCGAACATGAGACCCTGATTAAGTCCTAAAATCTCCACTAAACTTCAAGATAATCCAGAAGTTTACTTGGTTCTCAAGTGGAAAATTTAGTTAACAACAGGTACAAAGAAAAGGTGAAAACAAAATCCCAACATGAATTTCAGAAAAAAGAAAGTGATTGTAGATGGTTGAAGAAAGAAGGAAAGATTCAGGTGCTTGCAGAGAATAATCACACTTGGAGCCTTCTAAAATAACACAAATAACAATTCAATTGTCTGAAGAAATTAATGAGGCTGAAAGAGACTAATTGTTCTTTCTCTAGCAGCTGAACAAGTATAATTCAGTGCATACCATCTCACGCTCTCTTTCAGTTTGAGAATGAAGGTACTAATGTTGAGGCTAAAATACATTTTATCTATAGATCATCAAGTTCTATTTAGAAAAGTAAAAGGGCAGAATATGAAAAACTGGAACAATCGTCTTTCTGTATACTTAACCGTTTCCAAGTGGATGATTTGTTTATCTTGCCACCAACCTCTCGCTCACATCCTGCCCCTGGCCTCCCTCCTCAAATCTGACAATTATTATTTCCCCCTTCAAAGGCTTCTGAAGGCATATCTCCTCCAAGAAGCCTTCCGAGTATAAGTGCTTCTTTCCTTTTCTCACTCTCCCTTCTGCGTCACCCTGATTTGCTCCCTTCATTCATCTCCCCCTCTCAGCCTTAGAGCACTCCATGTACATATCTCTAATTTATTTATTTAGTTATCTTAATGTCTCTCTCCCCCTCTAGACTGTAAGCACATTGTGGGAGGGAATGTGTCTGTTATATTGTACCCTCCCAAGTGCTTAGTACAGTGGTCTGCACACAGAAAGTGCTCAGTAAATACGATGACTCCAAAATCTTTATCACCAGCCCTAACTTCTCATCCACTTTATGTTCACTCATTTCTTCTAGTCTATAAAATACTTGTGGGAAGAGATCATTTCTACCCACTCTATCATATTATGGTCTCACAAGCCCTTAGTACAATGTTCTATTGATTGACTGATTGATTTCTTCCTGCCTCTGCATTTACATTCTGTCTGTCATCAAATCCGGTCAGCTCTTCCTCCACAACATTTTCTAGATCATCCTTTCCTCTCGACCTTACAGCCACCAACCACACACGTGGATTCCTGCATCAGTCTACTTCAAACACATAAGTAGATCATCAACAGAAATGACAAACATTGGATTTAAGATCCTGAACCAGCTGTCTCCTCCTTGCCTATTTACTTTATTCTACTGCTATATCCCAGATCCTAATTTCCTTTTTCTTA
The DNA here is from genome assembly GCF_015852505.1 of Tachyglossus aculeatus. Taxonomy (NCBI): domain Eukaryota; kingdom Metazoa; phylum Chordata; class Mammalia; order Monotremata; family Tachyglossidae; genus Tachyglossus; species Tachyglossus aculeatus. The sequence goes on from NC_052077.1 coordinate 26,266,944, forward strand.
AAGTACCTCTCTCTCTCTGCACCTCACTCACCTCTTAACTGCACCACATCTTGTTCTCAGACTGCTTTTCCAAAGTATATGATTTAGTGCTTAACAGATACCATTATTATTATTATTTCTTCAGGGCTCTAAAAAAAGTCATCTTCCTGAGAAGAACAATTAATTGCCCTACCTTCCTTATAATGCCACTGTTTCAGGCAAATCAGCACACTTATGCACCATTAATTTATTTTTTATATCTCCTCTTTACTCTACATGGTGCAGAAGGAACATACCTTATATGCACCCACAGATGACATTCAGTGTCAATAGCCCCACCTTGGAAACTTTCTCACGTATATACACCCAGATTCTCTCATTCTTTTACCTAACGTAATTGTTATATGAATGTCTCATGGATCTGTAGACTGCAATGTATTTTAGAGTGCATTATACTCCCATATGTCTTCCAAGCTCTTAGCACTGTTTTGTAAACAGAAGCTGCTCAGTGATGATGGTGATTGTAGAGACGATATCAATGTTGATGCTAATGACATCCAGGTGCTGATTTTAAGCCTTCTCTGCTGACTTGGGGTTAAAAGAATTCTTCCTGACATGGCTCCATAAAAGGGAATCTAGCTACCTACTTATCCATAGATATATACTCTCCCAGTGCTCAGTTCAGTGCTCTATTCATAGTAAGTTTTGAAAAATATGATTGATTGATTAGTATGAATCTATCATCAATCTACGTATGCACACACACAAATATTTTAGAATTGGTTTGTGCAGCGTTGGCTCACAGTCCCTGACTGAAATGCACTCATTTGCAAGCATGTCCTGTTTAACGATTGGCTGGCAGCACCACAGGGTTCAGTGGAGTGAGTTTGCAGGGAGCCAAAAGGAAGATGGCACTCTGTTCTTGGCCAAGCCAAGTAGGGCATGGGATGGATCTGACGGGTTGCCACTGTATGTATCTGCTGTACAATCTGTGCCCAGAGGCTATATGCCACCCCAGCAACCTCCACCCCAACTTGGCCTGGACTAGTGAGAAGTATGCCAATGTGGAATTTTTTTTCCTGATCACTTTTTCTCCTTTGTAGGCATAGACCATAAAAGAAAATGGATGCAAAATGACTGGTCATTCTATGTTTATAACTCCTCTCGCTCCGCTCAATCAGTCGATCAGTGGTATTTATTGAGCACTTACTGTGTGTAGGGCACAGTATTAAGTGTCTGGAAGAGTACAACATAATATAACAAACACATTCCCCAGCCACGAAGAGCTTATGGTCTAGAGGAGCGTACCTGAATTTTTTTAGATAAAATGGAAGGAAATGTAATCCAGAGAAAACTAAAGCTTCCCTTAACGTAAAATGAAAAATGAAGGTTATTTTAGGTAAGATTCTACTTCCTTATTTCAGGAATTTAACTACAGAATGATCAAGAAGGTAAAATTAAAAATGTTATAAAAATCATTAAAAGAATACAAGGCATCTCTGGTGGTTATTACACAGTGTGGAGGGATATTGGTTAGCTCAGAAGTCTGACTAAGTTTTGGCAGTTCCTCAGATACCTCAGATGCAAAACTCACTGTTGTCACAAAGACCCAGAAGGAAAAGTCCACAGTGTGAACCCTGCCAACTGGGTGCATGGCAAAAGCCTCAGCTTAAATGAGAATAAAGCTTCTGACATATGGGAAGATTGTCTGGTGCACTAGTTTCTGAAGAGAGAAATATGTCTTGACCAGATTATAATTCCACTGTGGTATTTAAAGCTGTCATCTTTCCAGCATTTATTTAGAATTCATTCTTAGTGCAGCTGGGTATCTGGTACCATGATATTTTCAAGTGCTGGATACCAAGAATACAGAAAAATTAATGTATGATTCCCAACGATGGACCTGGATGATCGGGAAGAGTTTTGGAAAAGGGGCCAGAAAATACACTATTCCCAACACATGTCTGTGGTCAAATAGCCCTTCTGAGCTCTGGAATCCACATTTGTAAAATGAAGTATGGTAGCACTTACCCTTTCCTTTCTCAGAAATGTGTATTAAGCACTTACTATGTGCCGGATACTGTACTAGATACTGGGGTAGATACCAGTTCACCACGTTGGTCACAGATCATTGATCTGCCGGTCTCACCTCCGCAACATTGCCAAGATCCGCCCTTTCCTCTCCATCCAAACCGCTACTCTGTTCGTTCAGTCGCTCATCCTACCCGACTGGATTACTGCATCAGCCTCCTCTCTGACCTCCCATACTCCTGTCTCTCCCCACTTCAATCCATACGTCACGCCGCTGCCCGGATTGTCTTTGTGCAGAAACACTCTGGGCATGTTACTCCCCTCCTCAAAAATCTCCTGTGGCTACTAATCAACCTACGCATCAGGCAAAAACTCCTCACCCTGGGCTTCAAGGTTCTCCATCACCTCGCCCCCTCCTACCTCACCTCCCTTCTCTCCTTCTACAGCCCAGCCCACACCCTCCACTCCTCTGCGGCTAATCTCCTCACGGTATCTCGATCTCACCTGTCCTGCCGTCGACCCCCGGCCCACGTCCTCCCCCGGGCCTGGAATGCCCTCCCTCTGCCCATCCGCCAAGCTAGCTCTCTTCCTCCCTTCAAAGCCCTACTGAGAGCTCACCTCCTCCTGGAGGCTTTCCCAGACTGAGCCCCCTCCTTCCTCTCTCCCTCCTTCCTCCCCCCTCCTCCCCCTCCCCATCACCCCCACCTTACCTCCTTCCCCTCCCCACAGCACCTGTATATATGTATATATGTTTGTATGTATTTATTACTCTATTTTATTTGTACATATTTATTCTATTTATTTTATTTTGTTAATATGTTTTGTTCTGCTGTCTGTCTCCCCCTTCTAGACTGTGAGCCCGCTGTTGGGTAGGGACTGTCTCTATATTTTGCCAACTTGTACTTCACAAGCACTTAGTACAGTGCTCTGCACACAGTAAGCGCTCAATAAATATGATTGAATGAATGAATTTAATTCTATTTGTTCTGACAATTTTGACACCTGTCTACATGTTTTGTTTTGCTGTCTGTCTCCCCCTTCTAGACTGTGAGCCCATTGTTGGGTAGGGACCGTCTCTGTATGTTGCCGACTTGTACTTCCCAAGCGCTTAGTACGGTGTTCTGCACAGAGTAAGTGCTCAATAAATATGATTGAATGAATTGAATGAATGAATGAATGAATGAATGAATGAATGAAGAGAAGCAGCATGGCCTAGTGGGAAGAGCATGAGCTGCCAATGGTTCTCATCCTTGTTCTACCACTTGTCTGCTGTACGACCTTGGGCAAGCCACTTAACTTCTCTGTGTTAACTTCTCTGTGTCTCAGTTTCCTCATCTGTGAAATGGGGATTAACTACTACTCCCTCCTACTTAGACTGTGAGTTCTCTGTGGGGCAGGGACTCTGTCCAACCTGATTATGTTGTATCTACCCCAGCACTTAGTACAGTGCTTGGAAGATAGAAAGCACTTAACAAATACTATTATTATTGATAATAATTCCAGTATTATTATTGATAATAACAATTTCAGCATTATTAAATGGACCTGAGAGCTTAGTTTCAACAGTAATTGTTACTTTGACTATTTAGCTATTCAGTGAACATTAGTGAAGTGTGTTTTATTTTGGATTCCTATGGAATGGGTGGCTGTTGTCTGTCACACAGGCTATTTTGGGGGGGGAGGGTGTGTGTGTGTGTGCGCGCGCGTATGCATGTGTGTGTGTGTACACTTCCTAGCCAATGAAACCCTGACCATCCTCTTAATTGTTTAGCACTTTAGGTCCTGCCACTCTTTCCCTCTCTGCCTTTCCCCTGCATTTCTACGATGGGAATAGACAAGTTCTGGAAGATATGTGACAGGATAGGGTTCAGGAGTTGGAGAGGAGGAGGACATTCAGACATAAAGGTCCATGCAAGGAAACGAGACCACAGGCTTAATGCTTTCCCCACTGAAGCCCTAGTCACCATTTCAATGCCATCCCAGCTCCAGTGCCACAAAAGTTATCTTTAAGTTGCCAATGACTCTTAAGAAATTACAGTCACATCTCTTTTTTCATTACCCCTGTTGTAGGCATGGTATAGCTGTGTTCATTTTGTTGATGCATTTGACCTTTGAAGTAGTGAGTGAATGAGCACACTGTGCTAATATAATTACATGGGGAAGGAAACTAACCAATTCCTTTTCCAATCTGTTCCCCACCAACAGTATCGGCAAAGCAATACGGTGATATAGGTTCAGTCTTGTTCAGCATAACATACTGCCATGTTTTAGGATGTAATATGGATGTAGTTGGTGACTTTGAAATATACTACCATTCAATTGGAAAGTCTTCCAACACAGCAGGCTAAGAGCATCCCTGAAAGTCCTAGAGATCGTCACCTATTATGTACTATAAAATGATGAAAATACTGCATGCATATCTATGAGAAAGTGTACAAATTATTTATGACCTGGTTTCCATACTTTTGAGATTGTGAGCTCCATGTATATCAGATCTGATGATTTTGGGTCTACTGTGAATCAGACAATATGAATCAATACTATTGAGAACTAACTGTACACAGAACACTGTATTAAATGAGAACAATATAATTCTTGGACATGATCCCTCTCTTCAAGGATCTTACAATTCAGGGAGAGAAACAAACATGTTATATATGTAGTATGGTCGTAACTGCTACAGGACGTTGAGTGCATTAAAGTACTAAGGTGGCACAGAAGTAATGAAGCAGCAGTTGTTGGGGAGATGTGAAAAACACTGGAGGGTCCTGGAGGAGATGGGTTTTCCAAATGGCTTTGAAAGATGGACTGTTGGAGATGAAGTGGGAGGAAGCTCCTGGTAAGTGAGAGAATGTGAACCCTTGAACCGAGACTTCAAGAAAACAAGAAACCAAGGGGAAGATTCCCAACTGCCAGGAGTTGCCATTAGCAAATGCATCAGCATGCAAAAGGGCTACCATAAATGCAAGGGTGTGTTTGACAATCCATTCCACTTTGTGTTCATAGTGGGATTGTTTCTAATCACATGTGCTCAGAACATTTATTATTAAAAATCTGAATTTTAAATGCTTGCCACTGAAATGCTCTACAGAACGGAAAACAGTGAAATCAAAAGTATCAGCTGAAAAAAATCCCCCATACCACTCACTATGTCTCCTCAGTGAGACAGTAATACAATTTTCCAAATTTCCAAGTTTTCTTTTAACTTTGGGAACAAAAAGCACATTTGTGCTGACAAAGATGGTACTTATCTGTCCACTTACACTGGAGTCTTCCTGTAGTAATTGGTATTGCTAAAGACCTTTCAGATCCTCACTTCCCCTCTGTTGGATTGTTCTGTAGTTGATGCCAGGTAATTAACAGAATGGCTGTTAATGTTAGCCTCTCTGTCATCCAAAGGAAAACAGACCAATGACACTGGCATTTGGTGTTAATGGGAAGCACTTGAGATAACTAGAGAGAAAAGTCACATGAAGTAGCAGCATTGGCAGAAAATATCCTTTGGTTCCTGGAAGGAGAACAATTGCACAAACAAAGATTTGCATGTGAAGATAACAAATGAAGAGGAAGAGAGCTTCTAGAAATCTGGAAAATGGCCTTGCACATAGCTTTAGAAAATCATGAGACAAGTCAAGATTTCAGTTGGCCTATGGAATCTACTAATCTGCATCTGTTTTTCTTATCTCCACTCACCATAATATGGCTTCCACAGAAGTTCCTTTCACCCACGCATACACTTACAACCCCTTTCGACCACCTCTGTCAACCATTGAGAATCAGCATGGCGCAATTGTTAGAAGATGGATCTGGGGGTCAGGAGGTCCTGGGTTCCAATCCTGGCTCCGCCTCTGGTCTTCTGGATGACCTTGGGCAAGTCACTTAACTTCTCTGTGCCTCAGCTACTTCATCTGTAAAAATGAGGATTAAGACTGTGAGCCCTATATGGGATATGGACTGTTTCCAACCTGATTACCTTGTACCCACCTCAATGCTTAGTACAATACCTGGCACGGAGTATGAACTTAGCAAATACCATAAAAAGAAATTGGTAGTCTATTCACACAGAATAGCAGGTACCTTCTCTGTGCCTCAGTTTATCACTCCTTTTAGACTGTGTACTTTCTCTTGGGCAAGGCTGTTGGACCTTATTATCTTGTTTCTGCCCAAGTATGTAATATATTATATTGTACTCTTCCGAGGGCTTAGTACAGTGCTCTGCCCACAGCAAATGCTCAATAAATATGATTGGCTCATTGATTGGTTGAATGAAGGAAGAACTAGAGCTGGAGGCGTTCATGTGGCTGTCCAGGTTCCTAGAAAGGCAAAATCAGTTAATCAATAATATTTACTGAGTGCCTGTTTCTGTGCAGAGCACTGTATTAAGCGGTAAGAGTACCAACAGGAAAGAACAGGAGTGGGATGCAAGACAGCAAGGAAAGTATAAGCTCCATAGAGGAGGAGGGTATAGAGCTCAAATTACAGCTTCTGGGGGAACTGGGAGCACAGCAATGACGGTCCTTGTGGGCATCTGGATGCTTCTCTAAGTTCTGACTGTTAATCGGGTCTGAAGAAAACGCTCTCTGTTAGTCCTAGTTAGAATCTCTCGGGCCCAGAGCCAACAGATGACTGATAGAGCCTCCGGCTTATTTAAGGTACTGTCACTGAACCAGCTATCCTTTTAAATGGAGATTTCCCATATGCCCATTTATCTTATGCTGCACTTAATGGTATTCTACCATTTGTTTATTAAAATGTCCATTTGGGCTGAGTACTGAAAAATAAGCCCCATGTATTACTCTGTGACACAACCATATAAAATTCATGGGAGATTTCTGCCTGGCTTCCAGCCACCTTACAGAGAAATGGCTCAGATCAGAGCTCTTAAACCAACCTACAAAGTATCCATAATGATGCCATCTCTAGAGGGCCAGGATTTCAAAATTTTTCCTTTCCTTTCTGTGTACATAAAGGGCTGGCAGTCAAACAGTTTTCCAGAGTTACTGTAAATGCCTGACTGAAGGGACACTAACCCCATCCTGCCTGGCTCTTTGGACTATGACTAATGAGTCTGAAAATTAACCAGATTGTACCTATATGAAAACTTCAGGAGAACGTGGGAAGGAAGAGGAGTGCTCCATCAAGGTTCAGAATGGTGTAGGGTCTGCTGATGGGAAAATAGAAATTAATGCTTAATGCTTTAAACAGCAGCACCTGGTTATAATCCCTGCTTCACCATTTGCCTGCTGTGTGACCTTTGGCAAATTCTCTGTGCTTCATTTTCCTCATCTGCAAAATGGGGATTCAATATCTGTTCTCTCTCCTAAGTAGCCTGGGAGCCCCATGTCAGGCAGGGACTGTGACTTGATTTAATGTGTATATATATATATCTCTAATTCTATTTATTTAGACTGTGAGCCCACTGTTGGGTAGGGACTGTCTCTATATGTTGCCAATTTGTACTTCCCAAGCGCTTAGTACAGTGCTCTGCACATAGTAAGCGCTCAATAAATACGATTGATGATGATGATGATGATGCCTGTTTACTTGTTTTAATGTCTGTCTCCCCCCCTTCTAGACTGCAAGCCCACTGTGGGCAGGGATTGTTTCTGTTGCTGAATTGTATTTTCCAAGCGCTTAGTACAGTGCTCTGCACACAGTAAGTGCTCAATAAATATGATTGAATGGATGAATTATTCCCTACCTACCTCAGTAGATCTTCCAACTATTGTGCTTGGCCCACATTAAATGTTTAACAAATACCACAATTATTGTTATTATTGTTGTTGTTATAATTATCATCATAACCATACCTGCTATAAGAGATGAGTACGAGTGATTGTGGACATGAGTAGAAACAGGTGCTATTTTGAGTTGGGGCTTACAGAATTTGGGGAAAAAGGTTTGTGCAGAATAGAACCATACAGTACTATACACTAATGAAAATCTTTCTCAGTAACAGTGCTAAATTAGAGCTGATATAATTCAGCCCTCTCTTCTGTTCAGCAGTATCACTTTAGCTCCCAAATCCCCAAGCAGATGTTTGACTCCCTCCTGAAGCCTCCAGTTCTCTGAGTCCTTTCTGCCCTCTTTAATCCTTAAAGAACTTACAAGTTATTTTATTGGTTAAATAAATGCCATCAACTGCTTTCTTTACCAATTTCAATCTGTTATTTGGTAAGCTCTTAAATGTCATAACTATCATTATTGTTTTTATTATTAGTCTTATTATTAATGCCACTGAATTTGCATTCTTGAGGTCATTAATGATCCTCTCTTAGCCAAGTCTAAAGGTGGAACTCTATCATAATCCTCCTTGCCTTTTGACCAGCTTGAATGCTCTTGACCTTTTAGACTGTGAGCCCACAGGTAGGGACTGTCTCTATATATTGCCAACTTGTACTTCTCAAGCGCTTAGTACAGTGCTCTGCACACAGTAAGTGCTCAATAAATATGATTGATTGATTGACCTCTCTCTTGACCTGGAAATGATCTTTCTGAAACAGCCCTCTCTTCATTCTCCTCCTACTTCTCTGGCCACTTATCAGTCTTATTCGTAGGTTCCTCTTCTGCCTTTCATAATGTGGCATCCCTCAAAGCTTTCTTCTGGGTTCTCTACTCTTATCCCTATTCAGTTATTCACTCTGGATTTCATTAACTTTTATAGTTTCAGCTATGACTTCTGTGTGGCTGATTCCCAAAGGAATCTTCTCCCATTTTATGGCATTTGTTCAGCACTTACCCTGTGTACCAAGCACTGTACCAAGTGCTGGGGTAGATACAAGCTAATCAGAGTGTCCCACATGGGGTTCGCAGATGAAGTAACAGAGAAGTGAGGTGACTTGCCCAAGGTCACCCAGAAGAGAAGTGGAAGAGCCAGGATTAGATTCCAGGTCTTTCCAACTCCCAGGCCCGTTCTCTATCCAGTAGGCCATATGGCTCCCTAGCCCCGACCATAAGTTTTGTTTTGCAGTCTTGCATTTCCTCCTCCTTTCACCCTCAAGGACATCTCAAGCTGAATGCAGAAACTTTAAGGCCGATATGTATACAACTGAAGACTTCATCCTTCTATCTGAAGTCTACTCTTTTTCCCAAATTTCACGCCACGAGCATCTTCCCTGTTGCAGAAATCCATAATCTTGGTAACATCCTTAACTGGTCACTATCTTTCAACTCTCCACGAGAAGCAATGTTGCCTAGTGGGTAGAGCAATACAGCTGTACAAACATTCATTCATATATTAATATAGCTGTGTCTACAGAAGCAGCTTGGCTGAGTGGATAGAACACAGGCCTGGGAGTCTAAAGGACCTGTGTTCTAATCCCTGCTACACCACTTTTCTACTATGTGACCTTGGGCAAGTCACTTAACTTCTTTGTTCCTCAGTTACCTCATCTGTAAAATAGGAATTAAGATTGTGAGGCCCATGTGGGACATGGACTTTTTCCAACCTGTTATGCTTGTATCTACCCCAAAGTTTAAAGTGCCGGGCACACGGTAAGCACTTAACAAATACCACTAGAAAGAAACAATATATGTGAAATTGCTCAAGACGATCCACCAATACTCACTCTACTAAGTGCATCTATTAGTAAATGCACAAAGAACATTATTACTATGTATGAGGCAGAAAATATTTAGGTGTTAATCTTTGTTTTGGAATTCACCGATCATGCGTATTTATTGTATGTATGAATGTCTAGTAAGATTTCATGCTTCAGTTACCTCTCCTTCATTCATTCAATTGATTGTATTTATTGAGTGCTTACTGAGTGCAAAGCACAGTACTAAATGCTTAGGAAAGTACAACACAACAATAAATGGACACATTCCTTGCCCACAATGCGCTTGGTTTTTGTATACATCAATAACAACTCCACTATAGGAAACAATAGCCAAGAATTGTGTTTGATAATGCCTTGCTTTTTGCTGTGTTTTTGTTCAAGCTTTTTCAAATTGTTGATTCAGGCAAACAGGGAAATACCTCTCTCCACAGAAACAAACCCCAGAGCTTAGCATTTATTTTCACCAGGGAAAGCTATTCCCCACTTCATGTAAACTTTGGCAGTTTACCCTCATTTGATTTACTGTGTACTGTTTCCTACAGGATCCTGAATAATTTATATTCATTCTTACCCATATTGTTGTAAAGAACGGCAGCGGAAGCTGATTTGCTGCTGTCCAGGTGCAAATTTTCAAGATGGATGAGGGCCAGGATTTTTGTTTAGTTTTTAGAGGCCTTAGGCACCAGACAAAAGAACTGCGTAGGCTCTGCCAACTCAATGTACTGCTGCAAGAGACTTTAGCAAGAACATCAAAGAAACTTCACTGAAACAATCTATATTGCACCCTGAAATTATTTTAATCTCTTCCTCAATTCTGGTTCCTGTAAGACCATCGAAGCTACCCAGATACTGTTTGAAACCGCATCTCAACTCATGGTCTCCTTGTTGTCTTAAGCGAGTCAGTTTTTCTCACATGGGAGTCCTTTAGTCCAAGATAGTTTGCAGGTGGTGGGGTGGGTATTAATCAGCTTGTAGAAAACTAGAACATTCACTTTACTCATTCATAATCATATTTATTGAGTGCTTAATGTATGCAGAGCACTGTACCAAGTGCTTGGGACTGTATTATATAACAATAAACGGACACATTCCCAGCCTACAACGAGTTTTTCATGTAAACATCATCATCCTCCATATTTAATGATGGTCTTCTCTGTGGTGACTATCTGACAACATGCTTTCGGGAATCATAAAAAAAATCCCAAATGGTTAGATAATCAGCTCCTTGTGGGATAGGGACTGTCTAAAAGGTTTTTATCAATTAATCAATCACTCAATCAATAGTATTTATTGAGCACTTACTATTGTGCAGAGCACTAAGCGCTTGGGAGGGTACACCACAACAGAATTAGCAGATATGCTTCCTGTGCATAATGATCTTACAGTCTATAAGGGAGACAAGCATTAATATGAATAAATAATTTATAATATATAGTTTAAAGAGATAGTGCTGTGGAATATGTACAGAAATACTGTGTTTTATTTGTCTTTTCTCCCAAGCGTAGTGCTCAGCACAAAGTAGGTGCTTAGTAAATGCTATAATCAAAACAAAATCAGAATTACTTTGGTATTTTTTAAGAATTTACTCTATGTCGAGCAATTAGAATAAGATACTAGTTAATCAGGTTGAACACAGTCTCTGTCCTACATGCGACTTGCAGTCTAAGCAGGAGGGTGAAAGGATATTGAATCCCCATTTTACAGATGAAGAAACTGAAGCATCGACAAGTTAAATGACATGGCAGGCAAGTGGCAGAGCCAGGATTAGAACTGAGTTCCTCTGATTCCCCCATCTGTGCTCCTTACACCAAGCATGTTGCTTCTTAGAATGGAACTTATCCTAGAAGAGAAGCAGCATGGCTCAGTGGAAAGAGCCCAGGTTTTGGAGTCAGAGGTCATGGGTTCAAATCCCGGCTCCACCACCTGTCAGCTGTGTGACTTTGGGCAAGTCACTTCACTTCCCTGTGCCTTAGTTACCTCATCTGTAAAATGGGGATGAAGCCTGTGAGCCCCCCCTCCACCATGGGACAACCTGATCATCTTGTAACCTCCCCAGCGCTAAGAACAGTGCTTTGCACATAGTAAGTGCTTAATAAATGCCATTATTATTATTATTAGAGGAACTAGGGTATGGAAAGAGGAAATAGAAGAGACAATCAAAGCCAAATAACACAAATGCACACATAAACTTACATAAAACCTCAGAGTTCAAATAACTATATGCACTGATGGTGTTCAGAGTGGCGTGGCCTAGTGGATAGAGCCTAGGCTTGGGATTCAGAAGGACCTGGGTTCTAATCCCAACTCTGCCACTTGTCTGCTCTGTGACCTTGGGTAAGTTGCTAACTTCTCTGTGCCTCAGTTACCTCATCTGTAAAATGGGGATTAAGCCCTATGTGGGACAGGCATTATGTCCCACCCAATTACCTTGTATCTGTTCCAGTATTTAGTACACTGCCTGGCACATAGCACTTAACAAATATCACAATCATTATTATTATATTGCACAGCTGAATGTAACTGGACATCTTCAGGGGATGGACTTGATCCCCTCCCCAAAATCACTACTAATGTTGGCTATCAAAATGTTCTATATTCTTTAAGGAATCTGCGGAGGAGGAATAGAAGACTCCCACATTCAATATGATAGAAAAGGAACCTTCATGTAGATGCCTAATGTAGTTTTTGCTTTTCAGGGGACCATTTTGCAAAAAGTACATTCTTGGGGAGCTTTTGCTAAGATCAAACCTACCTAATTCTCTGCCAGCTGAAGACAAGTTGCCTTGGTCATTTTGTAGAAACAAAATGATTCCATATTACAAGAGAGTCCTTTGACAAGAGTGCAATTTTTATGTTAGTGGGGTACACTAAGCAAAGCTCTCAATGACCTTATGATTAGCCAACCACCATGAGTGTTCCTGGCTGCCACTAAATAACTTATCCAGCTGCTGGATATCACAGCCTGCTCTCAGTGATCTATTGTGTTGAATAAAGTACAAATTATGGAAGGAAATTACCTGAAAAATAATGAAATTCCTGTGGTTGAACTAGCATGACTTCCATTATAAGCTTAAGCTTAAAAGTGAACACATGGAAGGATCAGAACAGTAAGGAAAATCAAACCCCATTTTTTAATTCTAACCAGGGTCCTAAGTAATGATTAAGGAGGAGAGCATCCTTTCCTATAACTCTTATTTAAAATAGCATCTTTCTAATAAATCCTTGGAATTATTGAGTGCTTACTATGTGCAGGACACTGCATTAAGCACTTGGCAAACTAAAATGCAACAGAGTTAGTAAACAATCCCTGCCTACAAGGGTCTTATAGTTTACAGGGGGCGACCAATATTAAAATAAATTATGGATTTTCAGATGAGGCATGTACTATCTCAATTAAATCTATGAATTATTTTGGTAGTTAAAGAAGAGTGAGAAATTTGTATTCTCGTCCCATTTCAACAGCTGTCTTTCTTTATAATAACAATAAAAATAGCGGTATTTGTTAAGAGCTAACTATGTGGAAGCACTGTATCAAGAGCTGGGGTATTCATTCATTCATTTGTATTTATTGAGCGCTTACTGTGTGCAGAGCAATGTACTAAGCACTTGGGAAGTACAAGTTGGCAATATATAGAGACGGTCCCTACCCAAGTGTGCTCACAGTCTAGAAGGGGAAGACAGAGAAGAAAACAAAACGTATCAACAAAATAAAATAAATAGAATAAATATGTACAAATAAAATAGAGTAATAAATATGTACAAACATATATACATATATACAGGTGCTGTGGGGAGAGGAAGGAGGTAAGGCGGGGGCGATGGGGAGAGGAAGGAGGGAGAGAGGAAGGAGGGGGCTCAGTCTGGGAAAGCCTCCTGGAGGAGGTGAGCTCTCAGTAGGGCCTTGAAGGGAGGAAGAGAGCTAGCTTGGCGGATGGGAAGAGGGAGGGCATTCCAGGCCTGGGGGATGACGTGGGCTGGGGGTCGATGGCAGGACAGGAGAGAACGGGGCACGGTGAGGAGATTACCTGCAGAGGAGTGGAGGGTGCGGGCTGGGCTGTAGAAGGAGAGAAGGGAGGTGAGGTAGGAGGGGGCGAGGTGATGGACAGCCTTGAAGCCCAGGGTGAAGAGTTTCTGCCTGATGCGTAGGTTGATTGGTAGCCACTGGAGATTTTTGAGGAGGGGAGTAACATGCCCAGAGCATTTCTGGACAAAGACAATCCGGGCACTGGTATGAAGTATGGATTGAAGTGGGGAGAGACAGGAGGTTGGGAGATTGGAGAGGAGGCTGATACAGTAATCCAGATGGGATAGGATAAGAGCTTGAACGAGCAGGGTAGTGGTTTGGATGGAGAGGAAGGGGCAGCTCTTGGCAATGTTGTGGAGGTGAGACCGGCAGGTTTTGGTGATGGCTTGGATGTGAGGGGTGACTGAGAAAGAGGAGTTGAGAATGACACCAAGGTTGCGGGCTTGTGAGACGGGAAGGATAATAATAATAATAATAATGATGATGGCATTTGTTAAGCACTTACTATGTGCAAAGCACTGTTCTAAGCGCTGGGGAGGATACAAGGTGATCAGGTTGTCCGACGTGGGGCTCACAGTTTTAATCCCCATTTTCCAGATGAGGTAACTGAGGCTCAGAGAAGTTAAGTGACTTGCCCAAGGTCACACAGCAGACATGTGGTGGAGCCAGGATTTGAACCCATGACCTCTGACTCCAAAGCCCGGGCTCTTTCCACTGAGCCACACTGCCGTCAACAGTGATGGGAAAGTCAGGGAGAGGGCAGGGTTTCAGAGGGAAGACAAGGAGTTCAGTCTTGGACACGTTGAGTTTTAGGTGGCGGGCAGACATCCAGACGGAGATGTCCTGAAGGCAGGAGGAGATGCAAGCCTGGAGGGAGGGAGAGAGAGCAGGGGCAGAGATGTAGATCTGGGTGTCATCAGCGTAGAGATGATAGTTGAAGCCATGGGAGCGAATGAGGTCACCAAGGGAGTGAGTGTAGACCAAGAACAGAAGGGGACCAAGAACTGACCCTTGAGGAACCCCTACAGTAAGGGGATGGGAGGGGGAGGAGGAGCCTGCAAAAGAGACTGAGAATGAATGGCTAGAAAGATAAAAGGAGAACCAGGAGAGGACGGAGTCTGTGAAGCCAAGGTCAGATAACGTGTTGAGGAGAAGGGGGTGGTCCACAGTGTCAAAGGCAGCTGAGAGGTCGAGGAGGATTAGGACAGAGTATGAGCCGTTGGATTTGGCAAGCAGGAGGTCATTGGTGACCTTTGAGAGGGCAGTTTCCGTGGAATGTGGGGGACAGAAGCCAGATTGGAGGGGGTTGAGGAGAGAGTTGGTGTTGAGGAATTCAAGGCAGCGCATGTAGACGACACATTCAAGGAGCTTGGAAAGGAATGGAAGGAGGGAGATGGGGCGATAACTAGAAGGTGAGATGGGGTCAAGAGAGGGTTTTTTTTAGGATGAGAGAGACATGGGCATGTTTGAAGGCAGAGGGGAAGGAACCAGTGGAGAGTGAGCAGTTGAAGATGGAATTAAGGAGGGGAGAAGGGTTGGAGCGAGAGATTTCATAAGATAGATAATGAAAGATGCAGATGCAGATAGATGCAGTAGACGTAGTATAGATATATTGGACATAGTCCCTGACCCACAGGGGAGTCACCATCTAAGCAGGATGGAGATAAGCGCCTAGTACAGTGCTCTGCACACAGCAAGTGCTCAATAAATATGACTGAATGAATGAACATGTATTGAATGTCCATTTTACAGATGAGAAAACTGAGGCACAGAAAAGTTAAGTGACTTACTCAAGGGCACCCAGTAGACAAGTGTTAGAGCTGGAATTAGAACCCAGGCCCTCTGACACCCATGCCTGTGCTCTTTCCACTAGGCATGCTGCATGGGGGCCTGGCCCAAAATGAACAGATTTACATTTGCCATTCAGTCTTCTGTTTCCATTATTTCTTTTTGTTTATACAGGAGGGTCTGAGCAATCCATGTAGAAAACCTCGTGATGAAATGTAAAAATTGCCCATAGCTTCCCGTATGTCCCTTAGGAGCCACTGATAGATCTGTATATCTGGCTATTCACTGAACAAATAAATATAAAATGCCATGCATTATGTATATGTTTGATTAAATTATGATTCATATAGAGGAAATTAAACAGATCTCAAGAGTAAGCTAAACTCTCACAGTCCTTCAGAAAAATGAGATCATCTTTGAGCACCTTGGCCAGCAAAAATGAGGAAAACAGAATAAAGTCAGCAAAAAAGTTGACAGTTGAAAAAGTTGAACAAATGGAAAATAGGGACTAGGAGAGGATAGATAGAGAAATTAGAAAGGGAAATTTAATTTTAGATCCAGAAGGTAAAAATATTTCATCATATTTACTCATACAATTGCCCCACTTTATATTTTTGCAACCCCAAAACAGAGGAGAGGCTATTATGTGGGGAATTGTCTAGCAATAAGGGAAGAAGGATAATAAAGGGGATTAGATATACAGGAGGAGGAAAATATAAAGGAGTACAGCATGGTAGCAGAAGGAAGAGGAAGTCAAGAGGGCACTTGAGACAGTTATTTACTATTTTTAAACTCTCCCAAGTGTGGCATGCAATAGGCACTCAGTGAATTATATCAAAATCCCTTCCCTTCTCTTTCTACACTGGAATGCATTTATTTTAAAAAAGAAACTCCTCTTCCATGGGGCAAACCTGTCTCTTTTAGATTTCCATGTCCTGACCCTTTCCTTTATAAATAATAATAATAATGAATAATAATTGTGGTCTTTGTTAAGCACTTAATATGTTCCAGGCTCTATACTAAGCACTGGGGTAGATACAAGATAATCAGGTCCCTCATGGGGATTCACAGTCTATGTAGGAGAGAGAACAGATACTGAATCCCCATTTTCTAGATGAGGGAACTGAAGCAGAGAGAAATTAAGTGATTTGCCCAAAGTCACACAGGAGACGAGTGGAAGAGCTAGGATTAGAACCCAAGTCCTTCAACTCCCAGGCCCGTGATCTTTCCATTAGGTGACACTTTCTCTTCTTCTTACTTCAGTGTGTACAAGTTTCAGAGACACTCCTTCTTGGTGTTTCCACGTTCTGACACTTCACCTTTTCTACACTGGTGCGTACTACTATCATATCTTACAATATTTCCTCTTCAAAAATTGGGAGGGGGCTAAATTAGGCAATGGAGGCAATCGTGTAAGTCAATACACTGTGTGCAAAACTCAGCCAGTTCATTTGAACTAGGCCTCAGAGCTCTGCTACTTTTCATTCAGGGAGTAACAACAATAGTAATAAAAAATAATTATGGTATTTGTTAAGCACTTACTATGTGCCAAGCAATGTTCTAATCGCTGGGGTAGATACAAGGTAAGCAGGTTGTCCCACCTGGGGCTCACAGTATAAAACCCTATTTTAAAGATGAGGCAATTGAGGCACAGAGAAGTTCAGTGACTTGCCCCAGGTCACACAGCAGACAAGGGGCAGCGGAGGCATTATAACGGACGTCCTGACTCCCAAGCCTGGGCTCTTTCCACTAAGCTACGCTGCTTCTCAATCATACAGAATGAGCCTAGGGTGTCGGTGACAGAAACGAGGAACCCAATGATGTCCCGCAGCTTCTCCATGCAAAGCCTTTCAGTGAAAATAGAAAACATTAATAGGACTACATTTCTCAGAAACACTTGGATCAAAGAAGCTATCACCTGTTTCCTGATTCGATCTCCTTTAGTGTGTCCTGCACTGCCCTCCTGGGATACCCGAATTGTAATAAGTGCTGAAAATATTTGTGTACCCCACACTGGACTCACTATATCAGGTTATTTTAAATGCCTGATTATCTACCCCAGAACTCTCCACTTAGTGTTAGAATTACAGTATACTCCCAGTTACACATTTTTAGTTTGGTTTTATTTAGTGCACCACACTAGCTGAATTGGGGAAGGTAGCAGACCATCTCCGTGGTTGCATTTATAGATTTGAGAAGCCTGTAGTCGAAAAATCACATGGTTAACAAAAACATCTCCCTCCAATTTGACCCAAACTACATTTGGAAGGTTTGTGCAGCTGATGATGTGTACGTTATTCACACTGAAGCATGAAATAAAATTGCTTAAGGGAAGCACTATAAGAGACAGCCGCAGGGGTAATTGTTTTAACATAAAATACAGGATGAAAATTGTAAAAGTCTTGAGATGGGGTTAAGAAAGAAGGATGGTGTCAGAATCTTCTGAAAAATGACAGTGGCTGTATCCCACTTCATATAGTTCATTTCAGCTTTCCTGTGAGCCCATTGTTGGGGAGGGACCGTCTCTACATGTTGCCGATTAGTACTTCCCAAGCGCTCTGCACACAGTAAGTGCTCAATAAATATGATTGAATGAATGAATATGGATTTAGTTTATCTACAGACTCAATCTAGGTATAATAGATTCAAATAGTTATTTTTATTTGAACTCAACATCAGCCCTGTGAATCACGTGTCATGGTATTTGAATGGATTTTATGAGCTTCTGCGACACTATCCAAATTAATTTTACAATCATGATTCATGTCTGTCTGTCATAAGTGTTGAAGTTTTAGTGTTTGGTGGGGAGCCATATAGAAAAATTCAATGTTGCTAACAAAAGGACTATTTGATAGATTTAATGCATTTCGGAGGATTCACAGGAGGACTTCAAAAACAGTATTTTATTTCAACTTGCCTGAATTGACAGGCATGAGAGAACTATTACTTTGGCCCTCCTTGGATTTTTTTCCAAGGAGTCCTAGGAAGTATAAACACCCACCTTAAACACAGGGGGTGTCAGGCAGCAATAGAATCCACAATTATTCCTCACAGCTGGACGTGCATTTCTTTGCCATTTTTCAGGAATCCATGCTGTGTAACCATTCAGCTTTTCCTTCTCTCCATCACACTTCTATGTGACAATAAATCAATTCAAAGCTAAACAATGATTTTTTTAAGGAGACGTTACTCTAAATCACAGTGACTTCCAGTGAAGGATGAACATTGTAAGATTGTAGTATCCTTAAGGCCTAGATATTGATTTTCCCTTTAAACTAAAAATACTGATCAGTGAACTCTTACATTCTCTCACTATCAGTTCTCTGACTTCTGGCGGTTCAATGTCTCTTTCTCATATCCCTTGCAGGTACACTTTATTGAACAGATGGGAGATGTCAATCAAGAAATCAATTGAACTTATTGAGCACTCCACTAAGTGCTTGGGAGAGTATAATAAAATAGAGTTGGGAAGCATGTTCTCTGCCTACAAGGAGCTTGCAGTCTAGATGTCTTTGCTTGGGCTAGTCCTCAGGCCGTTAGATTCCAATTGCTCCTTGTCTTTGTGATCTTAGGACCATAAGGAAGAAGTGTCACCCAGTGGAAAAAGCATGGGCCCGGAAATCCCAGATCTGCCTTTCGTCTGCTGTGTGACTTGCCCGAGGTATGTCTCAGTGTCTCAGTTTTCTCTACTGTAAAATAGCACTTCAATACCTGTTCCTCCTACTTAGACTGTGATTTCCATGTGGTAGAGGGCCTGTGTCTGACCCAATTAACTCATATTTAGTCCAGTGCTTAGAACTGTGCTTGACACATAGTAAGCACTTAACAAATAGCATGAAAAAGGAGATACTAACTGCACAGAGCTAGTTATTTGGCACTATCAGATCGATTCTGTGAGTAGCAAAGCTAATCTCACAATGCACTTCGCTGTGCCCTTTAGAAGAGGAGGCTAAGTCTTATGGATTAAAGCAGTCAAATTTTGTGAGGTTTCTGAGCTGTGATTTGACCAGAGTTTTTCTCCTGCTTGCCAGGTTCCAAGGCGGTGCACTGCACTAAGTGATTCTGACAAGGTAGCAGGCCACCTCCATGGTTGGATTTATACGTGTGAGATGCAGGTAGTCAAAAATCATATGGTTAACAGAAACTTCTCCCTCCAACTTGACCTGAGTTACGTTTGGAAGCTTGGTGCAGCCTCAGCCATTAGCAGCTTTTCTTCCTTCTCTGCACACTGCAATATTTTTTTCGAACATCAGTTTCAATGCCTTAGGTAGCTAAACACTGCCTCCATTTTCAGCTTGAATAGTTGAAAAATATACTGAACAGGCCAGATTTGGGGATTTTACATTTCTGTATGGAATAACAGATGGCAGCTCCTCAAACTTGCTAGATTTTTTGAGTCCTTTATGCTTCTAGAATACATCAATACTTACCCTTTGTGGTACTAGCACACATAATAGTAAAATGTAGTAATATATCATTTGAATATATATGATAATTTTATACATATATATATATATATATATATATCACAAATTGCCTGCATGTCTTGTTCTATTTTTCCTAGACTTGCTATACGAACATGATTTTCAGCTCAGATTTTTGTCTTGCTTATTCTCTCCATAAAGGTAACTACACCAGATCTTGAGCAAAGATATCCTAAACTACAATTGCATTACTGTTGTCTGCAGTCCAACAGTGTTGGGAAAGTTGGGAGGAGAAGAAGAGAGATTAGGAAGAAGATGAGGAATTTTGATTTCACTTCTGGAACTACCTTGTAAATTTTATCTTAGAGGGTCATTTGTCAGGTTCTATGAATAAATAACCTCTTTATAAAAAATGTCTTTTTATATTCTGGTGAAGTGGAATGTGCTCTGTGAGGCAGCTGTTTGTGTACATGGACCTAATTTCTGCTGGCATGTTTTCTGTGTCACTCTAGAATATTTCTTCTTTTCAGGGAAGCAGCGTGGCTCAGTGGAAACAGCCCAAGCTTGGGAGTTAGATGTCATGGGTTCTAATCCCGGCTCCACCGCTTGTCAGCTGTGTGACTTTGGGCAAGTCACTTAACTTCTCTGTGCCCTGGTTACCTCATCTGTAAAATGGGGATTAAGACTGTGAGCCCCATGAGGGACAACCTGATCACCTTGTAATCTCTCCAACGCTTAGAACAGTGCTTTGCACATGGTAAGCGCTTAACAAATGCCATTATCATTATTATTATTATTATTATTTAAGCCATTCTATCCCAACCTGTGTAACTAAAGGGAAGGCTTTTGATCCCAAAGAATATTGTCAATTCTCGCTACGTATATGGCTCCCACATAGTCTCAGGGAACAGGAATGTCTGTCCAATACGCTTTGAGACGCAGATATTTCTGCTATTGAGCTCACACAGGAGTGGTTTCGATTCATTCATTCATTCAATCTTATTTATTGAGCGCTTACTGTGTGCAGAGCACTGTACTGAGTGCTTGGGAAGTACAAGTTGGCAACTAAATATAGAGACGGTCCCTACCCAACAATGGGCTCACAGTCTGGAAGGGGGAGACAAACAACAAAACAAAACAAGTAGACAGGTGTCAATACCATCAGAATAAATAGAAATATTGCTATATACACATCAATAATAAAATAGAGTAGTAAATATGTACACGTAAAATAAATAGAGCAATAAATCTGTACAAACATAAATGCAGGTGCTGTGGGGAGGGGAAGGAGGTAGGGCAGGGGGTATGGGGAGGAGGAGAGGAAAAAGGGGGCTCAGTCTGGGAAAAAGGGGGGCTCATTCTGGGTGAAACAGTTTGAGAAGTACCAGCCTAGATGTGTTCCAAACTGAAAATTGCTGAGAAGCATTCATCTATAGTAAGACTCCTGGGGAGTCCAGTAGCCTTGACTATCACTTCAATCTGTCATCCTTTGAATAACCTAGAGCCAACCATACTTTTGAAATGTATCTATATATTTTTGAATATGACCCTAATTTAGCAGCATAGAACATGCATTCTTCCTCCTGCTCTGTACATAACATTCTCCCTCTATGCAAATATGGAACCCATCCCGGAATATCAGGAGCCTGTCAAAATCTTGCTGGAATGAAAATTCATAGTTTAATTTCCTTGAACAAACCCTCTGAGCTTTTCAAACAGACCCAAAAATCCCTTGCTTATGGGCACAATTTATTCTATGCAGATTCATTGCTCAGGAGTTGCCCTGTCCTCACATTTATTGCCATTTTAATCTCCTCCTGTTTGTGTGTTCAATCTTATGTTAAATTTAGTTGACTAGATTTATGTTTTCTGGGCTGCTTATTCTATTGCCAACCTTAAAGAAAACTAATAAATGGAGCTCCTGTTAAAGTGTCTAGTCTAAACCAAAGAGGCTGGAGGATTTTCGTTTGCTTTCTTGTCAGTGAGCAGGCAGGAAAGAAAGACTGATCCATGAAATCAGCTTTATTAGTGTGATAATTTATCAGTAGATATTTAAATAAAGCATAGGCAACTGTGACTTCTATAGAATCTGTTGGGTTAGCAGGCTTGTAATATGGGATTTAAGTGAAGAAATAGAAGCATTACATTTGAACTGCCTAGAAAAATAAATAAATGTATACAGGTATTCATATATGTATTAATACACACACACACACACACACACACACACACACACTATCTCTTTCTCTCTCTCTCTCTTACTTAGAAGCAGCATGGCCTGGTTAAAAGATCACCAGCCTAAGAATCAGAAGACCTGCATTCTAATCCCGGCTTTGCAAACTGTCTGCTGTATGCCCTGGGGTAAGTCGCTTAACTTCTCTGTGCCTCAGTTTTTTCATCTGTAAAATGAGGATTAGACTGTGAGCTACATGTGGACGTAGACCATGTCCAACCTGGTTATCTTGTATCTACTCCAGAACTTAGTACAGTTCTTGGCAGAGAGTAAGTGTTTAAATACCACCATTATACATAAAAAAATCTATTAAAAATTCCTGAATATTTGACTCAAAGAAAAGAGAGCGATTGGAAAATGAGAAGATTGTGGGAATGCTACAAAGTGCTGTGAATTTGGTGATGGGTTTAACCAATGAAAATATGGTTGTTGCGTTGATCATCAAATATAAGGAAAAAGAACTTCTGTTGAGTTGTCTCCACCTGTGCCTATGAAAGGTGGCTCTGGATTCCAATTCTGTTAAATATCTGAAGCACATGGCTGATTACCACCCTGAGCAATAATAATAATAATAGTAATAATAATAATCATATCATCATCATCATCAAGCGTATTTATTGAGCGCTTACTGTGTGCAGAACACTGTACTAAGCACTTGGGAAGTACAAGTTGGCAACATATAGAGACAGTCCCTACCCAATAGTGGGCTCACAGTCTAAAAGGGGGAGACAGAGAACAAAACCAAACATACTAACAAAATAAAATAAATAGAATAGATATGTACAGGCAAAATAAATAGAGTAATAAATATGTACAAACATATATACATATATACATAAATAATAGCATTTATTAAGCACTTACTATGTGCAATGCACTGTTCTAAGTGCTGGGGAGATTACAGGGTGATCAGGTTATCCCACGGGGGGCTCACAGTCTTAATCCCCATTTTACAGATGAGGTACCTGAGGCACAGAGAAGTTAAGTGACTTGCCCAAAGTCACACAGCTGACAATTGGCGGAGCTGGGATTTGAACCCATGACCTCTGACTTGAGCCACGCTGCTTCCAGGCAACTGGACTCCAGGACACCAGGACTCTGACTCCAACCAGAATCAGGACACCCCTTATCCCATACATAATTTCCTGGACCAGTAAAGATCCAGGCTCTCTTCCTCTGCCTGGGAAAGTTCCCACAAACATGGGAAAAATGATCAATCAAGAGAGGAAGTGTAAACTGTGGGAGAGGATCATAGAGAACATGACTGGGTTGCTCGTACTTGAAGTGCCTAATTTGAAGTTGGTTATCAAGTAAAATGCCCATGGAAAGAAAGAATGTTCTATAAACCTGATTAAAACAATCTCCCAGTTGAATCACTTAGTGTCCCTACATTAGCTGGTTTAATTTTTTGTTTCATTATAGAATGAAAAATAGCCCCAAATCACTGTGTGCTTTAAATTTTATCTTTAAAATATTGTTCTGTCCCTCTAAAATGCACTATTCTCATGCACTATTTCACCAAATGCATTAGCAAAGAATTATTTTATAGTGGATACACTTTAGAGAGAGGTGGCTAAACTCCAGAGACACTCCCACTCTAATAGAATAATGTCTGCACAGAGGCATTCACGTAATATAACACAGAGTTGTAAAGTTTAAGTTCAAGATCACCATTCAGCAGTGAAGGGAGCTAATGGCTCGGTATGTCTGCGATATCAGACTCCATTTAAATCATTCTGAAGAAATAGGGGGAGGATGGATAAGTGGGAGAAGCCAATGGCCTGGTAGTTCCAAAGCCAGTAATGCCCATCTATTGCCCCTGGAAAGCAGGAAGAAATAGGGAAGCCCAATTTGCTTGCAAGCCCAATGGAGAGGTAAATTTTATACAATTAATGTCTGTCTCTCCCTTTGAAAAACAGTTTGATCTGGTGGAAAGAGCACAGGCCTGGGAATCAGAGGACCTAGGTTTTAATCCCTCTCTGCCACAGCCTGCTGTGTGACTTTGGACAAGTTATTTAACTTCCCTGTGCTTCATTTACTTCATCTGCAAAGTGGAGATTCAATACTTGTTCTCCTTCCTTAGACTGTCATCCCCATTTAGAACTTGATTAGCTTTACCTACCCTGGTGCTTAGTACAGTGACTGACAGTGTTAACAAATAACACAGTTATTATTATTATCAATATCATCATAATTATTAAGTTCCCTGTGGGCAAGGATCATGCCATTGTGCCTACCAACTCTGATGTACAGAACTTCCCCAAGCTCTGATATAGTGCTCGGCAAACAGCAAACACTCATTAAACACCACTGATTGAATGATATAATTAATCCTCCAAATTGCTAGATCACTTCAAGTTTAAAACAAGTGGGAAAGAAGAGTCTAAGGAAGTTGGATCTGAATCAGTTTTATGTTTGAACCACTATACATCAGACACTCAGTGACTGAAGAAGCTTTAGTTTTTGTGGAATTATTTCAAGGCAGAGTGGAAATTTATGGATAAGGAAACATCTACTGAGCTAAACTACAGTTCTTGCACAAAATAGCCCAATATAGAAGAACTCTGCAGGCAACAAACAGTATATTCTTTTGTGAATAAGTGTGCTCTTTTAAAGTGTGCTTTTGATAAAGTTTATTGCAGAGAAATGGAAAACTGTCAACTTTAAAAAATAGTGCACAGTATTCTGGAGAAACAGTTGAACATTTGCCTGACTCTCCACTCTGATCTACATTATTTCTACAGGCAGAAAGGAGAGAATTGACATAATCCATTGGAGGAAGTTTTTGTTCAAACATAACAAAAAGACTTTAATTTTCATTAAATCACTACTTGTCTACTAAGCCTTTGGGATGTTGTATAGTTATAGCCATCTGGCCCAAGAAGATCATAGCGCAGCTTCCAAAAAATTGAAACTCTACAATCTTCCATCTTCTAACTCAATTTTCCTCCGCTCAGACATCCTCAGAATTCAAAGGACCTTGGGCAAGTCACTTAACTTCTCTGAGCCTCAGTTACCTCATCTGTAAAATGGGGATTAAGACTGTGAGCCCCATGTGGGACAACTTGATCACCTTGGATCCCCCTCAACGCTTAGAACAGTGCTCTGCACATAGTAAGCGCTTAACAAATGCCATTATTATTATTATTAAAGGGTATAATAAGAGCCCCAAATTATTTCCGAAACAACTGAAAAAATATAAGCAGATCAGACATAGCCACCATTGTACGTGGGCTCCCAGGCTAAAAGAGAGGGAGAACAGTTATCTCAATGAGTGCTCAGTAAATACCACTAACTGAATGATCTTTACATGAGAAAAGAGAGGCTTATAAAGTTAAGTAACTTGCTCAGGTTCACAGGGCAGGTAAATGGCAGATCAGAGATTAAAACCCAAGGCTCCCGACTTCCGGGCCTATGTTCTTTCCATTCATTTATTCAATGGTGTTTATTGAGTGCTTACTGTGTGCACAGCACTGTACTAAGCGCTTAGTTCTCTGCTTCTGAATTGATAGGGAAAGAAACAGACTGCTCAGAATCCTGTCCGACCAAAGACACTGACTAAGCAATCAATCAATCAATCAATCGTATTTATTGAGCGCTTACTGTGTGCAGAGCACTGTATTAAGCGATTGAAGAATACAGCCTTATAAGAGGAGCAGCGTGTCCGGGGACTCAAAGGATCTGGGTTCTAATGCTGACTCCACCACTTGCCTGCTGCACAAGTCACTTAAGTTCTCTGTGTCTCAGTTTCCTCATTTGTACATGTTTATTCAAAATCTATTCTTCCTCCTACTTCGACCTGTGAGCCTACCGTGGCAAAGAGACTGTCCAATCTGATTAGCTTATATCTAGAACAATGCCTGACACTTCGTAAGGTGCTCAACAAATACCACAAGCATCATCATAAGAGACTATTGCAGAAAAGTCCTAAACCAAATGTCACTCTGGGATCACAGCGGCCAGGTAAAAGGACTGGTATTACAGTTCCCAAGATGGAGCAAAGGAATCCTACTACTAGTGAGCAGGAATTCTATAGCCAATAAGAAATACCAAGTATGCAGACAGCCCGTTTGGCTTTTCACTTCATTTCATTTTTCCCATATAAGTAAGCATTCCAGAACAAAAATTATTTGGGGTTAAAGCAGTATTCTGGATATGATTGCCTGCTGTAAACAGATCCCAATAATCCTGCTGTGACAACTTTTATCCTTGTTCTTCCTCCGACTCCCATTATTTGCAGATATTTAATCCATTCATTCATTCAATCAATCGTGTTTATTGAGTGCTTTCTGTGTGCACAGCACTGTACTAAGCGCTTGGGAAAGTACAATACAACAATAAACAGTGACACTGCCTGTCCACAAAAAGCTCACAGTCTGGAGTGGGGGAGACATTCATTCATTCATTCATTCATTCAATCGTATTAATTGAGCACTTATTGTGTGCAGAGCACTGTACTAAGTGCTTGGGAAGCACAAGTTGGCAACATATAGAGACGGTCCCTACCCAACAATGGGCTCACAGTCTAGAAGGGAGAGACGGACAACAAAACATGTGGATAGGTGTCAAGTCATCAGAATAAATAGAAGTAAAGCTAGATGCACACCATTAACAAAATAAATAGAATAGTAAATATGTACAAGTAATCAATACAGGCAAATAAAATTACAGATATGTACATAAGTGCTTTGGGGTTGGGAGTGGGAAAGAGCAAAGGGAACAAGTCAGGGAGACGTGGAAGGGAATGGGAGCTGAGGAAAAGTGGGCCTTAGTCTGGGAAGGCCTCTTGGAGGAGATATGCCTTTGAAGTGGGGAAGGGTGGGTGTCTGTTGGATTAGGGGAGGGAGGGTGTTCCATGCAAGAGGCAGGACATGGGCTAGGGATTGGCAGCGAGACAGGGGAGATCGAGACATAGTGAGAAGGTTAGCATGAGAGGAGCACAGTGGGTAGGCTGGGTTGTACAAAGAGAGAAGTGAGGTGAGATAGGAGGGGACAAGGTGATGGAGTGCTTTAAAGCCAATGGAGAGGAGTTTTTGTTTGATGAACAACCATGGGAGTCTTTTGAGAAGCAGGGTGACATGTCCAGAAAGTTTCTGTAGAAACATGATCTGGGTAGCAGACCGAAGTATAGACTGGAGTGGTGAGAGACAGGAGGCTGGGCGGTCAGCAGGGAGGCTGATGCAGAATTCCAGGAGGGATAGGATGAGTGACCGTATTAATGTTGTAGCAGTATGGATGGAGAGCAAAGGGAGGATTTTTACCTATGTTGTGAAGGTGGGACTGACAGGATTTGGTGACAGACTGTATCTACCCCCATTAGATTTTAACTTCTGGAAGGCAGGGACTATGTTTTTTAGCTTCTACTGTAATAAAAAGCATTTCTAGAATGGTCATTGTTCAATTGGTCACTAAAAGTATAATCTAATAATGTGAGATTGTAGATTGCTTGAGTTTTGGGTAGCTGTCTTAAGAGAAGCAGCGTGGCCCGGTGGAAAGAGACCGGGCTTGGGCGTCAGAGGCCGTGGGTTCTAATCCTGGCTCCGCCACTTTATCTGCTGTGTGACCTTGGGCAAGTCACTTCACTTCTCTGGGCCAAAGTTCCCTCATCTGTCAAATAGGGTTTAAGACTGTGAGCCCTATGTGGGAAAACCTGATGACCTTGTATCTACCCCATCACTTAGAACAGTACTTGGCACATAGTAAGCACTTAACAAATACTATATTATTATTACTATTATGTCTTGCAATCTACTTTGTTTCAGGCTGAACATCTGAAACTTCTCCTGGTTCAGGTGTGGGTTAATAAATGTATTGATATTATCATTATTAATACAATAATAAGTGGTATTTGTTTAGCACTTATACATCAAGCACTGTACTAAACACTGAATTCAAAGGGGAAAGGACAAATATTGAATCCCCATTTCACAGATGAAGGAAGTGAGCAACAGAAAAATTAAGTGACTTGCCCATGGTCACACAGGAGATATGTGCCAGAGGCAGGATTAGAACTCAAGTCCTCTGACTTCAGGGCCCGGGCTCTTTCCATTAGGCCATGCTTTTTCTCTATTGTATCATTCTATTTGAAAACATACAAAACAAAGTGATGCTTGCTTGTCACATTCACCACCACAGTCATCCACCCTCACAAAATAAAGTCATGCAACCATTTCAGTATCACTTGTACCAATAACAGTTCATTTTTTAAACTTACGGAAGACGCAGTAGCTGAACTTTTCCCCAGGGCTATCAGTGATGTACTATCATAGCTTTAGTTCTATTTGTTCTGACGACTTTGACACCTGTCTACATATTTTGCTTTGTTGCCTGTCTCCCCCTTCTAGACCGTGAGCCCGTTGTTGGGTGGGGACCGTCTCTATATGTTGCCAACTTGTACTTCCCAAGCGCTTAGTACAGTGCTCTGCACACAGTAAGCGCTCAATACGATTGAATGAATGAATGAATGAATGAATTCTGGTCAAAGAGCACCAAATGAAATCTGTCTTCATCAGTCTCTTGTCAAGAGTCTTTTCATAATTGAGCTTCAGACTTAAACAGAGGCTTGTCTCATTGCAGTAAGTATTTCTTCTGCCCTATCTCATTCTTTTGATTTAATATGACATGCTATTCCATCAAAATATGTCAGATTGATCATTTACAAGTGGGTGTTCATTAGAGTTAGTCAAATAGAGTTCAAACTCATTTTGAAAAGCAATTAGCAGCATAGAATGGGTCATCTCTCGATTTTTAAATAAAGTGGCATTGGGTCAAGTAGAATTGCTAATAATTTTCAGGGTGTAAACATGACAATATCGGTAGCAGCATTTTTCTCTTAATTGCTATTAGGAACAGAAGACAGTTTTGCCATAACACATATTTTCCATACATGTTTTGGATAGAACCTGTTAGGGTTTAAGGGAACCATCTTCTGATAATGGAGGAAAAAAGAGAGGAAGAGTACGATTTAAAATCAGGGACTGCTTAACACTAGTGACTAGTAGTGATGGCATTTCCTGAATGCCCACTGGGTCAGAGCACTTTAGAAAATGCTTGGAAAAGGCTATACAAAAAGGTGAAATATTCTCTGCCTATCAGAACCTCAAATTGTATGTTGTTGTCTTTTATAATATTTGTTAAGTGCTTACTATGTCCCAGGCACTGTACTAAGCACTGGGGTAGAAACAAGCTAATCCAGATTGGACACGGTCGCTGTCCCTCATGGAGTTTACAGTCTTAATCCCCCTTTTACAGATGGAGTAACTGAGGCACAGAGAAGTTAAGTGATTTGCACAGTCATGCAGCAGACAAGTGACAGAGCCAGGTTTGCAACCCAGATCCTTTTTATTCCCAGGCCTGTGCAAATTTCCTCTAGGCCATGTTGTGTCTATGCTTCTGGGTTATTTTTGGGAAAATTAAAACACATTACAATTGTTATACCCCCAGGGCTCATTTAAAGTCTAAATTCAGGCCCTTCATTTAAAAGTATAGGCAACCCATGAACTTATCAGTGCAGTATTTTCTTAAGTAGCTTTCCATTCAATTCTGTAGCTTTCTTTTAATAAAAGCATGATAGAATACATAGAACAATACTGCTTGTGAATTATCTTCATCCAGCCTTATTATCATTCACTTTCATTTCACCTTGCTCATTTGCAATGTTTCCCTGGTTCTCTGCCCCTCTTGAGAACATTTACACAGTTTGGATGACCACAACTTAAATAGCAGAGGGGATTTTCTGGTTGTCTGTGTTGGCAAATGATCATAATAACTTGGTTTCTCATGCTCTGCTGATCTGACACTTTGAATGATGCATATACACAGGCATTATGCTCAACTGTCTTGGAAAAGTCCAGTCAAGGGGCAATTACCTATCCTCCTGAGAGAGCAATAGAAGTGTGATCTTCACTTTCATTCATTTAATCGTATTTATGGAGCGCTTACTGTGTGCAGAGCACTGTAATAAGCACTTGGGAAGTACAAGTCGGCGACATAAAGACCACACCCATGAGATCATGTTCCCTACAATTTAGCTCCTCTATATCCCAACTGTCTGTAGCTCTCCCACCATTAACTCTAGCTCTGGACCTCTTCTTCAGTTCACTACTTTTCTGCTCCCTTTGACACATTAGACCCTTCCCATCTCCATCTCCTCAGGCTTTCACTTGATCCAAGCAATATTCACCTGTTTCCCACCTATTTCTCTGACTATTCTTAGCTGGTAAAGTAAAACTATCAGGAGTGCATTTCTCAAAGCCCTTCTTTTTCTTCTAAGTGCTCTACTACCACCTCCTTCCCCACTATCTTACAATAAAAAGTTTTGGGTCTGTTCTCGTTTTAATGAACAGAACTGATATTTAAAATTCCCTCTACTAGACTGTAAATTCCTTGAGGACAGGGCTCGTGACTTCTTTTGTATGTTTTCCAAGCACCTTCTACAACATTCCCAAGCGCTTAGTACAGTGCTCTGCACACAGTAAGCACTCAATACGAATAAATGAATGAATGAATCTGTACACAGTGGTCAAGAAAAACAGGGTCAGAGAGAAAATATGCCCAATTCCAAGTTCTATCATACTACCAATATTCCTGATGAAATGGTAGGATCTCAGCAATGGAAGAGGGGACACACACACACACACACACACACACACACACACACACACACACACTTTGCTTGTGTTGGATTTTGATAAACCTCAAAAATCTGTCATTTCACTAAGAAATACAGTGGGAAGGGGAAGGACAATCTATCCATTCACAAGAGAAACACCCAAAATAATATGGCTAACAAACGGTGAGGCCAAGTGGAAAGGACATAGGCCTGGGAATCGGAGGACTTGGGTTCTAAGCCTGGTTTTCCCAGTTGATTCCTGTGTGACCTTGGGCAATTCAGTTAATTTCTCACTGTCTCAGTTTCCCCATCTGTAAAATTGGGATTCAATACTTACTCTCCCTTCTATTAAGACTATGTGATCCACGTGGGACAGGAACTGCATCCAACCTGATTACTTTGTACCCATTCATGGCTTAGTACAGTGCTTGGCACATAGTAAACATTAAAAAAATACCTCAATTATTGTCAATAATGACCCCGGTTTAGTATATTATTACGATCATGGAGGCCCAAGAGACAGTCTAATCATTTCCCAGTCAGTATATCCTGGCAGATGTTTCCATCAAGAAGACAGTCCTCAACATTTCTGAAGGAATGAGGAATACAGAATGTGGGGCCAGGGACAGGGTTCACTTCTAATTGTTTCCCAGTGTTTAAAACACTGCTCTGCTCACAGTAAGTGTTTAATAAATACTATTTTTACTAATATCCATTTCTACTTCCTTCTCCAGCTTCCTCCCCTTTATTCATCATTCTCATTGAGGTAACATCTTTCCCCCAAACTTTCTTTCTCCTAATCAGGATGTTTTAAAGACATTCTGCATCATCTAGTATATAGCACAATTTTATCAATGACATTTTATGCAATTATTCTGTAGCAGTAGTTAGCAACTAGATTTGAAAGGCCAGAACTACCAGGCATTAATAATCCATGTTAAACCCTTTAGGGAAGTTCCACTAATACAATCATTAAGCCGATCGAATGTAAAAGGTTATTCATGCTAAAATGTATCAACACTAATTACTCTGAAAACAGGCTTTTTCAAATATTATAACTATGGGAGGAAAATCATTTTTAGTTTTGACAAAATTACCTCCCTCATTTTGTTTCAGTAGTTATTTTTCTCATTACAAATTCAGTGCTCTGGGGAAACCTTTATTTGTGCTATATGGGTGTCTCAGATGAAGCATATTTGAAAAAAGCAATCCAACTTGGCTTTGCATTCATTTCTGGAACAATATATTTTCATAAAGTACCTTTCTGTACAATTAAAGTGCCATTTCAACTTCCTGGGACAACCAAATGGGCCTGACCAAAAGGAACAATAAAGGAGTCATTTGGTCATAATAACAATGGCAAAGGAGTTTATTTTCCTCATATTTTGGATTGCTTTTTCAGAGGAAGTTTTCTTTAACCCACTTCAGCACTGTAAAAACTTATATCTGACCCGCTGCCAAGTCCATGAGTACTGATACCATGTTTGTCTTTCTGCGTGACACATCGCCAAAAATTTTAATTACCATTAATTACAGATGCTGTCTAGGTTCCCAGTAGGAAACCTGTTGCTAATTCTGCTTTATAATAATAATAATAATAATAATAATGGCATTTGTTAAGTGCTTACTATGTGCAAAGCACTGTTCTAAGCACTGGGGGAGATACATGGTGATCAGGTTGTCCCATGTGGGGCTCACAGTCTTCATCCCCATTTTACAGATGAAGTAACTGAGGCTCAGAGAAGTTAAGTAATTTGTCCAAGGTCACACAGCAGACATGTGGTGGAGCTGGGATTCGAACCCATGACCTCTGACTCCAAAGCCCATGCTCTTTCCACTGAGCCATGCTGCTTCTCTGAGAAGCAGCATGATATCTATTATACTCTGTCAAGCTCTTAGTACAGTGTTCTGCACATAGTAAGCACTCAATAAATACCATTGATTGATTGATTGATTCCCATCTTGATTACTGCATTTGCCTCCTTGCTGACTTCCCTAACCCTTGTCTCTCCCCCACTTTAGTCCATACATCACTCTGCTGCCTGGATCATTCTTCTACAAAATTGTTCAGTCCATTTTTCCCCGCTCCCCAAGAACCTCCAATGATTGCTCATCCACCTCCACATCAAACAGAAACTTCTTACCATAGGCTTTAAAGCACTGAATCATTTTACCTCCCTGTTTGCCTAGTACAACCCTGCTCACACACTTCATTTTTCTAATGCCAACCTACTCACTGTAACTTTATATCATCTATCTTGCCGCTCACCTCTCACCCATAGCCTGCTTCTGGCCTGCAACTCTCTCTTCATATCCAACAGATGATCACTCTCCCCACCCTCAAAGCCTTATTAAAAACTCATCTCCTCCAACAGATCTTCTCTGACTAAACCCTCATTTCTTCTTCTACCACTCCCTCCTGCATCGCCACTGCCTTTGGAGTCACCCCATCTTTTTTATTCTTCCCATCCTCAGCCCCACAGAATTTATGCACCTACCGGTAATTAATATTGTTTTCTCCCAAGAGCTTAGTACAGTGTTCTGCACACAGTAAGAGCTCAGTAAATATGATAATTTGCTTAATGAATAATAACATTAATGATGACTATCACCCCAAATATAAGACCATGTACAATTTAGGCTATCAACTGTTAGTAAATGATTTTAAGGTACCTGTGTCTCAAAGCATAAAACTTGGATATGCACAGTATTTTAGTTGAAAACAACATTAGTTCAAAAGCCAATAGTCTGGCTTTATATAAAGTACTGAAACTTGCCAACCCAACTTCATGTGCTTTAATTTGGAATGTGATGTTGCTGAGATTATGACAAAGACAAAACCCTATTGTTATAATTTAATAAATCTGACCACTTTTAAAATGCAGATTGAATGAAAAAACCTCCTAATTCAGTGGATATTTTTGATGCTGCGGTGAGGGTGACAGAAATAGAAGAATAAGCTAAATTACAACTGAGAAACTATAAAATGGGTATGATGCATGCAGAAATATAAAACTTGCCATTTAATTTTGTGTCACGAGATAAGCATTTTTCCTCAATAAACATAACTTGCTTTCAAGATCACTGCATCTTAAGTGGGCACAGGTGAATAAACAGACAAAAACATTATGAAAGTTTCATTTCCTAATTTGCAGTTTTATTGTTTCCTTGGTGAAAGACATTATTCTAAAATGAGACAATCCAAATTTAAATGATATTTTGTATTTAATAAAATGAATCTGCAAATGAAATCTAATGAAAATTACCAAGCCTGAGTGATATTTTCTCTAAATATTTAAAATGTAAGTTGGAGCAAAATAGAGATGAGGTGAGAGATTATATAAATTCTGTATTCTTCAGATTCACTCTGACTGCATATATAGAGAGCTTTCCTTGTGCATGAAGATTTTTTTCTTCTGACTACTGTTCAGTTTGGTTGTTGAAAATAGCCAACCATTTTCTACTTCTCACAAGCAAAGATGAAGAGAGAGAATTTGAGAAGAGACCTTTTCCCTTCTCCTGGAGGATGCGGATTCTGTAGTAGGTTTTAATTTGAATTGAAAATGTTTAAATGAATGGAAATAATTGAATTGCAATTAATGTTTCATTTTAGAAATTGTTGAAAACACCAATGTATAGTCATGGAGCAAGACCTAGGGTTGTTGAGAGGTCTTGTGAGTGTTATGGTGTAACCTCTAAGAAGCAGCAAGACCTTGTGGAGAGAACATGCGGCTGGAAGACAGAAGGACCTGGGTTCTAATCCTGCTCTGCCACTTGCCTGCTGAATTACCTTGGGCATGTCACTTGACTTTTCTATGCCTCAGTTACCTCATCTGCAAAATGGGGATTAAGACTGTGAGTCCTTGTCAGAAAGGGACTGAGTCCAACCTGATTAGCTTGTATCTATGCCAGCTCTTAGTCCAGTGCCTTGCACATAGTAAGCACTGAATAAATACCCTAAGAAAACAAATCTCAACAGCATAAAATATAAAATCCTGGGGGTTTTGAAAGTGGGATCTTTTATTTCCAGAGCATTTCTGGGACTTGTAGCCCTTATAGTCAGGGAGCTGACAGGGATGACAATCAATAATGGTAAAGAAGTGGACTAATAAGGGGACTAAATTACTCAAAGCACTGGGCAATTGCCCCAGTTACTGTATACTCCCACCCCTACCTTCTCTGTCCCTTCACGTAGAAGATTTCCAGACATCCTGTGACTCCAAACACACACACACACACACACACACGCACAATTTATCAATGGTAATTGAGCAGATCATGTATTAAGCACTTGGGAAAGTACAATCCAACAGATGTGACAAACGTAATTTCTGCCAACATGGAGTTTGAAGTCTACAGGGTCATTATGGATAGAGGAAATTGTAGCGTATAAGAATATTTACATAAAGTATGCTGAGACTGGGGTAGCAAGGTACTTAAGAAGTGCTCAGCCACTTCCACAGTTAACTCAGATTGGAGAAGGAATATGGGAAATAAAGGGCTCAGTGGGTAAGGCCTTTTGGAGGAGATGTGATTTTAGGAGGGTTTTGAAGGTTAAGGTGAACTCATAATAATAATAATAATGTTCTAAGAGCTGATGGTGCTGATAACTCATAGATTTGGGCTGGTGGGAACTTCCAGGCCTGTGGAAGTATGTGAGCAAGGGTTTGGGAATGGGATACATGAAATCGAGGTGCAGAGAGCAGGTTGGTTTTAGAAGAGAAGCAGAGAAGCAGCAATGCCTAGTGAATACAGCATGGGTCTAGGAATCAGAAGGACTGAGATTCTAATGCTGGCTTTGCCGCTTGTCTGCTGTGAGTCCTTGGGCAAGTCACTTAACTTCTCTGTGCCTCAGTTACCTCATCTGTAAAAATGGGTATTAAAGACTGTGAGTCCAATTTGGAACAGGGACTGAGTCCTACCTGATTACCTTATACCTATCCCAGAGCTGAGAACAGTGCCCAGCACATAGTAAGCGCTTAACAAATAACATAAAAAAGAAGAGTTGAGTGTGAAGATCAGAAGCAGCGTGGCTTATTGGAAAGAGCCCGGGCTTGGGAGTCAAAATCATGGGTTCTAATCCCCACTCCACCCCTTGTCAGCTGTATGACTTTGGGCAAGTCACTTCACTTCTCTGTGCCTCAGTTCCCTCATCTGCAAAATGGGGATTAAGACTGTGAACTCCACGTGAGACAACCTGATTACCTCGTAGTTACCCCTGTGCTTAGAACAGTGCTTGGCACATAGTAAGCGCTAAACAAATACCAAAAAGAAGTTCAAGTTGTAGTAGGAGATCAGCAAGGTAATGTAGGGGAGAGAGAGAGGGAGAGCTGACAGTGCTTTAAAGCTAATGGTGTGGAGTTTCAGTTTGATGTAGAGGTAGCTGGGTTAAACCATTAGAGGTTTATGAGTGGTGAGGAAGATTTGGACTGAACGTTTTTCAGAAAGAAAACCTGGTTAAAAGTCATTCACACATAAACCCACACAGCCATCCATAGGGCATCCATTTGGTTGTAGAGTACTCAAACTAACCAAGTTTAAGTATTGAATTTTACAGTAAGTCACACTGTAGAAGAACCCATTAGGCAGATGAAGCAGAAAAGCTTCAAAATGTCTTTTTCATTTTAGATTCTTTTAAGAAAATTGAAATTATTAAAATTCATTTTTAGAAATACACTCATCTCCATTTTTAAGCAGCCCTACATAACATCACCAAGGAAAAAAGTACCTGTGAAAAGGAATAGTTATCAAAATTGATTTGAAAGGAAGAGTGAAAATTCATTCAGCTTTCAATATTAAACTGTGAAATGCATTTTAAGTTTGAATGAAGCACATTAATGGACTGTCACTTTTACTGATGAAGAAATGCTGGTAATCTTTGCTCCTTTAAAAATCAAAATTGAGGAACTCAAGACAGAAAAAGAATTTGAATTATGCCTGGTGAAGTGGAAATGAAACTTACTTAAGCGTGGATTTGGGGATGAAAAGCATTTAGGGAGTAATTTCTGTTTTCATTAAATCTGGGCTGCCACTGAGTTTTATAGTTTTTTTAAATTTAGTTGTTAAAGATTGTGAGATTTAGTTTATGTTTTGTGGGGTGTTTTTTGACTTTAAAAAACAATCCTCAGTGCAGGAGATTTCTATAACGTGAGTGGAGTAGAGAAGTGGCATGGCCTACAGGAAAGAGCTCAGTCCTGGGAGTCAGAATCAATCAATCAACGGCATTTATTGAGCGCTTACTATGTGCAGAGCACTGTAGTAAGCGTTTGGGAGAGTACAATGCAACAGAAACGTGACAGATTTGATGAATTACAAAGGGTATGAAGATATGTTCACAAAACCTTCATGGGGATTTGGATACAGTTAGGTAGAATGGAAGTGTTAAAGTGTCAGTTGGGGAGCTATAAAGTGGAGAAATTTTGCAACTAAGCAATATGGCCCAGTGGATAGAGTATGGGCTTGGGAATCAGAAGGACCTTAGCTCTAATCTCAGCTCTGTCACCAGTCTGTTGTGTGACCTTGGGCAAGTCACTTCACTTCTCTGTGCCTCCATTACCTCATCTATAAAATGGGGACATGGATGGTATCTGACCTGATTTACCTTGTATCTACCCCAGTGCTTAGAACAGTGCCTAGCACATAGTAAGTGCTTAACAAATACCATTAAAAATTTACAAATTAATAAGAGAAGGCCTCTTGGAGGAGATGGGCTTTGATGATGGAGAGAGTAGTGGTCTAAAGGATGTAAAGGAGGGATGGAGTTCCAAACAGCAGGTAGGGCTTGAGTAATCAATAGGTCATTAGCAAGAGAGACAAGAATGGGGCCCAGTGACTAGGTTAGTTGAAGAGGAACAAAAAGTGGGAGCTAGAGAGTGGTAGGAGAAGAGAGTGGAAAGATATGACAGAGGGTTCATTGAGTGAGCCCACTGTTGGGAGGGACCGTCTCTATATGTTGCCAACTTGTACTTCCCAAGCACTTAGTACAGTGCTCTGCACACAGTTAGCGCTCAATAAATAGGATTGAATGAATGAATGAGTGCCATAGCAGGAGATTCTGCTTGATGTGGAGAGGAATGGGCAACCACTGGAAGGTTTAGGAGCAGGCAGATTTATGCAGAATAATCCGGGTAGCACAATGAAGTATAGGCTGAGGAAGTGAGATGAGGGAGGAGACTGATAAAGTAGACAAGCCAGCATGTAACAGTAGTTTCTAATCCTGACTCTGCCATTTGCTTGCTGTGTGATCTTGGGCAAGCCCCTTAACTTCTCTGTGCCTTAGTTTCTTCATCTGTAAAATGGGGATTCACTTCCTGTTTTTTCTCCTACTTTGGTAGAGGGAGATCGAGTATTTAAAAAACAAAATACTGATACCAGATAGGGTCAGACCAAGTGACCAATGAACTTGTATTTTACCATAGGTTTTAAAGCTTGGGAAAAAAAGACAAAACTGCAAAGCTTGCATATTCACAACCTTCTGGTGCACTAACATGCACAACATATCTTATATTCCCTATAACTTGAACACCAACTCATGCGCATATCCCCTCCTCCTCCTATTTATAATTTTAATACCTCTCTCCTCTGCTATACTGTCAGCTATTTAAGGGAGTCAGGCTGTTAACTATATTGGGTCTCCTGAGTGCATACTACAGTGAGTGCATACTACACTAAACCTGGGGTTTACTGAATTTTATTGATTGATACCACATTAGTTCATGACCTTATTTAGGTGATCAAAGAATTAAACACATTTTCCCTCATCTCAGTTTATTAAGAATGGGAAAAATATTTTCATTTAAATTTTCATAAGAGCAGTTAACTGAAGGCCAAAGGCAGAGCAATGGACATTAAGTGACCTGAATCTGTTAATTTAAATTGCAGACATCGTTTGATTCTCCTTCTGTACAACTTTTTAATACCAAAAGTTTACATCTTCCCCCTATTATTTAAAGATGGCCATTGTTTAAGGCATTTTCACATGACACCTTCGAGTCAAGACAAAACTTTTCATGTGCCAGAATGTTAATATCCCCTCTGGTCCCTCCTCAAGATACAGCTGACACAAGAGTGCATCCACTTTGCAGTTCTAGCTAACACTAGAAGAAGGAGAGAGGCAAACACTACTCAAACCCCTTTCATTTCTTCCCCCACTGTCACTTTCTCCCCAGTCAAATACTTCTGGGCAATACACTAAGGACAGGAGCATTCTGCAGGTCAAGCAGGCAGTGAATTCTCAATTCTCAGTGGAAGGGGAGGGAGCTAGTTACTCAGTTTGAGAATTGTCTAGGTTTCAAGTTTTTCCACTTCCTCCTTAAATACTTTCTACCTATTTCTGTCCCCTGGAGTGTTTAGTAGTTGCTTTCCCAGAGAGTAGGCAGGGATAGAGATAATAGATGAAGTTATAAGTTGTCCATTTTTTTTTACCAGTTAGGCAGTACTTAAAAAGGACGGTGAATTTATGTACTTTGCACTTCCCTTTCCAGCATTTGCCGCAGCCACCCATCCATTAAAGGACATTTTCAAATGATCTAGTCCACACCCCCTGCTTCCAAGCAGGACTTCATATATTCACCAATACTGCCTGTACCATGAGATATAATGTCCTGACTTGGAATAAAGGTCTCCTGTGAAATGAGCATTATTTCTCTGGAGGGAACCAGAGATGTGCCGAGCCAGCAGGAACTATTTAAGTCTGTCAGTCACTCAGTCAATCATATTTATTAAGTGCTTATTGTGTGCAGAGCCCTGTACTAAGCACTTGGGAGAATGCAATATAACAAAAGAGGGCACATTCTCTGCCCATAATGAGCTTACAGTCTTGAGGGTAAGCTTTCAGAATGCCATGTGGACCTAAGTCCAAGGTTGCCTCAAAATCAAGTTGTAATTTTTCAATACACTCTACCCTACACTTGATCTTTTTACTTGTGATAGTCTATTATTCTCTTCTAGTATACTTTTTTGGTACTGAAGATGTTTATTTCAAAGGTCCTGACCTAAATTTGGCAGTTTCTGGAGAATGCTGCTAAGGGGCAGAGCCACTTCTTTGGAGTAATAATCTTAGTGCGTTCCTGAAAACTGTGTGTTTGTTTTGTTTCAGTATAAACCATGCAAGCATTCAAAATGGAGGAGAAAACAACCATTTGGAAATAAATGCATGTGAGTCTGACCCCTGCATCGGCAAGTGAGAAGAAGAATAATGATAGTACTTGTTGAATGCTTACTTTATGCTTAAGCACTGGGGTAGATACAAGTTAATCGGGTTGGACACAATCCTTGTCCCACATAGGGCTCACAGTCTTAATCCCCCCTTTACAGATGAGGCAACTGAAGCATAGAGCAGTGAAGTGACTTGCACAAGGTCACAAAGCAGACAAGGTTTGGAAATGATTATGGTATTTATTAAACGCTTACTCTGTGCTGAGCCCTGTACTAAGCAATAAGGCAGATACAAGATCATCAGGTATCACTTGGAGCTCAGAGTCTACGTAAGGTGGGAACATAGTGGCAGCTTTTTTAAAGGATTGTTTGACGCAAGTGATGAGGTACCCAGAATTTGATCAGCAATAATAATAATAATAATAATAATGGCATTTGTTAAGTGATTACTATGTGCAAAGCAATGTTCTAAGCACTGGGGAGGTTACAAGGTGATCAGATTGTCCCATGGGGGGCTCACAGTTTTAATCCTCATTTTACAGATGAGGGAACTGAGGCACAGAGAAGTTAGCTGACTTGCCCAAAGTCACACAGCTGACAGTTGGCAGAGCTGGGATTTGAACCCATGACCTCTGACTCCAGTATTGATTGTGCACCTGCTGTGGGCAGAACACTGTAGACAGTGTGCTTGGGAGAGTACAATTGAGTTAGATA
The DNA here is from genome assembly GCF_015852505.1 of Tachyglossus aculeatus. Taxonomy (NCBI): domain Eukaryota; kingdom Metazoa; phylum Chordata; class Mammalia; order Monotremata; family Tachyglossidae; genus Tachyglossus; species Tachyglossus aculeatus. The sequence continues at coordinate 26,307,466 of NC_052077.1, forward strand.
TACCCCCTGCCTTCCTGGAGCTTATAATATTTCAGGCAAAATAGACACTGAAATAATATGCAGATAGGAGGAGCAGCAGATAGGTGCATTAGTTAGTGAGTGCTTAATTAATAGGGTCTATAAGGTGAGTTCACTAATGCTTCTCAGTTGGCATGGTGTGTTGAAGATGCATCTGAGAGAATATAACCTTGGGATATTAGAAATTAATTGGGGAAAGCTTCCTAGAGGAGAGGTGATTTCAGAAGGGTCTTAAAGATGGGGAAAGCTGTGGTCTGCCATATTTGAAGGGAGAGGGAGTTTCAGACAGGGTGTAAGACTGTAAGGGTGTAAGTGAAGGCTGGAGGGAGAGATGAAAGTGACAGTGTTCAGTTTGAGAGCTAGCAAATTTGAGGGGAATGAAGAGTGCAAACGTGGGTATTCAGGGAGAGAAAAGGGGATAAGTAAGAAGGATTGAGTGCCATAAAAGTGACGGTCCGGCGTTTCTGCTTGATGGCAGCTATTGTAGGTTTTTGAGGGGCTGGGAATAATGTGTAGGGGGAAATTTTAGAAAAAATATCCAGGTAGCAAAATGAAGTATGAACTGGAGAGGGAGAGTCTGGAGTCAGGGAGACCAGTGAGGAGGCTGATGCCATAGTCAGGCCAGTATAATAAGAATAATAATGATAGCGTTTATTAAGTGCTTACTATGAGCAAAGCACTGCTTTAAGTGCTGGGGAGGTTACAAGGTGATCAGGTTGTCCCATGGGGGGCTCATGGTCTTCATCCCCATTTTACAGATGAGGTAACTGAGGCCCAGAAAAGTTAAGTGACTTGTCCAATGTCACACAGCTGACAAGTGACGGAACCGGGATTTTAACCCATGACCATTGATTCCAAAGCCCGCGCTTTTTCCACTGAGCCACAGTGATTCTCTAGCCACACTGCTTCTCTGACTTCTCAGTATGACAAGTCATGTCCAGCATATTGATTATTTGGGTGGGGAGAAATGAGTGGACTGACTGAATATGCATGTTGGTAGAGATGGAGAAATTGATGTTAATGCCGAAGTGGTGGATGTAACAGATGAAGAGATTGATGGTGGTATTGACTGTGATGGGAAAGTGAGCCTTGGGAGAGAAGATCAGGAGTTCAGTTTGAGCTTGCTTCTTCCAAATAGTACTTAAATTGTTCATGTTTTTTCATTAATAGATTTGAAAAGTTGAATTTTCACTATTATTTGTGTTTATCATATTCATTTAGATGTTCAGCACCATGTGGACTGGGGATCATGCCATGTTTGTTTCCAGTTCTTTAAGGATTCTCTTTGATTGCAATTGCAGTGTCATTGCAATAAAAACACTGAGTGCTTACTGTGTGCAGACCACTGTACTAAGCACCTGGAAAAGTGCAATACAATAGAGTTAGTAGGCATGATCCCTGCACACAAGAAACTTAGAGTCTAGAGGGGAATAAAAACATTAAAATAAATTACAGATAGGGAAAATGGTAGAGTATAAGGCTATTTATGTAGGTTCTGTGGGGTTGGGGAGAATATCAAGTGCTTAAGGGGTACAAATTTGAGTGCGTAGGCAACTCAGAGGGAAGGATGGGTGGTGGAATGAAGGCTTAGTCAATCAATACCATTTCTACTACAAGAGTTGATTTCTAGTAGCAGACATTGTGTAGAGGATAAAGCAGGGTCCTGGGAGTCAAAAGGTCATGGATTCTAATCCTAGCTCTACCACTTTGTCTGCTGTGTGGCCTTGGGCAAGTCGCTTCACTTCTCTGGGCCTCAGTTATCTCATCTGTGAAATAGGGATTAAGATTGTGAGCCCCATGCAGGACAGGGACTGTGTCCAACCCAATTTTCCTGTGTCCACTCCAGCACTTAGTACAGTGTCTAGCACAGAGTAAGTGCTTAACAAATACCACAATTATTATTAGAAATGATATCTATTGAACACTCTCTGCACTGCAGCCAGTGCACTGTACTAAGCACTTGAGAAAATATTACAGAATCACGAGGTACATTCCCTGACCAAAAAACTTGCCTATTAAGGATATTAGGGAAGGAACCTTATAAAAGTTCATGATACAAAGAGGTATTCACCAACACTCAGAACATAGAACAGAAGTGTTGTTCAAAGTTCTCAGAGAGAAAGAGGAGAAAGATAAACTAGACCCAAAAGCTTACATGCCCCTAAATACACAGGCTTCAATATACCCATAAAGTATTGTAGTGCTAACAACCTCCTACTATACTGCTCTGCGATATAGATGTTCAGTGAAATACTGATGATGTTGCTATGCAAGCACATTTTCTTATATAAATTGACAAAGTTCTGAGCAGGTGTACTCACAAATAAGCAAATGGACAACACAAACAGCAAGCCTACAGCCCATCCCAGTAGGCAGGAAGAGAGAAATCCACCAGGTTTCTAATTCTTAAATTTTAAAATTCTGCCCTGGAATCCTCAGTGTTTCTCATTCACAGATGATGCCTCTGGATTCAGGGAAATGTAACTTCCAGGCAACTGTTACTGCAAGAAAAGGTTGGCTAGATCTCCCTTCTGTTCCTCGACCCCAGTTCTGCCTCCAATGAGCATATAACCAGAGTAATAATCAATCTCTATCAGTGGACCAAGGATATTAAAAGCCAGAATTGATTAAACTGAAGATTCAATTCTTTGGCATGGCAAAAGCACCTTAAATCAACACCTTTTGTTGGGAAATGTGCCAGGTTAGAGCCTTATTAGTTCCACTTTATGGAGGAAGTATAGGTTGGCATGACAACTGGCTAGAAAGTTATTGCAATTAACTATATTCATTCAAAGCAGGTGTGCCAATTCATTCTTGGAGGCAGCATTGAAAATGTGCCAGCCTTTCCAATTCCATCCTCACTCATTCCTTCTTACTGTTCTCCAGAGAGCTGATACCTTTGCCTGTAGCAAATACTCTAAAGAGTTCCCAAATTGTTGATCACTTATTTTCCACAGAGCATTGTACTAAGCACTTGGGAGAGTACACTATATGAAGTAGACATGATCCCTGCCCTCAAGGAAGCTTACAATCTAGTGCAAATTCACCCAATTGTCAAAGAGAATAGAGTTTATTAAATTTCTCTTCGACTATGATTGATTGATTCCTTATTATCTATATCTATGCCTACATCCTTTGAAGAATGTAAATTTGGTCATTTATGCTTTTTGCCTGAAATTATGAATCCCTAGAGAGCAGGAACCATTCCGTATCCTTTCCAATATTCTTCAAGCATCTAGTACTGTGCTCTGCACCAGTGGGTGCTCAGTAAATACTGCTAATAATGATATTTCATCATCCTTCTGCTTTCCTTTGAGTCTAGCTGACTGCATTAAGCCCCAGGCATATGCTAAAAAATGAAAAACGTTCATAGCATGGACTAAAACGTAACATGTGGAATTTATTACAATCCTACAATAGATTGTGTCAGGCTACACATCATAGATAAAATAAAGGAAAATATTTTTGATTATGGGATTCGACACAAACCCCAAATTATTCTATCCCATGTAGAACATATCAGAACGTAATTTGGTGAGTGAAGAGGTAAAGAAGTTTCACTTTATAACTACGATCCAAACCAGAAAAAAATATGGGTATTGCCAAACATCAATGACATTTATTAGGACTTTTAATAGAAACAAGCTGAATCTATCTTAGGTGGTGATGTTTAAAATTAGACATTGGTTAATAATGCTCCAACTTGGTTACAGTATATTATGCGAGATTCCAATCCTACTCAAGAGAAGCTTTTTGAATACTACCATTCATTCTTATCATTAAGTGCCATTTATTAGGAACCTGGTGTGTAGGTGTTGCAAATGAGGAGCTATCTTCTGTTATAAAAAATGTGCAAAATAAGATTTAGCAAAGGAGAACGGTCAGGAGACTAAGTGGGTTCATTTTCTGAGTGAATAGTGAAAAGCCTGTAGCAAATAGCCCAGGTCTTCTCTTAAAATGTAAATCTCTCACACAGAACAAGCTTGCTGTCTGTGCAGGCTGGCATGAAATTGCTCCTTTCATTGCGCCAAGCATTTGCATGTGAGAACACACTAACTCTCCTTTTTTTTCCTTTCCCAATGCCCTCTAGTGCTAATTGAAGATTTCGTTCCTAGCTGAGAATATGCAGGAAATGCCTACTAGGAGCCCCCACATCCTCAGAAGGAGCTCCTGGCTAGCTTATCAACCAGTGCCAGCATCTGAGCTTCATGAATAAGCAGACGTGCTCTCAAAGCTATGTGAAATGAATCCTGGCCTGAGGAAAAGAAGAATGAGATGTATCACATTTAATCTGTGCAACGCGATTTGCAAATGTCCTGCTGTAGAATCCCGGATGATATAGATGTGAACCTGGGAGGTGAGCAAACTAAAGATCCGCAAAGCTTTCCGAATGGGGTACGCTTTCCGGTTGCAATGGCACTGCTTTGATTTGTGCTGGGAGAGGCGTTTGAAAAATTGGCCTCATTATACTGTTACCTTTCACACTTCAGAATGCCTCAGCATTCTATTGAAAATGACTGAAAAATTGAAACAAAATCTCTTATCCAGGTTGTATTTTTGGAGCCAAAGTGTCTCATAATGCACTGTAACATGCTGCATGCCAAACAAAGAGCTTTTACATCATTAACAGGCCAGAGAATGAGCTCCTCTGTAAGAAGCAGTTTCAGAACAAGGGTTTCTCTATTATGAGAGAGCAAAATAGGGTGTCAAGTAAGAGTGGGAAGGGAGAGTGGGGGCAGTGAAGAACAAATACATGATGGTTTGAGTAGGAATGCCGCTCTTACTCACTGGATCTGTTAATAAAAACTCTGCCTTGCCCTCTGCCTCTCTCTCCCCACCATCCAACCCAGAAACCAAACAGGGAAAAGGGGTATGGAGGTAGGTTGGCAGGCAGTCGGGTGGGAGGCCCTCTCAACAAGGCCATAGTGCCTCAGTTGATCCATTCAGAGCTCTGATTTTTTAATGGTGTTTATTAACTGCTGTGTGCCAGTAACTATAGGAACTTTGTGCTGGGGTAGATAAGAGATAATCAGGTTGGACTCAGTCCATGACCCACAAGGGGCTCACTGTTTAAATTCCCACTTTACAGATGAGGTAACTGAGGCACAGAGAAGTTAAATGACTTGTCTAAGGTCACAGAACAGACAAGTGGTGAAGCTCTGATTTCCAGCCCCTTGCTCTTTCCATTAGGCCATTCCATTTAGTAACTCTCACTCTTTAGCACCTACTGTCTCTCATGCTTGGTGTAGTGGGAGAGGGCTTTTAAATTTGAGCAAAGATGCCCATATAGCTCAGAAACAGGGAGTCTTTCTCCATTCATCCTTCTGCTCTTGGGAATTGTAAATTTTAGGGCTGGAGACAGGATGAGGTGGGGATGGCTTGGAGAGTCAGGGTTTGGAAGAGGAAAAAGTTGAGGCTTGGCCCCCATTAGAAGCACAGAGCAGGTTTGCTGGTGTGGTTCATCCCCTTCCTCCAGCTCCACCTGTTAGCAGTGAAGCTACGGTCACCTCAACGGAGCTCTGCTGGGCAGGACACGTGAGGAGACTGAACGATGACAGGATATCCAAACAGCTGCTATATGGGGAACTGAAATTGGGGTACTAAAAGCGAGGAAGACAGTGAAAACATTTTAAGGTCATGGTAAAAAGAGAGCTTCAGGCAGTGCTGCCTCTCAGAGAAAAACTGACAGTCAGTAGATGACGAATATAGCCCATTATTTGGATGGACACAGAAACTCAAAAAGGCAAGGCTACTTATTTCAGCTGCAATTTGTTTTGCCCCATGATGTTTGATATTGATTTTAAAATTTTGCAACATTATGATCAGGTGATGTTTGCTGTTTAAAGATGAAAGGGAGTTCAGCTAAGAATAATCCTAACTAAATAATTTACCCAGTAATTTAGGCATTCCCATATGCTAAATTAGTCATTTTACACAGACTAGGAGTCATTGGTCCATGGCCTGCCGACCTCAGGGTAACTTGATAGGAATCCGTTTTGTCTAGATAGGTGCTGCCCACTGTGGTCTTCCCAGACAGGATAGGACTTGTGTATGGCGTCTGCTTTAATAGATTTATATCTCTGTATATTATAGGCAACTCTGTCTGTCTCGCTTTCTGTCGCTGTTGCTCTCTTTCTCTCTCTCTCTCTCTCTCTCTGTGTCCTAGATACCACTGATGGTGCTATTAACAGTGAGTGCATTTGTGTCTGAAAAGTCTAGTGGATTATCAGTACTGGCCATATTGTGCAGAGAAAGACTCTCCCCTGTTGTGTTACGTTCAATGTTTGCAGTGTAATACAGTTTATTAAAGTGGCTTGAAATACCTGTTCACTGTGCTTTGATCTTTTCTACTGTGCTTTTGATCCCTCGCCCACACTCTCTCCCTCTGGCTTGAACTCCCTGTCCCTTCATATACATAAACCACTACTCTCTCCACCTTCAAAATTTTTTTAAAATCACACCCCTTCCAAGAGGCCTTCCCCAACTAAGCCTCACTTCCTCATCTCCCTCTTTCTTCTGTGTTGCCTATGCATTTGAAACAATATCCTTTAAACACTTGAGATTCACCCCATCCTCAGCCTCACAGCACCAATGTACATATCTGTAATTTAGTTTAATATCTGGCTGCCACTCTAAGTTGTAAGATCCCTGCAGACAGGAAACATATTCATTCATTCATTCAATCGTATTTATTGAGCACTTACTGTGTGCAGAGCACTGTCCTAAGCGCTTGGGAAGTACAAGTTGGCAACATATAGACGGTCCCTACCCAACAGCGGGCTCACAGTCTAGAAGGGGGAGACAGACAACAAAACAAAACATGTTAACAAAATAAAATGTGCAGAGGGAGGGCATTCCAGGCCAGGGGGAGGACGTGAGACTTCCTGACTCCCAGTTCTGTGTCATCTGCTCTTCATTTTTCATCTTTGCTTTACTTAGGACACCCTAGTAGACAGAGCATGGTCCTGGGAATCAGAAGAACCTAGATTCTAATACTGGCTCGCTCACTTGTCTGTGGTGTGACCTTAGGGAAGTCATTTGATTTCTCTGTGCCTTAATGACCTCATCTGTAAATTGGCAATTAAGAGTGTGAGCCCTAGGTGGAACAGGGACTGTGCCCAACCTGATTAAGTTGTTTCTATCCCAGTGCGTAGTACAGTGCCTGGCACATAGTAAGCATTTAACAAATACCATAAAAAACAAAAACAAAAAAAATTGTGTTATATTGTGGTTTCCAAAGCACTTAGTACAGTGTTTTGCATACAGTAAGTGTTCAATAAATACAATTAACTCATTCTTGAAGATAAACTGAAGGCTTTTGTTCTGATGGCTACAGATCCATGCTCTCCTGAAGGTCATGGCTCTGACTCAGAGCGTATCTGCATGTATGACATCAAAACCAAAGATGAGATCAAAGTGTTTTCTGAGTTGTAACTGGAGATTATTTGTGGGTTGCATTGCTACTTTTCTTAGTGTTAAATTTTGAATAACCTTCTAGAATGGAGGGAAGGAGTCTTATCTGCCACCACACATGACATCAGTTATCCTAGGTCCCTCAACGTCCAGCAGAACTGGGAGTTAACGGAGGCAGTTCCATAATGGTTTCCAGAATTGCCAGTGTTGACAGCCCCTATCACCATTACACTTTGGATAAATAATTTGGATAAAAAATATTGGTTTACCCATACAAGGATCTGGAAATGCAAAGCATTAGGATTCCAATCAATCTATGGCCACAATCACATTCCCAAAATTGTAGGTCTTTCATCTCTGACCAAATCCCTCAATTACCAAACAAGTGAGCTATGCCAATGCTGGCTCTGAAAGAAAATGAGAATAATCCACTCTCTTCAATTGCCTCATAGTAATTCATTTGTGTTACATTAAGCATTTTTTAAACTTGTTAATTAAAATTTATGTGAGCATATGGAAAACAGGTATACTTTTGTGACCTAGAAATGAAATACTGATCTAATTAAAGGTCCTAGAGTTGTATGGCCTTTATGCCCTTCTGAATCTCATTTCTGCCCTTCTGAATCCCATATTTCAAAGTGGTCTGGGCAAGGGGGTGTTTTTTGAAAAAAAAAAAATACCATTCAAGTGAAAACTGGAGATTTAACAGATCAAGTAATTAGTAGTTAAAACACAGTAAATGTTCAATAAATACCACTGATTGATTTAACCTGCTATATGTGAACAAAAATGGCTACCATTTAGGGAAGCAGTGCGGCTTAGTGGAAAGAGCACGGCTTTGGGAGTCAGAGGTCATGGGTTTGAATGCCGGCTCTGCAACTTGTAAGCTGTGTGACTTTGGGCAAGTCACTTAACTTCTCTGGACCTCAGTTCCCTCATCTGTAAAATGGGGATTAAGAATGTGAGCCCCACCTGGGACAACCTGATCACCTTGTATTCCCCTCAGCGCTTAGAACAGTGCTGGGCACATAGTAAATGCTTAACAAATACCATTATTATTATTATTACCACATGAAACTGTATTGCTTCCCAAATGGCATTGATGGTTTTGCCCTACTAACTAGTCATGATTTCTCTAGGTTTTGTTCCTTTTCTGAAATGTTCTGCTCAAACTGCTTTAATTATAAGAGAGATAAATTTAGGTGGTGATCTCACCGGGAGAACATTCTAATTCCATCACTACGTGATAGCAATACTTTGAAAAAGTTACAGTCATGCATTAACAATGTTTTAAAATGTTTAAAAATGTTGTTGATGCAGCCAGCTACTCAGTATTGCTGAAAAGACCTAGGCATAATGAAAGACTTGTCAAGAATTAGTACAGGTGGAATCTGGGGGAAGTTAGGACAATCATGGAAATTAGCAGTCTATGTTGGAATGTTGAAAGTCAATAAAGCCAAACCCAAACATTGGCCTTTACTTTTTGTCATTAAAATGTATTAGTATTTTTGGAGTTCTAATAGCCCAATGTAATCTTGTGGATTTCAAGAATAGGATATTATGTTTGCCAATTCTATTGTATTGCACTTTATTAAGTGCACAGGAGAGTGATGTGGCTCAGTGGAAATAGCACGGGCTTGAGAGTCAGAGGTCATGGGTTCTAATCCCAGCTCCACCACTTGTCAGCTGTGTGACTTTGGGCAAGTCACTTAACTTCTCTAGGCTCAGTTACCTCATCTGTAAAATGGGAATTAAGACTGTGAGCCCTATGTGGGACCACCTGATCACCTTATATCCCCCTTAGCGCTTAGAACAGTGCTTCACACATAGTAAGTGCTTAACAAATGTCATTATTATTATTATTACACTATAAGCTCTTAATAAATGTCACTGATTGATAGAAAACCAATCCCTACCCTCTCCCCTTCCCTCACTCAACACAATCACTTAGAACTGAAGCAGACATCCTCACAAAGCCTGGTTTCTAAAGCCTGATGATGACGACGGTGATAGTATTTGTTAAAACCTCAGACTCCCAAACCCAGGCTCTTCCCACTAAGCCATGCTGCTGCCAATTATTCAGCCAACTCTGGTTTCATCTTTTATGCTCCTTTGGTAGATTCTAAATTGGCAATTGATTATGGCAATGCTGGCTTTGAAAGAAAATGAGAATGATTCACTCTCTTCAATTGCCACACCTTGCTTTCGTCACCAATCCTCAGAGCCAAATAAGTGTGAATGTACAAATGGCTGATGCGCTCCTAACAGCCAAGATAGTGGTTCCAATCAAACACCCTCAAATTCTAAATTCAGGTTGTTTTCTGAACCATCCATCTGTTCAGTTTGCAATTTGGTGTTGGAAATTTGGTCAGAGCAGGTGCTCATGTGAGATATCTACTTTCCAGCTGAGCTTCCATTACTGAATTTAATGGCAGCTTTCTCTCTCCACCGGTGGGTGCATTAAAAGAAAATGGTGACAGATGAAAAATATTTTTGTCATAAAACTGGTGATCTTGTAGGAAGGATCTGACGAGTTCCTGTTGTCTATTAAATACTTTGATTATTCCTCATCTTCAAAGATTGGGGATTATAATTTTTCATGAAAAGAAAACTACACTGAAATAAAGGCAAATGATTCAATACAGATCCAAATAGCTGATGAAGAGAACCGCTCTCGACATGGATTACTACCCTTTAAAAATATAGCATTAGGCAAGCACATACTGGTTAGGTAGCAAGCACTTCTAGTTAGTTCAGGGTTAACTGAGCCAAAATTAAGCTTCAGCTTTCTGGGCTGTTGCTAAGCAACATGCAACTTTGCTGCATTCAGAACTTTATGCTGTTGTGACTAATTGATTCATAGCAGAATTCCCTACTGGTCTTCTGAAACCCAGGACTGTTGGAATGAACAGTGAAGCTTAAAATTGAAAACAACTGTAAGCATAAACCTGGTAGATTACATTTGCTGCATATCAATTTCTATGAAGAAGAAAATTCCATTTCTATAAGGAATGAGGTCAAGTTTCAATGAATATTTGAAAGGAATGCACCTGTTAAACTCACTTGTAGCCCTGGAAATGGGAGTAGCAGGGACTGTTCTACCCAACCTAGATTCCTTTGTCCTTTTTCATTACAAAGTCTCTTCTCCCCATCCTTTTGATCCATCATATTTCTCCTGTTTTCTCTTTTCCACATTGCAGAACATATGATTATGAAGTAACAAACAACAGAGCATGTCTTCAGGAGACTAGATACATAGTAAAATCATTTTACGTTGGGTGGAAAAAATGCAAATAGTACCTATACAAGTATTTCACATGCTCAAAATAAGTAATATGTCCAACAGTGTTTTGTTACACAATGCCCAGAAATTTTTTCTGGCTTTAATACTTTTATACAGAACTGTAAATCCTTAAGTAAACTTTAAAAGAAGAGTATATATATATATATATATATACACACACACACACACACACACACACACACATGATACAGAGAGAGAGAAATAGAGAGGGAGAGGAAGAGAGGGAGAGAATGAGCACAAGACAAGCATAAATAAGGCTGTTCTGAGAAAGTTTTCCTCCACATGGTAAATAAAATAGTGAACCTCATGGGCAGCAGGGGAAAAAGGGGAATTTTTTAAAATATAATTTTAAATCCTGGAAATACAAACAAAATCATAAAAATGAGAATCAGCTTGCTAGGATTAAATAGTTCAGTCAAAGTCCATCAGAATCCCATTTTATGTAAGGCTTACTTTTTCCTTTAAAAAATAACTCTAACAATCTTGGCCAAATTCAGATAGGATGCTTTCTCACTCACAAAAACTGCTTCTAGCTTGGTATTGTAAGACATCTTGTGAATTAAGCTATTGTTTTCAGTAAAGGGCCTGCTTCCTGTTTCCTCATACATTATTTATTTTCTGGGCTTTTTTTTTTTTTGACTGGAAGCAAAAAAAGGAACTGATTTTTAAAAATCAAAGATGGAGTAAAGCATACCTTCCAGGCCCAGCTGTGAAGGAGCCGGGAAGATTCCTTCTTGTCAGAGGAATCATTTCTGAAATGTTAAAAGGTCATGGGTATCAATATCTCGAGAGCTTTGTCGGTATTAAGTCTGCATATCTTAGTTAGCATGTAATTGAAATATGTAATACTAACCCAAACACATATGAATGACACATACAGAAATCATGTTTTTCATTCCTTGATAACCTTACACTTAGATGTCAAACAGAAACCAAAATCTTGAATGTACTTTTTCGGGTTTTAAAACAATACATGATAGCTTTACTATTTATAGGAAATTTTCCAACAGTGACTAAAGAAAACTGGAAAAAATAGTAGAATAGCAAGAAGGGGAAAAAGGAAAAAATATAGATATACTTTTCTATGTCTAGGGTTTTATGACATAAAAAGTGCCATAATCTATCTTGGTTATTTTCAAAATTTACTAAATTGCTTTTATGCTAAGGAATTCTCTATCCACCATTCTGAACCACCTCTTACCCAGAAACTAAGAGCTTTTAGAATGATAAAGCACTGTATTTACAAATACAAAGAAAACATTCTAAAATAGCACTTTGGCCTTCTTTTTCAGCTTATCTCTGTTCCATAAACTGATGAAGGATAGGAAGTTACTGCCTGCATTTGGATCTGTCCATGTTAGATGTTCTTCACTGATCTGCTGCTATCCTCTCTCACTCAGAGGGAAATTTTTCCTATTTTATGGTATTTGTTAAGCACTTACTATATGTCAAGCCCCGTTAATAATGGCATTTACTAAGCACTTACTATGTGCAGAGCACTGTTCTAAGCGCTGGGAAGGTTACAGGGTGATCAGGTTGTCCCACAGGGGGCTCACAGTCTTAATCCCCATTTTACAGGTGAGGGAACTGAAGGACAGAGAAGTTAAGTGACTTGCCCAAAGTCACACAGCTGATAATTGGCAGAGCCGGGATTTGAACCCATGACCTCTGACTCCAACGCCCATGCTCTTTCCACTGAGCCAGATCAGGTCCAGTCCATATTCTACTTGGGACTCAATCTAAGTAGGAGAGGGAAAATACACTGAATCCTTCTATTAGAGTTGAAGTGATGTGACTTGCCCAAGATCACACAGCAGGCTAGTGGCAGAGGCAGGATTAGAACCCAGATCCTCTGACTCCCAGGCACGTGCTCTTTCCACTAGGCCCATACTACTTCACATTCTAGCTAGCTGAATCTCTTTCAGGACTCTAAGACCCAGGAATTCTTAGTGAAAACACTCAATCTTGCTCCCATTTTCTAAATGTTCCCTTCCCAATTCAGCACATCAACAGCTTGCCATAGCTTCACACCTCAATAGATAGCCCCTGTTTATCTTCAGCATTAATCATACTCAGTAAGCTCTTACAGAAAATTTGATCAGCCATATGGTTTTTGTCATTAACGAATACTAAACACATTGATAGCAAGAAACATAAAGAAGCCTCTGGCATTCTACTGTTATTCAGTATTAAAATACCAGTGCACTGCCAACTCTGTATGAAATGTAGGCAATTTTGCTGCCCTCACTCATTATTACATCTTAAAGAGAAAATAATTGTGATGATGAATTGAAGTAGCTACAGCTTAATGAAATAAATGTAATTGCTCGTGGTTGGAATCTTGGGAACCTGTGATATTTGCCTGCTCTGAACAGCAGTATGTGAAGAATCCTGATGCTTTCATTTATGCAGCCCTTGGCAAGGTTATTATCTTATTCTTCAAAGCAACTCTTTGTCAGCGATCAGGGATGAAAATCTAAAAATACTTGAAGGGGATAAGAGCTTTGCAACTTCTAGACATCAGCAAGAAATTGTGCATTATAATTTTACACAGAGTCTAATATCAATGCCAAAACCACAATGACAACTGTTCACTGCAGCTTTTCCAAATCTTCATTTGCTTTCCCGTAGATAGAATATGTCTTTCTGTTTATCCTTTGAGATGTCTGCTTGGTAAATCTACAGCAGAACTGAATACTGTGCACAGTTTAGAGGTGACAAGGAGGAAAAAGGGTTGGAAGAGTCATTATTAAAGCCAAGATGCTTTATAGAGAATTTACTGCTTTACAAGTTCTAAAATGGTTATTTGATGCTACACATATTAAAAGCTAAATTTTTCCACCTAATGAAATGGAAGTGATTTATTTCTTAATTTAAATAATTTTTTTCTACTATGGTCCTTTTGGAATTAAAAAAATTAACTTTATTTCAAGAATGTGTTATATCTCAGATAAGTGTCATGGCCCAGAGAAGTTATACAATATTTAACCTACTACGTTTGCACCTCTGTGGTAGCATTTTAAGTAGAAATACGTTATCAGAGGATCATCTTTAAATAAACAATCTTCAGTTGAAACCTTTAGGAATTGATAATCACAGTTTTCCCACAATTAATCTCAATTCAGCTTTTGATTTAGACTGGTTTAGCCCAGTAAATGTGAGCTAAAAAATACTTTAGTCTCAGCTATAATGGAAATTTCATAGGAAATACCATAAAAAGAAAGTGTTTGGGTCCTCAAACATGTAGAATATTAAGGCCAGATTTTTTGACTAATGTTATTCAAATATTTTGCTAGTGTAGCCTGATCTTACACTATAGTACAATACTGTAACTGTAGATTGCAGATAGTAAACTTGTTTTAGATTGTAAACTACTCAAAGGCAGTGAGCTTTCCTGCTAAATCTATTGTATTGTACTCTCCCAAGTGTTTAGTACAGTGTTCTGCACAGAATAAGTGCTCAGTAAATATCATTGATTAATTGAGTATTTAAGGAAAAGATGGCACTGGATATGGGACAAATTCAACATCTCATACAATGGCATTTTCTAAAATATCATTTGAAAATATGTTAATATAGTTCTAAAATGTAAGATTACCAATTTGAAAGTATATTTTAAAAGTTATGAAGTTTCAAGTGAAATTCAGCTCCATAATTAATTGAAATTCTACATAATCTTGTCTACAACTGCACATTCTCTCCCAGCATGTCATACAATACTTTGCATACAGTAGACACTCTTAGGTGCTGATTGGCTAAGCATTGAAGAGCTGAATTATAACGGCCAGAGATCAGTCTCCCTGGGGAATTGCTAACCACCCTTCCTCAGCCAGTCACAAGGCCACCATTTTCACAGGCTTGACTCTACCACTTCAAAACCCCTGAACTCTCCACTTCAGCTGCATGTCCATGGTAGAGACAGAGGCATCAGAGAGCAGAGCAACAAAAATAAATACTTGCTCTTGCCTGACTCTACCTCCCCACTGTACAAATATATTTCACTTTATCTGACCCCTCCTAAACTCCCCAACTACTTGCTTTGGGACTCAACTCCCGTATCCTTGGCCCCACTTTCAACTTTCTCCTTCTTTCCCAGTTTCAAAATTTCCAAGTCTCTCTTGTCTTCAGACAACTGCTACTCTCCAGGTTAGGAGAGTTAAACCCTCCTCTCCTCTTCTCCCACTACCTTCTGTGCCTCTCTTACTTGCTCCCTAATTCATCCTCCCAACCATCCCCACTGCACATACGTATACGTCTGTAATTCATTTATCTATTTATTTATATTAATGTCTGTCTCCCCCTTCAGACTATGAGCTCGTTATGGGCAGGAATGTGTCTGTTTGTTCTTATATTGTGCTCTCCCAAGCTATTAGTAAAATGCTTTGCACACACTAAATGCTCAATAAATATGACTGAATGAATGAATAAAAGAAGGAACTTAATCTCTCCCTTCCCTCGTCTTCTGGTCCTTCTGAGATTTTCCCACCTTCTGCACATTGTAAACCTGCCTCTTTCCCACTTTTGAGGACATACTCCTCCCCCATCCCACTGCTTTTTCCCTCCTCACTTCCCACTTGTTCCAAGATATTCTCCTTTGCTACCCAGCTCTGACACCTTAACCCTTTCACCATTCTTCCCTGTCACCCAAACCTCTCCTTCCTCATTATTTTCCTTCCCCAAATACTTCTCCATCCCCTCTTTTTCCTCTAATCCTTTCTTTCTCCCCCACTGGTGATTTTCATGATGATGACATTTATTAAGTACTTACTATGTGCCAAGCATTGTACTAAGTGCTGAGGTGGATACAAGCTATTCGGTTTGGACACCGTCCCTGTACCCCGTGGGGTTCACAGTCTTAATCCCCATTTTACAGATGAGGTAACTGACGCACAGAGAATTTAAGTGACTTGCCCAAGGTCACGCAGCAGACAGTTGGCAGAGTCAGGATTAAAACTCAAGTCCTTCTGATTCCCAGGCTTGTGCTCTATCCACCAGGACATGTTGCTTCTCAACATTCCATGAGAAGCAGTGTGGCTCAGCAGAAAGAGCCCGGGCTTGGGAATCAGAGGTCATGGGTTCTAATCCCAGCTCTGCCACTTGTCTGCTATGTGACCTTGGACAAGTCACTTAACTTCTCTGGGCCTCAGTTCCCTCATCTGTAAAATGGGGATTAAGGCTGTGAGCCTCATGTGGGACAACCTGATTACCTTGTGTCTACCCCAGTGCTTAGAATCCCCCTCTCCATCCCCCCCATCTTACCTCCTTCCCTTCCCCACAGCACCTGTATATATGTTTGTACATATTTATTACTCTATTTATTTTACTTGTACCTACCTATTCTATTTATTTTATTTTGTTAGTATGTTTGGTTTTGTTCTCTGTCTCCCCCTTCTAGACTGTGAGCCCACTGTCGGGTAGGGACTGTCTCTTTATGTTGCCAGCTTGTACTTCCCAAGTGCTTAGTACAGTGCTCTGCACACAGTAAGTGCTCAATAAATACAATTGATTGATTGATTGATTGATTAGAACAGTGCTTGGCACATACTAAGAGCTTAACAAATACCACCGTTATTATTATTATTATCTTTCCTATTCCCTGAAACTATTCTGTCCTCTGCTCATGGACTACTTCCATCCAGCACTCACCTCCACTGTGTGTGTTCGTATATGTGTCTGTCCATGTTTTTAGGAGGCCTGGGTTTGTGTAATGCATCTATAAGAACATGAGAATTTTTTTTTTTTATAAATATCTGGCCAACTCCTCATCTCCTAAAAATGGTCTGTGACATTCTGTTTCCTGTGGTTCCAACTAATTCCATGGAAAAATCAAAGTTTCATTGACCGTGTATACACTGCTACGTTACACTAACCAACAAGGTTTATAGTTGATACTGCATTACATAGCAGTTCTTCACAAATTCTAAAAAGTAGTAGTAGACAAAATACAGTGTATTCATTAAACATTATTACATTCAGTCTTTTAAAAGCCAATCATTTGTTTTAGGAAAAACATTTCAAATGAAACTATATTTTCCTGAGTTAACATGATTTGTATTTTTGGATACAATGTCAATCATATTTAGTGAGCACTTACTATGTACAGAGTACTGTACTAACCACTTGGGAGAGTACAATACATCAGAATTAGCAGACACCTTCCCTACTGTCTAAGAATATATTACACAATTTATAAATATGTTTTGCACACATTATAGATATTGATTGATACATAATACATTACCTGTTAAGACTCTTGACAAGAATGACTAGGATTCAAGAATTTGTTTTAATTTTTCTAAAGTTCCTTGATGGAGACATGCAAATTGAGGAGAACGAATCACTAAGCTGAACATCACCTAAGCAGCATCAGATGGAGAAGAATACAGTGTATTCATTAAACATTGTTACATTCAATCCTTTAAAAGCCAATCATTTGTAATAGGAAAAACATTTCAAATGAAACTATATTTTCCTGAGTTAATATGATTTGTATTTTTGGATACAATGTCAATCATATTTAGTGAGCACTTACTATGTGCAGAGCACTGTACTAACCACTTGGGAGAGTACAATACATCAGAATTAGCAGACACCTTCCCTACTAATGTCTAAGAATATATTACACAATTTATAAATATATGTTTTGCACACATTATATATATTGATTGATACATAATACATTACCTGTTAAGACTCTTGACAAGAATGACTAGGATTCAAGAATTTGTTTTAATTTTTCTAAAGTTCCTTGATGGAGACATGAAAATTGAGGAAAACGAAACACTAAGCTGAGCATCACCTAAGCAGCATCAGATGGAGAAGAGGAAACCCACAAGTGACCCTGAGCAATTAACTGAGAAGTACTCTGAGGGAAAAATCTTCTCAAATTTATGCTGTCCACACTGACAACCTCGGTTGTAGAAGGAACCTTTATGTTTTAAACCTAATTTGAGCTGCTGGTAAGTAGCTGGTAGGTAAGTAAATCATTCCTAAGCCACATGGTAGGTACAGGACTTCTATGATGATTGTCATGAACTATTTCCTACTTTTTTGTGGCAGGACAACTCTCCTTAGCTAAAGTTTTCATCCAGGCCTAAGGTCTGCTCTGAAAAACCTTTCAAATATCTGTTTTTGTTCCCTAAGAAATTCCTGATTTAGGAAATCAACAAATGTATCTTAAATGAGTGCTTAAGCTACCTTACAAGGCTGAAAAGTGATTACCCCCCACCCAAAAAAAAAGAGCTGAATTCCTACCACCAATCCCTTAGAGTTAATAGTTCTTGTCCACTTATTCCAATAAAGAGGCAAAATGTTCTGGAATAGAGCACTGGGCTCTGGAATGATGTGGCTCTGGACTGATGTGAGGAGAACTATTTCATTTTTAGGTTTAGCCACATCATGTACCATCAGTGCTCTCACTTCACCTACACGCAGAAAGAAAATGACAATCTGGCCCAAATGAACTGAATAATGACTATTACATGATTTACTTCTCTGGGTTAAAACACCAGATTACAAGATATGATTGGGCTCAATTCAAGGCAGTGGTCAAATCCCTGCTTGGGGAATTTCACTAACTATAGTTCAAATCATGGAGTCCATTTAGCATATTAATATAGAATGACCCTTCCAGTAGCCCAAAGCCTGTTGACAAATTGCTGAATTTAAGCAACCTATGAAAAAAATCAATTGCATTTATTGAGCATTTGCTTTATGCATAGCATTGTCTAAGTGCTTAGGAGAGTTGAATATAGCAGAGTTGATAGGCACTTTTCTGCCCACAGAAAGCTTACAGTCTAGAGAAGTAGCGTGGCTCAGTGGAAACAGCACGGGATTTGAAGTCAGAGATCATGGGTTCAAATTCTGGCTCTGCCAATTGACAGCTGTGTGACTTTGGGCAAGTCACTTAACTTTCACTGTGCCTCAGTTACCTCATCTGTAAAATGGGGATTAAGACTGTGAGCTCCCCAAGGGACAACTTGATCACCTTGTAACCTCCCCAGTGCTTAGAACAGTGCTTTGCACATAGTAAGCACTTAGTAAATGCCATCATCATTATTAGAGGAGGAGACAGATGTTAGTATAAAGACATTATGGATATGTATATAAGTGCTTTGGGGTTGAGGGAAGGGTGCAAATTTATTGAGGGACTAAAGGGTGCAAATTCAAGAGCAAGGAGGACACCAGAGTGGGAAAAGAGAAAATGAGGGCTTTGTCAGGAAAGGCCTCTTGAAGAAGATGTGCCTTCAGAGGTTTCAAAGATGGGCAGAGTAATAATTGTCTGTTGGATATATAGAGATAGGGCATTCCAGGCCACATAAAGGATGTGGGTGAGAGGTCAGTGGCGAGATAGACGATGTTGAGGTACAGTGATTAGGTTAATAAGTTAGAGGACTGGGTTGTAGTAGGAAATCAGTGAGGTAAGGCAGGAGGGGGCAAGGTGATTGAATGTTTTAAAGAGGATGGAAAGGAGTTTCTATTTAGTTCAGAGATAGGTAACCACTGGAGGGTTTTGAGGAGTAAGGAAACATGGACTAAACAATTTTTCAGAAGCAAAATGTCTACAGAATCTGCTCCTCTAAATCTCAGCATTCTCAGGTGGCTCCTCTGGAAAGCCCTGAGGAACTAGGGGCCTTCCAGTCCCTCTCCAACTTCAGACTTGGGGAAGATTGATTCCAGAGGGTCTGCATACAATTAGATTCCAACAAGAACACTACCAGTAGTGGAGCCAAATGGAAAGGTAGCTTTGCCCAGGATAGCCCAGTTTGATGGCTGCCAGATCTTGAGACAGCACTCCGGATTCCTTCCCCTAGTGACCTGAGTCTCAGATATCACCTGTTGGTCCCTAGGCTAACAATGCATTTCTGTAAAGACCAAAGCTGAAAGTAGTAATGATAATAATAATAGCTTTTAGGAAGTGCTTACTGTGTGCAGAGTACTGTACTCAGCACTGGGAAAGAGTATACAAGTGGGAATTACACACAGATCCTCTCCCTCAAGAGACTCATGATTGAAGTTTAGAAAATTATGAAGGGTGTGAACAGTGTGAATTTTATGATTATGGAACAGTAAACTGAAGCTTGAAGGTGATTTGTTCAAAGCAAAAGAATAATAATAATGATGATGGTATTTGTTAAGTGCTTACTATGTGCCAAGCACTATTCTAAGCGCTAAGGTAGATACAAGGCAATCATGTTGTCCCAAGTGGGGCTCAAAGTCTTAATCCCCATTTTACAGATGAGGTAACTGAGGCAAAGAGAAGTTAAGTGACTTGCCCAAAGTCACACAGCTGACTAGTGGTGGTGCAGGGATCAGAACCCATGACCTCTGCCTCCCAAGGCCGTGCTCCTTACACTAAGCCATGCTGCTTCTCCTACATACTGAGTGGAAAGAATAAGGAATGCTTAACTACAGGAAGTAGGGTAGGCAGAATATATCAAGAAGTACTGGATATATTCTTGTGGGAGAAGAGCCATAATAGACTAATCAGGAGAAGAGAGGGCTATTGGAGGAAATGACAGGAATCTTAGAAGACTTGAAATGGGTTGAATGGATGCCCAGTTAGAGTGCTAGTAGAGGGGAAAAAAATGGGATGCTAGATGGCACATCTCTAATGATAAGAATTGATGTCCAAAAGTATAGCTCTTCTCTGTTTCTCCCAATATCCTTTGTTGACATTACTAGAGAGACATTGCTGGACTTGAAAAAATAAATCTAAAGCCAAATACATTAAAATAACAAAAAAGAATGGCTTTTACGATGGGCCACCTCTTCAGCATCTGCTAATGAGCTCTATAGTGATCTGAAAAGTGAGGAGAAATAACATACTTTCCACACCCACTAACATATTTTGCCTGATTTAAAGAATATATTCAGAATATATTATAGACTCATGGGATTAAGAGCAAAATACATTTATTTTTATACCTTTGCCACGGAGTTCCAAGGTCTGGTAGGGTCAACACAAGGGAACAGAAGTGGCAGTGTGAGATAATTTGTTTTTGCTTGTTCTTGCTTATTTCTTCTCCTCTGGCTATTTTGAGACAGATGAGGAAGAGAAGCAGTGTGGTCTAGTGGATAGACTCTGCCAAATGTCTGCTGTATGACATTGGACAAATCAATTAACTTCTCTGTGACTCAGTTCCCTCATCTGTAAAGTGGGGATTTTGTGCCTGGCACATAGTAAGCACTTAGCAAATACGTTTCAAAACAGAAAGGCGAGAAGGGAGATGAGTATTATTAAATATATTATATATGTGTATAATGTATAATTATATATACATATATATTAATATAAGAAAAGGGAAACGGAATCTTGGTCAGGATTATTTACATTGATTTTTATTGTGCGTTCTGAGTGTGTGCATATGTGCATTAGTGTGTGAGCTCAATAGAAACCCAAGCAGAGGCAGGAAAGGCTTAAGAGTATTTTTGAGAGAGATTTTGGGTGTGTGCATCAGGAAGCAAGTGTCTGTGTATTCATAACAACAAATGATAGTAATAGATGCCTGCAATTAGAAACAGTTGAGAAAAGGTGGTAAATTGTACTGGAGTAATTCTTAGGTTCACTGAACTGAAAATAAAAATATCCTACAGAAATATAAACAACTCTCCACAAGTTTATATCAAATCTCTGCCTTTTGTTATCAACTATTCCATTCCTTTGGGCTGGATTCGATATCGTGCTTTTCACATTCTGTATTTTTCCCTCTGAGCCTTTCCTTAAAATTTTCTGCCCTGTTCAAATATATTTGGTCATTGATATTCAACCACAAATATTCTGAAACAGAAAATGCAAATGACTTCCAGTGCTATATTTAATGGAAACCCAGCATGGTTTTATCATCTTAATTGAAGAAATGCTACTTTATTCATGACATACACGAGCATATTTACTGACAAACTTCCATCATCCTTTTTCATTAAAGATTAGTAACCTGTGTCCTTCAATTGAACCTGAAAAGTGTGATCTACATTTTACATCCTTTCGCCAGTGGTTATATATGTTTCATTAGCTGCTGAAAATATGTTATAATGGAATCACACTAACCATTTTGAGGCTTATCCAGGTTATTGAAAACTGCATACCTTCTAAAATCAGTGAATCTCAAAAAGTTCTCATGGATGGTTTTCTTTCAGTAAAAATGACCACATTTTGGTTTTTGTGATTCACTAGCACAGAGGAAAAATCTGACAAAAACAAAAATGTAGTGATTCACAGTATCTCCTCAAAATAGACTCATCAGTACCCAACATAAAATGAATTCCAGCATTCAAGATGAAAAGCATCGTAGAATTATTGGTCTCACAATATTTCTATATGGGTGTGAAATTTCTAGTCAATCAATCAACTGTATTTATTGAGCACTTTGTGGAGAGCACTGTACTAGGCATTTGAGAGAGTACAATACACCAGAATTATGAGACACATTCCCTGCTCATAAAGAGCTTACAGTCTAGGGAGACGGTAATTTCTAGACTCCATTAACAGCAAAAGAATGGAAATGTGCAGACTACTGAAATAAATCCTTCACTGCCAAACAGAATCACAGAGAACATGAAGCCTTATGAGAGATGAAGACAGAATGTTTCGTTCACTGATTCAAGGGACTAAGCATAAATCATTCCGGGTGAATGCTGAAAGAGAAGGGTTGGAAAAGAGTTTGAAACATCAGGTACTGAGCATATCACAATTGACTACTAAGTTCTATGTAGATTGTGTCATGTTTATATGTACATTGCCACTTTTGCTTAAAGAAGGCACTGATAGTGGAATTCACCTGTGGATGCATGTGTGGTGGAAGAGATCAAAATCCGACACGAGATCCATATTCTTGACCACACTGCCTATACACAAAGGGTGTCTGCTTTGGTGCTGTCATGACAGGTGGACACATACTCTCATTGTCATCATTTTAATACCCTTGCACTGTGCTCTCTGGGGTTCTGCATGCTAGACATGATTTCTTTGATTTGTCAGATATAAAAAGATTCTGACATAAACAGAAAAGTATAAAAGAAAACCATTGAAAATTCCAACCATATTTCTTAATATCTAACATAACAGAAGGTTATTTCATGAATCAGAGCAAGCCTATATGACTGCATAAATGAGGTTTAAATAGAAAGAAGCCTTATCAAAACCCACAAAACCTATACTGTCCTTATTTTGCAAAATTGTCATTAATTTGACAGTCCCAATTTTGTTGAATACCCAGATAACTACTAAAGCAATATTATCAAAATTATGTAAAAAGAACCAATTATTTTCATTTCAACTGACTTAAATCATATCTTATTGCCAATTAAAATTTAGATTTGTTGTAGCAAATGCACTTGGATGGCAGATTAACAGTTGACTCTTCTTTACTGTCATCTTTTCAGTCACTTAAAATAATAACTGAAATAAATAATGCCCTTGAATAGTTAGGGCCTAATTAAAATTATTTCCAGATTGCTTTATAAATATTGTATTTGTAGCCCTTACTTTACTGCTTATAGCAGCTGGCCCCACATAACATTTTATTGCACTATAGTAAAAAAAAAAAATGGCTTTTTTCCATATTGTAAATTTAACAATCGCTTCAACTTTATATTTAAATTATGGAATTTATTTTCCTATTTCTCTAAATGAAATATAAGACAAAAGGAAATCACTGCAATATATTTAGATATATTGAATGTTAGACTAGACTGCTTAAACAATGAAAATTAAAATGGTTGAATGAAATCCTTTCCTTTAAGGAAAAGACAGTACAAAAGCACTGAAATTTCAAAGATCATCAAAGAAAATAAAATTCTTAAGTTATGCTACAGATCTTTCTTTAGCAGTAAAGAGCTTTCAGATTTTTTGATTGAATTTATATCATTACTAATTTCACATAAAATGTACTGTTTACCATATATATTCACAGTCTGTCCCCATTTGGGGCTCACACTCTTAATCCCCATTTTACAGATGAGGTAAATGAGGCCCAGAGAAGTGAAGTGATTTGCCCAAGATCACATAGCAGACATGTGGTGGAGCTGGGATTAGAACCCGTGACCTTCTAACTCCCAGGCCTGTGCTCTATCCATTAAGCCACACTGCTCAGTAAGAGCTATTGTGGGCCATTTGTGTGAAGGTCCTTCATCCAGACATGTTCCCATGCAAAATGTGAAGTTACATGTGTGTGTCTGTGTGTGTCTGTGTATGCAGACATTTAAAACATGCATACATGTACACTAAAATGTTATATCTTGTATTCTGCTTCTTACTAAACATATACCTACTAACTGTATCTATTCTAAGTAGAGAATCTCACTCAAATGTCTTGACAAATGCCCAGAAGTAGACTTTTCAAGGCTTATGTTCCCCCTCCTCTCAAATTGGTTAAAGATAGCAAACAGCACACTAATTTGAGGTTAAACTGGAAATTATGGAAACAGCAGTTTAGCATTTCCAGTTTCACTAAGATTATTTTCAGCAGGAAAAATGAGAAGCATCCTTAGGGATGGATTTTAACATTTAGGTCTAGAAATCATGCATCATCTAGTTTAGTTACTTATATTAGTGTTGATTGTTCTTACATTCTGAAATGCGTTCTGATTCTCAAGTTCTCTCCATTCCCCTGTAGGTCTTCTCTGTTAAATTTTAATGGTCATCGATGTTTTACATGTCCCTATTTATGTATAACCACCCTCTTTGTGATTCATCAACCTATAAGAAGACTCAAATAGGAATATTTTAATTGATTGAGGGCTTATCTATGAATCTAGAATATGTTTAAGGCATTTTTTGCTGGTAATAGTTATCCGTGAATCCCCAGAAGTGGATTTGCTTTTTTTCCAGATAATTTTGGCGATGATTTTATGATACCGGTAAAAACGATGAAAAAAATCACGCTTTATATGTAAGCAGAATTCTCTAGCCTTCAAGCCTCCTCTGCACCCTAATAGTTTGAAATGTGTTTACATGCCTAACCAACTGTTTTGTGATGACATAGTTGATGTATCCAATGGCTTGAGTCAGGTCAAATCCCAGAATTTGAGGCCCATTAGGCCTCTACTGCGGATAGTGAACAATCGTGGTTCTACAAGAAGCGTTGACCCGGAAGAGATACTGCCTTCTAGTCCTCTTACTTTTACCTTCTTCAAATCACCCAGACCGATTCTTCCCTGTATCAGCCGCCACTCCTCTGGCAGAATAATCGACCAATGGACGTCATCAGAGGATTGACCTTAATTGCCCAGTTGCTACAATATGCACTTGTGAGTGGTGAGAGGGTTACGAAGAGGGATGCTAGATGAAAGAGGTGTGCAAAGAGGAAGAATCAGCTGCAATAATTAATAATATCCATACTCATATTCAAAATTGAAGTCCATAAAGGATTTGGAGATCCTATAAAAGATGCTAATAAAAGGACCAAGTTTTCCAGTATGACCATAGCCTTAGACTCTGCAGCCACAATCAGTGGGACTCACAGTCGAAGTGGGAGGGAGAACAAATATTGCTTCTCCATTTAAGTGAGCCACCCCAAAATTGGGAACCCGCTCTCACCCAAGATGCCTGAACCCCAGTGTGCGTTGTTCAGTAAACTCAAATGTACTTGGGATTTAACAATCAATGGTATTTATGTACATATACACAGATTTGATCCCATCCTGTAATACATTGTCAAAATATTTGCTTCCAACTGCCACCTTCAACTATACATTCTTCAATGACTTCATCACTGCTTTCAAACATGCTCATGTATTCCCTAACCTTAAAAAAACCCCTCCCTTGATCCCATAGCTCTTACCAGTTATAGCCCCATATTTCTCTTAGCATTTATCTCTAAACTGCTTGAATGAGTTCAAATACACCTGCTTCCTCTCCTCCAGTTTCTCCTTGATCCCCTCCAATCTACCCCTTCTCTCTACCAAAACTGCCTGCTCACAGGTCACCAGTGATCTCCTTCTTTCCACATTCAATGGCCTCTATTCCATACTAATTCTCCTCAACTTCTCAGCTGCCTTCTTCATAGTGTACCATCTCCTTCTGGAAATGTTATCCAATCTTGGCTTCACTGATACTGTCCTCTCCTGGTCTCCTCCTACCTCTCTGGCCACTTATTCTCAGACTCTTTCTCAGGCTTCTCATATTTTCTGGATCTAGGCCTGGGATCCAACAAACTTCCTGAACTACATCATTCACAGAGCCCATCATGGGCATCCCATCAGGTTGTCAGGTCACTTGTATGGTTACTAATTGTCTTCTCACTTCTTCTGAATGGATGGTGACCCCAAAATTCATTTCAGGAGGTGAGTAGGAACAGTCTTCAAATTTTCAGTGCAAGAAAAGCTCCCAAAGTCAAAGAGAGGATTGAATAAAAGAGAGGACTGTTTCTCTTTTTCTCCCTTCTGGGTTTCTGAGTGCCTCAGACAGTTAGTACCACTGCCGTATGGAAAGCTGCTGATGAGTCAGTTTATCTGCCTGGTGGAATGCCCAAAGACTCCACTCCACTTGGAATGACTTTCAGCACACCCTCCCACTCTAGCATGCTTCACCATTTGCCCTGGCAGACCATCTGGGAATTTCAGCCTAAGCAGAACAAAACACCTGCTTACTTCTCGTGAGAAAAGAGCTTCTAGTAATAAATGCTGAACATGTAAGCTCCAGATTCTGCCTGCGCTTGCTCCTTATTTCCTTTTCGGCAAAATGCCAAGAGATTACATTCTTCCATCTGATTGAGCCCCAGAATCTACCAAATGAGAGTGAAGAAAAAAGTTTCCCAGAAAGAGGAATAAAGAAATCGTCTCTGAAAGTAAGAGGAAGCGGTTAGTTGGAGGTTCTGAGAGCTAGTTGTTAAAGGAACATTGTCCTTGAAGGCAGGGATCAAATCTACTGACTTGCCCAAGCACTTAGTTCTAGGCTTTGCACAGAGTAAATGCTCATTAAATACTATTGGAAACAATGGGAAGCAGCATGACCTAGTGGAAAGAATGCAGGCCTCGGAGTCAGAGAATCTGGGTTTTAATTGGGACTCTGCCACTACCTGCTGTGTGACATGAGCAAGTCATTTAAGCTCTTTGACCACAGTTACCTCATCTGTAAAATGGGGTCCTCTCTCAGACTGTGAATCCTATTTAAGACAGGGATCGTGTCCCAGTTGCTTATCTAGTATCACATCCAGGGCTTAGTACAGTGCTTGGAATGACAGCAAGCACTTAATGAATACCACAGTTATAAAAAAGAAAACTGAGCTAGAAAAATGGTGCATAACTTTAAGGCCATCTAATTGGATGGATGGGCAATTAAAGGGTAATTATCTACAATCAGCCCCGGACATTTCCATCATTAAACACAAATATGAATTGAACACACTTAGGGTCATGTCATGGAACTTACAAAGATGTGGAGAAGATATAATTTTTACTGGTAAGGCATTTACAAATCTAAGACCATACTCAGTCAAATGTCAAGTGGATTGAGTAGGTTATATGATAAGCCTTATTTTTGTATACTTGTCAAAAGATAGTTTTGTCACAAAAGCACTAAGGTGTTACACTAATCAGTAGTATTTATTGAGTGCTTATTGTATCCCAGGTACTGTACTAAGTGCTCAAAGGCATCTCAAAGTAATCATATGGTAGTAAGAGAGTCTGGAAGTTAGCGTAAAATGTATCACTATGGACACATCCCAAGGTAAACCTGGAATAACTATCAACAAATCAGCCACAATTTCCTGGTTTATATGTTACCCTCCCCACCATCCTTCCACTAAGCACTGTACTAAGTCCTTGGGAGAGTACAATATGACAGAATTGGTAGATATGATCCCTGCCCACAAGAAGCTTATGTCCAAATTTTCTCCTGCTTTGGCGATCCTTAGGTAAAGATAAGCCTTCCATGATCACTGGATTAAAGAGAGTTTACAAAACAAATCCAGATCTATGGAGTATGGACTGAGTCAGTATGGTCCCCTTAGATGAATATCACTGTACAGTGGTCTATTATTATTATTAAATATTTGTTAGATGCTTACTATTTGTTAAACACTGTCCTAAGCACTGGGGTAGATGCAAGATAGTTATCAGAAACAGTCCCTGGGGCTCACAGGTTAAGTAAGAGGGAGAAGAGGTATTACAGATCTCTGCTCTGCTCAAAAGCTGCCATTAGCCATGATGATGATGATAAGGAAGATGAATTCAGAATTTGTACAAGGGAATCATCTGGTGAATGACTACTTAGAAAAAGGGATTCCATTACAGCATTCACACCAATGTATCATAAAAATAATAACTGAGATAACTTCTGTAGAGCCTGGATTATTTCTTATATGACTTCTTAAGGAAACTCAAAATAAAAATATGTCCCTTACAAAAATACATTTCCTTTGGATTTTCCTCAGACCTGAAGAATCAGCCAAAAACTTTCTTATCTTAAAACATGGAACCAGGGATGGCTTGTGCTAAAGCCATGATTTACGGTAGTTGGGAAGCTGTAAATGAAATTATCAGCAGGTGGCTGTAGTCCAAGTACTTTACTGCAGGTTTCTTTCTGTCATCATTTTTACCCCTGGGTCACCACTCCTCACCTCCTCTGAAAAATGTAGCAATAAATAGAATCACCATCCTGGTTGTGGCCTACTTCCTCTCTTCCTCCCCCAACCCAAAAGCCCATAATTCAACTGGAGAGCTTAATTGAAACAGAACTGTAAAAAAATCTATTTCATCAGCATTTCGTCCTTAAAGGTTGCAAGACCTGATCTCCTCCATTTCCTAGTGAAAAGCTGTAGACCCTTAATAAGAAAGTCTTTAAAGAGACAAAATAATAATGACTTCAGATATTATTTTAGAGATCAAGATGTTCAAATGAAGTTATGATTCTATTGAACTGTCCCAGGTTATAAAAAAAATGTTGTCCTATTTAGGCTAGGAATCAGAAACATTTCAAGATATTAGTAGCTTTTTCATTTGTATCTCAATCTGGTAAATGTGATATATGTGTTGTCTTCATCTTCACCTCCTCCATCACCTTAGAGCACAGGAGTCATTTATTCTATAATTTTGCTACACCACCTCCAAGAATTTTTATTGTTCTCTTTCCAACATATGGACTAAACGATTGATTAAAATGTTTCTTGAAAGTACCAGCCTAAGAGGGCATTTTATTGAAACAAAAAATGTGGCGAATTAAAAGGGTGAAATAAAGCAAGATATTCATTTGGGGCTTTTAAGAAAGCGAGATTGAGACTCACAGTGTGCATATTAACTAAGTAGCACTTACCGTATTATGATTAGTTAACTATCTTGCCTGTCATCAAGCAGCTAGAGTTTTGTGATGGTGAGGACAGTGAAGCAAATGCTGTTCTGATATTAATTCCAGTTTCATAGTTTGAAGATTTTTTTTTACCACAAAGGTGCCTCAGTTTCTTCAAATGTAAAATGGCAATTAAATACCTCTTCTCCCACCTACTTACACTGTGAGCAGTGTATGAAACAGGGACTGTGTTCAACCTAATTAACTTGTACCTGCCCATGTGTACAAGAATAGTGTTAGATACATAGATACATAGCACTAGAATAGTGTTAGATACATAGCAAGTGCTTAACAAATGCTATAAAATAAGAAAATCTATTTTATTTGAGTGACACTAATCTTTCTTCTTCCAGCAATTTCGTTCTGGTTTTCATGATATGTCATCTCTGAAAGTGCACAATTTACACAAGCAATCATTTTGTACTTACATATTACTAACCAAGTCTTTATAACCTGCACCAAGAAGTAAATGATAAAATTTCAGGGGTGATAGGTTATAATCAGTGGCATTTATTAAGCCTTTCAAAATCTTGTTTTCTTTGCAAATAAACCTGGATATCAGAATAAAATTTGATATGTTTCAGCCTTGACATCCTTCAATGGTTAGAACAGCGCTTTGCACATAGTAAGTGCTTAATAAATGCTATTATTATTATTATTATTATTATTATTATACCCAGGTTTATTTGCAAAGAAAACAAGTTTGTCGGGATCCAGCCTGGAATTTTTCAATTGCCAGTGTTGACCCTGAAGTCAGATTGCAAGATTTTGAAGAATCTATAATTTCTTAATTCTCCTTCTTTCCTTCTCTCTATGGCTAGTTTCCCCAGACCCCAGGGACAGCTCTGAGACTACCCAAGATTGGCAGTGGGGTGAAGGACAGGACTGAGGATGTGTAAAGCCCTAAAATGCTATCTGTCAATCTGGGAGGTGTGCTGGCCTTAGAGTCCCTTGTGTTGGGTTGGTGATCAATCAGTCAGTGATATTTACTGAGCACTGTACTAAGCACTTGGGAAAACACAAAAAAACAGAACTGGTAGATACAATCCCTGCCCTCAAGGGGTTTAAATCAGAGGGCTACTCTTGCAAAGACCAGCTTAACACCTTACAGGAGATGGCCCCTTGCAAACCAGGAGAAAAAAAAAAAAATCATTGTTTCTCCTGAAAAACTGCCACCAATAAAGCCAGTCCTACATCATGCAGTCAGAGCCTCTAAAAAAGAGCCATGGGTGACAACCAAGAACCAACAGGCCAAAAAGCCACGATTAGAAACTCCTTGACTTTGACAGACATCTGGGCTGAGTGAGTCCTGGGATTCTGGCTCCAAATGCTAAGAGTCTAGTACCTCCAGTGAACCAGTGGAGTGGCATTAAAATAGAGCAAAGGAGGAGCCAAATACAGCTGCTTTGCTTAATCTGCTGAGCTGTACCACCTCTCCCTACGCAGCCGAGGCATTTGGATGAATAATGAACGTCCTGGAAAGTACAGTGTGGGATGGAATGATCGTTACAGTCACACCCACATTCCCAGCTACAAAGGCAGCTACACTATAGAAGCGTCTCTGACTTGCTGCTTGCCATTAAAGAGCTCTTTCAAGACAGCTGTAACCTGCCTATAGTCTGTGCCAAAATTTTGGCCTAAAATACCAAGAGACTCTGTATGGGGAATTTGAAGGGTTTTTCATGTTTCAGTTTTCTAGCAGGCTTCCCTTGTAATAGACCCATGCATAACTTCCCACTTAGATGGTTTATGATTGTTGATTCTGGTGGCCCTAAAATACAATCAGTAATCCAATTAGAACATCAGTATTTTCATAGTTCTTCATCTAACTCTTACTAATGTGTGAAACACAAACAGCAATGCCATAAACATAAGGAGTTTCTTATAAAAGGTATTTTCCACAGGAATACAAGCAGGTGTTTGCAGCTCTAATATCTGCTATGGTAGCAATATAAAACATTGAGTTTAATTTGTAAAGCAAAATGTTTCAGCTGCCCACTACCTCTTCCCCATACCGGGCTCTCTAAAACGTTTTTCCCTAAATGAAATAAGGGAGGAAAAACAGGATAAGGTCAACAGGGAAGCAGTGTGACGTAATGGAAAAAGCATGGGGCTGGGAGTCTGGGGACATGGGTTCTAAACCCGGCTCCACCACTTGCTTGCTGTGTGATATTGGGCAAGACATTTGTCTTCTCTATGCCTCAGTTTCCTCATCTGTAAAGTGTGGATGAAATACCTGCTTTCCCTCAGGTTTAGATTGTGAGCCCTATAAACTATTTCTAATCTGATTGCCCTAGCACTTAGCACTATACTTCACACATACTAAACTCTTTACAGATACTATTATTATGAATCTGGCTGCGGTAGATTTTGACCCCTATATGGTTCTTAGTCCCAACTCCTCACAGTTCATTCGGGTAAGTCACTGAATTTCGATGATTTATACAAAAATTTGAGATCAAAGACAAATCTCTAAAACCCAGAATTAAAACATGTATCTAGTATAAATAATGACATGCTCACATTCTGTAGTCACCTTTGCAAGAGGTAATGTACAAGAGATAACATATTTACAAAAAGAACTGGAAAAATAGTTTAATTTTGCTCATCTGTATAGACCTAGAAGACACAAAATGGTTTTCTTAATTAAAAGATGTTCTAACAGCATAGCCTCATACTTTTAAATGTCCTCTATTTATGTCCTCCATTTATCTGGAATTACTTAGTGCAATGTGCCACAGCTCAGTGGCCATTTAACTGTCAGGAACACCACAGTACTAACAGGAACTGGAGATAGGATTGGAAGTCACTTAACATCACTGACACAAAAAAGCTGATGACAACTGCTGGCATGATCCAACAGCTCATTTATCCTCTTTGGGCCAGTCCTGCCTTTGAAGCAAAAACTGTGGACAACTATTCGACCCCTCAGCTGTAAAATCCCCATTTTACAGAGGTGAAAACCAAGGCACAAAGAAATTAAGTGATTTATCAAGGTCGTGCTGCAGGCAAGTGGTGGAGCCAAGATTGGAACCAAGGTCTTCTGACACCCAGGCCTTGGTGCTCTCCACTAGATCCGGCTGTTTCTGACATTTAAAATATGCCCTGTTATTGAAAGTGCCTATAATGGTAACTTTTTCTTCCATTTTTTTAATGTCACGAGAAAAAGTGAAAACAAAAATCCTAGCCAGTACTTTATTTAAATGTCTTTTAAATTGGAGATGTGCCTATGCTATTAGGAGTTGGTATTTGGAAATCAGTCACTTCTGTGTTTTCCTTTCTGATATATTCATGTCAAGTGATGCCCAAGGGTAAGTCTGAGGCAGCAAACCACCACAATAAACACAAATCATTTTGAAAACCTGTGTTTGATCACATTATCCTACTGCTCCTCTTTGTTTCACAGACTGGACAATGAGAAGCCAAAGTGAAAATTAGGTAGGTAGGGAAGAAAGCCTGCTAATGTGAGCAGTTTAATCCCTGGTACTTACTATCACCTCACTTACTATCTCCTCACTGCTCCTAGGAACCTGAACTCCTGATAGGTCAGTTTTCTTTCTATCTTATGCATCTCAAGGAGTAATTTAATATGAATGTAAGATCACTGTAACGTAGTATGGGGTTTATGACATATATTCAATTCACCACCAAAACCCATCGGTCCCACCTTTACAACATAGCTAAAGCCCTCCCTTTCCTCTCTATCCCAACTGCTACCATGTTAGTACAATCACTCATCCTATCCCACCTGGATTACTGCACTTTTCTGAACCCCCAGCCTCCTGTCTCTCCCCATTCCAGTCCATACTTCACTCTGCTGCCTGGATCATTTTTCTACAAAAGTGCTCAGGACATGTCACCACTCTCCTCAAAAACCTCCTGTGGTTGCCCATCCTCCTCTGCATCAAACAAAAACTCCTCCCGGTTGACTTTGCACACAGTAAGCGCTTAATAAATGTTATCATTGTTATTATTAAAGCACTCCACCACCTTGCCCCCTTCTGCCTTATCTCACTTCTTTCCTTCTATAACCCAGCCCATACGCTTCAGTCCTGTAGTGCTAACTTTCTCACTTGTGCCTCGATCTCTCCTCTCTCGCTGCCAAACTCTACCCAACATCCTGCCTCTGCCCTGGAACACCCTCCCTCCTCAAATCCCAGAGACAATCACTCTACCCGGCTTCAAAGCCTTAGTAAAGGCACATCTCCTCCAAAAGGCCTTCCCGGACTAAGCCCCACCTTTCCTTATCGCCCACTCCCTTCTGTGTCCCTTTTGCTCTTCCCCACTCCCAGCCCCACAGCACTTTTGTACATATCTGTAATTTAATTATTTGCATTGATTCTGTCTCCCGTCCTCTAGACTGTAAGTTCACTGTAGGCAAGGAATGTGTCTGTTTATTGTATTGTACTCTCCCAAGTGCTTAATACAAAGCTCTGCACATAGAAAGCACTCAATAAATACGACTGACTGAAGTCTTACTCAGAAAATTAATTCAAATATGCTTGGATAATAATAATAGTAATAATGGCATTTGTTAAGGCTTACTATGTGCAAAGCACTGTTCTAAGCTCTGGGGGGGATACAAGGTGATCAGGTTGTCCCACATGGGGTTCACAGTCTTAATCCCCATTTTACAGATGGCACAGAGAAGTTAAGTGACTTGCCCAAAGTCACACAGCTGACAAGTAGCAGAGCTGGGATTAGAACCCATGACCTCTGGCTCCCAAGCCCATGCTTTTTCCACCGAGCCATGCCGCTTAGCCATGGATTCAAAACTGTACTAACTGTAGGTAAACGAAAATGAATTATAGTGGAAGACTACCAGATCAGAAGAGTCTCTAATAAAATAGATGAATACATTGGTTTTCCCTGTTAAGTTTTAGGGAACACCCCCAGGGAATTGTCTCCAAGATGACCACCAATCAGGAGGTATGGTAAACAATAGGCAAGATAGATGACCAAAAATCACTAAGATACACTGAGGCAGTTACATATACAAACCAAAGCACCAACTGAGAGTAGATGTGGAAAAATGAAGCTTCAACTACCTAGCTCGAAATAACCTGAAATTTATGTAATCAACAAGAAATAAAAACAGAGAACTGAATTAGAGAGAAACTTAAAAATAATTGTGGACAGAAAAGGAGACTGGACATCCACATTAAATCACATGGAAAAGGTTGTCTGCCTGAGCTATCAATCAATAGTATATATTGAGTGCTTTGTGCAGAGCACTGAACTAGGTTCTTGGGAGAGTACAATTTAACAGAGTTGGTAAACCTATTACATCAATGTTTTCAGTTTGGAGCACTGGAAGTATAATGGTTCTAGGCACCAGAAAAACAAAGATAAACTGGAATATGAATGGAAAAAAAAAAAAGGATGAAGGAGTTAATGCACTCAAAATGGTAAAATATCTCCCTACACATCTGGGAAGTGATTTAGGCACTGAGCTGAATTAGACCCATATCAGTGTATAACAATAATAATAATAATACAAGAGCTCAATGGCAAGAGGCAATAAACATGTGGAAAACATGGGAGGCTTATTCCTATTCCTGTCAATGCACTTTGAAAAATTTTAGTACAGTTAATTAATAACTGGAGTATTTGTTAAGTGTTTTCTACATGCCAAACTTTGAGAGGATGAGTTCATTGAGTGTTTTAAAGCTGATGGTTAGGAGTTTCTGCTTGATGCAGAGGTGGAAGGACAACCACAGAAGGTTCTTGGGGAGTGGGAAGACTGGACTGAACTTTTTTTTTTTAGGAAAATGATCCATCCATTTGCGTGAAGTATGGACTGGGGACAGACACAAGGCAGGTAAGTTAGAGAGGAGGCAGGTGCAGGAGTCAAGGCAGGATGGGATAAGTGCCTGGATTAAAGTAGGAGCAGTTTGGAGGCAGAGGAAAAAGTGGATTTTTAACAATATGGTGGAGATAGAACCAATGGAATTTGGTGACAGACTGAATGGGGGGTTGCACGAGAGAGATGACTCGAGGATAAAGCAAGGGTACAGTCTTGTGAGACTGGAGGACAGTGCTATTATTAGGGTTATCGTTGTGATTCTCCTGGGCCTCTGCCCAGTGACCCCCAAATCCCCCCATCGTCATTAATATTCCCCTACACACACACACACACACACACACACACACACACACACACACTTACTTTCCCATAGACAGGCTGGCCTCATGCCCATCACCACACCTGCACCAAGTGGCTTTCAAGTCTAAAATTTGCCTTGTCACTGCCTGCCCCTTCTCTGGTTTGCAATCTATCCTGCTTGAGATCTCTGCAGCTGCATCATTCTATATATTTTTTTAATATGGTATTTGTTAAGGACTTACTATGTGCCCAGCATTTTACTAAGCTCTCCGGTAGATACAAGCTAATTGGGTTGGACACAGTCCATATGCGATATGGGGCTCACAGTATTCATCCTCATTTATAGATGATGTAACTGAGGCACCAGGAAGTGACTTGCCCAAGTTCACAAAGCAGAGAAGTGGTGGAATTGAGGTTAGAACTTACACTCTTCTGACTTCCAGGCCTGTAACCTAATCACTAGGCCACACTGTTTCTCCATCTTTAGTTCAGTCATTAGTGTATATCTGAAAGTTGCACAAAATGTTCATATTTTTGTATGTATGTTTAAGATACTATATGGGCATTACCATGTTTTAGGAGGGGTCGTGGAAAGTTTTCAGCAAAGGAAAAATCCATTAACTGTATTTATGACAGTGCCCTCGATTGTTCACAGAGGGACATTTTAATTTGAACATGGGAGAAAGCACTTGGCTCCAAAGGGTTATTAGCTTTCCTGAAAATATCAGAGGAGTGAATGAGATCAAACATTTCCATAACCATGATGGATGACAAGACCCAATCTTACCAGGAGAAGGGAGTAAATGTCTCTTTCCTCTGTAGATGCATTAGCCCACTGTGGCCATTAATTACTCCTGTAATTGAATCTTAATGGCCCCAAAAGGTTTAAACAGATAACTTGCAGAAATTAGTAACTCTGAGAAACTTGTGGATTACAAAATAAATATAATTCCTAATGAAACAATATGAATATCCCCTACAGTCTTTTCTGTAACTAAACATGTGTGAATCAACATTTCTACTGGCTTTCTAGTAGAATGTTTTTTAGTAAGGACTCTGATTCCACAACTTCAAA
Source organism: Tachyglossus aculeatus (assembly GCF_015852505.1). Taxonomy (NCBI): domain Eukaryota; kingdom Metazoa; phylum Chordata; class Mammalia; order Monotremata; family Tachyglossidae; genus Tachyglossus; species Tachyglossus aculeatus. The sequence goes on from NC_052077.1 coordinate 26,343,668, forward strand.
TAATAGGCTAATAATACATCAGAAATATCAAAATGAAAATTTCACTGACCAAATGAGCATCTTGACAAGAAACTCTGGAGGGAGAGTAGAGGGTGGTGGAGGCGGAGGAAAAGGAGTTATAGAAGTGGGTAGTGGAGGAGAACAAAGGGGAGGAGAAGGAATGGAGGGGAGATTAGAAGGAGAAGAAGGAGAATTAGAAGGAGAAGGGGGAAGAGGAGGAGGAGAAAAGGGAAGAGGAGGAAAAGACAAGAGAAGAGGAGAAGGGCAAAGGAGGAAGAGGAAGGGAGAAAGATAGAAGAAGAGGAAGAAGAGAAACAAGTCATGGAGAAATTGGGTGAGGAGAAGAAGATAGAGCTAATGGGTGAATTGGGGATGGGGCTTTAAAGCAACAGTCCATGAACCTCACACTTAGTGAAAGGGTCAGAGACTTGGCTGACAGAGCCCTCTGTGGCCCAGCATAGTGAGGAATGGGGGTAACAGGGACATTTGGAGCAGCTCCCAAAGGGAAACAGACAGTTCACTGAGCGACATTCGATACCAGCCTGGGCCTGGTTTTATTGAGCTGATACTGTATACTGAACACTGAACTAAGCACTGGATGTCCACAGTGGCCATTTGGGAAAGGTCTATTTCATGTGCCATCTTTGCAGAGCTCCCAATAGGCAGTCATGTCTGTAAGACATGATTACCTCAATGATTTCTAGGAGGGCAATGCCCTGTTGCCATCCCTCTAGCCCTTGTGCTACTCCACCCCTAAGGACGATTGAATAACATCTATCAAAATTGCTCCAGTGGGCTATAAATAAGTGCATAAATGGCTGAGAAAGCTGATGGGCTGAAAAAACTTGGAGTGCAAGGCACTAGTCAGCTAAGACTCAGAGGAGATGAGATTTTAGCGGGACACTGAATGGGCTAGGACTCTGTCGGATTTGCAGAGAAGGGTGTTCCAGTCCCAAAAACAGGGTTGGTGAGTTCAAGAAGGAAAGAGGAGCAAGTGTGATGCACAGTCAGAAGAGTATCCCAATTGGAAGGAAGCAAGTGTGCTGGAGAGTAGTGGGTGAAGAGGAATGCACCCAATAACCTGGGACAAGGTGGTGGACGTAGATTTCCTCTCTTTTTTTCCCCATCCCTCCCCACACACACACTTTGGTGCATTATGACATGTTAACAGACTCTTCTGACCTGAAGAGAACAGATATAATAATAAAAATGATGGTATTTGTTAAGTGCTTACTATGTACAAAACACTGTTCTAAGCACTGGGGGATACAAGGTGATCAGGTTGTCCCACGGGGGGCTCACAGTCTTCATTCCCATTTCCAGATGAAGGAACTGAGGCACAGAGAAGTTGCCCAAGATCACACAGCTGACAAGTGGCAGAGCCAGGATTCGAACCCATGACCTCTGACTCCCAAGCCCGCACTCTTTCCACTGAGCCACGCTGCAATCATTACCATTAGGCTACCAAAATGTCAGAGATCACTGAACACAATATTCAGGAGATAGGATTTTCAAATCTATCATTAGGCAATAGCAAAAAATCTTTCCAATAATTTGATAAAAAGGCAGGTCAGCCACATTCAGTAAAATTTGCCTATTCCTCAGTCCCATGCCAACATACACCTCAGTCACCACACAGGATCCCATTTTCTTATGTCTCCTTCATATACACAAGCTGTATTTACACATTTTACACTCAGCTACTAAAATGGCAACGAACATCAGGACAGGTAAGAGTATTTTGAATGTTTATAAAATTCTGTTGGGCCACGTATGAATTATAATTCATCCTGGTGAAACAAAAATCTGGTTCCAGGAAGCATTTAATTTTCCCGATGGATTTAATCTGATGAGGCAAAATGCCGACAAGGTGGCAGAAAGGTTGCCATGGGAACGTTAATTGTGACACGCATGGGTTTAAAAACCCTCCTTTTTACATGTACCTTGAAAACCAGTGTGCCAGAGCCCGTGAATTTATCCTTCATGCAGATTTTTCAGGAACAATATGGAACAAAAGTTGGATTAAATTACAAAATAAAAAATTCCATATCATTCTTCATAATCTAGTTACAATATAATGTATTTGCATTTACTCTGATAGCTGTAATTCAACACAGACCAGTATAATAGCTATCATATGGTCTACTGGATGTTTCTTTTTTTAATTACTCAGGTATATGGATTTTCGTTACACATATATTTTCCCAAAACCTTATTAAAGTTTAGAGTCTGTTATTGTGATACTTTGCTTAGGGTGGTTAGAAAGCTTAATGGATGTCTATTAGTATTCAGGCCAAATATTGATTTTGTTGTAATCTATTTTTGAAAAACAAAGAATTAAAGAGATTGTAAACTTCCTCCACTAAACTGTAAACTCCTTGTGGGTAGACCTCCTCTCCATTAACTCTGTTGACTCTCCTATTAAGTTCAAGGCTCTACCCTGAGTAAGCACTCAAAACGTCTGATGGTTTCACTAATTATTTCTCATAACTCCTATCTATCTTTATGTTTGCTCCATGTTCTCCCGCTGTCCTGGAAATCCCTCCTACTTCTTATCCAACAGACCACTATTCTTCTAACCTTCAAAACCTTCCTAAAATCACCTATCAATCAATCAATTGTATTTATTGAGCGCTTACTATGTGCAGAGCACTGTACTATCCTCCAAGTGGCCTTCCCCAATTAATCACTCCTTTGTCCTACTCTTTCTCCCTTCCACATCACCTATATAATTGGATCTATACTCTTTAAGCACTTGGCATTCATACTGATCTCAGCCCCACACCACTTATGTACACATTTATAATTTATTTACTTAATGTCTGTCTTTTTTTTTTTTTGGTCATAAGATCCTACTGAGCAGAGAGCACTGTCTACCAATTCTATGGTTTCAAACTTTCCAAAGTGCTTAGTACAGTGCTCTGCTGAAAGTAAGCACTCAATAAATACCACTGATGAATTGATCGCTAACATAATGACTAGTTTAAATCACTCAATTCAATGTGTGCAGAGTACTGTACTATTCATTCATTCAATCATATTTATTGAGCGCTTACCGTGTGCAGAGCACTGTACTAAGCACTTGGGAAGTACAAGTTGGCAACATATAGAGACGGTCCCTACCCAACAGCGGGCTCACAGTCTAGAAGGGGGAGACAGGCAACAAAACATATTAACAAAATTAAATAGAATAAATATGTACAAATAAAATAGAGTAATAAATACATACAAACATATACACATATATACAGGTGCTGTGGGGAGGGGAAGGAAGTAGAGCGGGAGGGAGAGGAGGGGGAGAGAAAGGAGGGGGCTCAGTCTGGGAAGGCCTCCTGGAGGAGGTGAGCTCTCGGTCGGGCTTTGAAGGGAGAGCCCTTGGGCCCTAGGCCCTTGGGAGAGCACAGTACAACAAAGTACCCTTTCCATAAATAGCTTGCAGTCCAGAAACAAGATTCCCAGAATCCATCTTCTTCTTCCAAAAAATGTCCTTTCCTCTTTTCCTTTGAACTGCAACACGATGATTTGGGAAACTGTAATCCAAACTGATGCAAATAGCTGATGCAGAGAAGCCCAGTAGAAACAGCTTGAACTTGGGAGTCAGTAGATCTGGCTCTATCAAAGACTCTGCCACTTGTTTGCTGTGTAACCTTGAGAAAGGTCGCTCAACTTGCTCTGTTTCAGTTTTTTCATCTGTAAAATGGGGATTAAGTCCTATTCCCTCCTTATTAGACTGTGCGCCCAATATGGGACAAGAACTATGTTTGCCCTGATTATCTTAAATCTCTCCCAGAGCTTAGTACAATACTTGGCACAGAGTAAGTGCTTACCAAGTATCGTAATAAATTAAAATACATTGTAAGGAAAACAGAATAGTGATCTGGGATAGCTCTGGAGCTTTTTTTTTTCCAAATGTGATAAAAACAATTCTTTATATTTTCATGGTTTCCATAGAAAAATTTAAGGTCTTGGTTTGTAATACTATCATGATATACAGAACCTATTGCCTTTCATAAAAATGAAATGAACAAAGCTCTCAATATTACTAGAAACACAATAGGATAAAGACAATCTAGACACCCACTTCCAGGCCAATTGCCAAAAAAAGATTGATCTACAAATTCACTTCAAAGCTCACTGCAGTAAATTGACACATTGAAATTCAGTTGCCTCCACTAACAATTCCACATATGATACCAGCATATCCTTCAGACGATTTAATATCCAAAGTCTTCTTTCATGTTTTATTTATTTTTCTTCATTTCAAACAAAAGATAGATTTAACTTGTATTTAATTTTGGTAGATACAGGAAATAATGTGGATGGCATAGATAATGCACTGCAGAGCAAAACGTACATAATTATGGTGAGTGAGGTCACCAGCAGTTAGAAAGGGAAGGGTAGGAGCTTTGAAAACTTTAGGGTGGCATTAAATATCTGGAAGAGTTGAGGACTATGAGTAAACAGAGAAATACTGTTATGCAGATAAAGGAGCAGAGTTATAATGTGGGAGTTTTATAATGGTAATGGTATGATTGAACATGTTCAAGTGGTGAGTGTCATAAAAATTATAACTCAATAATGATTTCCTGCTCCTAATATTTGTTCCTAATTTCTATGTAACAACTTATCCCTTGAATAGGAATAACCCTGAAAAGTATTCCACCTGATCTTGCTGTTTAGTAATTGCTTGTTCAGAAGATGTGTAAGAATTCTTTCAGGTAACAAAAATTCTTTTAATTGCAATATAATGTCCCACAGGAAATGACCACAAATTCCAATCAGTATCATAATTAGTGTTTAACTTTTCTCACAGCCTGTTCTCACGGTGACACTGGTTGGATTCGGGGAGTCAACATGGGGTTGTGTGGTACTGGTGTCCACATCGCTCCTGGAGATTTTTTTGCCTGAACCATCACCAAGGGTTTAGTGACTCACTAAATTAAGCAGGCTCTGGGTGTAGAAGCACCATGGCCTAGTGGGAAGAGCTTCGGCCTGGGAGTCCGAGGACCTGAGTTCTAATCTCTTTTCCAAGACTTGCCAGCTGTGTGACCTTGGGTAAGTCACTTCACTTCTAAGTGTTTCAGTTACATCATCTGCAAAATGGGAATTAAGCGCCTACTTAGACCGGGAGCTCCAGGTGGGATCTAATTATCTTGTATCTACTCCAGCACTTAGTACAGTGCTTGGCACATAGTAAGTGCTTAACAAATTTTAAACCATTATTATTATCGTCATCATCATCATCAAATACCATTATTATTATTATTATTATCATCATCGTCATCATGAGAAGCAGCATGGCAAGTGCATGGTCTTGGGAGTTAGAGGACATGAGTTCTAATCCCAGCTCTTCCACTTGTCTCCTTTGTGACCTTGGGCAAGTCAGTTAACTTCTCTGTGCCTCAAGTACCTCATCTGTAAAATTGGGATTAAGACTGTGAGCCCCACATAGGACAACCTGATGGCCTTGTATCTACCCCAGTACTTAGAACAGTGCTTGGCACATAGTAAGTGCTTAACAAATACCGTCATTATTATTATTATTAGTAGTAGTATTATTATCATCATAGTTGTTATCACTATCTACGCTGGCCAACTCTGCTCAGGGCACATGGATTGGGAATTTTGAACAAAGCCTTCATGAACCAAAACAAACTTTGGACACCCTACAAATCAGGAAGGCATCTGATGTCCAGGCTTTTAAGTTAGGGAGAACTGGCACACGGTAAACACTTAAAAAAAAAAAAGACAATTATTATTATTATTATTACTATAGTTTAACAGATTTGATGGGAGAAGGGATTTACTTCACTACTCTCCTCAAGACAGTAGTGCCATATAGAATCCCTCAAATAATAAAAATAATAATAAAAATGGTATTTGCTAAGCACTTACTATGTGCCAAGCACTGTTCTAAGCATTGGGGTAGATACAGGGTAATCAAGTTGTCCCACGTGGGGCTCACACTTTTAATCACCATTTTACAGATGAGATAACAGGCACAGGGAAGGTAACTGATTTCCCAAGATCACACAGCAGAAAGATGGCATAGTGGAGATTAGAACCCATGTTCTCTGATTCCCGGGCCCATGCTCTTTCCAGTAAGACTTGCTGCTTTTCTAGGAAGCAGAGAAGACTCCTTTGGGAATGGAGAGGCCTTTGGATTGATGGGGTGGGGGAGAGAGGACAGCAAGTCTTTGTGACACAGCTTGACTGAAAAAAAGATGGCCAGTAAGACTTTTCAACTTCAAATCCAAAGGAAAAAGAAGATCCTCCTTTACTTTTCTAAATCTGGGTTTGGATCTGCCAGAGGTTTCCTGCTTCAGCAGTGAAGAGGACAGGGATTCTGTTTGACACCACTGCCTTGAGGGGAGCTGGAAAGTAAATCCCTCCTCCTATCAAATCTGCTAAACTCTATCAGACACAGTCCTCTAGGCCCACTGTGAGTCGTATGTGGAGCTTACAGTCTAAGGAAGAGGGTTAACAGCTATTGAATCCCCATTTTACAGATGAGAAAACTGAGGCATAGAGAATGAAAGTGACTTTCCCAAGATCATACAGCAGGTATGTGGAGGAACCAGGATTAGATCATGGGACTTTTGAATCCCAGTTCATACCATTTCCACTATTCATTCATTCAATCGTATTGAGTGCTTACTGTGTGCAAAGCACTGTACTAAGCACTTGGAAGAGTACAAAGTAATAACAGACACATTTCTGCCCACAATGAGTTTACAGTCTAGAGAGACCTTGTGCAGCGGTCCTCAGAAACAATAACCAGCTTCATCTTGAAGAAGTGAGAATATGAGATAGATGTCGTGTGGGGAAGAAGTTCAGGTTCCCTGAATATTTTATTGTATAAAACTTGTACGTTTAAAATGGAGGTGAGAAAGCACTTAGACACACCGGTTTTCAGAAAGTTATGGTTCAAGAAAGTCAAAGGAAGACATTCACAGTTTTACTATCATCCTCTCTTCCACTGATTCTTTACATTGGGGGCATGTACTATGTTTTTAGAATGAATATGTAGATTAATGTAAATTAATTTCAAAAAATGACACCCCTCAACTACAAGACAAAGGTGGCAGACAGTAATCCTATAGCATTTCATTTTATGGCTGTCGCTAATGGAAGCACTAGACTGATTCATTCATTCAATTGTACTTATTGAGTGCTTACTGTGTGCAGAACACTGTACTGGGGACACCTCCTTTCTACTTGAAAAGATAAATATGCATCTTGCTAACCTCACCCAAAAATTAGCACTCCCTTCCAAATGGTCAATTTAACCTGACATTAGACAATGGAAAAATAGTCTGGCGGATACCTTTGTTCACCAATGAATTTAAAGAAAACATAAATGACAGTGATTCCTAATGGAAAAGCTGGGTCTTCACAAGTCAAATATTATTCTCTACACAGCCAGGTGAAATTCATTTTGAACTATATTCACTGTTGGGCTGGATCACATGATCAAAATCACCATTGAAAAGACCTGAAAATATTCCAGTGTTCCCACTGTAACAACATTATTTGGAACACCACAAAAATTGGTGATCATTTGGCTGGAGAAGCCTTGGTTAAAAAAAAAAAAAAAAGATCTATTTGTGTTCCTGTAGCTACAAACAGAAGAAAAAACTGTCATAAACATTGTAAAACTTAATTTGGACAATTTTGAAAATGTGTATGTTACCGGTTATGTCCACCACCGAGCACGGTGTGAAAGATATAAAACTGAGGGGACATCAGTAACTGCCTTCTAGTAATAGTTTTCCATTTAAAATACTGGGATCATTAATCAATGTCTTTTAGACAGGAAAAGCACTTGTCTGGCATTGAGAAGACAAGGTCGTTCACAATTACATGGGATGGCTAAACAAGGACACAGCTGGCATATAAAACAGTGGATCTTGTTACCATTCCTAACACAGCTCTTTCCCTCATGGTAAAATGTGATCTACACTAGAGAATCATATTTTCTTCACTGAGCTTTTCAATAATTGTTCCACGCTTGTTGTGGTTGGTATGCTACACTAATATCTGTGGTCTAAATAGCAAGCAACTTGTGGTGGAAGTACAATATTGTCCCTGAGTCCATGTGGGGCTTAGTCACTTGAGTGACAGAGAGCAAGTACAGAATTTCTCTGTCCCCTATTACCACCTTATCCTACTTACTAAGCTTTTGGAAGAGGACAAGAGAGTTGGTAGATGTTTCCTGCCCATGAGGAATTTAGTATAAAAAGGGAAAGGGCTGAGGGTCGAGTGAACATCAACTGTTTAAAGTGCCAGACACCTTTACTCTCAAGGGTCCCACCTGGTAAATCATCGCTTCATGATTTGTCCCACTGAGTCAGGTCAAAACAGATAAAGCAAACAATCTTAAAAGTAATGAAACTGCACATATCTAGAACTATGTAGTGGATTTCTTCATACTTTGAAATTGCTCTTCTTCATGGGCTTTTATTGTAGTGCTAAAGTCATGCACTTAAAGTAATCGTTCAGCAATTCTGCCAGATAACTTTTCCACACTGCTGAGCACCCGATGTCAAAATCCATTACAGTTCATGTAGTCACTTTTCAGGGATTTAATGGGATACTTTCTAGTGACAAACATAAATAATGTCAAATTATACCCTTTCTATAGCTGTTTCTCTCCACCTGAACTGCTGGATATACTTCTAGTTAATTCTGGGGCTTTGGAAACAAAGTAACCTCTTCTACTTATATTGTGAGACCCACGTGGAACAGGGATAAAGTCCAACCTGATTAGCTTGCATCTACCCACAGGCTTAGTACATGCTTGAGAAGCAGAGCACAGACATTTCCATCTGAAGGACCTGTGGTCTAATCCTAGTTTCCCCACTTCCGTGCTGTGTGACCTCGGGCAAGTCATTTCACTTCTCTGTGCCTCAGTTCCCTCATCAGTAAAATGGGGATTAAGACTGTGAGCCCTATGTTGGACAGGGACTATGTCCAAACCAATTACCTGGTATTGCTTAGTGCAGTGCCTGGCACAAAGTGCTTAGCAAATTCCACAATTTATTATTATTATTATTACATGTTAGGCACTTAGTATGTTTTATTATTGTTATTATTTTCAAACAAGTTGAATATATTCCCCCCTCATGTGCAGGGCTTGCATAATCATAATCTAGGGCTCTCATCCTGGCTGTAAAACCCTTGGCTAGTAGCCTCAATAATGGGTATGACTTCCTGCCACCTACTTCCCTGCCTGGAGGGTGGGAGAGCAAATGAGTGTACCCAGAGGCACACTGAGGTGGAACTGCAAGTTACTGACAGATTCACATAGTTGGGTTTCTTCTCCTAACCTGCAGGCAGGAATTAATGCTGAAGACATTGTCTGGTGCATCCAGTCATTACATGGGAGGTAAGGCCTAGAAGCTCCTTTTAAAAAAAAAAAACTACTGTAAAGTGCTTACTTTTATGCCAAGCCCTGCACTAAGCACTGGGGTAGATATAAGAAATCAGGTTGGACACAGTTCCTGCTCCCCACAGATCTCACAGACTAAGCAGGATGTTGTAGGACCTAATTTCCATTTTGCAGATGAGGATACTGAGGCACAGAGAAGTTTAGTGACTTGCCCAAGGTCACAAAGCAGACAAGTGGCAGAGCTGGGATTAGAACTCTGGTCCTCTGATTTTCACATCTGTGCTCTTTTAACTAGGCCATACTGCTTCCTGGCTTCTCCGCTCCTCTCTTCCATGTCTAGAAGATTTAATTCTGTAAAGGTTCAGATAGTCTCAAGACTCTACATGAGGTATGGCAGGCCAAATATCTTAAGGGCTATCTAAGGACAGCATGAAGGAGTGTCTTTGCTCAATGAATTTTAGGAAAGAATTCCAGAAATAAAGCAAAAGAAAAGGCTCTTTCCACTCTGCTCTGCTGAGGCTTGTCTATGTAGGATAAGTTGTGATTTCAAATTGATTACAGCTGGACTGGTACCCAGATTTCTTAACTATGTTTTCTTCACCTCCCTCCAATTCCTGCATCTTCCATGTGTGAGACTCATAGATCCACAAGTCAAAATGCCCAGTGGGTATTCTTGGACAAAGCCAAAGATCTTAAACATCAAAGAAACCTGATTTAGTTGTTCCTCACACTGACTAAATTCATGCTACATCCACACAGAACTTTGGAGACATTTAAATACTTGCTCTAACATCTCAATCCTGAAAGATGTGGGCACTAGGCCTCTTCAAAAACCACCAATTGGGATATACATGTCGTAGCAGACCCTTAGTTCTGTTTGAAGTGAAAAATAGAAAGCTGAAAAATAAATTGTGCTGTTCTCTGGACCCTGCTTCTCTGACATTAATTTCAGGTATCAAACAGGGGAATATAGCCAATCTTGTCTCACAACAAGATTCATTATAACTCCTTGGATCTGTACAACCCCTCAAGTAGTGGAACTACAGTGCAGTGAGACATCCTGGAATCACTTTTTTTTTTAAACCTCAGCAATTGGTTAGCAAGCATAAGTAACCACAGTATTGGTAGTATTCTGGAGGAGAATTCTCTAACTCTTTCTACATTTCCCCATTAATAGTGGATTTTACTTTTTTTCCAGCTGTAAATAAGACTCCGAACAGGATAACACCCCCACCCCCAAAAAAGGAGGCCAATAGCTTGAGAGACACAATGTGTGACAGCAAAAGAATTTTTAAAAATTAGATTTCATTTTCCTGGTGCTATTTAGGATTGTTTCTTTAAAATCTTCCAAAATTGAGATGTAATCAGGGTCCTCTTTAGCACTAGACCTACACAATTAATGCTGCTGCCTTACTTCACTTATCTCCTACTATAACTCATTCTACACACTCCACTCCTCTAATATCAACCAATTCTCTGTACCTCAATCCCCTCTATTCCAACACAAACCCCTTGCCCACAGCTTCCCCTCTGGCCTGGAACTCCCTGCCACTTCATATCCAACAGGCTACCATTCTTCCCACCTTCAAAACCCTCTAAAAATTACATCTCCTCCAAGAGACTTTCCCAGATTAAGCCCTTATTTCCCCTATCCACCCTCCCCTCTGCATTGACTATGCAGTTGGCTGTGTACCACTTAAAGACTCTCCACAGCCCCATCCTTATCTCTTCTATTCCCCGATCTATAATTTATTATAATGTCTGTCTTCCCACCCATATACTGTGAATTCTTTGTGGACTGGAATCGCATTCACATCTACTACCCTATTGTATTATATTTACCAAGCGCTTAGTTCAGTGCTTTGCGCAGAGAAAGTGCTCAATAAATACCATTGACTGTTTCAGATATATAGGTACTACTTCCTACTACATCCTTGTTTGTCACCCTGTGGTGGTAATTCTAAATAATTTAGATTTGTCTCCCCCACTAGATTATAATACTCTTGAGGTCAGCGATCATATGCTTTGCTTGGTACAAGGCTTCATGCTCTGTAGGCATTCAGAAAATAGTTTTTGATTTACAGAAAAATGAAAATATATGCTTCTTGAAATAGATTGTTTCATTATATGTATTTTAAATTTAGTTTGAAATTCTTTTTTACAATTTAAGGACTAATCAGATAAGGTTTAGCTGTTTTTCCATTTTAGGAGTTATCTGTAGAATCCTGATAACCAATTCTATCTTGTTACTGAAAGGCTAGCTACTTTTTCTATAATTTTAAAATGTCATATGCCTCAGCTGTTGGGCTTAAAGGTAAGAATCTCTATAAAAAGGTCATTTAAAAATGAACATTACATTTTCATTCTTGCCTTTGCTACAATAATGTGCTTATCAGTTTTCCTATCGCAAATCTGTTTCTTTAAAAAAAAAAAAAATTATCGACAGCTTCAGGTCTACATACTGGTAATGGGAGATTTCTGGTGCCTTGCGAGGCCGGGTGGCCTAAGAGAAGGACCATAAATCTGGGAGTCAGTACAGCCTAGTTCTAAACCCTGCTCTAGCACTGGCCTACGGGATGACCTTGGGCTAGCCACTTAATAATAATAATAATAATAATAATAATAATAATAATAATAATAATAATAATACTGATGGCATTTATTAAGCACTTACTATGTGCAAAGCACTGTTCTAAGTACTGGGGAGGTTACAAGGTGATCAGGTTGTCCCACAGGGGGCTCACAGTCTTAATCCCCATTTCACAGATGAGGGAACTGAGGCCCAGAGAAGTGAAGTGACTTGCCCAAAGTCACACAACTGACAATTGGCAGAGCCAATATTTGAACCCCTGACCTCTGACTCCAAAGCCCGTGCTCTTTCCACTGAGCACTTAACCTCTCTGGGCCTCAGCCATCCTATCCATAAAATGAGAAAACATACCTACACTCTCAACTCTTAGACTGTGAGCCCTAAGTGAGCTAGGAACACTATCTTTTCTGATTATTCTGAACTTGGACCCAAGTAAGTGCTTAATAAATACCATCATCATTATTACCATTAGTTGTAGAGAGGATTAATCAAGCATATTTACTGAGAACTTACTGTGTGCAGAGCATTGTACTAAGCATTTAGGAGAGCACAGTATAACAGAGTTAGGAGACATGAAAATGTAATCTGTCATGCAGATAGTTTAAAATGATTTGGCGTTTTCTTTTTATTACGGCAGTTCTGCCATAACACAGGGGATTTGTAACTGAAGACCTGGCATTCACGAAGTCCCAAGTTATAGTACTCATTATTTCTCAAATACCACTCACATGCACAGAACCATTTCTTTCAATGCCATTGTATCCAGAGACTGCAATGTCAGAATAATTTCCTAATTTTGCAACTATGGTTCACCCAAAATGCATTAAAAAATTTAGGGGGCAAAACTGACTAGTTTTATTGACACTCTTTACTCCTAAATTAATAAAATATTTCTCCCATGTATTCTTTGTTGTCACTAAGTCACAAATATCAGGGTTCAATCAATCAAATAGTCACTGGCATTTACTGAGGGTGTACTGTGAACAGAGCACTGTACCAAGCACGTGGGAGAGTACGATACCCCAAAATAGGTACACATGATTCATGCCCATAAGGAGCTTACAGACTTAAAGGTGAGACAGACATTAAAATATTTACAGATAGATTTTAGTGGAGCTCAGTGAAAAAATCTGGGGTCCGGGGTGTAACTGAAAATTATTTTAATAATGATAGAGCATGATCACCATTAGCTCAGGTGGAGTTCATTTTTATATAAAAATGAAAGTAGGGTAGATTTAACTTCATAGCCGTTTTTGACTATGTCACTAAGTTGAAGAGCTGTCAAGGCATCAAGGTTCTGGATAGTTTTAACACTTTAAAGAGTTTATGGCTTTGATGTAAAAATCCATTTTATACTGAAACTAAGTATAAGAAAGCTCTGAAAATATTCAGATGGCCTTTTATCTTTACAACTTATGAAATAAAGCTCTGACAATTTCTCATCTCGTACGATTTCCGTACTTAACAGAACCTGTTAAAAGTGATTTTTACTTAACAGAACCTGTTAAATGTGATTTTGAATGTATGTATATATTAATCTAAAATATTAGCATTTCTCTATTATAAAATTTAACAGAGCAAGTTAGATGATGAACATCTGGAAATAGGAATGTCATGGATCGTAAGAGAGGGTGGATGAGCAAGCCACTGAATAATAGCTTGATGATTGGTAGAATTCATCCGCAGAATTAGGAGTTCAGAGCAAAGGATCTAATAACATACCTGTGATATTTGTTAAGCACTTTCACTGTACTAAACACTCAATAGGGCTCAAAGTCTTAAAGGGGAAGAACAGGTAGCTTATCCTCATTTTACGGATGAGGAAAACTGAGTTGCTAAACATTTAGTGACTTCCCCAAGTCACCCAGCAGTCTCTTGACTCAGGCCCATACGCTTTCCACTAGACCACGCTTTTTGCCATCTGATGAGAGACTCTCCCAAACACTTAGTACTGTTCTAGCACTGTTCAGTGCATAGCTAGCACTGAATACTATAGAATGACTGAGATCCTGGTTTTGAGAGTCGAAATACCTTCTCTGTTTAGTTCCACAAAAAACTCTCTCTCCAGCTTCTGCTAGCCCTACCTCTGCTATGCCATTAACCACACTGGCTTCCCTCTACCTCTTCCCTCCTTTATTACTGACAGGTCCTTAGAATAGCATCAGTGATGCAGCAACCAGAGGCACGAGCAGGAATGGGCTTTAAGAATGATTACTGCAGCTACTAGCTGCCATCTTAACAAGAAGCAGCGTGGCTTAGTGGAAAGAGCCCAGGCTTGGGAGTCAGAGGTCATGGGTTCTAATTCCAGCTCCACCACTGATCAGCTGTGTGGCCTTGGGTAAGTCACTTGACTTCTCTGTGTCTGTTACCTCATCTGTAAAATGGGGATGAAGACTGTGAGCCCCACATGGGACAACTTGATTACCTTGTATCTACTCCAGTGCTTGGAACAGAGCTCGACCCATAGTAAGTGCTTAACAAATGCCATCATTGTTTTGAAAAGCAGCGTGGCTCACTGGAAAGAGCACAGGCTTGGGAGTCAGAGTTCTAATTAGTTCTAATTAGGCAGAGTTCTAATCCTGGCTCTGCCACTTGTCAGCTGTGTGACTTTGGGCAAGTCACTTAACTTCTCTGGGCCTCAGTTACCTCATCTGTAAAATGGGAATTAAGACTGTGAGCCCCACATGGGACAATCTGATTACCTTGTATCCCCCCAGTGCTTAGAACAGGCTTGGCACATAGTAAGCGCTTAGCAAATATCATCATCATCTTAACCCTAGGATCAATGTCAATATGTCTCATTGCTTGAGCCAGACACACAACAGTAATACCATAAATGGTGACATATTAGAATATTAAAGTCAACATGGCATATACTGTATCAGTGTAATTCCAGGTAAAAAGGTCACAAGGAAAATTTTGAGCTGAATCTGAATAGTACAGTCAGTCTGATAAATTCCAGCAATTATTCAGGCAAGTATGCAGTAATTCATGCAAAACTGAGATTTTTTTCATCCCAATGAACAAAGTTTTCATATGGTTCAACATGTACTAAAAAAATGTACTTATAAAGAAAAGAG
This sequence comes from Tachyglossus aculeatus, assembly GCF_015852505.1. Lineage (NCBI taxonomy): Eukaryota > Metazoa > Chordata > Mammalia > Monotremata > Tachyglossidae > Tachyglossus > Tachyglossus aculeatus. The sequence continues at coordinate 26,358,729 of NC_052077.1, forward strand.
AAGTTTACAGCATGAATTATCCAAGTAGATTTTAGCCACAAAGAAAGTTAAGCTTGCAGATGGAGTTTGGGGCATTCACTAGCCTGAGCAATTGAACGGTTAAGTCACTCCACTTCTTCTCCCTCCAGAAAAGCCCACAAACCTGATTTGCCTGAACAATTAAGAGGAACACAGGACTTCCACCCTGAATTATACAGATATTTGTCCCATTGTCCCTTCATTTTGAGATGAACAGAAGGGAGACCACAGAGTTGGGTCACAGGCTAGAAGGTTGAGAAGCTAGAGAAGGCTCTTCCCAGCTGCAAAAAAAGACTTTAATTCATAAGCTGAACCTGAGGATTCAGGGAACCTGCCTTATAGAGTTCTGTGTTCCAGAGTATTATAAGCTTCATGGGGATCCACTCCGACTTTGTATCCCACCTGTAGGGTCATACTATAGTGACAGTCAGTTATTTTAAGGAAAACACAACTTGCAATAACTTCACCCTTCTATGCATATTAATAGTATTGGTGTGGTTCATTCATTCATTCAATCAATTGTATTTATTGAGCGCTTATTGTGTGCAGAGAACCATACTAAGCACTTGGGAGAGTACAACAATAAGCAGGCACATTGTCTGCCCCCAACAAGCTTACATCTAGAGGGTTGACTCCGTCACAAATGATCAATTTTTTCAGTTTTAATGGTATTTGTTTAGCAATCCCTATGCCAGGCACTGTTCTAAGGACTAGGAGATACAATATAATCAGTTTGGATAGTACCTATTTCACAGGAAATTCACAGTCTAAGTCAGAGGGACAAGGATTTAACTCCCAGTTTTCACAAATGAGGTAACTGAGGCAGAGAGAAATTAAGTAACTTGCCCAAGGTCACATAGCAGGCAAGTGGTTGAGCTGGGATTTGAAACCAGATCCTCTCTTTTCCCTAGGCAACACTAACTCCCTATCATTTCGACATGCTTTATATGCTTGAGAGCTTTGGTCTGATTGCCTCTTTAACTGTATTCTTCTCTGAAAGAATTAATGAACTTTAACCATTCAAATACCAGGGATTTCAAGGATGGAGATCAGCTTCCTACCCAATCTTGATTTTGCCTTCCCTACAAATTTCTCTAGAAAGTCACTGAGTCAACTGAGCCTGTAAGACTGGTTTATCCCACTGACTGGTGGTCATGTAATACATATAAATATTTTGTATCTAGACTAAGAATTAAAGAAAGAATATTTTTATGGGGAAATTTTGTCTTCCTGTTCCTTTAATGGTTTAGTTGCAGCATGATTGCTTTTATCTACAGAAATTCAATGCCTCCAGGAGAAAAAAGAAACCACCAACATAAACTCAAATCAAAACTCAGGCTGACAAAAAGGAAAGACAGGCTCTTTCCCAGACTGTGGCAGGTTCTAATCCATCAGCTGTCGAACAAAAAGAAGTAAAAGATAACAAATGTTGCATGCCAACTGAAACTGAGAAGGCTGAAAGTATCAGAATCAAACCTGGGTGGGCTAAAACTAGGTCTTGATTTCAGATTGAACAACCTTCGCCAAGGCTGTCAATGTCAGATGAACAAGGAAGAAGTTGGGATGCTTCCAAATAAAGACATCTCAATCATACTGACAACGCAAAGGAAGGCTTAAGAGAATGTGAAGAATCCAGAAGTGTTTCATAAATTATGTATGCAAGTAAGGAGCTGCTGTCCAAAACTGTAATTTGAATCAACAGCTAAGAAAAAGCCAAGAAAAAGTGTTTCTTTTTTTTTTTTAACGGTATTTATTAAGCACTTACTCTGTGCCAGGCATTGTACTATGCATTGGAGCAGATACAAGATAATCAGGTTGGACATACTCCATGTCCCACATGCGGTTCACAGCCTTAATCACCACTTTACCAGTGAGGTAACTGAGACACATAGACCTTAAGTGACTTGTCCAAAGTCAAACAGCAGACAAGTGTCAGGGCCAAAATTAGAACCCAGATCCTCTGACTCTCAAGCCCATGCTCTTTCCACTAGACCATGCTGCTCACCAAAATCATCAGACTCAAACTGGCTTACCAGAGAATGATGCCTACTGAACCTGAATCTTGTGGTGTAATAAACAAAGAGCATCAGATCTTTTAAGCCAGACTTCACAAATTTCACAACATAAAGAAAGCCAAAGAGACTGTCATAAGAGAGATTTACCCCTACTATGCTTGAGATTTTTGGACTCTGTGCCATGAGGAGCCCAAGCCTCTACTCCTCTAGCCACAGTACCCTATTGCTTTTTTGTTTTTACTTTGCTAGAACCCGCGTGGATCATCTTGCTAAAAAGAAGTTCAATCCTCGTCGCCCCACTCCCTAAGAACCTCCAGTAATGATGGGTTTTTGTTAAGCGCTTACTATGTGCCAAGCACTGTTCTAAGCACTGGGGTATATACAAGCTAATCAGGTTGTCCCACGTGGGGCATACGGTAGTTGCCCATCCATCTCCACATCAAACAGAAATTCCTTATCATCAGCTTTAAAGCAATCATCTAACCCATTCCTACCTTTTGTCACTGATTTCCTACTATGACCCAATCCAAATTCTTTGCTCCTCTAACACCAACCTATTCACTCTAACTCAATCTCATCTATGTTGCTCTGACCCCTTGACCAATTCCTCTCTCTCTGTCTGAAACTGCCTCCCCTTTCATATATGGCACCTTCAAATTCTTGGACACCTTCTCCCCACCTTCAAATTCTTGGACAAACATATCTCCTCCAAGAGACCTTCCTTTTTAAGCATTCCCCCCACTCCTAGCCCCCCGCCCCACCCTCCTTCTCCCTTTTGTGTTGCCTATGCATTTGGATCTGTACCCTTTAAGCATTTTTATTCACCCCGCACTCACCCCCACAGCACTTATGTACATATTTGTTTTTTATTTTAATGTCTGCCTCCCGCTGTCTTTCTTTGAAGACAGGAAACATGTCTACCAACTCTGTTGTATTGTACTGTCCCAGGCACTTAGTACAATATTCTGCACACTGTAAGTGCTCAATTAATACCATTGACTGATTGATGTCTGATTGATTGACTGACTGATGTTGATTTAGTGCTTTTATTGTTTTATCTCTTCTTATATATCTGCCTCCAATCCCCTCTTCCTGCTTTTAGACTTAGATTCATTCGTCTATAAATAAATCATATTTATTGAGCGCTTACTGTGTGCAGAGCACTGAACTAAGCACTTGGGAAGTAGAAGTTGGCAACATATAGAGACGGTCCCTACCCAACAATGGGCTCACAGTCTAGAAGTTGTGAGCTCCTTACAAAGCTCATGTAAGCTCATGTGAGCCCATGTCAAATTCCCAGGGCTTAGCTCAGTGCTTTGTTTACAATAATCATTTAATTACTGCTATTACTATATAGTATTGCTATGTTTGGACATGAATAAGCTATTACTAACAGTAACGTGTTCAGATACATACATAATCCATCCATAAATGTTGCCTTCTATGTCAATTTGCTATGGGTTTTAAATGCATAATACCTATGGGTTGTTGTTACAGTTAGGAGAGTACAATTTGATTGGACAGTGTCTTCAATTAATCAATACTTTACTAGAGCATCTTGTGTGAGGAGAGCACTGAGCTAAACACCTAGGATAAACTGCACTCACGGATCATAATTCATGATCCCTACATTCAAAGAGCTTGCAATATGACAAGGGAGACCATCACTTAAATTAATTATAGAAAGGAGAAAGGGATTGGGTATAATAATGTAATGGGAGTTTGGGAGTCCTGAGGCTTGGGATCTAATCTTACTTTGACATGTGCCTGCTCTGTGATCTTGAACAAGCCATTAATCTTCCCTGTGTTTCAGTTTCCTCATCTGCAAAATGAGGCTAAAATACCTATTCTCATCTCTCAGATTGTGATCCTCATGTGGAGCAAGAGCTGTGCCTAAAATGATTATCTTGTACCTCCCCTAGCACTTAGCACAGTGCTCAGCACATAAGTGGCTAATAAATCCCATCATTAAGTGCTACAGCGTTGTGAAAACTTCAGTATTCATTTATTAATGGGAAGCAGAGTTGCCAAATGGATAAACCACAGGCCTGGAAGTCAGAAGGACATGTTTCAAATCCCGTCTCCACGACTTGTCTGTTGTGTGACCTTGGACAAGTCACTTCGCTTTACTATGCCTCAGTTACCTCATCTGCAAAATGGAGATTAAGACTATGAGACCCCTTTGTGAGACCCCCAAGTGGGACATGGACTGTGTCCAAATTGAATAGCTTGTATCTATCCTAGTGCGGAACAGTGCTTTGCGCATAGTAAGCACTTAAATACCATATATGCCAGACCACCACTTTCTCCACTTTCAAAGCATTACTAAGGTCACATCTCCTCCAAGAGGTTTCCCCCAATTAAGCCTTCTTTTCCCTGACTCTCTCTCCCTTCTGCATCATCTATGCACTTGGATCTGTGACCTCTGGAAAGCTGATATTCACCTCACCCCCCCACTGCACATATGTACACATCTTTAAGTTATACATTATAAATTTATTCATATTAATGTCCGTCTCCCCCTCTCGATAAAATGCTCATAATCATCAGGGAACCTGATTGCTAATTCTATTTTAGTGTACTCTCCCAAGCACTTAGTATAGTGCATGCACATAGTTAGTGATCAATGAAAATGACTGATTGATGATAATGACATCTATTACAGGGCTTATATTGTTCCCGGCACTGTGCTAAATACTAGATAAATACAAAATGAGTAGATTAGAAATAGTGCCTTTCCCACGCAGTCTGAGGGATGGAAGACAATTATCCCCATTTTACAGATGAGGAATCAGAGGCACAGAAAATTATTTTGCCCAGGTCACTCTGACTTCTAGTCCCATGCTCTTTCCACTAAAATATGCTGTCTTGGTGGTGTAGCAGATGATCCTTTGAGGCTCCTGTTTTGATGATTCTCTTTTTCATATTTGTACGGAATCTAGACTGTGCGCCCTTTGTTGGGAAGGGACCATCTCTATATGTTGCCGATTTGTATTTCCCAAGCGCTTAGTACAGTGCTCTGCACACAGTAAGTACTCAATAAATATGATTGAATGAATGAATGAATCTAACTCCGGCTCACTGGTCATCGGTAAACAAACTAAATGTTTTTTTTCATCCTTTTAAGAGTGGGTTTTTCGCCATCATAGATTGGCTTCCTTTCAATTATGACATTTTTAATTATGCAATTATTAAAGGCTTATTATATACTAACTGCTGAGGTAAATATAAGGTTGCAAGTTCCACTTCCTTCTCCGTTACCTGAAATTGTGCTAATTGTTCATATATTTGCATACTGTTCTCTCAGAACAAGAGTTAGTGCCGGGTTGAGACACTCTGCCACTGCCCTGTGGGGAATCTTGAACAATGAAATGTCTGCACTGATGTGTCACTAATGTAGCCATTTCATCATTTCCAGGAGCTCTAAATGAGTATCTGACTCACTCCCCCGTTTTAAAATTCCATCTATTTGCCACTTTTCATAATGGCAAGGAAAAAAAAATGTAGGAGGGGAAATAATCTCTTCTGGGGATGAAAGGAGAAAAACCATTGAGGGAGTAATTATTTCTTATGCTTGTTATGGGTTTTTCTTATTCTAAAAATAGCAAAGCAATTTATCTTCCAATGGCAGAATAACTGGGGCTATATTGTATGGTCAGCAAAAACATACTTCATCACAATCACAGATGGTATTTTCGTTGTAACCACAGGGAAAAAAAACCAAAACATGCTCATTTCATCTAGAAATTGGATTATATATGCTTGCTTCTGAAAGCTAAAATGATCATTATTTCTTAGCGAGCAATTAGACATTTTAGACTTTTCTTTCTGAACGCACTATTTTTTAAAAAACATCAAATGAAAGGAAGGTGGTAATAAACAAAACAAAAGCGGGATGTGGACATTTGCACACTGCTTCCAGCTAGAAATTGCTTAAAGATCAGTTTTCATTTTAAACTCTGCTTAGAAAGCAGTTTTAGAGATAAAGTAAATGTTAAGCCTAAATGTTGTTAAACTAGGGAGACATTTTTTCCCCTTTTGAGAAGGTATTTTCTCATTCAAACTACAACCTGAGATTAGTACAGTGCTGGAAGTTTCCAAAAATAAGTGTAAACTTTAACTTGAGTCAATGGGTAATCAGTTCCTTTTTGCTAAATTTCTGCAGGAGGTTGGAAGAGCACTCTTATTCAGAAGTGTTTGTCATAATAGGTATTTACTGATCACCTACTGAGTACAAAGATTCAGAACTCTACAGCTAGGCCTTAAGCACTTGGGAGGAGCTTAATATATTTCTATTCCATTTCACATTACTGGGTGTGCATTGCCAATTGACCCTAGTTTAAGAATAAAAAGGTCAAGGAAGGGGATGTATTAATTCAGGAAGGTTCAAGAATACTCCTGAGAGGTTGTGGGGGTTTCAGCCTAGTGGAAATAATTTATTCACCATGTGACTTTGAAGCAGTTTTTCCCACAAAAATAACAACTGTGTTTTTTTGTTAAGACCTTACTCTGTGACAAGCACTGTACTAAGTGCTAGGGTAGATACAGCATCCAGAGCTTAGAACAGTGCCCAGCACATAGTAAGTGCTTAACAAATATTATCATTATTATTATAATCAAGTTGGACACAATCCCTGCCCTATATGGGCAGTTTAAGTAGGAGGGAGGAGAGGAATTTAAGTCCCATTTTACAGTTTAGGAAACAGAGAAATTAAGCAACTTGCTCAAGGTCACACAGTCAGCAACTGCAAAAGCTGGGTTTGGAAGCTAGGTACTCTGACGAATCAGCTCTGTCTGCAGGAACAATCCATGAACGTAGCTCACTTAGAACAATGTCGGGCACATAGTAAGTGTACTCACAAATACCATCGTTATAATTATTAGTGGGTCCACCCTTCAACTGAGTGGAAGATGCTCAGATAGCATGCACATTCATAATCCAATCAAACGTGCCCTAGGCAATTCATAACCCTGTCACATATCTGCTCTGACTCTCCTGAACTCTTTCCACAAGGCTATGCTGCTCCCTGTTCCAATAACTGTCTCAATTCACCTAGTTCCCACAGTTTTCTTGTCCTCATCTTCCATAGAGCCTTAGTGGGCCTCATTTATTCAGTCCTCCTGAGATCCTTCCCCCCTCAGATGGTATTTCTAGAAGTGGTGGATCAGTAGGGGTGGATGGGGGGCAGAAGATCTATTGCAGAGGGAGGAAGGGCCTTCTGAAGGGGTTTCTCCTTGGGATTTACACCATCAATGTCTACTCTTCCCATTCCCTCACTTGTCCTTCTCTGGATCCCCAAATCTGGAGCCCTGGAAGGAAGAAAACACAAACTAGAAATGGCTCGGGAGGTAGCAGAAGCAGCAAAGTCCCCAGTGGCACCTAGGAGCAGTGGAGTGGTTAGACACATAAATCATAAACTTCTCCACTAGATTATAAAGTTTTTTAGGATAGGGATCATGTTTTATCAACTCTACTGTACCCGCCCAAGCACTCAGATTGAAATAATTAAAGCAACGGATGTTGACTAGAGGAAGGGCAGTATACGAGATGCTAGGCAGGGAAGGTGGGGATAGATTGAGGTAACACCTCAACAGAAAACAGGTACTGTAGTTAACCTCTGGAGTTCTCTCAGCAGTGAAATGCACTATCTTTGGAGGTATCTCTTTTGGACACTGTGACAGGCTTAAGAAATAGCTTCCCAGCATATTTTAATTGTTAAAATAGGACCGATATCCACCTTCCTCGACTGCCTGACACGAAGTCATTACTAAAGATAGGCAAATAAACCACATGGTCTCTGACTGTCTCTGGAGAGGCTACATGATCACTGAAGCCCAATAATACCTTCATTCCTCAAAAATGCAGGGCATCTCCCTTGGATAACTAAAGAGCACGTGTGAGGAGCTATGAACTCCTTTCTGCTGACTGTTCTTTAATCAATCATATTTAATTAACAAAGAGCACTGTACTAAAGTGGTTAGATAAAATAGAGTTTATAGACATGATCCTAGACCACAGGGAGTTTACAGTTTAGAGGAGGAAGACAAGGTATATATGCACGAAAATGCTGTGGGGCTGGGAGTGGGGTGAATATCAATGTGCTTAAAGGCTACAAATCCAAGAAAATACACAATACAGAAAGGAGACTGAATAAGAGAAATGAGAAGCACTGTGGACTAGTAGATAGAACAGGTACCTGGGAGTCAGAAGGACCTGGGTTCTAATCCTGCCTCCTCCACTTGTCCGCTGTGTGACCTTGGGCAAGTGACTCTACTTCTCTGTGCCTCAGTTACCTCATCTGTAAAATGGAGAATAAGACTGTGAGCCCCATATTCGACAGAGACTGTGTTCAACCCAATTAGCTTGGGTTTACCAATTAATTTACCAATTTACCAATTAATTTACTAAAACCCCAGCTTTTAGTAAAGTGCCTGGCACATAGTAAGCCCTTAGCAAATACCATAAAAAGGAAGGGTTTATTCAGGGAAGTTCTCTTGGAAGAGATATGATTTAATTGGGGCTTTGAGGATGGGGAGAGATTTGAAGGGGATATGAAGGTAGATATGAAGAGGAAAGCAGCTCCAGGCCAGAAGGACTATATGGGCAAGGGGTTGGCAGTGAGATAGATAAGATTAGGTACAGTTAATAGACTGGCATTAGAGGACCAAAGTGTGTGGATTTCTATTATTTCTGTTGCATTGTACTCTCCCAAGCACTTAGTACAGTGCTCTGTTCATAGTAAGCAGGATACCTACCAGCCAGGAAAGATAGGAGGGACAGAGCTGACTGACCTCCTTAAAGCCAATTGCAAGGAGTTTCCTTCTGATGTAGAGGTGTATTGACATCCATTGAAGGTTTCTGAAAGGTGGGGAGTCTTGGTCTGAGTGGTTTTATTAGAAAAACGTTCCAGGTAGAAGAGAACATATGGAGTGTGCATAAAGATACACAAAGCTTTACTTAGACTTGGGACTTGACTGACAGTTGATCTCCCCTGAGTACCATTCCCTCCCAGGTAGAAAGTCAGGTACTTGGGGAAAAACATTAATTCTTCTTGTTCAACAGGGTATGTTTTTAGCACACTGCTGCATGCATTCCACAGTGCTCCCAAACCATCCATTTGCAGAATTGAATTGTTGCGTTCTCCTAAGTGCCATAGAAGAAACTTAGGTACCGGGACAATTGATCTCAAGCATCTTTGCTTCTGGATAATGCTGTGCAACAAGGCCCAAATTTAGCATCAGTCTCAATGCACACTACCTGCTTTGTGTTTTCTACTTGCTCCCATTAATAAACTTAGACAACCCATGCCTCTCTATCACGTGTCAGCACAGATGGCTTAGTTTAGGGATTCAGGACAACAAGCTTCCAATAGTCCCAAAATGAAGCAGCCTATACTCTAATGGAACGGCAGAAGCATCATGTTGACAGGTACCGTGAACACATGGTGCTTAACAATAGCTCTTGGAAACCATTGTGAGACTATGCATAATCTGCCTGAGCCTATACAGTGGAATAATGGGCTCCCTAGTGTGATGTACTTTATCTGCTGACATCACTGAGCCATTAAGGATTCAGCTCTTCAAAGGAAGAATGGATAACTACCTCATCTAGGGCATCATTTTGAACTCCGAAGGTGTCTTTTATGTCAGAGGTTTGTATAACTGGGTTAAGGAGGTAAGGAATATGAACCCTGAAGACACAAACTTAAAAGTGGCTTCCTTCATATGGCCCAGGAGATATACCTGAATCACTGTAGCTTGTTAGTCAAGAAGAAATATTCATTCTAGAGGTTGTCAACCCTGAATATTAAGGAAGCAGCACAGCCTAGAAAAAAGAGCACAGACCTGAGAGCCAGAGGACCTGGGTTCTAATCTTAGTTTCACAACTTGCCTGATATGTGACTTAACATCTCTGTGCCTCAGTTTCCTCATCTTTTCTCCCTCCCCCTTAGACTATGAACAATGTGTAGGATAGGTCTACGCCCAACCTTATTATCTTGTATCTACTCCAGTGATTAGTATAGTTCTTGGCACACAGTAAGCTCTTAAATATCACAATTGTCATTATTATTAAATCTATGATACCCATAATTTAATTTACTTATATCAATGTCTGTCTCCCCCTCTAGACTGTAAGCTCATCGTGGGCAGGGAGTGTGTCTACTGACTCTGTGGTACTCTCCCAAGCGCTTAGTACAGTGCTCTACACATAGTAAGTGCTCAATAAATACAACTGATTGATTGATTGCAACGTTTAAAAGCAAGGTGACTCCAAGCTTTGACAATTGATCACTGCTCTGCTGAAATCTGATCATAGCAGCAGAAAACACACCAGACTCATGCCCAGGAGAAATCAAGGTGTGCTCTTAAAGCAGTAGCTTCCAGAAGTTAAGGACACCAGGAGGCTGAATTGAAAATGACTCCAGGTACTGCAGCTAGCATGTAAAATAGTGCAACAGTGGCTTCCTCACCACAAACAACAGGACTTACTGACTGTCTACTGCAGCAAAGGCATGGTTCTGAATTAATATAACAAAATAGTTCAAAGACATCACCCACCTCTGAACAGACTGCAGTCTCATAGAGTTTAATAGAAGCAGCATGGCCTAAAGAAAGGAGCACAGGCCTAGGAGTAAGAAGGACTTGAGTTCTAATCCTATCTCTCCGCTTGTCTGCTACATGACCTTGGACAAATCACATCACATCTCTGTGCCTCAGTTCCCACATGTGTAAAATGGGGATTAGACTGTGAGCCCCATGTGGGACAGAGACTGTGTCCAGTGTAAATTGCTTGTATCTACCCCAGCTCTTAGTACAGTGCCTGGCACATAGTAAGCACTTAAATACCACCATCACTACAACTAGTAGCGAAATTCATGAACAAGAAGATAAACAAGTAAAATGAAGCACACCTGTATGGACACCACAACCAGGAGGATCAATCATAAAATCTCTTAGGGTAGTGATTTTTTAGATGAAGGGGAGTAGTTTGGCAAAGGTGAGGGAGAATGGTTATAGTTCAGGAGAATGGATTGAAAGACAGGTCAGAAGTAGGAGCTTTGAGAAAAGGGGAAAGTTTAGTCATTCACCTGTCAAGGGCAAGGAACAAGAAGAGATGGAATGAGAGAAAAAAAACAGTAGGCTCTTGAAGGAGCTAGCTGATGAAATGTCTTGAAAGCAAGTTTAAGAGCATAGTTGATGTGAGAGGCAATGAAGAGCCAGAGGGTATGGTTTTTTTTTTTTTTTCCACAGCAAGGGTGTGGAGGTGGGGAGATATTGCACTCAAATCATTATGTCACAAATATTATACCAAATCTACATGTTGAATAGAGCCAGGATGGAGGATCAAGTAGGCAGGAAAGTTATTAAGGACATCTACAAACCCCAAAGGAGGGCTACTTATATAAATGTATTGAGTAAACTGTGGGCTAACCTCCATAAAAGAAGCAGCGTTGTTCAGTGGAAAGAGCATGGGCTTTGGAGTCAGCGGTCATAGGTTCAAGTCCCTACTCCACCAATTGTCAGCTGTGTGACTTTGAGCAAGTCACTTAACTTCTCTGTGCCTCAGTTCCCTCATCTGTAAAATGGAGATTAATACTATGAGCTCCACGTGGGACAACCTGATCACCTTGTATCCCCACAGTGCTTAGAACAATGCTTTGCACATAGTAAGCGCTTAACAAATACCATCATTATTACTATTATTATTTTAAAAAGATTATCAAAACTTCAGGCCTTGAAATCAGTTAGTTCTGACAGCTCTTGGAAAACTGCAGAGGAAGCTGAGCAAGTGATCCATAGATATCAGCTGTATTTGACTAGCAGAGAGCCCAGAGCAAGGTCTGATGAAGAATGAATCCTGGGTATGCTGGAATATGGTGAGAGGCAGGCAGTGGAGAAGGAGGGAGGTTAGCTAGATGACTGTTATTAAAGTTCCCTAAATGGGTGCTCAAAAATTCCTTTGACAAAGAAAAGAAGGTTTCATCCAGGAAGACGCATTATTGTAATTATTAACCGTGCCTTCAAGGATGATCTGGTTGGGGGGAAATTACCCAAAAGCTATGGAAAGTTACCCACCTGTCTCCCCATCTTCAAAACCCATCTAAAAATCACATCTCCTCCAAGAGACCTCCACAGAGTAAGCCTTCATTTTTGCTTCCCATCCTCCCGTCTACATCGACAATGCATTCGGCTTTGTACCTCTTAAGCATTTTAATATTCCAGTCCCACAACACTTATGCACAGATTGCTATACTCTGATCCGTGCAGTCTATTTTCCCCACTGTAGACTGCCACCTGATTGTGGTCAGGGATCACACCTACCAACAATATTATATCGTACTTTCCCAAGTGCTTAGTACAGTATTCTGCACACAGTAAGCACTCAAATAGCATCGATTGATTGATGGAACATCTCCTAGTGGAAAGAGAATGATCTGAGAGTCAGAAGACCTGTGTTCTAAACCCAGCTCTGCCACTCAACTGCTGCGGTACCTTGGGTAAGTCGCTTCTCTGTGATTCACTGTGACAGGATTAAGGCCAGGATTAAGGATCTTCTTTGGCCAAATTGCCTTTTGCTTGAGGTGAGCAGACCACATTCATCACGTATTTTTCATCTCTTGGAGAGCCAGCAGGTGAGTCTGGGCAATACCTGGCCATGGCTGCTGATAGATAAGATAAGGAAGTGATATTCGCTCAGCCCCACTGGAATGAGCGAAACAAGGCAAAGCACAGCCATGCTAGACCCCATAAAAATCGACGCCCAGGAACAGCCCTTTATAGCAAGATTTGGCTTGCTACAATGTCTATTCCTTTGTAGGGCAATATAAATGTGAAAACTTTAAAGTCAAGGTGAGATCCTGATAGCTCTCGACTGTAAGATTATTAAGGACATGGAACAAATCTACTAATTCCCTTGTACTGTGGTCGCCAAGTGTTTAGTACTGTGCTCTGCACATAGTAAGTGCTCAATAAATACGATTGATTGATTGACTGACTGAAATCATTTGGGGATTGAAAGACAAACATTCCTCCTTGTTTTCTTTCCTCCTCTGTGATGTATTTGTTCTGCCATGGGCTAGCTCTCTTTGGATCCCCAAAACAATTTAGGTATCAATTTTTTCGACATATTACCTATTAAGCACTCTTTTTATTGGCATTTCACTAGGGAGTACTCTAGTTTACTCTCATTTAGATTGATAGCTTTATTTACATTTTCCCCATTAGCATTAAAAATTCTGACATGCATCTGCACCATCAAATTTATGATGACAATTTCATTTCTTGGAAACTAATGTTATTACCTTGTCTGTGCTTTACTGATCCTATGTGGTAGAAAGCTGCTAGGCTGAGCTTTCTTACCTTAGTAAACTCGTAACTACTTCATCATTTCGACTTTAGTGCTTTGGGTTCCTTAAAGGAAATGATCATGGGAGAACAGGAACACAGAAATGAGTGCAATATGTAGTCACAATTGCCCCAGAGCTTTGGTTTCATAATGTACAACTTTGGAAATACGTGATATCCTACTGCAAACTGAGTTTGTAGGAGAAACATAATTTAACAACTTTTTTAAATTATTAGTAGAACACAAACTTTTTCACATCAGGCTAAAACAATTCATGAACTGCGAGTCATTTCCAAAACTTCATGACACAATCTTTCAGAAAATAATTGTTCTATGCCTGCATTTCAAAGCAAACAACTATTCATGGAAACTGACAGTTTTGAAGTTCCAGCTAACTACATTCCAAAATGAAAAATAAACATACAAAATAATAATAATAATGTTTATAATGGTAATTCTGGTGATTGTTAAGTGCTGGGTTAGTTACAAGATAATCACATTGGACACGGTCCCTCTCCCAGATGGAGCTAAAAGTCTAAGAAGCAGAAGAGGTATTGCATCCAAGAGGAAACTGAGGTGCAGACATACCCAAGGTCCACAGCAGGCAAGTGGTAGAACTAGGATTAGAACACAAGTCCTTTGATTCCTAAATCTGCACTGCTTCGTAGGCCATGCTACTTCCCCAGCCTTTATCATAAATGCCTAAGAAGGGACCTCGATTAGTTGTGTAGTCTGTTTTCCTGTTCTAAGGTTGAGCCCCAGGCATGAAAGCCTTCTCACACACTTCCAGATAACAATGTCTATGCAAATGTCAAGTGTGAGCATTCAGGGGGAAAAAAAAAAAGAGGAGGCAGTATGGGCTCATATGTGCAACAGGAGGTAGTAAAACACATCCCACAAATCCTAATCAATCATATTTATTGAGTGCTTACTGTGTGCAGAGCACTGTACTAAGCGCTTGGGAAGTACAAGTTGGCAACATATAGAGACAGTCCCTACCCAGTAGTGGGCTCACAGTCTAAAAGTGGGAGGGGGGGGGGGGAGTCTAAAAGCGGGGAGTTTAAGCACTAAGTACTATGGACATAACCTTTTCTTCCTCCTATTTGTAAATTCTGTCAGTGTCTGCCTTCTGCTATGGGACAGGAATCATGTCTACTAACACTACTATACTCTCCCCAGTGCTTAGTGTAGTGTTTTGTCTCACACCTGGCCCCAGTTCATACAAACCAGGACCTTCCTAGACCAGGGAAGCCTCGGTGTCATGTAAAAGTCAAACCACACCTCTGATCACCAAGGTTACTGTGGAAAGTTTTTGACTTAGTTTAACCAACGTGCAAGGGAATGACACATACACTCACTCACTCCACCAAGGGTCCAATACCAGTCTGTGGTCAAAGGAGCCCATTCTGCCAATGCCTCTTCTTTCTGCTTTCAAATGCTGCTGCCTTCTACTGCTCTCCTGCTGCTCTCAGCATGCTTCCTTCTTGCTTCTCTACATGCCTCTGCCCCAGGTGCTTCTTCCTCTGTGTACCTCTGTCTACATGCCCTTTGTGTTTCTCCTCACGATTCAAAATGAGCTCCTTTTATCTGCCTTAGTTGTTGCAGCTGTGGCTCTATACAGCAGTCATTGATTGGTAAGGCCTGTTACCAGCTAGAACAGGGAGAGAAAGTCTTGCCTCCTTCCATGCTCCTCCCCACAGGCCAGCAATCACCTGCCCTCAAATAGAGCCCATGAAAGTCTTCACAAGTCTCTTTCATGTTGTTGTTCACAGGATCACAAACAGTCACTAATAAGGCAGCTTGTTGTGGGCTCACCACATGTTCTATGCCCAGTAGATGCTTAATAAAGACTATTGACTGACATACTTTGTGAAAGAACATATCCCTTTCTCACTCTTAGGCTTGTCTAGTTTAACTGTGCCAGGTGTTTCAGGAATTGAGTTATAAATTCAGAGCAGGAGAAGAAGCCAGGTAAAGCAAATATTGGCATCTGAAAACTTAAAAATCAAAAGAGGTCCTGATCAATAGGATTTGGCTAATTTCTGTAAAGGGCTGATAAGGCTAATTTATAGGAAAAGAACATCTGTAGAAGTGAAACCTCAACTGGCCATTAATGCTTCAAAGAGAGAGAATTTCACTAAAGTGCCAAAATTCCCCTCTTGAATTGATTTTAGAATCTCCCTAGGCTTATTAATTTCGTAACTGATCTAATTATTTTTGAATTATATGATGTAAGAGATTTTCCCAGTTTTACCTTTGGGTGTATAAGGGAGAAACTATTTAAAAGATAATCATTTAAAAAATATGATAGTAGTGGTTTCAGAAATATTACTTATGTATTAATTTGAGTCATTGTCATTGCACTCTGAGCACTAGGCACCAGGGTACAGTGGTATAAATTTAAAAAAATTGAAAAAAGTTTAAAATGTCTTTGAAAGTTTCTTGCATCAAAGGAGAAGCAACATCATATATCATAAGGCAGAGCATCTCAATGCATTCTGACTAGATGAACCTTCCCAATGACCTTCACTGGTCATCCCATCCAAGCGCTGCAGACTGGGAAAATTCCAGGCCAAGTGCCTGTTTGGACCAATCTGGGCTACCACGGGATCTGAGAGATTCCTTACTAGCTCCAACCAAATAAGATGCTGGTTGGAGCCAGTTAGGAAATGGAAGGATCATTCATACTGGGAGAAAAGTATCAAGAAATGCGTGTAGTTTTGATTTTTCCAGTTGATGTTTTCAGAGCAAGACCAACTCTGGCTCCAACTGCAAGCAAACACATACACATCCTTGTGTTCTAGGAGGAAACTGTGAGCAAGATTGTCTCTCAATATCACTCACAAACGCAGAAGCTCTTCCATCCACACTGTGCCCATGGAAATATGTACAGGTACTTTTCCGGGCTGCTTGTCATTCCAGGTCCTTGCGTGGGTCTGGTCAGATGTCCAAAGTATCCTTTGCCCTCCCCACTACTACCACCATGAAAGCCTGCCTGCAGGGCAGAGTAGATCCTCCGGAATAAGAAACCCTTGCGGACAGAGTTGCTATTTCACTTGATTTCCAGCATTTGTGAGGTCCCCAGGCCTTCACTCTCTCTCCCTCCCCTTTGGAAGATTGGAGCCACCAAAAGCCAGCCTTCCCAATGATTAAGTTTCCTAGAACACTGGGAGACTAAGCTCCAGGACTCTGGCCCGGAGCAGGGCCTGGGGAATGACTCTGCCATTTACTTCAATATGGCATATTGGAAAGAGCGGATTCTAGTCCCAGCTCTGCCACTTGCCTGCTGTGTGACCTTGGGCAATTCATTTAACTTCTCTGTTTATCAGTTTCCTCATCTGTAATATGCAGATAAAACACCTTCCCTTTCCTGTACCCTTAAGCTTGCATGTATCCCAGGGCTTCAGACAGCGCTTGGCACAGTGTAGACAATGAATAAGTACTATCATCATAGTTATCATTATTATTTTTTGACTTCTGAATTTTCAATGGTTCCCACTGTTGGTCATTTATCCTCAGCCGCCAAGACAACAAAGAGGGCTGGAAGGGGACAGATGATTGGAAGTAATGTATAAGTGAGTCGGGCAGAGAGTTGCTGTGACATTCAGCTCCTGGCATGGAGCCAGGTGTGCATAGCTCCTTAAATACTGGTCTTGTTGATTTGATTCCAATTAGCATTAGGCATGTGCTTGGTATTAGGTTTTCCCACACATGTCCAAGCCAAACCCTGACTTCTTCACTTATAATTAATAATAATTGTGGCAATTTGTTAAGCACTTTATGCCAAGGACCGTATTAAGCGCTGGAATAGATGCAAGATAATCAGGTCGGACATAGTCCCTGATCATGCGAGGCTCCCAGTCAACTGAAAAGTTATTCTTTAAAATAAAACACCCTTTCCCTATTCAGTGAGTGTTCTATTTGGTTTATATGTTTTGTTTTGTTGTCTGTCTCCCCTCCTAGACTGTGAGCCCGTTGTTGGGTAGGGACCATCTCTATATGTTGCCAACTTGTACTTCCCAAATGCTTAGTACAGTGCTCTGCACACAGTAAGCGCTCAATAAATACGATTGATTGATTGATTATAATGCAACATAGTTGGTAGATACGTTTCCTGTTTTTAATGAGCTTCCAGTCTACTCAGGAAGGTGTGCATACACCTAGTTCCAGCCCCCTTCCAGATCCCTGAGTCACTGATAAACTCTGAAAGTCCTCAAAGGATATATTCACTCACATTCGCAAGCGAAGGAAGGATCATAGGCATTACAAGAGTCATTCAGGATCCTACCTTTCAGAGCTTCAGCAACTACTCTTAGCAAACCATCTACAATAATAATAATAATGATAGTATTTGTTAAGCACTTACTATGTGCAAAGCACTGTTCTAAGCACTGGGTAGTTACAAGGTGACCGGGTTGTCCCACAGGGGGCTCACAGTTTTAATCCCCATTTTACAGATGAGGTAACTGAGGCACGGAGAAGTTAAGTGACTTGCTCAGTCACACAGCTGACAGATGGCAGAGCCGGGATTTGAAACCATGACCCTCTGACTCCAAAGCCCGTGCTCTTTCCACTGAGCCATGCTGCTTCTAACAGGCACCCTGGTCATTGAATGAACGGCCACCCTGTTCATTAAATCATATTTATTGAGCGATTACTGTGTGCAGAGCACTGTACTAAGTGCTTGGGAAGTACAAGTTGGCAACATATAGAGACAGTCCGTATCTATGCTTCTCAATTCCTGTCTGGGATGCAAAACTAAGCTATAACAATTTATGGTTCGACACACCAGTTCACTAAACCGGAAATAGCTGGAACCATTACGCCGGTTATCCATATCCTTCCTGATCCCTGCGCTGAGGCAGGGCCTTCTGTAGCAGTGAGCTTGCCTCAGGAGCAGTGAGGTCTCACATGCAAGACATTCATTTTTTTTTAATTATAAGGCCAAGGTGGAGTGGAGCTCAATATTAAAGAACGATAAGAAAATGTTGAAAGAGTTATTGTTATCAATTTTTTGGAGACAGTAATGCAAGGAGTTGTTCGGGGCAAATTACAAATAATGTCCCTTACATTTTGATCATGAATGATAATAATAATAATAATAATAATAACAATAATGGCATTTGTTAAGTGCTTACTATGTGCAAAGAACTGTTCTAAGTGCTGGGGGGATACAATGCGATCAGGGTGTCCCAAGGGGACTCACAATCTTAATCCCCATTTTACAGATGAGGCAACTGAGGCTCAGAGAAGGTAAGTAACTTGCCCAGGGTCACACAGCAGACATGTGGTGGAGTTGGGGTTAGAACCCATGACCCGGCTCCCAAGCCCGTGCTCTTTCCACTGAGCCATGCTGCTTCTCTGAATACAAACTTTCACTGGTTGAAATGTATAATTAACAAACTATGAGGTGACAATAAACTTGGTGGCCATGGGTAGCAAAGTGATCATTTATCCCTTACTGTCCAGATCATACATTTGTGGGAATGGATCTATCTTTCTGCATTACTTACTGCATTCCTTTAGTCTAGCAACCCTGCCCTTTCTGTGCTTAGCTTATGCTAAGGTCATGAGGAGAAAACCATATGTTTAAAACACAAGGTGCCATTTCTCTCATCTGGGTTCAGAGGAGCACAAGCAACACCTTTTCTGAGGATAAAGGAAAAAAAAGGCCCTCGACGCTGCCGTGGATTCTCCAAAGCTACCATGAGCCTGGATGATCAATCAATGTTATTTATTGAGCACTTACTATGTGTAGAATACTATAATAGGCGCTTGGGAGAGTATAATACAACTGAGTTGGTGGACTCATTCCCTGCTCATAACAAGCTTCCTCCAGTGTCAGTGTAGAGGAACCCAAGCCCTGAGGCAGGGATTTAAGTATGTATCAGAGTACTACAGAGCTTCTCTGGTGCTCTCTACACAGGGGATATTGACAGACTTCATCAGCCTCACCAAAGTGGTGCATTCAAATCATTCATTTCTCCCTATCTCTTCTTCATCCTGAGCTGGACTGTTCTCCCTGAAGGAGGCAGGTCAGGACCACAAATTGCATGTCCTTACCCAAAGTCCCTGCAGCTAGCACCCTGTGTAACTGGGCATATTTCTTCATTATTAACAAAACGTCTTATTTTCTCAACACTTTTCAATCAATTATATTTATTGATCAGAGCACTGTACTAAGTGCTTGGGAAAGTATGACATAACGGAGTTAGTAGAAACGTTTCCTGCCCACGAGGAGTTTACAGTCTTTCAGGAACATTGGTGGAAGAGTAGCCTTTGTAGTAACACTTGAAGGCAATCAGAAGGAATCAGAAGGGCAATCTCAGTTTTTTCTGGTGCAGACTCAGTATAAACCCTGGCTTCCTTTTCCCTAGCTAAACTTGGTATACTCTTCAATCAATGGAGAAGGTGGATGGCCTAGTAGACAGAGCAAGGGCCTGAAAGCCCTTGAGACATTCTGAAAACCAGAAAGACTTGAGCTCTAATTCCAGTTCCACCACTTACCTGCTGTGTGACTTTGGGCAAGTCACTTAAATTCACTGTGCCTCAGATACGTCATCTCTAAACTGGGGATTGAGATTGCGAGTCCTCTGTGGGACAGAGACTGTGTTAAATCTGATTAGCCTGGATCTAATCCAGCACTTAGTACAGTGCCTGGCACATAGTAAGCACTTAATAAATACCATAAAAAAATTTCCAAGCTCCACATCACAACGTGCTTCAACCACCTTTTAGAACCTTCAGCTGGCTCTCTCCCTCTGTGTCTCCATGCTTTCAGCTGGTATGAGTAGATAGGATAACTCACTGTACCAGTGGAATTACTTCTCCATTTAAGGAGCATTCTTAAATAGTTTACCCACCTCCTAAGGATTCCTTCTTGCAGGTTGGCCACAACAAAAAGAAAGTCTATATTTTCCAGTGGAGAGTCCTCAGGGCTCTGAATTGGAAAATTAGATTCCAGTTCCAGCTTGCTGCCTTTGTTAGGTGACCTTGTTCCTCATTCATGTCACTTACACTCTTGTTCCTAAGCTCCCCTAATTTAAAAAAGGAGTTGATAAAGTGTTCTCCTCCAGAACTGTTTTACAGTAAATGTAAATCATTGTAATAATTGTGATTAATGTCAAAGTATTTTTGGCACAGTTAAAGTAATTTTTTGACTTTCTTCATTTCCCTATTTAAAAAAAAACATTTTTCAGTGTACCCTGTGGTATATTACTTCTATCTGTTCTGTTTCTGTTAACTTATTATAAAATGTCTCATGATTTTTTGCCTCTCTCCTTTTTGTTTTAATTTTCCAGAAAAACAATTTTAGGGTAGCATAATGATATGGACAAAAAGAGGAGAGAAAGATAGGATGTATTCAGAACTCTCTATAATTATTCTTCAAATCAGATGTTTGCCTTTCTTAACAGAGACCATTTCAAATCTGAGAGTTCCAGGTTTGTTGAGTTTGGTTTTTTTTTTTGACATACCCGAAGATGAAATTGCCTCATTATTCAAACACAAGCTATTTGAACACACTGACATTTTTAAAAAAACCCTAAAAAACACAACTCAGTTCTTTCTACATGCATGCATCTCAGTAGATGAAAGCTATATTTTCAAGTGAAGTGAAGCCTTTGGGTATTCATGACAAAAAAAAATTCCTTAAATCCAATTTCACTAAAAATATGATTTTTAAAAGCTACTGTTCTGGAGCCTAATTACTGTATTTTTATGTTATGAAGTACTTTAGAACTATTTTCTACTGTTTAGTTCATGTGATTGAATAATATGCTGCTTCTGCTTAGATGATACAAAATAAGACAAGTATTCAGAGGCATGGTTGCCATGGATATAAAGCATCCATTATTTAGCAGTTGAGAGAGCGTAGATAATAGACACTTAGCAACTGATTACGTTTCTTAAAAATATATGACCAGTGGGTCAGAAACTGCATTAGCATAAATATGCCTATATTGTTCACAAGCTGATTCTGATTGCCTATTTTTTGTCTCATTTATAATGGGCTATATTCCATCAAAGGTTAACTTCCTTACTCTTTCCCCGCGGGCCTGAAATGAAGTGCTTTCAAATCTTTAATAAAAAAAAATACTCTAACTCCTGAGGTGAAATGATCTCTCCTGCCTCTGAGGGGTCAGATTGTTCACTTGGACAATTCCTTTGGGAGCCAGAAATTGGAAGAAATCATCTCTTACCTCACCGCTAAAATCCTGAAGAGATTTGCTAAAATTAGTTCACCGGGGAATTTTCCCTCTGAAGATCAAAGAGCTGAGGAAACTTATTCTGTGGATTACTAACAATATTTCTGTTGAGCATAGGAGGCATTTGGCTTAATGTAAAGGTGAAAAGGGAGGACAGGAAGACAATTTTCAAATGTTTCTATATGCCACTGTGTCATTATATACCAAATGCTACACTTTTGAAGGGAGAAATTAGTTAGGGAACAAAAGTTTGAAATGCAAGTCCAGAAAACACTTGACAATCCAGAGTCATGTTTCCCAGGCCTAAATTTCAACAGTTTATCTTGTAGATTCTTTAGGCTTCTAAAGCTCCAGTCCTGTCGAACTTGAGGCACTTCTTACATTATAGTTTTTTTCTTATTTAGACACACTCCATGTCCCACATGGGGCTCATAGTCTTAATCCCCATTTTATGGATGAGGTAAATGAGGCACAGAGAATTTAAGTGACTTGCTGAAGGTCATACAGCAGACAAGTATTGGAGCTGGGATTAGAACTCAGGATAGGCCTTGGCTCTATCCAATAAGTCATGCTGCTTCTCACATATTGGTTACACTTACAAGGAAGAATAACGGAACAGCTATTTCTCCCTACTAGGAATGAAAATCATTTTCTGTCTTTGAAAATGTTTCTTATTGTGTTGGTAGTGACTAACAAAAAGAAAAATCTTCATGACATTCAGAAGAATGTTTGATGGTATAGGATATTTACAAAAATAAAGATGACTAAATTGTACTTTGGGGCTCTCTGGCTAAGTTTGGAGAAGATAAATATGCATAAGTGTAACTAGAAATAGATTAAAGCTCTTCAAGATGTACTTCTCCACCCACATGAATGCTTCTCTTTAGATGCTCTGATTTAGCTATTTGAACTGGTCCTTAAAGATTAAAGAGCAGTATTCAGAGCTTTTAAAGCTTGATAGAGAAATCTTCTTAGATCAAAATACTCCACCTGCATGTATATCCAGATAGCAATCCTTGGACCAAATTATCCTTGAAGATTTCTTCAAGGTAAATTCCCAGATAATAAGTAGATATCGTTATTGATATTATTGATAATAATAATTGTGGTATTTGTTAAGCACTTACTATGTCCCAGGCACTATATTAAGCTCCGGGGTGGATACAAGCAAATCGGGTCAGACAAAGTCCCTGCCCTGCATGGGACTCAAAATCTTAATCCCCATTTTACAAATGAGGTAACTGAGGCACAGAAAAGTGATATGGGGCTAAGAGTACTTAATTTCATTCTGATTTGGATTCACTGATTGAGTAAAAATTTGACAAGTTACTTTTCTTTGGTTTAGTTGAATAGGGGTAAAGGACTAAACTGTTTTCTGATTCATTTTTCCTCCTAAACCCACTCCTACTCCTAACCTCCAATCTCATTCTTTAACATCACGATCTTCCCTATCTCAGAAGACCACAATTTCAGGTAATCCTTGATCCCTCACTATCTCACAGGCCTGGGAGTCAGAGGACCTGGGTTCTAAACCCAATTTTGCCACTTGTCAGCTGTGGACCTTGGTTAAGTCATTCACTTCTCTGTTTCAGTTTCCTCAACTGCAAAATCTCCATTCCACTTACTCTTTGAGTAACAAGCGAGATCTGATTATCCTTTATCCACCCCAGCTTAATGCTCATGCTTGGCATACAGTAAGGACTTAACAAATACCTCTGTTATTATTATTGCTGACAAATCCTGTTTCTTCCTGCGTATATTCCAGTTCTGCTCCTCCCTCTCCACTAGAACCGTTACCATCCCAGTACATACTCTGGTCATTCTGTGGCTAGTCTCTTGTATGAGCCTTTTTACTGGTCACCCTGCCTCTGTCTCTCCCCTTTCAGTCTAACGTGCACGAACCACTTTGTTGAAGCATCACTCAGCTCACATCTCTACTCTTCTCAAAATTTTCTACTGGTTTTCTGTGTCCCTCCACATTAAAAAAAAAACAGCACCTCCTCAAAATTGGTTTCAAGAATCTCCACCAACTCATGTCTTGTACCCTGCCTTTGACTTTCCCACCTCCATCCCCTAACTCCTGCTGTTTCTTTGATTATGAAACTCCATCCTCCCAACAACTGACAGACTATAGCTTACTCCACATCCAAACCCTTCAAAATTCCTGTTTCACTCAGTGGAGGATAAATGTTACTTTGAATTTGGCAACCTTCAGTCTTTTCTTTGGTTTCTTTAGTTTGGCATCACCAAACGACTCTTGGGGTACAATGTTCACGGTTATTATAAATGATTTATTCTTTTTCACCACCTACACATTTTTTTAAAAAACTCTAATTTGTATTATATGGTTTTCTCACCCTATGAAATTGCAGCCCATTTTCCTGATTGCAGTTAAATTCCAATTCAAAGAATGAATTCATTCCTAACTGGTCCCTCCTCCCCTTTGCTGTATTGGCTTATTTGTTTGTCCCTGAAAATGTTTTTGTCTGCTCTGGAATTTTTAAGGAACAAATACCTAAGATGCCAAACTCAGGCCTGAGGGAATTAGTCCCTACATCTACATGCCTTATTTTGGCACTGCACTGTTTTCTGGCCATTTTCCTTGTCTTGTACATTCCTTTCACTTGAGTTTTCACAGTGAAACCAACTGGCCTTGGAGTAGGGCTTCATCTTGGAACCTCTGCTTTCCCAGGGTTAAAATGGCATGAATGGGAGGGAGATTTGGGTGCGGAGTCCAAAAGTCTAAGGAACTCCTGGGGCTCACTGTCCTGGAGTCCAAAGCATCAATGTCACCAAGCAACATCCACTCCTCCAACATGCCCTGAAGCCTGCATTCTTGGCATTATCCTTGATTCCTCTCTTTCCAGTCTAATATTTAGTCTGTTGCTAAATACAGTCAGTTTTTTCTCCGCATAATTTCCTGGATACACCCCTTTCTCTGCATCCAAATGACTACCATGCTAATCTAATTATTTTAGGCTACTTATTTTAGGAGAAGCAGCATGGCTCAATGGAAAGAGCATGGGCTTTGGAGTCAGAGGTCATGGGTTCAAATCCCGGCTCCACCAGTTGTCAGCTGTGTGACTTTGGGCAAGTCACTTAACTTCTTTGTGCCTCAGTTACCTCATCTGTAAAATGGAGATTGACAGTGAGCCCCCTGTGGGACAACCTGATCACCTTGCAACCCCCACCAGTGCTTAGAACAGTGCTTTGCACATAGTAAGTGCTTAATAAATGCCATCATTATTATCATTACTATTCCAGGCTTGCCCACTGTTCATTGAGCATTAGGTTAGACATTCTTCAGCACACAATACTTTTGTTTAAGCATAGGGAAGAGGTTCTTCCTGTCCCTTGAAACCAACATTTTCATTACAATAGAAATGAGTAGTATACTTATTATCCTTTCCATTTATGACTGTAAGACAATATTCGTAGTTTAATTTTATATCTTTGGCATAATGTGTACATTACTGTAAATTGGATATAATTTCACAAAGTACTGACTTCATACATTTACTCTATAATGGAATTATTAGGTACTAAACTAGGAATTTACTTTGCATTAGTGCTTATCTTCACTTTGCTACTTGCCTTCCATGTGGCCTTGGGCAAGTCACTTTACTTCCCTGTGTTTTAATTTCCTCATCTGCAAAATGGGGGTCAAATATTGTTATACCTCTCTCAGAGAGTGTAATCTTGTGTGAAACAGAAGCTATGTCTGATGTGAGTGTATATACCTATTTCAATATTTAGCACAGAACTTGGCACATAGTAAGCACAAAGCAAATATTATTATTATTTATCATTACCGTCATTTAGATTTTGAAGAAGTTTTAATGGACCAACGTTAAGTGCCACAACTCTAAGTGCCAAGGCTGAACATATGCAGGTATATATTCAATGGTGAATCTATTCTTATTTTCAGGTTTGTGACCCACTACTGATAATCCTTATGAAACCATTATTCTTCTGTGCAGAGAACTAGCTGTAGGATTTCCAAAGTCACTTAGATGAATTTAGAAAATGTACTCTTTTGTTATGAGTTAACAGTTGACAGATTGTGCGCATTTATGGTACTCAGCTATACAGCATCAGCTTAGCAACTGAGGTAGTTATGGTAACACCATCTTCTAGGCAACATCCAGAGGGGCATCATAAACAAAGGTTTTCCCATCTTGTTAGGCTATAAGAACAGAACAAAATTTGTAGACACTGGAATTAAATCTACTCCCTCCTACTTAGACTGTGAGCCCCAAGTGGGTCAGGGACTGTGTCCAACCTGATAGACTTATTTGTAACCCAGCGCTTAGAACAGTGCTTTGCACATAGCAAACACTTAGCAAATGCCACAATAATAATCATTATTATTGTTTATAACTAATGAAATATCCTGGCCAACTAATCCTTCTTCAGTAAAGCAAATGGGTATTCTCAATACTTAACAGGACATTCACAGTTTAAAAGAACCAAATAAAGAACGGCACAAGTAGCAAGTTATTCATTCGAGTGGACTTCAGAAGGATCAACTCCTTGGGAAATATTTAGTGTCAGATTGAGAAAGTCAAATCTAAATGTGCAGTTTGGAAACATTATTGAAGCAGAAATTTGTAAAGATTGTCATAATGGATTTTTCAGGAATGTAGAAACCACTCTCCCATGATACCCTAAATTCTGTTGTTGGAAATGATATGCAGAATATGTTGAAGGTGTGCAGCTGAATAAAGCTAAATTTAAAAATGGAATTTCACAGTGATGTATGTTTGAAAATGGAATCACTTACACAAACAGGATGTACGGTATCTAAAGCAGTAATTTTCTAGCCTCCGCTTTCTATTTTTACTGATGTCTATGCTGGAATAAGAGCTTTCTCCCCCACAATCCTCCCTTTCTTTTCACATAGTTACAGACTCCAAACATCTCACTTGGTGACTATGGTAAACTATAAAATCCCACTTTCAAAAATAGCTGTAGGTATGCTATAGAAAATTCACAGACTTAAGTTTTAGGGCTACTGACAGACCATAAAACCTAGTGAATTGTCACTTATATGGTGAGTTTTCACTTGTCACCTTTTAGAACTGTGTTTTCAGGATGCACAATACTTGCTGTCAGCATGGTGGTAACAAAGGGGGTGGAAGGAAGGAGGCAGTAAGTTGTCAACACAAGTACATGTCAAGATATGGCTAATACTTTGTCTTCTTCCTCCTCTCCACCCACTAAAATTAAGAAGTTACTACAAACTTCATGTTATCACTCCCCATTGTCTATCTGCTCTTTGCAAGCTCTCTCTCTCTCTCTCTCTCTCTCTCTCTCTCTCTCTCTCTCTCGAGGGGGAAACTGTCTTTTTTTTTCTTTTTTGTATTTTTTGTGGCATTTGTTAAGCACTTATTATGTGCCAAACACTGTTCTTAGCACTGGAGTTGATTCAAGTTCAACAGGTTGGACACAGTCCATGTCCTGCATGAGCTCACAGTCCAAGTAAGAAGGACAATAGGAGAACTGAGGTACAGAGAAGTTAAGAGATTTACTCAAGGTCACGCCGCAAGCAATTGGTGAAGTTGAGATTCAAACCCAGCTTCCAGGGCCCATGCTTCCACCTCAGTATTATACCTAAGTGACATGTTGGAAAGGAGAGAAGGTAATTGCAAATAAACATGCATGAAAAGTTATTCTTCTGCCTGTAAACCAATTCCACCTTACTCCTCTGGACAAGCACAGCTTGCTATATTCACTTGAAGTGATGTAGCTAGGTTCCACTTCTACCAGCCATCTAGCATGAGAACCCAAAGTACAACTAGCTAGTCACAGGCAGCAGGCTTGAACAAGAAGTAAAATGGTGACAATTTCCAGCCAGCTAGAACAGCGGTTAGTAAGGGTTTGAAGTAATATTCATCAGGCAGCTGTCAATGGTCCACTTAGAATGGAAAACAATGAGCCAAAAGTGTGGATAATTGGAGTTCTTGGAGTGGAGTGCCAACCCTGCTCTACCCCCTTAGGGATCTTTAGGAAGAAAAGTTCCGGCTACCTCCACCATAACCTGGGTCCCCAGCATGTCCAGGGGAACACTGAAATCTCCAGTGCTCCTCCAGTTTCTGGGGTTTAAGTGCTGTCACGGCACAGATGTGTCAAGCTGGGTTGGGGTGGCAAGAAACATAGCCTCTGACTGTGTTTCTTCGGTGCTGAGAATGGCCACAGAACTTTGGGAGGGGATTAGGAACACTCTAGAGACCACTTCTACCCCATTTCTGCCCAATCAGCAGCATGGCCTAGCAGAAAAAACATGGGACTGGTAGTAAGGGAACTGGTTTCTAGTTTTGGCTCCTGCAGTTGTTGTGTGACCTTGAATGAATCACTTCACTTCTCTGTGCCCAGTTTCCTCATCTGTAAAATGGGGATAAAACACCTTTGCTCCCCAACTCTTCAATTGTGAGCCCATATTGGAAAGGGACTAGGTCCCATCTGACTGTCTTTTATCTACCTCAGTAATTGGCCCGTAGTGATTATTAAATATTATTCTTCTTTTTATAATAATAATAATAATAATGTTGGTATTTGTTAAGCGCTTACTATGTGCCAAGCACTGCTCTAAGCGCTGGGGTAGATACAAGGTAATCAGGTTGTCCCACATGGGGCTCACAGTCTTCATCCCCATTTTATAGATGAGGTAACTGAGGCACTGAGAAGTTAAGTGACTTGCCACAGGTCACACAGCTGAAAAGTGGCAGAGCCGGGGATTAGAACCTATGATCTCTGACTCCGAAGCCCGGGCTCTTTCCACTGAGCCACGCTGCTTCTTCTTATCAGTCATCATCATATGCCATTATTATTTCCATTATAGTATGAATCAATTGAAGGCTTTCTTGAGCTTCCTACCATCCTTAATCAGGCAGAATGATGATGTAATCCTCTTTTAGCAACTTGTAATAGAATGGAACAGATGTTATAGACTAACACTGATAAAAATGAAGGGAAGAATAGAGCAACTCAAGGATAAAATTATTTCACTATTTTACCTATTAAGACCTATCCTGGAATGAACTGAAAGCAAGATATATAGTTTTCCATATTAAAGGTATCAGAGGAGGAAAATAATTCTCTGCAGCTTTACTGCCTAGTGATATTTGAACAGTATTATGATTTGATTGAAAAGATAAATCATAAAGAAACACTGCATAATCAAAAGATTGTAATAGTCTGACAGAATATAAATGCCTACATTTCTTGCCAAAAAAAGATGAAAAAGTCCTCTGAGTAGTTTATTGATTGCCTAATTATCTGACTGTCATCCAATAAAAATGCAGAATTATATTTTTACATCTCCATTGTACAAGTAATCCTTAATACCATCTCCCAGCAGCTAGAATCTTTATGGAGAAAAGTAACTGAAGAAGGTTATGAGCTTCAGGGGTATTGTAACTTCACTTGTTTGTCTTTTTGCAATTGCAAAAAAATAAAATTAAGGCTTTCAGAAGTTATTTATAATCTAAATTTTCACACATTTAACATTAAAACTTGTAGATATTCTGGACTGGAATTTAATACACATGCAGTTGAGGACTCAGGTAGAATTACTTGTATTAAAACGAGTCTTTCTATTTTTCACTTTAAATTTCAGAGAAATTTGACAAAGCTATAACCAAGTGACTGTTTTCTTTTTACATAAAGATACAACGATAACTTGTGAGGCTGGAAAGGGAGCATGACTGTTAATTCTGCTCTAGTACACTCACTCAAGTGCTTAGTACAGAGCTCTGCACATACTAAGGACTCAGTAAATACTATTGATAGATTTACTGGGAAATAGTCTAGCAAAGTCAGAATTCATTTTAAATGAAATACAGTAATTCATTCAAAGAAGGGTGGTATTAAAGGGACTGGAAAGTTTCAAGATAGAAAAGTCAAACAGATGTTTCCTTGTAAGACCCTCCAAGGAGCCCAGTGCTGCTATCATAAAAGCCATTCCTCTGCCATCTTGTCCTCCCCAGGGTATCGCCTTCACAGTCCAGAAATGCTTCTTGCTTGTGCTCTAGTAAAGTAATTTTCTCAGCCATAAAAACAATGTTTAAACATTAAGTACATAGTTGAAATGCTTGGCAGCAATGCAAAAGGCTTTTCCCATAAAGCAAATGTTTTATCGTCATGTAAAGCCAATTATCAGCACACAGGAATGAAGGGGAAAAAAAGCTGAGGGTGCAGTAATTTCGGTTGAGAATTTATATCAAAATCTATCTGTCTAATAGACTTGGTTCTTCTGGGTTCCAGAGGAGGTTTTCGAGAGACTCGAAACAGAGAACGGGTGAATTCTAGTAAGGCTCTCTTTTTCCCTTCATAATTGCCTGGTTGGTGTTTTACACCTCTTGAGTTGCAAAGCTGTGCTTGTCACACCACCCTTTTCATATTGGCACCTTTCAAAGTGAGTCCCATCCTGACACCTTCAATTGTCTAGCGACTCTCAGATAGACCCAAAGACTCTGGTACTTGGGGAATTCTTATAGCAAAAGTGCCAAGGAGAAAGAGTTTCACGATTCTCACATTTTTAAATGAGGTCCCTATTTTCTGGGATTTCACCGCCTCTGTGCTTGCCATTGTACTCTCCAAAGAACTCAGTCCTGTGTTCTGCACAGAAATGCTCCATAAATTTGATTGATTGATTGATGTAACCTCTGGGTAAAATCAGATGCAACGTTTCACAGAAGTCAATATGAAGTGAAACATGATTTGAGGCGAGGTCCCTTCTCCATTAAGCCATCTAAGATTACAAAGTGACCCTCCATTAGAGTTTAAGTGGGGGCTGGCCTAGTCAGTGACAATGTGCACATCCTTGTACAATAAGCCACAGGGTCAGAAAGTACCTCTGGGGAGGAGTAGCTGGCTGCAATTCCACCATCACTATCACAGTAGCAACTCTCTTCCACTCTGACTTTCTAATACCTCAGCTGGAACAGTCATGGTGCAGAGAAACAGAGAAGGGGACGGCCAGCAAATGTCCCTGTCAAGAGCATGAAGAATAAGGTAGAGAGTTGATGTAGTTTGTTCTCCATCCTGTAGCTCCTGCTTTGCAGACATTGTTCCCTGCTTTGGGGTTTCGGTTGGAGGACTTGGACTCGACATTAGGGGATGTAGCAATTTGCTAAATCTCTTTTGCTGGGTAAATTTCATGATAGCTGGAAAGAGCTTAGCCATTGTTTTCATTATACCCATCTTCCAATATTTTTATAGCTTTATAGCTCTCTACATAGTTATACAGCTCTCTGTATTGTTATATATTAAATCATACAATCAACTTTTTAATCTGTATGTTTGTCCTAATAATCAACCACTACTCATATCATCTTCATTTTTCCTTCTTTCCCTAGTATTTGTAATTGACTGACTGTCTCTGCCCTTGGATTATAACCTGGTTTGTGGAGAAGTAAACCCACAAGCCCCCTTAGTGTACAGTGCTTTGTGTTTTACTCTCAGTAGGCGCTCAATAAATACCAATGATTCAAGAGACTTCAGCAAGATGGTGAGAGGAATGAGCAAAACAAACCCAACCAAATAACGAACATGATAACAGGCTCATTAAAGGATGCTGTGATTCCTTGACCACGTGCTTTGTGGAGAAAAACTCAGTTATATTTTAGTTGAACTTTTCACCGTAGATAAAATGTTCCACATTCATTCATTCAATCAATCATATTTATTGAGTGCTTACTGTGTGCAGAGCACTGTATTCAGCGTGGCTCAATGGAAAGAGCATGGGCTTGGGAGCCAGAGGTCATGGGTTCAAATCCCAGCTCTGCCAATTGTCAGCTGTGTGACCTTGGGCAAGTCACTTAACTTCTCTGTGCCTCAGTTACCTCATCTGTAAAATGGAGACTAAGACTGTGAGCCCCACATGGGACAACCTGATCACCTTGTATCCTCCCCAGTGCTTAGAATAGTGCTTTCCACATAGTAAGCACTTAACAAATGCCATCATTGTTATTATTTTATTACTCAGCGCTTGGAAAGTACAATTCAGCAATAAAGAGAGAAAATCCCTGCCCACAGCGGGTTTACAGTCTAGAAGAGGGCGAAACAGACATCAGAACAAGTAAACAGGCATCAATATCATCAATATAAATAAGCAGAATTATAGATATATATATATAAATCCAAACAAGTAAGCAAGCATTAATGTAAATAGAATTTACTCTAGCTAGCTCTCTTCCTCCCTTCAAGGCCCTACTGAGAGCTCACCTCCTCCAGGAGGCCTTCCCAGACTGAGCCCCTTCCTTCTTCTCCCCCTCGTTCCCCCTCCATCCCCCCCATCTTACCTCCTTCCCTTCCCTACAGCACCTGTATATATGTATATATGTTTGTACGTATTTATTACTCTATTTATTTATTTATTTTACTTGTACATATCTATTCTATTTATTTTATTTTGTTAGTATGTTTGGTTTTGTTCTCTGTCTCCCCCTTTTAGACTGTGAGCCCAATGTTGGGTAGGGACTGTCTCTACATGTTGCCAATTTGTACTTCCCAAGCGCTTAATACAGTGCTCTGCACATAGTAAGCGCTCAATAAATATGATTGATTGATTGATTGCTTTCCACATAGTTAAGTGCTTAACAAATGCCATCATTGTTATTATTTTATTACTCAGAGCTTGGAAAGTACAATTCAGTAATAAAGAGAGAAAATCCCTGCCCACAACGGGTTTACAGTCTAGAAGAGGGCGAGACAGACATCAAAACAAGTAAACAGACATCAATATCATCAATATAAATAAGCAGAATTATAGATATATATAAGTCCAAACAAGTAAGCAAGAATTAATGTAAATAGAATTTACTCTAGCTAGCTCTCTTCCTCCCTTCAAGGCCCTACTGAGAGCTTACCTCCTCCAGGAGGCCTTCCCAGACTGAGCCCCTTCCTTCCTCTCCCCCTCGTCCCCCCTCCATCCCCCCATCTTACCTCTTTCCCTTCCCCACAGCACCTGTATATATGTATATATGTATGCACATATTTATTACTCTATTGATTTATTTATTTTACTTGTACATATCTATTCTATTTATTTTATTTTGTTAGTATGTTTGGTTTTGTTCTCTGTCTCCCCCTTTTAGACTGTGAGCCCACTGTTGGGTAGGGACTGTCTCTATATGTTGCCAATTTGTACTTCCCAAGCGCTTAGTACAGTGCTCTGCACATAGTAAGTGCTCAATAAATACAATTGATGATGATGATGATAGAATTATATATATGTACATATATGCACAAGTGCTGTGGGGTGAGGGGGAGAGCAAAGAGAGCATGTTGGGTTGATGGAGAGGGGAGGAGGAGCTGAGGAAAAGGGGGGCTCAGTCTGGAAAGGCCTCTTGAAAGAGGTGAGCCTTCAGTAGGGCTTTGAAGGGGGGAAGTGTCATTGGTAGATATCAGGAGGGAGGGCATTCCAGGCAAGAGGTAGGACGTGAGCCAGTGGTCGACAGTGAGACAGGCACAGTGAGGAGGTTAGCACCCGAGGAGCGGAGTGTGTGGGTTGATATGTAGAAGGAGAGGATGTAGAGGATGTAGAAGGAGAAGGGAGGTGAGTTAGGAGAGAGCAAGGTGATGGAGAGCTTTGAAGCCAATAGCCTGGAGTTTTTGCTCGATAAGGAGGTTGATAGGTAACCACTGGAGATTTTTGAGGCGAGGGGTGACATGCCCAGAACATTTCTGTAGCAAGATAATCCGGGCAGCAGATTGAAGCAAAGACTGACGTGGGGAGAGACAGGAGGCTGGGAGGTCAGAAAGGATGCTGATGCAGTGATCCTGTCGGGATAGGATGAGAGATAGTACTAACACGGTAGTAGTTTGGATGGAGAAGAAAGGGTGGATCTTGGCAATGTTGTGAAGGTGAGACCGGCATTGCCAGTTATTGCCACTAACACCAGTTGGAGGCAGAAGATGAACTTGTTTAACTGTTCCTGGGTTTGCATTCATTTCTATTTTTGTTATTTATTTCCTCCCCCCTAACAGATTGAATGCTACTCAAGGACCCAAACTGAGGTATCTCCTTTTATTGCAAAGGCCCCGTAAAACAAAGAGCAGTAGAATTTTAATCACATTGAGGACTCAGTTCATGTTGATGACTAAAATGCTGGAATACTTATTCCAGCATTTTAAAATGATAAATTTATATAAAATTATATAAATTTATATAATACTTCAACTTTTTCTACCAGAATGATCCTTTTCTTTTGATACAATTCAGTTCATTTCTCCAAGTGTTCAAAATATATTTTGAAGTTGAAATAACACACGTTGAAATAAGTTGAAAGAACAAAACATACTGGTTTACATCTGTGTACGCAAGATGGAACATTAAATGTGGCTTTTTTAGATGTCTGTTTATAAATGAGCCAATTTTTGTATGTTGTATAGAATTTTAGAATCTTAATTAGAATGCATCTGTGAATTCCAAATTGTTCCAATGATGTATTTGAATAAATTTAGCTAATTGTGACTTGCTGTTATCTCACCACGTCTGCTTCAACTGACACAGTTTCACATGATGTGCTGCTCGCATTATTGTCCAGAACCATTTACCTTGTGCATTATTGTTGATGTTCTCCAGTGAAAACACTCACAGCACAGGAGAATGTGGGACAATTGCTTGTTGTCATTTATAGAAATAAGCAGAGGCAAATGCTATGAGTAATATTTCCAAAAAAAGTTCAGTCCATGTCTCTTCACTCCTCAGTAAAGGAAACCCTTTACTATCGTCCTTGAGGCACTGAATCAGCTCTATTCCTCCTATCCTACCTCGTTGATTCATTCACACTTCACTCCCCTAACACCTACCTATGCACTATACCTCGACCTCACCTTTCTTTCCGCCGACCCCTTGCCCGTGTCCTTTCTCTGGCACAGAATTTCCTCCTACTTCATAAGTGACAGATCACAATTCTCCCTATCGTCAAAGCCTTATTAAAATCACAACTCCTCCAAGAGGCCAACCCCAATTAAGCCCCGATTTCCGCTACTCCATTACCTTTCTGCATTGCCAATGTACTTGGAGCCGAACACTTTACTCACCCAATATTCACCCTACTTTCAGGCCCACAGCGCATACGTAACATATCCATAGTTTATTTTATTGCCCGTTTTCCTTTCAAGACTCCATGCTCCTTGCAGGCAGGAAGCATTTCTACCCACTCTATTGTATTGTAATAATAATTATGATGATGATAATGATAATAATAATTGTGGTATTTATTAAGCACTTACTATGTTCTAGGCACTATACTAAGCACTAGGGGTACATGCAAGGTAGTCCGAATGGACACAGTCCCTGTCACACACTGGGCTCACAGTCTTACTTCCCATTTTATAGATGAGGTAACTGAGGCACGGAGAAGAGAAGTGATTTGCCCAAGGTCACACAACAGACAAGTGAAGGAGCCAGGATAAGAACCCAAGTCCTTCTAACTCTGAGACCTGTGCTCTATTCACTCTGCTTCTCATGTGAAGTACAGTGCTCTGCCCAGTTTAGGAGCTCAATAAATACCTTTATTGATTCCTGTTTCAATGGTCTTGTTAGTACTAATTAAAACTGATATCACTTTACTTATAGTATAATCTGATAATATTTTATCTAACTCAGTGCATAGACCATTGTAAGTCCTTGATAAATACTATTATCTCTATCTCTCCCTCCCTCTAGAATATGCATCTTGTGTGGTACAGTGGCTATGTCTGCACTTATTAGCTTGTATTAATATCACTTTAACAAAGTGGTTTGATCCATTAAGATTGGCCCATTAAACCGACACATCCCTCACTCAATTTAAGCAGTGAAAGATATTGTTTCCTGAAAGGCAGGTGTTAGTAATACATCACAATGTTATCTGATCCCAAGCAGGGTCTGTAATGTTGGCTGCAAGAACTCAACCCCTGCCTCTGAATCCACTACTGTATAAGGCCTACTTTGACCATTTCATCTCCCACTACAATCCAGCCCACACACACTCTGAAGATCTAACACCAACTTACTCATTGTACCTCAATCTCTACTCTGGCCACTGACCCCTTACTCAGTCCTCCCCTCTTGATGGGCACTTCCTCCCACTTCATATTCAACAGACGACCACTCTACCCATCTTCAAAGTCCTACCAAAATCACAGCTCCTCTAAGAGACCATCCCCAACTAAGCCCTCAATTCTCCACCCTATTCAACCTCCCTTTTGCATGGCCTAGGCATTTGGATCTGTATCCCTTAGATATTCCCACAATTCCTACCTTATAGTCTCTTGCTTTCCCCTATCTGTAATTTATTTCAACGCCTGTCTCCCCCACTAAACTGTAAGGTCCTTGAGGGCAGGGATTGTGTCCACCAACTCTATTGTGTAAGCTCCTTGTGGGAGGGATGGGCATTCACCTCCTCTCCTTTGAACTTTTCCCATAACTTAATGCAGTGCACACAGTAAGTAAACTATCATTGAGAGAGATTGATTGTATTCTCCCAAGTGTTTAATACAATGCCCTGCAAACTGTAAGCACTCGGTTGGTTGATTGATTTATTGACTGAAATAAGTACTGACCAAATATCACTATCATGCTCTGCACAGAGTAAGGACTCAATAAATATGATTGAATAAATTAGCTAGGCCAAAATCCTAACAAGCAGATGAAATGACAACGAGGTAATATAATAATTACAGCACTTAAGTGCTTACTATGTTCCAAGCACTGTTCTAAGCACTAGATGTTAACCTAATTTACATATACACGGCAGATTGTAGTGACTCAACATTTAAGTGCTCAATCAATCAATCAGTGGCATTTATTGAGCACTCACTCTGTGCACAGCACTGTACTATGTATTTGGGAAAGTACAGTACAACACAGTTGACACACACTTTCCCTGCCCATAAGGAGATTACAGTCTAGAGGGGAAGGATGACAGACGCTCTTTAGGACTCATTCATGCTACATGCATTGTACATGGGCAGCACCTAGACCCACAGACTGTCAAAATAATTCAGATTCCAAAAATTCACTATTTTGTCTGATTAGATCTTTTAACAATAAATAATATGAAGTAGCACATGACCAAGGGAAGCTTTTAGACCTGTTATAATCAATCGTATCTATTGAGTGGTTATTGTGTGCAGATCATTGTACTAAGCACTTGAGAGGGTACAATACAACAGAGTTGGAAGACACCTTTTGATAACAGTATTTATCAAGCACTTACAATGGTCTATGCACTGTTAGATAAAATATTATCAGATTATACACCGTCCCTGCCCCACACAAAACTCACTATCTATGTAATCCCATTTTACAAATGAGGAAACTAGGCACAGGGAGGTTAGGTGATTAATTCCAAGGTCACACAGCAGGCCAGTAGCTGAACTGGGACTGGAATTCAGATCTTCCACCTCCTAGACCCATCCTCTTTTGTGTGGCTAGATCCATGGTTACATAAACTATGTACATTTAATAGATTTGGTTCCTGGCAGTGTCATCCTCACCTCATAAATATGGTCACAAGGCACACTGCCTCAGTTTGCATATAGTGCACCTATTTCTTTAATAATAATAATAATTATAATAATTGCATTTATTAAGCCCTTATTATGTGCCAAACACTGTTCTAAGCACTGGGGGAGATACAAGGTAATCAGGTTGTCCCACGTGGGGCTCACATTCTTAATCCCTATTTTACAGATGAGGTAACTGAGGCACAGAGAAGCATGCCCTTCCATGTAAATATATAAACTTTTCTCAAAAAGGTCCTCAAAGAAGAGTGCCCTCATTTTGAATTAAATGCTAGGCTGATACACAGACTCAGCAGTAACAATAGTTAGCTATGTTTGGAGAAGCATGAACTGTTCAGTGTTTACACTGATAGATTTTTCACCAGCTCATCAAATCTCCTAATGGACCTGCTCATAATCAGCAGTTTATATTTAGTCCATCTTTGCCTTGCCTGCATTTTAAACATTTTATCAGAACATTTGGATTTGAGGCTCAAAACGGTTATCCAATTTACATATTTGTCTTTGGTTAGGTTACTATTTATATTCTGGAAGATATGAATACTCTCCTGTTGCTAGGCAAATTTTTCAGCAGATTTTGAATTCTCAGGCTACTGCATAAAATATTACAAAAGACATTAAAGCAGATGTAATATATCTAATAAATAGAAATTAAAAGGTAAAACTGATAACCTAAGCAAACTCATTTGTATCACAAGGTTAAATATTTTAAAAAATCTATTGTAAAATCTATAAAATAGTTTTGGAGCTCTGAGAGGCCTGAACATTTTCATGAATGCTACAACTGTCATCTTAGATATTTATGAGTGTATCTCTCAGAGACAGATATGCTAATTTTGTCATTTCTGTACTGAACCTATCAACCTTTGAAATCTGAAGAAATGTATCTTTAGACTATGATAATGATAATGAATATAAAGTTGGCACATCAATCAATCAATTGTA
Organism: Tachyglossus aculeatus; assembly: GCF_015852505.1. Classification (NCBI taxonomy): domain Eukaryota; kingdom Metazoa; phylum Chordata; class Mammalia; order Monotremata; family Tachyglossidae; genus Tachyglossus; species Tachyglossus aculeatus. The sequence continues at coordinate 26,396,780 of NC_052077.1, forward strand.
TTTATTGAGCACTTACTGTGTGCAGAGCCCTGCACTAAGTGCTTGGGAAAATACAATATAACAGAGTTGGTATACATGATCCCTACTTATAGAGAAGCAGCGTGGCTCAGTGGAAAGAGCACGGGCTTTGGAGTCAGAGGTCATGGGTTCAAATCCCGGATCTGCCAATTGTCAGCTATGTGACTTTGAGCAAGTCACTTCACTTTTCTGGGCCTCAGTTACCTCATCTGTAAAATGGGGATTATGACTGTGAGCCCCCCATAGGACAACCTGATCACCTCGTATTCCTATTCTATTCAATCATATTTATTGAGTGCTTACTGTGTGCAGAACACTGTACTAAGCGCTTCAGAAGTACAAGTTGGCAACATATAAAGACGGTCCCTACCCAACAGCAGGCTTACAGTCTAGAAGTCTTGTAACCTCCCCAGTACTTAGAACAGTGCTTTGCACATAGTAAGCACTTAATAAATGCCATCATTATTTATTCATGTATTATAAGGAGCTTACAATCTACAAATTTCAATTATCTTTTTGTTCCACTGTTCTTTGGGATATATTCTGAACAGTCTACTTAATAATACTTCATAGTTGTATTTAGGGCTAAAGACCCTTAATAATACTAACTTCTTGGGTTGACACAAAACATAAAATTCTCAAAATATGGATCATTCTATTCTATGTTTTGTAGTTTGGCCTCCCATACTAACTTTAAAGGCTCTTTGTTGATTCCAATACTACACAATTAGAATGAATATAAATCATCATCATCATCATCATCAATTGTATTTATTGAGTGCTTACTATGTGCAGAGCACTGTACTAAGCGCTTGGGAAGTACAAATTGACGACATATAGAGACAGTCCCTACCCAACAGTGGGCTCACAGTCTAAAAGGGGGAGACAGAGAACAAAACCAAAGATACTAACAAAATAAAATAAATAGAATAGATATGTACAAGTAAAATAAATAAATAAATAGAGTAATAAGTATGTACAAACGTATATACATATATACAGGATGAATATGAAAATTAATATAAATCATTTTAAATTAATTGATTATTAATCATGGTATTTGTTAAGCACTGACTACATATCAAGCACTGTTGCAAGTGCTGAGATAGACACAAGATCATCAAGTCAGACACAGTCCCTGTCCCATATGGGGCTCACAATCTAAGTAGGATTAACTGGTATTGAATCCTCATTTTACAAATGAGGAAATTGAGGCACAGAGAAGTTAAATGACTTGCCCAAGGTCATGCATCCGGCAAGTGGCAGAGCTGGGAATAGAACCCCAGGTCCCCTGACTTCCAAGGCTGAGCTCTTTCCCCTAGGCCATGCTACTTTTTATTCTATTAATCTTAAACCTTCACAGTTCCAGGTGGAAAGCTTTACTTTTCCTAGGAACTGGGATACAAGATAGAATTTTGAATAACATGTCTGTAAAATGGTCACCAGTGCCCCTAAAGTGCCCCTACATAATTTTGTCTCCTTCTCAATTATATTTATTGAGCACTTACTTTGTGCAGTGTACTGTACTAAGCCCTTGGGAAAGTACAATCTACCAGAGCTGGTAGACATGTTCCTTGCCCACAGTGAGTTAAAAGACTAGAGGGGGATACAGATATTAATATAAATAAATAAATTGCAGATGTGTACATAAGTGCCTTATAGAACCTTATTGTCTTTTAAAAATCTGAAATGAACTAGAGGACTAGAAATATTAGGAAGTAGATACTAGCAGTGGACCCAGGATTTGAATGAAATCAACTGCAGTGATTTGGGCTTTTCCCAAAGTAGATCTTTTTTAAGCAGCCACTGCCTTATTGAATCCTTCATTTCTCCCCAGTTTTATGGAGAACATGTCTCAGAATTGTTCTTGATAGTGTCCTGGATCAGCTGTGACTTCTTATCTTCAAAACCTCTGGGCAGTGTTGCCCCAAACAGGGTGATCCTTCGATTTACTTGACAGAAATCACTAGGGGAGCCTGGGAGTATTGGAAGGATGAAAGAGCAGTTGCCTTTAATAAGTCCGCGTGGTGCTCTGTCATAACAAATTATCCTGTGATGTTTATGATTAACGGGGCTGCCACATTCCCTGAGAGTATAGTCATGTAAGCCAAGGAAGCATAATAGAAGACTGTCCGTAAAATTAGTAAGCTTCTTAATTCCGGATTTATCACTGTCTTGTCAGCCAGGTTAACACTTCATCATATACGAGTTCTTGCCCGTAGTGATCTGAATTAAAAAATAGAGCTGTGGCTGACTGCAGGGTCAATGAGGCTATGCAAAGTGACAGGCCATAACGTGGTACAAATTAGAATGAATTTGTTCTAGTCATCAGTAAACCAGCATCCTAACTAGTTGGAACAGTTCCTCTCTATTCAGGCTCTTCTTGTTTTCATATTTTCCAAGAATGCGAAGCCAGAGAGTGACCTCAATATAGCAGGGATGACCAGACTAGGATCACTGCAGCTCAATTTAGTGCACAGGCTATCAGTGCGAATGATCTCCTTTGTTTATTTCCTGCTTGACTGACCAAGATTTGTTGACATTCCCTACTTCAGGCTTCAGGGTTTTTGCAACTAGGAAAGAGCTAGCAATTGCCAGGGAAGGTGTAAGGCCAATGGTTTTTGGGCTCTAATCGTGTTGGGCTATGCCCAATTACAGGCATAGGGAAGCAGAGCTCTGTGCTGTATGTGCGAGTGTGGTTGTGTTTATGTGTGCCTGTGTGTATTTGTGCATGTGCCTGGAACTCAAGCCGGCCTCAGACCCCACCGGGATGGAGAGGGGCTTATTTCTTCCCTCAGGTCTCCCCGATTTAGTAGGCCGGGGGGAAAGTGTTGGGAGGCTCCCTTCCTCACCCCCATCCCTTGGAGAAAAAAAGGTGAAGAAGGTGTGGGGGGCGGGTCTCTGCACGCAAATCCTGTCCAAGATCCAAACATTGAGGGGTCAGGGGGTCTCTGACCCCCCTTCTGACCCCACTGGCCCCAGCAGCGTGGCTTAATGGAAAGAGTACGGGCTTGGGAGTCAGAGGTCATGGGTTCTAATCCCAGCTTCTTATCAGCAGTGTGACTTCTCTGTGCCTCAGTTACCTCATCTGTAAAATGGGGATTAAGTCTGTGAGCCCCACATGGGACATCTGATTACCTTGTATCTACCCCAGCACTTAGAACAGTGCTTAGCATATAGTAAGCACTTAAACATACCATTATCATTATTATTTTAGCTGGGGACAGTCCTTAAGCACACTCAGAGTAAATGGTTATTAATTGTGCAGAAATCTTTTCAGTCACATTTGTCAGTTTAAAGAGGATCTCCATAGTGTCATCCTCAATTGAAAAGGCTAGCACCACCCCAGGACCATGGGAGTATTCAATAGTCATAATCATTATTTAAAATCATAATCCTTTGAATTTCTGCAGCTCTCTTTTTTTTCCCCAGTATCCTCTGAGGCAGGGAGAGGGGCAGACTGGGAGTGGCCTGTCAAGCAATCCTTTCAACTGGTGGAATATGATCAGACTAAGTCCAGCGGGGAACCAATCATTTTTTGATCCCTTCATACTTTAGATGATGCAGATTTCTCAAGTTTTCCATTTATCACCTCCCTCCTACTCCATTCCACCATGTGTTCCCAACTTTCACTTCTCACTTACTCAATCCCTGCACACTTCCCTAGGAAAGTTGGTGCTGGCAAATATGCCTGATTTCTCTGTCAGGTGCTGGGCCTCGCCAATGATGCAGACTCCATGGTGAGCACAGTCCGAAGATACAGGTTTAGTTTTCGCCTAAAATCCAGAGGCCAGGCCAGACATGAACTCAAGTGTTAGAGAAGCATCATGGCCTAATGGAAAGAGTATGGGACTGGAAGTCAGAGGACCTGGATTGTAATCCCAGTTTAGCTGTTTGCTGTGTGACCTCGGACAAATTACTTAACTTTTCTGTGTTTCAGTTACCATATCTGTAAAATGGGATTTAATACTGAGAACCCTGTGTGAGACATGGTCTGTGTAAGCCTGGTATGGGCAGGGTTTGTCTCTCTTCATTGCTGAATTGAACTTTCTAAGTGCTTAGTACAGTGCTCTACACAAAGTAAGTGCTCAATATATGCGATTGAATGAATTGAATGAATGAATCTACCTCAGAGCTTAGTAAAGTACCTGGTACAAAGTAAATGCTTAACAAATACCACTAAGAAAACTGTCATTCCTGGACTAAACCAGTTTAACTGTCCACAATAAGCTAACAAATAAATCTTACACATTTCAGTTTCACTAGTCAAGGGACAAAGGAAAACTTGTCCTTCACCATCAGTAATCCCAGCAACTCATCTTTTATATTAGTACGATTTCAACTTCCCTTTCCATATGATTAATCTGAATCTGCAGCCAATTTTATGTATCAGTATAAATTGGATTTGTTTACCATATCTGTCTGGGGAGTATAGATTTCTCTCAGATACATTAACTATAATGGTATTTGTTAAGCACTTACTATGCTCCACGAATTTACTAAGCATTGGGGTACATCTATTTAGATAATTCCTGACCCACCTGGGGCTCAGACATCTGCGTAGGAGAGAGAACACCTATTTAATCCCCATTTTACAGCTGATGAAACCAATGCAGAGAAATTTTTTGTTGTTGTCTGTCTTCCCCTTCCAGACTGTGAGCCTGTTGCTGGGTAGGGACTGTCTCTATATGTTGCTGACTTGTACTACCCAAGTGCTTAGAGAAGCAGCGTGGCTCAGTGGAAAGAGCATGGGCTTTGGAGTCAGAGGTCATGGGTTCAAATCCCAGCTCTGCCAATTGTCAGCTGTGTGACTCTGGGCAAGTCACTTCACTTCTCTGTGCCTCAGTTACCTCATCTGTAAAATGGGGATTAAGACTGTGAGCCCCCCCGTGGGACAACCTGATCACTTTGTAACCTCCCCAGTGCTTAGAACAGTGCTTTGCACATAGTAAGCACCTAATAAATGCCATCATTATTAGTAGTAGTAAGTAGTACAGTGCTCTGCACACATTAAGCGCTCAATAAATATGATAGAATGAATGAATGAATGAAATGCTAAATGGAAAGCCCATAGTCACCCAACAGACAATAATCGTGGCATTTTACTCTATGTTAAGCACTAAGTGCTGGGATAGATACAGGATAATCAGGTCCTACAAGGGGCTCACAGTCTAAGTAGGAGGGAAAACAGCTATTGAATCCCCATTTAACAGGTGAGGCAACTGAAGCACATAGCAATTTGCTCAAGGTTGCATAGCAAACACATGGTAGTACTGGATTACAAACCAGATCTACTGACTCCCAGCCCATTGCTCTTTCCACTAAGCCATGCTGCTTCTCCCAACCCTTACTTTATTTTGCACCAACAAAATATTCAATAAATGCTACTGTTTACTGAACGATGCTGGAATAATTTTAGAACAGCTCAAAAACTGAATGCTTTAATCACAGGATTTTGATTTAAATCAGAAAAGAATTTGAGCCCGTTGTTGGGTAGGGACCGTCTCTATAGCTTGCCAGTATGTACTCCCCAAGCGCTTAGTACAGTGCTCTGCATACAGTAAGCACTCAATAAATGCAATTGAATGAATGAATTCCTATTTTATTTTAGGGGTGACACAGTTTTGAGGATAAAGATTGAGTTACCTTACAGAGACAGCTTTCCAGCCCTTTAATTAGTCAACACATATGGCTGTCCAGCCACCCCATAAATCCCATTATGTCAAACTGAACTCACTGCTTTTCCATATCTACCTCCTTTATAGACTCCTTTTGTCACTTTCACCAGTTTGCAGTGCTGTTCCATTTGCAGATATTTCTGGGTTGGGAACACACCTTAATATTTGTGAAAGGGTACATGGAGGGTAGTTCTCAGGGAATTTCCAGAGCCCAGTCCTTTTAGCACCAGACTGAGCACATTTTTAGGGAGGTAGCAGAAAGTTCAGTTTCCAGCTACATTTGTAAAGCATGTCTTTGTCTATAGATTAGTTTTATATAAGTGAAAATGCAATGTGCTTCATTGAAGAAAAAAAGGGGGAAAAAGAATGTCTACATCTGCTCCCCTTTTTATAAAAAGCAACAATTCCTACACCTATAAATTTTAAAGAGAAGGGTTCCCAAGAAGGAACTAATCAGCAGAGAAGAAACCCCAGTAGAACACCTAAACAAGAAAACATGGTAGACGTATTGAAAAATATTCACTCTCAAAACATGATAGAATCATTCAAAAACATCCTCTGGGGACTTAGCCCAGTCGAATCTAAGTTTACATTGAATCCAGTAAGTAAAAGAGCACTTAGTGACAAAGCTGCAAGAAGAAAACCCTGTTACTAGTACAACAGGGTCTCTCTTCCTTTGTTCCACAAGAATTGAAACATATATTTGAAGATGCTGCCAGTCTCTAGCGCTCTGAGTCAGCCTTCTCTTCCCCTTGAGCTGTAATAGCAGATGTTGCGGTATTTAATCAATCAGTGGTATTTAATGAACCGTTACTTTGTGCAGAGCACTTTACTAAGTACTTGGGAGGGTACAATGCAACAGGGTTGGCGGAGAGACCCCTTCCCAGAATAAGCTTGCATCTTACACATACATATTGAGCAAGATTTTCCCATAAGTAACCTAACTTGCTGCTAGGGGAGGTTCCATGCTTTCCCAGGGGGTTGGAAAGAACACAGAACTGAGAGTCAAGAGACCAGATCTGAGCCCTGGCTCTGCAACATGCCTGCTGTGTGACTTGCACAAGTCACTTAACTACTCTGTGTCTCAGTTTCCTCATCTTTAAATGCGGATGAGCTATCTCTCCCTCCCTCTAGAATATGCATCTTGTGTGGTACAGTGGCTATGTCTGCACTTATTAGCTTGTATTTATCCCAACACTCAGACCAGTGCTTGGAAATAATAAATGCTATTGTTGCTATCATCATCATCAATATTTACGTGGTTGAAGTTCATGTCCCTTCAAGGCCCTGCTGAGAGCTCACCTCCTCCAGGAGGTCTTCCCAGACTGAGCCCTTTCCTTCCTCTCCCCCTCGCCCCCCTCTCCATCCCCCCCATCTTACCTCCTTCCCTTCCCCACAGCACCTGTATATATGTATATATGTTTGTACATATTTCTTACTCTATTTATTTTACTTGTACATATTCATTCTATTTATTTTATTTTGTTAGTATGTTTGGTTTTGTTCTCTGTCTCCCCCTTTTAGACTGTGAGCCCACTGCTGGGTAGGGACTGTCTCTTTATGTTGCCAATTTGTACTTCCCAAGTGCTTAGTACAGTGCTCTGCACATAGTAAGCGCTCAATAAATACGATTGATGATGATGTCACTTTATTATTAAATTATTTGTGCCAGAGAACTACTTTTATATCTTCCTTCGTAATACAGCTCACCCCATTCCTGCAGGTTTCTTGGGCCCTCAACATGCCCAAAACTCATTCCCCTGTCTTTGCTGATCCTCACTGTTTCAGTGCTTTTGCCACTTTACTGTCACTTAACTTGCCCTTTCTCCCCAGTCCTTCCCCCCATCTTCCAGCCTGGAAATCCCACTCCCTCCACTCCCAGGGCCTCAAAACTGGGGACCTGAGGTTGGGATCTGAATAGGTCATGACTGTATGTGAGTGGGGAATGGCAGTGGAGAAAAGGGGGCTGAGAGAATGGCCAAAGCTCTGGGACGGGAGCGCATGGTCACTATGTTGGAACCCTGGAGGGTGAATGAAACTGGAGTGGAAATGCCACTGTGGTAAGAGAGTAGTTTAGGTTGTAGGGGAAAGCCCTTAAAACTCAGAAAGTTCAGAAAGAGGGAAGGGGGAAGAAAGAAAGGAATTAATGGGATGTGCAGGCATTGATTGTATGGCTTGCAGCAGGGAACGAATTGGGTACATAACTTCTGAGCTCCTAGGTGTGAAATTTGCTCCTCTGATTAATAATTCAGGGTTTTCTGTGAATTTCCTTCCTGAGTACTAGTTTCCTGACTTTCTCCTGGGTAAATCTGACTGATCATCTAGATTACTTGACTTGTCCGCTGGAAACTTCAACCATCTACCTCCACGGTCTGTATATGGATCTGTAATTTCTTCATTTATATTAATGTCTATCTCCCTTTCTAGACTGGAAGCTCATTTTGAGCTGGGAATGGATCTGTTCTGTTGTACCCTCCCAAGTGCTTAGTACAGTGAGAAGCAGCGTGGCTCAGTGGAAAGAGCCCGGGCTTTGGAGTCAGAGGTCCTGGGTTCGAATCCCGGCTCCACCACATGTCTGCTGTGTGACCTTGGGCAAGTCACTTCACTTCTCTGAGTCTCAGTTACCTCATCTGGAAAATGGGCATTAAGACTGTGAGTCCACGTGGGACAACCTGATCACCTTGTAGCCTCCCCAGCGCTTAGAACAGTGCTTTGCACATAGTAAGCGCTTAACAAATGCCATTATTATTATTATTATTACAGTGCTCTGTGCACACAAAGTACTTAGTAAATACAACTGACAAGCAGCGTGGCTCATTGGAAAGAGCCTGGGCTTGGGAGCCAGAGGTCATGGGTTCTAATCCCCGCTCCGCCACTTGTCAGCTGTGTGACTTTCGGTAAGTCACTTAACTTCTCTGGGCCTCAGTTACCTCATCTATAAAATGGGGATTAAAACTGTGGGCCCCACGTGGGACAACCTGATCACCTCGTATCCCCAGCGCTTAGAACAGTGCTTCGCCCAAAGTAAGCGCTTAACAAATGCCATCAATATTATTATGCAGATAGGGCTGTATCAGTTGAAACCTGGCCTCTGAGAGCCTAGTCAATCAATGGTATTTACTGAGGGCTTACTGTGTGCAGAACACTGAACTAAGCACTTAAAGAGGCCAATCCAATACAGTTGTGCGACACAATCCCTGCCTTCAAGGTGCTCCTCCATTTTCTACTGAAAGTTGTTACAGCACCCACTCATGCTCGCCACCAGTTCTTCCCTAACTGTCTGCGCTATGGCTGAATGATCCCAGGACCACTGACATTGCATTTCCTGCATTAGAATCCTCACCCAAAATCCACCAGGACAGGCCAGAAAGAACTCAGAGTTTCTGAGGGATTTCTTTTCTGTTTTATCCTCATACTTCACATGTCTGCCTCTGCTAATGTATGTTTAGGTCCTCAACAACTCACACAGATCCATTGATTTCTTATAACCATTTACCTACTGGAGGCTTTGTGAAGACAGGAAGTAAGCATTTCTTACCAGTGGCAGTTTGCTCATTCCAGTCTTCCATTTTTCACTCAAAAGCAGGGGGCTTCTCTAGTGGATTGATGTACCATGTTGATTTCCTTTGTGTTCTGATTTGATTTATTCATATATGTTGGGCTCCAACAAATGGTGTGTTAAAAAAAACCAATTAAAGGCTTAAATTCATCTTTTGCTCAAATTAGTGGAGAACACTCAGTCAGAATGGTTTTCTCTCATTTAGCCAACTTCAAGTCAGTGAAGATTCAATCCCATAGAGCATAACTGTGTGTACTGAAGAAATGAATCCACTCTTGTTAATATTGAAAGGTGAACCTGGAATGAGGATACCTGTCAGTGATGAGCACCCCAGATCAGAGCATAGACTACTGTACACACACATGCATACACACACACACACACACACACACAGAGGAAAAAACCCCCACCAAAACACCAAACTATCATAATGTGCACTCCCGCTCCTCCCCAACTGCCCCCCAAACTTCGTGGAAGTACAAATAAAACACCTTCCTGGGTGCAGATGAGATAACTTCTTCCAAAATAGTAATTGCCTCTTCCTTAAAAACCCACTCCTGTACAAGCAATGTGCCTGTGGAAAGAGCACAGGATGGGGAATCAGGAGACCAGGGTTCTAATCCTAGTTCTGCCACTTGCTTGCTATGTGATCTTGGAGAAGTCACTTAACTTCTCTGAGCCTCGCTTTCCTCATCTGTAAAATGGGAATTAAATGCCTGTTCTCCCTCCCCCCTTAGATTGTAAGTCCCACGTGGAAACAAGCGTGTCTTATCTGACCTTATCATATCTACCCATCTACCATATCTATCACAGTGCTTAGTACAATGCTTGATACATGTTTGGCACATTCTTCTCCAGTGATTGCCCATGCTCCTCCACATCAGACGCACCTTATAATTGGCTTTAAAGCATTCAATCAGGCCACCGCTTCCTATCTTAATTTCCTACTACTGTCCAGCCCTCATCCTTAATAATAATAATAATGGCATTTGTTAAGCTCTTACTATGTGCCAAGCACTATTCTAAGTGCTGGGGGAATACAAGGTGATAAGGTTGTCCCACATGGGGCTCACATTCTTAATCCCCATTTTACAGATGAAGTAACTGAGGTACAGAGAAGTGAAGTGACTTGCCCAAAGTCACTCATCTGACAATTGGCGGAGCTGAGATTTGAACCCATGACCTCTGAGTCCAAAGCCCGGGCTCTTTCCATGGAGCCACGCTGCACACCAGTGAAGGCTTCTCCTCTCTTTCGCCACTGACCCCTTTCCATTCAATTGCTCATTCATTCAATCATATTTATTGATTTATTTACTGTGTGCAGAGCACTTAGTACAGTAGTACTGTGTAGTGCACTGTATTAAGCACTTGGGAAAGTACAATACAGCAATAAAGAGAGACAATCCCTGCCCAGAGTAAGCTCGCAGTCTAGAGGGGGAGAGACAGACATCAATACAAATAAACAGACATAAATATAAATAAATAAAATTACAGATAAGGGGTGGGGAGAGGGGGAAGAGCAAAGGGAGCAAATCAGGGTAACGCAGAAAGGAGTGGGAGATGGGGAAAAGTGGGGCTTCATTTGGGAAGGCCTCAGTTTGGGAAAGCCTTCAGTAAGGCTTTGAAGTGGGGGGAGGGTAATTGTCTGGCGGGTTTGAGGAGGGATGGTGTTACTGTGTGCTGAGCACTGTATTAAGCGCTTGGGAGAGTACAATACAACAATAAAAAAACTCATTCCCTGCCCACAGTGAGCTTTCCCATGCCTCCTTCTGACCTAGAACTCCCTCCAATTCCATATATGCCAGACCACTATTTTTCCCACCTTCAAAGCCTTATTAAGGTCACATTCATTCATTTAATCATATTTATTGCACGCTTACTGTGTGCAGAGCACTGTACTAAGCGCTTGGGAAGCACAAGTCGGCAACATATAGAGACGGTCCCTATCCAACAACGGGCTCACAGTCTAGAAAATGGGCTCACATCTTTTCCAAGAGACCTTCTCAATTAGGCTTTCTATTCCCTGACTCCCTCTCCTTTCTGTATTGCCTGTTGACTTGGCTGTGTGTCTTTTTGAACCCTTCATGTTCATCCCACCTTCAGCCACACAGCACTTTTGTACATACTAATATCTTTTTCCCCATGTAGACTGTAAGATCCTAGTGGGAAGAGAATGTGTCTACCACCTCTGCTTTATTGTACTTTTCCAAGCACTTAGTACTGTGCTTTGGACAAAGATTAAATACCATTGATTTATAGTAAGCACTTAAATAACACAATAATTATGACTATTCACTGCTCAATCCCTAACACCCATATTGTGCAAACCCACTAGCCATATCTAGCACTTGTGCATATATGCTTATTCAATTCCATTTTCAATAACTTATTTTGATTACTTACTTGTATATCAAGATACAGTATGAGCTCCTTGAGGACTTGGAACACATCACTTTTTTCCAAGGTACTCTTCTCAAGAACTTCACAGAACATGTCTCACCTATGGGTATGATTATCCCTGAGCAAAAGGTCACAGTTTCTTGTGGACTTTCTGTGTCATTTGAATCTGCTTAATGACTCCCTATCCCTTTCCTGTAGTTAGGCTGGTTGGGCTGTGTGGATAAAGTGCAAATAGACAATGCTCATCTTCTGATCTTCACAAAGACTTTGCCCTAGGAGAGGAATGCTTCTCTTGATTTCTGTCATTCAGACTTAACATGAGCTGTCATGTTCTCACAAAAGTCTAACAGTCCATAATTATTCACCATGTCTTTGTTTTTTCTTCTGCCCTTTGGATGGCTGATGCCTCCTTGAATTTTTCCCACCAGCAATTGGCTGAGATCCTTTTAGTCCATTTACTCAATCGATCAATGGTATTTATTGAGCACTTGCTATGTGCAGAGCACTTTACTAAGCACTTAGGAGAATGTAATACAACAGAGTTAGTCGCATTTTTTTGGCCATAATGAATTTTTAGACTAAGGAGCATTGTTACAATGCACACCAAAATGCTAACTGGCTAAATTTGCCTTCAGTCACTCAGTGTTATTTACAGAGCACTTACTGTGAGTAGAGTGCAGTAGCAAGCACTTGGGAAAGTACAATATAACAGAGTTGGTAAACATGTTCCCTGTCCATACCGAGCTTACTGTCTAGAGAGGGATTAGTTTATATTAATATGTATGTAACTGGTGTGGGGCTCCAAGTACCTAAACCATGGAAATAATTTACTCACAAGGAAATATCTTTGCTAAAATATTACCACTAATCATCTGTGGTAAATATCGTTTATTCATCTTGAAAAAAATAGAATAAATCTGTGCGTGATTTGCGATAGGGGTATCATCAAAACCTAAAATAGGAGATTTGATTCAATACAGTCAATACAGTTTTCAGTGAAAACTGAAAAAGGCCAACAGTAGTCTGGGAACTGTGTTGTCCCGAACTGTAACTGTAAACTCGTCCTCCAGACTATAAGCTCTTTGTGAACAGGGTAATTGCCTGCTAACTCTTGCATTTTACTCTCCCAAGAGCCTAGTACAGTGCTCAGAACATAGTAGGTGCTCAACAAAAACCATTGATTGGTTTCCTACTTAGAGTATGTGAATAAAATGCCTCTAAGATACAAAATTTTTTGGAGTTTTATTGCAACTAGTGTAGCCAAATGCTGAAATCACTGAATAATTATGGCACCTTGGTCTGAATTTGCACACTAGAAGAGGTTTTTTTGTCCTTCCTTTATCTTTCCTTGGAGTTTGCATTTTATGCTATTTTTCAGATAGAGAACAAGAAAGTGTCCCACTGGACTTGCAGCATCAGAAAACTACTTCAGAAACCATTCTGGCTGAACATACATTTGATTTGAAGCTGCAGGGTTAGGTGAGCCCAAGGGTTGCTGATTGAAAAGAGGGGGGCTTCAGTCGTGGAGCAGGTGTTAGGGAAAGAAGGACAGGACTTGTGGGACCAGTTATCTTCAAGAACTGCAACACGGCCAGGGAAAATGGAGGGTACAGGCTTCTCTTGGGCTGTGAGGGATATACAGTCAGTCTTACTTCAGTAACTCTGTGCTATTTATTCTTCTTTAGAATAGTGGTCTCATGAAATGCTGAGTTTTAGCAGTGTAATGCCCTTGATAATTACAAAAAGTACAGTGTTATGATTATGCATGAGGTGTGGATGCTGAATTTGCATTTCTGAGGATTAGGAGACAGTTAATGTATGGAAACATTTTACAGCACTTTAAACGTTTGGCTCATTAGTTGCAGTATAAGAGAGGATGAATAACTATCACTTTTTTCCAAGTGGTAAAATAGGACTGTTTGTTCTAGGTGCCTTTAAATAATACAGGGTATGAAACTGTAAGGGTGCAAATCTATTGCCAAGAACACATGTATTTCATTTCAATACATTTAAAGAAAATTAAGACAGCAATATTCTACATCGTTTCAGTTTTGCTCAACCTAACTGAATGTTCTGATACTCTGATAATTTGCATCCTTCCATTGATCCACTTTCATTCTAAGCTGCAGCTTAATGATTGAAATAACCACTACTACTGAACTAGAAAATATCATTCATGTTTATAGGCCCCTCAATGACCTTTCCTTCTCCCTCTTGTTCCTCCCCATGTTGCAGGGATTTATTACTGGCATTCTTTACCAATAAACTATTGTATCATCAAAAGCAACAAATAAACAAATAAATGAACAGAACTCATTCTTGTCCTAAGGTTATAAGAAGTAAATCTACTTAATATATTAGAATCGAAAAGAGCGCTACAAAGTTAAATACATTCCTTTTCACTGAAGTCAGAAGGTACAGTAATTTATTTCACACAAAATCAAATGTTATAGTTTCACAAGAAATTGTATGATGTAGATGGACTGCATTTTAGTGGAGAAAATGTAAAACCTATGAAAGCTGTTTGTGTATAAATATACATATATATACACAATACATATATAAGTATAAATTTGAAGGCATTCTTAATTAAATGTAATGATAATTGGTCTTTTAAAATTATATAGGGATCCTGCATATTTTCTTAACCTTTCCTACATGGAAGTTTAAACTTCAAGTTATTCATTATCTCATTTTCAATTTTTATTCCTTATGTACAGTCTTTCCCTTTTACAGAAGTATCAAGCTTATGCAGATCTATAATTTATTTATCTACTTATATTGGTGCCTGTCTCCCCCTCTAGACTATAAGCTCTTTGTGGGCAGGGAATGTGTCTGTTTATTTCTAAATTGTTCCTACCCAAGCGCTTAATATAGTGTTTTGCATACAGTAAGCGCTCAATACATTTGATTGAATGAATGCATGAATGAAAGCTTAAGAAGAGCCCAAGAAAAGTTTAGTTTTTTTTAAAAAGGGTTGGTACCCTGGTGGAACAAAAATATCCCAAAGATAGTAGCAGTCTCTAGGCCGGTTACTTTCTCATCCCTCTAGTTTCACACTGCCATTGTGACTCTTAGGAATCTGTTCTGGGGATAAAAATCTATCTCTAAATTGGATATAGTCTTGAATCAATCAAGGGATATATTAAACCAATACATCTCCATTTTGACATCTGCTTTCTAGGCAAATGAAAATTTAAAAAAATTATCTTCTGAAGGTAGAGTAATGACATACCTAACTGAAGATGCAAGAGGAATGTAAATGGATAAGCAGGTGTCTATTCACACGTATCTTCTATGAACACAGATGGCATAATGTTAAGACTGCAAAGAAAAGCTTGGTGCCCTGGATTCCCATTTTGATTTCCTAGAATCCTTCTAGCAACATATGTCAGACAAAAAACCCAGCTCTCAAGTTAGATATAAAAATTGGCCATTTAACCCATGCTTCTCTTATCCTCACTTAAAATTATCAGAAGGCCAACCACTACGGGTGGAAAAATCAGACACTTGAGGAAATTAATGAGGTTTATCCTGGAAAGAGATAGGCCTCACAGAGGTGTCAATGATATGAGTCATCTGTGGTTCCTTATAAGACCCATGAGAAAGCTGGACTGAGTTCAACCTGATTACCTTGTATCTACTGTCATTTAATTCAACTGTCATCCCTCATCTCCATAATCAATTGATCCAGAAATAACTTCTTGGTAGAGAATAATAGAGTTAGGAGACATGATCTCTGCCCTCAAAGAGTGGCAGAATGCGGGTGTCAGGCACTAAAATAATGTATAATTAGGAGGAAGGATGAGAGAGGAGATAAAGAAGAGGAGATGCAGTTGGCCTAGTGAAAAGAGAATGGGCCTGGAAGACAGAGGACCTGCCTTCTAATCCCAGCTCTGCTACTTCCCTGTTGTGTGACCTTGGGTAAGTCACTTAACTTTTCTGTATCTCAGTTTCTTCAACTATAAAATGAGGATTCAATACACCTTCTCCCTCCCACTTAGACTGTGAGTCCCATATGGGGCAGGGACTATGTCCGACCTGAATGACTTGTATTTAGCCCAGCACTTGGAACAGTGTTTAATGCATAGTAAGCACTTAGGAAAAAAAAAAACGTTTAAAATAATTATTCTGACTTTCAGAGGGCTATAGACCACTGCAGAGTCGACCCAAATTTCAAACTTCAACACCAAGACACTTCAGCTCACCAAGGGTGGTGGTGAGACGTCTTGGGAGGCGCTCAAATCCCCACAGCCCGGAAATTATCCGTGTAAAACGCTTAAGGAGGTGTAAAGTATGTAATTAGCAACTTTATAATCTGTGTGACTCATCTTGCAGATAAAACGTAAAATAAGCTTCGTAAAATCTCACAAACCTCTCTAGATGTTGCTGGAAAGAATTGCCACTTTAGAATGAATCAGGAGAGAGACATCCATGGAACAGAAACGGCAAAGCAAATCCTATGATATTTGGAGTTTTCTCCTATTTCCCTTCTACTTAATTCCAGCAGCATGCCATATCTATGAATGGATAAATTGCACGTTTTGTTGTCTGTCTCCCCCTTCTAGACTGTGAGCCCGTTGTTGGGTAGGGACCGTCTCTATATGTTGCCAACTTGTACTTCCCAAGCGCTTAGTACAGTGCTCTGCACACAGTAAATGCTCAGTAAATACGATTGAATGAATGAATGAATGAATAAATTAACTGTAAATATAGTGAATTTTGTTGCAGGGAAACACTTGAAATTACTCACACACCTCTTTCCACTAGCCTGTAAGTGTGTGTCTACCACATATATTTGTACTATACTTTGTCCAGTACTCTGCACAAAGTAAGCATTCAATAAATAGCACTGATTGAATGATTGATAGGTATCTAACCCTAGTCCTCCCTGTGAGAACCCTGCTTTGCCTCCTCCTCTTCTAGGTTCCCGCAGCTTTTCTGTTTCCATTTTCCACAGTCAAGATCATCCACCCGTCTGACCATTCTCCCTACCTATTCTCCATCTATTCTTTTAATTGTTTTTTGTTCTTCAAAAAATAGTAACACCAATATTGCTGGACACCTCTGCAAGGCAGGCTTCAGTAGCGATGTAGCAGGAGAAGGTTTGGGGGAAAATGGTTCAAGATTCTACGCCCATGTTGCGGCCACCTCCCCCTCTTCCTCCTCCTCCTCCTCCTTTTTTCCCTCCTCCTCTTTTTTTTCTTCTCCCCCTCCCTCCCATCATCTTACCTAGGCCTGCCATACCTCTCCAGGTCTGAAGTTCCAAAAGTCAGCTACCGCCAATGGTGAAAGAAGACAGGAGTGATGGTGGCAGAAGCTGAAAATCCCCAGTGGAATTCAGGACCTTGAAGTTATTATAAATATGAATCATTTAAAAAAATTAAGACAAGAGCCTTGAGGGAACCAGGGAAATGAAAGTTTGAGTGCAAGAAAGGGGAATATGAGAGCCATGGGCCAGGACATGGGAGGAACCAGGAGGGGCAGGGGAGAAGACAGCATGGCTTAAATATTACAATTATTAGCATTAAGTCATCCCGATTTCTACAGAAGTCTGTTTAAACTGTTTAGTATGGTAGGGCACCTGCTCTTGTAAATAGGCTTTCCCAGTCAGTTGTTGAATTATTTGTTCATTTTGGCTTTGCTACGAAACCAAGATTTCCCAGAACATTTTCCGATTAAACTTGATGTTGGAACGATAGGTTTTGAATGACACTGCCATCACAAGGGGAAGAAGGAATGGAGCATTCATACACACACATGCATACAAACACATAATATACATTATTACTCCAAGTCTTTGAGTAGGATGAAAATAGAAGCCATTACCCTTGGCCAGGTCCATCAGCATTTCTCAACAACATAGCATCTGTGGGGGTGCTGATCTGGGTTGTGAGGAGAGTGGGTTAGGGTTAAAACGTATAGGCGTATTTAGTGCAATCCACTACACAGGTCCTCACTGCTACACAACCTGATAACACAGTGTCCCATAGCTACAAATAATAATAATAATAATAATGTTGGTATTTGTTACATGCTTACTATGTTTCAAGCACTGTTCTAGACTGTGAGCCCATTGTTGGGTAGGGACCGTCTCTATATATTGCCAACTTGTACTTCCCAAGCGCTTGGTACAGTGATCTGCACACGGTAAGTGCCCAATAAATATGATTGAATGAATGAATGAATGGGAGAGATCCAAGGTGATCAGGTTGTCCCACGTGGGGCTCACAGTCTTAATCCCCATTTTACAGATGAGGGAAC
The DNA here is from genome assembly GCF_015852505.1 of Tachyglossus aculeatus. NCBI lineage: Eukaryota > Metazoa > Chordata > Mammalia > Monotremata > Tachyglossidae > Tachyglossus > Tachyglossus aculeatus. Next base: position 26,414,699 of record NC_052077.1, read on the forward strand.
TGATACCCATAGAAGTGAAGTGACTTGCCCAAAATCATACAGCAGGCAAGTGGCAGAGCCGGGATCAGAACCCACAACCTCTGACTCCCAAGCCCGGGCTCTAGCCACTGAGCCACACTGGACACACTCCCTGTCTGACATGGGGTTCAGTCTTTATTCCCAATTTTAAAGATCAAGAAAGTGAAGCCCAGAGAAGGGAAGTAACTCACCCGAGGTCAAAAAGCAGACATGGGGTGGATTAGAACCCAGGTCCTTCTGATTCCCAGGCCTGTGCCCAACCCCCTAGGTCACACGTCGCCCCAAACACCCCTCCGGGTGGGGACAAGTGAAAAGGCTCGATGACTCCTCAGACTGTAAGCTCGTTATAGGCAGCAAATGTGTGCAAATCCACTACAACGTTCTCCATTGCTATTCAAACTGCTACACATATCCCCACTGCTGTGCAACACACCATGCCATTCTCTACACAACATACTAGTCATGATCCCTAGGCTATGCCACCCTTACACATCTCTCCATTGCTATGTAGCTCACCACCCGGTTCCAACTGCTTCAAAACCCATTACGTAAATCCCCATTGCTATAGAACACACTACACAGCTCCCCATCACAACCACCTACACAATTCCTCCTCGCTACACAATCAGCTATCCAGCTCTCTGCCATTACGTTACCATGCAAAGCCCTATACAGCTGAGCATTTTGCTACATGTCAAGTTTTCCCCATATAGGCTGAGATTAAACCATCAACAATAAATGGATTTTGGATCAAGTCCTGTTATATTGTACTCTCCCAAGCCCTTGGTATAGTGCTCTGCACATAGTAACTGCTCCATAAACTAACCTGATTGACTGACTAACCCTGCCCACTATTTGTGTCAGATGTTCAAGGTGCTGAAAGGATCCCTGAGCAGAGAACCAAAGGAGTCATTGAATCGGGGAGGCTACTAAATTTATAAATAGATGAGGCAGATGGCGCTGAGTTAAATGACTCTCTCGGAGGAAATGTCGTCAAATGAGGATCTCATCAAATTTTGACAATTCAATGCACCGTTACGAAGTGCTGAAGCAAAAATGTAGAAGTTATTCTTTGAGACTAAAGTTGTATGGCCTAGTGAGAAAACCCAGGTCTGGGACTCAGGAGAGCTGGGTTCTAAACCTGGCTCTGGCACTTGTCTTCAGCAAGTCACAACTTCTCTGTATCTTAGTTTTCTCATCTATAGAATGGGAATAAAATACTTCCTCTTTTTCCTTGTTTTAAACTGCGAGCTCCATGGGGGAAAAGACAGTGTCCAAACTGATTATCTTGTATCTTCCCAAGTGGTTTACATATAGTAAGCATCTTACAAATGCCAAAGTTATTATTATTATTATTATTATTATTATTATTATTATTATGCAACAAGGCTTTGGATTAAACCCAGTTGGTGATCTTGAGGATTTACAATATATCGGAGAAACAAAACAGATAACGATGTAATTAGTAAGAGATTTGCAAAGCAATTGCTGTGTGCTTTTCAGTAACAGATGCTGTCTTCAAAAGAGAGTTGAACATTCTACTACATTCATCAAATAACTTAAAGCAAGAGCTATCTTCAGTGTTCAAAAATAATAGCAATAATAATAATTATGATACTTGTTAAACACTTATTATGTGCAAAGCATTGTACTAAGCGCTGAGGTAGATACAAGATAATCAGGTCCCACCTGACCTAACCGTCTAAGTAGGAGAGGGAACAGGTATTGGATCCTCATTTTTCTTATGAAGGAACTGAGGCACAGAGAAGTTAAGTGACTTCCCCAAGGTCACACAGCAGGCATAGCAGAATCATGTCCTCTGACTACTAGGTCTGTGCTCTTTCCACAAGGGCACGGTGCTTTCTTGCCTTCAAGGGCAAACTTCTCTTGAATCGCATGGAAGACACTCGAGAAATACACTGTCCTGAGAGACACCAGGTATCCTCGGAGTGTTACTGAAACTGTCAGGTATTTTGAAAGCTTTGGCTTACCTATCACACTATAGACAATAAAGAAATAATTAAAAAAAAAACCCTACATGTTTTTACCTTTAAAATCCTTGACCTGAACATCATGTTTAGAAAAGCTATTCCAGTAGAAACCTATTTAATTCATAACCTCAGAATCAAGAAACCTTGTTCTTTAACAAATCTATTTCTCAAGGTTTCCTTGAATCATTATCCATGATTTTGCCTTAGTTCATAGGAATATACATATTATTAAAGCTAGGTTAAATTATCTTTCACATTACGATTCATTCTAGGAGCATAAACAGTACTGAAAACTCTTGAATATTCATATTGTTTGGGGAATATATGTGCTAGTCTGCAACAATTTACAAAGGTATCCAACATAACAGACACAGCATGGTGTAGTGAATAGAGTACAGGCCTCGGAGTCAGAAAGTCATGGTTTCTAATCCGGGCTCCGCCACTTGTCTACTGTGTGACCTTAGGCAAGTCACTTCACTTCTCTGTGTCTTAGTTACCTGCTCTGTACAACGGGGATTGAGACTGTGAGCCCCACATGGGACAGGAACTGTGTCCAATTAAATTTGCTTGTATCCCCTCCAGTGTTTAGTACAGTGTCTGTCACACAGAAAGCACTTAAACACCATCATTATTATTATTAATAATATCTGGACACCTGTGCTACCAACTAGCCACAGGAAAACAAGTTGGATTCTGAGGAAAGAGCTAGGGATCTTGCAGGTAGGCGGCTGTTTTTGCTTAATATTTATAGAACACCCATGATATTTTGCCCATGATGTCACACTGCTCCAGTGTTTGCCCATCCACTTCCTCATCAAAAAAGAACTCCTCACCATTGGCTTTGAAGCACTCCATCACCTTGCCTCTTTCTACTTCTCCTCACTGCTCTCCTTGTACAACCCAGCCTGCATGCTTTACTACTCTAGTGCTACCCTCCTGGCTCGTTGCCACCCCATGGCCCACATCCTGCCTCTGGCCTGGAACGCCCTCCCTCCTCAATTCTGACAGAGTAACTGCCGTATTACTTCCCCTTTCAAAATCTTATTGATGGCACATCTCCTCCAAGAGGCCTTCCCAGACTAGCCCCCCCTCTTCCTTTCCTCTTCTCCCACCCCATTCTGCGTCGTCCTGACTTGCTCCCTCTGGTCTTCCCCACTCCCAGCCTCACAACACTTATGTACGTATCTGTAATTCATTAATTTATATTGATGTCTGTCTCCCCATTCTAGACTGTAATCTCAGTGTGGTCAGGAAATGCGTCTGCTTATTGTTGTATTGTGCTTTCCTAAGCACTTGGTCCAGCGCTTAGAACAATGCTTTGCACATAGTAAGCACTTAATAAATACCATCATCATCATAATCTCTCCTTCTACAGCCCACCCCACACCCTCCGCTCCTCTGCCGCTAATCTCCTCACCGTGCCTCGTCTTGCCGGTCCTGCCGTCGACCCCCGGCCCACGTCATCCCCCGGGCCTGGAATGCCCTCCCTCTGCCCATCCGCCAAGCTAACTCTCTTCCTCCCTTCAAGGCCCTACTGAGAGCTCACCTCCTCCAGGAGGCCTTCCCAGACTGAGCCCCTTCCTTCCTCTCCCCCTCATCCCACTCTCCATCCCCCCCATCTTACCTCCTTCCCTTCCCCACAGCACCTGTATATATGTATATATGTTTGTACATATTTATTACTCTATTTATTTTACTTGTACATATCTATTCTATTTATTTTATTTTGTTAGTATGTTTGGTTTTGTTCTCTGTCTCCCCCTTCTAGACTATGAGCCCACTGGTGGGTAGAGACTGTCTCTATATGTTGCCAACTTGTACTTCCCAAGCGCTTAGTACAGTGCTCTGCACACAGTAAGCACTCAATAAATATGATTGATTGATTGCTCATCATTACAGTGCTCTGCACATAGCAAGTACTCAATAAATATGAATGAATGAATGACTGCTACTGGGTAAAGAAGAGGCCAGAGTTACAGCAGGTGAGGATGAGCACAAAAGTGGAGGATGTGCACTGTGGACATGACCCAGGGATGAAGAATGCTGCTCTAAAAATGACAGAAGAATAGGGGAGTAAAGGAGTTGAGTAGAGGGTGGAGTTGAAGATATGGATCTGTGTGTCTAGAGGATGTAGGTTGGGTATAAAGACCAAATTTTGCATGATGAATTTGGAAAATTAGAGGGGCTTGAGAAATAGAAGGTCTCTGTGGGGGAAAATGAGTTTTTCAGGAAGTGAGTGTTTGGGAGAGAAGGCAGGTGAGGAGTTTATGCTATGGTATTGAATATGACAGTTTCAGAGCTGATGAGGTTAGAGATAATTTAGTGACTAGAGATGACACAACTGACCACATATCCAAGTTGGCTGTATGACAGATGGTGTTGATATGATTAATAAGGATGTAGTTGCAAGCCCTGTATAGGACAGGGACTGCCTCACTTGATGATGTTCTATCTTCCCCAGTGCTTGGCACATAGTAAGCACTTAGCAAATATCATAATTATTATCATTCTTATTATTCAGAAGATCAGAACAATTACTTTTTTCTCCTAATTGAGGTTATTAATACTTTTTAGTCCATTTTAAAACGGAGAAATTGATGCAGGCAAAATAATAAAATGTCATCAATAGTGAATCCCAGATAAATCTCAAGTCAACTTATTCATCAATCAAGTGGTTTATCCCTTTGCAGCCCACAGCTACTGCTGCTGCTCCTATAAGGCTTATTTTCAAGACGAAGATTTCAACTCCCCCATAATGCAGTTTCTCTAAGAGGCTTTTGGAACCATCACAAAAGAATGGGTTGGCAAGCCAGACCTTCAAACTACATATGTTTCCCTCTTCCCTATTCACTGGAATATGTTTGTCCATTTAATTAACATCACCTACTCATTTGGACTCAGTACTCTGGTGCCAGCAATAATGTCAGAGCTTTGGGGCTGCCAATTTTGCTGTTCCTACCTAAAAAACAAAAACAGCTTTAGCAAGGGACCGCAAAAATGGATTAAAAAAAAAAAACACTTACTCCTTCCTAAAGCTATTAAAACCTGTGGGAAAACCACCTGGGTTCAGAACATTTGTATAAAAGTTCTCTTTTCTGTGATACTGTGGGTGGTTAAGCAAGTTTACAGAACATGGACACACCATGTTGCATTATTCATAATACTGCCGTTCTAAGGTCCAAGCTATGACTCTGAATTGCCATGCACTATAAACCAGCTTAGAATTGAGATTAATTATTTTCTTATTGGATCCTCAATTTGATTCTCAGGAAGCTCAAGATTATGCCCTTAATATTTAACATTGAACTTAGAGGACAAAGTATTTTTCTGGAACACATTTTCATCAGTTGAACTTACTGAGTACCTACTGCAGTGAGATTCCTATTCTTGGTCAGCCATGCTAACTTTCCCCTTCGTATCCAACAGACCATTTCTCCCCCCATCTTCAAAACCTTACTGAGAAGCAGCGTGGCTCAGTGGAATGAGCACGGGCTGCGGAGTCAGAGGTCATGGGTTCAAATCCTGGCTCTGTCAATTGTCAGCGTGTGACTTTGGGCAAGTCACTTAACTTCTCTGGGCCTCAGTTACCTCATCTGTACAATGGGGATGAAGGCTGTGAACCCCCCGGGGGACAACCTGATCACCTTGTAACCTCCCCAGCCCTTAGAACAGTGCATTGCACATAGTAAGTACTTAATAAATGCCATTATTATTATTATTACTAAAATTGTATCTCCTCCAGAAAGCCTCCCTGACTAACCTCTCACCTCCTCACCCTATTCTCCCTCCCTTCTGTGTTGTTCTATGCACTTGGGTCTGTACCCGCTAAGAATTTTGATACTCGCTCCACCTCCAGCTCCACAGCACTTGTGTCCATATCCTTATACTCTGTTTTTTCCCCTATTTAAAGTCTGTTCTGAGGACAGAAATCATGTCTATCAACTCTGGCTCTCCCAAGTGCTTAGAATGGTATTCTGAACAAACTAAGCACTCAATAAATACCACTAATTGACTGATAAGTATACCACTTGTAAAATCTCCCCAGCCCAGTGAAGTCCTACATGGTTATCTCCAAATCAATAAGGGCAGAGGTAAGGGCAAAGCTAAAGGTGAAGGAAGGAAAGGGCGAAGGTACCATGAAACAGAGGTCGAAGCTCAGGGCAAAGATTCATTCAATCGTATTTATTGAGCACTTACTGTGTGCAGAGCACTGTACTAAGTGCTTGGGAAGTACAAGCCGGCGACATATAGAGACGGTCTGGGCAAAGCCGAGGCCGAAAGAAAGGGTGAATCTAAAGGTGAAATCAGGGTTACTGTAAAGGTGAAGGTGCTTGAAAAAGGGAATAGAGAAGCTCAGGGTGAAGCTAAAGGCTAATGTGAGGGCAAAGCAAAGGGTAAAGGTAAAGCTGAAGACAAGGTCAAATTTGATAGGGAAGACAAGTACAAAGGTAAAGGTACAGAAGCCACTGAGGGCACAGCCAAAGGTGAGCCTTAAGGCAAAGTCAGAGAAGAAGCAGACAGCAAAGGTAGGGGCAAAATTGACGGTGAAGGTAAGAGTGAAGACATGGCAAATAACTTCACTTCTCTGTGCCTCAGTTACTTCATCTGTAAAATAGGAATTAAGACTATGAATCCTCTGTGGAACATGGACTGTGTCCAACCTGATTACGTTGTATCTACCTCAGAGCTTAGAACAGTAACTGGCACATAGTACGTGTTTAACAAAAAACATTTAAAAAAAGAGCAAAGGGCAAAGGCGAGGGTGAAGTTTAGGAGCAGGTAAAGCCAAAAGTGAAGCCAAAGGTGGAAGTAATGGCATAGCCAAGAGTGAAAGTAAGGGAAAATGATGTAGGGGTGAATGCAATAGTGAAGCTAAAGAAAAAAGTAAGAGTGAAGCAGAATGTGAAAGCAAAGTAGAAGGAAAGGGTTGAAACTAAGGGCAGAAGTAAAGACAAAGCTGAGGGTCAAATTTAGGGCAAAGGTAAGAGAGAGAGCTGGGGGTAAAGGTAAGACTGAAGCCAAGGAAGAAGGTAAGGGGAAAGTAAGGGAAAAGCTGAAGGTGAGCCAAAGGAAGGGCCGAAATGGGGGCAAAGTTAAAGCCAAAGAAAAAGGTGAAGGTAAAGGCAAAGCTGAGGGCAGAGCTGAAAATGAAGTCAATGATGAAAATAAGAGTGGAAGTAAGGGCAAAGCTAAGTGGTAAAGTGATAGTGAAGCTGTGGGTGAATGTGAGGGTGAAGCAGAAAGCAGAAAGGGCAAAAATAAGGACAATCTTCACGGTGAAGCTGAGGGTTAAGGTAAAGCTGAAACCAAGGTTGAAGTTCAGGGCAAATTAAGAGAAAAAATCTAAAGGCGAAGCCAAAGGAAAAGCCAAGGGTGAAACTAAGGACAAAAGTTAGGGCAAAGGTAGGGTGAAGCTGCGGTTGAAGCAAATGATGAAGTTAAGGTTTTTATAGCATTTACTAAGCACTTACTATGTGCAAAGCACTGTTCTAAGCGGTGGGGAGGTTACAAGGTGATCAGGTTGTCCCACGTGGGGCTTACAGTCTTAAACCCCATTTTCCAGATGAGGGAACTGAGGCACAGAAAAGTTAAGTGACTTTGCCCAAAGTCACACAGCTAACAAGTGGTGGAGCCAGGATTTGAACACATGACCTCTGACTCCAAAGCCCGGGCTCTTTCCACTGAGCCCCGCTGCTTCTCTAAGGTTGGAAGTAAGGGAAAAGCTAAGGGTGAAAGGAATAGTGTAGTTGCAGGCAAATATGAATGTTAAACCAAGAGTGAAGGTAAGGGTGAAGATAAAGGGATTAAATCCTCTTGCCTCTACCTATTTATTGTGTCCAACCTGAATATCTTGTATCCATCAGAGCACTTAAGTACAGGGCTTGGCATATAGTAAGTGTTTAACAAATATGACTGTTTGCGTTATAAGTACTTAACAAATATGATTGTTATCATTATTACTATTATACTATTATTAGTGCTTGGCACCGAGTAAAAAGCTCAATAAATCACACAATTATTATTTTTAACCATGTGGACAACTGAAAGGTTTCTTCTTCCTGAAGCAGTGCGTCGGATGCCAGTTATATACGACAGCACCAAAGAGAATCTATGGGTGAGCGTATCAAGAGATTCCCTTTGTCTCTAACCATCTAGAAAGGCCCAAAGCATTTGCCCTCCAGCAAAGCCAAGTAGATTCTGCTCTAGGCAATAAGTTTATTGTGGACAGGGAACATGTCTACCAACTCTGTTGCATTGGACTTGCCCAAATTCTTAATATAGTGCTCTGCACACAGTAAGTGTTCAATAAATGACTGATTACTCATGAAATTTAGAAAAATCAGCAAAACAAAAAAAAATCTTCTTCACCTTGAGCCTATATAGACAGAACCAACTGAAGAACCTAACAAATTTCCCTTGTTCTGGTTTCAATTTTGATGATTTTTGGCTTACTTTGGGTGAGATAAAAGATGTGAAATGCTGATGAGGCCAGGCCATTATCTGTTAAATAAATGTGCAACCAAGATGTCCTCTGTGCAGTGAATGGGACAGGTTATGCAATTGTGTGCAAATAATTTGTGTAGTGTTCATGCTAGTCAGATATTCGTGATCAGGCAGGTATTTTGTGCCCATTACCAATTATAACAATGAAAAATGAGTATTAAAGTGTGGCCTGTTCCAGTTTATTTTCAAATTGAATGATTTGTAGACTAATTACTGCTCAAGGAGCTTTTGTTTTTTATTTCCTGAAATCCATTTTCAGCATTGCTTTCTTATTATTTTAAAACCCTTTTTTAACTGTATTAGTCAGATCAAGGGAGAAAAAATAGCTCCACTAATTTGGCAATTTTCTGGAACACTGTGATGCGTGCAGCTGCCTCAATACACATTAATTTTTGAAGCAAAACTGGAACATTGAATCCCAATTAGAAAGTATTTCTACGAAGTAGTGTTAGCTTCTCAAATTAAACCATGGGAGCAGGGACAAAGGGATCAAAGTTAGAAAAGCACCCAGTTTCTCGGCTTCTCCAAAACTCTAAATCAGGTGTACTTCATTGCACAAAGAATTAGAAATGCATGAGTGCTCGCCTAAATCTCTGTCTTCTTTGCTTCATGAGGCCTGTTAATTCTAGATTCTTTTTCTTAAATGCAGATGTGATCTCTACATACGGCAGAGAAATTTAGGGAAAAGGCTAAAAAATGATCAGTGGCAATGATGCAGGGACATGGTAAGGCCTTGGATTCATGATATGATTTCCAAGTGATTTCACAACTATGACTTCATTTTAAGCCTTCAACACCTTTATAAGAAAAGTGCGGGGAGCAGGTGTGCCTATAGATGAGAAACAGCATGGAAAGAGCAATGGCCTGGGATTCAGAAGTACCTGGGTTCTAATCCTGGCTCTGTTACTGGTCTGCTGTGTGACCTTGGGCCAGTCACTTTACTTCTCTGTGCTTCAATTCCCTCACTTGCAAAATGGGAGTTTAGACTGTGAGCCCTATGTGGGACTGGGACTGTGTCCAATCTGTATCAACCCCAGCACTTAGTACAGTAACTGGCACCGTACAGTAAAATGGCACAGTTCAGTAGAATGAATTAATTCTAGTAGTTTAAAAAAGGCATGAGCCTGTTGAATAATACACAACTTTCAAGAGGAATCAGTCTTTTAAATTCTCACCTTAAAGACAGAGGAGTAAATAAAGCAATGGATTTCAAATATATTTAGTGAAGTTAGTAATAGGAAAAGATCGACTAGGGTATCTTGTTTAAGATACCTTTTGATTATCAGAATAAATAAGAGGTCCCTTAAATTTATATCTACAATTTCCAGCATTTCGGTTCCTGGAATTATAGAGTGGCTGCCCCTCAGGTTCTGAGACAACTTTGCTAATCATTAGATATTGATCAGTGGGCCGAGCATTGATGGCTTCAGGGTTCATGGACTTCCCTCCGTACTGCCACCCTGTCTCACTTCTTGCAATACTGGGTAAGTATGTCTATTTCATACTTAGTATTCCTCAAAATTTTGATTGACATTATGATGAATGCCAAGTCATTATGCATGCAGGGCAGTAAAAAAAAATCTGTGGTTGAAATCTTTCAAATCATAAAAGGCCTTGACAGTGAATTTGATCAAGGAATAAATTATGTAAAGGGTAGTAGGGTTGTCTTTCAAGTACCAAAAAATAACTGAAAAATCACTCAGTTCTTAACTGCCCTGCAGATCAAATAGTGTACTTCATCAATGTTGTGTGCTGAGAGTAAAGGGCATTTCTCCCATACCTAAGTATATTCATTCATCCCTCTTCATCACGTCTCTCTTCCAATATGCTGAGAGACAAAAATCTATTGTAGATGAGAATCAATTTATTTCTCAGGAGCACCTGCCAACCGGATATGATCCCTGATAGGCATCTGTATCCATGTTGCATTTCAATGGAATGACACTATGGTCTTATGGAATCTACATTTATTACTTAATCAAAGAGGACTCAGGTATCTTTTTTTTAAAAAAGAGGGGAAGCAAGAGGAATATACTAGAGGCATTTAAGCATTCCTAAAATGCAAATAATAAAATTGCGGCTTGAAATATGTCCATGCCAGATCAGGTTCAATTTAGTAAAAAATGTTTTTTTTTTTCCACCATTCACAGTACTGAGGATAATTTTATTAAATTCATACTTAGTTTAAGTAACTGTGACACTTACATGTAAGTTAAAAATATGGAGACACACAATATATATTTATACGGAACATACACATGCCATTTTACACATTTCCCTCCAGTTTCTTTGTTTTGTTCCTGTTATTGCTCGTGTACAGGCATCATTCATTCAATAGTATTTACTGAGTGCTTACTGTGTGCACAGCGCTGTACAAAGTGCTTGGGAGAGTAAACAGACACATTCTCTGCTAAACACAAATTCATCTTAAGCTTTAATTTCTCTGCTTTGTCATTTCTACATAGTGATTATGCATTTATCATCTTGAACCAAAAATAAAATCAGCCTTCTTTAAGAAGATAATATTAATTTGACAACTCCCTAAGTTATTTTACCACATGAGGGCCAAGTCTGCTCAAGGTGATACCAATGATTGCTAATATATTTTTTAACTCACGAATGTTTCCAAAAAGATGCAGATGTAGCAGCCTATTTTAGGATCAGTTGTATGTTATTCATTCAAACCCCCAAAAATTAAGATTTGTGACTGTGTGAGCGTATTCTATAACGTGCCTCCTGACTAGTTCATGAGTCTAACCAACTGAGAGTTCTGCTTGACTACTGGCTGATCTGTGCGGCTGATCTGTGTGTCTTTTCTCACCCAATGACACAGGATCCCTAAAATGCCGGGGAGATAGAGTGGGGTAAGTAAAAGCTAAAAATGTTCCCAATCAGTCAAGCAGATTAGTTTAGGTTCTCAGGCAAGATCAAGGTTGTGTCTACTGTGTATGAATCCACAGACTTTATTCCTGCCTGAATGGCATCTCCTAAGCAGGTGTTTGTTTGGTGCTAGAGACTGGATTTGCCTTGGGCAGTGATTCCTGTACAAATATGTACAGACATATTCAGTAGCCCTTTAATATACAGCAAATTATCTTGGAACAGAAGATAATGTAGAGGATTATAAAATGATAGGGGAATTGTAATTTAGGATAAACTGAAGTCTCTCATACAGCCATTTAATTCATTTTAGCGACTTTTTAGTGTTATTTAAAATAAATGTTATTTTGACCTCAGCATGCCTTCCTCTAAAGAATAACTGAAAATAACTTAAATTTGATGAAATCCTGCATGAGTGTCCTATAGGGCCCAATTACAAGTAAGCAGCCTCATTAAAGCAGTAAATGCTTAGAGCATATGTCAAATGAGAAATTGCCAACAGTGAGGCACAGGTGTCCACAATTACAACCAATATTTAGCCTACTTTAAATTTGGAATATAATTTAAGTAATTTACAGGAAAATACGAAAATGTGAGCCTCCATACATAATTTCGAAGAGAAGACTTTTTAGACAGAAAGTTAACATAACATGCAGATCTATGACCTCAATCTCCTCTCTTATTTGCTCATTTCTTTCTCTTTTCCTGCCTTCTGTTTGGCATTTTCATGTAGAAAGCCATTTTGTGCTGTTAAATTCATTGATTTTCATGGCTCTCAGTTTGCACTGGGTAATTTATTCCATATATGTTCTCAGATTACCTTCACCACAGATGTGTCTGTCCCTCAACTGAAATATCCCAATCTATTCTTCCCTGCTTCCATTTAAAACTAGAATTATATAAAGGGAACAGGGGAATGTCAAGCAGTGGGAAACGCTGGCATTTTTAATCCCATGACTATGGAGAATATTATTTTTAAAAAAGCGCTTATACACAGGAAACGGAACATAAACATTAAAGTGATCGTGGTATGATGCCACAAATTTTAACGATTCCCTTCCTCTGGATGAGAATGAATTCTCATCAGCCAAATGGGAGGTTAGTGAGATTTGCTCAGGTTCAACATGAGCATAAATAACTTTTCTAAATCTGGTTTAACATCTTTGTATTGGTTCTGGAAAACTCAAAGAGCCAATGTTCCCGTCTCATAATGTTAAAGTATTTGATGGGTCCATTCACAGGAGATATATTAGAGTTCAAGAAAAAACATCTGACCTGAATAACGTTTTGACACAGCCCTTCTCCAATGCCAGAGAAATGAACAAAGAATTCCTTGCCTGTGACATATAAAACTGATAAGACATGGAGAACACAGTCATAATCAGTTTGATGTCTAATTTCCACAACTGGGACTATTATATAGGCTTTGTTAAGCCACAGGGAGCCAGTAGGGACAGGGATATGTTTGTAATTAAAAAGCCATGAAAACTGTCAAGTGCCTTCAAAATGACAGGAGTCGAATTGTAGTGCAGACGTTCTTGGAATACATTCTAATAGGACTAGTGGTTTCAGACATTTGACTGATTCAGGCAGCAAAAGAATGTGCTTGCCTCTCCTCACCCCATTTTGTGTAAGTCAAGATGTTACCTTCTCTGTGCACCCAACATTACCATATGATGTCACTGGGTTAGTTTGCGTGCTCAGGAAACAAGATTCAATGTCATCGGGTGGAAGCCTGTTGTAATCTCTGAACCTAATCCCTACTTCAGAGCCATTGTGATGCCTCCTAGATTCAGCATGAAAACTCAGTGTCAGCAGGGAACGTGTCTGCCAACTCTGTTGTATTCTCCCAAGCGATTCATCAATCAATCAATCATATTTATTGAGCACTTACTGTGTGCAGAGCACTGTACTAAGCGCTTGGGAAGTACAAGCTGGCAACATATAGAGACAGTCCCTACCCAACAGTGGGCTCACAGTCTAGAAGGGGGAAGACAGAGAACAAAACCAAACATGCAGTATTCTGTACATAGTAAGTGCAAAATAAATACCATTGATGATGATAACCTAAGCACAGCTTCTAACTCAAGCTGGGAGCTCTAAAAATGGCCACTACAACTTGCAAGTGGCAGTGTGTCTCTGGCAGTTGCTTTCCTCAGGTTCTATATAACTGGCCTTTCATTCACTTTAGCTATTAGCATCTTACATATAAAGTTTGTTACAAGTGAGGTTTAAAGTGTAAATTTGAATTGAGCTATTTGGATTATGTCTGGATATCGTTATCAGTGGCATCCTTGTCCCTGTTAGCACAGACAGTCAAGAGAAAAATTTTCCTGGCAGTATCTAGCACACTTCTAAACAATTACTCTAGCTCCTTTCGACCCCAACCCTAACCCTAAGAAAAGGATATTCACTGACATATCACTGATTCAACAGGTAGCATATTTAAAGACCCAAGTAAAACCACATTGACTTAGATTACCTCCTTTAAATAAGTCATCCTCTAGAAAGTAAGCACTGTTGCCATGGAGACAGATCCTGTAATTTGAATTCTGCTGCATGTCACTTTACCACAGCTCTTTGTAGACACAGAAGTATCTGGAATGCTTTTTATGCAGGTTCATAATCAAGCTGTTTATTTTCTGATTACTATCAGTGAATAAATATGAAATCCATTTTGTATCAAAGGAATCAGAAGTTAAAAGCTGGTGCTAATTGACAGTAACCCTGTAGGAAAGTCAATCCAACTCAATGTTGCTGAAAAAATGAGAAAACTCATAAACGATCATTTTCCTCATAAAAACTTATTTGAGTCGGATCCAGTCATTCACAAGTTTTACTTGTTGTATTGAACTATTTAACAGCTGGCCACTAACCTTAACTCTGAATACTCACCAAACTTTTCCAGTATGTAGTATGCCCTTATCTAGCTTGTGCTCTCAGTTCATGCTCTGTCCCTTTACTTCATGAATCTGTCCATATGCCAGCATAGCTATATGAAAGGAAAATCTACATTAGGTAACATCTGATTTAAAATTTATTAACTAGTTTTGGATCCCTTGCCCTTCCTGGACACTGTATTAATTCTAATCTGATTTTGCTACATAAAAATCAACACTCGGATTTATATTTGACCAGAATTAGTTTCATGAAATAGTTCTACTCTGTCTCTAATTAAGAATGAATTGTTCTCTTCATCAAATGACTGAACCCAAGAAGAAGTAATTCAATCAAATCATGATATCCTTTCTAGTTTCGGAACTTCATTTATTCTACTGTTTTGGGGTGGGGGGCTATTAAGTATGGTTAGTTTTGTGTTTAGGACTATACTACAGAAGTTACACATCTCGAGTTAAACCTAAGAGAGATAGTTTTGATGGAATCAGGCCATCTCTACTAGACTTTCTAGTAAAACTGTGACTCCATTATGAAAATAGAAGAGGAATGAACCTTTGCCAAGCTCCAGTGAGTACAGATCATATAATGTTTAGTGCCAATCAGGGGCTAATTTGCCCTAGAGCCCACCTTATACTGTAGTGAATATGTGTGATGATAGAGAAAACACTTCCATGATATTTTGTAAAGAAATACAACACAGAGCATTTTCTTTGTAACAGAATACATCTATTTATGCTCTTTGGGTCTATCCAGGGAAGGTACAGCAGAGATCAATTCAGATACCAAACACTGGAACATTTGAGGAGGAAAATTTCCTATCATTCTTTTTTAAGAGGCAGTTCATATTCTTTTATTTGACTAATCATTTTATACCTGCTTCCACATAGATTTTTTTTAGGTGGAATTGTTCATTCCATTACGGCAGGAACTGCATATTTTGCTTCTACTGTACTCTTCCCAACAGCTTAGGACAGTGTTCTGAACACAGCAGGTACTCAAAAAATACTCCTAATTTTAGAAGCTTTATAACCAACGTCAAGATTGTAACATATCATTTTTATCATTATGAAGAGACTAAGGATAGAGAAAAAAGAAGGGAGAAAAATATAAAAAGAAAGTTGAGGAAGAATAATTACATGGAGAATTAACCATTCCTTTTCTGAAGGAGTCAGTTTAAGAATCCTGTGGTAGTAATATTAACTTTGTTATGTTTTCTAATTTATCTATTATTGCAATTGCATGTTGGCTTTCCCCCAAGTTTTTACTCAAAATACCAGGTGTTTCTTTATTATGGTAATTGAAAAACAATGTTTTTCTGATCCACTCATCCTAATAAGAATCATGCTGATTTTTTCTTCAGTCAACACACATTTATCCTTAGCAATGGGAGTGGGAAGGAGCAACAATCATGTAATTCCATAGAAAACCAAACTATGTCAACCTCTACCTCTTCAAACATTTATAAGGAGTTTAAAAAGTCCCAATACACGATCTCTAACTTCTATGTTGACCTCCTCTATGTGCTTCCATGCACTGAAATGAACAAAAGGCAAATAAGGTAGTAAAAGCTGCACCAAAGAAACATGAATAATGCAAAAACTAAATAATTAGCCTCTGAATAATTTTGTTTGTAAGCTGTGTTCATCGTTATTGTGCCACTAAGTTGTCAACTCCTGACATGAATCATGTCTAATTGTACCATACTTGTACCATACTTTCCAAAGTGCTTAGTAAAGGGTTCTGCACAGACTAAGGGCTCAATAAATACTATTTATGGATCACTCTCATAATAGAGAATATAAGAAAAGGAATGGTATTTTTGATATCCAAGCCATGGTTAGTGATGTTCACATTATGATAACGTCTTGAGTTTTTGTCCCCAACATCATTGGATTTATATCTTAAAGTCTCTATGCCATCGTTCAATCTGTTGGAAAACTGAATCACAAGTCCAGTGAGCAAAAGAAAAACAACTGCCCCAAGCTGTCTAGTTTCTTAACTCCCAAATGAGGTTCTCTCTATTTGCTTAGGGCACCATCTGGTCAGTATATAAAACCCATCAACATACTTACTTGGGTTGCCCTACCAAAAGAAGATTAGATATAATAGCCAAGTTCCTGGGACAGATGATCAGGGCTCCGTTGGAATATTAGGTATGTACAGAGGAGCATCATTTTTTTCAGAAATCTACTGATTTGCTATTGCCATGTATTCCAGAACTCGAGAGTGTGAACGATTGCAAGTTTGTAGTACTGAAAAGGGGGTGGGAGCAGAGATACTTATTGAGTCCTAACTGTGGGCAGCTCTCTTATGAATCAACACCTTATGTTGGTAGGAGAGGCTGAAGCTTAGAGCTATCCCTTTGAGAGATATCTCTTGTCAGGGTTACCCATAATGGAAATCCGAAGTATCAAAGTTGATTCACCTGTGCTGGGCAGCAGCAGCATGGGAAAGAGTCATAGTTTTTATTGTGCAGAAGGCAGCAATGGTAAATCACTTCTGCATTTTTTTTTACCAAGAAAACTCTATGGAGATACACACCAGAACGAAGAAGATAGGATGTTCTGGAGAGAATATGTCCACAGAGTCACCGTGAATCGGGAATGACTTGAACGCATCTGAAGAACAACTGTGGACAGAGCTCTGTATAAAGCACTTTATAGAGTGCAATAGAACTGGTAGTCACACCCCCTTTCCTCTAGGAATTCATAATCTAGTGAGGGAAACAGTAAAATATCTTGTAGATTTGGGAAACAACAGAGTATAAGGATATCTACATAAGTATTGCTACACAAGTGCTGCAATATCAAAATACTTGGGAACATGGACTTAAGTGCATATAGGATGCAGAAGCTGCATGACCTACTGGAAAGAATATGGGCCTGCGAGAGGCAGCGAACCTGAGTTCTAATCCTGGTTCCACCATTGTTGGCTGTTTGACCCTGGGGAAGACACTTAACTTCTCTGTGCTTCAGTTACCTCATCTGTAAAATGGGGTTAAGACTGTGAGGACTATGTGGGGCAGAGACTGTGTTCAATGTAATTATCCTGTATTTATCAGAGCACTTAGTATAATAATAATATTAATAATAATGGCATTTGTTAAGTGCTTACTATGTGCCAAGCACTGTTCTAAGCACTGGGGTAAATACAGTGTAATCAGGTTGTCCCACATGGGGCTCACAGTTTTAATCCCCATTTTACAGATAAGGTAACTGAGGCACAGAGAAGTTAAGTGACTTGTCACACAGCCGAAAAATGGTGGAGCTGGAATTAGAACTCATGACCTCTGACTCCCAAGCCCGTGCTCTTTCCACTGAGCCACACTTCTTCTCTATCGTATAGTATACTATAGTATTTGGCACTTAATAAGTGCTTAATAAATACCATTAAAAAAGGAAGTTTAGGATAAATGAAAAGTTGGTCAGGGAAGGTTTCTGGCAGAGATATTATTTTAAGGGTTTGAATTTATTTGTATTAATTTCTCTCTCCCCTTCTAGATTGTTAGCTTGTTGTGGACAGGGAACATGTCTACAACTCAGTTATACTGTAGTAATAATAATAATGATGGTATTTATTACACATTTACTATGTGCAAAGCACTGTTCTAAGCACTGGGGAGGTTACAATGTGATCAGGTTGTCCCACGGGGGGCTCACAGTCTTAATCCCCATTTTGCAGATGAGGTAATTGAGGCACAGAGAAGTTAAGTGACTTGCCCAAAGTCACACAGCTGACAATTGGCAGAGCCGGGATTTGAACCCATGACCTCTGACTCCAAAGCCCGGGCTCTTTCCACTAAACCACGCTGCTTCAGTACTCTCCCAAGCACTTTGTACAGTGCTCTGCACACAGTAAGCACTCAATAAATATGACTGATTAATTGGTTGGCTGACTTTGAGGATGGGATGGGTGGTGGTTTGTTGGCTATGAATGGGGAGGGAGTTCCTGGCAGGAGGGAGGATGTGAGCAAGGAACTGACAGTGCAAGAGGTGAGATAGAGGTATAGTAAGTAGGTTAGCGTTAGAGATGTGGGCTGGGTGATGGGGGAGAGGAACGAGATTAAGTAGGAGGAAGAGAGCTGAAAAAATGCCTTTAAACCAATGGGAGGAGAGTCTCTTTGATGCAGAGATGGATAGAGATTTCTATGGAGTGACTAAATGTTTGCAAAATGATTTTTGAGAAAAATGGGGATTGATGAATCTCCATCGTGAACACCAGGAAGCAGGGTGAAGCAGGCTGGTGGAAAGAGCACGGACCTTCACAGTCCTTCTAGACTGTGAGCCTGCTGTTGGGTAGGGACCGTCTCTATATGTTGCCAACTTGTACTTCCCAAGCGCTTAGTAGCAGCAGCGTGACTCAGTGGAAAGAGCCCGGGCTTTGGAGTCAGAGGTCATGGGTTCAAATCCTGGCTCCGCCAATTGTCAGCTGTGTGACTTTGGGCAAGTCACTTCACTTCTCTGGGCCTCAGTTCCCTCATCTGTAAAATGGGGATTAAGACTGTGAGCCCCCCGAGGGACAACCTGATCACCTTGTAACCTTCCCAGCACTTAGAACAGTGCTTTGCACATAGTAAGCGCTTAATAAATGCCATTATTATTATTATTATTAGTACAGTGCTCTGCACACAGTAAGCGCTCAATAAATATGATTGAATGAATGAATGAATGACCTGAGAGTCAGGAGACTTGGGTTCTAATTCCAGCTCTGCCACTTGCCTATTGGGTGAATTTGGGCAAATCATTTAACTTATCTCTGTCTTAATTTCCTCATCTGTATGAGGATGAAATACTTGTTCTCCTTCCCCTTTGGACTCTGAGCCTCACGCGGGACAGAAACTGTTTCTGACATTATCTTGTATTCACACCAACACATAGTAAAGTGCTAATATCACAAATATCATTATTACAGAAGAGAAACTATGAAAATCACTTATGCTTGCAGACTCAGTAGTATTCTGCACACAGTGCCCAATAAGTAACATTTACTGAGTAGGATGACTGCTTGGGGAGAGGACGAGGACAATCATCAGAAGATATCTTCTGAGATTAAAAGGCAATTAAAGGAACTTCAGCTGTATGGGGACCTTTAAAATAAAGCAGAAGGCGGTTGTAACCTGGTTAAACAGTTTTAAATCAAAATTAAGGGCTCCATATATTTCAGTAACAGCTAGAATATTCAGAATTACATATTTACAAGCCCAAAGGTGATTATTATGACTAGCTCTTGTCACCACTAGAAGGCTTCCCTCCTGTTAGGTAAAATGTGTATAATATCACACATAGAAAGCCCCAGATTCCTGACCTATCTTGTTATGCTAATTAGATGTAAGGATGAAACTATTAATGAGACTTAGAGAAGCAGTGTGGCTCAGTGGAAAGAGCCCGGGCTTTGGAGTCAGAGGTCTTGGGTTCAAATCTCAGTTCCGTCACGACAGCTGTGTGACTTTGGGCAAGTCACTTAACTTCTCTGTGCCTCAGTTACCTCAGCTGTAAAATGGGGATTAAGACTGTGAGCCCCACGTGGAACAACCTGATCACCTTGTAACCTCCCCAGCGCTTAGAACAGTGCTTTGCACACAGTAAGCGCTTAATAAATGTCATTATTATTATTATTAATATATCCTTTGCAGATTAAATAAAAAATGAGCCCGAAATCACTCCCGGGAGGTAAACTACACACTTAGGATGAATCTCTGACTCTTTCCAACCCTGTAGATCCTATTTGGTTGGAGAGAGATAAATCAAATTTCACCTCTCTGCCCTCTGCCTCCCAGGCACTGCTGCAGAGGCCAGGAAGCATACACTGTCTGTAGGAGGCAGTGAGGGATCCAGTTATGAAAAGTCTAGTTCTAGCAGGAGACATTCATTCAATCGTATTTATTGAGCACTTACTTTGTGCAGAGCACTGTACTAAGCGCTTGGGAAGTACAAGTTGGCAACACACAGAGATGGTCCCTACCCAACGGCGGGCTCACAGTCCAGAAGGCGGAGACAGACAACAAAACAAAACACACCAACAAAACAAAACCAACAGAATATGTAAATATGTACAAGTGTAAATATGGACAAGCTTTGTCCTTATACACATACAATGTCCACTCAGCCTCCAGTTCTATTCATCCAGATCTTAAAACCCACACTAAATTAGCCAATGTCTTTCCTGAATATTAAATTCATCCTTTGCTATTTCGTGGTTGAAAACTGTGGATGGTACAGGCATTGAGGTAGGATAAATATTTTGCAGACAATTGCCAAAAATCTGCTTCCTATTCCCAATGCTAGAAGAATTCAGAGCTCTCCAGGAACAAAAGTTATCCTTTGGCTCTAGAGAGACACTGGTGGAAGGGCAGAAAGTGAGAGTCACTGAGAAAGAATCACTTATACGAGATGCCCTTGAAACGACTGCATGGCATATTTTCTGGGCCCTTGCAAATTGGTGGAGGACTGTTTGATCAATCAATATCTGTTAACATTCACTGTGTGCAGAACGCTGTCCTAAGCTTTTGGGAGAGTGCAACATAATAAAGTTGGTACCTATTACATACACCAGCAGAATTATATCAGCAGCAAAATATGTGCTTGAGTTGTGAGACATCACAACTGGAGGAGGAGCAAAGATGTGCAAGGTGAGGGAGAAAAGGAACGTTTGGAGTTTTATTTCTGTGCCTGGTTCCCAAACAAACTTTTGCCTTCAAATTTCGGTGGGTGATTTTCTAAATCAGGGAACATAAAAAAAATGGAATGTCATTCCACAACAGGGCAGGGCAAAGGGTTATCTGTTCAGCACTGTACTTTGTGCTCCAGTTTGCTCTATGCTGCTTCTTTATGTTGAACATTTCACCAGTGACACCAAAGTGAGCTCAAATGCTGAGGCTTAAATGTCAGAGAAAAAGAAATGCCAGGTTTTACGAAAATCAGGCTTATGAATTTTAAACATGTGAGTAATATTCTCCTTGATTTGCAAGTCTCGCTTTTCTCTCCTTCTTGCTATGCCATTGCCATATCCTTTAGTGTGGTTGGCAAATGCCTTTTTCATGTGGGTGATTCAAAATCAAATTATGAATCTTTGAAGAGGTTATTCTTTTCACTTTTCTACAGTAATTGGAAAACAGGCACTGCCTCATCCAAGGACCTTGTTCACCGGATGGGGCCCCGGTACTCTAATTCTCCTTGCCCTAACTACAAAGGTTCATGTAGTAATCACTTCATTTCTAAGGAAAATGAGGATGTTTCCTGCAGTCCATCAAAATCTCTTTGTACCCAGGGAATGGGGTTTGCACTTCTGTTGCAGTTTGAAACAGGATACTACCTTCAGTGGGAGCTCAATACCATCATTAATAAATACCATCATTACTTGAGCATAAGGAGTCCAGTGGGAGAGGGGCAAGTGATGGCACTCTTTCAACCTGTCTGCTGTTCAGGCCACCAGCTAACCCCATGTGGCCTAGTGGATACAGCAAAGGAGGTCAGGAGTCCTGTGTTCTAATCTAGGCAGAACCACATTCCTGCTGTGGGAACTTGGGTGAGTTGCTTGACTTCTCCGTGCCTCAATTTCCTCATTTACAATTTTCTACACTGCAAGCTCCTTGAGGGCAGGGATCACATCCATCAACTATTTTATTGTATTTTCCCAAGCACTTAATACAGCGTTTTGCACACTGTAAGCACTCAATAAATACCACTGATCAATTGATTGATATGCGTTCTTCCTCTCACACTAAGGGATAGGGCCTGGGTTTGGACTCATTATTCTGTATCTTCCTCAGCACACAGCACAGTGCTTACAGCCTAATAATAACAATAACTATTATTTATGGTGTTAGGTGCTTACTGTGTGCCAAGCACTGTTCTAAGCACTGGGATAGACACAAGGTAATCAGGTTGGACACAGTCCCTGTCCTAAATGGGGCTCACAATCTTAATCCCCATTTTACAGATGAGGAAACTCAGGCACAGAGAAGTGAAGTGACTTGCCCAAGGTCACACAGGAGACAAGTGGCAGAGCCGGGATTAAAAGCCAAGCCTGTCTCTTGCCACTAGGCCATGCTGCTTCAAATAAGCATGGTCACGGGTTCAAATCTCGGCTCTGCCACTTGTCAGCTGTGTGACTTTTGGCAGGTCACTTAACTTCTCTGTGCCTCAGTTACCTCATCTATAAAATGGGGATTAAGACTATGAGCACCACGTGGGACAATCTGATCATCTTGTGTCCTCCCCAGCACTTAGAACAGTGCTTTGCACATAGTAAGTGCTTAACAAATACCAAAATTATTATTATTATTATTATAAGCACCTAGTAAGCACTTAACAAAGACCACAATTATTAGCATTGTTATGTAGCATTTACCTGCCGCTTAGGTGGTCTTCAGCCCCCTCAGCCTTTTCCTCCAAAGAGCTTCTATTCTTTCATTAAGAAAACCTGGATGATTTGTGCATCTTCCATAATTTTCCTCAGGACACTGTATGGGAATACATGACATTTGCTCACCTAATGCAAAAGCCAATGCACAATTGGAGACTGGAGTGGCATCACTGGTTCTGATTCTAGTAGATGTGTACAATAATTAAAAATCACAATTCCTAAGATACACTTACTTCATAGTTTCTGGAATCTTACTTTGAATCTTTCTTTGTTCAGTAAGGGATTGCTGAGTCTCCTTCCTTCACCCTTGTCCTGAAGTCTTAAATTTTACTGCTCACTACTGAGACTGCTAAACTGTTCTGACCTTGAGGTGAGATGATTCTCATTCTGATTCAGAAGTCAACTATCTTTGGCTTACCCTGAAGACTAATTCATCTTGAACCCTAAAAACTGATTTTGCTGGCTGAAGGTTTTTCATTTTGCTCATTTACGTAACCCCAACTCTAACCTTTTAACACACCATTCCCAATTTTCTGTGCTAGGTTAGGGAACTGCAGTTATGCTTAATTTTTCAAGGAGCTTAGAGAGTTTATAGATCTAAGTCTCTCCAGCCTAGGATATTTAAAATATTTCTGTAATCTTAAAGAAATTTAACCTAGAAATTGGGTGGAATTAAATGGAGAGATTGATGTTTCTATCACATTACCATGAATTGTATAGCATAAAATTCCTTTCCCAGTCCCACTCTCCCCACTGTGTTTTCAAGTGATGAAAGTATCACTTGAATTGTTGAAAGACTAGCCTGTATTTAGGAGCTCTCATCTATTTGCTTTGACAGACATCTGTGGGATTTTGAAATCGCAATTCTTCTGAGAAAATGAATTAGAATTCTTCCTAAGTAACAGGTTCCCATTGCTCATTAAAAAAGACAGGTCTTTCCAAATGAAAACCCCTGAACATAGCCCAGAGACAATCTAAGGCTGGTTGCAAAATATGCCCAATTTCTATTATTTAAAAAATGCTATGAAGTGGCATAAACACAGAGCACAGTTAATTCATGAGAGTATGAAAATTACAAAACACCCATTCTGTTTGTATGCCTGCACAAAATGTGTACCAAACAATAGAAAAAAATCCTTTTAAGAGATTATTTCCCTTTAGTCACCAGTACTAGTACCTCTCAGAGCCCCACAAAACATTGCACCCACATTCAAAAACCCATTTTGGAACAGACCAGTTGCAACTTTGTTCTCTGCTTCTCCTTTCAGGGAGACAACTTCAATCTCCATCCATTTCCATGTAAATGACTCAAACATCCCTTTGTACTATGGGAGGCTAAAGTGGAACTCTCCATCAGTTCATTCATTCATTCAGTCGTATTTATTAAGCGCTTACTGTGTGCAGAGCACTGTATTAAGCGCTTGGGAAGTGCAAGTTGGCAACATGTAGAGAACGGTCCCTACCCAACAGCGGGCTCACAGTCTAGAAGCGGGGAGACAGACAACAAAACATATTAACAAAATAAAATAAATAGAATATGTACAAGTAAAATAAATAAATAGAGTAATAAATATGTACAAACATATACATATATACAGGTGCTGTGGGGAGGGGAAGGAGGTAAGGCGGGGGATGGGGAGGGGGAGGAGGGGGAGAGGAAGGAGGGAGAGAGGAAGGAGGGGGCTCAGTCTGGGAAGGCCTCCTGGAGGAGGTGAGCTCTCAGTAGGGCTTTGAAGGGAGGAAGAGAGCTAGCTTGGCAGATGTGTGGAGAGAGGGCATTTCAGGCCAGGGGGATGACGTGGGCTGGGGGGTCGACGGTGGGACAGGAGAGAACGAGGCACAGTGAGGAGATTAGCAGCAGAGGAGCGGAGGGTGCGGGCTGGGCTGGAGAAGGAGAGAAGGGAGGTGAGGTAGGAGGGGGCGAGGTGATGGAGAGCCTTGAAGCCGAAGGTGAGGAGTTTTTGCTTGATGTGTAGGTTGATTGGTAGCCACTGGAGATTTTTGAGGAGGGGAGTAACATGCCCAGAGTGTTTCTGCACAAAGACGATCCGGGCAGCGACGTGAAGTATGGATTGAAGTGGGGAGAGACAGGAGGATGGGAGATCAGAGAGGAGGCTGATGCAGTAATCCAGTCGGGATAGGATGAGAGATTGAACGAGCAGGGCAGTGGTTTGGATGGAAAGGAAAGGGCGGATCTTGGCAATGTTCCAGAGGTGAGACCGGCAGGTTTTGGTGACGGATTGGATGTGAGGGGTGAACAAGAGAGCAGAGTCGAGGATGACACCAAGGTTACGGGCTTGTGAGACGGGAAGGATGGAAGTGCCATCAACAGTGATGGGAAAGTCAAGGAGAGGGCAGGGTTTGGGAGGGAAGATAAGGAGTTCAGTTTTGGACATGTTGAGTTTTAGATGGCGGGCAGACATCCAGATGGAGATGTCCTGAAGGCAGAAGGAGATACGAGCCTGGAGGGAGGGAGAGAGGGCAGGGGCAGAGATATAGATTTGGGTGTCATCAGCGTAGAGATGATAGCTGAAGCCATGGGAGCGAGTGAGTTCACCAAGGGAGTGAGTGTAGATAGATGCATTAACAGTATGCAAAATGAGAATACAGACATAACATCATTTTGCCTCCGCAATAGCAACTAGGCTCTGTAAATGCTCAAGTTTCTTTCGAATGAGTGGTTTGGTAAACAAGGACAAGCCAGGACAAAAGCTCATTCCTAAACCAAGTACTTCATGCATTTCATACTATTGCTGATGTGGAACAATCACAATCTTGACAAAGTGTTTAACAAATGCCATTAAAAAACCCAAAAAACATTTTAAGCCCTACTAAAATTATATCTCCTCCAAGAGGCTTTATCTGATTAACCCCTCATTTCCCCTCTCTATTCACCCTACCTTCTGTGTTGCCTATTAATAATAATAATAATAATAATAATGGCATTTATTAAGTGCTGGAGAGGTTACAAGGTGATCAGGTTGTCCCATGGGGGGCTCACAGTCTTAATCCCCATTTTACAGATGAGGTAACTGAGGCACAAAGAAGTTAAGTGACTATGCACTTGGGTCTGTACAATCTGAGCACTTTGATACAGTCCCTGCCCCACATTGGGCTCACAGTCTAAGGAAGAAAGAGAACAGGTATTGAATCCCCATTTTACAAATGAGCAAACTGACGCATGGAGAAGTTGAGTGACTTGACTAAGGTCACAGAGAAGAAAAGTGGCAGAGCTGAGATTAGAACCCAGTTCTTCTGACTGCCAGGCCTGTACTCTTTCTGTTAGGCCAAACTGCTTCTTGACTTATTGAAGACTGAGGTTTTTCAGAATGTCCTCATTCACAAGTTTCTCCATCCTTCTCGTCTTATTGTTTGCACTATTCCATACCTCATCTAGGTCCTAAAGTAGGTCAGCCAGAACTGCTCACAGTATTCCAGGAAGAGGTCTACTGTGGCTTAGTATAGGGCAATTTGTTTGTGTATTTGTTTGTTTGTTTGTGCTATTTGTTTGCTTCCTAACCCCTTCCTTTGAGGTCCATCACATCAATCCATAGAAGTCAATTGATAACAATTGTAGAGCTATAGAGAAGCAGTGTGGCTCCGTGGAAAGAGCCCAGGCTTAGGAGTCAGAAGTCATGGGTTCAAATCCCAGCTTCTCCACTTGTCAGCTGCGTGACTTTGGGCAAGTCACTTAACTTCCCTGTGCCTCAGTTACCTCATCTGTAAAATGGAAATTAAGACTGTGAGCCCCATGTGGGACAATCAGATCACTTTGTATCCTCCCCAGTGCCTAGAACAGTGCTTTGCACATAGTAAGTGCTTAACAAATGCCATTATTATTATTATTGTTATTATTATTATTAACAAATTAAATATATCCCATTATGAATCCCTCTAAATATTTACTTGCTTGTTTCATAAAATAAGAATTTCTCCTTTTCCCCCACAAAGTCCAATGGTCATCTTAGCTCCTGGTACACAGTGTGCTTTTTGGAGATGTTTTATGTTGCCGTCAAAAAGGAATTCTGTAAATCAGGGAAAAAAAGAGCTTGATGAACAACTGTAAGGGAAAATTCATTTGATCATATTCGATCATATTTATTGAGCCCTTACTGTGTGCACAGCACTGTACTAAGCGCTTGGGAGAGTGCAATACAATTAACAGACATGTTCCCTGCCCACAATAAAATGGCATTGTTCCCAAGTTTCAGAAGGGAAAACATGTTGTTTAAATAATGGTTTAGTTTGATTTTCTAAAATTTTCATATGTAAAATAAATACGTGTGTTTGGAAATCTTTCAGCTCCACACCAAAAATAAATTTTCCATGAGAGTTTCACAAAGCAAAACATCTTGAATACAGATAGGGTTTGAACTGGAGTCTCATAGGTACCAATCTTTTTTTTTTTTTTAATGGCATTTATTAAGCACTTACTATGTGCAAAGCACTGTTCTAATCTTTGAAAATCCAATGAAGAACATCAATTTTTTCCAAAACAATTCACTGTGAAAACCCAGAAAGATGGAAAAGATGATAGAAATTGCTAGAATAAGCCATGTGCTCATGTTCAAAATTAATATTTGTTATCTACTTTTATTCCTAGGGTACCAAAATACTGTAAGTCAAGTATGTCTCCTCCACTTTTCCTTTGGTGGTAAACTCAAAAGCACCAAAATTGCAAAGACAACAACTGGGGATCCAGGAATAATCCTCCAGCTTTCAAAACTCAAGTTAGAGTCTGGAAATTCATTCATTCATTCAATCGTATTTGTTGAGCGCTTACTGTGTGCAGAACACTGTACTAAGCACTTAATCACTCTGGAAATCACTCTGACATCTTGTTTTGTCTAGATGACAGCATTCTTCTGCAGATAATCCAGGTCCTACTTCCTCAGCCTTCACCAACTCCAAAGGGGATGGGGATATTGATAGCCAACATAGCCAAAGGGGACATCTTCACCATTCTGAATTGTAGAACTATCTTGTGTATTTTAGGATCTGGGAGCTCTTAAATAACCTCCCTGATTGTAAACATTATGTAAATGGTGTGCCAAAGGAGAGCTACTTCTGATAGTGATGGTATCCTTTTTAAGTAAGCTGCAATGTAACACAGCTATTTGCTTTTCTGCATGTGTTTGTTTTTCCAAACATTCCAAAATCACTGATGGCAACTGGCTCACGAAACTGAAAATAGGTTTTATTCCTAAAGGACTATAGGAAATAAAGTGTAATCCATGAAATAGGTGCTTACCCACAGACTACCATCACTCTAATCATCATCATAATCTGATATTTATTAAGGTACCATTAACAGTCTTGGTCCCAAATTTTAGATTCTTGCAAATTCATTTAGGTTTATTATTTATTATACCCCAAATTCTCATCTGTATAATTCATTAAAAAAACTTGTTCGTCCTCCCTCTTAGACCTGAAACCCAGAGTGTGTGTCTAATCTAGTGTTTGGCACATAGTAAGGACTTGGTAAATGCCGTCAGCATCATCATCTCAAATGAATATGCTAAGAGCATATTAATTTCTGAAACTTTCTATTTTTAGTGTTTGTACTATGTGGTCATAAATTGTTGCCTTAATTACGGTGGTTGTTTCAAATGCCGTATCCTGTCATCAACTTGATGTTCTTTGTTTCTCTCAGACTTATTTCAGAGAACTCTGAGTTAAGGATATAGGACATGTAATGAGTTACAACTGAACTTACAATTCACACAGTTGGTTACTGAAGCGTATCACTAAAGGAATTGTAAAATGCACTAAAACATTTTAAAGGATTCAGAAGTTTAAAAGGACCAAGGATTTCACAATGCCAGAGAACGCTGCCATTTTTATTTCTCAAGCATTACTCAATTCTGAAATGACTTCTACTTGGTTTTCACATTTATTATGGCTTATAGATCTTTCAAAGCCTGCAAGTGAAAAATCCATCAGATTGATAAGTACTGATGTTATATAAACTGCCCAATTTTCCCAATTTTTTCCTTTCAGTCAGGTGTGTATAACAGCCAGATACCTACTCCCTGAAAGGGACAAATGTTACATTCTGAAGACAAAACCTGTTTTAACAGAAAGGAATCTACTACAATTTGAATTACCAGGTATATGCTATGTATCTCCCTTATTCGAAACCCAGTGAAAAGAGGACAAGATCAGCCCTGGTTCTGTCACTAGTCTGACGTATGACCTTAGGGCAGTCACTTAACTTCTCTGTTCCTTATCTACCTCATCATTAAAACGGGAATAAAATATATCCCTCTTAGACTTTAAGCCTTGTGTGGGACAGGGACTGTGTTTGTTCTGATTCTCTTGAACAGTCCTCAGCACTTAGTAAATGCTCAATAAATACCATCATTACCATTTATTTATTATTTGGAGAAGCAGCGTGGCTCAGTGGAAAGAGCACGGGCTTGGGAGTCAGAGGTAGTGCGTGTGTGACTTAGGACAAGTCACTTAACTTCTCTGTGCCTCAGTTACCTCTTCTGTAAAATGGAGATGAAGCCTGAGATCCCCACGTGGGACAACCTGATTACCTTGTATCTACCCCAATGCTTAGAACAGGGCTTGGCATATAGTAAGTGCTTAACAAATACCATCATTATTATTATTATCAGATTTTTCTGAGGCCTGTGATCATTTGGCTAACCTTTTTATTTTGGGGTTTAACCTGGAACAGGGATTCTGGAAGCAAGGAGAATAACAGGGAGAGGAGGGAGAAGAAGGAGAGGAGGGAGAAGAGGGAGAGGAGAGAGAGAAGAGAGAGAAAAGAGGACAGTAGACAGAGAGGGAGGTGCAGGGATGGGGAGAGAGTGACAGATCTAACAAGCAGCTTGGGAACTCCTCATGCTGGTCTCATCAGGCAGGCACAGCTGAAAGTTTTAGCCCATATCTGGACAGGGGAGAAGGAAGCCTCCGACTCACATTTATAGATCGGAGTGAGCCCAAAACTCTTGGGCAGGCCTGAAGCTGCGGTGGGAGAGATTCCAAGACTGCAGTAATAAAATAATAATTGTTTGAGATTTGTTAAGCACTTAATATGTGCCAAACACAGTACTTTGTACCAGGGTAGAAACAAGATAATCAGGTTGGACTCAGACCCTGCCCCGCAGGGGACTTATAGTCTACATAAGAAGGGGTATTGAATCTCCATTATACAGATGAGGAAACCGAGGCCCAGATAGGTTAAGTCGTAGTAATAGTATTTACTAAGTGATTACTGTGGGAAGAGCACTGTACTAAGTGCTGGGAAAGAGCAAGCAGATGATAATTAGACAAAGACCCAAAGTCACACAGAAGGCAAGTGGCAGAGCAAGGATTAGAACCCCAGATCTTCTTACTTCGAGGCCTCAGCACTTTCCACTAGGCTACCTAGAGGGGTGATTGCCAAACAGGGCCCCCCCAGGAGCCAATCTACCTCAGGCTGCAGCTTGGAGTAAAAGGCTATGCCATCCTATGACTAGAGCCTGAAATGATACTATTAATAATAATAATAATAATGATGGCATTTGTTAAGTGCTTACTACATGCAAAGCACTGTTCTAAGCGCTGGGGGGGATACAATGTGGTCAAGTTGTCCCACGTGGGGCTCACAGTCTTAATCCCCATTTTACAGATGAGGTAACTGAGGCTCAGAGAAGTTAAGTGACTGGCCCAAGGTCACACAGCAGACTTGTGGTGGAGCCAGAATTCGAACCCATGACCTCTGACTCCAAAGCCTGGGCTCTTTCCACTGAGCCACGCTGCTTCTCTATTCTATTAAGAACAATGATAGTACTTATTAAGTGTATCTGGGCTTACACTAGCCTAAGAGATAGTACACTTAAGACGTGGGTTAATCTGTTGTCTGTCTTTGATTTTTGCCATTTAAGAAAACATAGTTTGTATCCAATAGTGTGATGATGTGAACTCCTGAGTCTAAGGAATGTACTGTTTCATCAAGAGGCCATGTCAAGAAAAGTTTGATGAGGAGGAATCATGGCTTCCGTCTTAAAAACAAGGGTTTGGGTTCAGAAACATTTAATATCACTTCCTATTTCGCCCACTCACAAACTGTGTGAATTTTGACAAATTACTTTCCCCCTCTTATCTATGTATCCTCAGAAATAAAGTGAGATACTACCTCCCACTGACCTACTTCACAGAAGCAGCTTGAGGAATTTCAAAATCAGTCTTGTAAAATGGTTAGCAAATGCAGGGTTATATTCTCCCATTACCTGCTCTGAGTGCAAGGGAGGAATGTAACTGGGCATTAATAATAATACTAATAATAATGGCATTTTTAAGCACTTATGTGCCAAGTACAGTTCTATGTGCTGGGATAGATACAATGTAATCAAAGGAGGGAAGAATAAATCCCCAATCTTTCCCTGAGGGACCCTGGATCTCATGTACCTTGGAAAACAATGCTTTATTGTAATTTCACAGGTTCTTTCTTATAATTCTTTCTTAGTATTTTAAAACACCTAATTTCCTTTGCTCAAGTCCTCCTGGAGCAAAATAAATATGGGTTTCTAAAACAAAAATCCAAATCATGTATTTTTAATGGAACAGCTATTTGCATTTTCAAACGTTGAGAAATCAGCAAAAAATATATTCCTTGTAATCTTGTGGGATTGGCTCAAAGTTGTTCCTTTAAGATTTCCAACATGCGCTTATGCATTCATCCCTGACTGGCCCAGCGGCCTAACCAGCTGTAAACAGTTTTGGGGACATGCTGCAGGCTCTATGGCCATAGTCTCCCTGGCCTCTGAGAAGTACTCAGAGCAACACTTCCAGTGAAAACAGTGGCCAGGAGGGATGTCTATTAGACTCCTGAAGTATGGCAGACATGAAGCAGTCACCTGAACAGAGAACCCGGTGAGGGAGTCGTGGCTTTCCATGTTTTGCTAAAATTAAATTTGATTTTCAAGGATTTTCTCTATGGAAATGCCAAGCCACAGGATGCTGGAAAGAAAATGCCACCACCCTAAACCACACCTATATAAAACCCTCAACTGTCTTTCCATCATCCAAATTTTGCAACATTCAGGGGTGATGGAAAACAGACATGCTCCCGAAGAGATGGACGACCACACTGAGTAGAGTTTGGAAAGGCCTCAGTGCTGTCAATCAGCAGGTGGGCTCATGCCAGATCCTGTGGGGGGGTGTGGAGCAGGATTTGGCACGGGGAGAGTAGAAGGTGGCTCCACACATTTCACCCTGTCAGTATACACACCTTAGCTCTGGAGTATTTGGTCCCCAGATAAATTTTCCAACATATTTCCTTTCTAAAACAATCTTTTGTTTTGCACAGACCTGGCCAAATGTCTCATTCAACTCCATACATCCCTATCAGGTAGGCAGTTGGGATTGTGGGACAAGCTGAAGTCACTTGTCTGATGTTTCACAGACAAAATGGAGAATAAAAGCTACCTTTCCTATTTCCCAGGCCTGTTTTTGTCCATGTTATCATAGTTGACATCTATCCTGCAACTTACTTCTGGGATTCATTTCCTGATGTCATAAGACTTCTCTATTCCATTCCAATTGGCTCAAGCTTTTTGACCATCAGTTGGGAATACAGTGAGTTTGACAATGATGACTGTCAATCCCAATATGGGTGTTTCTATCAAACGTGACCTAGGGAGTTTTTATTTGCTCCATTCATTATGAGTGCAGGTTGGACACAATAATGTCAAATTATAGGTCAAAAAAGAGAAGCAGCCATATCCGTAGGTGAAACTTCATATGATTACAAATTGGAAAGGAATATTTTGGAGAACTGGAAATGAGTATCATCCAGGATAATGGAATTCTGCCTTGCTTTTGATTTAGGTTAACATATCCATATAATTAGGAGTACATCAGCTGGGAGCTAGTTATCTGATTTGATTCAGCTTACTGCTGACATTACTATGAGAAAACT
This sequence comes from Tachyglossus aculeatus, assembly GCF_015852505.1. Classification (NCBI taxonomy): domain Eukaryota; kingdom Metazoa; phylum Chordata; class Mammalia; order Monotremata; family Tachyglossidae; genus Tachyglossus; species Tachyglossus aculeatus. The sequence continues at coordinate 26,447,267 of NC_052077.1, forward strand.
AGCAAAGGCAAACTTTCCAATTCCGCTCTTAGGTATTTGAAAGTACACAAATACAGGTTCATCCCATGCATTTTTGTTGTGACCATTGAAAATTGCATCTATCATTATAATTACATGGTTTTCCCAACTTAAAAACTGAAACATTTCTGAAACTGCTTCAACAGAGAACCACTGGAGAATTACTTGACAGCAAGCGTCTGGTTTCCTAACCACCATGAAGAGCTAATGTCCTTTCTAAATGGTGTTAGCATTGACAGCTACTTCATCTGTTTCTCTTGAAATGGTGTGATAATCAATTTAGACTGCTGCTTTTTAAAACATTCTCTAGATACTTTACCTATTCATGCATTCAATCATATTTATCGAGCACTTACTGTGTGCAGATCACTGCAGCATGGCTCAGTGGAAAGAGCACGGGCTTTGGAGTCAGAGGTCAGGGGTTCAAATCCCGGCTCCGTCACTTGTCAGCTGTGTGACTTTGGGCAAGTCACTTAACTTCTCTGTGCCTCAGTTCCCTCATCTGTAAAATGGGGATGAAGACTGTGAGCCCCCAATGGGACAACCTGATCACCTTGTATCCCGCCAGTGCTTAGAACAGTGCTTTGCACATAGTAAGCGCTTAACAATTACCATCATCATTGTTATTATTGGAAAGTGCAATTCAGCAATACAGAGAATCCCTATAAGATCACATTTTTGTACTGACATAGTTAGTTGACCTATATATTCTCTTCAATTGTCATGAGTACCTGATCTCAAAGATAGATGTTACTATTACCAATGGTTAATAGTTCCTTAAATAAATATCTTTAAGAACCTTGACCCAAATAAAATAAGCCACCCAAAGATGGAGCTAAATCTTAAGTATTATTTTCTTCTTCTTCCATTAATCATTTCCCAAATTATAGAAATCTTGCCTACCTTGTTAAAATGCTGCGAAAATGCTGCCGAAGATGAAAATGTGCCCTCACATTTAAGTTGATTCTGGGAAATTTGTTCGCAGGTTTTGCTGAAAAAAACTGATGTGTAACACGTGTGTGTGTGTGTGTGTGTGTGTGTGTGTGTGTCTAAAGAAGCCCTTCTGTAGGTCTTTCTGGGCTGATGTGTTTGCTGTATCCAGAGTGTAGAATGATCATTGTCGTAAAGGCATCCAAATTTTCTCAAATTCTCTGCCAGTCTAGTCTGCTGTTGTTGTCTCTAACACAGTTTTTGGGACTGTTTCACCAACTCTTCAAAATAGTCATTCACTTCTTCCTACATGAGTGCCTAGCTCTCAATTCTCAATACATTAGCTGCTTGGATATCCTGCAGGATGGCCTAGTGGCAAGCATGGGCTTGGGAGCCAGAGGACATGGGCTCTAATCCTGACTCTGCCACTTGTCTGCTGTGTGACCATGGGCAAGTCACTTAACTTCTCTTGGCCTCAGTTACCTATCTGTAAAATGGGGATTAAGACAGTGAGCCCCACGTGGGACAGGGACTGTGTCCAACCTGATTACCTGTATGTACCCAAACACTTGGAACAGTGCTTGGCACATAGTAAGTGTTTAACAAATACCATGATTAATTATTATCTACTCTCTCACATCTCACACAGTCAAGATTGCTGCACCAAAGGTTGCTACATTGATATTACTTGAATGTGCTCCAAGAACTTCATGTTGATGATCTTGTCTTGCTTGTTCATTCATTCATTCACTCAATCATATTTATTGAGTGCTTACTGTGTGCAGAGCACTGTACCGAGCACTTGGAAGGTACGTCTTGTTCGGGATTCTATCCTATCTATCAATCATATTTATTGAGCGCTTACCATGTGCAGAGCACTGTACTAAGCGCTTGGGAAGTACAAGTTGGCAACATATAGAGACAGTCCCTACCCAACAGTGGGCTCACAGTCTAGAAGGGGGAGACAGAGAACAAAACCAAACATATTAACAAAATAAAATGAATAGAATAGATATGTACTAGTAAAATAAATAAATAAATAAATAGAGTAATAAATATGTACAAACATATATACATATATACAGGTGCTGTGGGGAAGGGAAGGAGGTAAGACGGGGGGATGGAGAGGGGGACGAGGGGGAGAGGAAGGAAGGGGCTCAGTCTGGGAAGGCCTCCTGGAGTAGGTGAGCTCTCAGTAGGGCCTTGAAGGGAGGAAGAGAGCTAGCTTGGCGGATGGGCAGAGGGAGGGCATTCCAGGCCCGGGGGATGACGTGGGCCGGGGGTCGATGGCGGGACAGGCGAGAACGAGGCCCAGTGAGGAGATTAGTGGCAGAGGAGCGGAGGGTGCGGGCTGGGCTGGAGAAGGAGAGAAGGGAGGTGAGGTAGGAGGGGGCGAGGGGATGGACAGCCTTGAAGCCCAGGGTGAGGAGTTTCTGCCTGATGCGCAGATTGATTGGTAGCCACTGGAGATTTTTGAGGAGAGGAGTAACATGCCCAGAGCGTTTCAGGACAAAGACAATCAGGGCAGCAGCATGAAGTATGGATTGAAGTGGGGAGAGACACGAGGATGGGAGATCAGAGAGAAGGCTGATGTAGTAGTCCAGACAGGATAGGATGAGAGCTTGAACGAGCAGGGTAGCGGTTTGGATGGAGAGGAAAGGGCAGATCTTGGCAATGTTGCGGAGCTGAAACCGACAGGTTTTGGTGACGGCTTGGATGTGAGGGGTGAATGAGAGAGCGGAGTCGAGGATGACACCAAGGTTGCGGGCTTGTGAGACGGGAAGGATGGTAGTGCCGTCAACAGTGATGGGAAGGTCAGGGAGAGGGCAGGGTTTGGGAGGGAAGACAAGGAGTTCCGTCTTGGACATGTTGAGTTTTAGGTGGCGGGCAGACATCCAGATGGAGATGTCCTGAAGGCAGGAGGAGATGCGAGCCTGGAGGGAGGGGGAGAGAGAGCAGGGGCAGAGATGTAGATCTGGGTGTCATCAGCGTAGAGATGATAGCTGAAGCCGTGGGAGTGAATGAGGTCACCAAGGGAGTGAGTGTAGATCGAGAACAGAAGGGGACCAAAAACTGAACCTTGGGGAACCCCCACAGTAAGGGGATGGGAGGGGGAGGAGGAGCCTGCAAAAGGGACTGAGAATGAATGACTGGAGAGATAAGAGGAGAACCAGGAGAGGACGGAGTCTGTGAAGCCAAGGTCGGATAGCATGTTGAGGAAAAGGGGATGGTCCACAGTGTCGAAGGAAGCTGAGAGATCGAGGAGGATTAGGATAGAGTAGGAGCCGTTGGATTTGGCAAGCAGGAGGTCATTGGTGACCTTTGAGAGGGCAGTCTCCGTGGAATGTAGGGGATGGAAGCCAGACTGGAGGGGGGCGAGGAGAGAGGATTCTGAAAATAGCTCAGAATGTTAGGATTCTGAGGGTCATGGCTTTCCTTCAGAGAAGTGTAGAAGTGTTTTAACAACTTCAGAGTACCGTACTACACAGTTCTCCTGACTTCAAAATAGCTGCAACAAGCTGAAGAGATCTAAGCAGCTCATACTGGAGCTTGAAAGTGGAATATTCAAGACAAGTAAAGAAGACACTTCAGGCAAAGGGGAGTAGGCATACGAAATTTGTTCTCATGGGATGTGGATAAGCAGAAAACATTTATTTCAAAAAGGTTTTAGATAGTCATGGGCAATAGGCTATAAGAGAAGAAAGTTAGGGTTGGTATAAAGTACAGCTTTAATCAGGGAATGGATGGCAAAAAGTACAAGCAAGCATCTCAATCAATCATTTAGAGCCCATCTTCAAAGACTGACCCAAATCACATCTCTTCCAGGAAGCTTTCCCTGACTAATTTCTCATTTCGCCAACTTGTACTTCCCAAGCACTTAGTACAGTGCTCTGCACACAGTAAGCGCTCAATAAATATGATTGAATGTATTTCCCCATCCTAGCTTCTCCCCCTTATGTGTGACCTACACACTTGAATCTAAATCCCTAGATACTCACTCTACCGTCACCCCCACAACATTTATGTACATATTTTTAAACTCAGATACTTCATCTACCTATATTTTATTTTAGTATCCTCTGGATTGTAAGCTCTTTGAGGACAAGGATGTCTACTACTTCACTGTACTCTCCGAAGGGCTTAGTACAGTGCTACGAGCACAGTAATCACTCAGTAAATACTCCATTGATTTTTCTGACTTTGCTGAGCCCTTGAGAGAGTACAATAGAGTTGGTAGACAAGATCCTTGCTCTTGAGGATCTAACTTCTTCTCCAACTATCCACTGGTGCCAAGGTGATGTTTGGCCACCTCAAGGTGGGGAAAATGTGTTGTACCCTCTGGTTACATATTGCATTACTGGATTATTCTTCTCCAACTATCCACTGGTGCCAAGATGATGTTTGGCTGCCCCAAGGTGGGGAAAATTTGTTGTACCCTCTGGTTACATATTGCATTACTGCATCACTCTGCATATACTACACCAGGTACACAGAAAAACCTATTTACATCCTTCAAAAGTCTACCCTGAAACTCAAGCATTAACCTAGAGAGGACTTCTTGCTCCTTCAGCTGTTTTAGACTCATTGTAATCACCTCCCAGGCACCTATTAACAGGAGTAACACTCTGCACACAGTAAGCACACAATAAATCCCGGCTCCGCCAATGCCAGCTGTGTGACTTTGGGCAAGTCACTTCACTTCTCTGTGCCTCAGTTACCTCATCTGTAAAATTGGGATTAAGACTGTGAGCCCCACGTGGGACAACCTGATCACCTTGTAACCTCCCCAGCGTTTAGAGCAGTGCTTTGCACATAGTAAGCACTTAATAAATGCTATCACTATTATTATAATAAATAGGACAATAATGGTGTACAAAGCATTGAACTAAGCCTTGGAAAGTAGACTGGGAAGAGTGGTGAATCAGCATTCATTCATTCATTCATTCACTCATTCGTATTCATTGAGCACTTACTGTGTGCAGAGTACTGTACTAAGTGCTTGGGAAGTACAAGTCGGCAGCATATAGAGATGGTCCCTACCCAACAACGGGCTCACAGTCTAGGAAGGGGAGAGAGACAACAAAACAAAACATGTAGACAGGTGTCAAAACTGTCAGAATAAATAGAATTATAGCTATATGCATATCATTAATAAAATAGAGTAGTAAATGTGTACAAGTAAAATAGGGTCATAAATATGTACAAATATATACAAGCATGGCCTAGTGGAGAAAGCATGGGCCTGGCAATTAGAAAAACCTGGATTCTAATCTTGCCTCCACCACTTGTCTGCTGTGTGACCTTGGGAAAGTCACTTTTCACTTCTCTGTGCTTCAGTTCCAACATGTGTAAAATGGGGATTAAGCTTGTGAGCCCCATGTGGGGCAGGAATTGTGTCCAACCTGATAAGCTCTTATTCATTCATTCAATCATATTAATTGAGCGTTTACTGTTTGCAGAGCACTGTACTAAGCACTTGGGAGAGTATGATATTACAATAAACACATTATCTTGCTTATCAGCAAGTGCTTAGTACAGTGCCCTGCACATAGTAAGCGCTCAATAAATACGATTGATGATGATGATCTGCCCATAACAGCATGACTCAGTGGAAAGAGCACAGGCTTTGGAGTCAGAGGTCATGGGTTCAAATCCTTGCTCCGCCAACTGTCAGCTGTGTGACTTTGGGGAAGTCACTTCACTTCTCTGGGCCTCAGTTACCTCACCTGTAAAATGGGGATGAAGACTGTGAGCCCTCTGTGGGACAACCTGATCACCTTGTAACCTCCCCAGTGCTTAGAACAGTGCTTTGCACATAGTAAGAGCTTAATAAATGCCATCATCATTATTATTATAATGAGCTTACAATCTAGAGGGATGAGCTTATCTCAGCACTTAGTACGGTGTGTGGCACTAGTAAGCGCATAATAAAACCCATAAAAAAGTGCTTGTTGCTCAAGTGGCACAATGTCTAAGTCTAAAAGCAAGGGATAAGGGACTGATGGTAGAAACCAAGGAGAATATAATAATGTTAATAATGATAATGTAATAATAATAATAATATTTGTTGGTATGTGCTAAACACTATACTAGGTACAGGGGTAAACACAAGATAATCAGTCCCTGTGGGGTTTATAATCTAAGTAGGAGGGACAACAGGTATCAAATCTCTATTTTGCTAATGTGGGAACTGAAGCACAGAGAAGTGACTTGCCCAAGGTCATACAACAGGCAAGTAGCTAAACTGGGTTTAGAACTCTTTCCACCAGGCCAAGCTGCTTCACTGATATAACAATAAATATAACAATAAAAACCCTCAAACAACACAAGGCCAGGAAAAATAACAAAGAAAAAATAAAAACACAGAAGGTACTGTGGCTAGAGGAGCAGAAGTTAGGGCTCCTCAGGACTTGGAGTCCAACAGCCACAGCCCCCTTTACCATGTTCCCTGATGCAGCTGTCTCACTTCAGGCTGATGTTTAGGTAGTCCCCATTAGAGACTAGATACTGGACTACTTTCTATGATCCCATCTAAATCAGATCACTGTTCAAGTTTCCCTTCCCTTTGACAATGTGTTAGGAGAAAATCACTCCTTTTTATTTTACATTAAGAATATGATCAGTCAAGAACTCCTACTTACGTTTATTTCTGGATGCCTGGTTTATAAAATGAAATTAAATTCCACAAGCCCTGATAATAGTGCTGCTGTTCCAGTCCAAAAAACAGTGGAGACTCTAAGTCAGAATGCTGATTTGCATACTCATTTGCAAGCGATTCTAATGTTAGAGAGACCCTAACTCCAAGTATATAAAAACAGTTAAGCTACCACAACCTGCCACTCAATTACGCGCGATTCCTTCTACTCAGCGGCCTGCCCACACAAGATTCAAGCAAGCCGCTGAAGCAGCCGTCTTCTATGCTACATTCAGAGGAAAACCCGCTGGCTTTTTCATGATAAGCTCAGCGTGAGCACTCCCAAGGAGACACAGATAGTGATGAAAATGACAGCTCCCTAGTCCCCGCTGCCTGCAGACAGGCAGTTCCCTGACCCACCCATTCTAGGAAGGCCAAAGTCAGAAAACCAGCTTGGCATAACTTCCCCACAGTCTCCAGGCCTATTTGTAAATGCAAAAGCATAAATACATTATCAAATAGCCTCCCCATTCTCCTCATCATCATCAGTGGTATTTATTAAGTGCTTACCGTGTGCAGAGCACTGTATTAAGCACTATGTAGAGTACAATACACATAGTCCACACATTCCCTGCACATAGTGAGCTCCTCTGACCTATACACTGCTGACTTTCCCTCTTCTATCGTCTTATTCTCCATTTTACAGATGAGGTAACTGAGGCACTGAGAAGTTAATTTACTTGCCCAAGATCATACAGTAGACAAGTGGATTAGCACGAAGGGATTCTAACTCCCAGACTTGAGCTCTATCCACTAGACCACACTGCTTCCCTTGAACAGCTCTCCCTCATGTCTGCTGTGTGACCTTGGCAAATCACTTACCTTCTCCTTACCTCAGCTTCATCATCTGTAAAATGATGATTCAAGATCTATTGTCCCTCTTAGACTGTGAGTCCCATGTGAGACAGAGTCTGTGCCTGGCCTGATTATCTTGCATCTACTTTAGCACTTAGTACAAATAGTCAAAGCTTTCTAAATACCACAGTTATTATTATTAGATAGGACTTCTACAGCTTTAGGCCACAGAGAGGTTCTTCCCATTGGGAGATTCCTTTCAAAAAATAGATGTAGTCCATTGAATTCCTATGCTGCTCTGATTAAGCTTTAATGGGAGAGACTATTAATTAGCATTTTAGTTTAAAGCTCCCACCTTTCTTGATTCATGGAAATTTGCAACAAATTGAGTCAGAGAACTAAAGAAAAACTGCACCGGCTTTGATGTGATTTGAATTAGCGCAACTTGGAAATGTCTTCAACAACCTGAACAGCACAGAGAGGTTTTTGTATGGATAGCATTTAGCAAACCAGGCCAAATTTTTTTTTAGCTCTGAACTAATGGATGTACATGCCCAAGTCAAACTTCAAAGAGAAGAAATTAGACTTCTTACAAACCCATCCTTTCCAGTTTAGCATATAGCTTGCTATTCATAAAGGACCAGTGATACTGAGCTGATGTACATGCTCTTTCATCCTTCTGTTATATGCTTCTTATTATGAACACAAATAGAAGCCTGAATATATTGTGATTCAAAATTCTTCAGAGCATTTAAGGATTTTAAAGTCAAAGTTGAAGGTTTTATTTCAAAAAAATCTGGTAGTTCTGTCTTTACTTCTAAGTAAAACAATTTTAAGGGAGGAAAGAAAGATTATAAATCTGTCTGAAGGTCAATCAATCAATCAATGATATTTATTGAGTGTTGTGTTCAGGGCACTATAATAAATGCTTGGGAAGGTACAATTCAACAGAGTTGATAGATATGATCCCTGCCCATACGAAGCTTCCAGTCTACAGGACAACTTGTGAATGCTTCCCAAAATGGTAGCACCCAGTTTGCCTGATTAACCCTTTCACATCTAGGAAGTGTAGACAATATGCAGTTCAGGGAATTGGCATGGCATAGTGAATAGACCACGGGCATGGGAGTCAGAAGGCCTTGGGTTCTAATCCGGCTCCACCACTTGTCTGCTGTGAGACCTTGGGCAAGTCACTTCACTTCTCTGGGTCTCAGTTCCCTCATCTGTAAAATGGGGATTGAGACAGTGAGCCCCTCATGGGACAGGGACTGTGTCCAACCCAATTTGCTTGTATCCACCCCAGGGCTTAGTACAGTGCCTGGCACATAGTAAGCACTTAAATATCATAATCAATCAGTTCCAAGGTCAGAGACACCATTTTCCCTAAATTTAATCATCTTTCCTGTTTAAATGGGCAGCATACCAGCTCCAGAAAATTCACTCCATTATTTCAAACATGATATCCAAAGATGCTGCAGAGAGAATTCAATATCACTGGTCAGTCACACAGTGATGTGTGACTTCCAGCCTCTCCTTCCAAGGACTCAACTATTTTCTGTTCCTGAGATTAATGTGCCAAAACCATGCAGGAAGCATTGTCCCTGGCTGGGAACACTCTGAATACATTACTCAGTAGAGTTGCACCACAGTAAGAGCTTAATGAATGATATTACTTACTATTACTACTACTACTCTACTTATACATTGGAGAGGTGAACTTCCCACACCAATCTTAGGGTCACCTTATGGGACCCATTCTTCCCCTTAAAGTAGGGTAGACTCCAGTAATGAGATGAGAGGACAGAGGAGGAAAGAGAAGAATTTTCTCTCCTCTGCACCTGGGAAACAGTGTAGAATATGTTATAACTGCAGGAGAATTGGAGTAGAAGGATGTTCCTAGAAGAGAGTAGAGGTGAATAGGAGATTTGAACAAATAGGCAACAGCCCAAATACCTCTGAAAATACCACCCTCAATTTACCAATTTACCTATGCTTTAGATAGCTTTTCTGTTATATTATGTTAGCTTACGGCAAGATATTTCAAGGCTGTTTTCTGAATTTGTCCAGGACTAAGCTATAAGCTTAGTTTGATCCTGAAAAATGGAATTTTAACTCAGAATTGGAAGCATTAACCCTAAGATAGTAAGACAAATGCCATTTAATCTTTTCACAGTTCCATAGAACTAGTGGAACAATGCTGGTTTAAGGGTTGTGAACCTGTTTTGGAGCTATTTCATTGTTCTGTGTATCCTAGAATAGATTGCAAATGACACCATAAGCCAACTTTCTGACAGTCACTTGGCAGCAGAGAAAATTTCCACAAGTCTCTGAAGAAAACATATATCCAAATGGAAGCTCTCAAGTCCTGGATGTTATACATAAGGATTTAAATATGTATCGCTGACTTGTGAATGTTTTGAGTGTTTCCACATGAACAACTTCACATGCACCATTTTCTTTTCATTTTCAAATCTAGGTTAAACCATGCCTCTGAAATTAACCTCTTTTCCTATTCTAGAAAGGTTCACTGGAGAAACCTCCTTATTTGAAAAAGGGAAAGACAAGAATCATGGAGTAGCTGGGTGACATCAGGAGAAGTCTGAGGTAGGAAAAGCATTTGGAAGGGAGAAATAACAAAAGCATTGGAAGATGGAAGAAACCATCAGTGTGGAAAGTGAAGGCAGAGCTAGAGATAAATAGAAAGGCATGACACTATGGTCTCATGAAAAGATCCACGGTCTGGGAATCAGGAGATCAGGTCTACCACTGACTTGTTGAGTGAACTTGAATAATCAATCAACCAATCAATCGTATTTATTGAGCGCTTACTGTGTGCAGAGCACTGTACTAAGCACTTGGGAAGTACAAATTGGCAACATATAGAGACAGTCCCTACCCAACAGTGGGCTCACAGTCTAAAAGGGGGAGACAGAGAACAAAACCAAACATACTAACAAAATAAAATAAATAGAATAGATATGTATAAGTAAAATAAATAAATAGAGTAATAAATATGTACAAACATATATACATATATACAGGTGCTGTGGGGAAGGGATAAGTCACTTAAACCCTTCTGAACTTCAGTTTCATCATCTATGATATGGGTATAAGATGACCTGCTCTTCCCACCTTATAACTGTGAGCTCCATGTGAACCGTGGACAGTTTCTAATATGATTATAGGTATCAGTTAGGCAGCAAGGTCATACACAGACTGCTGTTGGAGTAAGAAAAGGTCAAAAAATATTCGAAGTTCAGCTTCCTTCCTACCCCCAAATGAAAGAAATCATGAAATTGGAATGACTCAGAAACTGAGTGCCAGTATAAGAATTGATGAAGCACATGGTAGGCTGACACTGTATCCTGCCCTGACTCAACTGAGAACACCAACCCAATCAACTAGAACCATATCATTCAAAAATAGATCTGTGATATTTCTCATATTGTGGGAAACTGGATAGCAGTCCCTATGTCAGGAGTGCTTTTATTCCCTTAAATTGAAACACCACTCAATCATCCACATTGACAGCTAGGTTTATGAGGAAAAGGAAGAGAAATAAATAGCCCATTACTATTTCATTCACTATTTGAATTCCTGAGGAGAAAATAGCCTCTGATCTGAAAAATAAGCTCCTTTTCTATCTTTGAAAAGGTTTTGGGCTTATTCTTTACATGCCCTGTCTCTTTTTCTTGAGGGAGAACAGCTTCCCTCCTTTCCAATGCACCATGAGAAACACTGGTTCCTAGTGGGTAGAGCACAGGCCTGGGAGACAGAAAGACCTTGCTTCTGCTGCGTGAACTTGGGCAAGCGGCGTGGCTCAGTGGAAAGAGCCAGGGCTTGGGAGTCAGAGGTCATGGGTTCTAATCCCGGCTCCGCCACTTGTCTGCTGTGTGAACTTGGGCAAGTCACTTAACTTCTCTGTGCCTCGGTTACCTCACCTGTAAAATGGGGATTAAGACTGTGAGCCCCACGGGGGACAACCTGATCTCCTTGTATCTACCCCAGTGCTTAGAACAGTGCTTGGTACATAGTAAATGCTTAACAAATACCATCATCATCTTCAAATCACTTAATGTCTCTATGCCTCAGGTACATCAACTGTAAAATGGGGATAAAGACTGTGAGTCTCCTGGGGGACATGGACTGTGTCTAACCTGATTATCTTCTTTCTACCCCAGGGCTTGGCATATAGTTTACTTTATTGTTTACTCTCCCAAGTGCTCAGTACAGTGCTCTGTACACAGTAAGCATGTAATAAATACGATTGAATGAATGAATGACAAGTGATTCATCCCCCTAAAGGTCCTTCATAAATCTTATGAGGGAACAGGAAATCTGGGAGCTGACAGATTTCATTGCTTCATTTCTGCTCTCGACTGCCCTGCCTTTCCGACATCGTTGAAATATCATGGGAGAAGTGGGTTGCCCTCTTTCCTTCAGGGGACAATCAGGGAATAGGGAGCATAGCACCATAGCTATATTCCCAAATATAGGGGAATACAATGGGCCTGGGAATAAGGGAACCTGGGTTCTAGTCCCAATTCTTAATAATAACTGTGTATTTGTTAAGTGCATACTATGTGCCAGGAACTGTACTAAGCGATGGGGTGGATATAAGCAAATTGGGTTGGACATAGTCCCTGTCCCACGTGGGGCTCGCAGTCTCAGTTACAGATGAGGTAACTGAGGCCCAGAGAAGTGAAATGACTTGCCCAAGGTCACACAGGAGACAAGTGGCAGAGCTAGGATTGCGTGCTCTGCACACAGTAAATGCTCAATAAATATGATTGAACCCATGACCTTCTGACTCTGAGACCTGTGCTCTATCCACTACGTCATGCTACTTCTCTAATTGCTCTTGATTGCTCTATAACCTTTTTAGTAGTATTTGTTCATTACTTACTATATACCAAGTACTTCCGAAGCACTTAGTACAGTGCTCTGCACACAGTAAGTGCTCAATAAATACGATTGATGATACCAGGCACTGTACTAAGGGCTGGGGTAGATAAAAGCTAATCAGATTAGACATAGTCCATCTCCCACGTGGAGCTCAGTGATAATCCCCATTTTACAGATGAGGTGAATGAGGCACAGAGAAGTTAAGCAACTTGCCCAAGATCACACAGTAGACAAATGGTGGAACCAGGATTAGAATCCAGGTTCTTCTGACTCACAACTCTGTATTTTACTCACCAGGTCATGCTGATTGACCTTGGGCAAGTCACTTGATTACCGGGTGACCTTGGGTAAGTCACAATTTCTCTGTGCCTCGGTTTCTTTATCTGTGAAAAATGGAGATTCAATACCTGTTGTCCTTTCCCCTTTTACTGTAAGCCCCATGATGGACCTTGTGCCTATCCCAGGCTTGGTAGAGTGCATAGCACATTGTAAGCACTTACTAAATAACACAATTATTCTTAGGGGAAACAACAAGGCAGATGGCGAAACTTCAGCGTCATTTGGTCAAGACTGGGAAGTTGTTGCCTCAGAACTGATAAATAAATAAACCGCCATGCATGAGTCAACTTCTCCGTTTCAGTTTCCTCAATTGTAAAATGGGGATTCAATGCTGTTCTCCCTCCTACATAGGCTGTGAGCCCCAGGGGACACAGAGTCTCTGTCCTACTAATTATCTTGGATCTACCCTATTTTTTAGAACAATGCTTTACACATAGTAAGTGCTTAACAAATACCATAAAATAAAATAAAAAAACCTATTAACCAGAGCATGATATGGTCTAATTTCAGGTGGATAAATCTGAATGATATACATGAAATAATAATAATAAAGCTGGTATTTGTTAAGCGCTTACTATGTGCAAAGCACTGTTCTAAGTGCTGGGGAGGTTACAAGGTGATCAGGTTGTCGCACGGGGGGCTCCCAGTTTTAATCCCCATTTTACAGATGAGGTAACTGAGGCACAGAGAAGTTAAGTACTAATCAATATTAATCAGTAATCAATATAATCAGTATTAATCAATAAATACGATTGATTGATTAAGTGGCTTGCGCAAGGTCACACAGCTGACAAGTGGCAGAGCAGGGATTCGAACCCATGACCTCTGACTCCCAAGCCCGTGCTCTTTCCACTGAGCCCTGCCGCCTCTCTAAATCCAGTGAGAGTCTCACTCAACTTTCTCATTCCCATCATGTGGATTTATAGCACATGATTTACCTTTTCCTCTATGAGCACATCACTGGATTCTAACCTTGGCACTTCTTCACCTTAAAAAACTTCCCTTTCCACTTATAGAAATTCAGTTCCCCTAAATGGCTGATTCTTGAAAATGAATATTACAAAGTTAGAATGATTTCTTCTGCCACTTATCAGTACTTTGAATTATTAAGAGTGAACTCTCAAGGTGACTTTTCAGTTCATTCCTGAATTACTGTTTTTTTGTGCAACTTCATGCCAAATTGCAAATAGTCAGACATTCCCCATTTACCCAGGATGAGTCAGGATTTATCCTGGGCAAGTAGTGAAGAATGACCTCCGGCATTTACCACTTGGGCACTTTCTTTGGTAAGGGGCTGCTTCTGAGACTGTAAGGCTGGCACAGTAACACATCCCATTATCTGTCCCAAATAATAATAATAATAATGATAATAATGGCATTTGCTAAGTGCTTACTATGTATCGAGCCAAGCAACAGGTGCCCAGAGCTTTGGAGCATGAGAGGGAAAAGAAATCCAGGTATTGTTAGTAGTTGACTAGACCCTGGAGAGCAGAGATAAAATAAATCTGGGGAAACACACAACCCAGGTTGTGTTGAACAATAAATGAATTAATGGTATTTACTGAAAGTTTACTGTGTGCAGAATACTGTACTAAGGATTCAGCACTGCAGTAAATGCTTGAGCACTGTACTAAGTACTGTACAACCCCAAGATCCATTAGGGTATTATTATTATTTTAGTGTTTCTATGGTGTATGTCCCAGGAACTGTACTAAGAGCTGGGTGAGATACAAGCCAATCATGTTGGGCACAGTCCATGTCACACAAAGGGCTAACAACATTAATCCTCATTTTACAGATGAGATTTACTGAGGTACAGAGATGTTAGGTGACTTTCCCAAGTCCTTCTTACTCCCAGGCCCATGCTCTATCCACTATTAAGTGCTTAGTATGAGTCAAGGACGGTTCTAAACACCAGAATATATATAAGTTAGTCAGGTCAGATTCATTCATTCAGTCGTATTTATTGAGTGCTTACTGTGTGCAGAGCACTGTACTAAGCGCTTGGGAAGTCCAAGTTGGCAACATGTAGAGACGGTCCCTACCCAACAGTGGGCTCACAGTCTAGAAGGGGGGAGACAGACAACAAAGCAAAACATATTAACAAAATAAAATAAATAGAATAAATATGTACAAATAAAATAGAATAATCAATATGTACAAATATATATATGTATAGGTGCTGTGGGGAGGGGAAGGAGGTAAGGCGGGGGGATGGGGAGGGGGAGGAGGGGGAGAGGAAGGAGGGGGCTCAGTCTGGGAAGGCCTCCTGGAGGAGGTGAGCCCTCAGTAGGGCTTTAAAGGGAAGATATGGTCCACCAGAGAGGCCCTGAACTTTGTGGAATAATCCACATGAGAATAATTGGTGCACAGATTCCCAGGAGTTTACTAAACTAAAGGCTTTTTCTTTTCTTTTTTTTTTTTTTGCTTTTTTGTAACCTAAGGATTATTTTTCCACAACAAAAAACCTCTGAAGTTCACTGCAGGTACACACAGCTATATTTCCTATTTCCTACTCAGCTAAGCCTTTAAAGAAAGACTTATGATATCAGCCAGTGAATGGGGTTGCATAAACCAACCACACAAAAGCCCAAAACTGGCCAAGGGGTAAATAGGACAGGAATGTAAGGCAGGCATTAATAGTGACGAAATGATTCCCTGACAATAAGTTGGGGAAAGTAGGTCTAGGTGTGGGATGACAACATCATCCTTCATGCCAGCAGCAATCCGGGGAAAAAATAAACTTCTTGGTCCCAGAGGCCCAGAGCCCAGCCAGAAGAACTAATTAGAATCAAGGTGACAGCAGTGAAATAGGAACAATAAATTAAGAAAGAGAAATGTAACCATGATTTTCTTGCAGTATTTCACTTTCCCTGGAAAAGTTATACAGATGGATTAGGCTGAACCTCCAGCAAAGTGCAATCATTTCTGAAAGACCTGCAATCATTCCCTTGTTGGCTACAGTAGGTTTTCCTTACCAGAATCAGGGGAATGTGTGGAAGGTCATGGATTCTTTGATTGAGTTTTGCCTATTATGAAACCCCAAACTTTCAATGACATATTTACAGCATTCATGGAAGTTTGTTTTGCAGAGGGACCCCAACAGACCACATATATATATATAGTCAGAGTATAATAATGATTATTATTGTTGCTACTATTATTACTATTATATTTGCTAAGTGCTTACAGTGTGTCAAGATCTGTTCTAAGTGCTCGGTTAGATACAAGATTATCATGTTGATCATAATCCCTGTCCCACATGGGGCTGTCTAAGTAGGAGGGTGAACAGGTAATGAATCCCCATTTTACATAAGAGAAAAATGAGGCACAGAGAAGTTAAGTGACTTGCCCAAGGTAAAACAGCAAGCAAGAGAGCCAGGACTAGAACACAGGTCCTCTGACTCCCAAGGTTGTGTTTTACCACTAGGCCATGCTTGCTTCTCAGTTGAAGGTAGAAAAATCATTCAGTTGTTGGGAACCACTAGGTCCAGTGATGTGAATAATTGGTATTGTTTTTTGAGAGCACCCAATTATCCAGGAAATTACAGAACCCTTTATTTTCTTTTGCTCTGAAGGCAAATTACTATAATTTAATAAAACATCAATGAATATGGATCTGTTTCCACCTGCTGGAATAAAACAAATATCCAGATTTAAAATTTCTCCTTACTCTCCTTCTCAGATGCCTTCCAGAATGCTTTTTGACTCCCTCCTCTTTTAATCCTTTTCTGTTTTGCATCTCCTTTCCCTTGACCTTGAAACTTGGATTCTTCTCCTGCCTCTGTCACTCGTTACTGCCCGGCAGAATGAAGCTGAAGAAGTTCACGCCAATTCTGGACTAGCGACCGATGGTGGGGAAGGGAGAGGAAAACCTCTTTGGGGCTGTCTTTAGATCCCTGATTGAATTTACCCCACCACTCCTGACCAAAACTGACTGTCGAAAAAGTGAGCTCCAATTGGACTTCATCATGAACAAACCAAACAGT
Organism: Tachyglossus aculeatus; assembly: GCF_015852505.1. Classification (NCBI taxonomy): domain Eukaryota; kingdom Metazoa; phylum Chordata; class Mammalia; order Monotremata; family Tachyglossidae; genus Tachyglossus; species Tachyglossus aculeatus. Next base: position 26,463,938 of record NC_052077.1, read on the forward strand.
GAACACAACTGCCCCTCACTATTTCCAACACCAAATATGGCCTAGAGCGGGAAAACAGCCACTTACACAGGTGTGACCCCACCACTCTCTGAGTCATAGGATCTCCAACTATAAAATGGGATTAATAACAAGAGACTTGTCCAGAAGAAACATCAAATATCTGCCCTGCACCTACTGGGAAAAAATGTGGGATGAAGAAAACATCTAACGGCTTTCCTGAAAATAGCACATTTGTTCCAAAAGTGCCCGGATGTGATATGCTTTATAAATCATGGCTAGAATGGACATAAAGAGCTCTAAACTCTTCAGAGTGAGAGACCTTTTAGCACATTGGACAACGATAGGAAATATTATATGACAGTGGCATACAACGTCCTTTTTGTACAATACTGATTGATCTTGGCCAAATTCTTGTGGGGCTGCAAGAAGACAAAGACCAGAGACTGCATCACTGAATCATGAGAGAGAAAGCTGCTCTGACCCGACAGCAGCTCTCAAAAGCAACTTGTTCCATTTGCAAGCCCACACACTCACCAAATCTTTCAGATTGAGATTTTTCTGGAGAATTGGAGGTGGGGAGAGTGTTAATATAATATCGTGTCCTAGTCAGGTTTGAGCTAAAGGTGTTTTTCAGACATACATTTTACAAAGGGAACTGTTTCTCTGAGGCAAATATGAATCCCTGCATTCTGAGTCATCTGCAGATCCAAACAGTGAATTGCGTCATTGCTCGGGAATGGTAGAGAACGGAGCTAACCCTTCAAACATCTCTAATGCAAGAGAACTCAAACAATGAAGATATTTCTCCTGTGTGGGAAGTGTAGAGGAGTTCAGACTCCTCCAGTGTAAATACAACCATCCTAGAGAAAATGAAAAAAAAGTTCAACTTCCATGATCTCTTCCTACTTAAAACTAAGCAAATCATCTTTTCTGATTTAGATCTTTTTTTGCTAGATAGTTGTGCCTTTTTTGACAGGGCAAAGTGAGGGTGGTTGAATAATGTAAAATTTAAATAATGTTTGACATAAATGTTCTTGGAAAACTCCAGAGAGAAACTCCTCTTCTCTCCCAACGAAAAAGTTTGATAAGAGACCTGAGCGATTTTGTCTATCACTAATCTATTTTCCCCGTCTGCAATGCATTTTATTAGATGTCTCTTCCTGTAGACTGCAAACTCCTTGTGGGCTAGGGTCACATTTTCCAACTCTATTATATTGTATTTTCCAAGTGATTAGTACAGTGCTCTGTACACACAAAGCACTCAGTAAATAGAATTGATAGATTGGTGGTATTTTACCCCAACTTCCAGTTATTGCCCTGCCAACTGAGAATCCAACTGATTGGCGAACAAAGTGAGAGGAGGGTCGCAAGAGCAGGAAAAGTGGAAAATATCTTTCTCCTAAGCCAGTCTCCCTTGTTCCCTAAACACACAGCATTCCAAAGGACATCTTCCAACATGGTTTTAGTTGGGGCTTGTAGGGTTCTTTAGACCCATCTCCTCTTCCACTGGCTTGTCAGTCCTCTTCCCTCACAGAGCCTGGCTGGGCCACTCTTGCTTAGTGTTTCCTTGAGCATTTTGTCAAAAGCTATCCCTGGCTTCTTTGCAACTATTGCAACTGTAGACTTCAGTTTCCTTATCTGCAAAATGGGGATTCATTTCTACTCCCTCTGACTTAGAAGATGAGCCGGGACAGGAACTCTGTCTGGTGTGATTATCTCAGTACAGTGCTTGGCACATAGAAAACCCTAACAAATATCATTAATATTATTATTATTATTATGACACTGGAGATCTGACCATCTCTGTGGGGAGTGTAAGTAAGCCAAAAATTTCTTTCTTCCCAATGTTTGAAGTGGTCTTGCCCAATTAAAAGAAAGCTTGGGGTCAGGCTAACTACCAAATCAATGGTATTTATTGAGCACTTACTATGTACTAAGTGCTTTGGAGAGTATGCCATGGCAGAGCTTTTTTTTCCCTTCTTTTTAAAATGATATTCTTTAAACACTTACTATGTAGGAGCTGTACTAAACGCTGAGTTGATAGACACATTCCCTGACACAACAAGCTAACAATCTAGAGGAAGAAACAGACATTAATGTATAAATATTCTAAGATATAATTTTAAAACAAGTACATAAGTGCTGGGGGGTTGAGGGTGGGGCAATTATCAAGTGTCCAAATGTCCCAGATCCGAAGTGAATGAAAAGTGCATGGAGAATGAGGACTCTCTCTAAACAAATGATATTTAGAGTCTTTGAGTGATTAAATCCAGTGATGCTGGCTCATTCCTAACAGTATAGCTATTACTGATAGTTAAGAACTGTCAGTTCCAAGAATGGTTTCTAGATGGACTGCACCCCAAAGAAACTTGCACCCCAGTTGCCCCAGCTTCAGTGCTGGAGAATGAAAAATGCTTGGCCATAAAGCATTTTTCTCTTCTACATGCTCAGCTTGAAATGAAAAGTCATTAAAATTCCCCATGAAAGGCTGACCATGTATTGCCATCACCTGACAGCATAAATAAAACCACTCAACATAAAGCTATTTTTACTCTTTTTAAAACGGAGCTCTGAAACTTAAAAAAGGCAAACACAATTGTAGTGTATGTTTTATTTTAAATGACTGAGAAAAAGATATCTAAAAACTTGCTAAGAACAAGAATTCAGTGAATCAGATCAAAAAACTAAATTAAAAAAATGTAAGGTGAAAAATGCCATAAGAGGGAGACAAACAGTTGCATTGCGGCAGACATTAATGAGAGCAACAGAAATGACATTTTTAGACCTGGGAAGTCATCTAGAGAAGGGAGAAACTTCAAATCCCTCCTGATCCATCAAGACTGCAGTGAAATGCACATTCCTTGGCAATATTTTAAAAGGGAGAATGAAAGTAGAAGAAAGCTTTGGGAGAAACCCTCTTCCCAAAAAGAGTTTCAGGAAATTACAATTATGGCAATTACCCTGAGTGCAGCATAAAGGGAGAAAAGTTTAAATCTGACACTGGGTCCACCTCTGCTCTCTATGATCTACATTTACTTTTGGGATGAGTAAAATTCATCTTCACTTTAGAAAAGAAAGTGAGGTCCTATTGTCACAACAATAGTTGGAAATTTTGGCTAGATAAGAAGCAGAATTGCGCAATGAATTGTGATTCAACAAAAGCTTCCTTTGTTGATTAGTTCTTATTTTCCAGTTAGGCTATTTGAAATAACCACAGACAACTCCTGCTGACAATTATGATTCTGTGTGGCCACTGGGTTTCAAGATATGTGTCCAGTCTTCCGGCTAATCAAGACGGCAATTGAAAAGAAGGATTTTGGATGTTTTCCTGCTTCTATAGATAGCGGGTTTAGTTCCATTAGATATCACAGCCTGTTCAGTGTCGAGTGAAACTGACTCATTTTCTCCCAGAAGTAAAAAAAAATCACCATCTTTCTTGACACACTAATATCCTAGGCCCTGAATGTCAGATTTCTTCCTATCTACAATTTTCAAGGAACTTTGTCCCTAAGGCAAAGTTTCAGAATCATCGTCCGGTTCAAGAGGAGCTTGGGATGGAAATTGTTCCTCACGTATGAACTAAGTCTCCATCTCTCCTTTATCATTTTCTTCATTCCTCCCTTCCTCTCCCACCCTCGTAACTCTCTAAAATCCAGTTATACTCCCTCTTATCCACCCTATCCCCTTTATCCATCCAACTTCACCCCTTCCCCTTCTGCCTTTTCCTATCCTTCTTCCTATTGTAAACTGGCAATTCCACTCTTTGTTCTCCTCTGTTCTTTCCTTCACTATCTCCTCATTCTCTCTGTCTCAAACTTTCTCTCTACTTCTCCCAATCTGCTCCTCCTTTTGCCTCCATCTCTCCCTCCCTCTTTAAATAGTATTTCTGCCTATTCCTCTCCCTTCTTCTCTCCAACTCTCACCCACTGGGAATCCAGAACATTTTCCCAGAAACAACTCTGTGACAGTATTATTATAAACCATCACATTTCTGAACTTTAAATGGTATATTATGCAACTTCATTTGCACTAAGCAGAATTACCCAATCTTCATCTAGCATTGGCTTGAATCGTTCCCAAAATGCTTATGAAGGATCACAAACTCATCCTCCTTGCCTCAAAAATAAGTACAAGTCTGACCCAGATCACCTCCAGTATCCCAATAGACAAGAATTTCTGGGCTCATTTGCTGCTTTCCTAAATGGGCATACTGCGAATGAAACGTGTCCCAGTTCCTTTCCAGACCAACCCAGTTATAATTCAGAGCTAAGCCCTCTATGCAGCCAGGCAAGGCCAGGGGGAACGTTAGAGCTCTGTGGGCAGAGAGATGGCAACTCTATATGTACAGTATGGCTTCTTTCAGTCATGAAGTATTTTATCATCGTTTGGGTCTGCCTCAGAGAGCCACATTCCACGACTGATTCCCTTCAGTACTGCCAACGACCCATAAATACATGGACTGCTACAACAAGCTAAACTGGATCGTGTCCTTAGAACCCGTTCCAGCATCCATAAATCTGAGAGGCGCCCTTGCCAAGGTAATAATAATAAAAATAATGATGGTATTTGTTAAGCACTAACTATGTGCAAAGCACTGTTCTAAGCACTGGGGAAGTTACAAGATGATCAGGTTGTCCCACGGGGGGCTCCCAGTTTTAATCCCCATTTTACAAATGAGGTAACTGAAGCCCAGAGAAGTTAAGTGACTTGCCCAGAGTCACATCACTGACAATTGGCAGAGCCGGGATTTGAACCCATGACCTCTGACTCCAAAGCCCCTGCTCTTTCCGCTGAGCCATGCTGCTTCTCCAGCAGACAGCAGCAGGAGGAATCCTGTTGCTTGTGACCATGGCTGTTAAAATCCAAGCTGACTTCCCTTGCAAAGCCTGCACCTGGGAGAGCACAGGCACCTGTGGTTGCTGGGGAAACAACAGAAAGCTAACAACTCTGTTTTCTTGATGGGAAGGGGGCTTGAGTGCCAACCAAACAACCATGCCAGCCTCAGAGTGTTAGTTCCTCCTCCACAGACTCTGTCTGAACTAAATGATCTTGAATATCACCCCAGGGCTTAGTACAGAGAGCTACACAGAAGGAGCACTTAATGAATATGATTATTAATAGTAACAATAGTAATAACATTTAAAAATGAGACCAGGCATCAAGATCCTCTGGAGAGCTGCAGAGCTTGTTGCTGATATCTGTGTTGTTTGCTAGAACAACTTTCACCCCCAAATCACTACCACCTGCCTTCCTTAGTCCACTGCTTCTGCCCTCCTGCCTAACCTCATCAAACATTGTAGCCTTATCCCCTCCCACCCTATTCTGAGAGTCTAGTCTCTCCCCTGCACAAAACAGAGGAATGATGTTACTACCTTTATTCCCTTCTCGATAGAATGGAAATCTTATCATGTTTTTTCTTTAGATAGTGAGGGACTAGGAGATCTTAAGAGTCAGACAGTCCTTAAAGGGGCTGTGGAGAAAACTGAGTTAGAGTGATAAAATCAGGAGCTGCCCCTCTAGACCATAAGCTGGTTGTGAGTAGAGAATGTGCCTGTCAACTTTGTATAAGTGCTTAGTACAGTGCTAGACACATGTAAGCTCTCAATAAATATGACATTGATTGGGGATCCATGTCTTAATCAATCAATCATTGGTATTTATTCAATTCTTAGCGAGTGCAGAGGACTGCAGTAAGTGCTTGGGAGAGTACAACAGAGCTGGTAGATACATTCCCTGCCCACAGTCAAGAAGGGGAGACAGACATAACATGAAGCAATACTTTATGGATCTATATGCTTAGAACAGTGCTTGGCACGTAAGTGCTTAACAAATACCATAATTACTATTATTATTAAGTGCTGTAGGGCTGAGGATTGGGTTAATTCTAAATGTCCAAAGGATAGATATCCAAATATACAGCTGATGCCAAAGGGAGAGAGAGTTGGGGAAAAGAGGGATTGATCGGGAAAGAGCTGTTGGCAAAGATGTTACATTAACGTAGTCCACAGAACATCACTGTCAGGGGTGGATTCCATGTGACCAGAAGGTCATTTACAGATCTGTTTGGCTGGCACTGTTACTATTAAGAGACTGTCACTCATTACCAAGCTGATTCTTATTTGAATGAAAATCTAACAGAAACACCAATACAATCTTCCTGACTTCTTTCCTCTGGGATTGAGTCCATCATTTCTGCGTGACTCCACGCTGAAGATAAGCAAATTCTTAAAGAACAATCTGGAGTTATTAGATTCATTTAATGGAAAAAATAACTATCTTTCACAAATGTCATTAAATGCTCCATATCACCATAGTTACTGAGTGAGCAACTCCTACATCACTTGGATCAAACGTTTTTAAATGGGGCTGGAAGATGAAGATCTTTCAAATCTATCAAACCTCCAAATGAATCCTTTCATTTTTCCCCACAGGTTTTAAAAATCAAGTGAATTTGCACATCAATAGAACTGCCGCCCTCAGAATCCACCTCTTCTTTCTGAGCTCCTGTAGTGAAAAACAACCTTCTGAATTCATGATGGATGACCTCATTCTGCCAGCTTGGAAGTCGGGAATTATGGAACGAGTGCCTATATAGACCTTTCCCAGAAGGCTGTAGAAATATAGAGACATCTTCTGAGTTGGTATCTTAGTTTCATCACTAGAGAGACATTAAAGAAATTGTCAGTCAAAAATATCTCACACTAGCGGGAAGTAAACATATGAACCAGTGGATGATACCCAAAATACTACCAACTCTGTTTTATTGTACTCTTCCAAGTGCTTAGTACAGTGCTCTGGATGCAGTAAGCACTCAGTAAATACCATTGATTGAAAATATACAGAACCCTGGGAAGGCCTTGGCAGTGGCTGCAATTGTTACAGTTACTGTGGCTGCATCGAGACTGTAAGCTCACTGTAGGAGGGAACGCGTCTGTTGTATTGTACTCTCCCAAGTGGTTAGTACAGTGCTCTGCACAGAGTAAGCGCTCAATAAATATGAGTGACTGACTTACTGACTGTGCCTGTTGGATTCTGAGCTGCAAGGAGCCTGAAACTTTTGTTTTCCCTTGGTGTACTTGCTCTTGTTTTATTGTAACAGAGAGGATCAAAATAAAGATAATTGAATGGATGAAAAATGGTGGAATGAATGTGTCCTCTGTGCCTCATGAATGAATAAGTCTTCTGTGCCTCAATTTCTCAGATCATTCAGACAAAACTCCTCAAATGACTCTTGTCTGGGATGGTTGTGGTTGTGGTTGTATGAGAGACACACAAAAAAAGTCTGAAATGACTCCACAAAAAACTATCCTTGAAGTGCCACATCAAGCCAATTCATCAGCACAGAATCCCTGATGTTTTCAACATTTACACTTTCTAAGCACTTCCAATATTTTGAATTTATCCACACTGCAATCCCTGGCTTCAGAGGGTTTGCATTCAAAGGTGCTTTGGCCAGCACATCACATACACAGTACAGGCAACAACATCAAATGCTTCCCGACATGTCTACAGGTCACCTTTAGTGTTCGTTATTACTAAGATGAATCATAAACATAATCGAAGAAGCATGGCTCAGTGGAAAGAGCACAGGCCTGGGAGTTAGAGGCCATGGGTTCGAATCCCAGCTCCACTAATTGTCAGCTGTGTGACCTTGGGCAAGCCACTTTTCTCATACCTCAGATACCTCATCTATAAAATGGGGATTAAGACTGTGAGCCCCCCGTGGGACAGCCTCTTCACCTTGTATCTCCCCAGTGCTTAGAACAGAGCTACGCACATAGTAAGCATTTAACAAATACCATCATTATTATTATAACAATAACGTGTAAAGGTGATTAATAATATGATTTAATAATAATGATAATAGTGATATTTGTTAAACACCTACTATGTGCCAAACACTGTACTGAGTGCTGAGATAGACACAAGATAATCAGGTCAGACTCAGTCCCTGTCCTACTTGGGTCTCACAGTCACAGGGGGAGGGAGAACAGGTATAGAATCCCCATTTTACAGATGAGGAAACTTAGGCCCAGAGCTATTGAGTGACTTGCCTTTGGTCACCCAACAGGCAAGGGGAAGAGACAGTATTGGAACCCAGATCCCCTGACTCCTGGGCCCATGCTTTTCCACTAAGTATTGCTTTTGTTGTGTTTCTTTTTCTGCCTGGATGTGGAAACAATCGAAACAGTCTCTCTCCTTTCACCTTACAGATGGTTGAAAAACCGGAACTCAACCTTATTCCCAACCTCATCTGTGGGAACTTCTGGAGGACACTGCCTGCATTTCAGAATCTGAGAGGGATCACATGGATTATTAATTGATGTACCTATTTTACCAAGCCCCAGCAACTTTGTAAAATACCAGATATTCATTAACTACTCCTAGCTAACTCCTTTTGGTATCACTGCAGGCTTCGCTTTGTGCTTAAGGGATAATTTTAAACACTCCTTACTTGCAGTTTGGAAGACCTGTTCTTACAGGCGTCAGTATTATGCTTCATTTGCCAAGCCCGATAGGCCTTGAGGTAACTGTGGTAAAGAAAAGAGTGCAAGATATCCTGCAGTGGAAACTTGACTCCAATTCTCCTGACTAGAAGAGAAGAAAAAGTCCCAGCTGCCAGGGCAAATTTTGCTCTGGTCTAATTGTAAGACTGAAGAGACCATTTATCAAGGGCCATAGGAAGTAAGGAAAGGAAATTAATGAAAGCCTAGTATCTGGAGTTAGTCCTGTCCTGTCCTATCCTATCAGTACTGTCGTGTCAGTCCCACCTTCACAACATTGCTAAAATCCTCCCTGTCTTCTCCATCCAAACTACTACTTTACTACAATCACTCATCTTATCCCACCTAAATTACTGCGTCAGCCTCCTTGCTGACCTCCCAATCTCCTGCCTCTCTCCACTCATACTTCATAATCCATACTTCATTCCACTGCCTGGATCATCTTTCTACAGAAACATTCAGGACATGCCACCCTCCACCTCAAAAATCTCCAGTATTTGCCTATCCACCTCCGTAACGAACAAAAACACCTCACCATTGGCTTTAAAGCACTCCATCACCTTGTCCCTTCTCATCTCACCTTGCTTCTCTCCTTCTACAACTCAGCTCTCATACTTCCCTTCTCTGGTGCTAACCTTCTCACTGTGCCTCCATTTCACCTCTCTTGCTGCCGACCCCTGGCCTAGGTCCTGCCTCTGGCCTGGAATGCCCTCCCTCCTCAAATTCACCAAACAATTACTCTACCCCCACTCCCTCAAAACCTTACTGAAGGCACACCTCCTCCAAGAGTCCTCCCCACACTAAACCCCACTTTTCCTCATCTCCCACTCCCTTCTGTAACATCCTAACTTCTTCCCTTTGCTCTCTCCCTGTCACAGCTCCACAGCACTTAAGTACATATCTATAATTGTATTTATTTGTATCGATGTCTGTTCACTTGTACTGATGTTACTCTAACTCTCTGGAGGTTGTGAGCTCATTATGGGCAGGGATTATCACTGTCATTGTCACTGTTTATTGTTGTACTGTACTTTCCCAAGTACTTAGTACAGTGCTCTGCACAGAGTAAACACTTAATACGATTGAATGAATGAATGAATGAATGAACAGAAACTTACAGCAGGTATTCTGTTCTGGATTGTGAGCCCACTGTTGGGTAGGGACTGTCTCTATATGTTGCCAACTTGTACTTCCCAAGTGCTTAGTACAGTGCTCTGCACACAATAAGCGCTCAATAAATACGATTGATTGATTGATTGATTGATTGAAATGTCTCAAAGTAGCTACTTAAACAGTGATTTTATATCCAGGGTAATTTGAAAACAATCACCCTGCCACGAGAGGTAGTGCAGAAGTCACTCCAATCACTTCTGACACCTTTAGCACTTATAATAATAATAATAATGATGGCATTTATTAAGTGCTTACTATGTGCAAAGCACTGTTCTAAGCGCTGGGGAGGTTACAAGGTGATCAGCTTGTCCCAAGGGGGGCTCACAGTCTTAATCCCCATTTTACAGATGAGGTAACTGAGGCACAGAGAAGTTAAGTGACTTGCCCAAAGTCACACAACTGACAATTGGCAGAGCCAGGATTTGAACCCCTGACCTCTGACTCAAAAGCCCGTACAAAATATTTATGCAGGTCAGTCTTTTGCCCTATAGCTCCCTTCTTTTTCAAGTCTCAGTATTTATGTTTAGTTAATTGAGTCTGGAAAGTCTCCCTCACTACATGGTAAATCTTACTGGGCAGGGAGAGTGTCTGGTTTTCCCCTCATATTGAACCAATACAGATATTTCATGAATATTCTTTATTAATGATCCAGTGGGAGGCCCTTGCCACTCGACCAGTGATTGGTCATGCCACTTGCTTAAGGGCAAATCTTTTTCAGCCTACCCCAATCCAGAGTAATCAATCGTATTGAGTCCTTACCATGTGCAGAGCACTCTACTAGGCGATTAGGAGAGTACAACAGAGTTGGTAGACACGTTCCCTGCCCACAACTCTCCCACAATATAGACGGGGAGACAGACATTAATACAAACACATTACAGATACCTACATAAGTGCTGTGGGGCTGAGAGGAGGGGTGAATAAAGGGAGTAAATCAAGGTGGTGGAGAAGGGATTGGGAGAAAAGGAAATGAAGGTTGGAGTCAGGGAAGGCCTCTTGGAGGAGATGTGCCAACAATAAGGCTTTGAAGGTGGGGAGAGTAATATTCTTTTGGATATGAAGAGGGAGGATGACCCAGGCCCAAGGCAGAACATGGGTGAGAAGTTGGTGGTGAGAAAGATGAGACTGAGGTACAGTCAGATTTCCTGTCTCTCCAGTCTCTTTCATCTATTCACTGTCTCACCCTCTCTTTTCCCCACTTTTTGACCCCATTGTTGATAGGTGTGGCATCCTTTCCCTCTACTGGGCTTCTACAGGCTGAGATTGTGAGGCTTGAAAAGACATATGGATGGCAGAGTGAAGGATGTCCACCCTGCTCGAGCAAAAGATTTCAGATAATTCAAATACAAAAAAGGAATTCACTTCGTATTGGAAAATGAATACAAAACCCCCCAAAACTATTCTCTCCACTCGGCTGAGAACTTGCATTCCAAATCTTATACCTTAGTCCATTTTTAATGGTTGATTTTTTGCAAACCCTTGAAACTGGAATGTTTATGAAGCAAATGCTGACAATATTAAGTCTGGCAGGCACACTGATACCACTTTATTTAGATGAAAATTTAATGATATCAACTAAATCTGAAAAATGAAGCAATGAAAAAGAAGCACAGCATTTATAAGCCATTTCTTCAATAAAGTAATATCAATATTAATACACCACCACTCCCACACACACACACACACACACACACACACACACACACACACACACACACACATTTGCACCAGCCAACTTCAAAACGTCAACAATTGGGGGAAAATACCAAGCCTCACATCCTGAAACCCCTAAATAATTGACAACTAGTTTTGCAGAAGGATAAATACTGTAAAATGAGCTTGTGCTTTCTTCTTCTTATTCAAACCCCTGGAAGCATACTGAAGAACCCAGAACATGCTAAGTGAGGTGCTGGTGAGTCACTCTTCCAGTGAGATAAAAATAAAACTGAGATACACCTGAGTAACACTGAGTTAAGGTAGGGGTTGCAGATTAAAAAATAAAGTCAGTCCATTTTCCAAACATAAAGAAAAATGAAAGATGGTAGGGAGAGTCATTTCAGAGACTAAAGCAGTATCCAGGATCTCATGAACTGAAGCAGTTTCAACAAAATGAGAGGATCATCCTGGATTTGGCTTCTCTTCACTGAAGCACTTGGGAGAGTTCAATATAACAGAGTCGGTAAATAAATTCCCTGCTCACAGTGAGCTTACAGTCTAGCAGGAAAGCCAGCCAGATATGGAACCAGAACCTCTCTCTTGAATCTAACGAAGTCCTAATATCCCAGGACTAGATTTTCAATTTATTATTTGGGCCTTTTGCTTATCCTTTCCCATCTTTGCCTACCTTTATAACCGGCCCTTGTGGGCTGGACTGGCCCTTTAGTATCATGGAAAAATCTTGGTGGGTTAGTGCTCACGTGGATGGATCTTAACTGCTCTGTAGAGCTCCTCAGTTGGGGTCTGATTTACATAAGAGTTGTTTGAGTGGTTTAGGAAGTTGCAAAGGAAAATGCCTTCTACTACTGAAGACAAGAAGTAATCTTTGAAGAATCACTGTAGATGACTGTCCCTAGAAGCAGACACTCACAAAAACATGCAATTGATTACAAATTGCTTTCTCAAATCAGTCAGCCATTATGGGCTGATAAGAAGGATGAATTATCCTGAGGTGATATAACAGCCTGAACTAGTGAAGGCACACACATCTAAAAGTCTATTTTGGCAACAACAGTGTTAGGCACTGTCTCAGAATTCCTTTAGCTAGGCAGCACGGTGACCAAAGATGCAATGATAGAAAATTTGTGGGCATAGAATGTGTGTGCTATATTTTTATACTGTACTTTCCCAAGCACTTAGTACAGTGTTCTGCACACAGTAAGTGCTCAATAAATATGATGGAATGATTGATCATTTCCCTTATCTGTTCTCACTACTGGGTCAACTATGCATTTGGCTGTGTACCCCTAATGCACTTTGATATGCAATCAATCAATCCAGTCCTACATATTGAGTGCTTACTCTGTACAGAGAGTACAATTCACCCCAGCCCCACAACACTTATGCAGCTATTCTTATGCTCTACTATTTCCCTTATCTACTTTAATGCCTGTCTATCCCTGTAGACCATAAGATCCTAGTGGGCAGAGATTTTGTCTACCATCTACATTGCATTGTACTTTCCCAAGTGCTTAGTACAGTGCTCTGCACACAGTAAGCACTCAATAAATATCACTGATTGATTGAAGTAGAAAAGTGAATCAAGACGACCAGTACATCCTTCAGGAGATTGTCAAACAGAATGTAACAGCAGGCTGGTAACAAGTTCCAGTCCTAGTAAAGGTCTGAAGCTGTGTAGTATTGTCCAACCTTTTCTACAACTGGGAGGCCTGGAAAATACATACGCATCACAAGCAGATGCAATTCTACCAGCATCACTTAGGGGCCAGGGTCAACATCAAGTAGCAGGACAGAATCCCAAACAATAAAGTCCCGAAATAAAGTCAGTCTCCTACCACTGAAGGTATTCTTGCTGCAGCACAGTTGGACTTAATGGGATATGGGAGGAGAGTGAATAACAGCAGGATACCCAAGCAGCTTCAGTATGACAAACTGAATTTGGAAAATTGAAAGCAAGGGCAACTGAAACAATTTAAGGTATGAAAAACAGAGCCTCAGATAACACAGCATCTCAGTTGGAAGTTTGGAGTTAGCTGCTGCAGATAGGCTACCGTGATTCACTGCAATCCCAAAAAGAGCAATCAGGGAAAAAGACTATATAAGAACTATGAAATAAAGTGACAGAGCTGCAGGTAACAAAAATGGCAACGCAACTACTCAAAGCCTCGTTTTCCTCATCTTTAAAATGGGGATTAAATTCAATCCTACTTACACTGAGAAGCCTTTTCTGAAATACATTCATTGGTGAATTTCATTGTCGTCTTTGAGCGTAAAGTATAACCACAAATACACACAAACACACACTCACACAGACATGCTACTACCTATAGCTTCAAATCATTAATGCAACTGTATAAATTCTAGAAGGAGGATAAAAAGAAATTATACCATCTGATGTACTTGAACTAATTTGCATATTCTATCAAATTAACTTAATCCATGCTAAGGCATTTTTCAATTAACCTGCCAATCCCACATATCCGATCTGGGATTTAATTATTGTAGCTATATATGTGCTTGGAATATTTTAGCCAGAGGGTTCGAGTGAACTATTTTCTATTATCCCTATAGCTTTACATGTGACTTTTTCCCAGTAGTTGCCTGGTGAAGAAATGTACCAAAATGTTGTCTTTTAATATTGTGATAGTATTACAAATAGATTTTTCAACTTCTAAAGACTCTTGCTCTCCTCCATTTTCAAAGTGTGAAGGAATTCTGTTTGGTGACATGTCTCCAATTTTACACATATATAGTTTGAGTTATTTATACTTAATGAACAATAACATTTCACTTATCTAAATTTGGGAAGCTATCCAAGTAATTTCTGAAAAAATAATACTGTCTATCTCTCCAGTCTCTCTACTTATTACTTCTTAGATAATGAAAAAGTCCTGCAATGCCACCGATAGTTGTCTGAATTATAGTGTTAATAATAACAAGCAGCTATAAATATTAGAAGCTTTACAGGATAGCAAATGACTGTCTGAACATTTGCTGGCAGTGAGCTTATTCTTTATTAGATTTATACTTTTGATGTCACTTAAAATTTTCAGAAACTCTGTCAATTGTTATGGTAGTCATTAAGCACCTCATATTTTCCCAATTGTGGGTTAAGTACTGAAGTAGATACAAGATAATCAAAGCAGGCACAGTCCTTATTCTGCATGGCATTCCAAGTTTTAGACACAGACAGGACCAGTCCCGTATTCCCATTTTACAGATGAGGAGACAGATATGTAGGGACTATATTCACATATCAGGTAGTGGCAGTGTTGGAATTGGGCCTTCAGTCTCCTGCTTCCCAGTCAAGATCAAGCTCTCTCCCTAATTTAACCATTGAACCCTTTATTGCTTGGGTTAGTTAGGACGTATTGATAATTATCACAGTTTTATAGGAAGAGGATGTGTACTAAAATAAATCAGACTGATCTGATATCAGTGGCTATGAATTCCTTTACCTCTGCACTGAATGGGCTTCTCTGATTTCAGAAAGAATCATAAGTAGATAACAAGGAATTAGGGGACAGTCCTTAAAAGTAACATGCTGTGCTCCTGATTTTCAATATTTTTCTGTCCACGGTTCCTATTCTGAATTCCTTGCACACTGGGATTCCTCAATAAACACAAAAACTGATACTTCTACCTTTATCTAATATAACCTTCATGTTTTCCCACTCTAAATTCACAATAGAAACAAGACAATGCAGTTTGTTTCTATGAATATACTAATATCCTGGAAATAAAGGAGAGGTGCATTATCTATCTTGCAATAATTAGCTAGAAATGAGTAGAGTGTTCTTTATACCCTCCCTAATTACTTCTACTTGAACAAATTAGAAAGAATCCTATTGTTTCTTCTCTTGTTAATGGTAATTTTGAGACTATGAATAATTATTTCCATATGGACTAGTGCTCTACAGCTTTTGTTCTTTGGGTAATTAGTATCTAAAACCATCACCTCCTGTAGATTTTCTGCCAGCATTACCATTTAGAGGTATGAGAATTTACAACCAGCAAAACATGTATTAGAGTCCTATTTAATTTCCTTCACTTCTAGACACCCTGACAAGGTGAAAAATAAGAGAACCAAACACTACACATGTCAAGACAGAGTGGTCAAAAAAATCATATGTTCCCTGTTCTTTAACACTGAAAAAATGATCAGAGAAGAGTGCAAGTAGGAAGTTTACAGCTGGCCTTGTTTATGATTTGTGCTAATGATTCAATTCATCAGGATTCCACAGAACATTTGTTTAAACTGGAAATTTCCTCTGAATATGATTCAGAACATGTCCCAGATCTAGAGATGCTGAAAGTTCTTTCAGTTTAATTTTTTACTGGTTCATTTTAGGTTTGATCCCAATTTGCTGAAAAGGATCTGACAAGAGCTATTTTTGTTAAACTAGAAGAGTGGCATCTGTAGCAGTAGATGCCTGATGTAAGATTCAGGGAGATAGTCACAGTCATTTATTGCAGCTAAAACTGGTATCATTTATAGCATTCAGTAAAATAATTCAAATAGACATTTGAAAAAAAACACTACCAGCTTCTTAGGAATAAACTGATTTATGGTACTTATGGATCGCTTACCGTGTGCAGAGCACTGAACTCTTGGGAGAATACAACAGAATTAGTAGGCATGTTCCCTACCCATATAAAACCTGTAGTCTAGGGTGGAAAACAGACATTAAAATAAAATGGATATGTATGTAAATGGTTGTGGGAGAGAGTGGGGTGAAAATCAAGTGCTTAAAGGGTACATATTCCAGGGCGTAGGTGACACAGAAGGAGAGGGAGTAGGGGAAATGAGGTCTTAGGGAAGACTTCCTGGAGAAAATGTGACCTTAATATGGCTTAGAAAGTGGGGAGAGTGATTATCTGTCATATATGAATCGAGAGAGTTCCAGGCAAGGGGGAGGACATGGGCAAGATCCGGTACAGTGAGCAAGTTAGAAATGGAGGAGTGAAGTATGAGGCCTGGGTTGTTGTAAAAAATCAGGAAGATTGGAGGAGGTGAAGTGATTAAATGCTTTAAAGCCAATGGTAAGAGCTTTCTGTTTAACATGGAGCTGGATGGACAACCACAAAAATGATCCAGGCATCTGAGTGAAGTAAAGACCGAAGTAACAACTCTACCATTACCAATCAATTTTCTATCTAATGAAGGGTGGATTGATAACTAATTGTTTTTGCTACAATGTTGATCTTACTTTGCCTAGAAACTGTCTTTCTGGGCTCCTGGCGGCATTTTTTTATGGTATTTGTTAAATCATTACTGTGGGCCAGGCCCTATACTAAGCCCTAAGGTAGAGACAAGCTAACCAGGTTGGCAGTCCATGTCCTACATGGGGCTCACAGTCTTAATCTCCATTTTATAGATGAGGTAACTGAGGCCCAAAGAAGTTAAGTGACTTGAACAAGGTCATACGGTAGACAAGTGGAAGTGCCAGGATTAGAACCCAGGTCCTTCTGAATCCCAGGCCTATGCTCTATCCACTAGGCCACGTAGCATACTATGATAAGTGGCAGCATTTACGTTGCCAACTTGTACTTCCCAAGCGCTTAGTACAGTGCTCTGCACACAGTAAGCGCTCAATAAATACGATTGAATGAATGAATGATTAAACTGGTGTACGTGCCTCTCGAATGGCCAGGGTGCATGATTAATAACATGATTAATAACATTATTAATGCATGATTAATAGAGAAGCAGCATGGTTTAGTGGAAAGAGCCCGGGCTTTGGAGTCAGAGGTCATGGGTTCAAATCCTGGCTCTGCCAACTGTCAGCCGTGTGACTTTGGGCAAGTCACTTAACTTCTCTGTGCCTCAGTTACCTCATCCGTAAAATGGGGATTAAGACTGTGAGCCCCCCGTGGGACAACCTGATCACCTTGTAACCTCCCCAGCGCTTAGAACAGTGCTTTGCACATAGTAAGCGCTTAATAAATGCCATCAAAAAAATTAAGAAAAAATAACCTCCGGTGGCATGGAGTCCCTGCTCTGCCCCTCCCCAATTCACCCACCACTAGTCTTTCTGGGATTGGAGTCGGCCCACAGTCTCTTAGGCTAGGGACAAAGATGGAAGATAGTAAAACCTAAACATATAGTCTGCCAATCAGGTCAAAATGGTGAACCACATTCCTGAGCCAGACTCTGAGGCAGCACTAGTGATCTATGCAGTCTCATGTCTTGGAACATTTAAGATGACCTATTTGCTGAAACTCTATCAATATGTCTTAGGTATTTCAAACCAAACCCACTAAATAATGTTATTGGATTTAGGATCCAATGGGATGTCATTATTCTGACAGTCAACCAACTCAGTTCTATCTATTGAGCACCAACTCTGAGAAGAGCACTGTATCAAGCGCATGAGCATGCACAATAGGGTTAGTAAGCATAATACTTGACCTCGAGGAATCTAGTGAAGGAGACAGACACTAAAACAGGTAGGGGAAACAGGAGGATTTAAAGATATGAACATAAGTGATTTTGTCGGGTAAGTGAATGAGTGCTTCAGCAGTATGGATTCAATACATAGACCAGGCGATGAAGGGAAAATAGAGTGGAAAGATAAGAAATTAGGCAGGGAAGACCTCCAAGAGGAGATATCATTTCAATAGGATTTTAAAGATAGTGAGAGTAGTGGTATGCCAGATATAAAGGGGGAAAAAGTTTCAGGGATGAGGGCAGGAATGATCATGAGGTCAAACGTGAAAGAGGCAAATCTAAGACCCGGTGAATTCCAATTGCTGGTTTCCCCTTCAGCCAGTTCAATTCCTGCTCTCCTACCATTCACTTGTTCTGTGTTACAGAACATGATTAGAAAAGGATTGGTTAGTAGTGTTAGTAGACAGTAGTAGTTAGTAGACGAGCTATAATAGAATTATAGCTATAATTCTATTTATTCTGACGGTTTTGACACCTGTCTGCATGTTTTGTTTTGTTGTCTGTCTCCCCCTTCTAGACTGTGAGCCCGTTGTTGGGTAGGGACCATCTCTACATGTTGCCAACTTGTACTTCCCAAGAGCTTAGTACAATGCTCTGCACACAGTAAGCGCTCAATAAATACAACTGATTTTGAATGGTGACAAGAGCAAAGCAGGTTTTACCCTGGATTAACCTTTCAATTAATCAGCACTTACATGACTGGGCATTTGGTATTTCCCCCACCCTCAACCCCACAGCACTTAGGTAAATATATATACATTATTTTTTTATTTTAATGTCTGTCTCTCCCTCTATTCTTCTTGTGGGCAGAGACCAGGTCTACTATTTTCTGTTGTATTGTGCTCTCCCAATTGCTTAGTATAGTGCTCTGTACATAGTAAGCACTCAATAAATATCATTGATTGATTGACACGACATTTGCAGGAACCATGTCTACTAACTCTTTTCTGTTGTATTTTGCTCATCCAAGTGCTTAGTACAGTGCTCTGCACGCAGTAAGCACTCAATAAATACAATTGAATGAATTTGCTCAGAATAACTGCAAAGACACTGGCTTCTTCTTCCCCCAAGTTTAGCAAAGTTCAGTATTTCTGGAGGCAGAAGTTAGAGTCACTTAAATTGCGGCATGGTGTCTATTAGACATCAGAAATGTAAATGCTCCAATCAAACCATTATATTATTGGTAGGAGAAGCAGGAGTTGTAATCAGGTCTAACACCAAAGGCTACTGAATTTATAAAGTCTCGCCAGTTTTCACTCTGACAGCACCTCCAGGGGATCTGGGACAATTGTCAGTGACACTGTGCTTAGTTATCCTTAGTGAATGCCTAAAGGCTGGCTGTGAATAACATGAGGAAAACTTGACTGGTGATTGTGCTGAAGGGAGAAAAACAACTTGTCACTGACGGAAGATGGAGACACTAATAGAACTTTTAATACCATACCTTAGAATTTACATGTCTTTTATTTTATCCCATAGGTCTCTTTGTGCTGCCCTTGGTTACACATTTATTTGGGACCATCCTGTAGCTACTGGGCTAGTTTTGTAATAATAAAGGAAGAGGGAGAGAAAGAGACCCAAAGAGGGAGAAAGAGAGAGAGAGAAAGAGAAAGGGACAGAGAGGGAGAAAGAGAGAAAAAGAGGGACAAAAGGAGTGGGAAGAAAAGGGTGGGGGGGGAACGAGGAAGAAGAGAGAGAGGGAGAGACATATGGGAGAGAAGAAAAGAAAGAGAAAGAGGGAGAAAGAAGCACCACATTCCATATAATGCATTTAGCATCTCCAAAAGCAGTAATTCTGGCTCTTTCATTTGTTTTTTTTTAACACAGTTCATAGTTTCTACTGGGCTTCTGTGCATATAACGCATTTTTCTGTGGGTGTTGAAGTGGCTCCAATTTACTTCTTCTCAGCTCACCATATTACAGCATTTTCCCTGAGATTGATTTTAAACTCCAAAACAAAACTCTCAGAGAAATTTTGCCCCAGCTAGAATTACACTTATCAGTCCGGCTATTTCCAGCTTCTGTGGGTCTTATCTACGCTATTGAAGTGTTCTGAAAAATGAAGGCACAGCAGTCTCTGTTATACTTTGATTAGAGTAGGGACCATGTTTTTAAATATGCTTTAATTTCTACCCATCTTTGGTGAAAAAAAATTTTTCAATTTTAGCTAATATGCAAAAGCTTTGTTCAAAACAATTTGGTGTGTACTACAAAATCATTCCTGAATTTAAGAAGCTGTCTTTCGCTAAATCTGTATTACAAATTAGAGAGTATTTTGACTACTCTTTGATTTTTAGGCATTGTTTCTAATTAGAAGCATATTGGAAAGTGTTTTGCACCATACAACTGGAGTACTTGAAAAACATTTAGTGTTTTGATATTCATACTTCTATTCAAATGGAAGGAGACAGTGATGCTGAGAGACAAGGATTGCGTGGGTGTTGGAAGGTGGGGAGGGGGTCTATAATTGAAATGATGAAGTACAGATGGAACTTTTCCAGAATTATTATCTCTGGCAGAAAACATTAGGTTTTGATTAGAACCTTGTTTCCCTAGTTTGGAACACAATTCTGTTAGTACAGTGCTCTGCGCACAGTAAGCGCTGAATAAGTACAATTGAATGAATGAATGAAGATGCTTAATAATGATCATGGAATTTATTAAGCGTTTACTATGTGCAAAGCACTGTTCTAAGCACTGGGGAGGTTACAAAGTAACTTGCTTAACTGTAACTATGTTATGTTACTTGGGCAGTGTATTTCTCTTTTCTAATCATTGGATCATTGGACTTCAGATAAGTTTACTTACCTATTCTATAAGCTCTCTGTGGGCAGGAAATGTATCTATGAATTCTACTGTATTGTACTCTTGCAAGTGCTCAGTACAATGCTCTGAACACAGTAAATGATCAAATAAATAGCACTGATTTATTGATAACTAAGGAATCCCTATCACTTGGGCATCATTTTTAAGGACATATATCTCATTATTATTTGCGTGTGCTTCCACCTCAATCTGCCATTTCACTACATCTTCATTGTCCCCACTCCTTGTCGTATTACGAATTCTTTGCTTTAACAACTGTAATCTCTTGCTCAGTCTCCCTGTCTTCAGCCTCACTCAAATAGAATTTATCTCAAATGTGGCCACTAAAACCAGCTGTATATAGCACACACTGCAGCTTCATAGTGCTACCCCCACAAAAACATTTGCTGCCCACCTCCTTCAATAATTACTGCTGATACTTACTGAAATCCCTCCTCCTTGTGAAGCATACCTCAATCCCCAATACCATCTCAGGACCTGTTTTGCCAATCAGTAGAGAGCTATTATGATCAAAAAAGCAGTTCAAAATACATTATATACGTTCTTATGGGTACACGTCATATATACAATCAGTAGAATACAATGACTTTTGTTCTATTCATTCATTAATCCCATTAGTATTTGCTAGGAACCTGTCATTTTTCCTCATATTAAATTCCATATTAATGTCTATCTCCCTCTCCCAACTAAGCTCATTATGGGCAGGGAATGTGACTGCTAGGTCTGTTGTATTGTACTCTCCCAAGCACGTAGTACATTGCCCTGCAAAGAGTAAGAGCTCAGTAAAAATGATTAATTGATGCTAGATCCAAATCACTGTGCTAAACCCTGGAGGAAAAATACAAGTTTGAGAATTAGTTATGATCTCAGTATGTTCATTCACTCCTTCATTCACTCATTCAATCATATTTATTGAGCACTTACTGTGTGCAGAGCACTGTACTAAGCACTTCAGAAGTACAAGTTGGCAACATATAGAGATGGTCCCTACCCAACAGCAGGTTCACAGTCTAGAAGGGGGAGACAGACAACAAAACGAAACATATTAACAAAATAAAATAAATAGAATAAATACGTACAAGTAAAATAAATAGAGTAATAAATATGTACAAACATATACACATATATATAGGTGCTGTGGGGAAGGGAAGGAGGTAAGGCAGGGAGATGGGGACAGGGAGGAGGGGGAGAGGAAGGAGGGGGCTCAGTCTGGGAAGGCCTCCTGGAGGAGGTGAGCTCTCAGTAGGGCTTTGAAGGGAAGTAGAGAGCTAGCCCGAGGGAGGGCATTCCAGGCCAGGGGGAGGACGTGGGCCAGGGATCGATGGCGGGACAGGCGAGAATGAGGCACAGTGAGGAGGTTAGCAGCAGAGGAGCGGAGGGTGCGGGCTTGGCTGTAGAAGGAAAGAAGGGAGGTGAGATAGGAGGGGGCGAGGTGATGGACAGCCTTGAAGCCAAGAGTGAGGAGTTGTTGCCCGATGCGTAGGTTGATTGGTAGCTACTAGAGATTTTTGAGGAGGGGAGTAACATGCCCAGAGCGTTTCTGGACAAAGATGATCTGGGCAGCGGCGTGAAGTATAGATTGAAGTGGGGAGAGACAGAAGGATGGGAGATCAGAGAGGAGGCTGATGCAGTAATCCAGTCGGGATAGAATGAAAGATTGAACCAGCAGGGTAGCAGTTTGGACGGAGAAGAAAGGGCGGATCTTGGCGATGTTAAGGAGGTGAGACCAGCAGGTTTTAGTGATGGACTGGATGTGAGGGGTGAACAAGAGAGCAGAGTCGAGGATGACACCAACGTTGCGGGCTTGTGAGACTGGAAGGATGGTAGTGCATCAACAGTGATGGGAAAGTCAGGGAGAAGGCAGGGTTTGGGAGGGAAGCTAAGGAGTTCAGTCTTGGACATATTGAGTTTTAGATGGCGGGCAGACATCCAGATGGAGATGTCTTGAAGGCAGGAGGAGACACGAGCCTGAAGGGAGGGAGAGAGCATTCACAACAACTCTGCAAGCCACAGTTAGGAATGATCAGAATTTAAGCAGCCATATTGTTCTTCTTACAAGAGTTTATTGCAAACTAAATACAGAAGCCAGCATGAGCATTAAACACAGAGAATGGGCATCCACAAGGCAACTATGCTTCCTGGCTCAAGAAGCCCAGTGCTTCATCCAGTGGGATAATAAAGCAGTGGGGCAAAGGAATGGCTCAGCTACTTGAGCAATAGACTGGACGCTCTAGGGCTACAAGTTCTGATTTCTTCTCCTCCATAACATGCAGAGAGCCTTGGGCAAGTCACTTAATATCAACTAACTAGCAAGGTTTCCTCCTTTAAACTCTTTTCAGTCTAGACCAAAGGCCTAGTTAAATGTTCACATAAATAAATATAAGACTTTGGGAAACAAATGATGAATATGATGCTCCATGCAAGGGCTTCAACTGATTTCCTTCAATCACAATCACAATGTTGGGTCAGTTCAACTAAATTATGCATCTTGCTCTTACGATCTTCTTACACCAAAGAAATAGGTGCACCAAATATATCTTTTCTGCAATCTTTTCTAAAATCTAAGGGGTTCTGCCTGACATTTTCCCTGTCACCAATGGATGGGCAGGGAACATGTCAGCTAATTTTGCTGTATTGTGCTCTAAGAGCTTAGTACAGTGCACATAGCAGAAGCGCTCAATAAATCCGATTGACTGAGGCAGTCATGGTTGAGTCACTGGGCTGGCCCTGTTTTACCTCATTCTGGACACTGAGGTTATCTATGTTTTCAATCTACCAACTATTTCAAGCATCTTTCACAAACTGCAACACAATGATGTGTGCAACCTGGAAGCACATGCAGGAGGAGCCTTGCACATGATTGTGAGTTTAAGGCAGATTAAGTCAGCACCATATGAGATTATGTAGCAACTCAGATCAGAGAAGGCCTACACACATCAAAGACCTTCAACGGCAGCATGGGAAATGAATCCTGCTAGGGAATTCTGCTATGTAACATACTGTTCTAGGTGTCCAATGAAACACTTTTAGAGAAAGAAGTAGAAAACAAAGGCCTGAAGGCTAGGAAATCTGGTCACTTGTGACGAGCTTGTTCCTGATCACATTGCACAAAAGTGGTTTATGTCCTCTTAAATAAATGACCCAGCCTTAGATATAATGTTCCATCCTTTCACTTTGGACAAGGTGTTAAGAGGGAGTGTAATAAATCCTTAACTTTTTTCATTTCTTCATCAAGTCCCCTACTTTAACTTAAACAGCCCATTTTCCCAATCTCTACAGAGGAAGAATCAGGGCATGCTTTAGTAGACTTGTCTTCAGCAAGAGAAGGAAAGAAACTACTTTGAAGGAAAGTAGTTCTATAAAAATAAATGTCATTATAAAAAAAAACCCTCATCACCCTATCTCCAAAAGCAGCAAATGCCAAATTATTCTTCAAATTGCAAAGACTACATACTTTTTTTTTTAAGTGGAGGCCAAAAATCTGGGAGAATGCTACAAGAGTAGTTGTTCTTCTGTGCACAGATGTTTAGCCTTCAAATCCTATGCCTGATCAGGGGGGTTAGGTAGGCATAATTAAGAATAATTTAAGTGCTAGCTCTATGTTAAGCCCAGAGATAGATACCTTGTAGAACTAAAGAGAGCTCAGTAACACTCTTGATCTATTCTCAATCTTATTTTACAGATGAGAAGCCTGAAACCCAGAGAGGTAAAGTGACTTTTCCAATATCACACAGTAGACCAGTGGCAGAGCAGATATTTGGACCCAGGTATCCTGAGTCCTAGGCCTGTACTGTTTCCATTAAGTCATCCAGTTTCCATCCCCATTCCATTCTCACATTACGTATTATACTAATACATCAGGGTGAAATGCATTTGGTGATTCTGCTACTGCTGCATTATCTCCAAATGAAGTTGGAAATGGTTTTGACGTTATGATTTGTCCCATTTCAGAGACATTAAAAAAAATCATTCTCCCTTTAGAGTACATCATCTTTGTGGGCCGAAGTCTGGGTAACTTCAGAAATTCAATTTATGATAAATAAAGAATCCATGTCAAGGACTGATTGTGCCTTCTAATATAGAGATGCATGCCCTTTGGTAAATAACATGCTTACAAGCATCAGTGATACTGAAGAAAATCCCAGTTCCATAATTACATTTGGAAATAGGGTTACATTAATAAAAATACAGTAGACACAGCTTTGTGTTGTGAAAATAAATCTGCTCCTTTTTAAAGAAGTTTTAGCTTTTTTCTAAAAGCAAGATGGACTTTTCCAGACATCAGAGATTCATAGATTGTCCATCTGTTTACATGTTTTGCTAAATTATTTGCTATTCATCCTCCTATGAGCTTGAAAGAAACTAAGAGGCACTTTTTCAGGATCTTAGACATTCCATTTCCTGCACAAATAGACTATTTTCCCCAGGACCAACAAAATCTAATTTTCAACTATGATTACTCCCACCAAAAAAAAAAATTCCAATAATATTGTATTTGGGCTCTTGTTTGCATACTAACTGGTAAATAGTTTTACTTATCTATTCCAGCCTTAAAGCAGTCTAGTTCACTGTTATTTAATAGAGAGTAATTAGAAATTAAGATTGCTACCATCACTTTAATTCTCAGCCTGGAGATTTTCATATGTGAAGAAAAATAATTCCACAATAGAGCACCCTTGAAAATGCTGTATTTAATGAATACTCAAGCGAAACCATGAAATATTCATTCATTCATTCAATCATATTTATTGAGCGCTTACTGTGTGCAGAGCACTGTACTAAGCGCTTGGGAAGTACAAGTTGGCAACATATAGAGACAGTCCCTACCCAACAGCGGGCTCACGATCTAGAAGGGGGAGACAGACAACAAAACAAAAAAAATGACTGCCGTTAATCCAGCACTAATTTTAACCACTGTTTGCCAGATTTACTCACACGTCTTTCTCTAATCTCCCAATCACTGGCCCCAAAATAGCAGAGTACTCTAGCATAGAAAAGACAACAAGTCATTACTGGTATGGAGATACAATGTAAAATCAAGTGGAGTGGAGTTTGCAGGCTAGAACAACATACTTATGAGGCTACCCAAATGGTTGACTTTGTTGATAAACATGGCCCTTATTAGTGGGGAACTAGATAGCATAGAAAAAAAGTAAATCAGCTACTCCCCCAATGGAAATAAATGAGCCATTGCCAAAAGCTGGAGACGACTGAGCCTCCTACCAGGCCCAGAAACTGGTTTCCCAAAATTCAGCAGGACTATTTCTCAGAAGCCAGGAGAGTTGCTAAGGGAAAAGGGAAGGAGCACATATGCTTATTCAGCTTCAAATACCCATTGTTTTTATTGGTCCTGTTTCTATCCTTCTTAGAGTTGTAGGAGAACCATTGTCTATCAGGTCAGTGAAACCAATATGAGTCCAGAAGCGTTGAAGGGGGCTGAGGTCAAGTATTACCTACCAAAAACTGGACATTCACTCATTCAATCATATTTATTGAGAGTTTACTTTGTGCAGAGCACTGTACTAAGCGCTTGGGAAGTACAAGTCAGCAACTTATAGAGATGGTCCCTACCCAACAACGGGCTCACAGTCCAGAAGGGGGACATGATCAAGGCCTTCATATTAATTGGATATGAAAGGATCCACACCTAAATAACTTGAATAATTTGTCAAAATCTAAAGTGCAGAACTCATTCCCTACCTTTGACGGAGTGGGAGAGGGATTTTCAAACGAGGAAATATGACACTCCTAATATGGGCTCTGGTTCACCTCCTCCCTTCATACTGCCCTACAGCTGATGATCTCAAGGAGATAAAATACAAAACAAAAAGCGGATTTTGCCTACTGTATGAATCTATGCTATCCATGAACCTGAAATAATCTGCACAGAAATAATCAGCTACAGACATTTGGCCCGGCATTTATGAACTTATTTGCCTGTCTTAATTCCCCTGTATATGTGTGTAATTACTTCTTTGGAGCAATTGTAAATATGCTTACATTTGCCTACCCCACTAAACAGTAAGCCCCTTGTGACCCGAAATGTGTCTCTTCATTATTCTGTACTCTTTAAGTGCTTTTACAGTACACCACACCAAATAGGAGCTCAGAAAATGCTATCACTATTGCTACTTCTATTACTGCTGTGACTGCTACCATTGTCACTGCTGTTGCTACTAATACTGATTCTACCGCTTCCACTGTGCCAGCCCGATCAGCCTAGCAGACAAAAAAATCTAGAAAGGTATTGCTATTCCAGGAGCAAAATCTTCCTAAAGATTGGAACGTCACAAGACTGAACTACAAACATACAGGCCGGGTCATTTCAGCCAGGCTCATACAAATGGATAGTACTCCATCATTAGTAGTGTCCTTAAAACAGTCAAAGTCCCCGATAATACATTCTCAATTGGTCCATTTTGAATTTCATTTAAAATATGGAGGATTGAAAACATCATTTTTTGAGGCAGAAGCCAACACCCTGCAAGGGGCTCTATCAAAATTGTTTGTCAGATTTGGGGACAGCTTATTCTTTCCCTGAAAAAAACAACAACAACTAATAATATATGGCTTTTTGACAAGGGACAATTTGACTGATTAAACTAGGTTGCTGCACTTAAAATATGCAGCAAGTTACCATGGCAACAGCTTTACTTTGACACTCGGCTTATCTCATTCTAAAGCCAGCAGCCTGTTGTTATGGCAATTGAGGCATTTTCCAAAAGAAGCCCAACTTTGGATAATAAAACTACCAGTTAAAATCTCAGTGTAAATAAGAGTTTATTTACCTTCAGTATTCCACAGAAATTATAACTGAAAAATCCATTTACATTACCTTGTCTTGTTAATTGATGACTGCATTCATTCAATGGTTTTCCGGTTTTAGTTTTTTAGCTTTGCAAATTATGTCAAGGCAAAGACATAGTTGAAATTTGACTCAAAGGAGGCAGAACATTCCAGGCTATAATTTCCATAGCAACAGTATTTATTCAGCACCCTCTGCCCATCATAAAGTATTTTGGTTTTGGGGTGGAGTTTCCTACATCTGTGAATAATGTTTCCAATTAATTAAGGAAAGCACAGGTTTTCATTTCTTAATCTATATATTTAATGCATGGACATAAAACCTCAATTACTCCCATATTTTAGCATGCTTTATCATAGTTAATGATCCAAAATAGATTGAACCTGAATAAAATAGCTAATCTGGAAGCACAAACAAAGCACTGGGGTAGAAACAAGTTAATCAGATTGGACACAGTCCCTGTCCCTCTTAGGGCTCACAGGATCAATCCCCATAAGGTAACAGACACAGAGAAGTGAGGTGACTAGCCCAAGGCCATACAGAAGACAAGTCATGGAGCAGGGATTAGAAAATATGTCTTTCTGACTTCTGGGCCTGTCCTCTATCCACTATAATAACAATAATGATAATAATAATAATATTTGTGGTATTTGTTAAACACTTACTCTTTGCCAGGCACTGTACTAAGCACTGGGGTGAATACAAACAAATTGGGATGGACATAGTCTCTGACCCTCAAGGGGCTTACATTTTTAATCCCCATGTTTCAGATGAGGTAACTGAAGCCCAAAGAACTAAAGTGACTTGCCCAAAGTCACTCTAAATATGTGGCAGAGTCAGGATTAGAACTCAGGTCCTTCTGACTCCCTATTCTATGCCACGCTGCTTCTCAACTAAGGTGCTCAGACCCAATTTCCTGTAATGATTATATCCTTACTGTCCCCTTACAAAAGTTGAAAAAATATGGATTTCCTGACTGTTACACTAATTCATTATGATTGGATTTTTTTGTTTATTTCTACGCGGGGATTTGTAATTATACCTGAATAACTTCTGATAATGAAATTGTATTCATACATCCATTATTTTTTGTTTATTATGAACAATATTGTAGCAAGATATTTTGCATTTGTGCAATAATTGATAAGTAACATTAACTTCCCAAAAAGTAAAAATGAAGAAAAAGAAAGTGCTATCATTGCAGTCATTGTTTATATATCCATAATAATTTTCCCACAGCAAACTGATCTCTTGGTTACTGTTGTCTCCTAATAGTGCCCTGCTACGCTGCATTCTTTGAAACTGTTTCATCTTTCATAAACTTGCTTTACTGTCTCCGCAAGTGTCAGTACTAGTGATGTTTAAATCTGCTGAGAAATCACAATTAATTATTTTACTTCAATTTATCACCCACCTACATCATCCTGCCCAGTTCAGAAAATGGTAAAAGAGAAATAACTGAAACTCATTTTGGAGTAATTTGATCTATCCATTATGTTAACATTATTCCATTAGCACAAGTCATTAGCTGCATTACCTTTATCGAGGCTTTATTTTGGCTAATGATCTTTGGGCTCTCTCCACCATGCTCTACAGTTTTATTTGCTTCTGAGTAATCTCATTGTAGGTTCATATTTTGTAAAAGATCTTGTGGACAGCATTTCATTTTTGCCATATGATCATCCTTACCCCATGACTGGAGTTACAATTTGCCTGCTCAGTAACCCATAGCAACTCAGGCTGATCCCCACTACTTCTCATTCTAGGACTCACTAACTTGGTCTAACAGAGATCCCATCTGTTCTTGGAGGGTCCTCCTTCAGAAAACTTCCTTGTCACCTCTGTATTTCTGCTGTCTCCTTTATCTCTCCTTCCTTAGTTGTCATCATTCATAAGAAATGTGTCTAGAGGACTGAAAAAATGTGTTCTATAGCTAATCCCCCTCTACCTTATAATGAAGACTCCCTTTCTCTCTTCCCACTTATACTTACTAATATCTAATGGTAATAAATTCAGACAGCTTAGTCAGACAAGTGTACTTTTAGAGAGGCATCATTTTTGGTAGCTTATATCTAGGATATAAATTGCTCCATTAACAAAAATGAATGAAAATATACAACATGTAGCTCTTAGGCTTGGGTTAAATAGGAAGTCATGCAAAGTAGAATCTTATCAGAATTAAATGCTTAGATGTAGACGGACACAGAAAAGCAGATATATGGTTTATCAACTCACCATCCAAATGCATATGCATATTTTGAGACAATAGTAGGAAGAGTACATTTTAAGTCCCTACAGGATGCAAAGCACTGTATTAAGTGTTGGGAAAGAATTGGGAAAGAAGTGTTGGAAAAGAACTAAGTGTTGGGTGAGAATTAGGAAAGGTTCCTGGCCTTCCCAGCAAGCTGCCTTGGGCTCTCCAGCATTCCATATTTCAGGTAGCTTTATGCTGCCACCGCTTCTGACCTTCCCTCTGCAGTGTTGCAAAGGTGACTTCTTTATCATCATTAAATAGTACGTCAGGGTGATCACTATAATAATAATAATAATAATAATAATGGCATTTGTTAAGCGCTTCCTATGTACTGAACACTAAGTGCTGGAGTAGATACAAGGTCATCAGGTTGTCCCATGTGGGGCTCACAGTCTTAATCCCCATTTTACAGATGAGGTAACTGAGGCACAGAGAAGTCAAGTGACTTGCCCAAAGTCACACAGTTTTATCAGTGGTGGAGCTGGGATTAGAACCCACAGCCTCTAACTCCCAAGCCCGTGCTCTTTCCATAATGCCACACTGCTTCTCCCAAATAACAATAATAATAATAATTATGGTATTTGTTAAGCACTTACTATGTGCCAAGTACTGTTCTAAGCACTGGGGTAAACACAAGCTAATCAGATTGTCCCACGTGGGGCTCACAGTCTCAATCCCCATTTTACAGATGAGGTAACTGAGGCACGGAGAAGTTAAGTGACTTGCCCAAGGTCACACAGCAGACAAGTGGCGGAACTGGGATTAGAACCCGCGACCTCTGATTCCCAAGCCCGTGCTCTTGCCACTACACAAAATTATGATTAAAGAATGCAGAGCTGTTTGGTGATGTAAATGTAAAATCAAGGTCCCCACTAGCAGTGGTTGGGAGATAGATTGTCGGTAGTAAATGTAGACAAAATTATCAATCAATCAAAGGCATTTATTGAGCACTTTATGCAGAGTACTGCACTGAATGCTAGGGAAAGTACAATAGAGTTGGTAAATATGATCCCTGCCCAAGAGAAGTTTACCGTTTCTCTCTGCCCTCCTGAAAATGTCTCTCATATATTTCCCTTTTCATTTTCTGTCACACAAAAACAAAACATTTGCTTGTTCATTTCATTAGAAGTACCTTTGCAAAAATATTCATGCTCAATTTCACGGTCCTAGTACAGGGTTATCCAGTAGTGCCTTGTGAACCAGGACAGGATGAGTAATCCAAGGACATACTAACATACCACAGTCCTTCTTTCACCCCAAAAAAAAGGTCAAGGAAGGAGATGCCATGCTCACGAATTAGCTGCAAGAGCAGCCCTGTAGATATCATCATCTCATCCACCATGTGAGGTGGAGACACAGAATTCTAGGGCAAATCTGCAAGGTGCCAAGTTGTCAAGCATGATAAGTTGTTGAACTATAGACTTCTCTGGAGGGCATTACAAGCATTTGACTAAAAACGTGGTATGGTGTCTCAGAGGTAGCAAAGGTGGCAGGAGATGGAGGAAAGAACACTCCCAAAAAGACAAGCCATCACAGTTCCTCAAGGAAGTCACTGAAGATGGGCTTATGTCAGGGAAGTAGGAGGAGAAAATCCCATCAAGGCTTGCCTTTTAGAGCTTTGGACCATAACTCTGCATTGGCCCTGGAAAACTCAGAATGCCTGACTCTACAGGCCATGTCAAATTGGTACAAAGAGGAACTTAGTCAGACCTTGAACAGTTCAGCTGATTCCGTTTCACATTTCAAGTGGAGGACAGTGGACCCTCAATTTATTTTTTATGGCATTTGTTAAACACTGGCTATACATCAAGTACTATACTAAGCACTGGGGTACATACAAACTAATCAGATTGAACACAGTCCGTGTCCCACGTGAGGCTCACAGTCTCAATCCCCAGTTTACAGATGAGGTAACCGAGGCACAGAGAAGTTATCTGACTTGCCCAGAGTCACACAGTAGACACGTGGTGAAGTGGGGATTAGAACCCAGGTCCTTGACTCCCAAACCCGTGTGCCCTATCACCCAGGCCACGCTGCTTCTCCAGTTTGGCATTAGAAGCATTCAGTACCAAACTGGGGCAGATAGAAGCCTGCCTTCCAGGAGGACATTTGCTACTGATTGAAGCAAACCACAGGATAACCTGCCACTGACAGCCAAGCTAAAGGTGGCTACTCTATTGGTGCAGTGTTTCTGGCCACATCTGATTAGGTGTACGTCACCTATTCTTCCATGCCCAGCACAAACAGGGCCTGGAATCAGGACAACCTGGATTTCTGATCTGGGCAAGGCTCTAGCTAAGGTTTCTGCCCTAGGGTTACCTCTCTCTGTTTAGGTGTGAAGCAGGTCTTTAAAGCCTTGGTCTCCACCACCCATGCTACCATGTTATCCAACTCCCAAAGGAACAGGCCTCACAAGCCAGCTCCCTCATTGACTTTTGGCAATGGAGGGAGGTGATGAGGAAGAGTGTAATATTGTCATAATACTCTGATCCATTTTCCCCCAGAATCAAAACATGCATGTGAGTACA
The DNA here is from genome assembly GCF_015852505.1 of Tachyglossus aculeatus. Classification (NCBI taxonomy): domain Eukaryota; kingdom Metazoa; phylum Chordata; class Mammalia; order Monotremata; family Tachyglossidae; genus Tachyglossus; species Tachyglossus aculeatus. The sequence continues at coordinate 26,496,156 of NC_052077.1, forward strand.
CTGGGACACACACAAAAGCTCAGAACCATGTATGGACACACATTTATAGATACAAAGAAATCTAGTAAGAGACCTTAGCCTAAAAATCATAGGAATAATAACAATAATGTTGGCTCTGTTAAGCTAGTGCCACAATGCTTCAGTGAAGAGGTACTCAGAGGTGGCAAGAAGTAGCTTTATTGCGACATTATACCAAGGAAAGGTGACATTTTGGTTGTTATCTGATGGATATACTTCATCCAGTTATGTACACCCTCCCTCAAGTCCATCATCAATTGTATTTATTGAGCACTTACTATGTGCAGAGCACTGTACTAAGCACTTGGGAAGTACAAATTGGCAACATATAGAGACAGTCCCTACCCAACAGTGGGTCCATTGGTTGCTAATGTTTCTGCTGGATATGTATTGGTCCTTTCCTCCATCTGTGTCTTTCCAGGACAGCCCAAGTCACAAGAATGACATCTACAAAGGATCATATCTACAGATTCCCAACCCCAGGGACACCAAAATACTTAGGAAGAACATACACACACATAACTCAAACACATGGAGAGTGGAAAGGGCAGAAAGGCCTAGGGTTCCCCTAAAGGGGTCCTCTGCTCCAGCAATGTGGAAACTGTCCATGTGGCCACTTTGAAAAGGTCAGACCATAATGGGGGAGGGGAAGTGACTACCCCTTTACATTATGAACTTGACTGAGTGTCAATTTTCATTCATTCACTCATTCAATGGTATTTATTGAGCGCTTACATGTGTGCAGAGCACTGTATTAAGCGCTTGGGAAGTACAAGTTGGCAACATATAGAGATGGTCCCTACCCAACAGCGGGCTCACAGTCTAGAAGGGGGAGACAGACAACAAAACATATTAACAAAATGAAATAAATAGAATAGTAAATATGCACAAGTAAAATAAATGGAGTAATAAATATGTACAAACATATATACAGGTGCTATGGGGAGGGGAAGGAGGCAAGGCAGGGGGATGGGGAGGGGGAGGAAGGAGGGAGGAAGGAAGGGGCTCAGTCTCAGTCAACCAATTTTCATTGGTTGTCCCCATCTAATGCACATTAATGCACACAGGCACCTTATTTAAAAAAAACTGATTTGTGGCTTTGAAAAAAAATCCAATAATTAAAATGTTATAAGGCTTAGAAATCAATGTGTTAATTGACCTGGAAGATTTTAGATGGAACAGAAATAAAAATACCTTAGGGAATCCCAGAGGATCATATAGGAGATTGGCCACCCCAAAGCCATGCTAAGCTAGGAAAATCATTTCATCCTGACTTGCACGGTTTGTACAGAATTATAAGTAGCGGTACTGGGCATAGGGGATCATTTTTCTTGGTGTTAGAAGGGTGAAAACTTTACTTTTGAGGCTGTAAGATTTATCCAATTGTATATGCAAAGTCATGATTCTTTTAATCCCTTTTCAAATAACTAGTATTATGCCAGTCCTGACAGCCTTAGCACTACTTCCTGTATCCTCTGACATTTTGTTGCTGGCCCCCTTTGCTTCACACTCCTTTTTTCCTTTTTCACCCCAGGCCTTGACTCTCTCACTGAGGTTAAAAACTTGGGCTGCAATAGCCCAGAGAAGGAAGTTTGAATAACACTGTGACCCAGCATCAAGCATCCACTTGGTTTTAGCTTATTTGCTGCTTGAGTGAATTCCCAAAAAGGTTATGCAAGTGTTAATGCAAATGTATTCAATGTCCAAATGTGTTCTTTGGGACAACATAATATGTAACTAATTTCGAATGCAGCATTTAATGAATTCAATTTCCTTTTGTGAGGCCTGTGTGGGAGTAGCAATAATACCTTTGCCATCTCTTAAACCCAATGGATTAAAAACAATCAAGGTTTTTCTTTCTGATTTCTATTTGGAAACCTAGATGCCAAAATCTACCCCTAATAAATCCAAGTTTCCACGGGCCAAACTTACCTTCATTACATTATCTATTACAATCACAGGTTTTGTTTTATTGGTAGCCCAAAATGTGATCACAACCATACGAGAAGCAGCATGTTCTAGTGGATAAAGCACTGGCCTGGGATTCAGAAAGACCAGGGTTCTAATCCTGGCTCTGCCACTTGCCTGTTGTATGACCTTGGACAAGTCACTTAACTTCTCTATGCTTCAGTTATTTCATCTATAAAATAGGGATGAAGACTATGAGCCCCATGTTGGACAGGGACTGTGTCCAAACTGATTAACATGTTTTGTTTTGTTGTCTCTCACCCTTCTAGACTGTGAGCCCGTTGTTGGGTAGGGACTGTCTCTATATGTTGCCGCTTGTGCTTCCCAAGCGCTTAGTACAGTGCTCTGCACACAGTAAGCGCTCAATAAATGTGATTGAATGAATGAATGAATGATTAACTGGTACCTAACTCCAGCACTTAGTACAGTGTCTGACACATAATAAGCACTTAACAAATACTATTTAAAAAAAAACAAACCCCACTGAAAGTTACTGATCCAGATCCAGAAAAGTAAAATAGGTCAGATGGTTGAAACAATTACTTTGTGGGCTCATTTTGGATTATGGTTTAAAAATAATGTCAACAGACAGGAAGGAGAAGGTAGAAGCACTCCCTCCATTTTATAGGATGGCATATGGTTTTGGAGAATAGGAATATGGATATGAGAAAGAACAAATTGGAATTGCCTTTGGACAGCATGTAAAACTGGACTGCTTCTAACATTAAATTCAGCAACTTAAATCCTCCAGAAAAAATGGAACAAATACTTTGACACTTGAGATGGTCAGATCAAAAAGCAGATTGGCTGAGAGCTTTGTACCTGTTAGTCCAGTTTTCAGTTGATCTATCCCTGTTCTGTTATGGGTCAGTATTTGACACTTCTAAGTCTGGTATTTTAATTTAAGTGCCCAGCCTCCTTCCACCTTGGCTCTTGTCACTTAAGTTCCTTGGCTTGAAAGAAAGGACCATCCATTCATATGGGCCAGGGAGGGAATGAAATGGCTCTACTGTAATAATTATAATAATTGTGGTATTTGTTAAGTGCTTACTATGTGTCGGGCACTGTGTTAAGTGCTGTGGTGGATGCAAGCAAATCGGCTTGGGAACAGTCCCTGTCCCCTATTGGGCTCACAACCTTAATCCCCATTTTACAGATGAAGAAACTGAGGCCCAAAAAAGTGAAATGACTTGCCTTAGGTTGCACAGCAGTCAAGTAGCAGATCTGGGATTAGAACCCGGGTCCTTCTGAATCCCAGGTTCAGGCTTACCCAGTAGGCCACACTGCTTCTCCCCCTGGATAAACAGTACAGGTTCAAAGGATTCAGTGGACCTCTGCAAAATGGTACATGTAACATCATTACAAGTAACACATGTGATATCATGGGTATCTGGGGGCCCAGTATTTTTTGAGTGCCATTAGTAGCCGCCTAGTCTTGCCAGGAGGTCATAAGTGGGGTGGCACCTCTGGGAAACATGGGTTGCCTCTGCTTCACTGAAATTCAGAGCTCATATGCCCTTAGACCCTTGCTGGAAGGGACATTCAAAGTTCACATAGTCTAGCTGTACTTATAATCTTTAAAAAGTGCCTACCATGTACCTAAGTTCTAACTTTGGCCCTGGCACTTGACCAGTATGTGACCTTGGGTAATAATAATGATAATAATAACAATAATGAAAGTCATATTTGTTAAGTGCTTACTGTGGGCCAAGTCTTGTACTATTTGCTGTAGTAGGTACTAGATATTCAGTGGCTGTCCAGCCACCTCCATCTCTGGCTCCGCCAATTGTCAGCTGTGTGACTTTGGGCAAGTCACTTAACTTCTCTGTGCCTCAGTTACCCCATCTGTAAAATGGAAATTAAGAGTGTGAGCCCCCCATGGGACAACCTGATCACCCTGTAATTCCCCAGCATTTAGAACCGTGCTTTGCACATAGTAAGTGCTTAATGAATGTCATCATCATTATTATCATCTCAAACAGAAACTCCTTACCATCGGCTTTAAAGCTCTCAATCACTTTGCCCATTCTTCCTAACCTTACTGATCTCCTAGGACAACCCAGCCCACACACTTATCTCCTCTAGGGCCAGCTTACTGTGCCCTTATCTCATCTATCTCTCCACCAACCCCTCTACCACATCCTTAGTCTGAAAATCCCTGCCCTTCCATATATGCCAGACCACCATTCTCCCCACCTTCAAAGCATTGCTAAGGCCACTTCTCCTCAAAGTCGTCTTTCCTGATCAAACCTTCTTTCTTCCAGCTTCCTCTCCCTTCTGGGTTGTCTATGCGTTTAGATCTGTGTCCTTTGGGCATTTGATATTCACTTTCATAGCCAATCAATATCCAACCCCATAGCACTTATGTCCATATATTTAAGTTATATATTCTAATTTATTCATATTAATGTCTGTCTCTCTCTCTCTCTAGACTGCAAGTTCTTCCTGAGAAGGGAATGTGCCTGCTAACTCTGATATATTGTACTCTTCCAAGCACTTAGTATTCATTCATTCAATCATATTTATTAAGCACTTGCTGTGTGCAGAGCACTGTATCAAGTGCTTGGGAGAGTGCAATTCAACAATAAACAGACACATTCCTTGCCACAACGAGCTTACAGTCTAGTATAGTACTCTACACATAGTAAATGCTCAAAAGTTGATTGATTGACAAGAATCCCTGACCCACATGGGGCTTACACTCTAAGAAGAAGGGAGAACAGCTACTGAATCTCCATTTTTAGAACTTAAGTGACATATCCAATATCACGTATCAGACAAGTGACCGAACCAGCATTAGAATCCAGGTTTTTTCTTAAGCCTGTGCTCTATCCACTAGGACATACTGCAAGTCACTTAACACAAAATATCATTGACCAATTGACCATGCACAAAGCACTGAACTAAGTGCTTGGGAGAGTACAGTACATAGTTAGTAGACATGTTCCCTTCCCCAAAAGAGCTTAGAGTCTATAAGACAAGTTTATAGTTTAGAAAACAAGCTTACAATCTAGGACAAACTTACAGTATAGAGGATGAGTTTACAGTCTAGAGTCTATAGGCTATTCTCTCAAGCACTTAGTATAGTGTTCCGCACACAGTAGTAATAATAATAATATGATGGCATTTATTAAGCACTTACTATGTGCAAAGCACTGTTCTAAGCGCTGGAATAATGATAATGATGGTATTTGTTAAGTGCTTACTATGTGTCAAGCACTGTTCTAGGCACTGAAAAGCATTCAGAAATACCACTGATTGATCTGAAGGGAAAGGAGTCTCCATGCAGGGGAGGAAGGGACTCACAAGAAGTTGGTGGCTGGAGAAATGAGAAGGCACAGCAAGTGGAAAAATCTGGGAGGAAAGAAGAGAAGGTTAAGGGGTGATTTAATAAATCTTGTTCCTTCTCACCGCTGAGAATCAGAAAGGAGGAGATAAGCTTAAAATACCAGCAGGAAGCAGGAGCAATTTAGGTTAATTAAAAAGAAAGACAGGGAGGATTGTAAAAGTTAGAATAGTTTCTCCGAATCATCTGGGAAACTGGAACCTTCCAGAAAGAAGGACTCTATCTCATAGAAACTAAGGGATGGCCTTTAACAATGAGCAGCTTTGAGTTCTTAAATGCAAGAAAAGGGTCACTCTGACATTCTTTTTCTCTCTCCCTTCTGGTGCTAATACTTGCCTCTGCAGAGTGTGTGACTGTTAAATATTTAGGTCCAAGCATATACACTCAGATCCAAGAAAGCTGATGAAATTACTGAAGTATAAAAGATGGAATTCATTTTTCTCTCCCCCTTTGCTCTCTCCTCTATCATATCATTATCCCCAAGTCTGTGACGCACTTGTGTGATTTCAGAATATCTGAAGCCAGTACTAGGCCTTGGGCAGCGAAGACCAGGTAATAGTGCATGTGAACTGTCCTTGACAGAAAACAGAAGGAGCTGAACTTGTATTTAGTCTCTGATAACAACATTCACAAGATCTACAGTGACCCTGCCAGATGCCTATGCTGGATGGAATTGGAGATTTGCTAGTTCTTCAAGGGGGTAGCCATTATCCCCTATAGAACCACATGCAATCTTCTGCTTCCCAGCCAAGTTCACCTGGGAAGATCTATAGGAGCTTCACTCTTAAACGCGCAGCCCAATGGACTGCCGGAGGCTATGGACACAAGTAATGACTTGCCGCCGGATTTCCAAACGCCTCTTCTAACTTGCTGTGTGGCAGGTCACATCATCACCTACATGTTGATAGGGTGTGATCTACAGTTGATCTCAACAGAAAGGGAGATTAATGTTCTTGACTTGCTGAATGAGTCCCCAGGACCAGCTAAGTGGGATGGTACAATTGTGTCATATAAATCTCTAGAATGGCTTGTAAGCTGAGGGGCAGTAAGAGCATTTGCATGCAGTGGTGAGAATGGTGAGGAGGGGCGCAAGCCTGCAGACCCTCTGACACTGTAACAATCTTTCTGTCAGGAATCTTAGGAGAGCAATTACCATGATAGTGGAATGGGAGACACTTCTGGTCCTCATTCTTCTGAAAACTCACTGCTAAACCCAAGTGTGGTAAATATCCATTCGAGAAAGGGTATTTAAGTTTAAAGAAACCCCTCTGAGCACCAAACAGTAAACAAACCCTCTCTAGGGCTCACTCTCCTGTTGCCCTGTTATCTTGGAAGCTGTATTAGTCATTCTCGAGGCTCATTAGGTGTCTCCTCTAGCCAAGCGTGTTCGCCTTTCCTCTGTGTGGCTTTGCTCCTCAGTGGGTTGAGACTAATGATATGCAGGCATAGGGTGATGGTAAGATTTGCACTCCAGTCATCTAAACTGCCAGACTCTGTGATAGATAGGTGCAGAATGCTTCAGTAGCAAAGTCTTTTTTTCCTGCTTTTTTCTTCCACCCATCACCCACCATGGCAAATTTAATCAGAGTTGGAATTTACACTGCCATAAACCTGGCTCGGCTAGAGTTGAACACCTGTAAAAACTTAGACCCCTCTTTCACAGACTTGATGTTTACCAGAGGAAGGATTCTGGATTGTAAATTTGTCTCTGGCAAAGGAGAAGGATCTGAGTAAATGCCTGGCCCTAAAACTCCTACATTCTGTGTGAAAGGTGCTTTTCCCTGTGCAACAAAACCCTAAGTTCATCCCTCAGAAAGTATTGGATTAGTCACCACAGAAGAGGTAACTTGATTATTTTCCCTCTAAGTACCTCGAACAGTTGATCACAAACAGAGAATCGCCTTGAAGTGTATTCCTAACACTCCCAATGAAGAGAGGAAAGGGCAGACTTTAGCAATGTTGAGAAGGTAGCACTGACAGGATTTTGTGATAGACTGAATACGCAGGTTGAATGTGAGAGAGAAGTCAAGGATAATTCCAAGGTGTGTTTAGGTGGATGAAGATGGAAAATAGAAAGGGACCCAGAACTGAAGCTTATGGGATGCCTACAGTTAGTGGGTGGGAGGCAAAGGAGGAGTCCACAAAAGAGACTGAAAATGAGCAGTCAGAGTGATTGGAGGATAACCAGGAAAGGACAGTGTCAATGAAGCCAAAGTTGGATAGTATTTTCAGTAGATTTCCTTTTACAACCCAGCCTATACACTTCACTTATCTAATAATAATAATAATGATGATGATGGCATTTGTTAAGCTTTTAACAAACACTTGCAAAGCAAAGCACTGTTCTAAGCACTGGGGGGATTAAAGGTGATCATGTTGTCAGACGTGGGGCTCACAGTCAATCCCCATTTTTAACAGATGAGGTAACTGAGGCACAGAGAAGTTAAGTGACTTGCCCAAAGTCACACAGCTGATAAGCAGTGGAGGCAGGATTAGAACCCATGACCTCTGACTCCCAAGCCCATGCTCTTTCCACTGAGCCATGCTGCTCCTTAACCAACTCACTGTACCTCTATCTTTGCTATCTTGACATAGGCCTTCGACTTCCTACCTCTGTCCTGGAACTCCCTTCCCCTTCCTATCTGACAATTACACTCCCCACCTTCAAAGCCTTATTAAAATCACATCTCCTCCAAGAAGCTTTCTCTGACCAAGCCCTCAATTCTCCTACTCTACCTCCCTTCAATGTCACCCTTGTTCTTGGATTTGTACCTTTTATTCACCGCACTCTCAGGCCCACTGCACTTAAATGCATATTTGTAATTCATATTAATGCCTGTCTCCTGCTCTAAACTGTAAGTTCCTTGTGGGCTGGGACCATGTCAACCAAATGTTATGTTGTACTCTCCCAACCACTTAGTATAGTGTTCTGTACACAGTAAATGTTCAGTGAATATGATTAATTGATTGTTGAAGGCACTGAGAGTTTGAGGATTAGGGTGGAGTAGATTTCCCAAGAAGGAGATCACTGGTGACCTTTGAGAGGACAGTTTCTGTGGAATGAAGGGGATGGAAGACAGATTGGAGGGGGTCAAGGAGAGAATGTGGAGGTAGACAATTTGCTCAAGGAATTTGGAGAGGAATAGGAGGAGGAAGATTGGACAATAACTGGAGGGAGCTGAAGGATCAAGGAAGGGATGTTTTAGGATACAGGATACATGAGCAGGATACCTAAATAAGTGCTATGGGGCTCAAGGTGGGTTGAATATAAAAGGATACAAATCCAAGTGCAAGGGTGTTGTGGAAGGAGAGGGAGTAAGGAAAAGGAGGGTTTAATAGGGGCAGGCCCCTTCAGGGCAGCTTTCATTCCAAGGCTTTTGTGATTTTATTATTTTCAAGTGATTTCATATGTGAGGCTCACTTCAGCATCACTACTTAACTTGGGGCTGTGAGACAAGTCCCAGATGGTTCTGCACACTAGCGGACCTGACCACTGGAAAAAAGATCCTTATGACAGACTTGAATTCTTCACTGCACTTTGAACATGTAAACTGTCTGAAGATAAAGAGGAGAGAAAGGCTTTGAAGAAAACTTCATCCCATTACTAGGATACTTCTCGTTTAGATGTAAAAGAACATTCATAACCATTTCATCAGCCTGCTCTAAGACTTCAGAAAAAAATCCAGATAAAAGGTGCTTCTCCATCGTCCATTCTTTTCAGTTTCACGCTGAAACAATAATGGCTTCGACAGACTGTCAGATGTTCTTCTCAGTAGTCCATGATTGCATCACTGAACCAAGGTGCGGAGAAGATGCGTTTGTGAAAGCAAAATTGGGTTTAATAGTCTAACTGCAGTTATTGAGGAATGAACAGCAGTGGCAGGCTTTAAGAAAAACCCCACCAAAATACCTTTGGTATCCGAATACTATCTCCATAAGATCAATAGCTAAAATGAAAGAGACCTAGTTCAAATCTGGCTGTGTCAAAATAGATTACACTAACTACAGAAGTGGCCTGGGACTCAGGAGGACCTGGGTTCTAATCCCATCACTGCCACTTGTCTGCTGTGTGACCCTGGGCAAATCACTTCACTGCTCTGTGCCTCAGTTACCTCATCTGCAAAATGGGGCTTAAGAGTGTGAGCCCAATATGGGGCAGGGACTGTGTCCAACCTGATTCATTTCTATGTACCCCAGCACATAGAACAGTGCTTGGCACATAGTAAGCGCTTAACAAGTACTGTAATAGTTACAATTATTATATACCACAGTACATTCAATATTTCACCTGAATTGGAGGCAACAGGAACAGCCCTTGAAGACAGGAAGCCCCTAAGAACAGGAAACTGTAGAAAGAAGTCTTCTGCGCTGCTGTAGTGGCAGGGCAGAAGCAGTATCCAACCTATTTAACTTGGATCTACCCCTGAGCTTAGCACAGTGTTTGGCACATTGTAATTGCTTAAAAGTACCATTAGCAAATACCAGTAGCAGTGTGGCTCAATGTAAGGAGCACGGGCTTTGGAGTCAGAGGTCATGGGTTCAAATCCCAGCTCCACCAACTGTCAGCTGTGTGACTTTGGACAAGTCACTGAACTTCTCTGGGCCTCAGTTCCCTCATCTGTAAAGTGGGGATTAAGACTGTGAGCCTCCCATGGGACAACCTGATCACCTTGTAACCTCCCCAGTGCTTAGAACAGTGCTTTGCACATAGTACGCCCTTAATGCATGCCATTATTATTATTAGGGCAGAGGCATTATAGAGTGCCTCCAGTTCCTTCTGATCTCCTCCAGATCCATGGTTCCCCAACGTGAGTGACTCCAGGTCTCCCAGCTCCTGCCTCTCCCAACACCATGGTCCCGGGCCCTACCAGCCTCTCTCTTGCCCACTTCTTGGGCAAGTGGCACTGGCCACTTGGGAAAGTGGTTAGGAGACGGCGTATGGTCTAGTGGAAAGAGCTTGGGTCTGGACGTCAGGAGACCTGGGTTCTAATCCCAGCTCTGCCACTTACCTGCTGTGTGACCTCAGGCAAGTCACTTATCTTTTCTGTGCTTCAGTTTCGTCATTTGTAAAATGGGGTTTCAATACCTGTGTTCCCTCTCCATTCAACTCTGAGCTATGGATGGCACGGAGTCTCTGTCTGATCTGATTATACTGTATTTACCCCATTGCTTGGCACATAGCAACTACTTAAGAAATATCCCAATTACCCTTATTAATACTAAGACATATGAGCATATTTAACTCACTGATAGATCTGAATAGTAAAATCCAGGAATCCTGTCAGGCTCATGATTTTGCGGGGTTTCCCGGCATCCTTTGAGGCAGGAGCACTGCTGTACCCTTAGGTAAGGCCAGCTTCGGACAGCGTGTGAGTGAAACGGTCTCTTCAGACTGCACTGTCAGAGGAGGTACCTACCTTGCTCAAAGTTTGATAGTGCCCAGTGTCCCTCTGGCCAATTCAAAAGTAGCAGATATGTTAACAGGGATCTAAGAGGAGAATATTATTGTCCTGGAGAAAGATGGGGTTTGGGGTCCCCTTGGAGACACCCTCTAGGTTAGGAAAATTGGGTGGGCTTCAATATCACATCACTGGTTATACTGCATATGCAATGCAGCATATGACATCATACAGAATGGAAAAAGTGTGCCCAGTGTGGAAAGAGTATGGGCCTGGATTGAAGGACTTAGGTTCTATTCCAGTTCTGCAACTTGCCTTCAGGGTGACCTTGACTAAGTCACTTAACTTTTCTAAGTCTCAGTTTCCTCATCTGTAAAATGAGGATTGAACATCCGCTTTTCTTTACCTTGGATAGTGAGCCCCATGCGGGACAGGGACTTAGTCCAACCTGATTAATTTATATCCATCCCAGCAGTTGGTAGTACAGTGCTTGGCACATAGTAAGTGCTCAACTAATTTGTCCCTCCTTGGGGCACCTAAGGTAAGGGCAGGCAAAGTCACCAGGAAACTCAGCTCTCTCCTCCAGCACACGGAGGGTAGAGGTGTACCCCAGGCTTATGGCTATATGGAAGCTCATTATTCTGGTCTTATTTTCAGTTTATTGTATTTAAACTGTGTGTAAATACACCCTGCAGCTTCAAAACCAAAGGATAAACATTTAGAAACATAACTACCAAGTCTCTAAGCTTTGCTCTAAGTGCATCTTTGCATAGACTTTTTTTTCACGATTAGTGGAGAAGAGCTTATTTTACACAATACACATAAAGCGTTTAGTGCCTTTTAAGGAGAATATTCTAGGCAGAATCAGGACACAGCAATATGTAGAAGAACACATTCTGTCTCTCTGCCTCTGGGTTCTTTATTTAGGGTGTGCTGTTCCCAGGGTAGTGCCAACTGAGGGATATGAAGAGGAGGTAAGAGAGGAGATGGAGGCATTCATGTCTGGGGGAGTAGCTCTCTTGGGAGCACTGCCATCACTACACAATATGGTGGCCCTGTTACTAAACCTTCTCTGAGCTCAAACAAAGGAAAAGAGCCTCCAAGAGTGGGCCTTGGAGAGGCCCTTGTACTGCATAAGCAGCAGGGCCTAGTGGAAAGAGCACCGGTCCAAGAGCCAGAAGACATATGGTCTAATCCTGGCACCACCATTTGTCTGCTGAGTGACCTTGGTCAAATCACTTAACTTCTCTTTGCCTCAGTTTCCTCCTCTGTAAAATGAGAATTAAGCACCTGCTTCTCACTTTAGAGTGCGAGTTCCATGTGGGAAAGGGACTGTGTCTGATCTGATAATGTCATAGTTACCACAGTACTAGGTCCAGAAACAGCATGAGCCTGGGAATCAGAGGACCTGGGTTCTAATCCTGACTCTGTCTCTTGTCTGCTGTGTGACCTTGGGCAAGTCATTTAACTTCTCGGTGCCTCAGTTTCCTCATCTTAAAATGGGTACCAATAACTGTTCTCCCTCCCTATGGGAAAGGGACTACCTATAATGTTTCTTCCCTTAGTAGGTTGTTTGTGTAATACAGTTAGTGTTTAAAAAATACCATTACTAGGTATATAGTTAAGCTACTAACAAATATCACAATTACTTTATCATTAACTACTGTCTCAGTTAGAGACCCTAGCTAGGGGTCAGGTGAAGACTGGTGTTTGTCCTGTCAATAATGGAACTACAAAGAGAGGGAAAGAAGAGCAGCAGGGGAACAGGGAATATGGAGGTGGGCCACAGAAAGACTGACCTCACCTCCACCCTGTTAGAAGCAGACCCAGGGCAGAACCTTCCCCAGATTGTTATCTTCCTATCTCCAAAAACCTGCTGCTTGTGAGGCCGAGTGTAGCCAGAGTAGGACACAAGACCGGGTTGATGCCCATGGCTATGGGGAGCCTGATGCCCTGAAGCCTTGTGCATGTTGCAGAACCTCTGGGAGGGGGGAAATGGAGGGCATGGAGGATGGAGGACATAAAGGAACAGCATGGCATAGTGGATAGAGCACCGGCCTGGGAGCCAGAAGGTCATGGGTTCTGATCCTGGCTCTGCCACTTGTCTGCTGTGTAACCTTGGGCAAGTCACTTTACTTCTCTGTGCCTCAGTTACCTCATCTGTAAAATGGGGACTGAGACTGTGAGTCCCACCTGGGGCAAGGGCTATGTCCAACCTGATTTGCTTGTATCCACCCCAGCACTTAGTACAGCGCCTGGCACATAGTACGCGCTTAACAAATACCATAATTATTATTATACCTAATCTCAAACTCTTCCATTGCCCGAACCACTTTTGGCCTTGATCGCCTTTGCATTTGAACAAAACTTTAGGGTAATCAATCCACAGTTGGGATTTATTTAGCACTTGTTTTCGGCAAAACACTGTACTAAGTTCTTGGGAGAGTACAATGTAATTGATAGAAATCCCTGCCTTCATGGAGTTTACAGTCCAATGGAGTTTGGGGTAACACTTTTCATTCCATTCAAAGGAAACAAAAGTCGGAATATTAGTCAGGTTCTAGTGGTTTTACTCTGAAGCACAATTTCACATACAGCCTCTACCTCCCTCCACCTTTCAGTCTGCTCCATTCACTACCTTCCGCTCACCTCAACCATGATAGCCTCTTTCACCTCAGGAATTCCATCATCATTCTAAAGCAAATCTATGCAATAAACCTAGTCACATAATAAAAAAAAGGTTTGACCTCTTATTTACAAGGGTAGAAATAAAATTATATTGTGTTATAGAGCAATTTTCCATGCTAAATTTTGAATTTCAGAGTGCTGCAGATGTTCAGAAAGTACTGTGGATTTTGCATGTCGGTTTCCATTCTGCCTCCTGCAGATAATCAAATATGGGGTAGAGAAGGTAAAATTAGTCACTACTAAATTAACCGTGACTAATAACTCATTTGTATGGCACTCCAAAGAACACTATCTAACTTGAAGGCATTAGTAGTAAAAAGGAAAGAAATACTCTTTAGCTCATGTGGTGACAACATTGTTCTATAAGCTACTCAATGAGAATGCTTTTAGTTGATGAACATTTGAGATGCTTCTTTTCTTTATTTCTGAATAAAATGAGCTGAGAAAATCCAGTCACTTGGCAGGGGGGTAAGAGTGTGGGCTTCCTCCAAAATGCTGTCAGCCCAGAGAAGATAAAATGAAATTAGAATGGGATTCTGAAGTTCTGAAGCTTCCGTAACCTCTCAACAACAAAAATCGATATACTTTTTGGATTCAGGACTGACAGTACTGAATGGTAAGCACAAGATAATATCAAAGCTCTGAACCAATTATTTCTAGCAGGCTAAGGGAATTTTTTATCACCTTTTCTCTTAAATTGCCATTCCCAGCTGCTTTAAAACACTACAGACTAGCAGGTGTCTTGTAATATAATCTTCATTAGCTGCTAAAATATTAAATTGACTTGTTAGATTACCAAAAAGGTGGCATGAGCCCATCAGAAATTATTACTTGGAACTTCTGAGATAAACCAAGTTCTCCTAAGACATTGACATCAATTTTGTCTTCCAGATGTTTCTCTCAATAACCTTTCACAGAAACACATTAAATAGGTTTGATCAGATTCTAATGTTATCTTGGAAAGAGACACAACCCAAGATCCTGTTGATATATATATATATATATATATTCCATAAAGCAAAAATATTAGGTTTAAATCAGCTACAATCTCCAAAAATATAAAATCTATATTTTTTTTCCAGAGTCGGTTTCTTACTTTTTTTGTTTGTGTAAAGAAAACAAATATCCCTCAAATGTCCTCACATTTCACTATGGGAGCCAGAGGACCTGGGTTCTAATCCCGGTTTCACCTCTTGCCTGCTGTGTGACATTGGACAAGTCACTAAACTTCTATTTGCCTCAATTTCCTTACCTGTAAAATGAGGACTTAGTACTTGTTCTTCCTTGTACTTAGATTACGAACCCCAGGTGGACAGGGACTGTGTCCATCCTGATTGACTTGTATCTATCCCAGTACCGTAATACACAGTAAGAGCCTTAATACAAACTATTATAATTATTTCTGTAATAATCTTTGCAAATACATGAATTATGTTGGGTCCCTACTGTCTCTGCTTTGCATCTGAAGTGAAAAATGATTTTTAGATAAAAAGCCCAAAATGATTCTTTAGGAGTCTTAAATTCTGTTTCTCACCATGGGGGGACTGGGGAGGTTGGAAGATCAGAGGGAAGAGGTGAAGGGTTTGTGAGGCTGGAAAGTGATTGAATTGTGAAGAAATGCAGATACTTGTCTGTTTCTGTCACAAAGCACAGGGTCTTCTATTGGTGATAGGCCCTGGCATAACCTAATTACTGTAAGTGGATATAATATAATGGAAACATTTTTAGAAATAAGCTAACAATGCATCACTGCTAACTCCATGTTACCAAACTTGAATTTTTCTGTTCCCATTACCACTTTAACCCATTCCAATTGTTTTATTTCTTTCTTAATTTTCTTTCTTAGTGCTTGTATATTCCTTAAAAAAAAAGGAAGCCTCATCTGGAATGGGCACAGAAGTTGGGTAGGAGGCTTGGCTTTTAGCCCCAAACGATCTAGCCCATTCCCCGTGCTTCCATTTCCTCATCCGTAAAATGGGGTAACAAAACTTGCATTGGCCAACACCGAAGGCAAAATGCACCTGAAAGCTCTTGGTGAATATAAACTAAGTAAGACCAATTAATCAATGTATAAATAGTATTTATTGAGTGCTTACTTTGTGCAAGGCACTATGTTAAGCACTTGGGAGGATACAATATAGGAGTCCAAAACCGAACTCTTCATCTTCCTACTTAAACCCAACTCTCCCCTTTTCTTTCCAATCACTGAAGACAACACCACTAACCTCCCTATCTTAAATAACCTTGATATTATCCTCGACTTCTCTCTTTCATTCAACCCACATATTAAATGTCACCAAATCCTGTCAATTTTACCTTCAAAACATAACTAAAATCTGCCCTTTCCCCTTCATCCAAACTGCTACTATGCTGTTCCACTTTAGCCCCACAGCACTTATGAACATATTCATAATTCATTCATTCATTTATATCAATGTCTGACTCCTCCTCTAGACTCTAAGCAGCTTGTGGGCAGGGTACATGTCTACTAACTCTGTCATATTGTACTATCCCAAGTGTTCAACAAATGTCATTGATTACAATGCAACAGATTTGTGGGCCACATTCCCTGACCACAGGGGGCTTACACAGGTCTAAAAGGGGAGAGAAATAGCAAAATAAAGTACAGATATGTACAAAGGTGTTGTGGGGCTGAAGGTGGGGTGATATGCAATACAGAAAGGAGATGGCTTAATCAGAGAAGACCTGTTGGAAGCAATATAATATTAATAAGGTATTGAAGGTGGGGAGAGTATTACTGTTCACAGTTTTCTTGCCTTGAAATAAAGTGTTGATATTATTTTAAGATCAAAACATGATCCTTAATGTTACGGATTTTTACAATAAAAGATAAAGATAAAAATAAAAGATTTTTACAATAACAATATATATATATATAGTCTGGTTTGTAGCAGAAAAAAAATCATAATCATTCCACTATCTTTCTCTCTTTTCAGAAATGAGAAATGAAAAGGTTTCTAAATGGGAAAATGTTAAATACTGCATTATTTTATACGCATTGCTTTTCTTGAAATTTCAAGGTTATAGAGGGGAAAATTGTAAATGGGAAACTACTGCAACTATGCCACTGCTTGTTCTCAGTATTTAGCACTTTTCAGGCTATGAGCAATCAATCAAAACTCAATTATCCACTCTAATGAAGGAGAGAAGTGGCAGGGATAATACTAAGCAGCAAATAATACAAACCAGAGGAAGATGCTCATCCCTCAGTGGTGGAAGCAGTCCTAAGACCTACTAGGGAAATGGGAAGAAGCCTCTTTGGATTAGCAGCAACTAGAAAGCCATTTTTGTGAGTGTGAGGGTGCTGCAGTATGTATGAAGGTCAGGGGGAGGGCAGACAGCAGCTGGTGAGAGATTTTTAAAACTCAGCTGTAGATAATCCACAAAGTGGGTAATTGAGAGTTCACCATAATTTCTATTCCTGTTATCAGTTCAGGTTCAGTTTCTGTAATAATCAGGCTATCAATTCATAGGGTAGCAGGACTCAAAACCCTTCTTTTAATAGTGTCCAGTGATTTGGAAGCTCTGACTTTTAGGGTGAGATGTAGGTAATACTCCTTTCCACATTTGCACAAAAGTATGTATTTGATTAACACAAATACAGGCCAGAGGCCAATTTTAATTGTACTCATTGTTCTTAAAAACCTGGAAGGAAAAAAGTCTAATTAGGACTAAACACTCAGGATTTTGGGGGGTAAAATTTAATTTGGATGAAAACAGACACTTCCATTTAGGTATGTTAGGATGACCTCTAACTTCATTCATTCATTCATATGCGTTTATTAAGCACTTATTGTGTGCAAAGCAGTGAACTAGGTAGGCGTTTGGGATAGTACACCCACACAATGGACACATGGGAGCCTAATCCATGAGGGCAAGGGGGCAGTTATGCCAACTCTGTTTCGGCCAACTCCCAAACTTTCTAATGTGAGGCCTCTAATAGACCTAAGGGTTTCCAGTAAGAGCAAAAAAGATACAAAATGGTAGCTTTCTAGTTCTTTGAAGCCTGTCTTTTCCTCCTCTTTGCAAAAATTTCTACCCTCTTAAAGTCCTCCAAATCAAAATTAAAACTTGGCACCTCAAACCGGACACGTAAAACAATCTTTTAGTTCCATATAATATGGTCTCTTCAGTTTTCAGGTAAGAGATCCCCTTCTTTGGCCATTCAGAAAGAAAAAAGAATTAGATATTGGGCTTCATGGACTTCATTAGTTGAGTAAGAATAGGTTGGTAAAGATAAAGGAAGATGTTAACAAGTACCTATTGGTCTTTGATGGCATAAACTGCTAATCATTTCATCGATCAATAGTATTTACTGAGCACCTTTTGCTAAACGTGGAAGAGTATAATAGAATCACTAGATATGATCCTTGCCCTCAAGGACCTTAAAATCTAGTGGGGGAGACTGACACAAGAGTAAATTACAGAAGGGACCAGTGTATAAGTTAAGTACCTAATGCTAAGGAGATTGTGAGTATTTAGAGCTTAAGTGGCATGGCCATTAGGGAATATAAACTGGGGAAATTAGAAATTAATCATGGAAGGCCTGCCACAGGAGATGTGATTTTAATAAGACTTTGAAGATCGGGAGAGCTGTTGCCTGTAGCATTTGAAGAGGAAGAAAGTTCCAGGCAGGAGGAGGGCATGAGCAAGAAGCCGGCAGCAGGAGAGGTAAGATGAAGATATAGTGAGTAGAGTTCGACTGAAAGGAAAGAAGAGTGTGAGCTGAAGAGTAGTGGGAGAAAGGAGTAGATAAGTAGGATGGAGATAACTGACAAATTGGCTTAAAGCCTGTGGTCGGAAGTTCTACTTGATATGCAAGGAAATGGACAACCATTTGGAGGATTTTGAAGAGGGGGAGTCATGCAGAGTGACATCAGAAAAATGATCAGGGCAGCAAAGTGACGTATGTACTGGAGGAGGAAGAAACTGAAAACAGGGAGATCAGCAAAGGGACTGATGCAAGTAGCAAAGCTGTGATATGACAAGTGCCTGGACAAAAGTAGTGGTTGCTTGGATGGAGAAGAGAAAGAGGCAGATCCTGGAAATGTTGTGGAGAAAGATGCACAGGATTTTCAGCAGATTAAATTCACTACCCTACTGATCTCATTTTTTCAGCCAAAGAATATCTCTGAAACCTGTATTTCTTGCAAAACCTGGCCCAGAAAAAAACGATAGGCTTATTCATTCCTGGCCGAACGAAGTGTTTGCAGCTTAGTGTGAGTCTGCATAGGCACTCTAGAGACTAGGCAAAATTGCTCAAGGTCTGGCACCAAGAGAAGCAGTGTGGCCTAATGGATAGAGCATTGGCCTGGAAGTTAGAAGGATCTGGGTTTCAGTCAAGGCTCTGCCACATGTCTGCTGGGTGACCTTAGACAAGTCGATTCACTTCTCTGTGCCTCAGTTACTGTCTGTAAAAGGGGGATTAATACTGTGAAGCCTCCTGTGGGACTGTCTCCAACCAGATTATCTTGTATCTACACCGGGACTAAGGACAGTACCAGGTAGTAAGAGCTTAACTCATTCCATTAAAAAAATTAGATTGATGTATTTGGCTCTGCATTAAAAGAAAAAAAGTCCTAAACTGTGACTTGTTCTTTATTTCAGACCTGAGAAATGAAACTGTACTTTCCCAAGCGCTTAGTACAGTGCTGTGCACAAAGTAAGCACTCAATAAATATGACTGAATGAATGAATGTAAAGATTTCTAAATGGGAAAGCATTAAATATTAACGTATCCCTTCCCATCGCTTCACCTGACCTTCTCCTCTCATCCAGGCGAAGTTCTGCTGCACTAGTTTGGCATAATTTCCCACTTTAAAGAGTTGCCTGAAAGAGATGCAGAGGTCAGGGAACTGGTTTATGCAAATGAATGTTCTCTAGAGGCACACACACACAAGCTCAAGAAGACAGGCAATATGAAGTACTCTACAGGTCCAGCAGAACACTATTTTAAGACAAAATCACCAACAGCACAGGAGCCTAGAGCACAAGCCTGGGAGTCAGAAGACTTGGATTTTAATTACAGCTCTGCCACTTGCCAGTTGTGTGATCAAGCGCATAGTACGGTGTCCTGCATACAGTAAGCACTCAATAAATACAACTGATTGATCCTGGGCAAGGTACCTAACGTTTCTGTGCCTCTGTTTCCTTATCAGTAAAATGGGGATTAAATATCTTTCTCCCTCCTACTTAGACTATGATCTCCATATGAAATAGGGAGTGTATCAGACCTCATCTTGTATCCTATCACTTAGTGCAATGCATATTGTAATCACCAACAATCCAGTTAGACTGGGCCGAATATGGAAAGAAACTCATCAACAGGGGTTGGTGTTCACACTGCAGGGGCTCTGTGGTCACTGGCCCCACAGCCCTTAGAGCCACACTCCTAGATTTACTCATCCCAAGATTCTGACAAGACCTGAAAGTGAACACCCAAAAGGCTGAAAATGGCGACCTTCTGGCTTGTGAGTTCTTTGAAGTCTGCCTCTTCCCTGTCCTCAGTAAAAGCTCTACAAACACAAAGTTGAATTTTCCCTTAGAGATGCATGTAGAAAGCGCTGGTCTCTTAGCCAAGGAGCAGAGTGTTGCCCAAGACATGTGATGAAGAATAACAATAGCTACGGCTGACTTCCAAAAAGTCAAAAATGTTCAAAGCAGTGGAAAGCAGAACCAAATGGACCCAGCCAACATGCACTGCCCGATTCAGTGGTTGCGCACCACCTTTGCAAACAAAAACACCTCACCATTGGTATTAAAACAGTCCACCACCTTGCCCCCTCCTACCTCACCTCACTTCTCTCCTTCTACAACCTAGCCTGCACAATTCACTCCTCTAGTGCTAACCTTCTCACTGTGCCTCCATCTTTCCTGTCTTACCTCTGTCCCCTCATCCTCATCCTACCTCCTTGCCTGGTACATCCCGCCACCTCAAATCTGACAATTACTCTCCCTGCCTTCAGAGCATTATTGAAGGCACATCACCTTCAGAAGGCCTTCCCAGATTAAGCCCCTCTTTTCCTCATCTCCCACTCCCTTCTACATAGTCCTGACTTGCTACCTTTGCTCTTCCCCGTCCCATCCCCACAGCACTTATGTAATAATAATAATAATAGCATTTATTAAGTGCTTACTATGTGCAAAGCACTGTTCTAAGCGCTGGAGGGAGACAAGGTGATCAGGTTGTCCCAAGTGGGGCTCACAGCCTTAATCCCCATTTTTACAGATGAGGTAACTGAGGCTCAGACAAGTTAGGTGACTTGTCCAAGGTCACATAACAGACATGTGGCAGATCTGGGATTCAAACCCACGACCTCTGACTCCAAAGCCCATGCTCTTTCCACTGAGCCACACTGTGCTACTTTATTTATTTATATTGATATTCTCTTTCCCCTCCTTGAGACTGTAAGTTCATTGTGGGCAGGGGATGTGACTGTTTATTGTTGTATTCGACTCTCCCAAGCACTTAGTACAGAGCTCTGCACACAGTAAGCACCTATTAAATATGATTGAATGAATGAATAAGTGGTTTAATCAATTGAATTCATTCAGTGTTTACTAAGTGCAGAACACTCTGCTAAGTGCTTGGTGAATGTACCATACAGAGTTGGTAGCTATATTCCCTGCCCACAAGTTTACCGTCTGAACACAAAATGTGTTTTATTGACAGAATTCTCATTTCCTAAAAATGTCCAGGAAACATCAATGACAACAAAATTCAATAACTGATTATGTATTCTTTAGAAATCACCATTTACAGATTTTTCTTTTCTAACCCACAGTTACTCTTTCTCTTCTCTTTTTTTTCTTCTGCTTCAAATTCAGTTGACAGACTTTTCTGTTTCCCCTCCTTTTCCTTCTCCTTTTCCTGTCTTTCTTCTTCCTCCTTCTCCTTCCTCTATCATCAACACAAAGATTTATTGGACACTGTGACCGTCATGCAGACCACTGAACCAAGAAATGAGAACAAAGGAAAAGACTTGGCTCCTGCTTTCAGAGAATATAATTGAACATAAAATTCAAAATACAATTTACCAAAAAGTGAAAATAACTTAAAATTCAGTATTTCAGAAACTCTTAATTTTGGATATATTCATTAGCACTTGCATGCTGACCTGCTTGGCAAGATCATGGCAATCAGGTTTAATATGTGGCAGTCTCATAGAGGAAATGTGCTTTTCACAGAATTACTGAAGTAGGGCCAATATGTGGGTTCATAATAATAATAATTTAATAATAATAATTTTGGAATTTGTTAAGCGCTTACTATGTACAAAGCACTGTTCTAAGCACTGGGAAGGATACAAAGTGATCAGGCTGTCCCATGTGGGGCTCACAAGCTTAATCACTATTTTACAGATGAGGTACATGAGGTGCAGAGAAGTTAAGTGACTTACCCAAAGTCACACAGCTGACAAGTGGCAGAGCCGGGATTTGAACTCATAACCCCTGACTCCCAAGTTCGTGCTCTTTCCACTGAGCCACGCTGCTTCATGAGACCCAACAATTGACCGAAACAAACTAGACACTCTAAATATATTTTAAAACTGATAAAAACACAATATCGTCACATGCATAGATACATCAATACTAAACTGCTACCACACTGATCCCAACAAACACTTATCTACCCTGCCTTGACTACTGCATCAGCCACCTTATTGACCTCGCTGCTTCCTGTCTCTTCCCCAATCCAGGCTATAATTCACTCTGTTACCCAGATTATCTATTAAAAAAATTCAGCCCACCTCTCCCCACTCTTTAAGAAGCTCCATTGGTTGCCCACCCACCTGCACATCAAACAGGAATTCCTTTCCATTGACTTTGAAGTACTAAATTAGATCACCCCCTCCTATATTATCTCACAGATTACAATCAGCCACATTCACTTAATTCCTCTAATGCCTAACTAAGCACTGTACATCAATCTGGTCTGTCTCATCTCTAACTCGTTGCTCATGTCCTGCCTCTGGCCTGGAACTCCACTCCTCCTTCATGTATGACAGACAATCACTCTCCCCAGCTTCAAAACCTTATTGAAATCACAACCCCTTCAGGAGGCCTTTGCTGACTAAACCCTAATTTCCCCTACTCTCTCTCCCTTCTGCACTTCCACTGCACTTGGATTAGTGTCCTTTAGTCATCCCACCCTCAGCCTCACAGCATTTATGTACATATCTATAATTTATTTTAATGTCTGTCTCCCCTTCTGGCCAGAAAGCTGCCTGTGGAGAATGAACATGTCAATTAAATCTATTATACTCTCCTAAGAGCTTAGTACAGTGTTTTGCACACAGTAAGCACTCACTAAATATTAACCTCAGGTGGACCCAAGTGAGACTACAGCTTATCATACAGGAAGAATCTTCCTCTCTATTTCCACTGCTGTCCACTTTGTATCACTTTCTTTGCATTCCTTTCTGTCTCTTCAGATGAGTCTCTGGGTCTTTGGCTGCATTCTGGGATCTCAAACTGTTGCCTTGGCTACATGTACATAGCATTATATTATGCTTTGCACTGGGAAGATAAAAAATAATCTTACTGGTCACAGTTGCTATCTCTCATGTGCCTGGTACATGAACTTGTACTTCCCAAACACTTAGTACAGTGCTCTGCACACAGTAAGCGCTCAATAAATACGATTCAATTGAATGAATGAATGGTAGTCTATGAAGAGAGAGAACAGGAGCTGCAAAGCCTAGTGCGAAGAACATGGGTCTAGGATTCGGAAGACCTGGGTTCTAATCCCAGTTATGCCACTTGCCTGCTGTGCGACCTTGGCAAGTCACTTTAATTCTCTGTGCCTCGATTTTCTCAACTGTAAAATGGGGTTTCAATACTTAGACTGTGAGCACCATGTGGGACAGGGGCTGTGCCCGGGCTGATTATCTTGCATCTACCCCAGTGCCTAGAACAGTGCTTGACACAGGAGTGCTTAACACCATTCAAAAAAATACATAAAACAGGTAATTTACCTTCAGTTTAGAAATGAGGAAACTGAGGCAAAGTGAAGTTAAGTTACTTGCCCAAGGTCACACAGCAGGCAAGTGGGAAAGAAAGATTATTATGGTATTTGTTAAGTGTTTAATAATGTATCAATCAATGAATATTATTTCCTGAGCATGTACTGTGTGCACAGCACTGTACTAAACGCTTAGGAGGGTACAATAAAATAGATTTGGTAGACACAATCCCTGCCTTCAAATAGCTTACAGTATAATGGAGAAGACAGACATTAATTACATAAATTACAAATAGGAGAAAAGGCAGTGTATGAAACACTGTGCTAAGCACGAGGTAGATATAATACACTCAGATCAGACACAGTCTTGTCTCACATGGGGCTCCTTCTTGAGGAAGCAGTAGCCCAGAGAAGTCAAGTGAGTTGCTTAAGGTAACAGAGAGGGAAGGTATCACAAGTGGGACTCAAACCTGGGCTGTCTGACTGCGAGTTCTGTGCCCTTTCCACTAGGCCACACTGTCTGTGAGCCTCTGGACCTACGGTTAGGTCTCTGCTACTAGCTACACCTCCAGCTGTTCATTCCTGTTTTCATTCCACCTCTGAAAAAGACTCATACCCATTCACTCGGTTCCTCAAAGTGAAAAAGTTGGCACAGAGTGAGAATGAACAGATTGATGTTGTCATCCTCTAGTGCCCTTTTCGGCTGAGGCCAACTCCTTTTTCAAAGACTAGGGAAAAAGAGGACTGATGCTTAAAATATAGGCCATTACACCTGGGTGCTCCTTATGCTGTTCTGACCTCTCTGAACATTTGTGTTAGCCCTAAATTAAAAGAAAATTCATGGCGGCAGCCGAGGCGACATTCTGTGCCATGGATAAAAAGAGCCTATAAAGACATCACTAAATCACTTAGAAAGCGGTGTTCTCAACAGTGGGGAAGAGAAGGAGACTGTAAACCCTGTTAGACCAAGCAAGCAGAGCGTGGAAATGCTAGAAGCCGAAAGTTGAAAAGTCACTGATTCCTCTAGACATCTCATTTTGTAAGGTCAGTCTGTCACCCAACTCAGAGTCCCATTGACAGGAAAAATTAAATACTAAGTGGCCTAGATTCCTGGACTGTGGGCTGTGACTGGCACTGCTGGGTAGAATCTGCTGGGCAGGCCACATTGTGTGCCCTCTGCTGTCTTGATCCCCTCAAAAAAAAACAACTTAATAAGCAAGAGGCTGTTTCACCTGCCAGCTGGATGATATGCCAACTCAATCACAAATGAGCTTCTGCGGTACCGGTATTCGAGGCCAGAAGTGCAATATTATTTTTTCTTGGGGTAGAAGGGGGCAGGCATGAAGCTGGAACTCTCAGTCCCTCTCTAAAGATGGAAGCATAGAGTTCCTAAGATTGTGCTGGGTCTTTTCAGATCCCTGCGTCCTCAGGGAAGAAGTGTGAAAAATGACACTCTAATCTAGAAGTGGAGGCATTTCCATTGTGGAATTCTGGAGTAAATTGTCAACAGTTTTTTCCTCAGTGCTTAGTACAGAGCTCTACACACAGTAGTTGTTTAATAAATACTATTGCTATTACTACTACTATTACTCCTCCTAATACTGTGTTTCCGACTTGTACTTCCCAAGCGCTTAGTACAGTGCTCTGCACACAGTAAGTGCTCAATAAATATGATTGAATGAATGAATAAATAGTGATTAAGCATATTTGTGGCAGTTCAGGTGAGTGCTTCCTAACAGTGCATCCTTCTGCTGCCCATCTATTTAGCATCACCTTTGAACCCCAAAGGGCAGTCCTCTGGGGTTCAAAGGTGTTGTTACCATAAGTGAGATTTTATCAAGATACTTGAGGGCCCGATAAAACTAAGTCTGGTTGACAGTCTGTCCCACAACATGTGCGTCTAAAAAACAACCCTTGCTGCATTGTCATATACACTTAGATCATGAGTTCCATGTGGGACTGTGTCCAACCTGATGAATTTGTTTCTTCCCCAGGACTTAGAATAGTGCTTGGCACATTACTATTATTAAGTGCCATTAAGCTGTTCCCAATCCATAGCGACTCCATGGATTTACTTTCTCCAGAATGCCCTGTCCTCTGCCATGATCTGCCACCTTTCTAACGGTTCTTCCGTTATCGTGCTTAACAAATGCCATAATTATTATATATGCAACCTGCTGGGCAAGAATGTCTCTGATTTATCCTTATACCAGGCACTGTGCTGAGCTCTGGAGTACGTACAAGAGTATGAGATTAGATACAGTCCTCATATCTGTCTAAGGTATGAAGAACAAGCATCTTCTCCCCAATTTTACAGATGAGGAAACTGAGGCATGGAGAAAAAGCTTGCCCAAGGGAACTAGCATCTTCTCCCCACTTTTACAAATGAGGAAACTGAGGCATGGAGAAAAAACTTGCCCAAGGTTGCAAAGGAGACAAGTGTTGCAGCAGGGATGGGAGCCCAGGTCTCCTGATTCCCACACTCTTGCTCTTTCCACTAGGCCATGCAGTTAAACTGGGTTAGAAAGGATTCTGAGATCCCTAGGGCTGGTGCAAAAAAGCCATCATACACCCTGCATATTTTGGGTTTTTTAATTTCTTCATTGATTTTTGGCTGACAGTGGAATGTCTTGCCAATGCTCTTGTCACTCCCTTTATGTACTGAATCTCTGGCACTAACATCTACACTTCACTTAGACCACATGTCACTTTGCTGCTTTCAGGCCAACTGCATATATTTGTCATTCGATGTTGTGACAAGCTCAGTAATTGCATGAGAGGTGGATTCTCTATTGGAGGAACAAACTTTACTTTGCTATTTAAGAGAAAAACTGCAGCAATTAGCAATAGAAAGACAGTTACATAAAGGAGGAAGGATTAAAAATATTTAAAATTAAATTTCATCCTAACCCCATCTTCCACCTACCATTCCTCCCCAAAGTCCTTGATAGAGTTATGTCAACACCTACTGCCTCCACTTCCTCTCCTTCAAATCTCTCCTTCACCGCCCCCCGCCCCAATCTGGCTTCTGCCTCATTTGCTCCATGGAAACTGCCCTTACTGAGATCACAAGTGGCCTTCTTTTGGACAAATCCAACAGCCTCAACTCCCTCCTAATCATCCTCAACCTTTCAGCTGCCTTCCACAATGTGAATCACACCCTCACCTTGAAGCATTATCCATTCTTTGCTTCACTCACACTGTACTCTCTTGGTTCTCCTCCTAGCTCACTGACCATAACTTTTAAGTCTTTCCCAGGCTCCCCCTTTGCCTCGTGCCCTCTAAATGTGGGAGTCTATCAAGGCTCCCTTTTGATTTCCCTTCTATTCTCCATCAACCCCCTTGCCCTTGGATAACTCATTCTGTCCTATGGTTTCGATTACCATCTCTATATGGACAAGTCCCAAATGTACCTCTTCAGCCCTTCATCACTCCCTCTTTCATGCCACATTTCTTCCTGTCTTCAGAACATCGCTACTTGGATGTAATGTCTACAACTCACACTTAATATGTCCAAAGCAGACTCGTCTTCCCACCCAAACATAATAATAATAATAACTGTGGTATTTGTTAAGCACTAAGTGCCAGGCACTAAGTGCTGGGGTGATTACAAGCAAATCACGTTGGACACAGTCCCTGTCCCACATCATCATCATCATCAATCGTATTTATTGAGCGCTTACTATGTGCAGAGCACTGTACTAAGCGCTTGGGAAGTACAAATTGGCAACATATAGAGACAGTCCCTACCCAACAGTGGGCTCACAGTCTAAAAGGATATATCCAGCGTCAGTCACTGACAGTCAGCCACTGTCTGTGGCTTTTCAGTAATTTTGACATGGAGCACTTCTTATCCAGGGATCACAAAGGGTTTTATAAACATTCATTCAATTGTATTTTTTGAGTGCTTACTGTGTGCAGAGCACTGTACTAAGCGCTTGTTCTTTAGTAGTCACCCTATAAGGAGGCCACTACTCCTTACCACCCCCGTATTCATTCAATGATATTTGTTGCGTGCTTCCTATGTGCAGAGCACTGCATACTTTAATTAAGCCTCTTCAAAACTCCTAGGAAACAAGGAAAAAGGTTTCCATCTCAAGGGAAAATGGACAGACATAATAATAAATCAAAGTGGTTGAAGATCAGATAGAAGCTGGTAAAAAGAGTCTAATATAGAATTAAATGTATTCACTATTCTTTAAATGCTTACTGGAAATGTTCTAAACTTGTTAAAATTCATTTCTGCTATTCTACTTTCTAGACTGACCAGGGAGCCACTTCCAATGTTCATCTAGTATACAACTTTAGGTAACAGAGCTGAATCAAATCTCTGCATCAAATCTCCATTTCTTCTCTTTTTGCTCACTTTTGTATTAAATTTCTTCACTTTTCCACATGGAATTTTTGGACCATTAGAAAACAGAAGGTTCTAATTTAGGGCTACCCAACCAGGATACCTTGAGATCTCTAAGTCTCAGTCAACCTTGTGGAAACTGATCTCAATTAGTCTTTTTAAGTCTACTTGAATTTTAAAAGACACTTGGATCATCATATCAAAACTATAGAGGATGGCAGAGATTTTTATTATCTACTTTTTAGTGGCATCTGCAATCCACATCCTAATTAATGTTACACTCACATTCGAACCACATGTTTCACATGCCATATCTACATTTCTATCCTGGATACAGAAGGGCAGGGGAAATGAGGGAGGAGACAAAATGAATTCAGAAGCAAGAAAACCTGTAATTCATTCAATCAATGGCATTTAAGTGCTTATTATGAGCAGAGCACTGTACTAAGTGCTTGGGAAAGCACACAACAGAATTAGCAGACTCTTTCCCTGCCCACAATGACCTTACAGTCTAGAGGGTGGACATAACCTTATATTCTGTTGCTTCCCTTAGCTGCAATTTCTTTTAATGTCTGTTTCTCCCTGTAAGCTTCTTGTGGGCAGGGATTGTGTCTAGTAGCTGTTGTACTCTCCCAACTGCTTAACACAGTGCTCTGCACATAGGAAGCACGCAACAAATATTATTGATTGAATGAATAACGGGGGTTGGTAAGGAGTAATGGCCTCCAACAAGCCTGCAACAATTAGGACAAAAATTTAGGGAAATATTTGTAGTCCTAATCAATGTTACTCATTGAGTTCTCTCACTATGCAGAACCTTGCACTAAGATCTTGAGCAAGTACAATACAAAAGAGTTGGTAGACGTGATCCCTACCCACAAGGAATTCACAGTCCAGAGGAGTTTATAATCCCAGCATTTGAGGTCACATACTGGAATATACCAGGAATGAACAATAATATCAGATGAATACCTTCCATTTGGGGATATCATGCAAATTTTGACATGGGAGATAAAAAAAATCTAATAAGTGGTCCATTATAATTTCTGTTTTATAGTCATCTTAATGTTCACTTAATCTAGTTCCCTCTCTGCATAAAGTGACTGTGAAGAATATATCTGGCCATCAGATATATGCTTCCATGGATTGAGCACAGGCTCGGGAGTTGTAAACCCAGGTCTAGAACCCAGGTCACGGGTTCTAATTCCAGCTTCGCTACTATTCTGCTGTGTGGCCTTGGGCAAGTCATTTCACTTCTCTGTACCTCAGTTACCTCATCTGTAAAATGGGGAATAAGACTGTGAGCCCTAAGTGGGACAAGGACTGTGTTAAACCCAATCTGCTTGTACTCACCCCAGGGTTTAGTAAAGTGTCTGGCACAGAGTACGTGCTCAACAGATACCATAATTATCCAGCACTTGGTACAATGCCCGGCACAAAGTAAGCATTTAACGAATACCGTAACTATTATTAAAATCTACTGAAGTTAATATAGGCTGTAATGGGTAGAGTTTGTCTATCAATTTTTTTTTTTCCTTTATGAAAAATAAATTAGCTCAACATTCTTTCTGGCAGTGATTTAGTGATTTGGTGCTAGGCTTCATTTGGGAGTCTCTAACTCTAAAGAACTGGGGAGGTAGGCGGACAATAGAGTATTGAGTAAAAGAATTCCTTTCTATTTAATTTAGGACTATATTAAAATGGTCAACCTCTAAAGAATAGGATTCATTTTTAATCTAAATGCTTATTTTATCCACTAATAGGATATGCTGAACTTTAATAGGTTCAATTTAACTAGGCTCTTATAAGCTTACTTTTGTCCTTTGTTACCGAGAGATGCGTGTGCAGCACTTTTTACATATTATCCCTGCTTATTGCTTTCTAGAGTTTTGTCTTGTTGGTGCAATAGTTACAAATAATAAAATTTGTTTATTACTCTGTACATCAGGTAACGATGACAAAACACACAACTCATCAAGTATAGGCAAGAGAAAAATATTTTGAGAAGAGATGCAGCATGGTCGGGTGGAAAGGCCTAGGAGTCTAAGGACCTGGATTCTTATCCCAGCTCCGTTAATTGCCTGCTATGTAAATTTGGGCAAGTCACTTAACTCTCTGTGCCTCAGTTTCCTCATCTTTAAAATGGGGATTAAATACCTGTTCTCCCTCCTACTTAGACTATGAGCCTTATGTGGAACAGAGAGTGTGTCTCTCAGTCTGGGGACAGGGACTGTGCCCAACCCAATTGGCTTGTATCCACCCCAGCGCTTAATACATTGCATGGCACATAGTAAGTGTGTAACAAATACCATAATTATCATTATTTACATCCGTGATACACAGGAAGAAGCCCAGCATCTCTCAGGTTCCAGGAATGATGGGGTTGGTGCCAATGTTCAGGATCCCAGAGTACTGGGCAAGAGCAGACTGCACAAAGATCAATTCCATGACCAACCAGCCCTTGAAAGGAGATATCTTACTTCCTGGTGCTGCTTTCTTCTCAGACATTATACTAATAATTGTGGTATTTGTTAACACTATGTGCCAGGCACTGATCTAAGTGCTGGGGTAGACACAAGATAATTGAGTTGGGCACAGTCCCTGTCCAACAGTAGGCCTCATAGTCCCCAGTTTTACAGATGAGGGCACCAAGGCACAGAGAAGTGAAGTGACTTGTCCAAGGTCACACAGCCGACAAGTTCTTCTGACCCTCAGGCCAGTGCTCTAGCCACTAGGTTATGCCACTTTGGGAACCATCAGGATACTCTATATACATCTGGTTATCTGGGAAAGGTCCTTATGCCGGAAATAGATATGGCAGCTGGAGGGCAAGATTTCTCGTTAAATCTCCAAATGATGCAAATAACTAGGATTTGAATGTTTTGCTCCTGATGCTTAAGAGGACTCCAGTGCTGAGTGCAGTAGTGAAATGACAATCATGCACAGATGGGTTTCTAGGCTTCGAGGAAAACAATCCTTAAATTTAAATAACCATTAGAATTATTACCTACTTTTGTTGCAAATATCATACATAACATTTTTTTCCATTTGTGGCTTTTAATCTACTTTTAATTAGACCTCCTAGTAGTAGCTTTAGACAATTAAAACCGAAGCATATCATCATCATCCTCATTTGCCTCCAAAATGAAATATCTTTGAAGCCCTCAGATAGGACAAATTGAAGCTGTACACAAAATGCTACAATTATAGTAGTATTTGTATATGAGGAATAAAATGCCAAGAAGAAAAAGCATGAACCTGGGAGTGAGAGGACCTGAGTTTGAATCCCAGTTCTGTCCCTTGTTTGCTGTATGATCTTCGGCAAATCACCTGTATATATGTTTGTGTATATATATGTATACGGTTCCAAGACCAACCAGCCCTTGAAAGGTGGTGTCTTACTTCCTGGTGCTGCTTTCTTCTCAGACATTATACTAAAAATTGAGGTATTTGTTAACACTATGTGCCAGGCACTGTTCTAAGTGCTGGGGTAGACACAAGATAATTGTGCTTATGTACATATCCGTAATTGATTTTCATGTCTGTCTCCCCATTTAGACTGTAAATTCCATGTGGGCAGAAAACATTTCTTACTCTATTTATTTATTTTATTTGTACATATTTATTCTATTTATTTTATTTTGTTAATATGTTTTGTTTTGTTCTCTGTCTCCCCCTTCTAGACTGTGAGCCCACTGTTGGGTAGGGACCGTCTCTATATGTTGCCAACTTGTACTTCCCAAGCACTTAGTACAGTGCTCTGCACACAGTAAGCACTCAATAAATATGATTGAATGAATGAATGAATGAACTTAACTTCTCAGTGCCTTAGTTTTCTTATCTGTAAAATGGGGGTTCAATATCTGTTCTTCCCCGAACATAGATTCTAAGCCCATTGTGGGAAAGGGACTGTGTAAAACCTAATTACCATGTATCTACCCCAGGGATTAAAACAGTGCTTGACAGTAAGCGCTTATCAGATACCATCATTTGTGGTGTACTCTCCCAAATGTTTAGTACAGGGTCCCGCACACGGTAAGTGCTCCATAAATACAACTGATTGAGTGATTGATCATCAGTCCCTCAACCCCACAGTGCTTATGTACATATCCGTAATTGATTTTCATGTCTGTCTCCCCATTTAGACTGTAAATTCCATGTGGGCAGAAAACGTGTCTACCAAACTTTACCAAAAACTTAGTATAGTGCTCTTTACATAGAAAACACTTAAAAATAATCAATTGATTGATTGATAGCATTTCTTCTTCTCTCCTTCAGATATCTTAATAGTTCTGTGCTCTTAGGCCCTGGCCCTCCTGCTTTCCCAGCTCCCCAAAATTTTACTTATCCATTTTGCTATTCCTGCCTACATCCTGGTCCTGTTCACTCAAACTCAAGTCCACAAACCAACGATCGACTGGAGCCTCCCTGAGCTAGTCTGACTACGGCAGTGGGTCAGACTGAAACAACATCTACTTCTTAAAGAGAGAAGAAAATGTACAGGGACTATGATTTTAAACTGAGAGAAAAGTACAAAATAATAATAATGATAATATTTAAGCACGCACCAATTGTGGTATTTCTTAAGCACTTACCATGTGCCAGGCACTGTACTAAGCATTGGGATGGATACAATTAAATTGTGGGGAAGTCTCAAATCCTGATTTACAGATGAGGTAACTGAGGCCCAGAGAAGTGAAGTGACTTGCCCAGGGTCACATAGCAGACAAGTGGCAGCGCTGGATTAGAACTCATGATCTTCTGACTCCTGGGCCTGTGCTGTAACCACCACAACAGCAGACTCTACGGTCCTTAGGGGCAGGGAACATGTCTACCAACTCTATTGTATTTTACTCACAACTGATTAGTATAGTGTCCTGAACACATTAAGTGCTCATTGCATACTATTAACTGATGATCAATATGAAGTTCAAAAAGAGACTCCTTACCATCTGCTTTTAAGCACTCAATCCCCTTGCCCCCTCCTACCTCAGCTTGCTGCTTTAATTTTACAACCCAGACCACGCACTTCACTCCACTAATGCCAACCTACTCACGGTACCCTGATTTCGTCTATCTAGCTGCCAACCCTTTGCCCACGTCCTGCCTCTGGCCTGGAACATCCTCCCACTTCATATTTAACAGACAATTACTCTGTCCACCTTCAAAGCCTTATTTGAAACCAAATCTCCAAGAGGCCTTCCCTGACTAAGCCCTCATTTCCTCTCTTCCCACTTTCTTCTGTGTCACTCTGATTTGCTCCCCTTATTCACCCCTCCCACCACCCCACAGCCCCTATGTGCATATAATTTATTTATTTAAATTAATGTCTGCCTCCTCCTCTAGACTATGAGCTCCTTGTGGACAGGGAATGCATCTACCAACTCTATAACTTGTACTTCCCAAGCGCTTAGTACAGTGCTCTGCACACAGTAAGCGCTCAATAAATACAATTGATTGATTATTATATTGTATTAGCCCAAGAGCTTAGTACAGTGCTTTGCACACAGTAAGCACTCAAAAAATGATTGTTTACTAAGCATAGGGATAAATACAAAATAATCAGGTTAGAGAGTCCCTGCACTACATGAGGGATCATAGTCTAAAATGGGGATTAAGATTGTGAGCCCCCTGAGGGACAACCTGATCACCTTGTAACCTCCCCAGCGCTCAGAACACATAGTAAGTGTAAGTAGTAGACTGTGAGCCCAATGTTGGGTAGGGACTGTCTCTATATATTGCCAACTTGTACTTCCCAAGCGCTTAGTACAGTGGTCTGCACATAGTAAGCACTCAATAAATAGGATTGATTGATTGATAGTAAGTGCTTAATGAATGCCATCATCATCATCATCATCAACAACAAGGAGAGGATGGTGTCAGTGAAGTTGAGGTTGGAAAATGTCTCTGGAAGGGGCTGTCTGACAATGTCGAAGGCAGTAGAGAGGTCGAGGAGGATTAGGTTGGTGTGGAGGCCATTGGATTTGGCAAGAAGAAGATCATTTGTGACCTTTCAGAAGGCAGTTTCTGTGGAGTGAAGAGGTTGGAAGCCAGATTGGAGGGAGTTAATGAAAGAATAAAGAGGAGAGGAACTTGAGATACCAAAGCATACCGAATGAAGTACATTTCCCTCATTATTCTGGATTAAATTCATTTATTAGATCATGCCTCAAACTATTTAGGTAACTCCACTGTTCAAAGTTAAGGATATTGAAAAATTTTATAAGAACTTCTTCACTAGCTCTTACTTGAAAACTTGAAATAATTTATTTTTCTTCACATAGAAGCAGAGTCATTAATTTGACTTGACATTCAGGTAACACAACCTCACACCCAATTCCCTTATCAACCTAGTTAATCTGTCACATTGAACCCGCTACTGAAATTTTACATGTTTTCTGAAAGGTGCTAGATATTTGGAAATTAGATAAATCCACTGCAGGGATTGATTCAACGTCATTGGAATTCACAGATTTTAAAATAGATCCAAAAAAAGTATTCATCACTTTATTACTGCTTTCTGATCTGCCTGTTATTTATTGACAGTGTTTCTTCACTGAATTTTTCTTGGTATCTTAACTAAAATATGTTTCATATAAAATTTGGAGTGAACCTGTCCTCATAGGCTTTGTATAACAGGATTGGAGATAACTCTCTTCTCTACTGGGACTCCTGGGCTTAAGAAAAGACTCATGAAATAACCACATAATAGCTTGAAAATAATTCGAAATAATAATAATAGTATAACGGCATTTGTTAAGTGCTTACTATGTGCAAAGTACTGTTCTAGCACTGGGGGGATACAAGGTAATCGGGTTGTCCCATGTGGGACACAGTCACAGTCTCAATCACCATTTTACAGATGAGGGAACTGAGGAACAGAGAAGTTAAGTGATTGGCCAGTAAATGGCGAAGCTGGGATTAGAACCCATGACTTCTGACTGGGATTAGAACCCATGACTTCTGACTCCCAAGCCCATGCTCCTTCCACTGAGCCATGCTGCTAAATATAAGTCTAGAAGCAGAAATTAGTTTTAATAGTATACCATTACTAACATTAGTATATTTTAAAAAAGAATACCAATAGATATGGCTGATTTCCAAACTAAAAAGTCAAAACTAGATAGTAGAAATCAGAACCAAATGTCCCAGATAAACACTCCCTGAATCAATCAATGGCATTTATTCATTCATTTTATCATATTTATTGAGCACTTACTGTGTGCAGAGCACTGTACTAAGTGCTTACGTGTGTGCAGAGGGCTGTACCAAGTATTTAAGAGATGATAATTCACTTTTGGTAGTCACGGTCCCTGCCCACAACGAGAAGAGTATATTGCAACCCAATCGGATTCATGCCCCTTGGGCAGGCAGTCTGGCAACCTGAGCCGGGCGCTCTTCCCCGCAAGTGGAAACAAAGTCCAATATTATAGGTTACTGCCTGTTCAGTCGGGCAGGAAGAGCAGAATCCCGATGTGGCTGTGGCCCTTAAAGTCAGGCGACTTGGAGTCTGAACTGGCCAGCCTCGAGTCTAACAGCCAGAGCCATAGACTATCATGCAATTGATGCCTGTCTACTTGTTTTGTTGTCTGTCTCCCCACTTCTAGCCTGTGAGCCCCTTGTTGGGTAGGGATTGTCTATCTGTTGCCAAATTGTACTTTCCAAGGGCTTAGTACAGTTCTTTGCACACAATAAGTGCTCAATAAATACAATTGAATGAATGAATGAATAAACAAATGGGTCCCTTCCCCATAAAACTTATCCAGATGTCTGCCCATCGGTATGTCAAACTCAGTAAGGTAAAAGCTGAACTCATCCTCTCTCCTACTTTTCCCATCATGATCACCAATACTACTAGTAACAGTAGTATTAAGAACTTTCTCTGTTTATAGCACTGTACTAATCACTGGGAAAGATTATACAGATGAGAATTAGATATGGTTCCTGTTCCCCAGGGGCTCACAATAACAAGATGGTGCCCAAACCAGAGCCTTCTAAGAAGGCTGCCACTCATGCACAGAATTCTCCCTCCCTCTGACGGTACACATGAGCAGCAGTTATCAGAGGAAAGCTCCTCCACTTCTGAAATAAAAGCATTGAAGAATTATTTGAAAAAGGTTTTTTATTATTTTTTCTACACTCATATCTAAAAGTCTCTTCCTTCCTTCCTTCCCTTTGTCCTGCTTACCCTTCCACTTTCTCTGGCTTTGCAGCCCACTGTCAGCCTGGATCAGTACTGACCAGAGGCTCCTGCAGGCCCCCCAAACTAGGATTGGGCCCTCCTGCCTTTTGCCCAGTCTCTGCTCTGTCCACACACCATATTCAGAGCTCCGACTCCAACAGAGACCCCGAGCCCATCTTTGATTTGGACTTCAGCTCCAGCCTATCCAATACCAACACGTCCATAAAGGAACTCTTTTTGGAGGAGGACTGCAGAGATCAGATTCCAGAAAACACAGGTGTTGCAATAGATTATGATGGAGGCAACTAATATCCTGAGATCAGCTCTGTCCATATGTGGCCTCCAGGTCGCTTTGTGTAGCACGGAGTCATGGCATTTCTGATTCTCAGTTTAGTCAGCCAATCATATTTATTATATGCTTACTGTATGACCTCAATAGTGCCCACAACGAGCTTAGAGGAGGAGTTTAGAGCATAAGACAGTGAAGCCAGTCCTGTAAACAAGGCTCCCTTCCCAAAGCTCAATCCTCTTCCATATGCAAATGCTGAATTATGGCCAGTCAGCATTACATTCCAAGCTCCATTTTCTGTCAACCTACTGTATTGTCCATTCAATAAGAAACCGGCCTTCTACAGAACATGGGCCTAACACAAAGAGACTTCAACAGATACTACTTGCTGGATTTTGTTTCCATGTTATATGGTGATCACTGCAAATTGCCACTTCTAGTGTCTCATATATTCACTTAGCCTTTAGGGAGCAAGACTGAAAAGGTAGGACAATTCTACCATTTCAATAAACTATGCCACTCTAGGAATTCATTCATTCATTCATTCATTCATTCAATCGTATTTATTGAGCGCTTACTGTGTGCAGAGCTAAGCGCTTGGGAAGTACAAGTTGACAACATATAGAGACGGTCCCTACCCAACAGCGGGCTCACAGTCTAGAAGAGGAAATAGGCATAAGCAGTGTGGCTCAGTGGAAAGAGCCCGGGCTTGGGAGTCAGAGATCATGAGTTCAAATTCCAGCTCCACCACTTGTCAGCTGTGTGACTTTGGACAAGTCACTTCACTTTTCTGTGCCTCAGTTACCTCATCTGTAAAATGGGGATTAAGATTGTGAGCCCCACATGGGACAACCTGATCACCTTGTATCCTCCCCAGCACTTAGAACAGTGCTTTGCACATAGTAAGCGCTTAACAAATACCAAAATTATTATTATTATGATTATTCAAATTCTAGGAATTGGAGAAGCAGAGTAGCCTAGTGAATAAAGTACAGGCCTGGGAGTCAGAGGATCTGGGTTCTAATCTTGGCCACACCATTTGTCTGCTGTGTGACCTTGGGTGAGTCATTTAAAATCGCTATGCTTCGTAACCTTGTCTGTGAAATGGGGACTAAATCTGGGAGCCCCATGTGGGACAGGGACAGCGTCCAACCTGATTAGCTTGTTTCTAGCCAAGCATTTGGTATGGTGCCTGGCATGTAGTACGCTCAACAAATACCATAAATAAAAACACACAAACAAAAAATGGTGGTGAAATTTGGTATCTGGTTTAGTTAAATGTTCATACTACTGTTTAATAGGGTGCCTGAATATGTTATGTCAACCAAACAATTCCATTTTAGGGTCCCAGCATCTTGTTGTCTAACACACATTATTTTATGTACTAGAAATGATTACTTTTGCTTTGCCAGCAAGTTTCAAAATCCACATGATGGTTTCATCAGAAGCATCCATATTCCCATTGTCTTTACCTCAAAAATGAATAATACTATAGATACTCTGAGATCAATCTTTCTAGGAGAAAATATACATTAAACTTAATAAATATTTGCTCAATGTAAATAATGATATTTCAGGAATACACGAATTTAGTTAATAATTGAAGAATTGGTAATGTATATTTATTAACCTAATAAAATATGTAATTTGAGGAGTGTTTTTATAAAGAGGGTGGATTTTTCAAAGAACGTACTTTTTCCCTACAATTCTACAAGGTATAGGGCACTTACACCAAGAATATCAGTATCAAATTGCATGACTGATGACCCACATATGGTTTTTGTTTTTAAATGGTATTTGCTAAACATTTACTATATGCCAAGCACAATTCTAAGCACTGGGGTAGATACCACTTAATTTGGTTGGAGATAGGCCATATCCCACATGGGGCTCACACACTATATCCCCATTTTACAGATGAGGTATCTGAGGCACAGATAAGTTAAATGACTTGCCCACAGTCACACAGCAGACAAGTGGCAGGGCTGGGATTAGAACTGAGGTCCTTTTGACTTCCTAGCCCGTGCTCTATCCACTAGGTCTGCTGCATCCCGGTTGGTTTTGCGGATTCATCAGGCCTGTAGGAAGCATGGCTTTCTCTGGAGTTTTCCCTATCACAACATATAACCCTTTATTTGATCAGTGCAGGAATAATAAAAAAAAATATAACTTTGTAATGGAACAGTCATTGCTTATTCAGTGTTGTAGGATTACTTTGGCCAAAGTTAAGTTGTTTTAAATACACTCAAATACACCATCTTTGTCCCACACTACCTCAGGATCCAACTTGAATCATCTTCAAAATTAGAGAGAATTCATTAACCAAACGTTAAGCAGAGGCAAAAGATATCTAGCCCAATTCATTTGAAAGTTTCAGCCTTGCAGGGTCACACTTCTCACAGACAGTGAATAACAAGCAGGCAAACAGAATAGAATATCAGCTTCATTTAATGTACCAACCTGGTGGAGAAAAAGCTGTTTAAAATGCCCCTGGATTTGTAAAATGTTTTATATTTATTTACAAAGCTGCTTGAGAGGTCATAAAACAACAAGAATTTAGTTACCTCGCTGTATTCCCTGTTCTATTATTTTATTGGAGTTATAAATGCCTTAATATGTGGCTTTACCTAGGAGAATTAGACATCTTCACTGAACAAAAACTGGGAGCCATTAAATGGATTGTTTCTATTTAAATGGTTTCTATGTTTTCAGAGCTTGTGCAATTAACGGCATGTTCCATCAGTTTCTCTTTATTGGACCATAAGATGAAGCAGACAGCTCAACTACACACTTCAAATTCACAAGTGTGCTGCTTTCTGCTTGGTTTAATAAGTACGTGGACTGAAATAAGCTTCCACAGAGCTTTAGGACTGAATAAAACGTTGTCAAAAAACAGTTATTCAATCTAGAAATACTTAAGCCATGAAGGTACTCATGTCTTTTGTTCTCTCTTCCCAAAAACCAAGTTCTCCTCATTAGCTGCTAGGTCTAGATAGACTTTTATTTTTCTAATAATCTTGGTTTTACAAGATGGTCATCATTTCATCATCACTGCACTTACTAAAACCCAATGAAACAATTATGTCCCACTAGTAAACTTTTATGATCCTAGGTGTATCTTCTAACTGAATAGAGATTTAGTATGGACTCCATTTAAATAGATCTAAAAAATTCATCATGACAAGAATTCAGAAAAAAAAAGTCATTTTACTTCCGATTGTTTCTAGACCATTACAAAAATTAACCTAAATTGTATTAGAATAAACCTCATTAATAATAGACAATGAAGCAGGTCTCATCTAGAGTCCGTGTGATTCAGTTTCATTTGATGGGCTATCAATGTTATTCATTGAGCATTTACCGTTTGCAGAGCACTGTAATAAGAGATTTTATATATTGCAGAGGCAACACAATACTCCATGTGTAAAGAATGTCATTTACAGCAATATGCTTTTTATTGCTTGCTTATTTAACTGCCTCAATGGTTATCAAAAAATCACACTAGGATAACATACTCCTGGGTAATTTGGTCTTGTGGGAACTAAGCCTTTATCTGCAGTCATCTAGACAGCAGGTGTGAGAGGAATAGGGAGTTTTA
Organism: Tachyglossus aculeatus; assembly: GCF_015852505.1. Taxonomy (NCBI): domain Eukaryota; kingdom Metazoa; phylum Chordata; class Mammalia; order Monotremata; family Tachyglossidae; genus Tachyglossus; species Tachyglossus aculeatus. The sequence goes on from NC_052077.1 coordinate 26,535,983, forward strand.
TTAGGGTCAACAGGGTAACCAGACAAAAATAAATACTATAGGATTTTGCAACAAGTAGCTGCCTTATCTTCAAAAATAGATGTCTGTACAATTCTTCAGGCTTCTTGTGGATTGAGATCACCTATTGGACAGTACTTCTGCCAAAGGTCTCATGACTGATTCTAGCATCTGGTGGTATTTCACAATTAAGAATTGAAATTATTATTACAAGAACCTGTTTATATCGATAAATGTTCCAGGTTAAGAATGTCAAAAGAAATACCACTAATGTTTAGGTAATATAGAAGAATATAGAATATGGAATGTGTCATCTGCTAGTGCCTTTACATTTTTTTTTAATCACCAGGACCAAATAACAGCTTCCTTCCAGGAAATGCCATTTGGCATTATACTGGGGAATCTGGTAATGCCTACCATGCTTCAGGGCAGAAGTCAGCTTCCTAGGGTGGTTATACATCTGGTTCTTACACCAGATCGTTTTCAGCTTGTCTACCCTGCTGCTGGTACTAAAAGCAGTGTGGCCTAATGGAAATTACATGGGACTGGGAGTCAGAGGACCTGGCTTCTTGTCCCAGTTCTGCCACTTACCTGCTGTGTGGTCTTGCAAGTCACTTAATTTACCTGGGCCTCAGTTCCCTCATCTACAGAATGGGTATTCAATACCTGTTCTTCTTGTTCTTTCATTCATTGATTCATTCATTCAATCATATTTACTGAGCGCTTACTGAGTGTAGGGAACAGCACTAAGCACTTAGGTGAGTACAACGATAAACAGACACATTCCCTGCCCACAACAAGCTTGCAATCTAGAGAATGAGTTGACAGTCTAAAGGACAAGCCCACCATACAGGACCTGATTATCTTATATCTACCTCACTGGGGACAGGAAACATGTCTACCAATTCTGTTGTATTGTACTCTCCCCAGTGCTTAGTTCAGTGCTCTGCCCACAGTAAGTTCTGAATGAATGTGACTGACCGATTGATTGCTGTGCTTGGTGCTTGGTAAGTAATAATAATAATAATGTCATTTGTTAAGCACTTACTATGTGCAAAGCACTGTTCTAAGTGCTGGGGAGGATACGAGGTGATCAGGTTGTCCCATGTGGGGCTCACGGTCTTAATCCCCATTTTTCAGATGAGGTAACAGGCACAGAGAAGTTAAGTGACTTACCCAAGGTCACATAGAATTCCACTATTATTATTACTAGGGGTTGAGGGGGAAGGGTAGGCAAAGGAGTGTATTTTTGAGTGCCACCAGTGGCCCTGGTCATTTTAACCATCCTTTAACATACCCTTAATGCCTCCAGCATGGTGGCTGGAAGACACAGAGCTCCACAAGTGTGGATGGAACAGCTCTACTTTCTCCCTTGTGGCCTCTTACATCTCTGGGTGCTCAAACTCAAACTTCCATCGTCTGCTCCCACTTCAGTTGTGGCAGGTGAAAGAATTAGAGAGACGAGGATAGTTTTCCATTATCCGCACAGCTACAATAAACCCAGACAGATGCTTCTATGCACACTTTTAAGCATCTCGGTCAGGATCCTCAAAATACCGTCACAGCCAGGTATCACCTTCTTGATTCTCATCATGTCCCTTTGAAGTAGGCAGGTTGCAGGAGCATCCGTCCTCATTTCAGGGATGAATAAACTCAGGCTCAGGGAGGTTAAGTATTTTGCCAAGGTCGCCCAGGAAGGCAAGGCAGAGCTCAAACTAAAATTAAGCTTCCCAGACTCTTAGGTCAGTGGTCCATCCATTAGATAATTTCACATTCTCTCCAAGCAGTGAAGTGCCCTGCAACTATCTCTGAAGGTCTCATGGCGAAATGAGAACATTAGCTTGCTGAGTCATGCAAAGGAATAACCTGAATTAAAGTTAAAATTGGCCTGACGGCCTATTTCCCACCCAAACAACTCAACTGACAGTTCTTTTTGAGGAAGAGGAAAATGACGGCCAGAGCTTTCTTTGTCTGACAGAAGGAACTTCGTTCACTTGGAACTTAAAACTTTGTTCCAGGTCACATCACTGCCTCTCCAACTTCTTTTCTCCTGCCTCAATCAATCAATATTTATTGAGCACTCTCCCCTTCTAGACTGTTCCCCTCTAGTCTGTGATCTCACTGTGATCAGGGAATATGTCTGTTATACTGTACTCTCCCAAATGCTTAGAAAAGTGCTCTTTACACAGTAAGCACTCAGTAAATGTGATTGACTTATTGGGTGCTGAGCTGTAAGTGCTTGGGAGAGTACAATTCAAGAGGTAGATATGATCCTTGCCCTCAAGGAGCTTACCCCATAGTGGAGTCACTAGAGTGTAAACTGTCTGTGGCAGGGAACACTTGTGTGTTTCCATCATACTTGCTTAAGCACTTAGTGAAGTTCAGAACAAGCTGTAAGGGTTCCACAATACTACCACTGCTGCACAGACCCTTTACCCCAGCAGCTTCAGGGTGGCAAGTGAAAGAGCAGGACTGCCTTGTGTTCAAAATACACAGGGAGTGGGCAAGAAGCTAGAGTCTTTTAGGGAGGATGATCTAGGCTTCTCAAAGATAGGGCAAGTAAACATGGATCTTCACCTTGGCTCCTGCACAATTCCCAAAGCCTTGAACTAATGAAGCTCCCGTGCCTCTGAGTTTTGTTATGCTACTTTTGCTTGAATGTGCAATAAGCACTTAGTACAATGCTCTGCACACAATGTGTGCCTTTGTTAATTGATAATTTATTACTAATGGTAATAACATTTGAGATCTAAATGGCACAAGCTTTAAAAGTATTTTGAATTGTTTGGATAATTTCTTCTTGAAAAAGCATAGAATTATCACTCTGATGAACAGTAATCATGAAACATTGAGAGATCACAGACAAGGACCCTGTTTCAAACAAAATGTCTAAACCAGACAATTTCTATCTTGCTTTGTCCTCTACCTTTGACGGTCTACCAGTTTCTGATTTTTCATTACACCCTCTTCTCCCACTTCCTATTTTCTACCCCATACTGAATTATTTTATCAAGTCCTCTCCGTTTGCACATCCTAAAAAGACAAAGATGAATACATTTCCATAACCCTAATCACCTAGCAGATCATAAATAATTTTAATGTTTCCACATAAATCACTCCTGTTGGTCTTTAATCATTCTGATAGTCCCATTAACTTATCCCAAGTCATTGGGATGATTGTGATGTTCTTAGGTCAGAATACTTTTTTCCACAGATAAATATATTAAATATTAGTATGATATGTTAGCAAAGGTTTTCAGATAGCTGTGTATTTCAGCTGGCTTATGTGAAAGAATCATTTGGCTCTTCTCAGGTTGAAAGGGTGTAGACCTGCATATTCATAGAATTATAGAGGTTCATAGAATAATTGATGAAGATATCACTGATGAAATTGGTGCTCAGGCAGGCCACACACTTATAATACAATTGGTCCTGGGAAACTGTGTAGGAAGTGCCATAAAATAGATATGTTGAGCCTCCCCTGATGACTCTGCAAGGCAACCACCTCACTCCCCCATCTTCTGGCCTCTCCCCCATCATCCTCTTAAATCCATTTCTCCTTCTTCTTCCCTTAGTCTCTTCAGTGAGGTTTTAGATCTCATCTCATTTGATTCCTGGTTTTACATTTCTTTCAGATAGGTCACTGAAGGTCCTACTGGACATCCGAATGTATTTTACTTATTGATCATTGTTAATTTTAGCTGCATTCAATTTGCTATTTTTAAGTTCCCTATGTATTCTGTAATCACATTGCTTCTGGGCCAATTCACATTATTTTATTGCTTCTCACTGCATCTGTCAATTTTTCACACCAAACCTCTGTGATGCAGTTAAAATTAATGGTTTAGCATAACTGCAGCATTTCAAGTGTGATCCCTGCAATCTTCATCTTCCCAGGAGAATTTTCATCTCCTTTGCTCTAGAAACTTCTAATTTGTGCATATAAAAGGCCAGTAATCCACTGTACTGTAGCAAACGCCACTGTTTCCTTCTGCCTAATGATCCTGATGTACATCCAATACACTTTCTCCATTTGAAATCTTAACACTCTTTGAGGTGTTTTTATTGGGTTTCATATAAGCCTCTGCAGTTTTCCTCTTTGCACCATTTCACAGATTCTTTCCAAAGCTTTCCTTTATCTCACTTAAGGACCGCTGAAAGCAAATGCTCAGGCCTGTGTATATCAGGGTGGAAGGTAAAAGCTCTTAATATCAGGACCCCCTCCCAATCACTAGTTTGGAATTATTTACTTTACTCAGGAAAAAAAAAAACTTGTTTTTTAAACTAAAGGATGGAGTCACATCGCAGTCATTAAACCACCATGTTTGGTCCTCTTGTTTTGTCTTATGCCGTCTAGTCATATTCGACTCATATCGACGCCATGAATACATCTCTCCCAGAATACCCCACCTCCATCTGCAATCGTTCTGGTAGTGTAACCATGGAGTTTTCTTGGTAAAAATACAGAAGTGGTTTACCATTGCCTCCTTTCACACAGTAAATTTGAGTCTTCGCCCTTGGATTCTCTCCCATACTGCTAATGCCCAGCACAGGTGAGTTTTGATTTGGAGCAGGTTTCCTTCCATTCGCCAGCCACTGCCCAAGCTAGGAAAGAAATGGGTATATCTTTGTCTGACTCTCCCTCCTGTAGTTGAGACTGGTAGAGTACTGGGAACTCTCCAGGTGTGACCCTAAGAGGAGATCTGAGGTTCTCAGTTTACCCCAAATTTTCATATAGTTTTAAAGGGGAAACTTTGGTCCTGGAACTGAAGCATAAGGTCTTTCCTAAAACTACATCCTAGCATATATTGGGAATAAAAACCCAGAAGAATAAATTTCCCAGAAGTCTCTCAATAATTTAAACTTGTGGGAATACCATCTGAGTTCTTTAAGGTAGCTTGGTATTATTCCCAAATTTTCCAGTGGCTACATCATCTCGTTTGTGGAAATCACTTCTCCAGAGTTATGACTTGAGGACAATCTTCTTAAACCAGGAAAAGTCCAATTAGGCAGTGAAGAATTACCATATTGTAAGGAAGTTACCCATTTTAGGGGGATTTTAGTCAATCCAGCTTCTACCTTAAAATACAAAATTGACGCTTGCAATTTATCTTGTGGTTTATCACTTATGATAATACGTCATTCAAAAGGGCAAGTGGAAAAAGCTAAGGAGTTTAATTAAAAATAATGGAGACTATCCCTGGATATTTTTAATGCCATTTAAAAGGTATGGAGAAAATTAGAAGGGTGTTAATATTCCTAGTAAAGCTATATTCTTAATTGATTACTTGAGCATTATGATTGTGATGATGATTGAGTTACAAGAGATCTTAATCATGCTACTTATATTCCATTCTTATTTTATTTCTCAACAATTTGGAGTGATCAAAATTAGCTTGAAGCACACCTGGTTAATTATTGTGAATAGGAACTTTAAGGAACTTATCACAACCCACTCACTACACAAAGCAAACACTTTAAAAAATTCCTTCAGTACATGCACTGGGCTGCTGAGGAAATCAGCTAAGTTATGTAGGATTCAGAAATAGTAATGCGGCAACCTTTTTGGTCCACACTACATTCTATTTTGTCTGTAACATGAGAAACTTTGGCAGGAACCATCAGGCTGGAAGTTAAGTTGACAAGTCAGAAAGATTCTGTCACATTTTTCGGGAAATAATTTTAGCCTCAACTGTGGGAGTAGAGCCGTGGAAGCTGGAAGCTATATTTAAAGCAAAACTGTCACTCAAGAAGCAATTGTGGTTTTAGCTGCAAAACACTTTTTGTGCTCCTCAGTTCACATCACACACTATGTAACATTTAGGAAATGTGGATCTTCAGTCATTGTGGGGAAAAGGTATCATCAGAGAACCACAGATGCTTTTTACTTTATGCACTAGCTCTAAAATCTCACCTCCATTTTCAAGACATGGAGGATTCAAAAACTTAAATCACACTGGCCTTTCAGAGTCTCTTTCTAAGCCCAGAAACCTGAAAACATCCCTATGCCGTAAATGATTGCATTTGTCCCTTACCTTTTACTTCTCTGGCAAAACTTTTTCCACAGCAAAGAGCTCACCTCCTCCATGAGGCCTTCCCAGACTGAGCCCCTTCCTTCCTCTCCCCCTCGTCCCCCTCTCCATCCCCCCATCTTACCTCCTTCCCTTCCCCACAGCACCTGCATATATGTATATATGTTTGTACATATTTATTACTCTATTTATTTATTTATTTATTTATTTATTTATTTATTTATTTATTTATTTTACTTGTACATATCTATTCTATTTTATTTTGTTAGTATGTTTGGTTTTGTTCTCTGTCTCCCCCTTTTAGACTGTGAGCCCACTGTTGGGTAGGGACTGTATATGTTGCCAATTTGTACTTCCCAAGCGCTTAGTACAGTGCTCTGCACATAGTAAGCGCTCAATAAATACGATTGATGATGTTGATGATGAAGAGAGCTGCCTGTGGTTAACCAACGATCCTGTGAAATCTTTTAATCTAGTAACCTCTGATTTACCCTGGAAAGACCTGTGAAACCAGTTCAGAAAATCAGAAATGAACTGACCCAAAGAGAGCCATTCTGAACCCAAAGCAAATATGTCAGAATAAATACACTTTAGGAACCATGACTGCCTTCTATTAACAGACACTTTCCATTTGTTTGACTTGATACAGGTAGTTGAAAAGCAGCATCACCTTGTGGAATAGCATGAATTAGAAAGTGGTGGGACCTGGGTTCTAATTCCAGTGGTCACTCACCTATGTGACCTTGGGAAGTCACTTAACATCTCTATGCCTCAGTATCCTCACTGTAAAATGGGGATTCAATGCCTGTTATCCTTCCTACCTAGACTGGGAGACTCAAGTGAGGCAGGGACTAAGTCAGATTTTTTGTTTTCTGTCTCCCCCTTCTCGACTGTGAGGCCTTTGTTGGGTAGGGACTGTCTCTATATGTTACTGACTTGTACTTACTTCCCAAGCACTTAGTACAGTGCTCTGCACATAGTAAGCGCTCAATAAATATGATTGAATGAATGAATGAATGAATTATCTTGCCTCTACTCTCATGCTTAGTACATAGTAAGCATTTAACAAATACCACAGTGGTAGTGGTAGTAACAAAAATAGTAATAACGGTGTTTATTCAGCATCCAAACAAATACTCTTTCTCCTACCTGTAATTTAATTTAATGTCTGTCTCACTAAATTTTAAGCTCTGTGTGGGCAGGGATAGTGTCTATTAATGCTATTATATTGTATGCTCCCAAGCACTTAGGATAGTGTTCTGCACAAAGGCACTCAATAAATACTACTGATTGATGCTATGCACTATACTAAACAGTTGATAAGTACAACAGAAGCTCAAGAAACAGTTCCTGGCATTCAGCTCTAACAGTTGATCATCCTACCACCATTTTATTCCTGAAAAGCTTGCCTGTGCCTCGATAGCCCTTCTTCAGTGGCAGGCTGTATTCCTGCATTTCCCTGTGTCTTTCACTCCGGTGTCCCAGGGAACTTGCCCGCCAGTGCAGACTCCCTACCTCTGCCACACCTGAACCAAGCTGCCCCTTTTAAAGGAATCGACATGTGAGGAGCAGAGTTGTTTGGGTCACAGTATCCCCTAGAATCACTGCTTGTACCAGTATCAAGGCAGAAGGGCAATTTTAGTAATAAATAATAATAAAAATAATAATGATAATTGCAGTCAGTGTTAATTAAGCACTTTGTGTCAAGGACGGTACTAAGTGTCGGGATAGATGCAAGATTATAAGGTCCCACATGGGCTCACAGGCTAAGTAGGCAGGAGGACAGACATTGGAACCCCATTTGAATTAGAGGGAACTGACACAGAGAGGTTAAGCGACTTGCCCAAGGTCACACAGCAGACAAATGGTGGAGCTGGGATTAGAATCCAGATCCTCTGATTCCTAGGGCTGTGCTCTTTCCACTAGACCACAATGCTTCTTAGCACTACGGCACCTCTCCTTAAACTCCCCTTGTCTTTTCCTCTGGTAATGACGACCTGAAGAAGCAGCCCAACACTAGTAGCTTGCTTAGTGACTGATGGAAATTCACCAAGTTTCTTGTATTGGCTCTCTACTGGCCAAGCAAGAACGAGTCATCAGTCAATTGCATTTACTGAGTGCTTACTGTGTGCACAGCACTATACTAAGTGCTTGGGGGAGTGCAATATAACAATAAACAGACATTCCCTGTGCACAATGAGCTTAGTCTGTAGTGTTGGAGGCAGACATTAATACATATAAATAAATTAGAGAGGAAAAGAGGTTTATGGTCCAACTTTGGAGAGGTTGGACAGAAGGACCAAGGGTACCTACAGTAGATATTCTAGGGTCAGTAAACACAGGGAGTCCAGCAGTGATGAGGGAATCAAGTCCCTCTCTAGTCCGGGACGTAGAATGGGTGTCCTGTTCCATCTGACACCGTACTTCCACCCACTGGATATCAATCATTCAATCAATCAATGGTATTTATTGGGTGCTTATTGTGTGTAGAGTACTGTACTAAGTGCTTGGGAGAAGACAATGCAAGAGAGGTCACGGACAGGATACAGGATAAAATGAGCATACAGTCTAAAGAGGAGACAGTCACTAAATTAAATTACAGATAGGGGGAAAATGGCAGAGCAGAAGCATAGGTACCTAACTGTTGTGCAGCTGATGGTAAGTTGAATATTACATACTTATGTGATACAGATCCAAGTGGACAGGTGTCACGGAAGGGAGGGTACATAGACCAAGTGAGGGCTTAGTCTGGGGTGTCAAGGATGTGAGACTGTTACTCTCGATTTGAACTCAGTATTTTGATAAAAACTGAGAAAATATGAAGATTGAAATACCAAGGATGAGGATATTTTCCCCCAATTTTCAGGGGAAACCACAAAGTTAAAAAGAAAATATTGAATCAAAACCTTCAGATAGCTATCCAGCAACCTTATATGTCTTGGGGGAACAACCTTATATGTTGTTCAGAAATTCCTTCAGAAATGTAAAAATAACTGAATTTCAAAGACTTTTCTCTAACCTAAGTCTTTTCTTTCTACATCAATCAGAAGGCTGTACCATAATAGTAAACCATTTCGTTTCTGTTTTTAAAAAATCAAGTTATTATCTGAGAGAAGTGTGTGTGTGCTAAATATGAATGAACAATTTAAATTAATATAATGAAGAACCAACCACACAGAAATCTGCTCAATCTAGAGATTGAATTCATCTTTCAAATCCTATTAGGGAGGGGAAGCATACAAACAAGATGAATTCTATTAAAACCTATCCTTCCTTTTCTCCTTTTTATATTAAGAAAAAAAGAGGTAACAGGATGACAAACTGAAGAAACTGAAATTACGTAGCTTCAAACTGATTTCAACTTTCCGTATTCATACTGACCAATTCATTTTTCCTAGTCCTCGGCGTGGTGTTCACAAAGAATTTGAAGGAAATAGCAATCAAATGATAGCCATTGGCTCCATGACCCTGAAATAAAGTCTTTCCTTGATGTGACGACTTTTTTATTTGCCCATCCTACTCTTTCAACCCTCTGTACCATTCTTACTAGTGTGGGTTGGATTTTTTCCAAGGAATTTGGAAGAAAACTTAGCTTTTCTTCATAATATTCCACTGCCCTCTGGTGCTCAGAACTATATATCTGGATACTTCCACCATCTCTAATCAGAAAGACACCATTTTATGCTTCACTGACAGTCCTGCAACGTTCAATGTACAAGCTTTATGGCAGTTCTTGTTTGTTTGCTTTTTTCTCTCTGTCACTCTTTTTTTTTTCCCCATTTCTACTCCTCCCTCTCTCAATTTATGGCAAAAAAATCCCTGATGCATCCTACCAGCTAGCATTAGCAAAAGCACACGTGTGCTGTCTTAACACAGCTTATTACCTTGAAGCCCTTCCAGTTATCCACAGTAATGGGAGGCAGAATAGCAGGGTAATTGAAATCCACATGTTATTAAAAAGTCTCAGAATAGACTCTACCAAAACTCTTCTAAATTGCCAATAAAAGTAGAAATAGACTGATATCGGTGTCTTATTTTCCCTCTGAGTAGCTTCTGGCAGAGGGGCTGCCTCTGGGTAATCAAGATTTGTCTGAAATATACTGATACCCAACTACTTTTTTTTTAATAGCCCCAGGTCAATTTTCCCTTCAGCAGAAGGCACTAAAGGCCCCAAATTACTGATAACCGCAGGATAAGATTGTAAAGGGTCGAAACACTTAAATGTTAGATGAAATGTGATTTAAACCATCTCTCTAGAAAGATTGATGGTATTGAATGTGTGGCTTCTCAGAAAAAAAAATTGTTCTTTTTTTTTTTACCAATACTGATTTGAAACTTCTTCTTTATACAGCACTAACAATTACTAGCGACATTAATTAATCTCTTATTCTGTGCAAGGCAATTAATCAGGCAATTGTATTTATTCACTCATTCAATTTTATTTATTGAGCATTTACTGTGTGCAGAGCACTGTACTAAGCGCTTGGGAAGAACAAATCTGCAACATACAGAGACGGTCATTTAGTGCTTACTGTGTGCAAAGTACTGTACTAAGCATTTTCCTGAGCAGCAACCTCTGCTTTTGTCTTTCTCTAGTTCCTTGACATAGGAACAAAACACGAATGAAGAAACAAAGATGCATTAGGACAAAACCTTTTGTTACAGCAAAGTAAAAACCATATGAACCTTCTAGAGGGTGTTCATTTTGCCTCTAATTGGGACGATTAATGTTTCTCTTTTTCATCTCTAACTTAAATCTACTTGACCAAAATTTTCAGAGAATGTAACTACGCAAATCTAAAGTAAGGCCAGTATTTATCAACTAAGTAGATTGGAAAAAAGCTGAAAGAGATATTGAGGGCTGTTCCACAGTGTCTCTTTCAGAACTGGAGATCAATGAAAAGGTAGTTAGCACAAGTGTTTCTGTAATTATACAACTGTACACCTCACTGCAGTAAATGACTCTCAGAAATACTAACAGTGACTTAGTTGGCATTTTTATCTAAAGATCCAAATCTTATAGCCAGATGTTTTATCCTCAATCACAGGTAAGTGGTTTGGTCCAAGTCACTCAGAAAGTTACTGGAATAGCCCAAAGGTATCCAGGCTACTTGATTATCAAGTATTATCTGCACACTAATGTTTTCAGATAATGGGCCAGTCCAAGGGTAATATTGTTAGGGAGTTGTGGGAGTAAAGTTAATTTAAAAAAATGTGAAAGGTGCACTGAGGTGTTGACCCTCCCCATCTGAAATGCCTGGAATTACTTCAGGGAATCTTTTCCTTCATTCATTCAATCGTATTTATTGAGTGCTTACTGTGTGCAGAGCACTGTACTAAGCGCTTGGGAAGTACAAGTTGGCAACATATAGAGAATACCTACCCAACAGCAGGTTCACAGTCTAGAAGGGGGAGACAGACAACAAACAAAACATATTAACAAAATAAAATAAATAGAATATGTAAATATGTACAAGTGTAAATATGTACAAGCCTTGTCCTTATACACATACAATGTCCACTCAACCTCCAGTTCTATTCATCCAGATCTTAAAACCCACACTAAATTAGCCAATGTCTTTCCTGAATAGTAAATTCATCCTTTGCTATTTCCTGTTTGAGAATTATGGATGGTATAGGCATTGAGGTAGGATAAACATTTTGCAGGCAATTGCCAAAAATCTGCTTCCTATTCCCTACGCTAGAAGAATTCAGAGTTCTCCAGGAACAAAAGTTATCCTTTGGCTCTAGTGAGACACTGGTGGAAGGGCAGAAAGTGAGAGTCACTGAGAAAGAATCACTTATACCAGATGCCCTTGAAAAGACTGTAGGGCATATTTTCTGGGCCTTTGCAAATTGGTGGAGGACTGTTTGATCAGTCAATATTTGTTAACACTCACTGTGTGCAGAACGCTCTCTAAGCTCTTGGAGGGGTGCAATACAATAAAGTTGGTACATATTACATACACCAGCAGAATTATATCAGCAGCAAAATATGTGCTTGGGTTGTTTTGTGGGAGTAGTGATGATGGTTTGCACTGAGTCATTCACAGTCCTTCAGTCCAATGGCATATGATGAGTAGCCACTGACAAAGTTCAGTCAGCTATTATGGAATTGGACATCTCTAAAGCATCAGTCATTCTGTAAGTCATTACTGAGGATAGCACTCCGAGTAGCTTAAATAAGGAAGGTACTAGGTTTAACCTAGTTTAGCCTAGTCATCATGGCCCATGTTCACTTGAAAATTTATTTTTTTAATGGTATTTGTTAAATGCTTACTATGTTCCAGGCATTATACTGACACAGGCTAATACTAGGTTGGAGACAATCCATGTCCCACATGGAGCTCACAATCTTAATACCCATTTTACAGATAATAATAATGGCATTTATTAAGCTCTTACTATGTGCAAAGCACTGTTCTAAGCACTGGAGAGGTTACAAGGTGATCAGATTGTCCCACAGGGGGCTCACAGTCTTAATCCCCATTTTATAGATGAGGGAACTGAGGCCCAGAAAAGTTAAGTGACTTGCCCAAAGTCACATAACTGACAATTGGCAGAGCCAGGATTTGAACCCACGACTTCTGACTCCAGAGCCCGGGCTCTTTCCAGTGAGCCATGCTGCTTCTCTAAGGTAACAGACACAAAGAAGTGACTTGCCCAAGGTCACAGAGCCAATATGTGGTGGAGGCAGGATTAAAACCCAGATCCTCTGACTCTCAGGCCTCTGCTTTCTCCCCTAGGCCACTCTGCTTCCTTAAATGAAAGAAAGTCTCCTTTTATTACTCTAAGGGTTTCCAATGTTTCCAGAGTAATGTGTGGACTGGATTGGGGAGAGAGAGGAGGCTCCAGGGAAGTCTCTCCCCACTTCAATCTATACTTCACGCTGCTGCCCGGATCATCTTTGTGCAGAAACGCTCTGGGCATGTGACTCCCCTACTCAAAAATCTCCAGTGGCTACCAATCAACCTACGCATCAGGCAAAAACTCTTCACTCTAGGCTTCAAGGCTGTCCATCATCTCGCCCCCTCCTACCTCATCTCCCTTCTTTCCTTCTACAGCCCAGCCCGCACCCTCTGCTCCTCTGCCGCTAACCTCCTCACTGTGCCTTGTTCTTGCCTGTCCCACCATCGACCCCCAGCCCACATCTTCCCCCTGTCCTGGAATGCCCTCCCTCCACACATCCACCAAGCTCTTCCTCCCTTCAAAGCCCTACTGAGAGCTCACCTCCTCCAGGAGGCCTTCCCAGACTGAGCCCCCTCCTTCCTCTCCTCCCCCTCCCCATCCCCCCCCACCCTACCTTCTTCCCCTCCTCACAGCACCTGTATATATGTTTGTACATATTTATTACTCTATTTTACTTGTACATATGTACTATTCCATTTATTTGATTTTGTTAATATGTTTTGTTTCGTTGCCTGTCTCCCCATTCTAGACTGTGAGCCCGCTGTTGGGTAGGGACCGTCTCTATATGTTGCCAACTTGTACTTCCCAAGTGCTTAGTACAGTGCTCTGCACACAGTAAGCGCTCAATAAATACGACTGAATGAATGAAAGTCTGTGAGGAGGCAGATGCAGTAGTCAAGGCAGGGTAGGATAAGTGCTCATCTAGCAGAGTAGCAGTTTGGATGGAGAGGAGAGGGTAGATTTTTGTGATGTGGTAAAGGTAGAAGTAACAGAATTTGGTGACAGAAGTAATATGACAGAGATTAGCTGATGACAAAGACAAGGTTACAGGCTTATGAAATAGGGAGGCTACTGGTATTGTCTATAGTGACAGAAAAGACATAGGAAAGGTAGGAGTTCTGTTTCAAACATGTTTAATTTGAGGTGTCAGCGGGACGTCCAGGTAGAGAGTCATTAAAAGCCAAGCAACCATATGATCCAACAGTGCCTAATAAACATATGGAATCAATAAACCTTTGGGGATGATATCATGTTAAGCAAGTAACTATCAATTCAGGCAAGGTTTTCCACAGAAGATTGTTTAAATTTATTTAAGATGCTTCTCAGAGTCTCCTATCTCATATTAAGTTTCCCAACGTATGAGTTTGACTTCCCTAAACTTATTTTAATCTTGATTTTGGTGTCAGTCAGCTAGTCAGGACAGATTGTTGCTCCGCTAATTATGCCCAAACAGCACTATAATCTCCCATAAATCCTTAACAATCTGTCACAAAGGTAAAGAAATTTAAGACAGGTTTCCTAGTGAGCCCAATAACCAAAACTATTGTCATCATAAATACATCGGATATTTAAAACCTGAAATGAGAGCACCTTTTATAATGCTACATTAAGCAAACACACTTATATGTAAGTCATTGGGAACAAAATAATTACCATTTCAACTCCACTGAATTTACTTAATTGATTTACTTCAGGTTAAACTATCAACAACAATGCAAATGATATCTCATGCCCTGCTTGTCTCATGGTTTTCTTCAGTTGACTACAACCATGAAAAATTCAAGTACCCATGAGGGATTCTCACTGTTAGAGAGTGGGAGGCAGAGGAAGAGAAAAAGAGACTGAGAAGGAGCCATCAGAGAGATAGGAGGAGAACCAAGAGAGAACAGTGGCAGTGAAGTCAAGGTCAGGTAAAGTTTCAAGGAGAAGGAGGTGGTCTGCGGTAGAAGTGTCGAGTCTGGGAGGATTAGGATGGAGTAGAGGTCATCAGAGTTGCTGAGAAGGTCATTGGTTACCTTAGAGAAGGCTGTTTCTAGGGAGTAAAGGGGGCTGAAACCAGACTGGAGGGAATCTAGGAGAGAATCGGAGAGGAAGTGGAGACAATGGATATAAACAACTCTCTCAAGTTGTTTGGAGAGAAATAGTATGAAGGAGGTGGGAAGATAAACGGAAGGAGCCATGGAATCAAGGGAGGGTTTTTCAGGATAGGAGATGCATAAGCATGTTTGAAAGGAATGGGGAAGAAGCCTTTGGAAAGTGAACAGTTGAGCCCATGAAGGAGACTGAGAATAAATGGCCAGAGAGATAGGAGGAGAACCAGGAGAGGACAGAATCAGTGAAGCCAGGTTGGATAACATTTCCAGGAGAAGGGGGTGGTCCACAGTGTTGAAGACAGCTGAGACCTTGGGCAAACCACAACTTCTCTGTGCCTCCGTCTTCTCAACTGTAGAATGGGGATTCAATATCTGTTCTCCCTCCTAGACTGTGAGCCCCTTGTCTGACAGGAACTCTGTCCAATCTGATTAACTTGTATCTACCCTAGTGCTTAGAACTGTGCTTTATACCTAGTAAGTCTGAACAAATAAAACCATAATAATAATACTACTAGATTGATTGATCATGTCTGCCATTGGCCTGCAATTAGTCTGTGCCTCTGTTTCACACTAATTTTAAATAAGTGAAGACATAGGCGCACTTCCTATTTGTTAGTGTACCTCATGTGGGATGGGAACTATGTCGGATTTGGTGATCTTGTATCTACCCCAGCACTTGATACACAGCGAATACTTAATAAATACTTTAACTGTATTATGACAATACCAAAGATGAAGAAAGCAGAGGAAAGGATACATGAAGAAGGTCTTTAGGATGAATCAATATCATAAGTATTGAAATGACTTATTCGCAAATATGTAAGTGAAGTCATAGTAGTTATTTTTATAGTTTATGTAATGCAATCATCATTGTAATGGAGGGGAACATTGGCATTATACTGAACAACTTTAGGACTCTAGAAAGTTCCAATGTAAACTGGAAGTGCCGGAGCTGAGGCTAACTTGTAACTAGTCAATGATTCATCAATAATTTTAGTTACGTTACAAGTAATTTGCAGTGCTTGGTTTAATAAAAGGCAAAACAGGCTTGCAAGTTGCAAAATACGATTAGAATTAGTTTAGTCATTCAGCGTAAAAAATACTTCTGACCACTTGATGAGCAGCTATTCATGAAACAAAGTTGTCCAACTGTTTAAAGAAAAGAGATTTTCACAGCTTCTCTGCCACAAAAGAAAATCATTTTTCCAATCAGTGGTTTCCTATTGTATAGCGAGAAACCCATTTTAAGCCTTCACCCACATGCCTTAGGCTTTGAAAGACTCATTCCACAGGGGTCTCATTAAGATTTGCATATCAGGTATTCAAAATTTCAAGCCTGGAAGGGTGAATGGCCTGAGTTTAGTTATAGTCAGATAATTCCAAATAAATCCATTAGCCTTAAAGTGGAAGCACAGATATGTGAGGCTGTGCTTTGTGATGTGTATCTCCACGTGTTGGGGGTAGACAAACAAAAAACAAGTTTTCAAAGTCAGACTTTTCTTTCTGAAGTATATCTCCTAAAAGATATAGGTGGGATTGAAAAATGCAGCCATTTGTGGAGGATCATTCAGGAAACTGACCAACTAGTGGAGCAGAAAATTGAAGGGGGAAACTACTAAAGCACTCGAAATTTAAAAAAAATCTCATATTTTTGAGATCCAATTGCTCCCTGGCTATTGGCAAATGGGAAAGTAGATTTAAATGCATTTCTCCCTGCTCAAATTCAAAACAACTTTTACCTGCCAAATCTGACAGATATGTAAAAGCTAGAAGATGGTTCGGAGATACATTCCCATTTCCAGGACCTTCCCTTCCTTCTGCTCTACATTTTTATATTCCTTGTATTAATGGTCAGAGGACTGCTATTGAGAGCTCTCACATATTCAGTAATTAAAGGCAGCCAAGATCCTTTCTCTCTACTCTTGGAAGAATAGAGAAACCTTTCAGAAAGTTTCCATTTGGCCTTAAAACAAAGTTATGTATCCACTGTATTTCATTACAATAACCCTGATTTGTTTTTAATGCATTTGAAGCTGACAGAGTGTGATGCTTAAACTGATATCTACTTTCAAACCAAAATAGAGCCACTTCGGTGTTCAACCAACTATGACTGCGGTATCTGGACTTACCACTTAGGTGCCACTTTTCCATCAAATGACAAGATAACGATGAGGTATTGGAATGCAATCCAACCACCAGGATTGAAGGAATGCTCATTGTGTCATACTACCCAGGAGGGGCAGGCATAAAGAACGAAAAAGGTAATTACAATGAACTCTAGCCTCCCTCTGGAGCTCCCAAGAAAGTAGCCTCAGGAGTTATTGAGGTAAAAATAGCTTTTGAACTATTGTCTCCTGACACTCTCTTTATGGTGGTTGCTGAAACATGCTTTAAGATTTAGGATCTTGCACAGCAGTTAATTAGATGCTCCATCAATCTCAGTCAAATCTATCTATTGGTACTGATGTCCCAGTTGGGGAAACAAGAAGGATAAGTCTTAGAAATGCTCCATTTACTCTAGTCAGACAACTGCAACTAAATTCTTGATTTATGGCCATGCTACTTTTTTTTTAAAACCCTAACCAATACATTTCTAGAATTCACCTGCTGGGTGAATTAATAATAATAATTACTATTATTACTATCATTACATTTGTTAAATGCTTACTATATATCAAGTACTCTTCTAATCTCTGGGATAGATACAAGTTACATTTGCGTATTTGTCTAAAATGGTCCAGGAAACCTACAGAAAGCTGCATTTATTCTAGCTAAAATGGAACACATGGTGAGCCTACATGTTAAACAGTAGGCAGTATTCTTGATCTTTTATTTTAGATTGTAAATTCCTCGATGGAAGGTTGGGGTCTACTCTTCAGTACTCCGCCAAATACTCAGTATAGTGCCCTGCACAGAAGTAGTCCCTCAATAAATACTAACAATAATTGTGGTTTTTGTTAAGTGCTTGCAATATACTAAGCACAGTACAAAGTGCTGGGATTGATACAGTAAAAGCAGATCAGAAAGTCTAAGACAGAGGAAGGGCAAATATTTTAACTCCATTTAACAAACGAGGAAACTGAAGCAAGGACAAGGTAAATCAATTGCCCAAAGTCATACTACAGGCAAGTGGTGAAACCAGGATTGGAACCCAGGTCCTCTGATTCCAGTTGCTCTTTCCACTAGGCCACATGTATTGATATTCTGTGCAGAGCACTGTTCCAAGCACATGGGAGAGTGCAGTAGAGTTAGTATACATGCCTGCTGCTCTGAAGAATCTCACAATCTAGTGACATAGACAAACACTAAAAATTGATTAGGGAAACACACAGGTCCTTTAAGCCACCACGCTCGTTGGTGAAAACCTCTCCATCACTGGTGTCACCTTTGGAACCAGAATTTCATTCATTCATTCGATCAAATTTATCGAGTGCTTACGGTGTGCAGAGCACAGTACTGAATGCTTGAGAGAGTGTGATATAATAAACTGATGCACACTACCAAGCCTTTATAAAGGCAAGGCAACCTTTATGTCTTCCATTTATGTTGCATTACATTAAGCCTATTTTCAGATGTTCAGAAAAGTCATGTCGTCATCTAACCAGTTGGATGATAGCTGCTAAATGCTTGGCTTATTAGCATTAAAAACATATACCCACTAGAGGGAAGCAAAGTTTGAAGAACTTGGAGTCATGTAATAAAGAGCACAATTTTTGCAAAGCTGAAAATCTTTAAACAACGTAGCCTACAGATGGAGCGCTTGGGAACCGTTTTAAGAGGTAGTGCTTTTCCCAAATGCTTCTTGGATCCTGGAAACTTTAATAACATCGAATGAGAAGCCTCCCCAGCTAGTTGCCGAAAGGAAAATTGGACTCTTCTGTAATTCATTTAACAGTGAACAATGATCACTTTCAAGCTCTTTCAAGAAGTGAAAATTGCATCTTTTTGGGTCACTTTCCCAATAATTATAGTGTTTCCAACTGGGTTTATTTCAATGCAGTTCTTATGAAATACACCAACAGGGATTTGGCCATGGGAAATCTACCACTTCTGGGACACCAGATGTTGCCAAAAACTTTCTGCTTCTCTAACTAAAGCAATAAGAGTGCAAAAGATTTATATCTCTTTAAATCTGCAGCTCCTTCTCCAGTCAATGACAATGAGTCTTAATAGAGAAGCAGTGTGCCTAATGGAAACAGCAGAAGTCTGTTGAGTCGGAGGACCTGGGTTCTAATCTTGCCTCCGCCCCTTGTCTGCTGTGTGACCTGGGGCAAGCCACTTAAGTTTTTGTGCCTCAGTTACCATATTTGTAAAATGGGGATTAAATCCTATTCCCTCCTACTCAGACTGTGAACTCTGTGTGGGGCAGTGACTGTGTCCAACTTGGTTCTCTTCTATTTACCTCTGCACTAAGTACAGTGCTTAGCACAAAAGTGCTTAACAAGTCCTATGATTATAATTATGTTTATTGCTGAAATTGTGTTTTAAAATCTAATTAATAAACAAATACCAGGTTCCATTATCACGATCATAACATTGACATTAATTTTCGAAGCCAAATCAGTTTTACAGCTAAGGCATACACCATCTCTCCCTCCACCCATTCCCAGCTGACACATGTTCACAAATTCATTAAACAAACATCTGCTCTATTAACATCTGGAAAGAGACTGTGAACTTATCACACTGTTTCTATTCATCAAGGATATATCCTGCTATTGTTTTGCAGGCATGCCAAATCCCATACTGAAACCCATGGCAGCTTAGCTCTAAAACAAACTCTACAGTTTATTTATTCTGACTGATTTCCAGACAGTATGTAAAATCCAATTTTACTAAGTTACTTTGGAAATAAATATAAGCACAGTGCAGTGCAACAGTGAGAAAATTGCCAAATCACTTAAAAGTGAAATGCTACTTCCCTTAGAATGGATGCCTACCAATTTTAACCTCAGCTCTGTGATATGTCATTTGTTTTATGGGTTTCATAATTTTATAGCAAGGTAATCAACTTTACATAGAGGGAAAGACAGAGTTTAATTCCTTAAAAGTAATTTAAAGCAAATGGGGAAAAAACAATAAAATGGCAAAAGTCAGACCAGCAGGGATGTGAAGCCTCAAAAGTGACAGATACACCTGGGTTGGGAAATAAATAAAAGTAAACTAACACAAATGACATGACTATGAGTGGAGAAAAAACACTTATGGGTTTCATGGGAATAAATCTATCTTCAGGAGGAATGGGAAAGGCAAGTCCAACTGTAGGATCGTATTGAGAGAAAAAGGGCAAAATGAGGAACAAAAGAAATGAAGTGAACAGAACACTGAACTTGAAAATTCAGCATAGGGAAGAGCAAAGAAAATGACATTGGGAATAGATACAATGAAACCAAACCAAGAAGGAGTTTTGGGGTTCCCTGGGTAAGAAATCAAAATGTGGAAATCGTAGCCAAATTTATTAAATTAGTCTATCAGTGGTATTTACTGAGCTGCTATTGTACTCTCCCAAGCACTTAGTACATAGTGAGTGCCCAATAAATATGATTACTACCTGCAGAGCACTGGACTAAGCACTTAGGAGAGTTCAGTACAAGAGAATTAGTAAATAAGCTCCCTGTCCAAAACGAGCTTACAGTCTAGAGGAAGAAATGGTTTCGGAAATATTGGGTTTAATAGCACAAAAGGAAACAGAAAAAGGAGTTGGCAGCAATTATCTCTAAAAATGCCCTAAATTGCAAGATCAAGTGTTTTTATCAGGAGGATGAATTGCTTAGCAACTTCATTCAGCTCCACTAGCTCTGGAGATGTGTAGAAATAAATCCCGAGGCACTCTTTGTCAAATACAGAGGAGAAAGTGTTTCTTCCTTTCCAATCCATTTTCAGTGTTGTGTTTTCTTTTCTCACATTTCCTTTCAGAGAATAGTCTTTCTTTTTTTGAAAACCAAGTCCATGTTACTTGCACAAACAAGACAAAGTCTTGGTTAGACATTTCCTCAGAAGCCACGATGGAAACCAAAACAAAGCTGCTTTCATCTTCTGTTTGTTCTTGGTAAACTGCAAGTGTTGGGCGAAATCTTTGATTTCTTCACTCATCTCTTCGCATATATGAGCTGTATTAACCAATGTTTACAAAAGAACAAAACAGCTCATTTCCTTACCAAGGAAATCAAAAGACTGCAACTGGGCAGACCAATAAACAGAGCATTAGTGTAACTGAAGGAAGTGGCTTTTTACCCAGGAAAGAATTTGCCTAGTGTAAGGGACTTTGAAAATAAATGTATAAAGTCATAAAAATGAGAGAAAAAAGGCAAACTGGGCCAGCCAATTACCAGATTCAGAGTCAGGGCCAGTGGATCCATGAAATTTATGTTCTACACCCTTCTTTGGTAATCAGTTTTAAGCACACTCTATTCTATTACAACATGTGCTCTCATTACTCAGTTTGGATAGAACACTGTGAGGGCATTAGGGAAATCTTGTGACAACACACAGCCAAGAGGATAGAACACAATGCAATGTCAGAAGAAACGGCTGTGCACATGCACAAACCACGTTAATAGCATGCATGCTTTATAATAATAATAATAGTCAATCAATAGTATTTAGTAGATAGACACAATCCCTTCCCATAGTGAACTTACAGACTAGACGGGAAGACAGACATTAAAATTAATTTTTATGGCATGTCATAAGTGCTTTGGGGCTCAGGGTGGGGCAAATATCAAATTTCTTAAGGAATACAGACCCAAGTACATAGGTGTTGAAGAAGGGAGGGCAAACGGGAGAAGTGAGGGCTTCCTCAATGCAGATCCATATCAAGCAAAAACTCCTCACTATTGGCTTCAAGGCCATCTCCTCACCCCCTCCTGCCTCACCTCCCTTCTCTCCTTCTACAGCCCAGCCTGCACACTCCACTCCTCTGCCGCTAACCTCCTCATTGTTCCTCGTTCTCGCCTGTCCCGCCATCGAACACAGACCCACGACCTACCTCTGGCTCTGAATGCCCTTTCTCCTCAAATCTGCCAAACAATCACACTTCCCCTCTTCAAAGCCCTACTGAAGACTCACCTCCTCCAGGAGGCCTTCCCAGACTAAGCCTCCCTTTTCCTCTGTTCCCCCTCCCCTCTCCGTTGCCCCCACTTGCTCCCTTTGCTCTACCCACTTCCCCACCCCATAGCACTTGTGCACATATTTATAATTATATTTATTTATATTAATGATGTGATATAGCTATAATTCTATTTTTTTATATTGATGCTATTGATGTCTATTTACTTGTTTTGATGTCTGTCTCCTGTCTTTTAGACTGTGAGCCTGTTGTGGGCAGGGATTGTCTCTATTTGCTGCTGAACTGTACTTTCCAAGCACTTAGGAAAGTGCTCTGCACACAGTAACCACTCAATAAATACGATTGATTGAATGAATGAATGAATAAATAATGTAGCTCTCACATTGAGAAGCAGTGTGATTTAATGGATACAGCACAGGCCTGGGACTTGGAAAGACCTGGGTTCTAATCCCAGCTCCGCCACTGGTCTGCTGTGTGACCTTGGGCACGTCACTTCACTTCTCAGGACCTCAATTACCTCATCTGTAAAATGGGGATTAAGACTTTGAGCCCCATGTGAGTCCAGCACATTTTACTTGTATCTACTCAGCACTTGAGACAGTTCCTGGCACACAGTAAGCTCTTAAATACCACAATCATTTTTTTATTATTAGTGGATAATAATTTATCAATTTCCCAACAATCCTTCTAAAACCATTTTTCTTGCTTTAAAGAATTCACTTCAATGGTTTTAGTAAGGCCCTATCACCATTCCTGAAGGGCTAACATCTCCCTCAACCTTCAATATTTTTGTTCTTCCTCAGTCAGGGGTCCTTTTAAAATGCTTTTCATCTTTATTCACCAATATACCCTTGGCCCTGAATTATGCTTGCTATTCTTCTCAAGAAGTCTGTTTCTTTCTTTCTTCAGTGCATTGCTATTGTGACCCTGGAAGCCAAACTATAGAATAATGAGTGGCAGGATCCCCCAATGCCTAAACCGCCATTCTCGGGAGGGTCATCAGATTCAACATCCAAAGTTCTGGTCACCTTAGTTAAGCCGAGAGGAACATCTATAGGGGCAGGCCTAAGGGGACAGGGCAACAAAGGGAACAGAGAAGGAGGAAGGAGAAGAGAGAGGAAGAGAGGAAAAAAGAAAATTAGGAAAGGGTGAGAAGAGAAGAAATGAGGAGAAGAGAGAGCAAAACATGGGAACAGTTTTCCTTCCTTACATCAACCCTGCTATTATTGCACAGCATCCTGGTAAGCCTTGGTTTGGGGGAATTTAAACCTGTCTCCAAAAACCAGATGAAACAAAACTTGAAATATGGGGACCCTACTGCCCAAATCAGGACAGCCGCTCTTCCCAAACATTCAAAATTATATACTACCTCCCCTGCCTACATCTCCTGTTCATTGTTTGGACTTCTATATCTAGACTGCAATTTGTTAAGCCCCTTACTTAGTTGGTTTTTTAATACCAATCCACTCACTGTACCTTAATCTCACCTACCTCATCACTGAAACCTTGCCCACTCCCTCGCAACTCCCTCGCCTTTCAGAGACGAGAGATCACTACTCTCTCCAACTTCAAGAGGCCTTCTTTGACTGAGCTCTTGTTTCCTGTTCTCCTACTCCCATCTGCATCACCTTTGGACTTGCGTCCTTTATCACCACCTCACTGTCCTACAACACTTATGTACAGATCTGCAATTTATTTATATTAATATCTGTCTCCCAAGCACTTAGATTGTACTCTCCCAAGTACTTAGTACAGTGCAGTTAGTACAGTGTACTAAGCACTCAATAATTTTGATTGATTGATTAAGTCCACTAGAATTCTGGAACTTAGGGGAAGGGCATCTAACACTCATGGCCATCAACAGACAAGGGAAAAAGTCTAAGTTGGTGATATCCAGTTGTCAGCAAAGTAATAATGATCAACCCAGAATAATCACCCAGTATGGTGCTTCAATAAGAGTTAGGATTAGGGTTTAGGATGAGGGATAAGAATCAATTATTGGTTTGGATAACATCTGATGAATCAATCCATTGAATGCATTAGGCACTTACTTTGATGTGTCAAAGGCTATACATTTAGAGAAACAATGTGGTGTAGTGGATAGGGAGAAGCAGCGTGGCTCAGTGGAAAGAGCACGGGCTTTGGAGTCAGAGGTTGTGGTTTCAAATCCCAGCTCCGCCACTTAACTGTGTGACTTTGGGCAAGTCACTTAACTTCTCTGTGCCTCAGTTACCTCATCTGTAAAATGGGGATTTAGATTGTGAGCCCCACATGGGACAACCTGATCACCTTGTATCCTCCCCAGCGCTTAGAACGGTGCTTCGCACATAGTAAGCGCTTAACAAATGCTATTATTATTATTATTATTATTTATTAGGGATTGGGTCTGTGAGTTAGGGGACCTGGGTTCTAATCCTGGCTCTGCCAATTACTTGTTTGGGCAAGTCACTTCACTGTGTCTCAGTTGCTTCATCTGTTACATGGGGATTAAGACTGTGAGTCTCATGTTACTATTGCTTGTTCAATTTTATTTTTGTTAACTGTCAGAATTTAGAGTTGAATTTTTCCTTTGGTTTGCCTCCTTTCCCCATCCCATAAAAGATCGTGTTCTCTAGGCTCCAGAGATCATGTCTTGAACCTCTCCTGTTACTTGGGTATCTGCTACACTGTTTTGTCCTTTCGATAAGATTGATGATAATGATGAAAACTGAAGAACAACAACAAAAAGATGTACGAGGTTATTAATAGAAAATAAAAAGAAGTGAATTGAACAAGTTGTGGGTGTATAGGAAATATAATGGTTACAATAAAAAGGCACAGTGCTAGTTGGTTCAAGAAACCATGAAAAATTAATTTTAATTAAATCTCTGTCAAGCTTGCTATCCATTTTCCAACCCAAAGCCTTCATGTATGTGTGACAAGGAGTTTTAATTGCATAATAAGCTCTATGGATTGTGAGCCTTGTAAAACAAAAAAGAAAAATTCCCTCAAAACTTTTTTTGGTTCCGCTTCTCAGTTCTTGGTCTAACGACCAGGCTAAGAAATTTGACCTCCACTATCAAATATGTTCCCTTCCATTTTAAGGTGACATTACTACTAATGGAATTTTTCTCAGAGAAAGCATAACCACTAAAAAGATTCTCCTGGACACCCATGCCTTTTTATTAGTGGAGTAAAATATTATGCTCATTTTTTAAAGTAAAATTTAGGATGGGAAGGTTAAGCAATGAAGTCCATAACCCAACTCCTCCAAGCTTTAAAACTTTAAGGAAAAAATTAGTGTTATTTCCTAAGACAATCAGAAACTTTGACTTCCATCCTATTACTGCACAGCTTCACCATATCATAATAAACTGCACAGTATTCAAAAGGTGAATTCAATCCAAGGTGAAAAGTAGAGAACCAGATTTTCCCTCCCTTCCTATAATTCAGTGTCAGTCTCTATCCAGAGTCTGAGGACAATCGGCATGCAAATCTCCATAGGCCCAAAATGCCCATGAATGAAAAGGATTCTAAACTTCTAAGAATGAGTAATTTTGCAAGAGTGCATTGTGGTACAAATAGGTTTATAGCAAATCGGGGCAAGTCTTCGCTGCCAAATTAAAGTGTTAACCAAGGCAGCAGGTAATTCAGGCCAAAGAGGTCTTGACAATCATGCCAAAACTGCTAAGTTCAAAGTCTTTCACACCAAGTAGCACCTAGGCTTAGCTCTATAATAATAATAATAATAATGGCATTTATTAAGCACTTACTATGTGCAAAGCACTGTTCTAAGCGCTGGGGAGGTTACAAGGTGATTGGTTGTCCCACTGGGGGTTTACAGTCTTAATCCCCATTTTACAGATGAGGTAACTGAGGCACAGAGAAGTTAAGTGACTTGCCCAAAGTCACACAGCTGATAATTGGCAGAGTCGGGATTTGAACCCATGACCTCCGACTCCAAAGTCCGTGCTCTTTTCCACTGAGCCATGCTGCTTCCCAATCCAAAATCCTCTCTTTCCACTTCTCATGAGTCTCTTAACACCAAACAATGTCTTAGGCCATTCACCCTGCCAGGGATGCCCTGCCCAGGATACACTGCCCATGATAGAGAAGCAGTATGGCCTAGTGGATAGAGCATGGGCCTGGGAATCAGAAGGACCTGGGTTCTAATTCCAGCTCCACCACTTGCCTTCAGTGTGATCTTGGGCAAGTCACTTAACTTCTCTGTGCCTCAGTTACCTCATCTGCAAAATGGGATTAAGACTGTCAGTCTCATGTGGGACAGGGACTGTCTCCAACATGATTAGCTTGTATCTACCCTAGTGCTTAGAAGAGAGCTTGACATATAGTAAGCACATAAATATCATTATTACTATGATGATGATGACACAATGCTTGGGACACTCTCCTCTTTTCCCCGAAAAACTTCTCATATTAAAGTCCCCGAGAAGACAGGGGTACAGTCCTACATAACCCCATGATAAGGATAACTCACACTGTCGTGTTCATGGTGCCGGTCTTGCACCCACGTAAATCATTTTTTTCCTGACACTGTGAAGGGATCCATCATGTTCCAAATATCCAAACATGTTCATGTTGTTGAAAGGATGTTACCTGGTCACCTAATAATAATAAGAATAATTATGGTATTTGTTAAGCGCTATGTGCCAAGCACTGTTCTAAGTGCCGGGGTAGATATAAGGTAATCAAGTTGTCCCACATGGGGCTCACAGTCTTAATCGCCACTTTACAGATGAGGTAACTGAGGCACATAGGAGTTAAATGGCTTGCCTAAAATCACACAGCAAACAAGTGGCTCAGCAGGGATTAGAACCCATGTCCTCTGACTCTCAAACCGACGCTATTTTTGCTAAGCCGCAAATGTCCAGTAAAAACTAATTTTGCCAGAATTCTGGCATTCTCCCTCCTAAACGTCAATGAAAAGCCAACCACTTCCAACACATCTTTCAGCATTAACCTTTCCTAATTCTTATTAGGCCAATAATTCCAGCTACTCCTCATTGCTTATTATTTCCTCTATGAATTACTGTTAATATTGCTATGGTTTCCATGTGTTTCCCTTAATAAGAAAAATAAACTAAGTCCTGAAAAATCATCCATAAAACAGAATTCTATAAATTGACCCCCATCTTCCCATTTATTATTAATAATGATGATAATAATGATGATAATAATTTTGGTATTTGTTCAGTGCTCATCTTGTGCCATGTACTGTACTAAGTTGTAGGATAGATACCAGATAATCATGTCAGACTGTCCCTGTCCCACATGGGTTCACAGTTTAAGTAGAAGGGAGAAAAAGTATTTAATCCCCATTTTACAGATGAGGAAACTGAGGCAGATTAAATGACTTGCCCAAAGTCAGGTAGCAGACAAATGGCATTTGCTTCTGTGTTACCCCTGCCTCCGCAGTCTTTGGGTCTAAATAGGACCTGTGGCTCTATCGCCTAATTTCAAATCTCACTTTCTGAAATTGAAGGTAGTGCTAATTCAAAGAAGAAAGGGTCTTTTAATGGAGACCATCCTTCTTACTTATGCTCACTTCCCTTCCACCATAATATTCAGAGCAGAGACCTCACCATAAAAAAATCTGCAGTGGAAAAGAAGACCCAGCATGGGACAGATGGGAGAAAAAATGCCTTTTTTAAATGATAACTTTGGAAATAATTTAGATTCATGATAAAATAAAAAGTTCACAAGAAATTTGTCACTTTAATTCATTCATTCAATCGTATTTATTGAGCGCTGTGTGCAGAGCACTGTACTAAACGCTTGGGAAGTACAAGTTGGCAACATATAGAGATGGTCCCTACCCAACAGCGGGTTCGTAGTCTAGAAGGGGGAGTCACAAGACCTAGCAGTCAAGATGTCTGTTCCTGAAAGCCTCACTATTTTTGTGTGCCTTCAGGGTTTTACATCTTGGAAAATGCATCTTTATGAACCAACTATTAGCAGGTAATTCCAGTTATTCCATCTTGAATTCATTTCCTCATTTTTATTGCCAGCACTTGACAATTCTTCTTCATATTTCTACTAAGCTCTGGAGTACAAACTGAAAAATTTAAGAGGGCGTTTGGTTTATAGTCAATGAAGATCATCATTGCTGTAGTGCTGTGTTTAATAATAATAATGATAGTATGGACCCTCCTATACTTAATCAATTAATCATATATTTTGAGTGCTTACTGTATGTAGAGCTCTGTAATATACACTTTGTAGAGAGTACAATTAAAGAGTTGGTAGACACACTTCCTGCCCACAAGAAGTTTACCGTGTAGAAAGGGATACAGATATGTACATAAGTGGAGCAGCGTGGCAGAATAGGACATGAAGGACATGAATTCTAATCCCAGTTCTTCCACTTGTCTACTGTGTGATCTTGGGGAAGTCACTTAACATCTCTGTTCCTCAGTTCCCTCATCTGTAAAATGGGGATCAAGATTGTAAAGCCCATGTGAGACATGGACTGTTTTCCAACATGATGAGTTTATATCTGCTCTAGCACTTAGTACAGTGCCTGGCACATAGTAAGTGCTTGACAAATACCATTAAAAAAAAGAAGAGGAGAATAAAAGGTGAAATTTCAAGGGCATGGAAGACACAATAGGGAGTGGGAGTAGAGGAAATTGGGGCTTAGTCAGGGAAGGCCTCTTGGAGATTTGTTTTTAATAAGGCTTTAAAGATGGGGAGAGTGATCATCTATCTGTAAGCCCGTTGTTGGGTACGGACCATCTCTATATGTTGCCAACTTGTATTTCCCAAGCGCTTAGTACAGTGCTCTGCACACAGTAAGTGCTCAGTAAATATGACTGCATGAATGAATGAATCTATCAGCTAAGAAGAGGGAGGGTGTTCCAGGCCAGAGCCGGGAAGTGTGTAAAAGGTGGGTGGCGAGATAGATGTAATCAAGGTACAGTGAGTAGGCTGGCATTAGAGGAGCACTGTATCAGAGCCGAGTTATTGTAGGAAATCAGGGAGGTAAGGTAGGCGGGGCAAGGTGATTGAATGCTTTTAAGCTGAAGGTAAGGAGTATCTGCTTGATATGGTGATAAATGGGCAACCACTGGAGGTTCTTGAAGAATGTTTGGACTGAACAATTTTTTAGGAAAATGAGAAGAGGAAAGCATGGAGTGGGGAGAGACAGGAGGCAGGGAGGTCACCAAGAAGGCTGATGTCATAATAAAGGTGTGATAAGTGCTTGGAATAATACGGTAGCAGTTTGGATGGACAGGAAAAGGAGAATTCTAGTGATGTTATGAAGATTGAACAACAAGATCTGGTAACATAATAATAATTATGTTGGCACTTGTTAAGCACTTACTATGTGTAAAGCACTGTTCTAAGCACTGGGGGGATACAAGGTGATCATATTGTCCCACGTGGGGCTTACAGTCTTAATCCCCATTTTACAGATGAGGTAACTGAGGCTCAGAGAAGTTAAGTGACTTGCCCAATGTCACACAGCTGACATATGGCAGAGCCAGAATTCTAACCCATGACCTCTGCCTCCAAAGCCCAGGCTCTTTCCACTGAGCCCTGCTGTTTCTCTATATGCTGCTTCATATTCTCAGATTGACTATGTGGGTTTAAAAAAGAGGGATGAGTTGAATATAATGCCAAGGTTGTGGGTTTATGAGAAAGGGAAGTTGGTGGTGCTGCTATAGTGATGGGAAAGTCAAGGGGAAGACAAGGTTTTGGTGGGAAGATTAGTAGTTCTGTTTTGGACATTTTAAGATTGAGGTGTTGGTAGGACAACCAAGTAGAGATTTCCTGAAGGCAGGAGGAAATACAAGACTGCAGAGAAGGAGAAAGATCAGGGCTGCAAATGGAAAAGTAGGAATCATCTGTATAGAGATGATAGTTGAAGCCATGAAATCAAATCCATTCTCCAAGAAAGTGGGTGTCGATGGAGAATACAGGAGACCCAGAACTTAACTGTGAGGGACTTCCAGAGCTAGGGGATGTGAGGGAGAGGAGACACCTATGACTGAGACTGAAAATGAGTGCCCAGAAATATAAAAGGAGAACCAGGAGAGGACAGGGTCAGTGAAGTCACTGTTCGATTATGTTTCCCAGAGAAGGATAAGGTTGGCAGTTTCGAAGGTAGATGAGAGATCGAGGAGGATTAGAATGGAGTAGAGGCCATTGGATCTGGCAAGATGGAAATTACCGGTGACCTTTGATAGGGCAATTCCAGCAGAGTGCAGGGGGTGGGAACCAGATTGGAGGGTCAAGGAAAGAGTTGGAGGAGAGGAAGTGGAGACAGTGGGTGTAGATAACTTACTCAAGGAATTTAGAGAGTAGTGGTAGGAGGGAGATGGGGAGATAATTGAAGGAGGTGAAAGGGATCTACAAAGTCCCAAATATAATGACAACTGAAGTCAGGATTCTGTCAATATTATAATTGAAAGGAATACAACTAGAAAGTTACAAAGATTGAAGTTTGGAACTGTAGACCCAAAGATCACTGAAGAAATTCTGAGATCCTTTTACCAGGACACAAGACTGTGCTTCCCTGAACTGAAAGCTTAATCTTGGGGAAGGAGGTGGAAAAGATTTAAATTGAAATAACCCCAGAGTTGATAGTTCTGGCCTTCTTTCCAGGAGTTATAGATTAAGCAGAGAGAAAACAACCTCAGAACATGGAAATCTTCTTCGTGGCAGGAACAGATCTGGAAACAGGGTACCAGTACCAAGATGGGTGAAAACAACAGAGGAACTGACCCTTCCCTCTGGGGCAATCATTCAAGAAAAACTAAGGCCTGCCAATGATGAGGTGAAGCACTACAGATATGGCAGGAAAGGCGAAGTCCTTTCGGAAGATCCCACTGGGAAGTGGTAAGCAAGCCAGCTCCTTTGCCTTCAAATATTTTCATCCAAATGGCATGACCACACTGGTCCAGCTTCTTGTCACATCTCAGCCTGACTAATAACAATGATGGCATTTATTAAGCGCTTATTATGTGAAAAGCACTGTTCTAAGTGCTGAGCACTGTTCAAAGCACTGACTACTGCTTCAACTTCCTCCCTGATCCCCCTGCCTGCGGCCTTCCTCCTCTCTGGTCTATTCTTCGCTCTGCTGCCCATATCATCTTTCTAAAACACCACTCCATACATACTTTCTCACTTCTCAAAAGTCTCCAATAGCTGTACATTCCTCACCTTGATTTCAAGCCTCTTTTCCCCATACTTATCCAATGCCTTTTCCCACTACCCACCCACTTGAGCCCCCCCGCCCCTTGAAACACAACCATCTTTTTTTTTTTAATGGTACCTGTTAGGTATTTGTGTGTCAGACACTGTTCTATGCACGGGGGTAGATACAAGTAAATTAGGTTTGATATAGTCCCTGTCCCGCATGGGGCTCACAGTCTAAGTAGGAGGGAGAATAGGAGAGCTGAGGCACAGAAAAGCTAAGTCACTTAACCAAGGCCACAGAGCAAAAATTTGGCAAAACTGGGATTTAAACTAAAGTTCTTTCCTCTAGGCCATGCTGCTTCTTCCCACAAGCTAACCTACTCAGTGTGCCTTGATTTCTTCTCTCCTGTCACCAGCCTCTTCCTCACATTCTCCCCCTGCCCAGAATTCCCACCCGCTTCAAACCTGCCAGACCATTACTCTATCCATCTTCAAGGTCCTTCAGAAATCGCATATCCCCTGAGGCGATATAAACAACCACAAATTTTCCTAGTGAAGCAGGGTCAGACACTTCATTCTCATTCTGTACTATTTTAAGCCACTAATGACATTATTGGAAACTGAGAATGGTATTTTGCTTCTGTGTATAAGCATGATCTGAGGAGAGAGTCAGAAAGGGGACAAAGGAGCTCCTTTCTGCCACTGAGGCACAGGGATTGTGTCTATTTCCCATCTCTATGTTCTCTCCCAGACCTTGGTACAATTCTCTGTATGCAACAAGTGCTTAATAAATACTATTACTACTATTACTACCCTCAGGTTATGCATGTTCTCTGGCAGGAAGGGGAAGATCAGTACCTTGATGAAATAGTCCCATGGCTAAATCTCCTCTCCTGACCTGAGAAGTGTTGTCATGCACAGATCCGAGCTGGCACCCAGTTCGGATTTACCAGAGGTACTACTCCTCGTGTGTGGGGAGGAGTGGGGGCCAGTGAGCAAAATGCAATAGCTATTCTGTCATCCTGAACTTGAGCTTCTAAGACTCTTTTCTACATACTCCCTCAAGCCCAAATTTGTATTCACTTAAAAACTGGGAGTCCTTTTCTGAGCAGGGATTGAGAGAAGTTGCCTTCTTCCCCATTCCTGGAGAACATATCTAGTCCCTATAATGACAGAGTCCATGTCCAATTCCACCTAATTCTCAGTGCTTAGTATGGTGTTTTGCACAAAGTGCTTAATAAATATCATTAATACCACTACACTTATGTACATATCTTAAAATTATATAACACGTTTATTCATATTAATGGCAGTCTCCCCTCTAGACTGTAAGCTCATTATGTACAGGGAACATGTCTACTAATTCTGTTGTATTGCACTGTCCCAAGGGCTTAATACATCCAGTGAGGGCAGGAATTGTCATTCTTTATTGCCAATTTGTACTTTCCAAGTGCTTAGTACAGTGTTCTGCACACAGTAAGAACTCAATAATACAACTGAATGAATACAATGCTCTGCACATAGTAAACACTTAATACCACTGAAGGAAAGAATCAATTTTATTATTTATTAAGCAGTAAACTTTCATTAGAGGGGTTAGGATTTCTCTTTGTCATACCTGATCTGCTCTAAAAGTCAGCTAAGACACCCAAAAACCTGACCTGCCAAATCACTTCTAAGGACCCCTACTCTCCCCTTTTTCTTTCAAAGCCTTACTGAAGGTGCATCTCATCCAAGAAGTCTTCCCAAACTCAACCCCAGTTTTCCTCATCTCCCACTCCCTTCTGCATCATCCTGACTTGCTGCCTTTGCTCTCCCCCCCCTTCACAGCCCCACACTACTTATGTTCATATCTGCAATTTTATTTGTATTGATGTTTGTCTCCCACAATCTAGACTGTAAACTCATTGTGTGCAGGGAATTTCACTGTTTATTGTTGTATTGTACCTTCCCAAGTGCTTAGTACAGTGCTCTGCATAAAGTGCTCAATAAATATGATTGATTGAAAGACTGAATGACCACCAGCACCTTGGGAGAAACGAGTGAGAATGCTACTGTTTTAACACTTGTTTTTCTTAGTGCTTTCTCACTGCAAAGTTTCTTTAAACTTAAATACTTTTCCTCCCTTCATCAAACTTGGAGCTATTTTCACCGAATTGAATAGAGTGATAAAAATCCATTTCAACATAGCATAGATGAGGACAGTTCTAGTGGCTTTAGGACAAGATGCCTTTTTCTTGACTAAAATGTGAAAAATAATATACATGTATTAGCATAAAAAACTAATTCAATTTTTTAATTAATATTGGAACATTTACAATGCCATCTGCTCTATTATTTTGGTCTATTTTTGGATGTCTGGAATGTACTAATGAGCTTTATATCATTTCTTCACGGAAACTGCTTTGTGGTCTTTTAACACTATTTTCAAGGAACCAGTTCAGAGTATTAACCAGGGTAGAGCAGCAAAGAGGAAGACATTTTTCTACTTTGATAAGGCCCAAACAATTCAACTTCTTTTCTCCAACCCCAAATCCCTCTCTGACTCTCTACTTATCTACATTAGTGTGGATTTGAGCTAGCCAAGAATGAAGCTTTGCCAAAAGCAGAAAAAAAAAATAAGACTAGTTTAATGCTCACAACTTTCCATTGTCCAAGTTTACATTTCAAATGCCTTACTTTATGTGGCAAGCAAGCCTGTCTAATGCTCAAGGGAAAAAATGATACTGATGTGGAGGCCAATTGTCAAGGCTATTTTGGGCATGATCCTTAGACCAATCCTGATGGCAGTGTTTCCTTAGCAGGGAAGTGACCAGATATTGCTGTTTCCTTTTCCTTGGGTTCTGGAAGACTTATACTCGTGGGGTACAAGCTGTTATGTTAATGCCATAATAATAACTGTTTTTATTAGGAAATGGACCTCCTGGAAGAGGGCCCATTCATTGTGTCACAGCATTTTTT
Organism: Tachyglossus aculeatus; assembly: GCF_015852505.1. NCBI lineage: Eukaryota > Metazoa > Chordata > Mammalia > Monotremata > Tachyglossidae > Tachyglossus > Tachyglossus aculeatus. The sequence goes on from NC_052077.1 coordinate 26,569,966, forward strand.
CCCAGCTGGGTCAGGCCTTCAAGCCAAGTGCCTTACATTTCCTCATTAATTCTGGAAAATCCACATCATGAATAACATAGTTGGCCCTTTTTATGTCTTGACAATTGCTGGAAGAGTTTCAAGTTTTAACAAAATTGCAAGAATTTCCAAATTAAATACCAAGTGGTGATTTGAGTGGAAATTATGAGCATAAATCTTACGAGGCCGTTAAAGGATAATAATTATCTTTCACAGGGTCAGAAACAAAAGCTATTAACACTGTTTATGCCTTTGGTGTTCCCCTTACAGTATTTTGAGAATGAAAACATACATCACTGTAGCTTGAGACTAGGGATAGGCAAACCACAAACACTCAATGATTCAAATCATCACCTTCAAGTCTTTTATTTACAATTTAAGGGAAGGATCTCAACTGCTTGAGGCTAAAGAGAGAGACTCAAGAGATTTTTAAAACTTGCTGCTTGCCAGCTGTGTGACCTTGGGTGAGTTACTAAACTTCAATGTGCCTCAATTTCCTCATCTCTAAAATGGAGATTAAAGAACTGATTGTCCTTCTTACTTGGACTCGGAGACCTCATGAAAGACAAGAACTGTATCTGCCCTGATTGTTTTGCATCTACCCCAGAGTTTAGCATGGAACAAATACCATTTACTACTGATTGGGTCAAGTAGGGTCTCTGTGCCAAAGCAAGGGTAATCTCCCCCATCCCTCATCCTCAACCCAGTTTTTTGTCTCAGTCTTTTTATCCCCTCCCCTCTCCTCATTATCCACATCACCTACTGAAGACAGTGCACAGTACTAGGTCCTTGAGAAAATTACTGTGCTATGGAAATCAGGTGTGATCTTGCCCTTCAGGCATTTTCAAGCTAATGAAGAACAGAAGTTGGCACCAATGATAAAAACCTCAAGGAAATTCACTCTTTCAATCACATTTATTGAGTGCTTACTATGTGCAGAGCACTGTTCTAAATGAAGGAAAGGAAAGAAAGGAAATTAATATAAGAAAGATGAATAGGTAGGAATAAACAGAGATACTGGGGTAATCTGTGGCCAGGAAGATGATCAGGAAGGCAAGGGATTATCACCAAGCCAAGGAATATCTCGACGTAGACTGTCCCCAAGGTGGTCTTGGGGCCTCTCCAGACTTTCAGAGAGTAGAACAGAGAGTTAATAGGTGTCTAGCACAGGTCCTTTGCAATCAGAAGCCTGCATCCAGGGGGATTAGGAGGCTCAATGTCCCAGATTGAGAAACACTGTGGCTTAATGGATAGAGCATGGGACTGGGAAGCAGAGGATCTAGATTCTAATTCCAGCGGCACCACATGTCCGCTGTGTGACTTTCGGCAAGTCACAATTTCTCTGTGCCTCAATTACCCCATCTGTAAAATGAGAGTTAAAACCTCCTCCCTCCAATTTAGACTGTGAGCCCATATGGGACAGGAATATAATAAGTGCTTAACACATGTCATATATATATTAAAAAAAAAGATCTTTTCCCTCCAGCCCCATCTGCCTAAATCCAATCAACTAACCAATTAATCAAGTCTTTATGAAGCAACTACTGAGTACAGAATTCTGTACTAACCACTTGTTTGCTGTATGACCTTGGGCAAGTCACATCACTTCTCTGGGCCTGTTATCTCATCTGTAAAATGGGGATTAAGATTTTGAGCTCCATGTGGGACAGGGACTCTGTCCAACCCAATTTGCTTGTATCCACCCAAGCTCTTAGAACACTGCCTGGTACATAGCAAGTGCTTAACAAATGCCATCATTATTATCTTGAGCAGAACACAGTAGAAATAAAAGGCATATTGCCGGCTCTCAAAGCCTTTACAATCAAATGGGACCTATACTTATAGCCCACCCTGCCCAAGAAGAGAGTGGAGTGATGTAGACCTTTTACATAGCTTAGAATACTGGGAATTTTTATTTTTACCAGTTTAGGGAGGGAGAATTGAGAGGAAAAGTGAATGCTGGTCTTAGACATCACCTTTGATGTTTAATTGTTAGCTTGTTCTCTCTCTCTTCCCTCTACCCCAGATTATAAACTCATTGTGGGCAGGGACTCTTCCCTGTATATCCCCATGCCCCAGGTTCAGCATTCTGTAAATACACACTCACTGTTAGAAATAATAGATATAGTCCAAGAGGTAGGTGTGTCAAGCAGCAGATCAGGATTTAGAATTATAATGGAGCCGACTGTACTTTATGTGGAAAAGTCTACTTGGAAATCTTAATGCAAGAATGTGATTTGATCCTCTTGACAAATGTGGTAACTCCTTGGAAATATCCCACATTTCTTGACTTTTATATCCTTGATGACTGCAGCAAAATAAGGCTCAATTGCCTGCCGGCCCGTTACCATGGTGAGGGGAGAGACCAGAGAGTGCTGTGTTCAGCCATCACAATTTAGCGACTCAGGAGAGAATTCTGGCAGAAAGGACTGCTTTTCACAGAGAGCTCTTCATCTTTATAAAATTAAGCTACAGAATGAAGAATCATATACTCCTGCAGGAGGACAGGAAAAAATGGGAATGTTATCACAAGTTGGAATCAGGCACTCAGATTTCAAACCACTGAGGCTGAGGACACAGCACATAACACCATTATTTTCTAGCTCTCTCGATTGTCATTTGCTTCCCTTTTGAACAAGATGTGCTGGTGTGATTTCTAACAAGAAAAAGGGAGTTGAGAAATCCTTCAGCTTTCCCCGGGACACTCATGAAAAATCAGTCAGTTAATTACATTGAGCACTAATTCTGTGTAGAGCACTGTACTACGTGCTTGGGGCAGTGCAATATAGTTAGTAGACAATCCCTATCCTCAAGAACTTTACAATCTAATAATAATAACTGTGGTATTTGTTGAGTGCTTACTTTGTGCCAGGCACTGTACAAGAAAATTTTGGTTAGACACAGTCCCTGTCCCACGAGGGGCCCCCAGTCTCAATCCCCATTTTACAGATGAGGTAACAGGCACAGAGAAGTTAAGTGACTTGCCCAATATCACACAGCAAAGTGGCAAACCCATGACCCTCTGAGTCCCAGGCCCGTGCTCTATCCACTACACCATGCTGTTTCTAAATGCAACTGAGTATTAAAGATATGCACATAAGTGATGCAGAAAAGATCCTAAAGGTTTAGTGGATTAGAGCTTAAGTGACTCAAATGAAGTGATGTGACAGTAGGGGAGAGATTAGCCAGAAAGGAAGGCCTCTTGGAGGAGATGTGACTTTAGTAGGGCTTTGAAGGTGGAGAGACCAGAGTTCTGCACAATAGGAAGGGGAAGATAATTTCAGTCAGTCCAATCATACTTATTGAATGCTTACAGTGCGCAGAGCACTGTACTAAGCACATGGGAGAGTACAAAAGAACAATATAACAGACACATTAACTGCCTACAATGCACTTACAGTCTAGAGCTCTAGACAGGAAGGGGAATGCAGCCAAGCGGAAAGATCCCACTATCCTGGGAGTCAGGGGAGCTGCATTCTAATCTCAGCTCTGCCCCTTTCCTGCTGGGTGACCTTGGGCAAATTACTTAGCTTCGCTGTGCCTCAGTTTCCTCATATGCTAAAAAATAATGGGGAAGCAATACCATTTCTCCCTCCTATTTGGACTGTAAGACCAGTATGGGACAGGAACTGTATGTGATATGCATATACTGTATCTACCCCGGCTCTCCTAATAGTGCTTTGCAAATAATAATAATAATAATGATAGCATTTATTAAGTGCTTACCATGTGCCAAGCACTGTTCTAAGCACTGGGGGGATACAAGGTGATCAGTTTGTCCCAGGTGGGGCTCACAATCTTAATCCCCATTTTGCAGATGAGGGAACTGAGGCCCAGAGAAGTGAAGTGACTTGCCCAAAGTCACACAGCTGACAATTGGCAGAGCCGGGATTTGAACCCATGACCTCTGACTCCAAAGCCCGGGCTGTTTCCATTGAGCCCCACTGCTTCTCTGGTAAGCACTGACTCCCTGGTGGCTTAGTGGAAAGAGCCTGGGCTTGGGACTCAGAGGTCATGGGTTCAAGTCCCGCTCTACCACTTGTCAGCTGTGTGACTTTGGTCAAGTCACTTAACTTCTCTATGCCTCAGTTACCTCATCTGTAAAATGGGGACTAAAACTGTGAGCTCCACGTGGTACAACCTGATAACCTTGTATCTACCCCAGTGCTTAAAACAGTGCTTGGCATATAGTAAGCACTTAACAAATGCCATTATCCAGCACTTAGAACAGTGCTTTGCACATAATAAGCACTTAACAAATACCATCATTATTACTTAACAAGTACCATTAAAAAATATCTTGAAAGCTCACAATAAAGAAAAACTTAATGAATTCCAGAGGTATACATTATTCATCCATAATAATCATATTTAGCTGAAAGACTTCTTAAAAAGTAGAATGCGATTAACATAGAAGAGCAAGAGATGTATAGAGTAGGATGTCTCAAAGTCATGAGTGAGGCATGCAGACTGCAGCCAAAGCCCTGGACACTCCACTTCTGAGACAATGTCTTTCTTCTCTGAGCCCATTTTCCCAAAATCCCAAACACCATATATTTTTAGAATATAACCTACCCCTAAAAACAAATGGAATAATAATTGTGGTATTTGTGAAAGGCTTACTACGTGCTAGGCATTATACTAAGCTGTGGGATAGAAACAGGGTAATTGGGTTGGACATAGTCCCTGCCTCACAAAGGGCTCACAGTTTTAATCCCCATTTTACAGAAGATGTAAATGAGGCACTGAGAATTAAACTGATTTGCCCAAGATCACATAGCAGACAAGTGGCAGAGGCAATATTAGAACCCAGTTCTTCATTCATTCATTCAATCGTATTTATTGTGCGCTTACTGTGTGCAGGGCACTGTACTAAGCGCTTGGGAAGTACAGGTTGGTAACATATAGAGACGATACCTACCCAATAGCGGGCTCACAGTCTACAAAGTAGCTCACAGTCTACTTCTGACTCATACACCCGTGCTCTAACCAGCTCACTGTGGACGGGGAATGTGTCTATTGTTATTTGGTACTTTCCCCAAGCACAGTGCTCTGCACACAGTAAATTCTCAATACGATTGAAAGGTCATGCTGCTTTCCTTATCAATCAGTCTTTGAGCACCAACTTTGTTAGAGCAATGTACTAAGCCCTTGGGAAAGTACAATATAATAGAGTTGGTAGATGCTATCCCTCTCCACAAGGAGCTTTCAGTCCACAGACAGACATTAAAGATACATTAAAGATGGGGGAAATAGACTGTAAAGATATTTCTATAAATGTTGCTGGTGTGTAGGGACTTCGCAGCCAAATGCATAGTAGATACAGAGAGAACTGTTATGGAAAATGAAGGCTTAGTCAATCAAGGCCTCAAAGGATATGTTAATTTAGGAGGGTAACAAGGCCATTTTCTCTTCCTAAAACCATGCCTCCTTCTTCAGGTGGCATTTTGGAACTTTTGCCTTGGGACTTAAATGTTTGAGGTAGGGATTGAGAGGGCTGTGAAGATTTTAGCACTGAATAGCAAACAGGCAAATTATCAATATTGCTTTGGTCTGAATTAATAATAATAATGATGGTATTTGTTTAGTGCTTACTATGTGCAAAGCACTGTTCAATTAAGCATGATAAATACTACATTGGGTAGCAAGGAAGTAATTTTTAAATGATTGAAAAATAAACACATTGATGGCAAAATTGGTTGAGTCCCAATTTCCATTGCTTACACCATTAGAGATATTATATTGGTAATAATAATACCAATAGTATTTGTTAAGCATTTACCGTATGCACCACAGTAGACCACAGATTTGATACAAAGCAAATTGGGCTGGACACAGTCCCTGTCCCATGTGGACCTCACAGTCTCAATCCCCATGTTACAGATGTGGTAACTGAGGACCAGAAAAGTGAAATGACTTTCCCAAGGTCACATAACAGACAAGTGGTGGAGCTGGGATTAGAACCCACGACCTTCTGATTCCCAAGCCCATACTTTGTCCATTACACCATGGTAGGGAAAATTTGTGCAGATGGAGCCTCTGCAGAGTTCCTGAATATCAATTCCATTTTTTTTTAAATCAGATTCAGTTTAACTAGGAAACGTACCCTTAAATGAACATCGCCCATTTTAAAAAAACCAAAGACCTATGTAATGAAATTTTAAACAGGAAGAGTACTGTCCTCTAATATTAATAGTGAGTAATGGTGCTGTAAATGGCAAAGACATCAGAATGTGGAGAGACAATTTTTAGCTGTCCCCAGTGTGGAGTGGACTGCATAACAGTGTATAATTCTTTTCAGTCATACCTACACAAATGGATGAATGTCACTGTTAATCTCATACTGGAACACAGACGGGTGGCAGTCGTTCGGTATTTCCAATAAAGACTGAACTGAGGAAAGAGTTGGTAAGATTCCTTAGTATGTTGGTTCCAGAAATCAGAATGTGTGTGTATGTGTCAGGGGCGGGGGGGAGAAAATGAGGAAGCTCTTTGAATAATTATTCACTGAGAGCTTAGCAGCAATATGTAGTCCTCTCCCCATTTATCTTTTCATAGCCTAGGTATTTGCTCTCCCCAAGTGGATATTTTCAATCTCCCCAATTAATAGATTCCCGATCTCTGCCCTGTAGTTACAAAAAAAAAATATAGAATAAGTCTTCAAGCTACAAAAAAAAAAAAGCATAAACATTGAGGGGCACTAAAATACTCTTCACTAGATGACCTTCAAGACACTTTTATGGATAATTTTTTTCAACAAAGTTTAATCCCTTGCTTGTCAGTAGTAATTAGTGTGATAGCTTCACAGCTTGATCTCCACTTTCCTTACACTCCTGCAAGGATTGGCTGTAACCAATCCATCAGTAGAATTTCTAAGGGTTGGAGGATGTGTCTTTGTAGAAGTAAATCAGAGTTTCTCAGCAGGGTTGCAAACATCATGCTGAGTTTGGCAGGGTTGTAGGAAGGAAATCCTTGCATGCTCAACGTGTAGGGTAAAAGGGTAAAAATTGTGAAACTCAGGCTTGTTTTTTCCTCTGTTGAGGCAGGAAAATGAGTTGGTGTTAGAATTTATCCAAGCTCAGTAGATTCTACATTTAGAATATAACTTTCATTTCTTGAAGTCAGGTTTCCCTGGAAAAACATACCTTCCTGTGCAAAGAAAAAAAAATACACAATAATCACTTCTATATCCTGTTGAAGACATTCAAAAGCTATACTTTTAAATATGCCTGCTATGCACCTTAGAGACATTTTGAAGACTCCTAAGAGTTCCAAGAGTCCCTAGACTGAAAAGGAGTTAAAAAAATTCTACAAGTGCCTTTACCAGGTAATACTGTACAAAAAGAAAGCCAAGGAATTAGATTCCTGAGCATGTTTGTTATTGAACTTGTCATATGAGGAAGAGTGGACAGAGTGAGTCAAGATGTTCCAGACTCAAGATCCTGGAATAATGACAAATGAGGAAGAATGGGCTGAATTTTTAACAGATGTGAAGAATGAAAGGAAACATATACATCCACACTAATGAGGTTTTAGTGGGGATTGAAGCAGCTGTCAGTCATCCCATTGGCTTTTGGGAATGATTGGAAAAAAAAAATCTAAACGGGCTATTGGTGTGTGATGACTGCAGGGACCCAATAAGCCCTGCACTTTCCATAGGCCTGGTCTCACACTAGCATAAGTTCTCACACACTTTTGCCTCTAATTCTGCTTTCCACTCTAGGCAAAGAGGCCACCAACGACTAATGCAAACCAGCGAAAATAATCTTAAGAAATCTCCAGTGCCGATTCCCGCTATACTATCTCCAGCCTGCCAAGGAACACATCTAGTATTATATTGAAGAACCAAAGTCATTTTTGGTGACAGATGAGTGAAAGCTATTTGCAGAATTAGCATGGCCTAGTGGATAGAGTAGGAAAGTTGGGACTCAGAAGGAGCTGGATTCTAATCCTGGTTCCACTGCTATGTGATCTTGGGCAAATCACTTAACTGAAGCACAGAAGTTATCTCATCTGTAAAATTTATTTATATGTATTAAATGTCTGTCTCCCCCTCTAGGCTGTGAGCTCGTTGTGGGCAGGGAATGTGTCTGTTGTTGTATTGCATTCACCTGTGCTTAGTACAGTGCTCTGCACGCAGTCAATGCTCAATACAAATGAATGAATGAGGTTTAAGACTGTGAGCCCCATGTGGGACATGGTCTGTGTCCAGTCTGATTAGTTTATACCTTCCTCAGCGCTTAGTCCAGTGTCAGGCACATAGTCAGTGCTTATGAGCTCTGCAGCAATCAGAAACTCCTGAATGTTAGCTTTAAGACATTCGAACTCTCCCTCACACCTACAAGTTCTCTTCTCACATTCCATTCCTCCCTTTCTCCCCAAATCACATCTGTTCAGCTCTCATCACCATCCTTTTGCACAAATCAATTTGTATAACCTACCAAATCCACTTCCCTGGTTGTGAGTCTCCTTCTAGACTGTAAGCTTGCTGTGAGCAGGGAAAATGTCTACCAACTCAGCTATATTGTACTTTCCTAAGTGCTTAGTACAGTGAGCACTCAAATACAATTGATCGATTAACTGCAATATTGGCTCTAGAGGACTTTAATCCTTGGATGGGCATTTTTATATTATCCCTTTTACTTCATCTTCTGGACATCCACAGATGCACAGATACACAAGATTGCTTTTTATTGTGATTTTTAACTTTAGATTGAGTTAATTCAAAAAGTTGTCAAGGTCAGCGTCAATCACAAAAGCTATACCTGTGCATTCCAAGTTTTTCCTGGAGAAGACTTGAAACTGAACAGATGCAAATTTGTCTTTTGGTTTTTATGGTACTTAAGTGCTGTGCTAATTATGTGCCAGGCACTCTACTAAGCGCTTGTCGGGTTGGACAAGGTGCAGCAAAGTATAGTAGAAAGAGCAAAGGCCTTGGAGTCGGAGGACCTGAATTCTGATCTCAGCTCTATCACTTGTCTGTTGTGTGGCTTTTCAAAAGTTACCAACTTCTCTGTACCTCAGTTTCCTCGTACCTAAAATGGAGATTAAATCCTACTCCCTCCTATGTAGACTGTGAGTCCCAAGTTGGATCGGGGCTGTTGCCAACCTGATTAACTTGCATCTAATCCAGTGCTTAGCAAATTGAAGGGGTCAACAAATGCCACAATTATCATTAAGTGCAGGAACTTTCAAGCACTTAGACAGTTCATTGATCTTATTTACCTCTTGAACTTATTCAAGCACTTAGAATAAGTTTCAAGAGGCAACAAGATCAATGAATTGATTTTAATAGCAGCTAATTCCCAGCAAGGGAAAAAAAATATCCATTTGCTCATCAGGAAAGCAACAGACACTTATTTCACTGTGCTGGGAAACCGAGAAGTTAACCACACATTTTTCCAGTTAATAAAATCACATCTCCTCCAACAAGCTGTCCTGCCTATGCACTTGGCTGTATCCCCTGAGACTCTAAGTGGAAAGAGCATTGGCTTGGGAGTCAGAGGTCATGGGTTCTAATCCCAGTTCAGTCACATGTCTGCTGTGTGACCTTGGGCAAGTCACTTCACTTCTCTGGGCCTCAGTTACCTCATCTGTAAAATGGGGATTAAGACTATGAACCCCATGTGGGACAACCTGATCACCTTGTATCCCCCCCCCGCACTTAGAACAGTGCTTTGCATATAGTAAGTGCTTAAATGCCATCATTATTATTATAGGCAGAGAACATAACTAATTCTGTTGTATTATACTCTCTGAAATTTTTAGTACAGTGCTCTTCACACAGTAAGTGCTCAATAAATACCATTGATTGACTTAGCACTTAGCCCCCACCTTCAGCCCATCAGCACTTTTGAAATAAAAGTAATAATAATAATGATGGCATTTGTTAAGCACTTACTATGTGTAAAGCACTGTTCTAATCGCTGGGGGGGATACAAGGTGATCAGGTTGTCCCACGTGGGGTTCATAGTCTTAATCCCCGTTTTACAGATGAGGTAACAGGCTCAGAGAAGTTAAGTGACTTGCACAAGGCCACACAGCAAACATGTGGCAGAGCCAGGATTAGAACCCACAACCTCTGATTCCCAGGCCCGGGCTCTTTCCACTGAGCCATGCTGCTTCTCTAGCACTTACTGTGTGCAGAGCACTGTACTAAGTGACTGGGAGAGTACAACAGACACATTCCCTGTCCACAACAAGCTTACAGTATATCTTTACATACTGCCATTTCCCCCTCTCGTAATTTATTTTCACACCTGCCTCCCCGACTAGGCTGTAATCTGGCTGTGGGAAGGGATCATGTTTACCAACTCTACTGTATTACCACTATTATTAAAATTATTATTATTATTGAATTTAAGCACTTACTATGGGTCAAGTACTGTTTTAAGTGCTAGGGTAGTTGTATATTAAATCAGGCCAGTATCATCTCTGTCCCACATAGGGTTTACCGTCTAAGTGTATTCTCCCAAGCACTTGGTACAATGCTCTGAACACAGTAAGCACTTAATAAATGCCAATGATGATTGTTCCTCCCCTGCCAAGGTACATAAACCCAACTTGTACTTCCCAAGCACTTAGTACAGTGCTCTGCACACAGTAAGTGCTCAATAAATACGATTGAATGAATGAATAAACCCAGTTCTGCCGCACAAGTTTGTTCCCATAACTTTCTTGTCCCCAGAACTCATCTCTTTCCCTGCCCTGTTCGTTTTTTTCCCCCTCTCTCTCTCTCTGCATATTTGTATTCTCTATATTGCTTTTTATTTTAATTAAACATTTTCAATGCTGCTTGGCTCCATGGGGGTCTTTTCTGCTCCTGCTGTTGCTATCACCATTCTTGTCACTGCAATTATTTCTGGGGTCTGTGGTTATTGCTTTCCAAGGATGCAAAGTTTGATGTCAGAACCAGGCCAGGGTGGGAAGTTAGGAGAATGGGCAGCATTGCTCAGTGGGAGGCAATGGTGGAGGAGGAAGGGGTTGGGTTGTGGGCGGAGGGAGGGAGTGGAAGGGGCTGCCAAGCAAGTTTCTTCCCTCTCCACCACCTCCACTAATGCAGCCTGATGTACTTCACATATCACCCCCAGCCCCTGACCCTGCCTTCCCAACTGTGCAGCCCCAGAAAGCAAAGAAACAAACCCCAAGTGACCAAGGTGGCAGAGTATTGGCTCAATTTTGTCAATCAATGGTACTTAATTGAGCACAATACAGTAAGTAGAGAGAACTCCTGTTTTCAAGGAGCTTAGAGTCTGACTGGGGACACAATTTTTGAAAATAAAAAAGTCATATAGAAAGGCAGTACAAGGAACCAGGAAGACAGGAGGTGATTCTGGGATGAAAGGAAATCCAGGAGGGATGGCCTCAGGAAGGAGAGGAAGCAAGATTGCTTCCCTGTAAATTTCCCAAAGCAAACAATTATTGCTCTTGTTTCTGCAGATTGATGTGGAACCCAAAGCTCAGATGTGGAAAAATAATAGTTCACAAACTTTGTACAGTCTCGCGCCTCAACACAACCATCTGCCCATTTAACCCACTTGGTTTTAATCCTCATTTACACCTTTTCAACTCTGACTTTATATGTGAAATCAATGATGGGTTAGTTCTTATTGCATGAAGAGCACCGTATTAAGCACTTAGGAAAGTACAGTATAACAGAGCTGGTAGACATGATCTTTGCTCACAAGAAGTATACAATCTATAGGGAAAAATTACTCATAATAGCCAATCTGGCCTTCACGATTCCAGCTGTCTACTGCAATAACCAGAGAAAACATGATTTATTGAAGTGTAACTTGATGGCCTACTTCCATCCCCTTGAGTCCCTTCCCCTGCTTAAGGTGGGTAACATCTTCAATTCACCATACTCAGCTACAACCTTCTCGTGCTACCCTTTTTGTGGATAATTACGAGACAATTTAGGCAATGGGAGATTGGAACAAATCTTCCTCTCTTCTACCACCTTTCTTCACCTGTCTTCAGCTCCTCATTTTCCCAGAGCTCAGACACTGCCTCTTCCACATTTCCAACAACTGCATAAAGAAGGTAGTGGATATTATCCTCATTTTAAAGATGGGAAAATACGAGCAGAGAGTCCTTTCCATCTGTCAAAATCTACAGAACGTTAATGGTACAACTAAGACTCAAGACACTTTGCCAAGTCATTTGATAACTTAATATCAATCCATTCTGAAGAAGAGTACTGACCCACAAAGGAACTAACCAAGGTAGAGTGGCATGCTGAAAATTGAGCAGCAGGTCCTAAGAGAAATCAGGTTGGACACAGTCCCCTGTCCCACGTGGGGCTCACAATATCAATCCCTCTTTTACAGATGAGGCAAGTGAGGCACAGGGAAGTTAAATGACTTGCCCAAGGTCACAAAGCAAAGTGACTGAGATGGGAATAGAACCCAGTTCCTTTGATTCCCAAGCCAGTCCTTTTTCCCCTAGACCACAGTGCTTCTCAAAAATTCATGGAATCATAGAGGTGTTAATTTCTGAGAACCATTTTTAAGAGTAAACTCTCTTTTCCAGAAAGAAAAGCAAAGTTTTTAATGACAATTCAAAAAGTTAAGAAACATAATTTCATTTTTTAATGGTATTTTCAGTACTTAGTATATGTCAGGCACTGTTCTAAGTGCTGAGGTAGGTAGAATTAATCACTTTGGACCCAGTCGCTGTCCCACATAGATCTCAGAGTCTCAATATGAGGATGAACAGGTTTCAAAACTCCAGTATATAGATGAGGTAACTGAGGCACGGAGAAGTGAAATGACTCGCTCAAGGTAACACAGCTGGCAGCTGGAACAGCTGGGATTAGAACCCAGCTCTTCTGACTTCCAGGCTTTTGTTTTTTCCACACCGCTTCCCATGCCATGTGAAATAATCAGTAAAAATGTTTTTTTCATTTTCATTTATGAGGCTCTGAAAGAGTCATTTTGACTTTCTGAAACTAAAGAACTTGGAAGAATTTGGTCTGATATTTCCTACCAACGTAATATATTTACAATAGAGTAAATTGATCTCAAATGCCAGTCCTAATCAGATTAATTCTGAAGTCTTCAGCTTTCAAGCAAATAGCTCTCAGTGCCAATAAAATATATCATTTGTAAATTGGGTTTTTGGTTATTAAACCAAAAAAAAACCCAAGATCATGTTTCACCCCTTTGGTATGGTTTAGTGTATTATTTCAGTCCTTAGATATGACTGGAAAGATGACCAAGTGTGGTCAGGGGGTTAAAAGTATGTAAGCAATCATCTGAGTCTCAGAGAAGATGTGAATCATGGATACATTTTTCTCATCTGGCCAGTCATTGATGTCATGCTTAAGAGATTCTTCTTGCTTTTAGTGGAAGACCAAGCTGAGGACATTAGTCACCCCATTCTGGAAAAAGCATGTCAAAAATTAAAGACACTGGAGGGAGTGTCTGGAAAAATTCATCCAGGCTTCCTCTTGGAAGCATGTTCAAATCTAAGGGACTTTCTTTACCAGGATCACCTAAAGTCCCAGCATTTCTCCAGTCTAATATGCAAACTAACAACGTCCAAATAGCCAAAAGAAAATACAGTTAGGACATTCTGACGAGAAAATAAACTGATTTCAATCAGTTTCACAGGGTGCTTACTGTGTTCAGAGCACTGTACTAAGCACCTGGGAGACCACAGTACGAACAGAGTTGGTAGACATGACCCCTGCCCTCAAGGATTTGCCTAAAATTTCACCTCACTATAACGGGGATTTGTAGTTTTCTGGAGACTATGTAATGCATTGGTAAGTGAGCTCAACCCAAATAAGACAGAGTCACATGTAAAAGAGAAAGTTCTGCCCACAGTAAGCGCTTAATAAATGTGATTGAATGAATGACCAAGGGGCAGCAGATAGCCCAGAGACCCTGTGTGGAAAAAACGACAAGTCCACCTACAGCAGCATACAGTCTAGAAGGGGAGACAGATATCAAAACAAGTAAACAGGTGTCAATATAAATAGAATTATAGATATACACATATATACATTAGTGCTGTGGGGCAGGGAGAAGGGGGCAGAGCAAAGGGAGTGAGTCGAGGCAACGTGGAGTGGAGGGGAAGCTGAGGAAAAGGGGGGCTTAGTCTGGGAAGTCTTCTTGGAAGAGGTGAGCCTTCAGTAGGGATTTGAAGGCAGGGAAGAGTGACTGGCGGATTTGAGGAGGAGGGCATTCCAGGCCAGAGGTAGGACATGGGCCAGGGGTCAATGGCTGAACAGGGGAGAACGAGGCCCAGTGAGAAGGTTAGCAACAGAGGAGTGGAGTATGTGGGTAGGGACTGTCTCTATATGTTGCCAATATTCTTTTTATGGGAAACACTGCTCTGGTGCTATGGAAAATTACAAAGGAGCGAAGGAAGCTGTTTCTGCCCGTAGGGAGGAAAGGGTTGTAAATCTCACATCTGAAGTTTCATTCAGTTATACACAATCAGATAATGATCACTTTAAAGTGACTTTTGTGTATCTTTGACCAGGAACAGCCAGGAGTAATAAATGTTAAGTGATGATAAGCTGCTAACTGATAATTATTTCTTTACAAATAAAGTCAGAGTTTCCTTCTTCATGATACCCAAATAATGGAAGAATTGAACAATTAGCAGGTTAATCTAGAGAGGGTAGATAGGTCAGATAACCCATGTCCTTTCTTTGCTGCTGGATTTTTCTAGAGCCACAGGATTTTTAGCTTCTCAGGTGATTGTGACATCTGGCGCATATTTTCCACTCTATGCAACACCTTCAAGTTAATTATTCATCATTTATTGAACATAACTGTCTACATTACAATATTCACTTTAGTAAAATGCCACTTCCTGAATAATTATATTCACAGCCACCCTAAAAATTTAATTCAGCTTATTTAGGGGGTTGGAGGTGGAGAGGAAACACATATGAATCAGTGCTTTGTGAAATATTAAACAGCTACTGCATTTGATTAGCCGATGAAGTGATTCTCCAATCTGCAAAGTTTACAACGCACTAAAGTATTTTGGCATTAAGGTGACACTGTAGGGATTTGTCTCACTGTTCTCATTTCTTTTGTAAAGAAGGTTGATGAACTCTGGCTTTCAAGCTTTTATATTCCAAAGTGTTCTCAGCACGTTGTAGTGCACTTTCCCCAGTGCTTAGTACAGTGGCCGGCACATTGTAAGTGCTCAATTTGATTGATTAATTGATTAAGACCGGCTGAAGTAATTAACCAGCAGGTGGATTACCCTATATACCATGAGAAAAGTCTAGCTAGTGTCTCATGAGAAAGTTTGCAACCACATTCAGGCTCACGGAAATTAATACCATCAGAAGGTCAACTCTGAACTCAACAATACAAAAAGCAAAATTATATGTCTAAAGCATTCATCACTGATTGGATACCTACTATTTGTGTATGATTCTTTTTAAAGAATGACAAGTCCATTAAATGGCTGACGAAAAAAGTTCTGAGAGGAGAAACATGGCACAGGATTTTTTTCATTGTATTTAAGTGCTTACTATGTGCTAGGCACTGTATTTAGCACTGGGGTAGATAAAAGCTAAGCAGGTTGGACGCATTCCATGTCCTTCATGGTTCATTTGTGAGATCACACAGCAGACAAATGGCAGAGCCAGGAATAGAACTCAGGTCCTTCTGACTGCTGGGCCCATTTTCTATCCACTAGACCTCGCTGCTTCTCATTTTCATTTTAAAATAAGGTGGAGATATAGTATATAAAGGATTCGATAACAGCTCTATAGAATATCTTCAGTATTCTTTCTACATGTATTTCATGGGATCGAGGGATCAACAACTCAGTTCCCAGTATTATTAGTTGGTTATTATTCTCTTTCAGACCCAGAATAGGCTGGCTACTAAATGTGATCTCTGGAATACAAAGAGTAGGAAAGTTTTCTAGTGCCACTTGAACACCATCCCTTTTTTCCTCTACTTTCATTCATTCAATCATATTTATTGAGCACTTACTGTGTGCAGAGCACTGTACTAAGCCCTTGGTTTCCAGCCCATGCCACTTTAGAATCAAATGGCAGGTTTCAGGCACCTGCTCATTCGCTTTCTGTGCAGGCGGCCACAGAAGGAGTCTAGTCCAGTCATCATCAGTGTGGTAGCCAGATGACAGTTGTAGTAGTCTGACAGCGACGACTTACCTCTCCATCACCCTGTCGTACTGATGACTTTGTGGCCTGCATAAATCGTGTGGACACCTATTGCATTGTAGAAAATAGACCCATTTCCCAGTGTATCCTCATTATAGAGTTGCAGAGTGGATAAAGTACAGGCCTGAGAGTCAGGAGGCCTGGGTTCTAATCCTGACTCTGCCACTTGCTGGCTGTGTGATCTTGGGCAAGTCAATTAACTACTCTGTGCCTCCACTTTCTCATCAACAAAGTGAGGATTCAGCATCTGTTCTCTCTCGTACCTACCTCAGTGCTTAGTATATAGCAAGTGCTTAACAAATACCATTATTATTATTAATATTACCCTCACAACCCTATTATCTAAAGGAGGAAAACAGGGATCAATTAATCTTACTTTTTATTAAAAACTATTTCTTTCCTTTTACATATATGCTATTAGAATGTTCAAATTAATTGGAAACAAGGGATAAACATTTCCCTTCCATGCAGAATAGAAAATTATATTCGGAAAACACCAAATCAATTCTTCATGAAAAGAATTATAGCAACAAGGGAGATACTTGAACTCTTTCCAATAAAATCATTTTTGTTTTGACAAGATGAGGGCTGAGAATTAAACTGTATTCCTTCCCTCTGCTCTCTATTCCTAGGAAAATACTCAATCCTTGTACGGTCCAAATGAAAGAAATCCAGTATTCCCAGGACTTTAGAGACTGTCTCTTTATTGTATGCTTCTTTGTTGTGCTAGTGAGGGTTTATGAGTTTGTATTTCTAAATAGCTATGTGCAGTTGTGTGGAAAATGATAGAATTTTTTGAATGTCTAACCTCACTGACCAGTTTAACCATAACAAAGCAGACCACCAACACCACCTGTTCACAGCAGGCATCTATATGAAGGCTCAAAGCATGGATTAAAGTACTCAGTAATGGCAAAAAAATGTCAACTCCTACCAGCTCCTCTGCAGTTATAACTTGGGAATTTCTGATATTTTTTTCCTGCATATCCCTTAGACTGTGAGCACCTTGTGGGGCAGTGGCTTAAATATGATATGATTGCAAAGTGCCTCCCTCAGCCCTTAGGGCTGTGCTTCCTCATAGTAAATTCACACCCTAATTATTATTATGAATGCCTTTGGGAGGATATCAGACCACAGAAGACAGGAGAGAGTGATGGAAACTGTTTAGGATGACACTCTAAATATCACAAATTTGACATGTTAGTATGTGTCCAAGGATCCAGTGACACAAAAAGATGTATGGCAAATTCCAGTCTGTCCTAACAGTTCATATAGACCACTTAGGTAAAAGAAGGAGAGAGAAAAAAATGACAGGAAATTATTTTCTAATGTACTGATTTTTCAACACTCTCCTCTTGAAATTAAGTGAAGTTCAAATTTATCGGAGCTTATGGTAGCCAGAGGGATATATTTATAAATTCTTGCAATTTGACTATTCTATTTCTATAGCATTTACCAGCCAAAGATACTATCTGGTGGCAAAGGTTATGCTTTGCTTCTAGTAGGTGTATAATTGCAGAAGACGGAAGTGTTTCCACCAGTCAGCCCAAGCCTGACAGATAATTATGGTCCTTCTTAAGTGCTTACCCTGTGCCAAGCACTGCAGTAATCAATCATATTTACTGAGCACTTACTATGTGCAGAACATTGTCCTAAGTGCTTGAGATATAACAAAGTTGGTAGACATTCCCTATTCACAGTGAGCAGACATTAATATAAATAAGTAAATTATGGATCTGTACATAAGTGCTATGGGCTGAAGGAGAGATGAATAAAGCATGCAAATCCAAATGCAAATCCAAATATATAATGAAGGCCCTTTGGAGGATCTGGGCACTTAGTAAGGCTTTTAAGGTAAGGAGAGTAATCATCTGTCAGAGATGGAAAAGAAGGGTGTTCCAGGCCAGAGGCAGGATATGGGTGAGAGGTTGGCAGTCAATTAGACAATATCCAAGGTACAGTGAGAAGGTTGGCATCTGAGGTAGATACAAGATATTCAGAGTGGCACAGTCCATGGGGCTCACTTGGAACCCAGATTCTTTGACTTGCAGGCTGTACTCTTTCCAACTGGGCCATGCTGCTTCCCACAGATCTCTAATAGTCTTCTCTAAATGCAGTACCCTTCTGGTACACTGCTCGACTTCTAAAATTATTTCCACAGTTCCTCAGAGCTCACTGAAATGCTCTCAGCCTCACAGATGAACCTTATATACCAGTCAGTACATCTTCCTTTGCTCTCCAAAATGATAAGTTCATTCCGGTGGTAGTAGTTGTAGTAGAAGAAGTAGAAGAAGAACTTAGTTCTGTGCTGCATTAATTTCTGCATACATTCAATGACATATTTATAATTCCAACAGCTCACTATGATTAGAAGTGGATTGGGTTATTCCCTGACTCTATCTCTTCCTTTCAACCTACTTTCGATTTCATGAATGGGCTTTGAAATGAGTGATATTAACGATTACCATACATGGAACAGATATTTCTCTAGGAAAAAAAGACTTTTGAGGTGGGGCAAATTAATCAACGAGACGGGGCTTGGGGAAGAGGAAAGAAAAACCACATAGACAAGTGGTGTAGCTGAGAACGGAACCCAGGTCTCCTGATAACCCAGTCCTGTGGTTTTTCCACTAAGTTTTACTGCTTCTCTATAACTGGTTACTTGAGCCAATTGCACATTACCTAACTCTGAATGAGATCAAATCTCTCCAGGTTGAGACAGGACAACCTCAAATCTACCGCAATCATCTTCTATATACCGCAGTTCTGGGCATGTAATAATAATAATAATAATAATAATATTGCAGTAATAATTGTGATTTTGTTAAACACTTACTATGTGCAAGGCACTGCACTAAGTCCTGGAGCAGATAAAAGATAATAAGATCCCACATGAGGTTCAAAGTCTAAGTTGGAGGGAGTACAAGTTTGAATCTCCATTTTGTAAAAGAGGAAACTGAGGAATAGAGAAGTTGAGTGACTTACCCAAAATCACACAGCAGAGAAGCAGCATGGCTAGTGGATAGAGCATAGGTCTGGGATTCAAAGGCCTTGGGTTCTTGTCCCTGTTCTGCCACTTGGCTTCTGTGTAACCTTGGGTAGGTCATTTAATTTCTCTGTGCCTCAGTTTACCTCACCTGTAAAATGAGGATTAAGACCGTAAGTCCCAAATGGGACATAGATTATGTCCTATTTAATTAGCTTGTATCTACCCCAGCGTTTAATACAGTGCCTGACACATAGTGAGTGTTAAACAAATACCATTAAGAAAAGTGGTACAGCTAGAATTAGAACCCAGGTCCACTACCTCCCAGGCCTGTGTTCTTTCCACTAGGCCACACTGCTTCTTGTGAGTATTTAACAAATGCCATTATTTTAAAAAAAGAAAGAGTCAGAGACAATCAAAAAGAAAGACCTAGACATAGCTAGGGGATTTGGACACACACAATGAAAAACAGAAACACTTATATTGACATAGGCAGGTGGGGATATTTGCTTAGATATGTAAAAAGAGATGCACATAAGGGGCAAGTAAACCTACAGACCTCCTTGCACAGATGCAAAGCACACTCACACAGAGTGCTCAGTGTGGGTTTGAGCAGAGAGTGTGGGAGGTGAGGCCAACAAACAGCAGCAGCTGAGCACAGCAGACACCACCACTGGGATATCCTGCCGTGGCTGTCTCTAGGACTGGTAGAGGCTGGAAACATGAGGAAGAATTTCAGACAGGCAACAGCTGGGATGGCCTAACTCACCTCTCTTGTAATTATCCACTCCCTGTTGTTGCCACCCAGCTCAGTATCTCTATCAGCTAAATAAATACTATTATTGCTGCTATTGTCAATTCTCTTAAGTTCTTGAAATAGTTCCACTCCCTTTTTAGGTGATATGAATAGTAGTAATAACAATTGTGGGGTTTTTTTAATGCTTATTATGTGCCATTATTATTACTGGGGAGATACAAGGTCATCAGCTCAGACCCAATCTCTTTCCCACATGAGGTTCACAACTTAAAAGGGAGAAAGAACCGTTGTTTAATCCCCATTTTACAAATGAGGAAATTAGTCAATCAATCCGTGGTATTTATTGAATCCTTACACTTTACTAAGCGCCTGGAACAGTACAATACAACAGAGTAGGTAGGCATGTTCCTTGATCACAACAAGCGTTCATTCTAGAGGGGAAGCTGAATCAATGAGAAGTTAATTGAATTGCCCAAGATCATAGTAGTAGTTAAGTATGAGTGTCTCCTGGATGCATTGCATTGTAGAAAGCATTTAGAAAAGTACAACACATGCATAAAACACTTTTCCTGTCTCACAAGAAGCTCTAATGGGAAAAAAAAATTAAGATATTTACAAATAGGGTCATAAGAATAAATAATCAATCCAAAATTGATTAATCATATATACATACATACAGCAACATGGCCCAGTGGAAAGTGCACAGGTTTGAGAGTCAGAGGAGCAGGATTTCAATCCCACCTCTGGAATTTGCCAACTGTTTGATCCTGGGAAAGTCACTTAACTACTTTGTGCCTCAGTTTCCCCATCTGTAAAATGGGGACTGAATATCTGTTCTTTCTCTCTCTTTCTTTAATGGGGAGCACCAGGAGGATCAGGGACACTGTGCAACATAATTATATGGTGTCTACCCCAGTGCTTAGTATAAAGCTTGACACACAGTACGTACTTAACAAATACCATTATTATTATTAAGCTTATATACATCAATTCTGAGGAAAGGTATAAATAAATGAATAAATACATAAGTGATAGATGTAGTGGATGAACTGATGCAACTTGGGTTTGCGGAGTGGATCGGGGAAGGCTTGTTGCAGGAGGTGGGATTTTAGGAGGGCTGCAAATGTGGGAAGAGACTCAGGGAAAAAACTCATCCATTATTCTTGATGGAGAACTCCAGACAAGACATGCACACAAAACCGTGCACACACCTACATACATAAACACACACACACACTCCTTGTGTGCAGCAATGACTAAAAATGAGACAATATGTAACTGCCAATAGAGTGCACACCCACCTCATTAGATTGCAAGCTCTTCAAAGCTCCTCAGGGGCAGCCATGGCTGCAAGAAGCAGCGTGGCCTAACAGATAGAACACAAGCCTGGGAGTCAGAAGGACCTGGATTCTAATCTTGCCTCTGCCACTTTTCCGCTGTGTGACCTTGGCCAGTCACTTCACTTCTCTGTGCCTCGGTTACCTCATCTATGAAATATGAATTATTCTGTGAGACCCTGTAGGACAGGGGCTGTGTCCAACCTAATTAGTTTATATATAGCCCAGTGCTTAGAATGGTGCTTAACAAATGCCATTATTATTATTTTACCATTTGCATTAATAACATTTATGAATACCCATTGAGTTGAATACAATGCACTAAGCAGTTGGGAAAGCACAATAGAAGCACAAGACAGATTCCCTCCCCACAAGCAGATTACACACTCTGTAATGGGACACTGATCTAATCCTCTTGGGTTTTTTTCTTCCCATAATAGACCTTCAAGAAGTACTAGTGAAAAATTTGATCAGCCTCTCCATGCTGCACACTCATAAAGTGCTTCCTTGGCCACCTGGAGCCCCTGTTACTTTTTAAACTGATTCCTTGGTATCCTAATCTAATTCCTCTCCTATTTGCCTGATCCCAGCTAGCCCATCTTCTGCAGGTGCCCCCAAACTATCCCCTACTAAAGTATATTTAGCAGAGTGCTTTGTTAGCATTCTCCATGAAAAACAGAAAGCAGCATTACCAAAAACCAAGGCAGTAGGTTGGTAACCTACGGTCCAGCTGGCTACAATGGTTTCCAGGTACTGTTTCAATTATTCTTTTGGAAGTCTCAGGACCAAGAATGTGAATCGCAGACACATATTTCTTTGTTGGTTCCTCCAGACAAAGAACAAATAAACCTTGGCAGGTATGTGCCATGGAGGTATGTTAAGTGCATTCTGAATGCTTTGGAGCGAAGGACATATGCAGCGATTTCCCTTTTCTGGCTATCACCGTGTATCAGAAAAATCAAACTGCAGCAGCTTTGGAAGCAGCCAAAGGAAGTGGGTAGAGCAATTGATCACTCAGTCGATCAGTAGAATTCATTAATCTCCTACAGCGTGCGGATGGAAGTGTACAGAGGAGTAAGTAAATACAATTCTGCACTCAAGGACTTTACAATCTTCCAGGGGAACTAAGAATTGACTAATAATTAGGAGATCTGAGCTCTTCAGTCTATCCTCAAATCAACTTGCTGTGTAGCCTCAATTTCTCGGGAAGCAGGGTGGCCTAGTGTAATGAACATGGGCCAAGGAGTTGGAGGACCTGGGTTCTAATGCCAACTCTGCCACCTTCCTGCTATATGACCCTGGGCAGGTCAGTTACCTTCTCTGTGCCTTGATTACCTCATCTGTATAATGGGGTTTAAGACTGGAACCCCATGTGGGACATGGATCAGACCTGATTAGCTTTTATCTACCCCAGGACTTAGAACAGTGTGGACATAGTAAGTGATTAGTAAATACCATAAAAATTTTCTTTCTTTATCCCAAAGCAATCACATCTCTGTGTTTTATTATCATCATCATCATCAATCGTATTTATTGAGCGCTTAGTATGTGCAGAGCACTGTACTAAGCGCTTGGGAAGTACAAATTGGCAACATATAGAGACAGTCCCTACCCAACAGTGGGCTCACAGTCTAAAAGTCTAAACAATTGTTATTGTTATTAAAAAGGCTGGTGAAATATAAATATTCACAAAGTTAGGAAGACTTAGAAAAACAACTGTTGGCATACAGGTAGGGCAAAGTATATTACTTTAAAAAGCAACAGATGATGGAGGAAGGCTATATATACCCTCTACCTGTGTAACAAATACCACAGCTTTAAAATGTCATACAAACTATTTCTGGTTGCCAAAGTGACCAGTGGGCTAAGATTTTCCTGTTCCAGAGAAAATATTATGTTTGCTTGCCCCAACATCCTGACTTCTTCAAGTACAGAAGAGTGAGCCATGTGGCTTGTGTTGACTGGTTTTGTCAAGCCTCCTCCTACGCAGACATTCTGAGACAGCTTTACAGGGACGTTGTAGGAATATGTGAATGTCATTTTTAAAAAATGCGTGCCTTTAAACAATGTTGTGATTGTTTGAATGCCAAGGTCTTCTTGGAACTGTAAAAGTTTTAATATTATTAGGTCAAACCTTTGTAACCAGTAAGCTCTTTGGCTCTACGGTAAATTCATATGGTTCTTCCCAGAATGTTAATTTTGTTGGGAAGAAAATGAAGTTCATTCAAAAGTTTTGCTTAATGAAACAACTATAAATTGTAAAATCAACCCAGGGACTGTCTGATTGGATTGTGAGCAGAGAACGATGGGCTACAGGATAGAGCATGGGCATAGGAGACAGAAGAACCTGGTTTCTATACAGGTTCCACCACTTCTGTGCTGTGTGACCTTGGGCAAGTCACTTAATTTCTCTGTGCTTCAGCTTCCTCAACTATAAAATGGGGATTCAATACCTGTTCTTCCTACTACTTATGGGACAGGGACTGTGTCTGCCTTGTTCGATTTGTATCCACCCCAGTGCTTAGAACAGTGCTGGACACATAGTGAGGGCTTAACAAATACCTCTCTGGTTTTCCGCACTCTCCAAAGTGCTTAATGTAGTGTACTGCACACAATAAACACTCAATAAATGACATTGGTTTGATTGCATCTACCACAAAGATAAACACAGAGCTTGTCTGAGAACAAGTGCTTCATAACCAACATTATAATTAACCAATATTATTATTATTATCATCCAGAAACAACTCCTAGAGATAATGACTTCCTTCCAGTGTCTTTAATCCAACTAACTGGCAAAGACAAAGCTTCCAAAACAATCAAATGTACAATGTTCCTTCATGAATGATGTTTTGTTTATATTATTACACACTTTTAAAAATAAAGAGCCATCAGTCTCTTTTAGAACTATAGGATCTTTTGTAGAATTCCTTCCTCCCTCATACTATCAGTGTTCTCTGAATTTAGCTTTCTGGTAGTAGAATCCTAACAAGAATTCTAAGAGGGAGAGAGGTACTTTATCCCAATTTTACAAATGAGAAAATGTAGGTACAGAGAAGATAAATGACTTGCCCAAGGTAGCCCATCAGGCAACTGTCACAACCAAGGTCTCACTACTTCCAATCCTCTGCTCTTTCCACTAGGCCCTTTTGCCTCTCTTTACTGACATCATCCCTTATTAATATCTTGAATTTGTGTAGTACTTTGGCTACTAATTGTCTTGAACTCAAAGCATCAGAGTCGGCTAATTCTGTTGTATTGTTCTCTCCTAAGCACTTACTATAGTTCTCTGCATTATAGGAAGTGCTCAGTATATACCATTGATTGCTTGATTGATTCCTTTAGGTTTGAGGAAATCTATCAATACGTAGAATTTATTGAAAACTTATTGGGTGCAATGTACTGTAATAAGCACTAATACAATAGAATTAAAGGACATGTTCCCTGCCTGTAAAGATTTCACAATCTCCTCCTCTAGATGAGGCAGGGAATGTGACTGTTATATTGTTGTACTGTACTCTCTCAAGTGCTTACTACACCCTTCTAGACTGTGAGCCCATTTTTGGGTAGGAATTGTCTCTGTTGCTGAATTGAACTTTCCAAGCAGTTAGCACAGTGCTCTGCACACAGTAAGCGCTCAATAAGTACGACTGAATGAATGAATGATCTGCACACAGTAAGTGCTCAATAAATACAACTATTGATTTATTGATTGACATGGTATATTGCGTAGAGCACAGGCCTGGGAATCAGAAGGTCATGAATTCTAATCCCAGCTCTGCCACTTGTCTGCTGTGTGACATTGGGCAAATCACTTCACTTCTTTGTGTCTCAGTTACCTCATCTATAAAATGGGGATTGAGACTGGGAGCCCCATGTGGGACAGGGACTGCGTCCAATCCGATTTGCTTGTATCCACGCCAGCAATAAGTACAGTGCCTGGCACATAGTAAGGGCTTAACAAATGTCATAATAATGATTATCATTCTAGTCGGGGAGAAAGACATAAAATAAACTACAGATAGCAAGAGGAAGAGAACAAACTAATGGCTATGTGGATGAATAAGTGCTAAAACACACAGAGTTATGTAAATTGATAAGAACAGATCTGGCTAATATGTGGGGAAAGACGCAGAGAATGTTTAGGTTGCTGGAGGAAGTGGAATTTATGATTCAGTAGTAGACTTTCATACTTTTTATGGAAACAAACCCCAAGGCCTAACATTGGAGGAAGTTCTAGTCTCTGCCTGAGTAATTTTGGAATGAGTCCTAACATGCATGCTCTGGCGATCAAAAAAGGAAGGAAAGAGGCACCAGAAAGATAAATTGATTCCATTCTTGAGAGAGAGGGAGACAGAGACAGAGACACTGTTATAATGTCCAGTTCCAATCACTGGAATTAACATTTTATAAAATTTATCTTTCACGGTTTTGGAGTCAGAACCTTAACTCGGGGTTTGTTGTGAGACTCGAAGGCTATAATGAATCAATCAATGGTATTTATTGAGTGCCTACTGTGTGCACAGCACGGTTCTAAGCACTTTGCAGAATACAATAAAACGAAGTTGGTAGACACGGTCCCTGACCTCAAGGAGCTTACAGTCTAGAGGATGAAATAATGTGAGACCTTTGGAAGAATAAAGGTATTGTCATTATCATTACCCACATAAGATATTTAGTAACATGTATTCCCAGGATCTGTGCTAAGGAGACAAACACAAAATCCTCTGATTTTTGCTGCTTGTGTCATGATTACAATAAGAGCTGTTGTCTTTTCATCCATTTCAATACTGTTCTCCCTCCCTCTTAGACTACGAACTCTGATTAGGACAGAGACTGTCTTCAATCTGATGACCCTGTATTTACCCTAGCACAGATAATGCCACCATTCCTGCTCAAACAAAAACTTGTAAATTTTACCAGGAATGGACAGAAATGCAAACACTCATCAATTATTTTAAATGTGTTTAGTAGTTATTATTTGTGGGACGGGATCAGCAAGGGTGTATCCCAAATTATTTTGGACAGAGGAAATTAATGGTAACCCTTCAGAAAGTCCTCTGCAGTTTGTAGGTAAATTTAGCACTGGAGTATGTGGGATAAAAAAAAGAGACAGAGAGCATTTTGAGCTAGAGTCTGGAGAACAACACAAATAAAAATAAATAAACCAAACAAAATAGACCCAGCAATACAATTTTTAAACTGAAAAGAACTGAAAAATTCCCTCTCGACACAAAATTTTTAAATATCTAATTCAGGATCATAGATTCAAAATTCTCTACAATCGATTCAGAGTGCAGAATAGAGAACATTATTCAGTTAATTCAGAATCAAATGGATGTTTTTCTTTAGTTATCTAGATCATTCCTTCAATGATATCCTCTGCTCTGGCTGTGGAGGCTTGGTTTAACTGGAGAAGTGTGAATCCTTGTAGATTTTACCTTACATATCAGGTCACAATTTGAGTGACTTCTCCAGTTAAACAGCTCATTAATCAGACTGAAATGTTCTTGCTTTACTTCAGTAATGCAGTGGGATTAATTAATAAACCAGAGAGAAACAGCCAGATTGTGTGGGAGGAGAGAGCTGTGGTCATGGCTAGAATGACATCTCTGACAAGGAGACAGGAAGTACCACTTTCCCCATGGGTTTCAAAGTTGTTTCACAGCAGCTGTCTACAATTATTGTGAATTGGGGGAAATAGCAAGAGCACAGTGTACTTGTCACTAAACCAAGGTTAAATCAAGCCTCTGTTTTCAATCTTCAGGATAATTTGGGGGATACTTTGGATAACAAGGGAAATAAACTAAACCCCACTAGGGCTGCTCATAGCTGATTTATTCCTAGATGGAAGGAAGGGAGAAAGATAAAAGAGGATGGGAGGCAGGAAGGAATGGGGTGGGGCGAAGAAAGAATGAATTTAAGTGAATTTGATCAATACAGATTTTTTTTTGGTATGTGTTCACCGCTTAATATGCACTAGGCACTGTTCTAATCACTGCTGTAGATGAAAGACAATCAGGTTAGACACAGTCCATGTCCAACATGGGGCTCATAGTCTTAATCACCATTTAGAGATTAGGTAACTGAGGCATAGGGAAGTTTAGTGACTTGCCTGTAGTCACCCAGCAGACAAGTAGTAGAGCGAGGATTAGAATTAGACTCCCAGACTTGTGCCCTAACCATTAGGCAATGCTAATGCCTTATTTTTCTTCACAACTGGAGCTTTTCTGCTTCTTTGAATCATTCAAAAATTCCTCTGCTCTGCCGCTTCTGTTTTGTTAATCAACATTAATCAGTGTATCTCCTAAGACTTTACCTCCAAACATGATCATCATCATCTTCCTCAGTGGTATTTATTAAGTGCTTACTAGGTACCAGTACCTGATGGGAAGAAGATCTGTGAGTAGGAAGATAATGTGTCAGTATGAGAGATCTCCCTGGCATAAAGTCAGAATTTAAACTGACTTTCTTACTGAATTTCTTACTATTTGGCTTCCTGGAAAATCCAACTTCCAAAATTTGTAGACATGCTCAGACTAGTCAGTTTGAACAAAAGAAACACAAGCTTTCCAGGGAGCTTCTGTAGTGAGTTAATTTTTCAAATTCTGATTGGATACATCCAACATGGTTTTATGAATGTCTCTAATCGAAGCAATACTGAGAAACGGAAACTGATGTTTTACTGAAATTAAGACAAACACTATAGGTTCATTTGTACAAGATTTATGTTGGCACAACCCTAACAGCTGGACTTGCACAAAGAAGGCTTCTTCCAATAAATTTTTTCCAACCTATAAAAAGTCCATTTTATTTCCAATAAAGGGGATTAAATTGAGTGTTATTTGAGATGATTTGGGATAAGAAAAATCAATTTGAAAAGCTTTGTTGTTTCCAAATTCATTTAATTCAATTTTGTAAAATTGTGTTGGTAAATCAAGAATTTTATATTCTGTGAAGATCTCAAACAATTGCAAGAACTTTATGGGAACATTTATACCTGTTTGAGAAAAACATCTCTAGGAAGCAGTTCAAACATCGTTTACCAGTTGGTACATTTGAAAATGTATACTCAGGCAAAGGCCATCAGAAATGGGAACTTCCAGACTGAAGTCCAAACTCCTCACCCAAGAACAGGATGAAAATCTAAGATTCCCTTTTAGGTGAGAATAACAAGATATGAAGAACTTCAAGGGGCATTTCCATGTTGTTCCCCTTCAATCACAACAAATGTACATCTGAACCATTACAAATAGCCTTTGTGCTTTGTTACATTTTTTTTTCTTGTGATGTTCTTTGCACAAATTCTTTCCCTGGTATTTGTCACTAAAAGACTGCACCATATCCATTTGGGTAACAGATTGAAATGACATTCTATGGAAAAATGTTCCACATTTACTTACTGCAATGATATTCAAAATGAACCAAGAAGGACAAAATTGGTTGAATACTAAATTTTCAGGCAAGCCCAGTGAAATCTGCAAAACAAAATAGGGGTCATCTACTTACAGGGGACTCTGAACTTTTCAAGTCATCCGAAGCAGAAGAGGTGAAATCTCAGAGGTTTTTCATCCTCCAAACAAGGCAATGTAGAAGTCATTGAACTTTTTTAATGATGGAAATGGGGAAATATGTTCAGTGATATTTGCTATTTTTAAAAGCTGTAACATGTTATACATGTATTTTTCATCAGACTTTTGTCGGATTATTTTAGCAAAGAGAAATCAGTGTCTTAGGCAAGAGACATATTGGGCACATTTTTTAGAATAACATTGAGATATGCAAGTGATTGGACCATGTCCTTGAACTCACAGCTGCAGCTGTTTGTAGGACTTTTTAGCCAAAAGGGAAATACCTCTACAAAGTTGGAGTCACCCAAAGAGTCCCAGAGCACAGCAGGGAGAACATTCCCAGGAAAACCAAGGAGTCACATGGCCTAGTGGATAGAGCATGGCCCTGGGAGTTAGCAGGACCTGGGTTCTAATCTCAGCTCCACTGCTTGCCTGCTCTGTTATATTAGGCATGTTGCTTAACTTCTCGGTGTCTCAGTTACTTCATTTGAAGATAAAGACTATGAGTCCTAGGTGGGACAGCGACTGTGTCCAACCTGATTAACTTCTATCTACCCCACTGTTTAGTACAGTACATAATAAGCACTTAACAAACACCACAGAAAAAGGGCCCTTCTATAGATCTCTACCCCAGCTTGGTTTTACTGACTCTCAGTCACTTTGCCTGACTCCTTTTCTTTTTATTTTTATTTTTTATGGTATTTAATCCATAGTCAAGCAAGCATGGTGAAGTAGCATGGTGTGGATAAAGCATGGAACTGGGAGCCAGAAGGTCAAGGGTTCTAATCCTGGCTCTGCCACTTGTCTGCTATGTGACACTGGGCAAGACACCTCACTTCTCCGGGCCTTAGTTACCTCATCTGTAAAATGGGAATTGAGACTGTGAGCCCTACATGGACCGTAGCCAACCTGATTTGCTTGTATCCATCCCAGCTCTTAGTACAGTGCCTGGCACATAGTAAGTGCTTAACAAATAACATAATTATGGAAGCAGCATGGCTTAGTGGAAAGAACACGGGCTTGGGAGTCAGAGGTCGTGGGTACTAATCCCGGCTCCGCCACTTATCAGCTGTGTGACTTTGGGCAAGTCACTTAACCTCTCTGTGCCTCAGTTACCTCATTTGTAAAATGAGGATTAAGACTGAGTCCCACGTGGGGCAACCTGATAACCTTGTACGTACCCCAATACTTAGAACAGTGCTTGGCACATAGTAAGTGCTTAACAAATACCATCATCATCATTATTATTACTATAGTTTTAATCCTCATTTTACAGATGAGGTAACCGAGGCACAGAGATTTGAAGGGACTTGCTCAAGGCCACCTGTCTGTCATTCCCAAACTGAGGGTGTCTTTTAAGCTTCCATTCTGGGACTCCTTTTCCTCCTCACTTTACACTCATTCACTCAGAGAGATCTTCCACTGCCATGGCTTCAGTTACTATCTCTATCTGGATGAGTCCCAAATTTGTCTCACTAGCCCTGACATCTCATCTCTTCTGTAAATTTCCTCTTGCCTTCAGGATATCTCCACTAAGATTTTCTGTCACCTTCTTCAAGTCAATATGTCTAAAAAATGAACTCATCTTCTCTCCCTAAGCCACTCTGTTACCAAACTTTCTCCATCACAGTTGACAACATCATTACCTTACCTTTCTCCAGATTCCACAGCCTTAGTCTATTCTGTCGCAAATCATTGCAGTATCTCCAACACATTTCCCACATTTTCCCTTCAGTCTATATCTAAATGGCCACCACACTGTTCCAGACACTCCTCATTTGCTGTCTTAACTACTGCCTCAGTCCTTCCCCGATCGTCCTGTCTCTATCCTCTCCTCTCTCTTGTTCTTTCTTCCTCTGCTGCCTATGTCATTATTCTGAAACATCATTCTGCATACTATTCAGCCCTCAAACACCTACAATGATTGCTTTCTGTATCAAGGAGACAATCCTGATAACTAGCTTTAAGGCACTCTATCAGTCTCTACGCCTAGGGAAGTAGCCTAGTGAAAAGACCACAGGCCTGGGAATCAGAGGACCTGGGTTCTAATTCTGGATCCTCAACTTTCCTCCTGTTTGACCATGGACAAATCACATAATTGATCTGTGTCTCAGTTTCCTCATCTATAAAATGGGGATTCAGTAGCTATCCTCCCTCCAGTGAGACAGTGAACCCCATATGAGAAATGGACTATGTCTGATCTGATTAACTTGTATCTCCCCCAGTGTTTAGAACAATGCTTGGGACAGAGTAAGCGCTTAACAAATACTACAATCATAATTATGCTCCCCCAACCGGCACTTTTTGATCCTTGTAAACTCACTTTCTTGCTATGTCTTATTCATGATTCTCCCACATCTTTCACTCTTTCCACCTTTCTGGAACTCTCTCCTTCTTAAATACACTAGCGTATAGCTCTGTCCATCTTGAAAGCATATCAGAATTCCGACCTCCATGACACTTTCCCCAATTAATTTTTTTTTTCCAGGTTCTACCTTCCAAATACCAACTCAGCACCTGTACCTGACTCAGCACTTTTGTCCTCTCAACCACTCATAATACTATTTATATATTGACATACATTAAACACTTACATTCGTTTAAAAAAAGAAGTTAATCGGGTTGGACAGTCACTGTCCCACTTTAGGCTCACAGTCTAAGTAGGAGGAGTAGGATTTAATCCCCATTTTACCGTTGAGGAAACTGAGGCCCAGAGAAGTTAAGTGACATGCCCAAGGTCAAACAGCAGGCAAGTGGCAAACCCTAGATTAGAATCCAGGTCCTTTGACTCCCAGTTCTTTACTCTTTCCACTAGGCACTATGCTTCCCATAGCCATGCATATGCATATCCAGCTTTCCATTTTATTCTTCTGCTTGTAAATTTTGTTGTGTCTGTCTAGACATTAGGTTGTAAACTAGATTATGAACTCCTTGAGGTCAGCAGTTGTATCTTCTACCTTTATTATACACTCTCAAATGTGTAGTACTATGCTCTACACACAGTAGGAGCACAATAATAATAATAATGGCATTTATTAAGTGCATACTATGTGCAAAGCACTGTTCTAAGCACTGGGGAGGTTACAAGGTGATCAGGTTGTCCCATGGGGGGCTCACAGTCTTAATCCCCATTTTACAGATGAGGTAACTGAGGCACAGAGAAGTTAAGTGACTTGCCCAAAGTCACACAGCTGACAATTGGCAGAGCCGGGATTTGAACCCATAATCGCTGATTCCAAAGGCTGTGCTCTTTCCACTGAGCCACGCTGCCTCTCGATTGATTGATTGATCAAGTAGTTTCATAGCAAGCACCCATGGGTACATCCCTAATTATATGAGTATATGAATTCCTCTCAAAACTCATATTATTTCCCATTTGTCACTTTTTAATATACAGTACCTTCCTCATTTTTCAACAGAAATTGTGACAATTTTATGAACAGATTAAACCCTCTGGTTTAATTATGGTTGCTCAAAGTCACTCCTATTAATCATCCAGAAGCCTGGTTTTTCAAACGTTAGGAAATTGAAATTTAAAACTAAAAGTAGGATACATGTACTGATGAGTGGGTCTGCCCCTGTGTACTAGATATACATATATATATATATATATATATATATATATAGAACAGGGCTAAAGCATGGAACTGTTTCTCTAATCAGCCGAACCTACCCAAAGCCAAAATAATGAGCTAAAATGGGCTGATAAATGGGATGATGTCTCTCTTTTATCAGGTCTTCATTCAGTCTTTATCATCTGTCAAATGTCTGTGTCCCACAAGGGTCCCCTACTCTCCTTACTCCACCCTCATTCCCCTAAGGAGTTTATCTGCTCATATGGCTTCAACTCCCACTTCTATGTGAATAACCCCCAAATCTGCTTCTCGATTTCCAACTGCTAACCCTCTACAATCAGTCAATCAATGTCAATTAAAGGTATATGCTGAGAGTTTTGTGAGTGTAGGAGCACTTTGTTAAAGTATGCAGATACAGCATGGGCTTGGGAATCAGAAGTCACTTGACTTCTCTGGGCCTCAGTTACCTCATCCATAAACTGGAGGCAAGATTTGTTAGCCCCAGGTGTGTCCAACATGATTATCTGGTATCTACTCCAGCGCTTAGGACAGTGCCTGGCACATAGGAAGGACTTAACAAATTCCATTTTTTAAGAAAGAATTTGGGAAAATGGAGTCGGAAGACGTGTTCCCCAGCAAGGAGCTTATAATGGCTATGGAAGAAACAATTCAGCTGGACCTTTAGGAATTTCAAGTTTATATCTGGTTTGTATTTTACCCAAACCTATTGCTCACTTATTGTCAGAGTAGGCTAGTGACTCAGGGTATATGGTCTTATGATGAATATCCAAACCGCACTCTAGATAAGCCTGTAGAGGTATTCTGGGGAAAAAGAAACACTCCCTATTTTAGGCATTGCCGAAATTCTTTCCATAAGCAGAATGTCCAGGCTATTCGTAGTCTACTGAGAATGTGACTCAAGATCCAGACCAAAAAAGTGAACAAGTGCAGGGTTCTCGCCAGACAGGGAAACACAGAAATAATTCCTTGACTCAATAATACCTCTTGCATTTTTCTATGAGGAGAGAGTCTGAAGTTGAGGAATGAGGAATGGTTCATTCAGAGCTTGGTGCAATGTCTATCATAAATCTGACTGTGGATTGAGTACTCACAATTCTGTTTTCATACATTGGCATCTTCACCTTCAATTACTAATGACTGGCTATCCATTTGGACAAGGCATTGTAATAGTAGTAATAGTATGTATTAAGCACTAATTGCACAGCACTTTACTAAGCTCTGGGAAAGAATACACAGATGGTAATTAGTTCCTTTTGGGCAGGGAATGTGACTGCTTACTGTTATTTTGTATTCTTCCAAGTGCTAAGTACAATGCTCTGCACACAGTCAGCACTCAGTAAATTCAAGTGAATGAATGAATGAACATGGTCCCTATTTCTCAGGAGGCTTATGGTTAAACTGTCTATATGTAATTTATATACTAATTTGTTTAGCCATTCTTGAAAAATTTCTCTGAACCTGGAAATGCTGCATATGGGAGGATCTGCCATGATTAAATTTTCTTTGATAATGACATTTAATTGAAAAGTCTTCTCAAGTCCAATGTGAGGTTTGTGAGTCTGTGACGATTTTGGGTTTCCAAAACAATTGTGAGAATCACCAAAAACATTTGCTAAGATATTCTATTTGGAGAACACATATAGCTAGCCAGCACTGATGGATTTATCATTGTACTTAAATCATGATCGCTGGGTTAATGACTATGTCAGAGCCATTCTGGAGTATCTGAAATAATGTAACTTGAAATTTGGCTTTTTGTTGTAAAGATGAGCACATTGACTTCAGCCTCAGAATATTTGGTTGATTTTAAGGAAGTAAATGGGTATTGTTTTCCTCTGCCTTTTATTCTGAGAATGTATCGAAACAGTAAAGTACAAGTTTTACATATATGAATAAAGAAACAAAATGCATGGGAACAGAGTCCATTTAGATTGGTAAAATATAGAGGTTATTTTGGCAATAGAAAAGGCCAGCACCGAGAAGTGAAGGGTAACAGCACTTGATAGAATAACTGATCACAGGAAACCAAGGAACAGTAGCCTAGTTATCATGGGGAAAACATAATAATAATAATAATAGTGGTATTTGTTAAGCGCTTACTATGTGCTAAGCACTGTTCTAAATGCTGGTGCCATCTCCCTTTACCCACGAAATGGACAAGTACATAAGACCCTAACAGAAGGTTAAGAATTCTTTTTTTATAGTATTTGTTAAGCATTTACTAAGTGCCAAGCACTGTCCTAAGCACTAGGGTAGAGGCAAGGTAGTTATTCATTCATTCAATTGTATTTATTGAGCACTTACTGTGCGCAGAGCACTGTACTAAGTGCTTGGAAACTACAATTCAGCAATTAAGAGAGACAATCCCTGCCCACACAGGTCTTACAGTCTAGAAGGAGGAAGACAGACATAAGACAAGTAAACAGGCATCAATATAAATAAAATTATAGATACGTACACATCAAAACAAGTATACAGGCATCAATATAAATAAATTATACATATATACATAAATGCATAAGTGCTGCGTGGGGGGGGGAAGAGCAAAGGGAGTGAGTTGAGGTGATGCGGATGGGAGGGGGAGTTGAGGAAAAGGGGGGCTTAGTCTGGGAAGGCCTATTGGAGGAGGTGAGCCTTAGGTAGGGCTTTGAAGGGGGGAAAGAGTGATCTTTTAGCGGATTTGAGGAGGGAAAGCATTCCGGGACAGAGGTAGGACGTGGGCCAGGGGTCGACGGTGGGACGGGCGAGATCGGGGCACGGTGAGAAGGTTAGCGCCAGAAGGTTGGACACAGTCTGTGTCCCATGTGGCACTCACAGGATTAATCCTCATCTTACAGTTGAGGTAACTGAGGCACGAAGAAGTTATGTGACTTGCCCAAGGTCACACAGCAGACAAGTGGAGGAGTCAGGATTAAAACCCAGGTCCTTCTGACTCCTAGGCCTGTGGCCTATCTCCTAGGCCAGGCTGCTCCTCTTCCTGAATGTGGTGTTGGTTCTGAATAAGCTTTAATTCGTTGCTTTTTGCCTTTCAGTTCTTTTGCTTCAGAACACACTAATACATTGACTAAAAGTTGTATTTGCACCCGACTCCTACTTGCAAACTTGCAAATTCAGTTTTAGACATAACTCACAAAGGAAAATGAAGTGGAAGTTTGTGATTTTAAGGGAGGCTTTGCCCTCTTTTGTTTTCTGAATTTTTGCTGCTTTCAGCGTATGTACTATTCTAGCAACACAGTCAGTGCTTAGCCAACCTTCAAATAAAATGTAAAGATGGGCTTTGAATTATTGAAGGAATTATTGAAGGATCCGTGCACCAAAAACATTATGTAGGCCCCTCGGTGGAAACAGACATTCAGATCAAACAGCTCAGGCAAATTTATATTTTATAGTCTCCCAAGCACTTAGGACAGTGCTCTGCACACAGTGAGTGCTCAATAAATGATTGACTGATTGATTGCGCTCACATTTCCTCTTGTGCTGCAAATTCATAACAGACAGTGTTGATGGAATTTGATATTCTGATCCTCTCTGCTTTCTATAATTGGGAAAGTCTAGAGAAACAGTGTAGCTTAGTGAGTAGAGCACAGACCCGGGAGTCAGAGGACCTAGGTTCTAGTCCTGGCTCCACCACTTGTGTTGTGTGACCTTGGGCAAACTCATTTAACTTCTTTCTGCTTCAGTTACCTCATCTATAAAATGGGGATTGAGACTGTGAGCCTCACATGGGATACGAGAAGCAGCGTGGCTCAGTGGAAAGAGCGTAGGCTTGGCAGACAGAGGTCATGGGTTTGAATCCCCACTGTGCCACTTAGCTGTGTGACCTTGGGCAAGCCACTTAACTTCTCTAGGCCTCAGTTACCTCATCTGTAAAATGGGGATGAAGACTGTGAGCCCCACGTGGGACAACCTGATCACCTTGTATCTCCCCAGTGCTTAGAACAGTGCTTCGCACAGAGTAAGAGCTTAACAAATACCATCATTACTATTATTATTATTATATGGACTGTGTCCATCCTAATTACCTTGTATCTACTCCAGTGCTTAGAACAGTGCCTGGCACAAGGTCAGCACTTAAATACCACAAAAAAGTCCTAGATCCTGGTTTCTTCCCCTTTTCAGCATGGCCCTGATTGTGCCTGGGGATACATTTTGAGGTATGTCAGATTGGGATTGGGGTTTCAGTGGGATGGCAGCCTGTGCCTCTAGGTTGGGGTACCACACTTCTTTGGCATGTGCAAACATTTGAAAAGCTGCTCCAAAAAGCTAGATAACATTCCAGGGCTATAAATGGTACCTCAATGTCCAAAGTTGTTGATGGAGAAACTTAAGAAAGTGACGAATGAGACGAGCAGGATATTCTGTTTGAGAACTGTTCCATTTAAGGCCCAGACCAGATTCAGATGGTAAACAAGTGAGGCAGGCGAATCAGGGTATACACCTTTTGTGGGGAAGGGAGTGAAGAATCGGGAACGTATTTGAAAATTTAAAAGAGCCCAGCCTCCCCCTGCCTGAAACAGAAGCAGAAACCAAACAGGGATCTAGAAGAAGGAACACTGTAGCTCTGGAGCAAAGGGTCAGAGGTCAGAGGTCACCCTAGAGAATGGCTCCAGGTTTGGGAGTCTGGGCGGACTCCATATGACATCACATTGTGATGCATGCACTTGTGTCACAACCACAGTGTAAGTAATGCTACTATAAAGAATAGATGGGTGGCCCAGTCCATTTTCCCCCAGTTCTGAGAAGTCAGGTGAAGGTATCTTTTATTCATTCATTCATTCATTCATTCATTCATTCATTCAGTAGTACTTATTGAGCACCTACTATATTAAGTTCTTGGAAAAAATATCCAGATGAGAATTGGGGAATAAGACATGGTCCCTAACCCTCACAGGGCTCGCTTTCATTAAGAATTCTACACTCAGAATGCTCCTAAAAAACCTTCCCAGGCTTTTTGCACTTTAGAGTATTCCAATATCTCCAGCTGGTTTTGATAACTGTCAACATTGCAATCTATAGTGAGTTATAGGAAAGAGTCTCATGTAGCCACAAAAGATCACTCTATCTGCTGTTTAGCAGCTCTCATGAGACAGTCTTGCATTTAATCTGTGGCATGTGACCTGAGTGGAAAGGAAAGGGGGATTGGCCACATTCTAGTTATGAAAACCTCCATTGTATTCTCAAACCCAAGAATGCAGCAAACATGTGAACATTAGCGTTCTATTCCCATGAATTCTCAATGTCGAAAAGATGAAGCCCTGGACAACTAGGCTCATAAAATAATTGTAAGACTTAAAATATTTCAAATCCCCAAGGCCTGACATGATGATGCAGAACAAGATGTCTAGTTCTTCCAAACAGATGCAGCTAGAACTGCTCGGTGAAACCTTAATGCAGAATGTACCTTTGGGAACCAAAAAACATTTGTATTTTAAAGCAAAGTAAAATGTTAACAACCTGCAAAATCACAGCTGCTCTATCTCACTGACCAACTAGCAGTGTTTTATCTTGGAATTTAACATGTAGGTTTTCTGACTTCAAGCACCAGTAGTTCAAGGTTTTTTGGGGGTTTTGTTTTTAATTTCAGCGGTCTCAAAAGCATGAGACACTTTATCAAAAACAGTTTGCAATTTTACAGCACCAATATGCAGTTTACTTTTTTTCTAAGAAATGAAAATTCATAGGAGTGACTCTGAAATGAACACACAGTATTAGGAATGCCTTTTAAAGATGATTTTAGTGTATTTAGCTCTTGTGAGAGGAAATGGACCCTCTAGATGTTTTAAAAATACTGATACTTTAATCAGCTGTATTTCTATTGAAAAGTTGTAGTTTTCTGCCACTTTTCTCCCTTACAATGTGGATTTTCATGTTGAAAAACAAAGAACATGAAAACATTCCCATTGTCTGTCCTCTGTGACAATACCCACTTATCATGAAGGATGTGTGGTTTTCATGACTAAAAAAGACTAAATATCACCAAGCTGGAAATTCCCTGAGGACAAGGATCAGTCTATCAGGTCTTCTTTACTCTCTCAAGTATTTTAGTTCAGTGCTTAGCGCACTGATGGACTGATTGACTGATTATGGCAGAGTAGGCCAAGGGACAGATCAATAGTGAGCACAGCAATTCTAAGAGTCTTCCCTGTGAATATACAAGCTTAGTGGGAAAGAATTACAGCTCTCTGGAGTAAATGTCAGGAAATGTTTTCAAAGGAAAAGTCTAGTCACCTAATAAGTTGTTTTTTTAACA
Source organism: Tachyglossus aculeatus (assembly GCF_015852505.1). Classification (NCBI taxonomy): domain Eukaryota; kingdom Metazoa; phylum Chordata; class Mammalia; order Monotremata; family Tachyglossidae; genus Tachyglossus; species Tachyglossus aculeatus. The sequence continues at coordinate 26,608,646 of NC_052077.1, forward strand.
AGTAATCAGCTTCAGCAAACCAGAGGAGGCAGTAGTTAAAATAACGTCAAACAGTACTTCTAAAAAAAATAATCTTAACTGCAACATTCATGAAAAAAATCCACAATCTATGTCCAACATACACAGGAACAGAAGTGACGTTATGGTCCACTGAGTATCAGGAAAAAAGACTTTAAAAATATTACGGAAGGTAAATGAATGTCGCACTGAAACATGCATCTTTGAAGAAAACACAGTGACCAGATCACCCCAGTAGTAAATTAGGGGACCCAGAGTCACATGAACATTTTGGAGCCTCTAAGGAACCATTCAGTTCAGGTGTGTCAAGTGGATTTCTGTGGATGGGTGATTCTTCCCCACAGAACACTTTCAAAACATTGCACATTTGTAATTATTTGCAAAATATTAGCCACTTTATACATAATTATTAGATAAGAGCAAGAGAAAATTGGTGACTAGAAATGATAATGATAATAAAAATAATAATGGTATTTGTTAAGTTCTTACTCTGTACCAAACACAATACTAAGCTCTAGCATAGATACAAGATAGGCAGGTGGGACACCGGCCCTGTCCCACATGGGGCTCACAGTCTAAATAGGAGGAAGAACAGGTATTGAATCCCCGTTTGACAGATGAGGAAATGAGGCACAGAAAAGTTAATGACTATTTTTTGCAATGGAGTTATCAATGGAATTTAGGTTTACAGTCTAGTCAGGGTGGCAGACATTAAACAAATTACAGATAGGAGAAGCACCAGAGTATAAGGATATGTACATAAGTGCCTGGGACTGGACTAGGGTCTTAGAGTATCAAAATGCTTATGGGTGACATGAAGCGGAGGCCTGGGAGAGAATCAAAGTGCTTAAGAGATAGAATAGTTGTGGATAGGGTTTCCTGTCTGGGGATAAGAAGTGGGGAGTTTAGCACATCCCCATAAAATTTGGGGGTCAAGCATCCCCCAGAGTGGCTGTGTCCAAGGATGAATTGGGGGCAGACAGGCAGTGTCACTAGGGAAAATTGACAGTGATTGTTTTGTTCAAGTACTGTACTCTTAAATATACTTGGAGAGGGGAAAACTATGTCTCACTCAAAATAGGCACAGTTTTTCTTCTAATCATGCATAGCCTGGGAGTAGATGACATTCTATCTACAATTATTTATTTATTTTTATTTATTAATCATATTTATTAAGCGCTTACTGTGTGCAAAGCACTGTACTAAGCTCTTGGGAGAGTACAATGATTGGTATAGCTACAGTGATTCTCCCATTCAGCCAGGTATAGAGAGGAAATGGGAATCCATTTAGCCCTTATCCAAAATTGGCGTCAATGTACCAAAGTTCTGAAAAAGAAATGTTAACTCTGCATAATTCTCAAGCATGGACTTGGAACAGGTTTCTGTGTGATTCTGTGAAAAGCTCATTCTCTTGAACTCAGAAAGACAATTACCAAATTGTCTCAGAAAGGCCATCTGCCTCAAGTAGTTCCCTCCTCCTTGACATTTCAGAAATAGGACTAATGCATTAGAATATATATATGGAGTTGATTTTAAGGTTATGCAGCTACTCCACCTTGTTTCATATATAGGCTATGAAATCTCTGAAATGGGTTGTTTTATTGGGTGATGAACAGTGCTTCTGTCAGTGCAGCCTGTGGGAGTCCTCTGTCATCATGGAAAAATAATCCACTGCCACTCTCTGTTGTGGCTGCAATTAACCCCTTTTAGACTGTGAGCCCACTGTTGGGTAGGGACTGTCTCTATATGTTGCCAACTTGTACTTCCCAAGCGCTTAGTACAGTGCTCTGCACACAGTAAGCGCTCAATAAATATGATTGATGATGATGATATAGGAACTGTCCCCACCTAAGCCTCTGAAGAGATTCAAGTAGGCTTAGGATGGCCTCTTTATGTCTGAATGAGTCTCAGCTTCATAATTCCCCTACAGAACTGGAGACAGGTTCAGATAGTATTAAAGAGGGTGTAGGGGGGTGAAATGGTTTCTTTTGGACTTCTTGCAGGGACCCATAAAACCCTGGAGGAATTCTAAACATTTGGGCACTGCTTGCTCTCCTGTAGCACATCAAGATGCAAGCCATCAGCTTCCAGAAGCCCAGTCCCTATTTTATCAGAGCTTACTACAGTGCTCTGCACACATACAATAAGCACTCAATAAACATGATTGATTGATTGAAGCCTGAAAAATCAACTCCATAGGTCCCAGTCAAATTGGCCAATCTAATGGAGCCTAAAACCATATTCTGGAGTTGATGATTTCCATAGTCTAAAAGTCCTGGGTTCCCCTGGGCTTACAATTTTAGCTTGATTCCAAACTAAGAACTCTCTGACTATAAATTCATATCTCACCTTGACTCTTGCACCATGGACTATACCAAGCATGAATTTGCTCTGACATTGTGATGACTTACTGCATTTCAATAAACCTAACAGGTCACAGAATAGAGTAGAAACTGTTCTAGATCGAAGGTATTAATTACATGCATCCATCTCATGATAGCCCCCAACATATTTTTAAAGTGCAATAGTTCAATGCAAACCCTATTGCAGATGGCAAGCAGCTTCCACAATTTATTTTTCCTTTAGACTCGATAAATATTAACTGATGGGAAAATCAAACCTGTAATTATGACAGCTCCTTCCACTTTTGACTTTTTAAATAACCATTAAATACCTAGCATGCTTTAAAAACTCTAGCCCATTTATTCTATGTAATGTTTCCAGTCTCTTTGTGGAAAGTGGATGCATACTAAAGGATTGATTTATGTATCTAAAAGTATATACTTATACAAATCAAATATATGGATGGCCAATACAGACTTTTTTGTGAATAAACCATAGTAAGCATCCCTCCACACTGTTCAAAAATGAAAATCTTTCCATACATCCACACTAATGGTAGTAAGCATATACCTAGAAATTTGAAGGTATGAATTCCTTCAGAGATTACACAACACTTGTTTTAAATCACAAGTCTGTTTTATTCTAGATTTTGTTGAGGTTGTAAGTCTTTTTCAATGTAAAAGTCTAAAGGAAGTAGAATGACTTAGGAACAAGTCTTCCCGTGTCTGCTGAGGTAAAATATTCTGTTCAAATGCATGAATTTATAAATAAACAATGGACTGTGCTGTTGGGAACTCAGGAGGGTCTAAGGGCATTTGAAATTCACACAGTTTTCTCATTATTAATACATTTTTTTTTCTTTTATGACGGAAAAAAATGAGCAGTAGTTTCTAAGTTCAAAGGCTTGGCCACTGGTTATTCATTATTCTTAAACAAGCTTCACTAATTAAAGACCTGTAATAGAACCAACTGGGCTGAAGACAGACTGTGAGCCCACTGTTGGGTAGGGACTGTCTCTATATGTTGCCAATTTGTACTTCCCAAGCACTTAGTACAGTGCTCTGCACACAGTAAGCGCTCAATAAATACGATTGATGATGGTGAAGTACACAGGAAATCTTAAAATTTATATTTAATTTGAAATGCTCAGCTCTAATACAAAACAAATATGACTATATTTACCAGACACTAAATAGGAAGGTGAGCTATATATAATATCATGAATGTGAAGTTAAATAGTGATTTTCATTTATTGCATTTTTCTGAATACTATATTTGAAGTTGAAATCAGAATCTTCAAAGGATAATTTTCCTAATTTTCTAATGTTTCCTAATGCTATTATCTGGTAATTAAATATTCTTCACCCAAAGCTACGAATGTTATATACTTTAACAAAAAGGGAAAACAATGTGGGAGATGGAAGTCAACTCAATGAACATTTTTTAAGTAAACTGAGACTTTTAATTTGAGAAGTCAAATTTTAACAGGCTAGCCTGGGATTGGAGCACAAAGTTTGGAATATTGATTGAAATAGCTATTTTACCCAAAATACCCTTTGGAGTCTTCAGTTATATAATGAGGCCCAAGATAATGAGCTGGGTACTCCAGCTCATTTTACTCCATTGTTCCCAGGTAATGGGGAATTCAGGTGAGGAGAGAATGACCTGGCTTCCTATGCTTTTTTGGTCTAGTTATGAGTTTTCATGAGTTTTCCCCAAGTAGGGGTCCCAAGGTGAAAACACCAGGTAATCAAAATCAGCTTTAACTAAACATGGAAAGTGGTCCTGGGGTTATTTAGATGTGATTATTCCTTTCAAACCTAGGTCCTATTATTTCTGAGCACCAAGAACATATTTGAAGAAATTATGTTATAATAATGAAATATTGAATCTCCCTTATAAAAATGATTTTGTCACAATTTCTAACATCTAAAAGAAAAGGAAATTTAGTGTATTGTTTCTTCCTATATTCTGTGATTTTTAACTTGAAACTGCTTTGCACCAAAATTAACTGGACAGAAATTCAATCTCAATGGAAGGAATGCTGTAGAATATGAATTACTGTCAAATTAATACTGTTTATAGACTAGCAACGAAGGATATTTCCTGAAAACCTAGAGCCTTGTCAAAGACACAGTGAATAATTTACATTGACATTAGAGATTGTAGTGACTTTTGTGCAAATAACCCATCAACACTATAGAGATGCATTATGTTCTCTGGAGATTTTGCAAAATGTAAGCCTCATTTTGCCAGCGTTGAAGTTCTGACGGTAGATATCTCTGTTCTATAGGTAATGATAATAAAAAATGCATGGAGGCTATCTCGGAGAAAAGTCAGATGTTTTCAGTGGTGACAAAATGTTTTTAAGAATATTCCTAAAACAATCTGATTAATAGTACATGTTCCTGTCTAAAATATACGAATAAAATCAATGTTTCATTAAAATGCTAAAGCTCTCATTCATTCATTGGTAATACTTTGGCTCCATGTGCATTAATGTAAGTAAGAAGGATTTTGGCCCTCTGTTCTATCACATCAATAAGTTTTTCAATTCCTTGTCGACCTCCTTGGCTTTCCCAGTAAACTCTGTCAAGAAACAACGACTGAAGGAGTTTCTGTCTTAAGTGCTGACTCTTCAGAACAGAAACTGCAGATTCAGGAAACCTGAAAAAGATAAAAGAGTATTTCAATCTGGGCCCTCTTTAGAACTAGCTATATTGAGATTTAACCAATAGCTATGCCTGAGGGAAATGTCTTCTATAAATGAGTTATGCTATTAATTAAGCCAAAAAATATCTGTGTGGGATTTCTGAAAAACGGTGTTCCACTCTCCCTTCAGTGTGGGAGAGAACAGTTTCTCAGAGGGAAAGGGGAGAGGCAATCTTCTTGTATCCTATGTGACACCTTGTATAACCAAGATTACCCCTGAGGAAAAGAGAAGGCCAGCTGCATATAATCATTTAGCTCTTGACCTTGTGGTGGTGTCAAGCACTTTCTGGTCATAAAGAAAACCCTGTATATATATATACAGAAAGTATATATAAGAAAGTACACAGAGAGCTTGCCTCAGGGTACAGACCAAATGCTCCAGCTTTGCCTCCTCTTTGCCCCCTGTGACATGTGTCCTCTGGATTTCCATGAATGTCCCACAGACACCCATCACATAAATGCTCCACTTTGCAAAAGCATTCCTAGCAATTTTTCATTTTATCCTCACAGTGACTCCGAGAGTCACCAGTCACACTAGTTTCTAGTCACAGTCTAGAAACACAAGAGTTTCTAGACTGTGAGCCCGTTGTTGGGTAGGGACCGTCTCTATATGTTGCCAACTTGCACTTCCCAAGCACTTAGTACAGTGCTCTGCAAACAGTAAGTGCTCAATAAATATGACTGACTGAATGAATGAGAGCCATGTATTATTATTATCCCCAGCCTACTAATGAAAACAGAATGGTTAAGGAAATGCCAGAGGTCTTATGGCAGGCCAGTATCAGGGCCAAGACCAGAACTCAGATCTCAGAATTTCCAGACCTGGGATCTTTTCACTTAAGCTTGCTAACATATTCACCCTGATTCGCTCCTTCATCACTGGGTGGGCAAAAATGGTGTGCCCTTAATGTGCAGAGCAGAGAAACTCTGTTCAGATGCCTTCCTTGGATTCCTTGCGCCGCTAGAATTGAACGTGGCCACCCAGATATACAGTGTGACTTCAACAGCCCTGTAGGAAAATTTTGGTGCAGTGACAACTGCAGTTCTATTTGCTGCCTGTCTCAATCTTAGAAAAGCCCCCCAAAATGAGCCATTTGATTTTTGGGTCTCCACGGTGATCGTGCACTCAATTGTGTAAGAGAAAAAGCAGTTTCCCTTCATGTAATTTACCCTGGCAAAGAGACAATACATCTTTGGCCCTCACCTGCTCAGTCACATGAGGGAAAATGGAGCACGCCCTTACTGCAATCAATCAATGGTATTTATTGAGCACTACTTTGTGCAGAACACTGCACTAAGCACTTGTGAGAGTACAACAGAGTTGGTAGACACGCTTCCTGCTCACAGTGAGCTTACATCCTAGAGGAGGAGGCAGACAATATACATAATTTAAGGATATGCTTTGAGGTGAATACCAAGTGTTAAAGAGTATAGATCCCAAGGCACTTCAATGTGGGATGTAGTAAGGTCTACATAAGGAAGCAGAAGCACAGTAAGTAGATTACAAGTGTTATATGAGCACAAGTGGAGTGCGTAAGGATGATTACCAAAGGTTACTTTGCATGGAAGACGAAATAATAGTGGTAGGGTTTGCTGTCCCTGACCCCAGAGACAAGTTAGCAGGTTGCAAGTACCATATGAGCATAAGTGAGGAACGGAAGGGGATGGTTACCAATATTATTTTTGCATGGAAGAAGAGATGATAGTGGTAGGGTTTGCTGATCTTCACACTGACCTCAGAGACAAAGTTGGTGATTTGCAAGTGCTACATGGGCATAGGTGAGAAATGGAAGGATGGTTACCTGAGGTTATTTTTGTTTGGAAGATAAGATGACAGTGGTAGGCTTTTGCTGATCTTCACCCTAACCCCTTCGCAAATCCCTCCCCTAGGCATCACAATAAACACCCACCCACACATACAGATACACACATTTCCCTTCATTAGTTCAAGGGAGATGCTCAGTCAGGGACTGGGAGGATAAGAAAGATATTAATTAGCTATGCTACCATACTAGTTAAATGCACAGACTGAAATTGTATTATAGGCTAAAACTTACTCATTGATCCCTTCCAATAACTTGAAATTTAAATTATCTTCACTTCTATCAAAGAAGCCCTTATTGTCCGTAAAAACCAAATGCCTCCGGTCATTCTTTCTGTGAATGATGTGCATCAGTGGCACATTGGTTTGGGCATCGCATTTCAGATTCAGTCCTTCCTGAACACATGCATCCTCCTTGCGAGGTTTGAATCCACAGCAGTGGCTATCTAATCGACTGTAGACCTGGACAGAAAAAAACAAAGCAAAAACAGCAGGCAGAATGAAAAGAGCTAAAAGAAAATGCTATCTAGAGATTTCAAGTGAGCAATTCTTGCTGTTGTGGTGACATGTTGCTTGCCAAAATCACACATCCAAAATTATTTTAATTTAAGTCAACAGAGAGAAAAACTTTAATCATTACCCCCATGATTCATCAATAGTTGTTAAGTGTTTCCAGGGTGTCTTTCTAAATCCACAAGGTCAGATCCTCAGGGTCTATGTCTCCACCTTTTACACGCAAAGCCCCACTGATGTCATTTGGCAGAAGTGTATTCCCTGGTTTGTGGAAAGTTTCATCTTTCAGAAGTCACTGACCTAGTTTACACAGTTAAAGCAATAGTGGCCATTAAATCATAGTTTCTGTGCCTCTCCTTTGGCCACAACAGAGTAACAAACACTGTAAGTTGCCCCTTAGTGATATGAAAAAGTTAAGTCCCCTGTTCAAGAGCCTAGCAGGTTCATTGGATAGACGTTTAACATCATAATAATGGTAATTGTTAAGCACTATTTACCAAGCACTCGACTATGTACCAAGCACTCAGCTAAGCGCTGAGCTAAATACAAGGCATAAAAGATCGGATACAGTCCTTGCTTCATATGGGGCTCACAGTTTAAGAGGGAGAGAGAACAGATATTTAATCCGTATTTTACAGATGAGAAAACTGAGGCACAGAGAAATTAGGGACTTGCCGAGAGATTTATAGTGGGCACGTGGTAGAGTCAGGACAAAAACCCAGGTCCTCTGACTGTAAGCTTCTCCGCTAGACTGTAAACTTCTTGTGGACAAAAAAATATGTCTACCAACTCTGTTGTATTGCACTCTCACAAGCTTTTAGAACTTTTCCTCTGACCACAGTAAATATTCAATAAATACTACTGATTGATTGATTGATTCTCAGGCCCATTCTCTTTTCACTAGGCCAACCTGAAATCCATTCTCATTTCAATTCATTGTGACTTATTAAATGAGGGAAATCACAGAATGATCATATAAATAGCTCAAATACCAAATTATTAGAAAACTGTTATTGGGACACAGCATTAAGCTTAATGTTTATGCCTCTGGCCTTATCCCTGGCCATATAAATTACCGGATCAATCTAGGCTAGATGTAAATACTCTCCACTAAAATGCCTTTGGGTAAGGTGAGGAGCATCTGATGAAAATGCAAGGAAGGAAACTGCTAAAACTAGGTCATATCTACACCACATCCACTATTGGGAACATGTGGCCATTTTATACGCAATAAGGTCATGTGTCTTTGCAGGTCCTAGCCAAATCATCCATAGACAGGCTCTGTAGACTGTAAGCTCATTGTACCAATTCTATTGTGCTTTCCCAAACACTCAGTACAGTGCTCCACCCACAGTAAATGCTCAATAAATACTACTGATTGATCAATTGCTAGGAAACATGCCGTCTCAGAATGTCATCCTCAGCACTCTTTTCTCTCAGGCTACCTCTACAGAGAACAAGGGCACCAGAATAGCTGTACCTTAACTGCTGGCTTTCAGGGATTCTGGTCTTCAAGGGTTCCATGTGCAATTATGGTTCACAAGTAAACCAGAACTCCTGCCAGAGCTCAGAGGCCTGAACTGCTTCTTCCAGCACTCCCTCAAGCAAGAGCAAGGGCTGGGGGATCCTCAGAGTTCCTTATCTGCACTCCCTGTTTCTGGTTTATTTCCAGGCCCATTGTGTCCAGGCAGCACCGGACATGGAGGCCTGAGAGCAAATGAACGGAAAGCCTGGAAACTGGAGATTCACTCCACCTTGCATTCACCCCAATCCACTCCCATGGAAGTGATAAGGGCAGGGAAGAGGTGACTTTTTTCCTTTTTTTTTTAATATGGTATTTGGTAAGCACTTACTGTGTGTTAGGCACAGTACAGATACAAGATAACCAGATTGCAGTCCATGCCCCACATGGGGCTCACAGTCTTAATCCCCCATTTTACAGGTGAGATAACTGAGGCACAGGGAAGTTAAGTGACTTGTCCAAGTTCACACAGCGGACAAGTGACAGAAGCAGGATCAGAAGCCAGGTCTTTCTGACCCTCAGGCCTGTGCTCTATCCACTAGGCCATGCTGCTTGGCTGGACAATAACCTCGCTAACATTTCTAGTACTCCCTGGATCCATGCAATTCTTTCCAAAATAAGGCATCATCTGGATAGAGCCAAGTTAAAGCCAGAGGAGAGACTCTGTGTCCAGATGTACAGGCCCCTTGCCACCCAATCTCCCATACCCCGTTGCTCTCTTTTTTGGCCAAGATCTGCCTCAGAATCTCTAGGTAACCATCCCTTTTACCTCCTCATTCTGGCACCTGAGTCTTTATATAAATTCATCTGTCTACAAGGAAGACTCTGTCTTGAGAGATTCCTATCTGCAAGGCAAAGGCCCTGGTTGTTAAACAGGCCTATTTACATTTGGATGTTTCTTTCCACACCACTTCCGTTGCCAATGTAGATGCTATACTTAAAGCTACATACAAACGTTAGCAGTAATCATCACGGAGCCTGAATCCTCTCACTGAGTTCTTGAGCAGTTACTGCACCAATCTCTTGGCAGACTGCAGAGAAGCAAAAGAAATTAGAGATGGGAAAGACCTGTGTAGGTCATCCCGCCATTCTCTTGCCAGCAATGGATTGCTTCCTCCACTACAGCCTCAAAATGCTCTCTCATCTAGTTCTGAATGACTCAAATGATGAAGTGCTCACCACATCCCTTGGCAGAGGGTTGTACAGTCTGCAATCACAGACCTCACTGGGAGGAAATTTTTCCTCATGTTCAGCTTTTCTTTCCTTTAACAAACCGTTATACCATTCCATTTCATCGCGCCTTTGGAGAGGGACAGTATCCTCTAGACTGTCCCTGCCTCTTTATGGGCAGGGAACGTTTTTGCTAATTCTGTTGCGTTGTATTTTCCCAAGCACTTAATACAGCGCTCTGCACATAGTAAATACCACTGATACACTGATCGATTATATGTAAACTTGGACTTAGCCCACTGCTCTGTTTCTCTTCATTCTTTGACTAATCTATTGTATTTATTGAGTGCTTACTCTGTGTAGAGCACTGTACAAAGCACTTGGATGAGTGCAATATAACAGAAATGGTAGACATGTTCCCTGTCCATATCCTTCAAATCAATCAATCCGGTATTTATTGATCACTTACTATGTGCAAAGCACAGTGTTAAGTGCTTGGGAAAATACATTGTAGTAGAGTTGGTAGTTGGGATCCCTACCCACAAGGCACTTACAGTCAAATCAATCAATCAATTGCATTTACTGAGGGCTTACTGAGTGTAGAACACTGTACTAAGTGCTTGGGACAGTGCAGTGTACAGAGTGGGTAGATATGTTTCACTGCCCGCAACAAGCTTACGGACAAATAATAGTCAACTCTGCCTTCTATACCTCTCCTGCAGCTCAATCTATAGCACCTTATAATAACAATAACAATAATAATAATAACAATAACTGTAGTATTTGTTAAGCACTTACAATATGCCGGCACTGTACTACGGGCTGGAGTGGATACAAGCAAATCGGGTTGGACACAGTCCCAGTCCCATGTGGGGCTCACAGTCTCAATCCCCATTTTACAGATGAGGTAACTGAGGCACAGAGAAATGAAGTGACTTGCCCAAGACCATCCAGCAGACAAATGGCAGAGTCAAGATTAGAACCCATGACTTTGTGACTCTCAGGCCTAAGCTCCATCCACTACACTATACTGCTTCCAGCTCCTGTAATCTCTTTTTTTCCACCATTCAGTTCCGCAACCTCTTAAACCTTTATTTCTTGCCATTCTCAGCATTTCATCCAAATGTTTCCATTTCTAGTCACATTCAAAAAGAACAAAAATAGGCCTACCACAAAACCAAAATCCACTCTGCTAAATGTCAGTACCTTTTCAGCTGCCAATTAGCCTGGGCACAACGATATTGCTGTTTAAAATTAAAGTAGGTTGCCTGCTTTTAAAAAAACATACCCAGCAACTGAGATTACTACGTGGGTTAGTGTTAACTTTCGAGCACTCTTTAAGTTGCAGTGGCATTCCTAGCCCAGTAGTTCCTGTCTATTTCTTTCTTTAGGTAATTGCCCCTGGCCCAAAAAAGCACAGCCTTCAAGGAGTGTTTTCTAAATGAAGAGGTCACGAATAGAATACCATTGTTATAGTAAATGAATACATGGTTATAGTAATTGTATCATTTAAGGTGAGAAAAGACTGCCAGAGTGGAATTTTAGCAAAACAAACCAGCTGGTGCGGCAGTTAGGGTTCATGTAAATCACCTGGAACTTTCTCCTGACATTCATGCTTTGCACCTAGTAAGCGCTTAATAAATGCCATCAATATTATTATTATTATTATTTTTCAGCCATTTGGAAAGATGTGCAGCTTAAACATTTACATCCCTGAAATTCAACCAGAAAAAAGTCTAAGGGTTCCCAGCCAAACTTCCTGATTCGGGCAGTATTTTTAGGTTCGTTTTGTAAACTCTACAAAGGTTTTTTTTTTCCTTTTAAATTTCCTTTTTAGGTCAAATTTAGCTTTCCCTCAGGGGGGAATTTATCCTGTGGATGACTCATGTTGGGATTTGTCTATCCATCCAAGCCAGAGGGTTGTTCGCCGCTTCACTTTGGCTGCTGCCGTCGTCTATGGCACCCAGCTCCAATATCCAGGGAGATTTTCCTTGTTCCATAGCTGGTGTTCTTTGCCACAGAGGGGTAAGGAGACAGTTAGAAAAGCACTCGAGATACAGGCAATGCAAGGACCTTCCTGGTTCTTTCAGTTCTGCCAGAGGAATTCTTCATCGGTTGTGTTTGTGATAAGCCACAGATTAGTTCCTCAGGGGACAGAACTGGACTGAACTGATTCAGAGGGTACTACTGAGCAATTACTGAAGGTTGATCTTCTCCCAGGATGATCACTTGAGAGTTGGGAAAGAAGAAGGGAACTCATAGGCCCCCTGCTCCCTTGTATCCTCCTGAAAAGATTTTGAATGGTTGGCTCTTTCCTCTGACCTGCTCATGGTGGATGTGGTTGGGCCTCAAACTGACCTACTGGAATCTCCCTGACAGCCCAGTGGGCCAGGCTGGCCCTCCCAGGGACTGCTGTCTGCCAAGCAATTTCCTCCTTACCAACCTCCCTTCCTTGTCTCTCCCCATTCTAGTCCATACTCCATTCCGCTGCCAGGACTATTTTTCTACAAAAATATTTAGGCCATGTTTTTCCACTCCTCAAGAAACTCCAGTGGTTGTCCATCTACCTCCACATCAAACAGAAACTCCTCACCATTGGCTTTAAAGCACTCAAATCACTTTGTCCACTCCTACCTCACCTCACAACTCTCCTACTACAACCCAGCCCGCACGCTTCGCTTTTCTGGTGCTAACCTTCTCACTGTACCTCGATCTTGTCTATCTCGCCGTCAACTTCTGGTCCACATCCTACCTCTAGCTTGAAACACTCTCCCTCTTCATATCTCAAAGACAATTACTCTCCTCCACTTCAAAGCCTTACTGAAGACACATCTTCTCCAAGAGGCATTCCCTGACTAAGCCCTCCTTTCCTCTTTTCCCACTCTCTTCTACATTGTCCTGACTTGCTCCCTTTATTCAACTCTCCCAGCCGCATAGCGCTTATGTACATATCTTTAATTTATTCATTTATATTAACGTCTACCTCCCCATCTTGATTGTAAGCTCACTGTGGGCAGGGAATGTCTTTTTATTGTTGTACTGAACTCTCCCAAGTGCTTAGTACAGTGCTCTGCACACAGTAAATGCTCTATAAATACAATAGACTGACTGCAGAACAGACACAGGCATAGCAAAGCAGCCATTCGTGTGTCCATGACATGACATAATTTATAATTTATTGTGAGATTGGTGCACAGAGCTTGCCAGAGATGAGGGTCCTGGGTGACTGAAGGGAAGATGGTGTCCAGAGAGTCAAGAGAACACAAGAAGGTGAGGCAGAAATTACCAGATGTTTCGTTTGGCTTTTGTGAAGAGGGGCACAGCATACCAGCTGCAAGAGTGAGAGAGGAAGCATTTAATCTCCATTTTACAAATGAGGAAACTGAGGCACAAGAAATTTAAGAGACTTGCCCAAGGTCATGAACAAACAAGTGGCACAGACAGGATTAGGACAGTCCCACACACATTTCACTAGGTCAATCCAAAAATTACCTAGTCCTTGGTGGAGGATTGCATCTAATTCAAACAACTCAGAGCAAAGACTTTTCACTCCTACAAGTCAGAAGCAGTGACATAATGTTCATCCCATATTTTTCTGTCATGCTTTGATGGATAAATAACAACAACATTTAGACACTCTGAAACAGTCTGGCGCTATTTGTTAAGGACTAATGCTATGTTTAGGATCATATAATGTTATAGCAGAATCCAAGCATCACTCTAATAGAGAAGGGCTCAAGAGGGTGTCACCAGACAAATGACTCTCTATTTTTGGCCAAAAATGTACATTCTGTAATTTCCAATCCAGGATGGCATAAATATAACCTCACAGTTCCCTATTTTCCCTCCTTCCATCCCTGCTTCCCCAGTACAATGGAAATACCCATTCATCCTGGTAAGGGATTTATGAAAGGAAACGCTACTGCCCAGTCTAGCAAAAGCAACATCTTTGCATTTTAGGAAACCAGATTTATAAAGTAAATGGACTCTAAGCTATAAATGATTTTAAAAGAGAAATATTACAAGCATAAACACATAGGACATAGAAAAAGTTATTTTACCCATGTTCACTCACACATGTTTAAACTAAACATTTGACAGGTTTACTAATAATGCAAACTGGGGGCAAAGAAATACTGCTTCAGGACTTGAAGTTTTCTGTTTGTATAGATGAACTTGCAATCTTTGGGTGACATCTGTTGCCCTGGAATCATCAATAAGCTCCTTCATCTCCCTTTTCTCATACCACTTTCACTCCAGGATCTGGGGCACAGTGCATCAGGGAAATCCTCATTCACAAATCTGGGTCAATCAATCATATTTATTAAACACTTTCTATGTGATAAGCACTGTACTAAACACTTGGGAGAGTATGACAGAATTAGATGTAGAGCTTGCACTCTAGGGTCCTGAGGAAGGTCACAAGTGAGATGATCATGCTCTTGTGGCAATTGGTCTTGTCATGGCAAAAGGACACCTTTGGAAAGGTCCAGGGTCAACAAAATCATAACTGCTTTGAAGATGTTGACACTCCCCCAAAAGGGTGGAGGCCTTAAGCCTAAACTTTCTCCTTATCAGATGAGTAATGAATCCAGATTTGTGACTGGGAAACTTTTCTCAAATACCATTAGCTTTCTCTATCTAGATTGGTCAGGGCCTGGCCTGATAAGCATATATAGAAAGTACAGAACGCTGGGAAAATAAAATGTAAATGGATTCTGAACACAATGCCACAGAGAGTAGAACCGTATGCAGGCATTATGGAATTCTCATAACTCTGGAATCCATCCAAACTCTGAACAGAGAAGATAACATGAAACAGGGCAAACATAACCCCGTTCGGTGCTGAATCAAACAAGCTCATGAAAAGCCTGTGGTGTAGGAACCTGTAATCTGGGGAAATGAAGTTGTACTGTTTCATAATGTGCTTAGACCCAGCCCAAGAATGCAATCCAAGCTTCTACTGAAGCTTCCTAATCAAACTTTTAAAGTGGAAGTGAAGGACAACTACAGCTTTCCATCCGTATCCATGGATCTAAACCAAGATCTCGTTGCCTCCCTACAGTCCTTCTATGAAAAGATCACCCAGCTCCATTATTTGACTGTGCCTCAGTTTCCTCAACTAAAATGGAAATTAACTATCAGTTCTCCTTCCCTCTTAGACTATGGAGCTCTGTGGGAACCTGAGACTGCGTTTGTTCTGATTAACCTATATCTATCCCAAGCTTAACACAGTGCTTGGCAAATAGTAAGTATTATCTAATATGAGAATTGTTATTTTCATTATCATCATGACCTTCTGACTTTAATGGGAAGTCATAGGAAAATTGGACCTGAAAACTATGTTCCGTCACACTTGTTTTATTAACCCCAACCACTCGGCAGCTTCCCCACCTTGGGAAGTGCTAGGGGTCCATTCATTTCTGAGTTATCTGAGTGTTTTAAAATGGAATGACTTGCTATTTTCATTGGGGAAAAAGTATGTGTATCTTATGTTCTCAAAACTCAAATGTGGTGGTTAAAAACATTTTCCCAATTTGGTCTCTACAGAGAAGTGATAGTTTGGTATTTCAAAAACATATTAAGTGTCTGAGATCAGAGGATTTGAAAAAGTGTTAATGAAATGTTACCTATTAAAGTATCTTCTGTTAATGACAAACTATGGAAGATCATACATATAAAACTAAACACACCATGGATGACGAAACTAGCTTTTCATATAGCAGGTGTTTGGTGGAAGAAAGATTTGAAGAACAGTTCTTAGATAATGGAGAGGGCATGCCAGCAAGAGCATAAAATGTATGGACATTATTATTGTTGACTGTTCATCTCCCTTTTCCTCTGCACTGAAAGACAGTGCATTTTTTTATTATGATATTTTTTATGCACTTACTCTGTGCCAGGCACACTACTAAGCACTGGAGTAGATGCAAGCTCATCAGGTTGGACCTTACCGTTTCCCACATGCAGTTCCCAGTCTTAATCCCCATTTTGCAGATGAGGTGAATAATGCACAGGTCAGTTAAGTGATTTGTCCTAGGTCACACAGCAGAGCAGTGGTGGGCTTCTTGGGGAGAACTTTAATTTGAGCATAGAAATAGTTTTCCTTGTTTTTGTCCAATCTGCCCAACCCTTACCACCAGAAACTGATTTACCCCTACTCTAACAAAGCAGAGAAAAAATCTTGCAGGTGAGGCCTTCTCCACTTTTCAGAATGTTGACAAAACTGTGGCTGTGGCTTTTGTGTCTTTTAAACTATTCTGGCAGAAGTCTAGGACTCTGCCATGATGCTCTCCTGCTCTTATATTATCATTATTATTACTATTAATGATCATTTTCCTTGTTGTCATCTTCTCTACCCTCTTTTATTCTTAGATCAGAGGCCCGGTAACGACTCTGTAAAGAGCTTTATACAAAACAGTAATCAATTAATGAGATGCATTAAGTGATAACTGTGATAGACACTCAATAGGACTACTACTGTTTCTTCATCATCCCAATATTTCCAGTATTCTTTCTATTCCTTTTGCGGTTCTTAATAAGCACTTTAACATTTTACAGTTGATCCTTGAATTGATATGCTTATATGCTTAAAAAATACCTCCAGAGATGCTATCATAAACGGTGCATAATGGTAGAAACTAAAATTGTAACAGTCATTCCAAAAATAAATGAAATGTGTTAACAGTTTGCTCTTCTTATTTTGTTTATTTTATCTTGCCAAACAAATTTGGCCAGTTTTTGGCCATTATAATTCTTCAGATAATGTTTTTCTGACTACTGAGAATATACATAATCTGAGCATTCAACCCCCCACAGATTAGCAGTCCTAGCCATCTGACAGTGGCCCAAGTTACAGTCCAGTTTAGCCCAGCCCCACCAGGACAGATATTTTAATCAATTGAATACATTCACTGAATGCTTACTCTGTGCAAGGCACCAAACAAAACAACTGGGAGAGTATGATAGCATTCAATCATATTTATTGCACACTTACTGTGTGCAGGGCAGTGTACTAAACTCTTGGGAGAGTACAATATAACAAAATTGCAGACACATTCCCTGCCCACAACATAGACATGGACCCTGTTTTCAAGGAGTGTACAATCTAGAGCAGGAGACAGACATTAAAATAAATTACAGGTAAAGAGAGGCAACAGAGTTTAAGGAGCAGTACATCAGCGCTTAGAACAGTGCTTTGCACGTAGTAAGTGCTTAATAAATGCCATTATTATTATTATTATAAGTACTGTGGGTGTGGGAAAAGGAGTAATAATAACAATAATTATGGTTTTTGCTGAATGCTTACTATGTGCCAGGCACTGTACCAAGTGCTGGGATGGATACAAGCAAATTGGGTTGGACACAGTCCCCGTCCCTCGTGGGGCTCACAATCTCAATCCCCATTTTACAAATGAGGGAACTGATGTGCCCAAGGTCACACAGCAGACCAGTGGCAGAGCCTGGATTAGAACCCATGACCTTCTATCAGACTGTGCTCTACCCACTACGCCACGCTGCTTCTCAAATGCTTAGGTGAAGCAGAAGAACTGAACTGGCAATAGGTGGAGAAGGCCTCTTGGAGGATGTTAAGTTTTCTTTGACCCTGCAAACTTTGATAATTACTTTAGTTCCGTCATACATTTGATTCAAATATCACAAAAATACCTTATTAAATCTTTGAATAAAACTGAATCTTCCACACTATCCTCAATAAAAGTAGCTGTTCAGGCTTTAAAATAAGACCTTGCTTTATGGTTGATATAGAGGATTATTAAGAAGGGATGGTGACAACCTGTGTTTCTTTCTCTTCACTATCACTCTGAAAAGGACATGGGAATTGATAATTTTGGGTTTGCTGTTTTGGTGTTTTTTTTATGGCAGGTTGTCTAGGAGGATGATGGGAATTCCTGAGACACCTCTTGAAAAAGAAAAAGCAGATGGCTCCAATGTCTCCTCAATATCGTCTCATCATCACTGTCTGAGGCAATGTGACAAACTAAGTTTCTAAGTCTATGCTTGAATGTTACTGCCATTATGGTCTGTTCAAAGAAAAGTTCCATTGTAACATCTACTCTACAGTCCAATCACATAGATCCCAGGAATATGAAAAGGCAACATGGGAACCCTCAGAACTCTGTTCTGCAGGTGGCAGAGGTGCGGGAAGAAGTGGCAGGGAAGGGGCAGAAAGTAGAGGGCTGAGTCAGTAGTACAGTACCCCATGACTGAGACGTTACCTTCTGCAGGGCATTCATTCATTCAATCATATTTATTGAGCACTTACTGTGTGCAGAGCACTGTACTGAGCGCTTGGAAAGTACAAGTTGGCAACATATAGAGACGGTCCCTACCCAGCAGTGGGCTCACAGTCTAGAAGAGTGGGCTCACAGTCTAGAAAGCAGATCTGGATGAGGTGCTGACAGAACTTTGGATACCTCCTGGCAGCTGGAGAAACAGGTGGCCCAGTGGAGAGAGTACAGGCTTGGGAGACTGAAGTTCTAGCTTCTAATCCTGCCCCCGCCACTCGACTTCTGTGTGATCTTGGGTAAGTCACTTAACTTCCCTAAGCTTCAGTTTCCTCATCAGTAAAATAGGGATTCAATACCTTTTCTCCCTCCTACTTAGACTGGGAGCCTCATGTGGGTCAGGGACTGTGGCACACCTGCCTATCATGAATCTACACCAGGGCTTAGTACACTGCTTGGCATGAAGAACTTTACAAATTCCACAATTTTGATTATTATTATTATCATCATAATTGTTATAATGCCCAGGAGCATCTTGAGGACGTCATGCACCTGAAGGAGAAAATCTTTGGTCCTGCCCCGCGTGCTACAGAAGATGGCATTTTCAAGATGGCAGTAATGCATGAGTAGGGACAAAGCCGCTGCTGTGGTCAGGAGCTCCAGAGGTGGGCAGAATCCCCTGGTAGGGGTGTTAATAAGATGACCCAGAGCTGATGCATCTACCCCAGCACTTAGAACAGTGCTTGGCACATAGTAAGCACTTAACAAATACCAGAATTATTATTACTATTATTGTAAGATCCAACTGCCGGACCTACTTTTAAATGAAACAAATAACACCTGGAAGGACATATTTATTTCTGGGTACAGTGGAAGGGAAGGTCATTAAAAACTGATGAACAAAGATGACTGCTATGCTTGTGCAATGTCAGACAGAGTGGGGAGCTATGGGGACTCCATGTATATATGGTGGCCATCTTTATAAGGTCTGGTCCAGAAGCCATCTTGCTAATATCCCACGCAGTGGCCATTTTGAGGGGTCAGGAATGCTGGTCTGACCCTGTCACCTGCCGCCCTGAGGGCATCGCTTACCTTCCTTAACATCAGAAATTGACCCAACCCATACCACCTCCTCAAGTGGCAGGGACACCAGGAGAAGTGAAGCAGTCCCTAAATCTGTAGCAGCGTATGCCATTTTCTGGTTTATTTCCACAAAGACTGAGACTAACAGCACAGGAGGCTAGGAGCAGCAGGTAAGCCTTTTGGGATCCCTGCTTTGCCTAAAGCTGGCAGGGGCCCTAAAGTGTCCTCAGAAAGGCCTGACTGGCTACAGTTGTTTACATCACCCTTTCAAGTTTACTTTGTCCTGCCGGGTAAATTGCCAGAAATCCCAGGTTTTCTTCGTGCAGTCTCCCTCCAGGAAGTCATACGTGCTACAAAAGAGATGAGGACAGCCCAGGTGAGTTCTGGGTTTGATATAATGTCTCCAGAACTCCCATGACAACAGCACGACCTTTCAAGGGCTGAGTTAGGCACATTACACTCAACCCAACGCCACGGGTCAACAGGTAGGCTCCTAGCCACAGTCTACTACATCTTCACTTGTACCTGTCCTTTCCCTCAACTGCAGTGCAAGCTCCTGGCTACCAGAAATCATATGTTCTACTTCCTCTGTAACTCCCCACAATGTGGGCAGGGAATGTGTCTTCCAACTCTATGTGTATTCTCCTGAGTGCTCAGTATGGTGCTTTGCACACAGTAAGTGCTCAGTAAATATGAATGACTGATTGCTTACAATGGTCTTCTTTATGACAAGCCTACCACAAAGGCTGGTGACGAACAAAATGGAAACATCAGGAGTTTGTATTAATGGATTAACAACTGCCATAATGCAACGAGCCTTTTTTTTGTATTATAGAGCAGTTAAATGGGTTGCTGATCCTTCCTGGCACCCCATTTCTCTAAGATGTCAACTTTCCATCGTGCATCTAAGAAGGGGGTCGGCAGAGGGGTGAGGGAGCTTTTTGAGAGTACATGGCATAATGGAGCAATCTACGGAAGCTTGGAGAAGCAGCGTGGAAAGGCCACAGGCCTGTGAGTTGGAGGTCCTGGGTTCTAATCCTTACTCCACCACTTGTCTGCTGTGTGACCTTGGGCAAATCACCTAACTTCTCTGTGCCTCATTTTATCTGTAAAATGGGGATTAAGACTAAATCCTGTGTGGGACAGGGATTATGTACAACCTAATTGCCATGTATCTATCCCAGGTACAGTCCGTGCCTAGTACATAGTGTTTAACAAATACAATTTAAAAATACTAAGACACAATGCATATTTCAACTTACAACCCGACACTGAATGGGAAGTATAGCTGACAATCAATCAATCAATCAACTGTATTTATTGAGCGCTTACTGTGTGCAAAGCACCGTACTAAGCGCTTGGGAAGCACAAGTCGGCAACACATAGAGCCAGTCCCTACCCAACAGCAGGCTCACAGTCTAGAAGGGGTAGACAGAGAACAAAACCAAACATACTGACAAAATAAAATAAATAGAATAGATATGTACAAGATAAATAGAGTAATAAATACGTACAAACATATATACATATATACAGGTGCTGTGGGGAAGGGAAGGAGGTAAGATGCGGGGGATGGAAAGGGGGACGAGGGGGAGAGGAAGGAAGGGGCTCAGTCTGGGAAGGCCTCCTGGAGGAGGTGAGCTCTCAGTAGGGCCTTGAAGGGAGGAAGAGACTGACACTAAAATTACCTCTGTCTTGTCTTATGCTGTCGAGTTGTTTCCAACCCTTAGCGGCTCCACGGATACATCTCTCTCAAAGCCCCACCTCCACCTGCAATCGTTCTAGTAGTGTATCCATAGAGTTTTCTTGGTCAAAATACGGAAGTGGTTTACCATTGCCTTCTTCTGCGCAGTAAACTTGAGTCTCTTCCCTCGACTCTCTCCCATGCTGCTGCTGCTGCTGCCCGACACAGGTGAGTTTTGACTTGTAGCAGACTGCCTTCTACTCGCTAGCCACTGCCCAAGCTAGGAATGGAATGGGTATGCCTCTACTTGACTCTCCCTCTCATAGCCGAGACTGGTAGAGTACTGGAAACTCTCCAGGTGCGATCCTGAGAGGACAAACTTACCTTATCGTATAACAAATATAACTGCTTACTATGTGCCAAACATAGAAGAAGAGTGCATAAAGGAAGTCACTTTACAGTAGATAGAGGATCCTTAATTGCTAAATGTGTCTTGCCCTTCAGAGGATCCAGTATTTGGTGAAACAAAAAACTTGACTCAGCAGAAGCTCAGTGTACCAAAAGGAGCCGCTTTGCAGATCGCCGCCGAGTCAAGGACGGAGAACATTCAAGGAGGGTTTGTGTGGAATACGAAAGAAGTAGTCTATCAATGGTAGGCTTGCACTACAGCTCTACTCTCTTGAACCCCCGAAGAAATTATTCACATGAGGAATTGAGAATGCCCCCATCCACAAAGACAAAATAAATAATTTAAACTCTGAACATCAGATTATTAAAGAAGCAGAGTGGCCTAATGGAAAGAATACAGGCCTGGGAGTTAAAGGATCTGTGTTCTAATCCCGCGTCTGCCACTGCCTGCTCTGTGACCTTGGGCAAGTCACTTAACTTCTCTGGGCCTCAGTTCCCTCCTCTGCAAAATGGGGATTCAATACCTGTCTCCCTCCTACTTAGACCGTGAGCCCCCGTGAGACCTAATTATCTTGTATATACACCTGCACTTAGTACAGTGCTCGACAGTAAGTACTACAACCCAAACCGCCCACTCACTCCTCTAATGCTACCCTTCTCATTGTAACTTGAGTTCATCTATCTCCCTGCTGACCCGAACACCCTCCCTCCCTACCTCCTCAAAAATGACAGACAATTACTCTAGCCCCCTTCAAGGTCTTATTGAAGGCACATCTCCTCCTAGGGGCTTCCCTAAGCCCTCCTTTCCTCTTCTCCCACTCCCTTCTGTGTTTGCCCTGACTGGGTCCCTATATTCATCCCCACTCCCAGCCCCACAACAGTTATGTACATATCTGTAATTTATTTATATTAATGTTTGTCTGCCCCTCCAGGGTGTAAGCTCATTGTGGGCAGGGAATGTGTCAGTTTATACTCTCCCAAGGGCTTAGTACAGTTCGGCACACAGAAAGCGCTCAATAAATATAACAATGAATGAATGAAGTAATTTAAAAATACCACAATTAATACTTTTAGGGATGAATGAAACCAGAGTTAGGGTAACTCAAGCACTTCTGCCACTATCTTCCTCATGCTCACTCCTTACCTGTAGTAGAAAATCAAAGAGGGCCATCTTGGACCATTCATCATGATGTATGTCTGTACAGCCCGATTCAGGTTTGGGAACTTTGCCGTTTTTCCAACATTTTTGCTTCAGCAACTGCTGATAAGCGCCCCAGGTGAGATAGATGGAAGAGTGAGTCTGATTATTGGTTGGAGATAACGAGGGGTCCCAGAGAATGACGGGACAAGGGTGTCCATCTGGAAAGATGAAAGGTGAAAGATGAAAACAAACACTCAACTATTCCTTGGCAAGGCTTCCAATTCAGGAATTATAGGCTCTTTACAAAGTGGTTAGGACACAGTTGAGTATTTCAGTAGGTTCTATTTTCCCTTGAGGAGACGTTTCATAGATGTGGCAGGAACAGGCTGCAAACCACCAATAACATCCTTTGGTTAATGAGGCTTTATTCCACATCTAAAAGCAACCACCACAGAAAAGGAAAAAAACCCAGACATTAATAATTGTCTATTCAGTGTCTGAGTGGAACTCCTCACTTTTGGAAATAACAGCTGTCTTTTTCCAAGACTACTTTCAAACAGGAAGAAATGATTTTCCAGAAGCTACAAGTTTAAAAGTGGAGCTGTTTTTATGAGAGGGACTAACCCGCTAAGGTACAGTCTCAACACACAAAAAGAAATTAATTAATTTTCTTTTTCAAAGACTAGTTCAATAGGGCAATCTGTTTTGCAGATCATAACTCTGAGTGTGATTTTTATTTGTTGCATATAAATCAATCAATTGTACTTTTAGAGCACTGTACTGAGCACTTGGGAGTGTACCATATAACTGAGTTGCTGACACATTCCCCGCCCACAAAAAGTTTACGGTCCGGAAGGGAGATAGAAATTAAAATAAATTATGGCCATGTATGTAAGTGCTGTGGGGCTGAGGGTGGGGTGAATACAGTGTACAAATCCAAGCACAAGGGTGAAGCAAAAGGGAGAGGGAGTAGGGGAAATGAGAGTTTAGTTGGGGAAGACCCCTTGGAGGCGATGTGATTTTAATAAGGTTTTGAAAGTGAGGAATGTGGTGGTCTATCAGAGGCAGGATGTGGGTGATAGGTCAGTGGTGAGATAGATAAGATAAAAGTACAGTGATAGGTTGGTGATAGAGGAGCAGAGTGAACATGCTGGGTTACAGAATAATAATAATAATAATGATGGTATTTGCTAAGCGCTTACTATGTACCAGGCACCACATTAAGCGCTGGGGTGGACAAAAGGAAAGCGGGTTGGACACAGTCCCTGTCCCCCGTGGGGCTCACAGTCTCGATCCCCATTTTACAGATGAGGTACCTGAGACACAGAGAAGTTCAGTGACTTGCCCAAGGTCACACAGTAGACAAGTGGCAGAGCCAGGATTAGAACCCAGGTCCTTCTGATTCTCACCCCCATGCTCTATCCACTAGGCAATGCTGCTTCTTATCCTTTCTTTTTTGCTTTTGGTTGTTTTTTTAATGGTATTTGTTAGGTGCTTACTATGTGTCAAACACTGTTCTAGTGCTGGGGTATGGTCAAGTTAATCAGGTCGGACATCGTCACTGTTCCCACATGGGACTTACAGTCTAAGCAGGAGGGAGAACAGGTATTGACTTTCCATTTTACACTGAGAAAGGTGAAGTACAGAAAAATTAAATGCCTTGGCCAAGGTCACATAGCAGCCAAGTGGCAGAGCCAGAATGAGAACTCAGGTCCTCTGAGTCAATCAATCAATCATATTTATTGAGCATTTACTGTGTGCAGAGCACTGTACTAAGCACTTGGGAAGTACAAGTTGGAGTCCCAGGCCCAAGCTCTTTCCACTACACCACACAGTCTCAACAAACTCTCTCTCTGCAATATAAGGGCCATAGATCCTCCTTCTGTTGGAAGTCAGTTATTAGGTCTCTCCCTAAGCCTTCTATCTCCCAGGCTTAATAAACTCAATTCCTTTAAATCTTCCTTAGAGATCCTGTTTTCCAATACTTCCTCACTTTGGATGTTCTCTTTAGGACCATTTCTGATTTTTTAGGCCCTTTTATAAGAAAAGGATAACTGCAAATCTCTAACAAGACCTTTTATTATTTCATTACTTTTATAGCTTAAAGAGACTGTTCTGGACAATTGGCTAAGTCTATCTCTGAGCAGCAGGTCCTTAGAAATCGGAGTTGCTAATAAATCCGACAGGAAGAAAATACAAACTCCATCTCCCAAGTAAGGCATGTTTCTTTTCTCAATGCTTCCATGGTACAGAAATACTCTTTCGACAGATAAAGGTGTATTTTCCAGTCCTTTCTCCCTCTGTATGCTCTAAAAATGCGCTAATTTGAGATCCCATGGTTTTTATTTTGGTAAACCAGGAATGTCTTTCATCAGTAACCCGAAACTAACAAAAGGATAGACATTATCTTATTCACCTGAGAAGGGCATTGATTTTACTTCGGAAAACTCAAAGGATCCTTTAAAAATCTTTACCCGGAGATTGCAGGTGAAGCCTCGGTAGCTCATACATTGCAAGTGTAGCAAACAGACACATCAAGAGGGACTATTTAGAGATCTTAGAAAGTAATCCGAATGTCCAGGCACATCTCAGGAATTTTATGAGGTATTTTTAAAACCACCGGGTATGTTCGACCTTGGATGTTTTAACATTTTATTTGCATGGCAGAGTCTGTAAATGAACTCTCTACTCCATAACCTTCAAAGTTTTCTCAAGTTTTGATGACAGAAAACATTTTAATCTACAACTCCAGAGTCCTGTTGACTGTATCTCAATTATCACATATTTTTTATTTCTTGCTCTTGTTCCTGTGTACAGACTAAAAATGACAGGAAGCACAGAAATAACTGTAAATTAAGCTCTGAGTAAAATGCGTCCCCTGTTCACTCAGCCACACAGGTGATAATTTGGAAGAAGAATACATTTTTAGCAAAAAAAAAACACCTAACAAAAAACCCATGGTCAAATCTTCTTTCCCTCTATTCCTACATCCTTTTGTCTCTCCCTCTCTCCCCAACACATGAAAATAAATAGCTACCTCACTTAGAATGTAAAGATGGATGGGCCTGCCGTAGAGTCTATTTTTAATCTTAATATAAAATGGGTATATTTTTCAAATGTGTTTTCTGCAGTTTAGATCAGCCAAGGATTTTTTTCATTAAACAGCAAGGCCAACAAACCAGCACTTGTTCAAAAAACTTGGGCAAACCAGTTCCCCAAGGTGAGAGAGGGAAATCAATCTCAGGAAGCAGAGAGATTAGAGTTTCAAATTTCCACAATTTCTGTTTCTGATGTCTGATGAGCAGCATCAGACATCTCCACAGTGTCCTTTAAGCTAAATACAGGAAAACGTGAGTCAGAGGAAACATAACGTCAAGATGAATCAGAAAATGGGAGTTTAAAGACCCAACACAAAACATTGGATTGGGTAGCGTGGTAGAATTTGCTGCATTTGGGAAAGTGTTTTAAAAGCTAAGAAAAACAACATAATAGCAGTTTAACCTTTTGTTGCTTCATGTGGGAAAGTATAATCTACAAAAATGACAATAAAAATATTACCACACTCAAATTCATTTTCTGTACTATCCTTGAGAGCTTACATTTATCTACAGGCAGGTGGTAATAGATGAACCAGAATAAATGAAGATGGAGTCAGTCAAGGCAATGAAATAAATCCTCTTTGTTTTCAGGAATGGATTTAGAAAAATTTAGTTGATTTGAGGAATGGTTTACAAAACATGAAATGGGTAGAAGCCCCTTAAAGAAAAATCACTCATAAATAAGGAACATCTATTTTTTCAAAATAACGCCTCACTGTGCTCCTGAGATAACTCTTGGTTCTAAGAAATCTAGAATTCTTGCTGTCCCTGTGATTTTTAAAAAAAGTTTTATTGGTTGAATGTTCGTATGAATTAGAGGTAAAAATGTTGCCTCAAGAATAGAACTTTCCAGTGAATTTTCCAGTTCTGAGTATTTCTGTTCTCTTAAAATTTGCTCTTTGCAAAAGTCAGTCTTGCAAAATAACTCACAGAGGCAGATAAGTGTGCAAATACAGTAAGAATGAATGACCCTCCGATTTTTGGGTGGCTTAAATACACTGCTTTGAGCACTGGCTATCTGATTATGCATTCTTTACATGTTGGTTTGAACAAAAAAAAATATCAGTCAGGAGTATTTATTGAGTGCTTACTTTGCAGAGCACTGTAGAAAACCCTTGAAAGGGTACAATACATTTTAGACATGATCCCTGCTTTCAAGGACCTTACAGTCCAGCAATAATTACATTATGTAAATCACTTTTAATCTCAAAGCGCTCTCAAATTAGTTACTTCATTTTTGTCCTCACACCAACCCCGTGAGGTAGATAAAAAAACAACGTATTATCCCCATTTGGCAGATGAAGAAACTGAGGTAAAGAGCAGTTAGTTGCCTTGCCTGGGGTGTCACTAAAGGCTGGCAGCGTAGGTCGGTGTTGAACCCGAGTCCTCCGACTCCCAGACACTGCTTTTTCACTACTCACGTTGCCTTCATGAGTGCCAGACTTTGAAACAAGAAAGGGCCATGAAAACTATGATTGGGAGAGTGTTATCTATCACATATACCAGGATCTCAGTCAATGAACAAGAAAAACTGGAAATTGATAATAGTATGTAAAGTCCTTCAGTAAACAATGAATCTACAAAAAAAATAAGGGAAATAAGAAGTAGACTCTACTGCCAATTAACATTAATTGTATATGGTTCATACCCGAAACTCATAGGGGGATATTTATCAATAAACCATCATATGGCTCAGACACAACTCTATTGGTGATGACCTTTCTACCAATTCTGCTATACTGTACTATCCAAACAGTAGTACAGTGCTCTGCACATAGTAAGCACGCAACAAGAGTGATTGATTGATCGTTACTCATTCAATCAATCATATTTATGAAAACTTTGAACCTACCCAACTATAGAAAAGGGAAAAAAACTATGATCGTCTTTCTTCTCCTCAATAATAAGTAAAAAATATTGCCGGTTGGAAAATAGTGAGCAGCTAGGATCCCATAGTGTGTCTCAATGGAAGCTGCTACTTCTTGTAATCTGTCATCGGAGCAGCCTTGACATACAGAATTCCTGGAACTTGGCTACGTTCACTCATTATGATGGCCCAATGGCCATAAAACATCCTAAAAATAAAACACATAGATCATATCTTTGGGGCTGGGCATGAATAATAATGCAAACACATTAAAGCCATCAGAATGGTGTCCCCTGAGATCTATTCCCATTGTTGTACAGGCTACTGGGGGAAGCTTAGCAGTGCTACTAACTCGGATCACAGTGCTTTCTTCCGGTTTTTCAATCATCCAAGGTCATCTCCTGCTTTGGCTCTCTTAAAGTTCAGGCTATTTTTAAAACATTTTTTTTAAATCACTGAGTGGCTGTCAGCATCGCAAAATAAACATCAATCTGGCAAATGGTTCTTTCAATATAGCCTAATCCCTCTAGCATCTAATTTTCCTTTTTTTTATGGGATTTGTTAAGTGCTTACTATATGCCAGGTACTGTACTAAGCATTGGGGTAGATACAAGCTTATCAGGTTGGACAAAGTCCCTGTCTCACGTGGGGCTCAAAGTCTTAATCTCCATTTTACAGATGAGATAACAGACACAGAGAAGTTTAGTGACTTGCCCAAGGTCACACAGGAGACAAGTAGCGGAAGCAGCACTAGAACCCAGATCCTTCTGACTCCAGGTCCATGGTCTATCCAACTCAGCTTTTCCTTTCCTAAATCAATCAATCGTATTTACTGAGCGCTTACTGTGTGCAGAGCATTGTACTAAGCGCTTGGGAAGTACAAGTCGGCAGCACATAGAGACAGTCCCTACCCAACAGCAGGCTCACAGTCTAGAAGGGGGAGACAGAGAACAAAACCAAACATACTAACAAAATAAAATAAATAGAATAGATATGTACAAGATAAATAGAGTAATAAATATGTACAAAAATATATACACATATTCAGGTTCTGTAGATGGAGATGGAGATGTCCAGATGGAGATGTCCTGAAGGCAGGAGTTTGGAAAGGAATGGTAGGAGGGATATGGGGCGATAACTAGAAGGTGAGGTGGGGTCAAGAGAGGGTTTTTTTAGGATGGGAGAGACATGGGCATGTTTGAAGGCAGAGGGGAAGAAACCAGTGGAGAGTGAGCGGTTGAAGATGGAAGAAAAGGACAATTAGCCAAAGCTATATTGAGCCAGACTAGGAATGGACCAAGACAATCCCCATCTGGGCTTAAAGCACAAGAGGTTAGATTTTGGTGTTCTATGAAAACATTTAAAAAAAAATCTGATAATGTTTCTCATGGCATTCCAAACAAAATCATTTTTCAGTGTTGATGGCCTCTATAATCCTTGCCCAACTCTGAGTTGTTCCATGGGTACTGAGATTTTCCAGGAACCTCTAAACCTTAAAGCCACTGATGTGTCATCATGCCACGTCAACTATTACAGTGATCTAGCTACACACCTTGACTGAAGTTGGGGCAGAGAACTTGGGGATAAAAATAACCACTTTTCACTACACACCCTGACTGAAGTTGGGGCAGAGAACTGTGGGATAAAAATAACCACTTTTCGCCACACCAACACAGGGGAAGGTCACGTAAGAATTCAAGCCATCAGCAAAGTGGGGAAGGATAATAACAACAATGATAATAATAATAATGATAACTGTAGTTTTTATTTACAGTTTAATATTTGCTATTGTGTACTAAGCCCTGGTGCATATAAAAGATAATCAGATCGGATACGGTACCCGTTCCACATAAATCTCACAGTCTAGGGAGAAAAAAAAGAAATGGAGGAAAGAAAGGAGAAAGGTAGAGGCATTTGAGTTTGTGTCTACTGCATTCCTCTAAACCCTGCACATAGTAAGACACTCAAGAATTAACCCTCCCCTCCCTTCCCTGAATCTCAATTTCTCAAAGAAAAAAAAATCTCCCCAGCGCGAGCCTGTATCTGCCTCCAGTGCGTTCTAACTCATCTGTTCTTCTTACCTCAGTGGGTGCCACTATCACTTCTTACAAAAATAATCTTTTATTTCCTTCTCGAAAACTAGAGGAGAAGAAAAGGAAAGGAAAGGAGAAGAATTATGCAGTGGAGACAACTGTGTGAGTAAATGGGTAGTTTGAAATAGTTGTAGTTGTGACCATCAAGATGGAATTGTACCAGCTTATTATGCTCCTCACTGTACCTCATTCTCGCCTGTCCCGCGATCGACCCCCAGCCCACGTCCTCCCCCTGGCCCGTAATGCCCTCCCTCCACACATCTGCCAAGCTAGCTCTCTTCCTCCCTTCAAAGCCCGACTGAGAGCTCACCTCCTCCAGGAGGCCTTCCCAGACTGAGCCCCCCTTTTCCTCTCCTCTTCCCCATCCCCCCGCCCTACCTCCTTCCCCTCCCCACAGCACCTGTATATATGCATGTACAGATTTATTACTCTATTTATTTTACTTATACATATTTACTATTCTATTTATTTGGTTAATGATGTGCATTTAGCTTTAATTACATTTATTCTGACGACTTGACACCTGTCCGCACATTTTGTTTTGTTGAGTGTCTCCCCCTTCTAGACTGTGAGCCGGTTGTTGGGTAGGGACCATCTCTATACGTCGCCAACTTGTATTTTCCAAGCGCTTAGTACAGTGCTCTGCACACAGTAAGCGCTTAATAAATACGATTGAATGAATGAATGAATGAATATGCAATTTTTCCCCTCTGCAAACAGAAAAAAAAAATCCCATATTGGCCATTCAGGATTTCAATTTTTAAAAAAACCAAGTGGAAGTGGAAAAAGTGGAAGGACAATCATTTATTTAAATATTGATAGTTTCCCACTGACTGATACCTGTGGCTGCCTAAAGCCAAAGACACATTCTTGGAATAAGACTTGTTGATAATCCTAGGCAGGTGAATTCTGACTGCTATTTGCAATTCTATCTCTTCACAGACATTGACAAGATCAAAAATCTCCTACACCCGGAGTCTTATATGAAGATAAGGACACAGGAAATAGTATTATTGGATCAGAGCTGTCAACGGCCTCACCCAAGCTCAGACTTCTGAATCCAACAGGGGCAACAGGATGTTTCCTGTTGGATTCTAGACTGTGAGCCCGTCTTCTAGACTGTGAGCCCGTTGTTGGGTAGGGACCGTCTCTATACGTTGGCGACTTGTACTTCCCAAGTGCTTAGTACAGTGCTCTGCACACAGTAAGCGCTCAATAAATACGATTGAATGAATGTTTGTAAGGATTGGGTGCTGACTCGCCTCTGAACCCTCACCCGCGTTCTGCCTCTGACTTGGAACTCCTTCCCCCTTCATATCCAACTGAAGATCACTCTCTCCACCTTCAAAGCCTTCTGCGTCACTCTTGCACTTGGATTTCACCCTCTATTCACCCCACCTTCAGCCCCCGAGCATTTATTACGTACTATAATTTATTTACATTAACGTCAGCCTCCCCTTCTAATAATAATAATAATAATAATGGTATTTATTAAGCGCTTCCTATGTGCAAAGCACTGTTCTAAGCGCTGGAGATGAGGATATAGAGGCCCCAGCGAGATTCTAGACTGTGAGCTCCTTGTGGGAAGGGGGCATTTTTACCATCTCTGATATAGTGCATTCTCCCAAGCACTTTGTATAGTGCTCCACATGAGTAATCACTTTTTAAATATGACTGACTGATTCCCCTGGATTTAGATGTGCCAATTTACATTGATACGGTACAACAGGATCATCATCATCAACAATCATATTTATTGAGCGCTTACTGTGTGCAGGGCACTGTACTAAGCGCTTGGGAAGTACAAGTTGGCAACATATAGAGACAGTCCCTACCCAACAGTGGGCTTACAGTCTAAAAGGGGGAGACAAAGAACAAAACCAAACATACTAACAAAATAAAATAAATAGAATAGATATGTACAAGTAAAATAATTAGAGTAACAAATATGTACAAACATATATACATATATACAGGTGCAGGATGGTACCAGTCAACCCCCAATAAAACAAAACCCTCTCTACAAAGTGTAGCCAGGGAGTTGACTGTTAGCAGAGAGTTGTGAAAACAATAGGACAAATACTCCCTACCTTTGACCTGTGAAATTTCAGATCATCCATCCAACTGCAAAGACTAGAAACCAAGAAATGTCTCAGCTTCTTTACAGAGCGGACTCTTCTGAGTTCCTTTCACCCCTAGGCACTTCATGGGCCTGGGGCCCTGACCAGAGCAGCTGACAATGTTTTAAAAAGTTTTCATAAAGAGGATTTTTCTCTCCGCTTTGCTACAGAGCGAAACTCTCACAGCTCTCAGGTCTCTTCTTGGAGCCCAGCTGGGCCCAGCTGTCACCCTCTTAGGGATACGAGTATCATCATCATCATCAATCGTATTTACTGAGCGCTTACTGTGTGCAGAGCACTGTACTAAGCGCTTGGGAAGTACAGGTTGGCAACATATAGAGACAGTCCTCCAACCCCTGCAGGATCCAGGACGGAGGGCCGCTGTGTGACTTTGGGCAAGCCACTTGACTTGTCTGGGCCTCAGTGACCTCATCTGGAAACTGGGGATGAAGACTGTGAGCCCCATGTGGGACAACCTGATACCCCAGCACTTAGAACAGCATTTGTATATATATTTGTACAGATTTATTACTCTATTTATTTTACCTGTACATATTTACTATCCTATTTTGTTAATGATGTGCATATAGCTTTAATTCTATTTGTTCTGACAACTTTGACACGTGTCTACATGTTTCATTTTGTTGCCTGTCTCCCCCTTCTAGACTGTGAGCCCGTTGTTGGGTAGGGCCCGTTTCTATATGTTGCCAACTTGGACTTCCCAAGCGCTTAGCACAGAGCTCTGCACACAGTAAGCGCTCAACCAATACAACTGATTGATTGCTTTAAACCCCTTCCTGATTGAGCCCCTTCCTTCCTCTCCCCCTCGTCCCCCTCTCCATCCCCCATCCTACCTCCTTCCCTTCCCCACAGCACCTGTATATATGTATATATGCTTGTACATATTTATTACTCTATTTATTTATTTATTTATTTTACTTGTACATATCTATTCTATTTATTTTATTTTGTTAGTATGTTTGGTTTTGTTCTCTGTCTCCCCCTTCTAGACGGTGAGCCCACTGTTGGGTAGGGACCGTCTCTATATGTTGCCAACTTGTACTTCCCAAGCGCTTAGTACAGTGCTCTGCATACAGTAAGCACTCAATACGATTGATTGATTGATTGATTATCTATTTTCCTTGTGAGAGAAGCAGCATGGCTCAGTGGAAAGAGGGCTTTGGAGCTTTGGGCTTTGGAGTCAGAGGTCATGGGTTCAAACCCCAGCTCCGCCAATTGTCAGTTGTGTGACTTTGGGCAAGTCACTTAACTTCTCTGGGCCTCAGTTGCCTCATCTGTAAAATGAGGATGAAGACTGTGAGCCCCACATGGGACAACTTGATCACCTTGTAACTTCCCCAGTGCTTAGAACAGTGCTTTGCACATAGTAAGTGCTTAATAAATGCCATTATTATTATTATATCTATTCTATTTATTTTATTTTGTTACTATGTTTGGTTTTGTTGTCTGTCCCCCCTTCTAGACTGTGAGTCCACTGCTGGGTAGGGACAGTCTCTATATGTTGCCAACTTGGACTTCCCAAGTGCTTAGCACAGTGCTCTGCACAAAGTAAGCACTCAACCAATATGACTGATTGACTGATTGCTTTGCACATAGTAAGCACTTAATAGTTGCCACCTTGGGCTTC
This sequence comes from Tachyglossus aculeatus, assembly GCF_015852505.1. Taxonomy (NCBI): domain Eukaryota; kingdom Metazoa; phylum Chordata; class Mammalia; order Monotremata; family Tachyglossidae; genus Tachyglossus; species Tachyglossus aculeatus. The sequence continues at coordinate 26,642,134 of NC_052077.1, forward strand.
CCAAGTGCTTAGCACAGTGCTCTGCACACAGTAAGCACTCAACCAATATGACTGATTGATTGATTGCTTTGCACATGGTAAGCGCTTAATAAATGCCATTATAAGAATAAGTTGGCGCAAGGAGGGGCTGGTCCCAAAGATTGCTTTGCACGTAGTAAGCGCTTAATAAATGTCATTATAAGAATAAGTGGGCACAAGGAAGCAGCATGGCTCAGCGGAAAGAGCCCGGGCTTTGGAGTCAGAGGTCATGGGTTCAAATCCCGGCTCCGCCACTTGTCAGCTGTGTGACTTTGGGCATGTCACTTCACTTCTCTGGGCCTCAGTTCCCTCATCTGTAAAATGGGGATGAAGAGTGTTAGCCCCCCCGTGGGACCACCTGATCACTTTGTAAACTCCCCAGCGCTTCGAACAGTGCTTTGCACATAGTAAGCGCTTAATAAATGTCATTATTATTATGAGAGAAGAGATAAGAGAAGCAGCGTGGCTCAGTGGAAAAAGCCCGGGCTTTGGAGTCAGAGGTCGTGGGTTCGAATCCCAACTCCACCACAAGTCTGCTGTGTGACCTTGGGCAAGTCACTTAACTTCTCTGAGCCTCAGTTACCTCATCTGTATAAATGGGAATTAAGACTGTGAGCCCTACGTGGGACAACTTGATCACATTGTATCCCCCCCCCCAGCGCTTAGAACAGTGCTTTGCACGTAGTAAGCGCTTAAATGCCATTATTAGTATTAGTAGTAGAGAAGCAGCGTGGCTCAGTGGAAAGAGCACGGGCTTTGGAGTCAGAGGCCATGAGTTCAAACCCCGGCTCTGCTGACTGTCAGCTGTGTGACTTTGGGCAAGTCACTTCACTTCTCTGGGCCACAATTACCTCATCTGTAAAATGGGGATGAAGACTGTGAGCCCGCCGAGGGACAACCTGATCACCTTGTAACCTTCCCGGCGCTTAGAACGGCGCTTTGCACATAGTAAGCGCTTATTTTTCAGCGCTTAGAACAGTGTTTTGCACATAGTAAGCGCTTAACCCCCTCTCCATCCCCCATCTTACCTCCTTCCCTTCCCCACAGCACCTGTATATATGTATGTTTGTACATATTTATTACTCTATTTATTTATTTTACTTGTACGTATCTATTCTATTTATTTTATTTTGTTAGTATGTTTGGCGTTGTTCTCCGTCTCCCCCTTTTGGACTGTGAGCCCCCTGTTGGGTAGGGACTGCCTCTCTATGTTGCCAACTTGGACTTCCCAAGTGCTTAGTACAGTGCGCTGCACACAGTAAGCGCTCAATAAATACGATTGATTGATGGATTAACCCCCTCTCCATAGTAACCCCCTCTCCATCCCCCCCATCTTACCTCCTTCCCTTCCCCACAGCACCTGTACATATGCACATATGTTTGTATGTATTTATTACTCTATTTATTTATTTTTAACTTGTACATATCTATTCTACTTATTTTATTTTGTTAGTCTGTTTGGTTTTGTTCTCCGTCTCCCCCTTTTAGACTGTGAGCCCCCTGCTGGGTAGGGACTGTCTCTCTATGTTGCCAACTTGGACTTCCCAAGCGCTTAGTACAGCGCTCTGCACACAGTAAGCGCTCAATAAATACGATTGATTGATTAACCCCCCTCCATAGTAACCCCCCTCCATCCCCCCCATCTTACCTCCTTCCCTTCCCCACAGCACCTGTACCTATGCACACATGTTTGTACATATTTTTTACTCTATTTATTTTACTTGTACAGATCTATTCTATTTATTTTATTTTGTTAGTCTGTTTGGTTTTGTTCTCCGTCTCCCCCTTTTAGACTGTGGGCCCACTGTTGGGTAGGGACTGTCTCTGTATGTTGCCAATTTGTACTTCCCAAGCGCTTAGTACAGTGCTCTGCACATAGTAAGCGCTCAATAAATACGATTGATGATGATGATGTTGTAGGGTAGGGCCCGTCTTTGTGTGTTGCCAACGTGTACTTCCCAAGCGCTTGGTACAGTGCGCTGCACACGGTAAGCGCTCAATAAATACGATTGATTGCTTGATGAATAAATGCCATCATTATGATGATGATGATGATGATGATGAGGGTCCCAAAGGGCGGTTGCCGTGGGTTACCTGGGCTGAAGGAGGGGGCCCTCCTGCCGACGGAGGGCAGGGTCCTGTTGAGCCCCAGGATGCGGTCCAGGTGGAAGGCGAACACCTCGCTCATGTCCAGGGGCTGCTTGAACAGGGCGCAGGGGCCTCGGCCCGGGCCGCAGGGGGGTCCGGGGGGGGCTACTGTTGTTGCTCCTCCTCCTCCCGGGGCTACTGTTGGGGCTCCCCCGGCCCAGCTGGTCCAGGGGGGCGTCGGCCAGCCAGCGCAGCCCGCCCACGTCGGCGCCGCTCAGCCACGAGGGGGCGCGCCCGCTGGCCAGCCGGATCCCGCTCTCGCGCGGGCCCCGCGCCGGCCTCCAGGGGGCGCCCGTCAGCCCCACCACCACCGCCCCCCGCCGCTTCTCGCGCCGCTTGGGCCTCACCGTGCCCCGTAGGTTGGCGGGCCGGCGGCGCTGCGCGCGCAGCGTGATGTACACCACGTTGGGGGCCGGCGGCGGCGAGGGGGCGGCCTGCAGGGGGCGCCCCAGGGAGGGCGTCTCGGGCGGGGCCGGCGCGCGGCCCAGCAGGTGCAGCAGGCAGCCCACGTACAGCGCGCCTGCGCCGGCCGCCAGCGCCAGGGGCCTCCGGCCCAGGGGCCGCCCCGCGACGCTCATCGCCGCCGCGCGCATGCGCCCATCCCCGACCCGCCTCCACCGGCTCTGAGGGGAATCACTCGGTCGGAGTTGTTGAGCGCTCACGGTGGGCAGAGCACTGTACTGAGCGCTTCGGACGGCCGCCTCCGCCGGCTCCGAGGCGATGTACTGGACGGCCGCCTTCACCACTCCGACGCTTCGCTCGGCGGGCACCTCGGGGTTGGGGGAGGGCGGGAGTCAACTCTGGGAATAAATGGAAAACGGTTAATTCTGAGGGGATGATGATAATAATAATAATAGCATTTATTAAGCGCTTACTACGTGCAAAGCACTGTTCTAAGCGCAGGGGAGGTTACAAGGTGATCAGGTTTTCCCACTTGGGGCTCACAGTCTTCATCCCATAGTAAGCGCTTAGTAAATGCCATTATTATTATTATTATTATCCCCATTTTGCAGATGAGGTAACTGAGGCCCAGAGAAGTTAAGCGACTTGCCCAAAGTCACACAGCTGACGATTGGTGGGGCCGGGATTCGAACGCAGGACCTCTGACTCCAAAGCCCGGGCTCTTTCCACTGAGGGGATGTACTGGACGGCCGCCTCCACCGGCTCCGAGGCGATGTACTGGACGGCCGCCTTCACCACTCCGACGCTTCGCTCGGCGGGCACCTCGGGGTTGGGGGCGGGCGGGAGTCGCCTCTGTCTGAGAAGAAACGGAAAACGGTTAATTCTGAGGGAATAATAATAATAATAATGGCATTTATTAAGCGCTTACTACGTGCAAAGCACTGTTCTAAGCGCTGGGGAGGTTACAAGGTGATCAGGTTTTCCCACATGGGGCTCACAGCCTTAATCCCCATTTTGCAGATGAGGTAACTGAGGCACAGAGAAGTTAAGTGACTTCATCATCATCATCATCATCATCAATCGTATTTATTGAGCGCTTACTATGTGCAGAGCACTGTACTAAGCGCTTGGGAAGTACAAATTGGCAACATATAGAGACAGTCCCTACCCAACAGTGGGCTCACAGTCTAAAAGGGGGAGGCAGGGAACAAAACCAAACATACTAACAAAATAAAATAAATAGGATCGATATGTACAAGTAAAATAAATAAATAAATAGAGTAATAAATATGTACAACCCTATATACATATATACAGGTGCTGTGGGGAAGGGATGGGAGACTTGCCCAAAGTCACACAGCTGACGATTGGTGGGGTCGGGATTCGAATCCAGGACTTCTGACTCCAAAGTCCGGGCTCTTTCCACTGAGGGGGTGTACTGGACGGCCGCCTCCGCCGGCTCCGAGGCGATGTACTGGACGGCCGCCTTCACCACTCCGACGCTTCACTCGGCGGGCACTTCGGGGTTGGGGGCGGACGGGAGTCGCCTCTGTCTGAGCATAAATGGAAAACGGTTAATTCTGAGGGGATAATAATAATAATAATAATGGCATTTATTAAGCGCTTACTACGTGCAAAGCACTGTTCTAAGCGCTGGGGAGGTTACAAGGTGATCAGGTTTTCCCACATGGGGCTCACAGTCTTCAACCCCATTTTACAGATGAGGTAACTGAGGCACAGAGAAGTTAAGTGACTTGCCCAAAGTCACACAGCTGACAATTGGTGGAGCCGGGATTCAAACCCAGGACCTCTGACTCCAAAGCCCAGGCTCTTCCCACTGAGGGGATGTACTGGACGGCCGCCTTCACCACTCCGACGCTTCACTCGGCGGGCACTTCAGGGTTGGGGGCGGGCGGGAGTCGCCTCTGTCTGAGAATAAATGGAAAACGGTTAATTCTGAGGGAATAATAATAATAATGGCATTTATTAAGCGCTTACTATGTGCAAAGCACTGTTCTAAGCGCTGGGGAGGTTACCAGGTGACCAGGTTTTCCCACATGGGGCTCACAGTCTTAATCCCCATTTTACAGATGAGGTAACTGAGGCCCAGAGAAGTTAAGCGACTTGCCCAAAGTCACACAGCTGACAATTGGTGGAGCCAGGATTCGAACGCAGGACCTCTGACTCCAAAGCCCATGCTCTTTCCACTGAGGGGATGTACTGGACGGCCGCCTTCACCACTCCGACGCTTTCCCCCGCACAACGCTCGGCGGGCACCTCGGGGTTGGGGGCGGGCGGGAGTCGCCTCTGTCTGAGAATAAATGGAAAACGGTTAATTCTGAGGGGATGATAATAATGGCATTTATTAAGCGCTTACTACGTGCAAAGCACTGTTCTAAGCGCTGGGGAGGTTACAAGGTGATCGGGTTTTCCCACATGGGGCTCACAGTCTTCATCCCCATTTTGCAGATGAGGTAACTGAGGCACAGAGAAGTTAAGCGACTTGCCCAAAGTCACACAGCTGACAATTGGTGGAGCCGGGATTCGAACCCAGGACCTCTGACTCCAAAGCCCATGCTCTTTCCACTGAGGGGATCATCATCATCATCAATCGTATTTACTAAGCGCTTACTATGTGCAGAGCACTGTACTAAGCGCTTGGGAAGTACAGGTTGGCAACATATAGAGACAGTCCCTACCCAACAGTGGGCTCACAGTCTAAAAGGGGGAGACAGAGAACAAAACCAAACATATTAACAAAATAAAATAAATAGAATAGAAATGTACAAGTAAAATAAAGGGCTTACTGTTAGGCGCTTACTATATAATAATAATGGTGGTATTTGTTAAGCGCTTACTATGTGCAAAGCACTGTTCCAAGCGCTGGGGAGATTACAAGGTGATAACGTTGTCCTTCGGGCGGGGGGGGGGGGGGGTTACAGTCTTCACCCCCATTTTACAGACGAGGTCAGTGAGGCACAGAGAAGTGAAGTGATAATGCTGTTTGTTAAGCGCTTACTATATAATAATAATGGTGGTATTTGTTAAGCGCTTACTATGTGCAAAGCACTGTTCCAAGCGCTGGGGAGATTACAAGGTGATCAGGTTGTCCTTCGGAGGGGGGTCACAATCTTCACCCCCATTTTACAGATGAGGTCAGTGAGGCACAGAGAAGTGAAGTGATAATGCTGTTTCTTAAGCGCTTACTATATAATAATAATGGTGGTATTTGTTAAGCGCTTACTATGTGCAAAGCACTGTTCCAAGCGCTGGGGAGGTTACAAGGTGATCAGGTTGTCCCACGGGGGGCTCACTGTCTTCACCCCCATTTTACAGATGACGTCAGTGAGGCACAGAGAAGTGAAGTAATAATGGCGTTTGTTAAGCGCTTACTATATAATAACAATAATGGTGGTATTTATGCGCTTACTATGTGAAAAGCACTGTTCTAAGCGCTGGGGAGATTACAAGGTGATCAGGTTGTCCCACGGGGGGCTCACTGTCTTCATCCCCATTTTACAGATGAGGTCACTAAGGCACAGAGAAGTAAGTGACTTGACCCAAGTCACACAGTTGACAGTTGGCGGAGCCGGGATTTGAACCCATGACCACTGACTCCAAAGCCCATGCTCTTTCCACTGAGCCACGCTGCTTCTCTAAATTATTTATTAATTATTTACATATTATATTGATTATAATATAATTTATAATATATTAATATTTATTATTTATTAATTAATAATGGCGTTTGTTATCCCGGCTCTGCCCATTCGTTCATTCACTCAATCGTATTTTTGGAGGGCTTACTGTGTGCACAGCACTGGACTAAGCACTGGGGAAGTACAAGTCGGGAACATAATTGTCAGCTGCGTGACTTTGATCAAGTCATTCGACTTCTCTGGGCCTCAGTGACCTCATCTGTAAAATGGGGATGAAGACTGTGAGCCCCCCGTGGGACAACCTGATCACCTTGTATCCTCCCCAGCGCTTAGAACAGTGTTTGGCACACAGTAAGCGCTTAACAAATGCCATCATTATTATTATTATTAAGCACTTACTATGTGCCAAGCACTGTTCTAAACGCTGGGGGGAAAACAAGGTCATCAGGTTGTCACACGTGGGCAGCGTGGCTCAGTGGCAAGAGCCCGGGCTTGGGAGTCCGAGGTCGTGGGTTCTAATCCCACTCCGCCGCTTGTCAGCTGTGGGACTCTGGGCAAGTCGTTTCACTTCTCTGGGCCTCAGTGACCTCATCTGGAAAATGGGGATGAAGATTGGGAGCCCTCCGTGGGACAACCTGATCACCTTGTACCCTCCCCAGCACTTAGAACAGTGACTTTTTTTATAATGGCATTTATTAAGCACTTACTATGTGCAAAGCACTGTTCTAAGCGCTTCACACATACTAAGCGCTTAACAAACACTATCATCATCATCATCAATCGTATTTATTGAGCGCTATCATTAATCCCCATTTCACAGATGAGGGAACTGAGGCTCAGAGAAGTTAAGTGACTTGCCCAAGGTCACAGCAGACACGTGTGGCGGAGCGGAATTAGAACCCATGACCTCTGACTCCCAAACCCAGGCTCTTTCCACTGAGCCATGCTGCTTCCATTTATTGGGCTCTTACTGTGTGCTAAGCGCTGTACTAAGCGCTTGGGAAGTATAAATCGGCAACAGAGACAGTTCCCACCCAACAATGGGCTCACAGTCTCCGGAGCCCCACGAAGAAGCAGTATCGTCGCTTAACCATTTCATTAGCGACCCCCTCATAATAATAATATTAATGGGATTGTTCAGCGCTTACTATGTGTCAAGCGCTGTTCCAGGTGCCGAGGTAATTAATGAAGAATTAATTCTGTGTGACTTTGGACAAATTACTTAACTTCTCTGGGCCTCAGTTCTCTCATCTGTAAAATGGGGATGAAAACTGTGAGCCCCCGGTGAGACAACCTGATCACCTTGTAACCTCCCGAGTGCTTAGAACATTGATTTGCACATAGTACGCGCTTAATAAATGCCATCATTATTATTATAAGAAGCAGAGTGGCTCAGTGACAAGAGCCCGGGCTTGGGAGTCAGAGCTCGTGGGTTCGAATCCCGACTTTGCCCCTTATCAGCTGCGTGACTTTGGGCAAGTCATTTCACTTCTCTCGGCCTCAGTTCCCTCGTCTGGAAAATGGGGGTGAAGACTGTGAGCCCCATGTGGGACAACCTACCCCAGCGCTTAGAACAGCACTGGCACATAGTAAGCGCTTAACAAATAGTATAATTATTATCAATCAATCAATTGTATTTATTGAGCGCTTACTGTGTGCAGAGCACTGTACTAAGCGCTTGGGAAGTACAAGTGGCAACATATAGAGACAGTCCCTACCCAACAGTGGGCTCACAGTCTAAAAGGGGGAGACAGAGAACAAAACCAAACATACTAACAAAATAAAACAAATAGAATAGATATGTACAAGTAAAATAAATAAATAAATAAATAGAGTAATAAATATGTACAAACATATATACATATTATTTTACAAGGTCATCAGGTTGTCCCATGTGAGCCCCCATTTCATCCCCATTTGACGGATGAGGTCACTGAGGGGCAGAGAAGTGAAGTGACTTGCCCAAGGTCACCCAGCACATGCGTGGTGGAGTCAGGATTAGAACCTACGCTCTGACTCCCAATAATTATTGGGAGTATGTTGGGTAGGGACCGTCACTATTTGTTGCCGAGTTGCACTTCTCAAGCGCTTAGCACAGTGCTCTGCACACATTAGGTGCTCAATAAATACGAATGAATAATAATTTATTAATAATAATAATGGTATTTGTTAACCACTTACTATGGGCCACGCACCGTTCTAAGCATTGAGCACTTTTCTAAGCCACGCTGGTCAACTGCGGTATTTGTTATTTGCTTACTATGGGCCAAGCACTGTTCTAAGCGCTGGGGTAGATACAAGGTAATCAGGTTGTCCCACGTGGGGCTCACAGTCTTCATCCCCACTTTACAGATGAGGGCACTGAGGCACAGAGAAGTTACGTGACTTGCCCAAGGTCACACAAGCAGACAAGTAGAGATCAGTCTCTATAAATAAACTAAGAGCTGAAAACTGCAGGTGAGGCGAGCAAGAGTCAGCAAAAAAAGCCTCACAATAGTAAGCGCTTATCATGTGCTATTATTCATTCGCTCATGAGTGATTATTGAGTGCTGTTTAGAGCAATGTACTAAGCGCTTGGGAAACTGCAATACGGCAATAAGGAGAGACAATCCCTGCCCACAACGAGCTCACAGTCTAGAGGCGTGGGGCAGGGGAGAGACAGACATCAGTACAAGTAAACAGGCATCAATATAAATAAATAAAATTACAGATACATGAAGAAGTGTTGTGGGGTGGAGAGAGGGGAGAAGAGCACTTACTATGTGCAGAGCACTGTATTAAGAGCTTGGGAGAGTATGACAGGGACTGACTGTCCAAGCTGATGATATTCTGTCTACCCCAGCGTTTAGTACAGTGTCTGGCATCTAGTAAGCGCTTAACAAAATCCACACATTAGTATCAGCGTCCAGTTTCAACGGAGAAGCTTAAAGAGTGTTGAAAATTAGAGAATGTGAGTTACCATTTGAAAGCCAAAGAAATAATTCTAGGACCAGCGGAGAAACATTAACATGTGACAAAATCGGATGTTTCTCTTTTTAGGTTCAAAAATTATATGAGGCGAGAAAGAGTCAGAGTGGCATCGAGGCACTATATCTATCTATCTATATCTATCTACAGTAGATATAGATAGATATATATCAATCAATCAATCAATCAATCGTATTTATTGAGCGCTTACTATGTGCAGAGCACTGTACTAAGCGCTTGGGAAGTACAAATTGGCAACACATAGAGACAGTCCCTACCCAACAGTGGGCTCACAGTCTAAAAGGGGGAGACAGAGAACAGAACCAAACATACCAACAAAATAAAATAAATAGGATAGAAATGTGCAAGTAAGATAAATAAATAAATAAATAGAGTAATAAATGTGTACAACCATATTAGATATAGATATAAATATTGTGTCACATTTAGTTTGGGAACACAACATTAACTAGTTTGGTAGCTGCCCCAAGCGTGACTATATAAATTATTTCAGAATTATGTTCTGCTGGTCCCCCGCTAAAGGTTATCATCTTTAGCAATCCAAGTACTTCATTAGGCTGTTCAACGATCTGTCCTCTGGAAGAAGTTAATTTTCCCAGGCATGCCCCTCCAAAAAAATACTTTTTATTCCCCTTGTTTCCTCCAAAGTCAGCTGGAAGAAAATGCAATGAACACTGGCCTCAGTTTTCTGGAAATATTAGAAAAAGTGAGAAGCAATATTAGAAAAAATGACGCAATATCAGAAAAAGTGAGAAGCAACCTTACCTATGCTGCTGGTCCCACGCTTTGCTCTGGGAAGAGTGCGAGTCTTGACACTAATGCACAGAATTCAGTAAAGGCTGAAGTATGCAAGCAGCCCACGTTTCAGGGTCAAGTATGCTCCACATTTCAAACATTTTTCAGCACAGTTCAGATGCCTTTTTGTAACCTCGCTCACTGAAGAGAGGATCGGTTTCCCGTGAAATGGTTGTAGATAAACTCGTATGAACCTTGTGTCACTTAAAAAAAAAAAAGACAAAACTTCTATTTTAATTGCGAAACCAAAAAAGCTCCCAAGTTTGTACTGTGCGTTCCGCCCATTTCTAACAGCTGCGCGCCCTCTAGTGTCCCGCAGGCCGATAAAGCTCATAAAAATCACAATATTCTGGAGTTGACAGGCTCAAAATCGTTGGCTTTTGGGTTCGAAAACACTAGTAAGATAAATAAGTGATGAGTTGAGAAATGCCATCTCTCTTCCCTCGGAGGCATATTCACTTGCTTATGTAGAAAAGAGTTAAAGCATGCCAAGACTCACCTCAGAGAACCGGCCTTCTCACCATAAAGCAGAGAGAAATAAAAACCTATTTCTCTAGCCCAGAAGGAAAGGAGAGATACCTAAAATGAAGGAGGGAAAGAATACTAAGAATAAGAGGATAAATAATAAAGCAGATGGAAAGGTGTACCTTGGGGAGGGCCGGGGGAGAAACGGGGCATGTCCTGTCAAACTTCGCAGCCATTTAATCAATCAATCGTATTTATTGAGCGCTTACTGTGTGCAGAGCACTGTACTAAGTGCTTGGGAAGTACAAGTTGGCAACATATAGAGACGGTCCCTACCCAACAGTGGGCTCACAGTCTAAAAGGACTTTAGAGGAAGAAGTTGTGGTATCTTTGATTTTAAAGATACTTTAGGCAACTAACTAGCTAGTCGACTGATGGAAGTCAGAAGTCAGCAGCCTCATTAGCACCGAGTGCTTCTGCAGGAAAAAGCAGTAGTTCGGGGTGCCGCAAGAGCAGAAACGCAAAACGTGGAGAGGAAGACCAGGATAATTTGGAGAGAGTGAGAGGCAAAATAGGGGTTGTCAGAGTGCCCCCAGAATCAATCAATCAGAATGTACCTCACATGCCACTAATTAGCCCCAGAGCCATGGAAACCAAGAAAGAACCCTTCACTGATTGAGATAATTGAAGGGTTCTGCACTGAGGCGGGGGAATGTACCAGGTGACCGTGAAACCTCTTTTTCCTTATTTTTTAATGGTTCTGTGAAAAAGAGAAATGGAAATTGAAAAGAAAAGGAACTGGGAAAGAAGATGTGGGAGGAAAGTGTAAGGAAATGGAGAGAACGAAGACTAACACATGGAGAAGCAATGTGGCCTAGTGGAAAAAGGATGGGGCCTGAATGTCAGAGGACCTGAGTTCTAATCCCATTCCACCATTTGCCTTCTGCGTGACCTTGAGCAAGTCACTTAACTTCTCTTTGCCTCGTTTCCCTCATCTGCACAATGGGAATTCAATACCAGTTCTCCCTCCTACATAGACTCTGAGCCCCAGTGGGACTTGATCATCTTGTATATACTCCCAGCATTTAGTACAGTGCTTGGCACACAGTAAGCACATAACAAATATCACAGTAATTAATACATTGGCTCAATTCTTACAGACAGGTCATTTGATTTTATTTATTCCACCCAGAAAAGAGGGATTGGAAAGAATTAGGAAAAAGAAAAAAACTTGAAAGCGTGCTCTTTTCCAAGTGGAGAAATTCCAGTGTGAAACTCATTTTAGTTCACTTGAAGTCTAAACCGCTTAAAGTCAAACCCTTTCTCTTCATCTAGATTCCCAGCCAGATAAGTGTAGGGAAGGATGAACTCCACTTTCAACAGTGTCGTTTAATTGACTGTACACTTACAGTATTTGGCTGTGTATTCAGCTACATTTTGTGAGAATTTGGGCTTTGAATCAATTCCATTTTACGCTTCTTCAGCTGTAAAAATCGCTCACATGAAAATTACTTTTTAAAGAAGAGATCAGTTGGTTCAGTTCTCTTTTTGTGCCAGGAGAGTATTAGCTATGCACTTGTGGGCAATCAGAAAGTTGGACTCTTTGTCACAGCTCTTTATAATGTGTATCCTTTCCTTGGGGCAGCACTATGATGTCAGGACAATAGCACCATGTCCCAGAACTGCCTGATGGAAGTCAGGAGACTTGTTTGATTGAGTTGTCTTAAAGCAAAAATAGTGCAGACAGCTGTGGTAATGGAGGACATTGAATCTGCTAATCAGCAGGACTTGTACAACTATACCTTAGTGGCCTTGCTTCCTTCTCCCCAAACACATTCTGGGTCCCAGCCACTCACTAGGGACCTCTGGAAATGCTGCACTTCTGAGCAAGAGGACGGTAGTCTTTTTCCTCATCCCCTTCCTTAGAAAAGCCAGAATGCTTTTCGAACAGCCAACTCTCCACCACATCCCTCACTGCCCTCTCCATCTCAGTGAGAAAATAAGGTTGACTGGGTGTTTACTTTTCCTTGTATTTAAGTGCTGAAGGAAAATATGGATTGTTTCCAGGCCTCTGGGCAGCCAGAAGGGAGCCAACCCCAAAATATTGTTTCTGAAAAGGACGTTGTCATCCACTAAAGCAGGGTTCATTCAAACCCTACTGTATTATGTGTGACTCCCTACTCCTCCCCTTTTGAAAAAGAATCTCCAATTCTGCTAACTCTAGGGAGACATGACCAAGTTATCCAATCTTTCTCCTTTAAAGGATCAAGTCACCTGGTTTCTCCTAGGAGAATGAATAGATATTTATTTATAAACCATAAATCTAGAGTACAGTGTTTGACAAACATATCCTTGGTTGCTTCTTTGGCAAAAGTGGAAAATCAAGTAATTATCTAATGACTTCCGGATAATTGCTTCAACTCTCCACTTCATTGCATCCATGGAGATGAGGCCTCTCTGATGCCATCATTTTCGTGTTCCTTTTCATTAGGAAATGCAGTCTACTGATATCTTTCTGACCAGGGGATTTCAGTGCCACAGGAAGGGTGCAGAGTGTCATCATTGCCTTGGAGTAATTTGGAGTTGTATGCTTTGGGGATTCAAGTCTCTCCTTTGAAAGGAATGAAGGCTTTAAGAGCTACTGAACTCATTCAGGTTTGAGGGAACCATTTAGTACAGTACTGAACCTACTCCACACTGCCAACCTCCCCCACCATCAAGTATTTACTGAGATTCTCCTAGGGCCTTGTCCTGCACTGATCCAGTGTGTGCTAGTTTGTTGGCTAAAATATCATACAGCTCTGGAGAGCTTCCCCACATTTTAACAGCTTAGTCTTCAAATCCCAGGTTGGAAGTGAATTAAAGGGTGTAGGAATTTTAGTTCATCTTCACTTGGCAAAGTACAGCTCGTCTTTCCTTGAGGAGAAAGAAAAAAGTTAGAGAGAAAATGTCTTTGCCCTCAGATAGTTCTTGCAAAGAACACTCAGTCAGTAATATAGAAATCAGAAGCAGATGGACTGCTTTTTCCCCTGAAAAACACAAGTGTTTGAAAATGAAAGGAAAATGGGCTTGGCAAAATGTCTTTTAGAGTTTAGTGACCAAAAAACATTTTGAAAACATTTTGAAGAATCTTGATTACATGAAACAAGGCCAAGTTTGCTCGTACTTTTCATTTTAAAAAAATGTATCTGTGATTTCTCTGGAAAGGTCCAGCGGACCAAGATTATAAATGAACACATCAAAGGGTCTTTCTCCTCCTTCATTCCAACTCACTTTTCTGCTAAGCCAACCCTCTTAGAGAACTCAAGTAGAAACCAGGAACTCAAGAGTTCAAATCCCAGACCCATCCTGCATTCAAAGCTGGGACAGGTATTTAACCTACTCAGTCCTTCAGCTTCTTTAAAATACCACAGAATTAAATGGATCAGAGCCCAGTTGAGGGTTAATGATTATCCAGTGAATTTGAGAAATACAAACTATAGATTTATTTTTGCTTGACCTGCATATTGGCTACCTCATCAATCAGTCCCCTAACTTACCATGCCCATAAGGAAGAGGAAAAAAGTTCCTGCTGGCACATACTGACCTTTTCTATGCTGCTTCTCCTCACCATATAATAATGATGGCATTTGTTAAGCGCTTACTATTTGCAAAGCACTGTTCTAAGCGCTGGGGAGGATACAAGGTGAACAGGTTGTCCCACGTGGGGCTCACAGTCTTAATCCCCATTTTACAGATGAGGTAACTGAGGCACAGAGAAGTTAAGTGACTTGGCCAAAGTCACACAGCTGACAAGCGGCATATATTGTAGTATTCCGTATATTCCTGTGCCAGCAGAAATTTTTTCCTCTCCCGTTTCAATAATAGATTAAGATGTGTTTCTGTTAACCCTATTCTTCAGATGGGAAAAGAAAGGTCAAGATTATAGAGTTGGGTTTGAATATCAGAGACTCAATAACGAAGCCAAGATTAAGGCTCCGAGGTTTCGCTCCACTTAATACATTTATTGCACATACTCCCATTGGGTTTTTCTTCAAAGGTATTCTCTGTGGAAAAGGCAGACTTTGAACTTTATTTAAAATGGAAGGATTCCAAGAAGCTGATTAAATGGCCTCCAACTTATCTCTCAGCTATCGTCTCAGTTGTATAAATTGGACATTTATAAGGAAGGGACTGGTTTAAGGGATTGTTTTTGTTTCTTCGGCTTGGAATGTCATCAGAGATGTAATATGCCATACTTTGATGGTTTATGTCTGAGCATTCTTAATCAAGTTTGCTGCAATACCTGAAGTTGTTAAATCTCTGAAGAAGGTCCATCTGGAGCCTCACACACTCTTCATGAAATGTTTCTCTCTGACATGAATTGATTACATGTTAGCTTGGGCTTTGTGTTGGATTTCTCTGTTATTCTACTTGCACAAGGCCTGCCACGGTGACAGTAGGCCAAAAAAAGTCCCAAAAGCACAAAATAGATAGGAGGGGGATAGAAAGGGAGGAAGATTGCCTGCTGCCGCAGCTCTACCATCCAGTAGGTGTAGTCCCCAGACCAACCCAGGATCTGTGGGCTTCCTGTTGTCCTTTCTGGCCTGCAGGAAGAGTCTGAGCAGCTCCCGTCCCCCCACTCAGCTCCTGAACAACTTCCACTTGGTCTATAGCCACTGCAAACTCTTCAGTCACTAAATAGTAACCCTATAAAAGTTGTAAAGATCCGCTCTTGGTTCCTGGGATGCCTCACTCCTGACCCAGACTTCAGTAGAGTTCAGACCTTAGGTCTAGCCCAGTTGATTGATCAGTGGAATTTAACAAGTGCTGACTGTACGCAGAACCCTGCTCTAAGCGCTTTGGCAAGTATTAGAGAAAGTAGATATAATCCCTGTTCTCAAGGAGCTCACCACTTGGTGGGGAGATGAAACAGTGTGGCTCAGTGGCAAGAGCACAGGCTTGGGATTCAGAGGTCATGGGTTCTAATCCCGGCTCCACTCCATGTCTGCTGTGTGACCTTGGGCAAGTCACTTAACTTCTCTGAGCCTCAGTTACCTCATCCGTAAAATGGAGATTAAGACTGTGAGCTCCATGTGGGACAACCTGATCACCTTGTATCCCCCCCGCCAGTGCTTAGAACAGTGCTTTGCGCATAGTAAGTGCTTAACAAATGTCATCATCATTATTATGAAAGATCAATCAAGGCAGGCCTCCCGGAGGAGGCATGATTTTAATAGAGCCTTGAAGATGGGGAGAGTGGAGTCTGTCAAATATGAAGGAGGAGGGTGTTCCTGCCTGGAGGGAGGATGTGGGCAAGAGGTTGATGGGGAGAGAGATCCAATTAAAAGTCCGATTTCATTTTGAGCGGTACTTGGTTTTACGAGCTATCCCTGGCTTACCGGAACTCCGGAGGCTATAACTCATAGGCAACAGAGAGAAAATGGGCGTTGGGGAAGATGAAGGAAAAGGGGGCTAGCATTAGGAAGGAGCACGCCTAATTAATTCCCCCTTAAACTTCTACCTGACAATACCATTTCCTTCCTGTAGACTGAGGGTTGGAAGAGAAAAAAGGATTGTGTTTTGTGGCCCTGTTTGACCTGAGGGACATAATTTTGATTAGCAAAATGGCAGGTTTCAGTCCAGTGGGTGTCTTTGAGGGAATCTCTTCCTATTATCTGTCAACTCCTTTCTCCCTAAGGGGCGCTTCAGGTGCAAAAATATTCTCTCTTCACCTATTTGTTCAATTTTCTGGCAGGTAGTGAGGTTTTATACGAATTGTGCCCAGGGTCATTCACTGGCTTCCTTACCTCCTGGATATTTTTAGAGCTGCCATCAATGCCAGGTTTGATTGCTACTCCACTTCCTTCCCTGGAGTGAAGCCTAGCCATTGCGAAGTCATTACCTTGGGGACGCGGCTCAATTCCTCCATTACTGTCTCCTGTAAGTGCGGTTTGATGAGGAGGACTAATATGGAAACTCCTACCTGAACTCCAAGGGTTCACGGATACATTAGCTGGAAAAGCTGTTCACCATTACAGTGGGGAAGGCAGGCAGGCTTTTGGAAATTTGGACTCAGTACCTGACAGCTCATCAGAGGAGATAGATTGGATCAGCCTTGTGGAAATAATACCCCTGAGTTAATATGGAAAAATGTTTACCACTTGAAATGACTTAAAAATGCCATATCAATGTGTGGTCATTTCATTTAGTGGGAAATCATTAACTATTTAATTCATCTAGTGGGAAATCATTAATGTGGGGCCAATTCCCCAGGAATTGGGGAATTGGGGTCATGCCCAGACAGCAGCATTGCTGACAGCACCACAACTTGGGCACTGCCTTTGTTACCCACATAGGTAGTACATGGCCTTGTGAGAAAGAGGAGGGTTTGGGAGTCAGGAGACCTGGCTGCTAACTTCAGCTCCGTCACTTGCTTGCTGTGTGATCTTGGGTAAATCGCTTAACCTCTCTGGGCCTTAATTTCCTCATCTGTAAAATGAGAATGAGAGTGTAAGCCCCACATGGGACAGGGACTATGTACAACCTGATTAAGTTGGACCTTTCCCCACACTTAGAACAGTGCTTGGCACATAGTGCTTAACAAATACTATTATTATTATTATTTGGCCTTGTGAAAAAGCATAAGGTTTGGAAGTCAGGAGACCTGGCTGCTATCCTCAGTTCTGCCACTTGCTTGCTGTGTGACTTTGGGCAAATCACTTCACTTCTCCATGCCTCAATTTCCTCGTCCGTAAAATGGAGATTAAATACCTCTTAGACTATGAGTATCATTAACAACGGTGTTTACTGAACGCTCACTCTACACACTGTACTAAGCATTTGGGACAGGAACTGAGCCCAACCTGATTCCTCTCCCCCTCCTCCCCCCCATCCCCCTGCCTTATCTCCTTCCCCTCCCCACAGCACCTGTATATATGTATATATGCTTGTACATATTTATTACTCTATTTATTTATTTTATTTGTACATATTTATGCTTTTTATTTTATTTTTTTAATATGTTTTGTTTTGTTGTCTGTCTCCCCCTTCTAGACTGTGAGCCTGCTGCTGGGTAGGGACCGTCTCTATATGTTGCCAACTTGTACTTCCCAAGCGCTTAGTACAGTGCTCTGCACACAGTAAGTGCTCAATAAATACGATTGAATGAATGAATGAATGAATATTGCATATACCCCAGTGTTAACACAATGCTTGCCACATAGTAAACACTTAACCAATACTACAGTTATCAGTAGTAGTACCATCTGGCAATAGTTCTTCTTTAGGCACTACAGGGTCTATTTATCCTTAAAGAAATGCCCCATGTATTTGGCAGAAAATGAGATCCAGAGTTACACTGAAGAAGAGCATAAGTCACTACTAACATAGCCTACCCTGTGGAATATCCAGTTTAAGAGAATGTGGTACAGACTTTTCTCAGGGGGTGGTAATTTTGTTGCGAGGAACAGCATGCCTAGTGGAAATAACAATAATAATAATAGTGGTATTTGTTAAGTGCTAGCTCTGCTGGGTACTGTACTAAGCACTTGGGTAGATACAAGATAATCAGGTCCCACGTTGGGTTCATAGCCTAAGTAGGAGGGAGAACAGTTATTGACTCTCCATTTCACAGATGAGGGAACTGAGGCACAGATACATTAAATGACCTGCCCCAGGTCACACGGCAGATATGTGCCAGAGCAGGAACCAGAACCCAGGTCCTCTAACTCCCAGACCAGTGTTCTTTCTATTAGGCTACACTGTATGACCCAAGGAGTCAGAGGACCTGGGTCGTATCCTGCTTCTGCCACTTGTCTAGTGTGACCTTGGCCAAGTCAATTAACTTATCTGTGTCTCCCTTTCCTCATCCGTAAAAGGGAGATTCAATAACTGTTCCCCTTCTCTACTTAGACTGTGAATCTCATGTGGGACAGGGACTGGCACTGGCTCTGATTAATTTTCATCTTCCCCAGCACTTAGAAGAGTTCTTGACATGTACGAAGTGCTTAACAAATATAACAATAATAATTCATTATTTAATAATATGTATTGTTAAATAGATATTTATTTGTAGTAATTATAATAATACTTATTATTATTATTATTGATCCCCAGGAAATAAAATACAGTTTTTGGCTATATATCCTTGCATCCTAATAGGAACTCAATTTTGAAGGTCTGAAAATTTTACACAAACTCATACCTAATAAGATTGAACAAAACAAAAATGTTGCAAAATAGGGGGTAGTGTGACTGTAGTGGATGAAAAGTGATGAGAAGCAGCGTTGCCTAGTGGAAAGAGTTTGAGCCTGGGAGTCAGAAGCCTTGGATTCTAATCATAGCTTCTCCACTTGTCTTCTATATGACCTTGGGCAAGTCATTTCACTTCTCTATGTCTCATTTTGCAGATGGGGATTAAAACTGTGAGCTTTTATGTGGAAACAGGACTGTGTCCAACCCGATTATCTTTAGCTCTTTATGTCACCATCGAGTTCTCCCTTCTTCCAGCTCCACCCCTGATGGGGGCAGTTTGCACCTCGTGTAAAACAATGTGCTAACCTTAATGCACTTTGGCATATTGCTTCCTGTGGTTGCAGAAAAACAGGCTCCAGGCAAAGACCAAATAATAATTCATATTGTTTAATTCCTCCTATTTTTAAGGCTACTGATTCACCTAATAAATTCTGCTGTTTATTCCTATGTAAGGGATGCCAGGCTTGCAGCGCACACACACACACATCCCGTCCCCCCCCCCCTCCCCCTCACAGTCTGTACTCTGGAAGTGAGCCAGGCCACACTCCTGCAGTGCCTAGGTGGAGTGCTGAAGGAAAATAGGCCAAGCTAAAGACCCTGGAGTTAACGCAACCCTAGACCTACTTCTTGAGACTAACTCCTTTCAACATTAACTCGACCCCTAATCTACTTCCTAAACTGTCTCAACAAACATGACCCCCGGCCTTCTGCTTATCACATCCTGCCAAGGTGGAAGGATCCCCGATTCAGGGATTGGAGAAGAAAGAAAACTGGAGAAGAAAGGAAATTGGACTGTCATCTCAAATTGCCAAAAAACTGTGCAAACTATATAGATTAGGGCATTCCTGGAGAAGCTC
This sequence comes from Tachyglossus aculeatus, assembly GCF_015852505.1. Classification (NCBI taxonomy): domain Eukaryota; kingdom Metazoa; phylum Chordata; class Mammalia; order Monotremata; family Tachyglossidae; genus Tachyglossus; species Tachyglossus aculeatus. The sequence continues at coordinate 26,661,701 of NC_052077.1, forward strand.
GATGTTATGGTCAACAAGAATAGTATAACAGGAGGGGGGAACGAGACCAAAGTTATTCCTCACCATCATCCAAAGGGAAGCCAGGGAGAGCCCAAGCCCAGGGACCTCTTAGGCGTGGGATGCCCATGTTGCCCCGGCTCATTAAGGACCTGAATAGGGATGAGATTGACCACCTCACGATAGGAAAACTCTATGTCTGGGTTGGGTGGGGTATTGTTGAGTTCTTTGCTATAGCTGAATCTTTGATCTTCTGTTGATGCATGGGGTGGTATATTAAAGTATCTAGTTTCTGACCAAATTGCAGGGATCATTCCCTGGATTTCCCCAACACAGGAACCCTCTAATATAATCTTGGGCACCGAGGGAAGATTTAGGCTGTAAAGCAGCCTGCACAACTGGACAGCGGGGAAAACAGATTCCCTAAGGGCTGCAGACACTGGGCCACAGGCAAATGGAGATACTAATAACAACAACAATTGTGCTATTTGTTAAGCTCTTTTCATATGCCAAGCACTGGACTAAGTGCTGTAGTAGATACAAGGTAATCAGGTCCCACGTGGGACTCGCAGTCTAAGTAGCAGGGGAAATGAATACTGACTCCCCATTCTACAGATGAGGAAACTGAGGCACAAAGAAGTTCCAGAACTATTGTGCTTCTCTCCCAAGTCTCTGTGCTGATCTGAACTGTGGAGCCTGACAGTAGATGCTCAGGGGTAGAGAAGCTTAGGCCTTTAGAATAAAAGTACCAGAGAAGTAGCATGGCTTAGTGGAAAGAGCACGGGCCTGGGCATCAGAAGGGCCAGGGTTAATAAAAATAATTGTGGCATTTTTTAAGTGTTATGTGCCAACCACTGTTCTAAACACTGGGGTAGATACAAGACAGTCAGGTTGGACACCGCCCCTGTCCCACTTGGAGCTCACAGTTTCAATCCCCATTTTACAGATGAGGTAACTGAGGCACACTGGAGTTAGGTGAGTGTCTAAGGTCACCCAGACTGTAAACTCGTTGTGGGCAGGGAGTGTGTCTGTTTATTGTTATATTGTACTCTCCCGAGAGCTTGGTACAGTGCTGTGCTCATAGTAAGCGCTCAATAAATACAACTAAATGAATGAACAGCAGACATGTGGCAGAGCCGGAATTAGAACCCATGTCCTCCAACTCCCAGGCCCATGCTCTTTCCACTAGGCCATGCTGCTTCCTAATCTAATCCCACTTTTGCCACTTGACTACTGTGTGACCTAGGGAAAGTCACTTAACTTCACTTAACCTCATTTGTAAAAGGAGGATTAAGACTATGAGCCCTGTGTAGGACATGGACTGTGTCCAATCTGATTTTCTTGTCCCTTCCCCAGCACTTAGTTCAGTGCCTGACACATAGTAAGCACTTAAAAAATACCAAAAAAAAAAGAAGACACAAAGGGTTCTGTCCCAGTTTGCTTCAGACAAGGACAGGCCTGCCAAAAACTGAATTGTACAGTATAAGACCCTCTAGATTATAAAATTTCTGTGGGAGCAGGGATCACAGTGACAAATCTGTTGTACTCTCTGAAGTGCTTAGGACTGTGCACGGCACACAGTAAGCACTCAATAAATACAATTGATTGATTGATTGATCGATCAGTGGTCACCCTAGCTTCTTGGATCCTTACTCTATTTACAGACATGACTTAGGCTGGAGGGAATGAAGAAAAGATAGAGCTGGTTACCATGGCCCTCAGACAGGATTCAAACAATCCTCCTCAATAAAAAAAGTCTGCAAAAGCCTGAGATGATAAAGCCATATGGTTTGAGGTTTAAGGCATTTGAATGACTGAACTATTTAACATAAAGTAGCTGTGGTATTAATGAACTGGCAGTTAGAATGGAGGATTAAAAGAAAAATCTCTATTAGCATGATTAATTCATCCAGAAACAAGTCTAACTGGCCCAGCTAATAAGGAAGTGCCTGAGAAGGAAACAAAATCTCAACAAGAAGGGGAGTCTGGCACAAGAGCCAAAAATAGCAAGAAGATCACTGCCTCTTAAGCCATAACTTACACAGTAAGCGCTCAATAAATACAATTGAATGAATGAATGAATAACTGGCTCTAGCCAACTAATTGGGAAGTAGGACACTTTTTAGTATACTAGCCAACCTGCTAGGTCAGAGGAGTCTGTGAAAAGCGGGTTTTTTTTGCCAAGTCTTTTGAGCAAAATAAAGTCCCCTTCCTTCAGCAACAGCAACCGAAGTGCCGATTTATTAAACTTCACTGTGTGCAGGACACCACCTGGGGAAAGTACAATGGAAGTAAAACACAACTCTGGCCTCTATCTAATAGGAGGATAATGAATACAAATTGCTCATACACAATAGATTAAAAAGTTAGAGCATAGATACAAGGACAAAAGCAAGAATAGGCAATTAAATGCAGAGATAGGCACTTGAGTCCTCATGTGACTGATGGGTGTGGGCAGTGGCTAAAACAGGGAAGGTCTGGAGTGAGGTTCAGTTAGAAGGTTACCTTGGGAGAAGCAAAGAATGACTGTGAGTCCCATGTGGAATAAGGACTGTGTCTTATCATTATCTTGTACTTTTCCCAGTAATAATAATAATAATTGTGGTATTTATTAGGTGCTTACTATGTGTCAAGCCCTGTTCTAAGTGTTGGAGTAGATACAAGGTACTCATGTTGGACACAGTCCCTGTCACACATGGGTCTCACAGTCTCCATCCCCATTTTACAGATGAGGTAGCTGAGGCACAGAGAAGTGACGAGAAGTGACTTGCCCACGGTTACATAGCGGACATGTGGCAGAGCCGGGATTAGAACCCATATGCTTCTTAGTTCGATACATGGCACACAGTGAGTGCTTATTATGTGCTAAGCACTGTTCTAACAGCTGAGGTAGATATAAGGCAATCAGGTTGCACCAAATGGGGCTCGCAGTCTTAGTCCCCATTTTACAGATGAGGTAACTGAGGCACAGAGAAGTTAAGTCATAGAGGTCATACAGCAGGCAACTGGCAAAGCTGAGATTAGAACCCAGATTCCTTGATTCGCAAGCCCATGCTCTTTACCCTAGGCAACACTGCTGCTTTTTACCAATAAGTCAATCAATCATATTCACTGAGCATTTACTCTGTGCAGAACACCACACTAAGCACTTGGGAGACTACAATATAACAGAGTCAGAAGGCACATTTCCTGTCCACAATGAGCTTTGCTTTTTTTATTTAGCCTTTATATATTCCTCTCACCATTTCTGCTCAGCAACAGTCACCCACTTGTACCATCACAGCCAAGAGCTGATTAAGGACAAATTGCTGACAAGTCATTTGTTGCAATCAATCAATCAATCAATTGTATTTATTGAGCGCTTACTGTGTGCAGAGCACTGTATTAAGCGCTTGGGAAGTACAAGTTGGCAACATATAGAGACAGTCCCTACCCAACAGTGGGCTCACAGTCTAAAAGGGGGAGACAGAGAACAAAACCAAACATACTAACAAAATAAAATAAAAAGAATAGAGACACTGCTTGCAGAGACAAGCGGTGTGGCTTAGTGAAAAGAGCCCCAGCTTGGGAGTCAGAGGTTGTGCGTTCTAATCCCAGCTCCACCACTCGTCTGCTGTATGACCTTGGGCAAGCCGCTTAACTTCTCTGTGCCTCAGATACCTCATCTGTAAAATGGGGATGAAGACTGTGAGTCCCAGGGGGGACAACTTCATTACCTTGAATCTACCCCAGTGCTTAGAACAGTGCTTGGCTCATAGTAAGCGCTTAAAAAATATCATCACTAATTTCTCTAGACTGTGAGCCCGTTGTTGGGCAGGGATTGTCTCTATTTGCTGCTGAATCGTACTTTCCAAGCGCCTAGTACACAGTACGCGCTCAGTAAATACGATTGAGTGAAACTGTGACATCACAAAAATGCTTGCTGACTAGCACCTAAAATCAGGCCTGCTGTGTGGGAGGGGACAGGGTGGGGGCCTGAGTATTGACAGGGGAATCTCTGAGCTGGGATTTGCACCGTACAAATGATATCCTGCGACTTTAGGACCTTCCCCAGGATCGTGTCTGTCTCCGGGGTCACAGCAGAGTGAAAGGCCTTGAGTGATCAACCAGAAGTTGAGCAGTTAAGACGACTCTGATCGGTTTTAGTGCGATCGCCCTGGAGCTGAGCTGCTGCAGAGGCAGAGAGAAGGAGGGAGAAAGGAAGAAAAGAAAAAGGAGAGAGGGAGGGAGCAGTAGTAGCAGGGTGATCACATGAGTGTCACAAGGGGAAGGAGGTAGAGGAAGCACCCGACCAGGAAGGACCCGCAGAGACAGCGGTTCTGTAAGTAAAGGACCAAAAAACTAAACGCTTTGCAACTGGGGCAGAGGGAAAAGGCAGGGATGAAAGCCCTCTCGGGGAAAAACAAAACAAACAGCTCAAAGATTAGCACAATCCTGGCAGAAAGCAAAATATATATATATATATATATATATATATATATATATGGTGAAATGTGTTTGTTTCAGCAGTAAGCCTGCAGGAGATGGAGAGGTATCAATGAATCTGAAAGTACAAGGGGAGGCTGGTTAAAATGAAAGCAGTGGCGGTTTGTTTTGTTTTTTGTTTTTATCCAAAAGAGTAAAGAGAAATGCTGAAACAGCCACTTGGAAGTTTTGCCAGCAGGGAAAAAAAATTCAAACTCAGTAGATGTTAATAAATACACCCGAGCGCAAGTGGCATGGCAAGAAAATAACAGTGGCATAAAGCTTACGTTTAATGAGTGATGCGTGAAGCCCCTTCAAACCTGTGACCACGTCAGTACCGAATATCGGAATATTGGGAATATCAAAATATTGTACCAAGAATTCTTTTGAAAAGTATGGTACAAGATAAAGGCCAGTAAATATTAATCTTTTTAATCAAAACTCCAAATTTATATGATATATATTAATAACAACAATGGTATTTGTTAAGTACTTACTATGTGCCAAGCACTGTACTAAGCGCCAGGGTAGATACAAGGTAGTCAGGTTGTGTGGCTCACAGTTTTAATCCCCATTTTACAGAAGTAACTGAGGCACAGAGAAGTTAAGCAACTTGCCCAAAGAGATACAGCAGACAAGTGGCTGGAAACCATCCCTATCTGATTTAAAAACTGACCAGATAGGGACTTATTTTTTTCTTGGGAGTGACATCAGTTCTCTTGGTGTTCCATATTGAAATTAGCTGACATCATAATCCTTTTCATTACTGGATAAGAACTCTGGGCAAGGTTGCTATCCTTTTTTAAAATGGTATTTGTTGAGCACTTACTATGTGCTAGGCACTGTTCTAAGCGCTGGTATAGATACAAGGTAAGCAGGTTGGACATAGTCCATGTCTCATATGGGGCTTACAGTCGTAATCCCCATTTTACAGATGAGGTAACTGAGATACAGAGAAGTTAAGTGACTTGCCCAAGGTCACACATAGACAAGTGGTGGAATCAGGATTATTATTAATAATAATAATAATATTAATGACATTTGTTAAGTGCTGTGTGCCAAGCACTGTCCTAAGCACTAGAACCCAGGTTCTTCTGACTCCCAAGCCTGTGCTCTACTAAATGGGCCACACTGCTTCTATTCATTGCAGATACGAACTATAAATTAAATATGATATTCTTATTTTTAACTTATTATCTAGGTGAAGTGTGGGAATACTTCATATTTCAGATGAATCTGACTTCCATCCCTGAGAAACATTTTGAATGATCTTTTGGGGTTTTACGTCAATATACTGCAGTCTGTGTATTTGTGGCCTTCAGATCTCATTAAAACTTATGAATTGAGCCTATTAGTCAAAATAGTTGCCCCCCCCCCCCATGTTCTGAATGGAGTCATATCTAACTAGAAAGGCAAAAGTATGAAAAACGGAGGTGTGAGTCATTCAAGGAGAAAGACTATCACCAATCTGTAATTATCACTATACCATGTGTCCCAAACCCTGTGATTAAGAGCCTGCCTTCCATCCTTGATAGCAACTGCCCTTTTAATCCTTTATTAGCTAATAATAATAATGGTATTAAGTGCTTACTATGTGCCGAGCACTCTTCTAAGCACTAGGGTGCTTAGCACAAGGATCAGGTTATCCCATGTGGGGTTCACAGTCTTAATCCCCATTTTACAGTTGAGGTAACTGAGGCACAGAGAAGTTAAGTGACTTGCCCAAAGTCACACAGCGGATAAGCGGTGGAACTGGGATTTGAACCCATGACCCATGACTCCCAAGCCCAGGCTCTTTCCACTTAACCATGCTGCTTAAAGTCTCCCCAGAATTCCACCTGTTCAGTGAGGTGGTTCAGAGGCTCAGTTAGTTCAGGGGCTCATGTGGCAATAGGAGGCAAGGTCTAAAGCAATGATTATTCCTTAAAGGAACACGACTTTGATAGCGTACATTGGATTTCTAGAGAGCATTATCTTATCTAAAGCCTTAATCCCTGGTCATTTGTCCTTATTTTCATCTAAATGATTCCTAGAACTCAGTACCGAATTACAAATAGAACTAACTGGGTCATTACAGAGTCAGAGGACATGGGTTCTAATTCCGGTTCTGCTCCATGTCTGCTGTGTGACCTTGGGTAAGTCACTTAACTTATTTGTGCCTCAGTTCCCTCATCTGCAAAATGGGGATTCACTACCTGTTCTCCCTCATTCTTAGACTGTGAGCCCCATGTGGGACCTGATTATCTTGTAGCTACTCCAATGCTTAGTACAGTGCTTGGTGCATAGTAAGCAATTAACGAATACCATGATTATTATTATTACTGCTATCATTTGTCCTCAAACCACCCCTCCTCATCTACTCATTATTATCCGTATATTTAATATGTGTCAAGCACTGTTCTAAGCACTGGAGTAGAACAAGTTAATTAGGTCAGACAGAGTCCCTCTCTCACATGGGACTCACAGTCCAAATAGGAAGGAGAGCAAGGATTGAATCCCCATTTTACAGATGAGGAAACTGAGGCACAGAGAAATTAAGAGACTTGCCCAAGGTCACTCAGCAGGCAACTGGCAGAGCTGGGTTAGAACCCAGGTCCTTTGACTCTCAGGCCTGTGCTTTTTCTACTTGGCCACCCTGCTTCTCTTGTGCTACTTCAAAAATAATAATAATAATAGTGTGGAGAGGGGTGGTGTGAGGATAAACCCCTGTAGTGATCCAGTTAGTCATGTTTATATCATTATTGTTGTAATATGTGTTAAGTGCTTACTGTGTGCCAAGCAGTGTACTAATTGCTGTGGTAAAATACAAAATAAGCAGATTAGACCGTCTCTGTTCCAGTTGGGGGGCAGAGGGAGATCAGGTATCTTATCTCCCTGAGGAATTTGAGGCCCATAGACATGAATTAACTTTCCAAGGTCACACAGCAGGTAGTCGATGGAGCCAAGATTAGAACCCAGGTCCCCTGACTCATTCCGCTAAGCCACACTGCTTTTCTGGGTTTGTTGTGTTTTTTTTTTTTTTTGCTGTGGCAACTTTTGGGACTTAAAAATAACCTTGGCAGTAATAGGGAGTGAGTGCACTACAGAGCCCAAGATAACTCACCAACACAAGTTCTTTCTGTGCCTTAGTCTGGACCTGCTATAATCTCTTGCAAAAATGCAGTCAGATCTTCGAGGTTCATAGGACCCTGTTCTCCCTAAGAGTGCACCTGATTCTACAGTCAGAGCTCTGTTAGAAAGAATTCCTACATTCAGTAAGCAGAAGCAAGTTCAGGAATAACCACTTCTTGCCCTTTTCTTGCTGCATGCCTGCTTGCCCGGCATACCCAGGGCCCTGGAAGGAACGTGACTGGCAGCGGCTAGCAACTCCAAGTGGCTCTGCCCAAATCACTGGCATTGCCCAAACCACTGGTGCTGCAATCAATTTCTTTGTTCAGTTTCTCAAAGTCTTTGTGTTTGAACCAAGGCTCATCCTTCTATATTGGCAGGAAGCTGCCCTCGCACATATATCACTCTCCTACGTGCGTGGCGTTGACAAAGAAGGGTGGTGTTTCTTGAGGACCCAGAGACAAACTTTTTCTATTAAAGACAAGGGGAAGAGGGAAACATAGGCTTTTGTGTAAGATTTCCCCCTTCCCTGAGGAAATGCTACCATTTTTCTGATGCCGCCCTCAATCCCAAACTATGTAGCTTCTGGGATGAGGCTTCATTGCTGATGACGTTAGCTTTGTGGGAGTGGAATAGAAACATGACTTTAGGTATGCCTGTGGCTCAGCAAGCTTATGTTATCTCATTTTATTGGCAGATCAATCAATCAGTGGTATTTATTGAGTGTTTACTGTGTGCAGAGCACTATACCGAGCCTTTGGGATAATACAATACAGACAGTTAGTAGACATGTTCTCTGCCCACATGGAGCTTATAGCCTAGAGGAATTTTTTTGGCTTTTTGAGGTACAACATGGCCAATGGAAAGAGCACAGGCCTTGAAGTCAGGAGACCTGGGTTTTATTCCCAGCTCTGCTTCTTGATTGCTTTATGGCCTTGGACAAGTCATTTAATTTCTCTAGGCTTCAGTTTCCTTTTCTGTAAAATGGGAATAAAATTACCTGTTCTCTTTTGCCCTTAGAAGGTCAGCCCCATGTAGGTAAGGGACTGTGTCATCCGATTATATTGCATCTATGACAGTGCTTAACATAGTACCTGGCACTTAGTGAGTCCTTAGCAGATACCGCTATTATTATTATTATCCTTTAATTTCCACACTCCTTTTCTGGTCTTTCATTTCAGGAGCTAAGATGACAAGCTTGGAGCCTAGCAGTAACAGTTCCTCTACCAACAGTGGACCGGATCTAAGTATCGGTTTTATCTCCTCTTCTGTAGCTGTCTTCTTGTTTGGATCAAACTTTGTACCAGTTAAGAAATATGATACTGGTGATGGTAAATATTCCTCCTTTCTTTCCCCCTAAAGCTACTTTCAGACAGGCATTTTTCATTGGAAAACAAACAGTAATGAAACTTTGTTGTTCCTGCATGACCCCTCGGGAAGGGAATATATAGTTGTCTTCCTTACCCGAGGAAGATGTCACTGATGATGGTAAAATTCACCTACCGGTGCATGTGTGAGACTGAAAAGGCCAATGTGAAACCCACAAAAGAACCCACAACCCTGGGCTACTGTGAACACAAACAGGCTGTTTCTTGTTGTCTCATCTTGTAATTTACTTATTTATATTAATGACCGTCTCTCCCTCTAAACTGTAAGCTTGTTGAGGGCAGGGAATGTATCTATTGTTGTATTCTCCCAAGCGCTTAATACACAGATCTGCACACTGTGCTCAATAAATATGATTGACTGAATGACTGACTGATGTTGCAGCACGTTGTTCTGTTTTAGTTTTGCCTCCTCATCTCCTGTTCCTTATGAAGCTAGTGCTCAAACAGAGCAGTTCCTTTGTTACTGCAGAGGGCCATGTGGGTCTGTCTATGGTCACTGACAACTTTCAACAAGGATACAGCATTTTCTGAGACTTTCTTTTACTGTTCCCTTAAAATGTTGCTTCTTGTTCTCCTTGCTTCAGTCAGTTGTATTTAGTGAGCACCATACTAAGCGCTCAATAAATTCCATTGATTGAGTTTTCCCAATTTCAGCACACCATCCAACAGCTGTATGGGTACCCTGCTATCATTCATTTTCCTTCTATATCTCATCCTAACATTGCTTCATTGCTTCGAAACTGGCTTTTTGTTCCAGAATTTCAGTTGTGATTCTGTTTGGTGTCCTGTCTTGCCAGCGCTGTGGGCAGGGAATATGTTTGGTTATATTGTTACATTGTACTCTCCTAAACGCTTAGTACAGTGCCCTGCACAAAGTAAGCGCTCAATAAATACTATTGACTGTGATAATTGAAGCTGGTGGGATGGCTCAAGGGCTTGAGTGATCTAGAATCAGGGAAGAAAACAGCAAACTTGCCTTCCAAATCTGAGATAGACGTGGAAGGCAGGCCTGCTTTAGGAGGAGGCTTTAAATGAACATCTTGGGGCTCAGGATTTGAGCTACCTCTGAGAGCTGTGGTCTCAGGGCCACTTTGTCTCAGAGGAGAGTGTGCTTTCCCTCATCCAGAACCTTTGGACCCAACTCTACCAGGTGAGAAAATGGCCCGTGGATCTTCTACTCCCACTGTTCCATTTTTTTATGGTATTTTTTAAACACTGACTATGCGCCAGACCCCTCTCAGGGTTGCATCTGGAGAGTTTCCAGTACTTTACCAGTCACGACTTCAGGAGGGAGAGTCAAGCAGAGTCATACCCATTCCATTCCTAGCTCGGGCAGTGGCTAGTGAGTGGAAGGCAATCTGCTACAAGTCAAAACTCACTGTGTTTGGCAGCAGCGGCATGGGAGAGAGTCGAAGGCAGAGACTCATTTACTGTGCGGAAGGAGGCAGTGGTAAACCACTTCTGTATTTTTATCAAGAAAACTCTGTGGATACACTACCAGAATGATTGCAGATGAAAATGAGGCTTCTGAGAGAGATGTGTCTGTGGCGTTGCTATTGGTCGGACACGACTCGACAGCGTAATAATAATAATGATGGCATTTATTAAGCACTTACTATGTGCAAAGCACTGTTCTAAGCTCTAGGGAAGTTATAAGGTGATCAGGTTGTCCCATGGGGGCTCACAGTCTTAATCCCCATTTTACAGATGAGGAAACTGAGGCCCAGAGAAGTGAAGTGACTTGCCCAAAGTCACACAGCTGGCAATTGGCGGAGCCAGGATTTGAACCCATGACCTCCGACTCCAAAGCCCGGGCTCTTTACACTGAGCCATGCTGCTTCTCTAAGCATAAGACAACAACATAAGACAACAACAGCAGTGCACCAGCCACTGTATTAAGCATTGAAGGAGATTCAAGATAATCAAGTTGGACATGGTCCTTGTCCCACAGGGCTCACAGTCTTAATCCCCATTTTACAGATGAGGTAACTGAGGCCCAGAGAAGTTAAGTGAGTTGCCCAATGTCACACAGCAGACAAGTGGTGGATATAGGGTTAGAACCCGTGTCCTTCCAACTCCCAGGCCCGTGCTCTTTCCATTGGGCCATGCTGTTATTTTCTCCCATCAACTCTAGGGATGGGACAAGATATCAAATCCCTAGGGCTCTGGGAAAAGGATTCAAATTCCCAGCCAAGTTTCTCTCTCATGCTGGCAGAGCAAAGAAGGCCCAACAATGTTTATGCAATCAATCAGTAGCTGCGTGACTCAATGGAAACAGCCCGGGGTTGGGAGTCAGAGGTCATGGGATCAAATCCCGGCTCCACCAACTGTCAGCTGTGTGACTTTGGGCAAATCACTTAACTTCTCTGGGCCTCAGTGACCTCATCTGTAAAATAGGGATTAATACTGTGAACCCCCCGTGGGACAACCTGATCACCTTGTAATCTCCCCAGCACTTAGAAAAGTGCTTGGCACCTAGTAAGTGCTTAATAAATGCTATTATTATTACTATTAGAGAAGCAGCATGGCTCAGTGGAAAGAGCACGGGCTTGGGAGTCAGAGGTCATGGGTTCAAATCCCGACTCCGCCAATTGCCAGCTGTGTGACTTTGGGCAAGCCGCTTAACTTCTCTGTGCCTCAGTTACCTCATCTGTAAAATGGGGATTAAGGCTGTGAGCCCCACGTGGGACAACATGATCACCTTGATCACCTTGTGTCTTCCCCAGTGCTTAGAACAGTGCTATGTACATAGTAAGTGCTTAGCAAATGCCATTATTATTATTATTATTAAGCACTTGCTATGTGTGAAACACTGTCCTCAGCATGTGGGAGCACACTAGACTTTAGAGTTAGTAGCCATAATATAGAGTTAGGCACAGTACCTGTCCTCAAGGATTTTATAATCTAGGGGTCACTAGGAGAAAAAAACAACAACAGGAATCTCTCCCTCTCAAGGGAGAGGCATCAGAACCTGGACTGGGGATTTGTGTATGTTCCTATATCCCAAGCCCCAACTGTGCAGTCAATAGTATATTATTGAGTGCTTACTCTGTGTAGAACGCTGTACTAAGTGCCTGCAGAAGTCAAAAGAATCTATACGCTTTCCCTGCCTCACCAAGAATCTTCTAGGCTTCCTCCAAAAGACTGTCAGGATTTAGAAAGTGCAGACCTAAATTGTAACGGACTAACTACTCCTGGCTACTTTTTAGGGTCTGGCTCATCCTTGGTGGTTGGTTGACAGTATTCCCCAGCTGGTTGAGTTTATTTTAACATCTTGCTTTCAATCTGTTTATGTAAGACCATATCCCTCCAGGGGAGTGAACAATGCTGAGCCTAGGACTTTGAAGAGAAAGAATAGACTCAGCCAATTTCAAGTAAATTGAAAAGCTTTCAGCTTTGTTTGGATAATCAGGCAGAGGAAGGACCCAAGGAATCCCTCAGTAGTATTTATTGGACAGGGAACTCTATTAATAGCTTGGGAGAGAACAATGAAAGATCAATCAATAGGATTAGTTAAGTGCTTATTCTGTGCAGGGTGTTGTACTAAACACTTGGGAGAGTAAATGCAACTAAGATGGCAGGCATGTTCCCTGCCCATATTGAACTTAGGACACAGCCCCTGCTTTCGAGGGGCTGCAGAAATAACCTAATGTATGAGGCTACTAAAGGCATGTGACATTAAAATGAATTCTTATTTTGTTTTCAGGAATGTTTCTCCAGTGGATTCTTTGTGCTGCTATCTGGATTGTTGCCCTCGTGGTCAATCTGATCCTGCGATGCCCCAGATTTTGGCCTCTTGCAATGGTTGGGGGTTGTGTTTGGGCTACAGGTAAACTCAGAAGATCAACTACCCTATAGTCAAAGTAGAAGAAAATGAACCCATTTTTTTCCCTGCATAGTGGGGAGAATGGGCTGGTGAAAACCCACGAATTGATTTCCTCCTACTGTTTGAAGGCAACAGAATGTCTTTTGCCCTCTCTGCCCCTTTCTCCTTGGATAACCTGCCTGAAATCAGAACAATGGCAGCCAACACAAGTGTGATTTGCTTGGGGGAGTGCTCGGGCTGTGTACTTCCAGCAGCCCTGTTCATATCACAGTTGCTACCCCTGCAACATTTCTTGAAAGGTGCCACCTCTGACTGAGGGTATTGTGAGCAGGTGGTATGTTAGAGGCAGGCAGGCATACTACTTCTGCAAAGGAATGAATCTAGTTTTGAGGCAGGCTTGAAAACAGAGACCAATCCTGAATGGGATGAACCCCATTAGCCTAGCAAGGCTCTGTACCCAGTTTTATCTAGAACGTTTATCGGGAATTAGGTGATGTTTATCGGACAATATGTTTCTGTTTGGGTATCATGCACCACGGTGTTGGAAGAAGTGATTTGTGTATGTTGATTCTTTGTGCATGCAGCATTGCAACAGCTGAGGTTTCCTTAGCCTGGAATTATACAAAGGCCCAACCCCTTTGGAATAAGGCAGTCTTGTTAATGTGCAGGCAAAACGGAGGGGAGGATTGAATACCTAGCTATCTCTTCAGCTGCACTGGTAGGCAAGGATTAGATCCTGGGGTCGTCTTCAAAAAGGAAAGGCAGCCAGAGTATCTTCCATATGTGCGTACAGTTGTCCTTTTTAATAATAATGATAATAATAATAATAATGGTATTAAGCCCTTACTATGTGCAAAGTACTGTTCTAAGCACTGGGGGAAATACAAGGTGATCAGGTTGTCCCACGTGGGGCTCACAGTCTTAATCCCCATTTTACAGATGAGGGAACTGAGGCACAGAGAAGTTGACTTTCCCAAGGTAACGCAGCTGACAAGTGGCAGAGTTGGGATTAGAACCCACGACCTCTGACTCCCAAGCCTGGGCTCTTGCCACTGAACCACGCTGTTTTTGTCCCTGGTTGTATGGTAATGCTTGTGGTTTGCAGCCCCTGGCACTGTTTTCATTTTTGCCTTTGTCTCACAAACCTCTTGGAGCTTTGGCTTGTGAAGTGCAACTCTTTCCTGATCGCAATGTGCCAACCATCTTTGTCAACCAGCTTTTCACTCTGATGGGGCCTTGTCCAAAGTTACCCTTTTCTACTTAAAACATTTCCTATAACCCCATATTAGTTCACCACACTGTCGCTGTATGGGTATCCAATATATCACCCATCCATCCAACGTGCATCAATGTGAGCATAACTTCAGTGCTAGTGAGTTCATTTCATTTCAGACTTTGGCATTTGTGATCCGGCCTTGCCAGTCTGTTGCCATAGGTGACATTGCTAGATTGCCCAAGGAGCCAAGTGGGGCATTTATAGTGAGTCCAGTTGTCTCATTTAAACCTGCATTCACTGGTGAAATAAGATGAAGAGAAGAGACCAGGGTCTCCAGCTCAAGGAGACAATATGACTTAATTATGGTAATTATTATGGTACTTAAGTGCTTACTATGTGCCAAGGACTGTTCTAAGTACTGGGGTAGATACAAGTTAATCATGTTGGACACAGTCCCTGTCCTACTTATGGTCACACTCCTAATCTCCATTTTACAGATGAAGTAATTGAGGCCCAGAGAAGTTAAGTGATTTACCCAAGGTCACACAGCAGACATGTGACAGAGCTGGGGTTAGAACTCCTAGGCCCGTGCTCTATCCAGTAAGCCAAGCTGCTCTCCGAAATCAAGATCGCTAGGAAGCATAGGGAATTCCAACAAGAGAATCAGAGGGACATTTATGCTTACCTTCGTTCCTTTCCTTCTGAGCCTCTCCGAGTTCTCCGAGTGAACTCACTTGAGATAAATTGGGTCCTGAAAAACAAAGTAGCATTCTCCCTTTCACTTGGTGATTCAGAGCTGAAGTAGAACATTGATTCTCACCCTGATCGGTGATCCTTTCTCTTGTTAAGGCTTTGAATGTCATGTCATTATAATCTTCCTGGCCTCCCCCTTACTGGCAGGTTTATTACAAGCCACAGACCCTATGCACTTCCTATAAAATTCAGGCATTTCATCATTTAGAAACCATATTGCTAGCTCAAGTTCATATAAAATTTATGATCCAAAGATTTTGTCTTTTGTCAAGGAAGCCAAGCGTCCTATTGTCATGTTGGCTTAGTAACCTACTGCTGAATTTATAACAGTTTAAAACCCCTTTCTCAATTATATGTACAAGGAACTCACTGTTAGCTTAAGGAACCCACCCCAGGCTTGGATTGCGCCTCTTAACAAGGTGTAACAGCAGTATGGCCTAGTGGAAAGAGCTTGGGCCTGGAAGTCCGAAGGACCTGGGTTCTAATCCCAACTCTGCTGGCTGTGTGATCTTGGACAAGTCACTTTACTTCTCTGTGCCTCTTTCCTCAACTGTAAAATGGGGATACCCATTCTCCCTCCTATTTAGACTGTGAGCCCCATGCAGGACAGTGACTGCGTCTGACTTAATTAACTAGTACCTATCCCAGTGCTTAGAACAGTGTTTGACATATAGTAAGCATTTAATAGATACCATTTTTTTAAAAAAAAGGGGAGTCCTGAAGAGGAACAGGCTACCAGTTTGTAGTGTTTTTCACTACTGGCAGAAAGCTGCTGCCCCATTATTTTTTCAACTATTTGTAACCTATCTCTTACCACCGAACACCTTCATTTTGGGGTCATGCCACTTGAGGCTCTGACATAGTCCAACAAAATATGGATATTGGGCACCGGTAATTGAGATTGTTGCCTCTTCCCAATAGCATGGGTTGGCAGGGAAATAGCACACCATGGAATTAAGGGCAATTACCTAATCACTCTGCAACCCTCTCCAGCTTCCTAGGATGCTGGACAAATCTAAGCTCCAAGATGGCTGAAGTGCAGATCTTCTCCACTTTCTGTGTTTCCCGCTGTGTGAAAGCCTACATAACATATATT
The DNA here is from genome assembly GCF_015852505.1 of Tachyglossus aculeatus. Lineage (NCBI taxonomy): Eukaryota > Metazoa > Chordata > Mammalia > Monotremata > Tachyglossidae > Tachyglossus > Tachyglossus aculeatus. The sequence goes on from NC_052077.1 coordinate 26,677,549, forward strand.
TTGTTGCTCACTTTTGACCACGGTGGTGGTCCATGGTCTGCTATAGTTCCAGTCAGTCAATAGTACTTAATGAGTGTCTACTGTGTGCAGAGTACTGTACTAAGTGCTTGGGAGAGTACAATATAACAGACGCATTCCCTGCCCACAATGACCTTACAGTCCAGAGGGGAAAACAGGCATTAATATAAATAAATTACAGATAGGTACATAAGTGTTGTGTAGCTGGAGTATGGGGCGATGAATTAATGGAGCAAGTTAAGGTGACGCAGAAGGGAGTTGAAGAAAAGGGAAAGAGAGCTCAGCAGAGTTTTTTTGGATCAGCGGTGTTCAACCATATTATGTCTCTGAATTTTGGTGCTTGACCAAAATCAAGAAGAAGGGAATACTCTTTTTGCTTAATTTATGAGTGACATAATTATTGCTGGTGTCACCTTGAATTATTTGTCAAATTTCAAACTGATTCATCATTTTGCTCATGACATTCTTGTGGATCAGGTATGGAACGTGACTGGCAGGACCCTCACTCTGTGGCAGAATTCAATGAAGTGCTGGAAATAGTGCTGGAAATAGGATTAAAAATTAGGTTTCTTGGCTTGCCACTGCTTAAATTATGTTGTTTCCCCTTTATAGCATAAAAGCAATAATTATTTCAGCATTGGCATTGTCTTCTAAAGGTAGAGTAGGCCCAAGAGTGAATAACATTTATCCAGAATGGCAGAAGAATCTGCTCAGTGCATAATGTCTTGCCTAAGGGCTTTTTCTTTTAGACTTAATTTCACAAGCAAGAATGTATACAGAATGTTTACCCAAGAAATGCAGTTATTAACAAATGAGAAACAGAACCATAATACCAGATGTTGTCCAGGCCCTCTTCTCTGTTTGATTTCTAAATCAAAATGCAACCTCCATTGTAAATTTAATTTCCCATTCCTTCAGGATCACCGAACATTTTCTTTTGTGCTTTTTTACGTTGCAGGGAACATTACAGTCGTCCCGATCGTGAAGACCATTGGCCTAGGGCTTGGACTCTTAATCTGGGGCTCGTTTAACTCGATAACTGGCTGGGCCAGCTCAAGGTAACTCAAGTTCAAGCTGAATAAACCTATATAGCAACTGGATGATAATGCTGCCATTTTTTTCATCATATTGGTACTGAGACTATAAATAATGCGATCATGTTTGTTTCTATCATTTCATTAATCATCACTTTTAATATGCATTGAAATTATGCTTCATTCTTTTCATCGTATTTATTGAGTGCTTACTATGTGCACTGTACTAAGCGCTTGAGAGAGTATAATATAAAAAATGAACAAACACATTCCCTGCCCACAACAAACTCACAGTCTAGAGCTATGTTTCTTCCCACTAGATTGGAAGGTCCTTGAGGGCAGGGTTCATGCCTACTAACTCGGTTGTAATCTTCCAAGCACTTATTACACCACGCAGAGCTCCATGCCCAGTCAGTAAATACTAAAGATTGATTGATTGATCTTTGCCCTAGCACTTATTATGAAGTGAGAATTCTCCCACAGGGAGCTTTATTTTTCACAGGAGAAGTTTCACACTCAACTGTCATTGTTACTTATTAAAATTTAATCATATTGCATCTTTTTTTTTAACCCTGGTTATTGCAGGTTTGGCTGGTTCGGAATGGATCCTGAGGAGGTAGCAAGACCATTTTTAAATTATATTGGAGCTGGACTTTCTGCTTTAAGGTATGCATACAATCATTTCCAGATGGTTAACTGCTGATCTGCCCTTTTTCAGGACCTCAAAGCCTTTAATAATTCCACTATTGTTGGGATGAGTGAATTCACAAAAAAACAAGCAATGAAAAATCAGTTTCATGGAGCTTTTAATAGTCAATGCAGGTCCTGCCTCATGGCTTCAGGAGGATTCTGTTTACACCAAAGCAATTAATGGAATAAATTACTCAAGGCTGTGGTTCTCAAAATGTCTTTTTGGCTTAAGGCATCTCTATGCACCGTTTACAATTACCTTAGGGCCTTACCTTTTAAAAGATGTTTCCAACGTCCTCAGAGGAGATCAGTCAATCAAACATGTTTATTGAGTGCTTACTGTGTGCAGAGCACTGTGCTAAGCTCTTGGGAGAATACAAAATAAGGCACATTTCCTGCCCATAATGATCTTACATTCAAGAAGGACAGACAGACATTAATATAAATAAATAAATTACATATGTGTGTATATATATATATATATACATAAGTGCTGTTGGGGTGGGGGTTGTGGTGAGTAAAGGGAGCAAGTCAGGGTGACACAGAAGGGAATGGGAAAAGAAGAAATGAGGGCTTAGGCAATGTAGCTTAGTGGATAGAGCCCAGCCCTGGGAGTCAGAAGGACCTGGATTCTAATCCTGGCTCCACCATATGTCTGCTGCGTGACCTTGGGCAAGTCACTTAACTTCTCTGGCCTCAGTTATCTGTAAAATGGGGATTAAGACTGTGGGCCCAATGTGGGACAGGGACTGTGTCCAACCTGGTTAAATGATATCTACCCCAGCACTTGGCACATAGCAAGCATTTAACAAGTATTATTATTATTATTATTATTATTATTATTATTATTATTATCTGAGCTTTTCAACCTAGGTCATTTATACACAATTCCCTGCTATAGGCCGGGCAGAGGGAGAGGAGCTAGCCAATTGCCAATTGTCAGCTGTGTGACTTTGGGCAAGTCACTTCACTTCTCTGGGCCTCAGTTCCCTCATCTGTAAAATGGGGATGAAGACTGTGAGCCCCCTGTGGGATAACTGAATCACTTTGTAACCTCCCCAGTGCTTAGAATAGTGCTTTGCACATAGTAAGCACTTAATAAATGCCATTATTATTATTATTATCCATTAATTTGACTGCAGCGTAGTTTATACAAGGTTCAGTCAGTTACTTTGCTGAATTTTTGTTTTCAAAATGCTTTGTGTATACCTTGTCTAAGCCTTGTAATTAATGATTGTGATATTTGTTAGATGCGTACTCTGTGCCAAGCACTGTACTAAGTGCTGAGGTAGGTACAAGATCATCAGGTCCAATTTGGGGTTCGCAGTCTAAGTAGGAGGGAGAACAGGTATTGAATCCCCATTTTGCAGATGCGGTAACTGAGGCTCAGAAAAGTTAAGTTACTTGCCCAAGGTCACACGGCAGGTACGTGGTGGAGCTGGATTTAGAACCCTGGTCTTCTGACTCCTAGGCTCATACTCTTTCCATTAGGCCACACTGCTTCTCTTTATTCATTCCCAATTTGGAAAGGATGCCACCCTAATTAAAAATCATAAGTCCACCTATTTGCAAATTAAATTCTTATTGAAATATTTTTATTTTTCAGTGCTCTCATATTCTTGTTTGTGAAAAGTGATGTTAAGAATGGCCCAAATTCAGTGGACACAACACCATTATTGAGAGAGCCTGTGAGTATGGTGTAGGTTGGTATTTATTCTGAGCCCCTTGGCCTATGAAAAGCAAATTTAGCTAAAGGGACATTTCCATGTGCAGAATGTGCTAGATTTGTATGTGTTTTTCTCTGACGCTCTATCTATATATTGGCGGGGTTCTTGCTTTTGTCACTTTGGAGTAGCCTGTTCAGGAGTCAGCTGTAAGGGAGGGTTGGATTTTTCCCTCAATTCTGTTTGGATATTTTTAACCCAAGTTTTTTTTTTTTTAATTAAAACTGGGAGTACAGAGCTCCTGAGAGCAAGCCTAGCTCTGTGGGCCCTTATGAAGGGTGTCTCTGCAGTCGCAAAACCCTGAACTGCCCTGGGAACATATTGGTTGATCATTCATTCATTCATTCAATCGTATTTATTGAGCGCTTACTGTGTGCAGAGCACTATACGAAGAGCTTGGGAAGTACAAGTCGGCAACCTATAGAGATGATCCCTACCGAACAACGGGCTCACTGTGTAGAAGAGGGAGACAGAAAACAAAACAAAACATGTAGACAGTTGTCAAAATCGTGAGAACAGATACAATTAAAGCTATAATGTGCAGACAAGCTTGCTTTAGCCACAGCTCTACCCAGATCCCAGGTGTGATAGCAGCCAAAAAATACAGAGTGGGCCATTGGGCTTCTTCCCTTTCTCAAAATTTAAAAGCAAAGTTCATGGTTCCAGTGGGTTCATGCTGCCCCTTTTAAACCTGACAGGAAAACTTCAGCTCAACAGAGAATACTGATTATCATCCTTATTGTTATTAATTACATGTGGTAAAGACTCTGTCTCTTAGGAATATGACTGGCAGAGATGAGAGAGTGTGACTGGTCTGTACTACTAGCACTCTACTCAATTCCTCTGCTCCATTTTTGTCTCGATGTCTCAGGATTGGGACTCATCTGCTATCATTCATTCACTCGTATTTATTGAGCACTTACTGTGTGCAGAGCACTGTACTAAGCGCTTGAGAAGTACAAGTCGGCAACATACAGAGACAGTCCCTACCCAACAGTGGAGTCACAGTCTAGAAGGGGGAGACAGACAACAAAACAGAACATGCAGACAGTTGTCAAAATCATCAGAACAAATAGAATTAAAGCTATATGCACAATATCATCATCTAGTGCAAATCACCTCTACTGATTCTACTTTCCCAGGTGCCTCGTACTGTACATGCAGTGAGCCCTAGATACTTACTATTGATTTATTGTGAGTTCTGGGAAAGGTACCAGGATATTAATTCTGAGCCAGGTCCAGATCCACAGGGCATCACAAAACGAAAAAGGGACGGGAAGGGGTTAGGGAAGACTGAAAACAGAGAAAGAAATAACTGGTACAAGAGCAGGAGAATAATGACAGCGATTACAAAATTAAAGCTGTCCTATTGTACTCCCCCAAACGCTTAGTAAAGTGCTTTGCATAGAGTAAGCACTCAGTACGTACCATTGTTTGAATCATTGGGAGAGAGTAGTCTGACCTCCTCACCTTTGCCAGAAGGACCTTCTAAGTTAAACAATTACAGTACTCCTAGAAGGTTTAAATGTTCGTTTCCCAGATAGGCTGAACACTGAGGTAATTTGGCTATGCTTCGTCTGGTAAAGGTACAGTAAATTCACAGACTTTGTGATCAATATTCATGCTGAAGGAGAAATGTCACTTTCCCATCACTGTAGACAGCACCACCATCCTTCCTGTGTCACAAGCCCCTAACCTTGGCATTATCCTTGACTCCTCTCTCTCACTCAACCCACATAGTCAATCTATCACTAAATCCTGTCAGTTAAACCTTCACAACATCACTAAAATCCACTCTTTCCTCTCCTTCTACACTGCTACCGTGTTAATCCAATCCTTATCCTATCCCGCTTTGATTACTTTCTCAGCCTCCTTTCTGACCTCCCTGCCTCCTGTCTCTTCCCATTCCATACTTCACTCTGCTGTCCAGAATATTATTCTACAAAAACACTCAAGCCATGTTTCCCTACTCCTCAGGAACCTCCAGTGGTTGCCCATCCACCTCGGCATCAAACAAAAACTCCTCACCATTGGCTTTAAAGCATTCAATCACTTTGTCCCCTCCTACTTCACCTCACTACTTTCCTACTACAGTCCAGCCCACACACTTCGCTCCTCTAATGTTAATCTTCTCAATGTACCTCGATCTCGTCTCTCTAGCTGCTGACCCAAATCCTGCCTCCAGCCTGGAATGCTCTCCCTCCTCATATCCGACAGACAATTACTCTCTCCATTTTCAAAGGCTTACTAAAGGCACATCACCTCCACGAGGCCTTCCCTAACTAAGCCCTCCTTTCCTTTTCTCCCACTCCCTTCTGTTTCACCATGACTTGATCCCTTTCTTCACCCTCACACCTCAGCCCCCTTGTGTACATATCTGTAAGTTTATTTATATTAACATCTGTCTCCCTGTCTAGCCTGTAAGCTGGTTGGACTGTAAGTTCGTTGTGGTCAGGGAATGTGTCTGTTTATTTTTATATTTAACTCTCTCAGCCGCTCAGTATATTTCTTTGCACACAGTAATAATAATAATAATGGTATTTGTTAAGCGCTTACTATTTGCAAAGCACTGTTCTAAGCACTGGGGAGGTTACAAGGTGATCAGGGTGTCCCACGGGGGGCTCACAGTTTTAATCCCCATTTTACAGTGGGGTAACTGAGGCACAGAGAAGTTAAGCGACTTGCCCAAAGTCACACAGCTAACAGTTGGCGGAGCCAGGATTTGAACCCATGACCTCTGGCTCCAAAGCCCATGCTCTTTCCACTGAGCCACGCTGCTTCTAGTAAGCACTCAGTAGACTGAATTGACTGACGCCGGCATAATCATCAAAAGGTGTCTGTCCTCCCCACTCCTGTGTGATGATGCTACTAAGATAGCTGAGACCGATAAAGACTTTTCATTTATCCAAACATTTTTGCATCAGTGCGCTTCTGTAATTCTTACAAAATCCCTGGCAAGTAGGGAGGGGCAGGCATTAGCATTTGCATTTTACACAAGAGAAAATGGAGCCATGGAGTGATTTAAGTAATTCTCCCAAGATCCCGCAGTGGATCACCTGACAGAGCCAGTTAGAAATCAAGTCTCCAGCCTCCAACCTTGCATTCTTTCTACTAGGGCACAAGGTTTCATTAGCTTGGTAGTCAAACAGCAATCAAAATTAGGGATATTTAGATGTAAAACTAACAAACTCTCAAACCAGTCTAAATCTAAGAGTACCCCAGAGATACACTGTAGCCAATGAGACAATGAAGGAAAAGGAACAAACTTCAGAAATAGTAAAACGAAGTAATAGGAATTCATAACCAGAGTTGGATCCATCCAGCCAGCATACAGTAATAAAAAACATGCCCATCCTAACATTTGTCTGAGTTCTCATGGGAGGTTTTTCAGGAGTTTAATAGAAAGAGAGGGAGAGAGAGAGAGAGAGGGAGAGTGTGTGTGCATGTGTGTGTGTGCATACCTGAAAGGAAAAGGGTTTTTTTTTTAATGGCAATTTATTAAGCGCTTACTCTGTGCAAAGCACTGTTCTAAGCGCTGGGGAGGTTACAAGGTGATCAGGTTGTCCCGGGGGGGGCTCACAGTCTTCATCCCCATTTTACAGATGAGGTAACTGAGGCACAGAGAAGTTAAGTGACTTGCCCAAAGTCACACAGCTGACACTTGGCAGAGCCGGGATTTGAACCCATGACCTCTGACTCCAAAGCCCGGCCTCTTTCCACTGAGCCACGCTGCTTCTCTAATAAAAAGGGTTATAATAATAATAAAAGGGTTATTCAGTGTTATTCAGAACCATGTGTTTCAATTGAATGTTATCAAAAATGTTTTTTGTGCCAATGTTTTTAACAGGCGATCAACGAGGTTGAGAGTTCCTACTCAGATGAAACATGGTTGGATAGACTTTCTCCACTTCAAAACCGTCTCATGTAAGGGAGTTACTTCTTTATTTCAGTTTAAAAACGTTTTGAGCATTTCTGCCCTCACTGGTAGAAATCGCAGATGAGCTCAGGAATGAAAAACCTGGACGGTATTTTGAATATAATTAGAGAAACAGCATGGCCTAGTGGATAGAGGTTGAGCCTGGGAGTAAGTAACTGTGACCTTAGGCAAGATTTAACTTCTCTGTGCCTCAGTTCCCTTGTCTGTAAAATGAGGATTAAGACTGAGTTCTATGTCAGGCAGGGACTGTGTCCAACCCGATTATCTAGTATCTACTCCAGTGCTTAGTAATAATAACAATAATAATAATAATAATGGCATTTATTAAGCACTTACTATGTGCAAAGCACTGTTCTAAGTGCTGGGGAGGTTACAAGGTGATCAGGTTGTCCCACGTGGGGCTCACAGTCTTAATCCCTATTTTACAGATGAGGGAACTGAGGCCCAGAGAAGCTACGTGACTCGCCCAAAGTCACACAGTTGACAATTGGCAGAGCTGGGATTCGAACCCATGACTTCTGACTCCAAAGCCCGGGCTCTTTCCACTGAGCTACGCTGCTTCTCTAAGCTTCTTCTCTAGTACAGCACTGGGCATATAGGAAGCACTTAACAAATACCACAATTATTATTGACCCACAGATTGAGAAAGGACCCATGTTTTTGTGATGAACGGCCTTTTATGTTGCACGTTTGTCTTGGTAATATTTGTCCCAGTTTCGCAGCATGTTCTGCACACTTTCTGAGAGCAGGGGGCTCTCAGAAATAAAATAGGGCTGAGGTTCAGAGAGTAATTCTGAACATTTTGTCTCAAATTGTTGGGAAAATACACAAATGATTGAGAATGTATACTGCAAAGTATTTTACAATTGTTATTAATAACAATAATAATGGTATTAAGCTCTTGCTATGTGCCAAGCACTGTACTAAGTGCTGGAGTAGCTACAAGATAATCAGGTCGCACATGTGGCCCCAGTCTAAGAAGAAGGGAGAACCAGTATTGAATCCCCATTTTGCAAATGAGGGAACTGAGGCACAGAGAAGTTAAGTGACTTGCCCTAGGTCACACAGCAGATACATGGTGGTGCTGGGATTAGAACCCCCCGGGTTGTGCTCTCTCCACTAGGTCACACTGCTTCAATTGTAACAAGACACTGAAGATTTTGAGAAACTGTGCAGTCTCCTCTAATCTTAAACTTATTTTGGGCAGAGAATGTGTCCACCAACTCTGTTATATTGTACTCTTCCAAGCACTTAGTACAGTGCACTGCACATAGTAAGTGCTCAATAAGTATGATAGGTTCCTAGAAATCATACTTTAGTCTTTCTAATATGGGGAGGAAATTCTATTGAATGGCCAAAATGTTGTTGCAGTTTTGATCTTGCCAGGTAATCCTTTTATAGAGCTTTAGCAGGTGGTATGATTTCCATAGAATTGCCTTTGATGTGCATATTGCTTCCCATATTATTTTATCCCTACATGCCTCAAGCATTCAGTATGGTGCAGTACTGTTTCATTATTGATTTGTGTTTTTTTTTCTTTTAAGTGGCTGTAGTCTTGCTGCAGTATCTGGAGTTCTCTATGGAACCAGTTTTGTTCCAATAATTTATATCAAGGACCATGGCAGAAGAAATGATACTCAGTATTCAGGAGCTAGTCAGTATGGTGAGAGAAAATGAGCTGTTTTGTTTTATTTCATCCAATCTTGCTACCAAAATTGAAAAATCAGTATATTTAATCTCATATGACTTTTCTCATTTCAAACTTTTGGTCATTTCTTTGCTGGTAATTGCAAAATGATGAACCCCAACTTCATTTTCTTAGTGGTGTGGAGTTCAGGACGCCTTGGCTCAACTAGAAACCAACCACCATTTTTGCTCCATTCAGGGTTGGGCATTTGGTTAAATGATTTGAGACTAATGCTTAAAAAGCATTTGTTTAGCTATAGGTTTTAATCAGCAGTGTCAGCTTGTTCCCACAGACAATTTGGAATTGCTCAAAGTAAATGATGTGTATATTTGTTATTGCATTGTTTCACTGGGTAAATTCACTTCCTATTTAGAAGGATGTTTTTCTTTAGAGTTCCATAGTATCAACCCTCGTAAGGCAGGACTACCAACGGAGACCATCTGATTGAGGGTCGGGTGTCTGCTTGTTAGAGGCATTCTATAGGCTGCCTAGACAATGTGGAACAATAGAACATTAAAACTTGGCTAAGGTGTTTTTGAATCACATACAGAATTCTACAAAATACCTAATTTAGAAATTTGATTCTAGCAAGCACCAATGCCAAGTTTGTTTGTTTTTTCATCATAGAAGCTCAAATAAACAGTAGAAACTTCAGGATTAGAAGATCACATTGTGTTGCTTTTGTTTTTTTTTTTTCTTTAAAAAAACCCATAGTGGATATAGCACGGTCCTGAGAGTCGGGGGTCATGGGTTCTAATTCTGACTCAGCCACTTGTCAATTGCTGTGTGACCTTGGGCAAGTCATTTCACTTCTCTGGACCTCAGTAACCTCATCTGTAAAATGGGGAATGAGACTGTGAGCCCACTGTGGGACAGGGACTGTGTCCAATCCAATTTGCTTGTATCCACCCCAGCACTTTGTACAGTGCCTGACACATAGTAAGCGCTTAACAAATACAACAATTATTATTCCCTCTAGACTGTACGCTCATTGTGGGCAGGGAATGTGTCTGTGTATTGTTATATTGTACAATATAACCCAGGTGCTTAGTATCATGGTTTGCTCACAGTAAGTGCTCAATAAATATCATTGATTAATTGGCTGAGTGAATGAATCCCAAGGATCTGAGGAGAAACCGAATTATTTTAGTAGATTTTCACAAGAAGCGAATCCACGCCTTTTGCTCTAGGATTTAATTTTTGCTGGGGAACCTGTGGGCAGACACCAGCTCCTCTCAGAGACCCCTGTGCTTTTGGGCTAGAGTGATCTGGCCAGAAGAGGATGGATTTAATAATAATGATGATGGTATTTGCTATGCACTTACTATGTGTCAAGCACTGTTCTAAGTGATGGGTTATAGAGAAGCTAATATGTTGGACACAGTTCCTGTCCCACATGGGGCTCACACTCTTAATCCCCATTTTACAGATGAGGTAACTGAGGCACGATAAGTTAACTGACTTGTCTACTGTGTGATCTTGGGCATTTGGTGGAGCCGGGATTAGAACCCAGGTCCTTCTAACTCCAGGCCTTTGCTCTATCCATTATTCATTCATTCATTCAATCATATTTATTGAGTGCTTATTGTGTGGAGAGTACTGTACTAAGCACTTGGGAAGTACAAATCAGCCACATATTGAGATGGTCCCTACCCAAAAATGGGCTCATAGTCTAAAAGGGGAAAACAGACAACAAAACAAGTAGACGGGTGTCAATACCATCAGAATAAATAGAATTATAGCTATATACACATCATTAATATAAATAGAGCAATAAGTATGTACAAATATACACAAGTGTTCTGGGGAGGGGGAGGGGGTAGGTCAGAGGGAGGGAGAGGGGCAGTGGGGAGAAGGAGGAGAGGAAAAAGGGGTGCTCAGTCTGGGAAAGCCTGCTGGAGGAGGTGAGCTCTCAATAGGGCTTTGAAGGGAGGAAGAGGGCTAGCTTGGCTGGTGTGGGGAGGGAGGGCATTCCAGGTCGATGGCGGGACAGGCGAGAACGAGGCACAGTGAGGAGGTTAGCAGCGGAGGAGCGGTGTGTGAGGGCTGGGCTGTAGAAGGAGAGAAGGGAGGTGAGGTAGGAGGGGGCGAGGTGATGGAGAGCTTTGAAGCCGAGAGTGAGGAGTTTCTGCTTGATTTGAAGGTTGATAGGCAACCACTGGAGATTTTTGAGGAGGGGAGTGACATGCGCAGAGTGTTTCTGTACAAAGATAATCCAGGCAGCAGAGTGAAGTATAACTGAAGCAGGGAGAGACAGGAGGATGGGAGATCAGAAAGGAGGCTAATGCAGTAATCCAGTCGGGATAGGATGAGAGCTTGAACTGGCAAGGTAGTGGTTTGGATGGAGAGGAAAGGGCGGATCTTGGCGATGCTGTGGTGCTGAGACCAGCAGGTTTTGGTGACGGATTGGATGTGTGGGGTGAACGAGAGAGCGGAGTCAAGGACGACACCAAGGTTGCGGGCTTGTGAGATGGGAAGGATGGTAGTGCCGTCCACAGCAATGGGAAAGTCAGGGAGAGGACATTAGGCCACACTGTCCGAGTACAGCAAGGGGAAAGATGTTGGGATCCCCTAGCTCCTCAAGCCTGAAAATTCCCAATCTCTCTGATTCTGAAGTAGTAGTAGTAGTAGTCCTTATTGGATTTTTTTAAATGAACATTTAATTTTAAATAACTAAAGGATTAATTCTAAAATGAACCAATTAGAAATCCCCAAACCAAGCTCTCCCTCTTACGGTAGCTTCATAATATTTGTCCTCAGCACCTGAAACTGGGAGTCTTATGGTCATGAAACACATTATTTGGGTAAGACTTGAGAGAATGAGGACAATGAAGTGAAAAATAGCACTGTGTTCCCTATGGATGCCACTCTTTTTAAGATAAAAACAAAATGAACCTTTGTTCTAGTGCAAGTTTCTCATCGGTCCTTGAGAATTGAAGCTGATTTGGCTCATGATTAGACATTGTGTCTATATGGATGCTTTTTGAGAAACCACCTCCGTTCCTAATCTTTTTTGAAGAGGCTGAGTAGTGAGCTGTATCTAAAAATCAAGTAACCCTCCTCAGAGCCTGGAGTGTCAGACCATGCTTTAGTAGTGGGTCATAATAAAAGCTAAATTTTGCAGAATGCATTGGAAAAGTCAGAGGAGTGCCAAGGTTCCTTACAGCTGACATCTCCAGCTGACTATGATTCCCTTTTTCTAAGAAGATTATTCATTAATTCAGTTGTATTTATTGAGCGCTTACTGTGTGCAGAGCACTGTACTAAGTGCTTGGGAAGTACAAATCGGCAACATATAGAGAAGATGGTCCCTACCCAACAATGTGCTCACAGTCTCCAAGTCTAGTTTATTTGTCATTCTCATCACTGAATATTGGTGGGGCTTCTTTGGTGGTGGACTTCTTTACCTTCTGGGAAATGTCTGTGTGCTTTCCAAGGAACATTCAAAATGTATTCCATGCTTTTAAATTATTGATCAGCTCACAGGCGGTACTTTATCTGAGCAGCTCCCATCCTCTGTCATGGCAGTGGCAGATTGATTTTACAGTGAGTCAGAATGACCATAAACTCTTTGTGGTCAGGGAATATGTCACTTTGTACTTTCCAAGCATCTAGCATGTATTCCCACTTGCTGTTGGGAAAGTAATGCCTTCTCCTCCTCCTCCTCCTCCTCCCCCTCCCCCTCCCCCTCCCCCTCCTCCCCCCCCTCCTCCTCCTCCCACCACCATTATGACCCCTGATAATTTCCCAACGGTAGTCTGGCATCCTGACTTAATTCTAGGGGTGAGCATTTGACTCTATGGTTTATTACTTGCATTAGAGGAGAGATCCTATAGTATTTTAAAACTAAACATTCAGCTTAAAATAAGCCCACAACCCCCAGCAGTGGGAAATTCTAATTGCAGGTTTTAATGTGGGAATAAAAGGGGTTTTGGTTTAAGGGGTTTTGGTTTTGTTGTGGGGTTTTTTGCTAAATTTAATTTTGTGAACCAGAGTCAAATCTCTATGTAATGAGCTGCATGTAGATACCTTTGCAAACCATGTCCTGGGAGCTGAAGCATTTCCCTTTTCCTTTCTTCTCTGGTCCTGTCCACTCTCTTCCTCCTTATCATACTTCGTGAGTGCTAAATGCTGAACAACTTCACACTTCTTCTCCCTTTTCCCCTGCTCTGCCCTGGTTCCATGCCCAGCATCAGGACATCCAATTCCAGTTCTTGGAGATGTTTAGTGCAATAGAAGAGGCTTTGGGCTTTTTTTTTTTAACTCTTCTGGGGGCGGGGCTCCCTCTCTTTTTTCCACCCAGTCTCATTATATCTGGGTATATGCCTCTCTTACCTGCCTCTCTCTCTGCTCTTCATCTCTGTTTCTTTCTGTTTCAATTTCTGACACCTCCTTAAGCTGAGCTTGGAGCCACCTTCTACACTGATTGCTGAAAAAGGAAAAAGGGGCAAGTTTCAAAAAAGGAGCACTGGCAAAAGCAGTGATTTATGGAGGTAGGAGACATAGGGGTGTGGGGAGAGGTGAAAGTAGAAGAATTATTTCATTCTGTCTTCCCCCGGGCTATATTGGTTTCCGAGCAAAGCACAATTTCTTTGTAAATGGCTTTCTTTTTACATCCAAGTGTAATTCTTCTATTAATGGAGTTTTAATGTTTTTAAAGGTCAGAATAGAATGTTAATTATGTCTATAATATCTTTTTTCAGACTTGGACTATGTTTTCGCACACTTCAGTGGCATTTTTTTAACAAGTACAACCTACTTTCTGGTCTATTGCGCAGCCATGAAAAATAATCCCAAAGTGTACCCTGAAGCAATAATACCAGGTATGGATATTTAACGTAATAACTAACGGGGTCATTTATTAGCAGGCGTCTTGGAGCTCCGGTACTACTAAGCCAGGCAACCCATTTGAAAACATTGTTTCTTTTGAAAATACATTTTATTGATGTGTTTCTAATGCCTCTTCAAAACAGGCATGAGCAGACCCAATTCTTTGTTCTGAAGAGAAAAGGAAGCTATAGAACTGTGGTTTCCAGTGACCAAAGAGTCAGATACTACCATTGCATAAGAGAAAGTGAAGCCATTCATTCATTCAATCGTATTTATTGAGCGCTTGGAAAGTACGTTTCGGCTTTAGAGAGAGACAATCCCTACCCACACTGGGCTTAGAAGCTGCATTAACCCATCTTAAAATGGCTTCTCTAGTGGCCTGAAGAAATGAATTCAGCTTTCAAAAGAACACCCGTCATCCTAGGATAGCTTTCTCATTGGGAAAGTCTCAATTAATTGCATTTATTGAGCACCGTGTGCAGGACACTGTACTAAGTGCTTGGAGGAGTACAATATAACTGATTTGGTAGACATGTTCCAGGCCCACAAGGAGGTTACACTGTAGAGAAGGAGACAGACATTTAAAATTAACTACAGATAGGTACATAAGTGCTATTAGGCTGCAGGTGGGGAGAGTAAAGGGTACAAATTCAAGTGCAAAAGTGATGCAGAAGGGAGAGGGAGAAGATGAAATGAGGAGATGCAATTTTAATAAGGCTTTGAAGGTGGGGAGAAGGGTTGTCTGTCAGATATGAAGTGGGAGGGAGTTCCAGTTCAGAGGCAGGTTGTGAGAGACAGGGATTCATGGCAAAATAGATGAGATTAAGGTAGAGTGGGGAGGTTGATATTAGAGGAGTGAAGTAAGCATGCTGGGTTCATTCATTCATTCAGTTGAATTTAGCAGGTGCTTACTGTGTGCAGAGCATTGTACTCAGTGCCTGGGAAAGTACAATTGTAAAAGGAAATCAGCAAGGTAAAATAGGGTGCAAGGTGATTGAATGGTTTAAAGCCAATGGTAAGGAGCCCCTGGTTCTTAAGCTTTCCATTAGGTCACCCTGCTTCTCTAAATATTTCTGCTCTCTTCTTGTGTTTCAGGTTTTATTTCTGGAATTCTCTGGGCAATAGCCACTTGCTGCTGGTTCATAGCTAATAGCACTCTAAGTGCTGTGGTCAGCTTTCCATTAATCACTGCAGTAAGTAGTAGAATCTTTTTTTTTTCTAATGATCAATTTTTGTTCCTCCAATGGGTATGTGATGTCTCTATAGCCATTGAAGATGATGGAGCTTGAGCTTTAAACAGTCCCATAAGCACCAGTTTTTAAGCTCTAACACTGATCACTGTGGCTTCCATGCTTATCTCCCTTTGCCATTTAGGAACATTTGGTCAAGTTGTTCTGCATCTCATCAAGGCCCTGAACTTCTTGGGAGACATTACCCATCTTTCGTGCCCTTACCCAGTTGGACCACTTGTTCATAGTTTTTGCAGGGGATTTATAAATGGATAAGTTTGACATGGGAGAAGGGATAATCCTCATACAGTCAGCTCACTCTTTGGTGTCCTGAAGGAGTAGTAGAAATGGTACTTACTCCACTGAGTTCAATGCATTGTACTGAACTCCTGGGGAAGTACCACAGAAGCACCAAACAACTTCTCTGTCCCCAATAACCTTACTTTTCACTGGGGCAGACAGACACGAAAAATGTTTACGAACAATGGAATCCAAACAAATATTGGGATATTGATCTAGGCACCCATAACGAAGATGGGTATGACTAAATACATAAATGCTAGTGATGGCCATTGGACTGTTACAGTTTGGGGATTGAAAATTAGTTGGAGAAGTTTTCCTGGAGGAGGTGGAATTTTAGGAGGGACTTGGAGGCCCTCTAGACAGTAAACGCACTGTGGGCAGGGAACATATCTATCAACTCTGTTGTGTTGTACATTCCCAAGCACTTAGTAAAGTGCTCTAGACATAGCAAACACTTAATAAATACCATTAATGAGTACGCACACAATAAATACCATTGGTAACTTGATTTGCTTTGGGGAGGGAGTTCCAAAGGGGGTTAGAGGTGAGCAAGGTGAGAATAGTTAAGGTGAGGATGGGAAGAGGGAAGAGTGTGAACTGTGAAGTACTGGGTGAAGAGAGTACATAAACAATAATGGTAGAATTAGTTAATCGCTGCCCTAGGTGCTCGGACAGATGCAAGGCAGTCAGATTGGCACAGTCCCTGCCCCACATGAAGCTCACAGTCTTTGGAAGAGGGAGAGTAGGTAAAGAATCCTCATTTTATAGACAAGCAAATTAAGGCACAGACAAGTTAAGTGACTTGTCCAAGGTCACACAGCGAGAGTTGGCAGACCCGGGTTTGGATCCCAGGCAATCTGGCTCCCAGGTATGTGTTCTTTCCACCAGGCCACACTGGTAGAGAGCGGTGAAGTCAGGGTAAGAAATGTTCGAAATTGGAGGGAGATGGGTAACTTTGAAGATTTTGAGGGATGGAAATATGTATGCTGAGTCATGTTTCAAAAAAGATGTGAGGCAGCAGGATGTGGGAGAAATTACTCTTAGGAAATATGTGCAGAGGAAGAGTTCAAAGAGCATTTTAATAAATAACCCCTTGACACTCTTCTTAAAAGGTGTGAACCTCAAAAGGTGACATTTCTCTGCACTGAAAATCTTTGACATTACTAGAAATTCCTCCAATGTTCTTGACCTTATCCCTAAGATAAGAGACCTTGTTCAATTGCCCTGCACTAGACCATTGGAGAGTTTCGACCTGGATTCAACTAAGACCTACCAAGGCTGTTAGGCTGGAATGTGACCTCCTGATAAGGGCAGATCTTTTTAATCAGGTTTTTGCTATTTAAACTCCTTTGTGGTTAAAATGTCCATGTAATTGACTTTTAAATATCAATCTCATTAGTCAAATATTTACTGAAGTACTCACACAGGGCCCAAAATGGTAATAGACCTTAAAGGATCTAGGTTAAGAAAGGGACATCATCTCTAACCTCAAACCTCTGCCCTTGCAAACCTCATTTGGATGGAAGAAAAAAGACAACCATCAATTTATATGAACCCCTTTCAAAAGAGTTATTTCACGGAAGCGTGGCCAAAAGGCTGGGCTGGTAGACTGGAAAGTGGGTTGATCAATCAGGAAGTGTCTTGGAGAAGATGTAAGGCTCCATTTAAGTGCTTCTTAAACTGAAATTTTGAGTTTTCTTGGAACACAGTATATCAATCAATGGTATTTATTGGGTGCTTATTGTATGCAGACCACTGTACTAATCATTTGGAAGAGTACAATACAACACAGTTAATAAGCAATTTCACTGCCCACAAAGAGCTTACACTCTAGAGGAAGAACTATTCTTCCAGCAAATAGAAAGGAACAACAACCCAGAACTGTTCTCCAGACCATGTTGCTCTCTGTCACTCATTTGTATCTCAGCATGCAAATGCCATAAACAAATTAAAAAGGGGAAAAAAAACCTAGGTGCTTTGTGTATGGTGTTTTCTTGATAACTGTGTTTATGTCTACCAACTCTGTTGTATTCTCCCAAGCACTCAATACAGTGCTCTGCACACGGTAAGTGCCTAGTAAATATGTTTGATTAATTTGAAGTAGATTTCTGGTTCAGGTAGCATCAATTTATTGATAATGGATGGTTCTCCTGACCTGATCATCTCACAAATAGATGCATTTGTTTTCCTTTACTTGAATGCCAGAAAAGAAGTCAAACTCTATTAAACTTGCTAATTAATCACTTGTAGTTACAGGAGAAGAAAAAACCCTATTGAGTGATTATTTTTATTAGAGAAGCTGCCAGGGCTTGTCCTGTGTTTGAACTGGAAACCTTAAAGAGCTGATAATGATCCACCCTTCTCCCCAAGGGCTGTGGTCAACCCAGATGTTACACTTTCGTTCTCTTTTCCTTTGAAAAGTAGAGGAATGTAGATAATTTGATTAGTTGCTAATAGGAGAGTGTCTGAATGCTCCAGATGAGTGTACTGATAAAAATAATAATAATAATAACTACCATTGCAGGCATTCTGGTATGAATTATGGTATGAATTCTGGTATGGATTTTTCTTTTCACTGTGCATGGCTAGCAGCTCAGGGCTTGAACTGCAGTTTATTATTATATTTGTATTGTGCTTAGTACAGCACTGCACACAAATGTTCAGTAAATTCTGATGACAGTGATGATGATGATGATGATAAGCATTTACTATGTGTTGAGCATAGTTCTAAGCAATAGAGTAGATAGAAGCAAATCAGTTGGACACAGTCCCTGTCCCAAATGGGGCACATAGTCTAAGTACGAGGACCCATATTCATTCAGTTATATTTATTGAGCACTTACTGTGTGCAGAGCACTGTACTAAGCGCTTATAACCCATATACCAGGTGACACTGAGGAACAGAGAAGTTATGTGGCTTGCTCAGAGTCACACAGCAGGCAACTGACTGATATGGGATTAGAACCCAGGTCCTCTGACTGCCAGGCTCCTGCTAGGCTATGCTGCTGTGTGCCAGGCAGCCCCATCTGCTCCTGCACTGAGCCTAAGGAGGCTTTGGGCAGTTCATAGGGCTGCTCTGGAGTGGGCCCTGACTTCTCAATTAATGTTATTTACTGAGTGCTTACTGTGCATAGAGCACTGTACTAAGCACTTGGAAGAACCCTCCAGCCCTTTCAGCCAGCATGTCCCAGCCCCCAGCCTAGCCTGGAATCTTGCTTGGGAGTCAGAGGTCCTGGCTTCAAATCCCGGCTTTGCCAATTGTCAGCTGTGTGACCTTGGGCAAGTCACTTAACTTCTCTGTGCCTCAGTTACCTTGTCTGAAAAATGGGGATTGACTGTGAGCCCCACATGGGACAACCTGATCACCCTGTATCCTCCCCAGTACCTAGAACAGTGCTTTGCACATAGTAAGCGCTTAACAAATGCCATTATTATTATTATTATCATTATTATTATCATCCCCGCTGGGTAGTAGAGAAAGCCAGGGTAGTCCACAATGCCTGCCAGCCCTTTGGTTTTTAATCCCTCATCTGGGCCCTTTTCAGTCGTAGTCCTGCATTACGCCATAGTGAAATAACTGCCCTATTGAGTAGAGCCAGACCTAAACCAAGTACAGTAAAGCACATCCTTTCCTCAGCTTTAAATAAGGCTGAAAATCAGGTGCCTTCAGGCAGTACGACCACAGCTTTGAATTAGGGTTTAGGGCTTGATTGGACTTTACGTTCTGAAATTGTAACAGGTCTGTCCACCTCTTCCTCCTCCCCAGTACTGTGGTCCAACTGAACCAGTTTTCTGTCTTAGACAATGGCAACGGGATGTTTGGCGGGACAGTGTGATCTTAATGTTTCTATGTGAAATATCTGACATCCTGTCTTTTTTTTTCCTCCTTATGGACTTTCATAAGTCTATCCAAACCCCTCTTGAACGAACTGATCATTTCAAGCCTTTTTAGACTGTGAGCCCGTTTTCTAGAATGTGAGCCCGTTGTGGGCAGAGATTGTCTCTCTTTGTTGCTGAATTGTACTTTCCAAGCACTTAGTACAGTGCTTTGAACACAATAAGCGCTCAATAAATACAATTGAATGAATGAATTTCCTCTGGTAGTTTAAAGGCTTGAAGTCATACCTGGGACTTCTCAATGATTTACTCTCACTGTCTGAAATGAGGCGAATATTCCCCTAGAGTGTAAATTTATTGTGGGCAGGGACCATGTCTACCAGCCCTTCTATAGTGTACTTTCCCAAGTGTTTATTACAGTGCTGTATGATTGAAGAGCAGCCTTCTGACATTTTCTGGTCCAACTTTATAGGCAATTCTACAAATAAAGGGGAAACTAACTGTGAGAGGAATCCTCTGAAATCTTCAACTCACAAAATAAGCTAAACTGACCCACGTAATAGGAAAAATGTAGAACAATGTAAAGAGATTTTAAAATGTTACTGAATTTTTCTTTTAGGGTCCTGGCCTAATAGCTGCAATGTGGGGAGTTCTGGTGTTTAAAGAAATAACGGTAAGTGAAATGACGGGTAAGCCTAGGAAAACCCTGAATAGTTAAAGTAGGATTTAATTGGGTGCTTATGCCTCTTCTAATTCTCCATAATATTGAAATGATGAATATTAGTACTTTAATTTGGCTCTTATATTTGTCCAAAGGGCTTTTAGATTTCTTCATTCATTTTGTCCTCACAACATCCCTGTGAGATGAGGATTTTACCTGTGAAGAAACTGAAGTTTAGACAAGTTCAGGGGCTTGCTTGTGAAACCACAGCAAGCCAGTGACAGAGCTGGGGTTAGAACCCAGGTCTCCTGACTCTCAGACCTGTGATCTTGGGTCATGGGTTCAAATCCCGGCTCCGCCACTGGTCAGCTGTGTGACTTTGGGCAAGTCACTTAACTTCTCTGGGCCTCAGTTACCTCATCTGGAAAATGAGGATTAATTAAGACTGTGAGCCCCCCGTGGGACAACCTGATCACCTTGTAACCTCCTCAGTGCTTAGAACAGTGCTTTGCACATAGTAAGTGCTTAATAAATGCCATCATAATTAACTAATTAATATTTCCATTAAGCTTGGCCTAATGGAAAGAGCACAGCCGGGAGAATCAGAAGACCAGGGATCTAACCCTGGCTTTACCACTTGCCTGTTGTGTTAGAAGCAGCATGGCTCAGTGGAAAGAGCCCAGGCTTAGGAGTCAGAGGTCATGGGTTCAAATCCCGGCTCTGCCAATTGTCAGCTCTGTGTCTGTGGGCAAGTCACTTAACTTCTCTGTGCCTCAGTTACCTCATCTGTAAAATGGGTATTAAGACTGTGAGCCCCCCGAAGGACAACCTGATCACCTTGTAACCCTTCAGCGCTTAGAACAGTGCTTTGCACATAGTAAGTGCTTAATAAATATCATTATTAATTATTATTATTATTATTATTATGTGACCTTGAGCATGTGCTTAACTCCTCTGTAACTCAGTTTATTATTATATTTGTAATATATTTGTAATATATATTTGTATATTTGTAACTGAATTTATTAATAACTCAGTTATTATTATTATTATTATTGTTGTTATTATGTGACCTTGAGCATGTGCTTAACTCCTCTGTAACTCAGTTTCCTCATCTGTTAAATGAGGATTCAATACCTGTTCTCCACCTTACTTAAACTGTGAACCCTATGTGGGACAGGGACTGTGTCCAACCTGATTAACCCGAATCTACCCCAGGTCTGATAATAGAGCTTGACACATAATAATAAGTCCTTAACAACTACCACTATTATTATATCAAACGTAGAATATTCCAGGCTGTATTTTTTTTTAGTACCTTCTAGTTATCCTGCCAAACTGAGGAACTGAAGCTGGAGCTACAATTGTTAAAATTTTCTGTTTTTTTAAGGGGAAAAAATGTGTTAGGAGCTCTGAGATGTTGGTGGGTGACTAAATACTTAAAGAATAAATTTCATAAGTGTATGAATTTTGGTCATATTGGAAGAGGATTATTCTGGCTTGTAGAGAGCAGAAATATGTCATGGGACAAGCTAATATCTCTACAGATAGGCTAGTAAAGTGTGCAGAGTACTGTACTTAGGGGAAATCACTGGCCAGAGTTTCTGCCAACTTCCCTTTTGCTAGGTCTTTAGAGAAGCCAGCTAAGATCAGCCATTTTTCTCCCAATACAAGGAACAAGAGAATAAGCAGAAATGAAAAAATGACTTATGTTCAATCAGTTGTAATTATGAGTGCTTACTATCTGCAGGGCACTTGGGAGGGTACCATATAACAGAATTAGCAGCTCCCGTAACGAGTTTACTTCTAGAGGAGGGTTCACCCCATAAATAACTGTTTCTGCCTTTCCCCCACCCACAAAAAACATTTCTCTTCCCAACTTTAAACTACCTGGTTCCTTTTCCATAATAGGTTTACTGGATACAATGTCCTTTTCCACAGTAAGTTTATTGGAAGCAATGTGAATGCAGAGATTCTGAAACAAGGAGACAAAGCCACAATATTTTCCTTTTTCAAATGCAGCTGAGTGAGCAAGCCAAGCCTGTTTCTAATAAGACCCAATGCTATCACTAGGTCCTGGGAACTATAAAAGGAGCTTGTATATCTGGCTGATCTTCAAATGATAAATCATTCCAAGATAGAAAAATCATTTCATTCCTGCTCAATGAGAAAATGTATTTTAACAAATCATACTCTTAGTCTAAAACAAGATTCCTTAAGTTAAATATCCAGGGAAATGTATTGTTTAGCAACTTCTAAGAACAGTCTGAAAAATAGTATTTTCTTCCTCCCCCACCCCCCCCCTTTTATTTTAAGTTTACAGCTTATTAGATGATCTGAGTTTTCTCACACATGTTTCTCATTTCTTCAGTAAGGCTATTTACCCTAAAGGATCACTCAGTGTCTCAAACAAGCTGTAAAGCTCCATGGAAAGCAAGCACCTACATCACAAGGGTTTCTATTTAACAAGCATGATAGCAATGAGCAAGTGCTAAAAGTCTTAGAAAACCATGAGAAAGGAAGCATAGCTTATTGGGGATGAAAGGCCAAGTGATAAACTCACGTGGTCTCACAGATGGATTTGCTCCTCCACCAGACATCACAAATTTCCCAAGTGTGTAGTAACAGAGAGCATCCAGACCACCAAGCCCCCATTCTCCCCTTCCTCTGGGCCTCCATCCAGGGCAGGGAGAGGAGCCAGTTGCCTCTGGAAGCTGCTGTCCTGGCTCCACTCAGTGACCAGTAGTGGATTTGGAGACACTAGAGTGAGCCCAAGAGAATTCCGGTCTTCTCCAGCCACTCCCTTCAAGGGAATCTTTTCTTCAGAAATACTCCAAGCTAATGTGCCGTAGTGTAAGCGACTCATTATTTCTTTTTCTTTTTATTTGTTAAGCATTTACTATATGCCAGGCACTGTACTAAGCACTGGGGTAGGTACAAGCTAATCAGGTTGGTAACAGCCCAGGCTACTCCTGGAGACCAGGTTGGAGTAATTTTGCCCCCTTAGGCATTTATTTAAGCTCTCAGTACCACCTGCATGGCTACTGTTTGTTATCATGACACAATTGCTCTGCTCATTGAGTTGTCGTGATTCTGTTGCCATGCATAATATTTGGGTATTTGCTTTCACTCCCAGGATATTTACTTAGGGAACTTGTACTGGACAGTGTTTTTACCTCAGTGTAAGTTGGGCTTTTAGAAATATTTTTTCATCGAGGTACTTTAAGTAAGGAGAAGTAAAAGCAGTATGTCTTAGGGGAAAGAGCACAGTGCTGGGAGTCAGGAGACCCGGGTTCTAATCCTTGCTCCAGCACTTGCCTAGCTGTGTGACCTTGGTCATTTCACTTCTTTTCTGGGCCTAAGTTTTCTCATCTATAAAATAGGAATTAAATACCTATTCTCCCTTCCCCTTAGACTGTGAGTCCCATGTGGGACAGGAACTGTGCCTGATTTAATTATCCTTTATCACCCCCTGTGCTTAGTACGTGTTTGGCATATAGTAAGCACTTAACAAATTCCATCATTGTTGTTATTCTTAGAAATATTCGAGCAGGCTCCATAGTGGTTTTAGCCACAGAGCAGTACGAAAGCCATTGGACACGCTCAGATCGGGCACTTGAAGCTCTCTGATGCAATCACAAATGTCCTCCAAGAATAAGATAGAGAAGCAACCTGGTGTAGTCGATAGAGCAGGGTCCTCAGAGTCAGAAGGATATTCATTCAATCATATTTCCTGATACTTGTCTGCTGTGTAACCTTGGATAAGTCACTTCACTTCTCTGTGCCTGTTACCTTGTCTGTAAAATGGGGATTAAGACTGTGGACCCCATGTTGACCCCATGGACATGGACTGGGTCGAACCTGTTTAGCTTGCATCTACGCCAGGGCTTAGTACAGTGCCTGGCATATAGTAAGTGTTTAACAAATACCATAAATAAGTGAGGAACAGCAACTACCCATGAAAGGTTCTAGCATTCTGCTTCAAGGGCCTAGGTTTCTGTTCCCGGTTCAGCCTGTTATCCGCTGTGAGAACTTGAGCACTTAACTTCTCTGTGCCCCAGTTACCTTGTCTGTAAAATAGGGATTACGACTGTGAGCCGCATGGGGGACATGGGCTGTGTCCAAACTGATTATCATGTATCTGCCCTAGCAGTTACTATGTGCCAGGCACTGTACTGAGCACTTAATAAATACCATTTTTTAAAAGAAGAAAATGCCTGGAAGTGTAGCTCTGGAATCCCGGTGGGCCCTGAAGTGGTGTGTGTTCAGGTTAGGGGAATGTGATGGTCATTCCCTGGAGAATTACTTTGTTTCCCCCCAAGATTCTTAGATAGGTTTCATTTGGCCAAATGCACCTTTGTGTTTTTATGCCTCTTGTCTGGGGACCCTTCAGACTGTTTCATTTGAGTAGTCCAGACCAGCCCCTATCACCTTAGCTCAGTCAATTGATTAGAAGTTATTGAGCCCTTTGCAGAACACTGTGTAAGAGAATAGTTACTTGGGAATAGTTACACTGGAGTTACTGACGTGATCGCTGGCTTCAAGGAGCTTACAACCTAGTTTACAAGCTGCCCGGTCTTGAAATGGAGAAAACATTGCTCAAAGGGCATAAAACAGATGCCAAGCATATAGGTTTAAACCTGGGAAGGCCATACTTCTCAGTAATACTTGGAAGATGGAAGCTTTGCTATCTTTTCAAGATGAAATCAATTATATATGTACTTAAATACATATATATAATTGATTTCATCTTGAAGTATATATACACATTCAGACTGGGGGTGCAAGTCTAATAAGGTTAATAATTGTGGGATTTATTAAGCACTTACTGTGTGCCAAGCACTTACTATGTACTAAGCTCTGGGGTAGATACAGGATAAGCAGATCAGACCCAATCCCTGTCCCACATGGGGCTCAAAATCTAAGGGGGAGGAAGAACAGGTATCATGCAGGTAATAATGAGTTCCTATGGTTTCTTTTAGATGTTGGATATAACTGCATTTTTTGTATTTGACTCAACCAGGTTTTTATTTCTTCTATCTTTCTTCAACAGGGTACAAAAAACTACCTCTTATTAACCCTGGCATTTTGCATCATTCTGGCTGGAGCTCTCGCCACTGCTTTTTCTAAATTATAACAGACTCATTAGCACCAGGAGATGGCGGTCGGGTTTAACAAACCCTACTTTCCTGCTAGCCGGGAGAGGGAGATCTTGACAAGGAAGAAAGCAGAAATAATTTTCACAAGACAAGAGGAAATAACACCAAATTTGTGTGTAATAACCAGAGTGATTTTTTTTTAACTTATTTCAAACACATGGGAAGGGAATGAAACCTTGCTTCTAACAAGTGAAAGGAAATGGATGGTTCCAACAGCTATGGAGGGCAAAGCCAGGAACTTGTTGAATCAGTTCAAACCATTTGCAATCATGTGGTTATGATATTCTACAACCTCTTCGTTGATTTCCTTAAACCGGACCACTATACTAAAGTGCTCCAGGTTTCATCCTCTTTGCAAAGGATGTTTGGAAAGAGGATCTCCTCGTTGCTTTCATAGACTGTTCAGAACAGAATGTTAACCTGTTGGCTGCACAGTTGCGAATGGTTGACAATAGACAGTGGCTTTTGCCTCCTAAGAGAGACTGCTCAATTTATTTCTTTAAAATGCCCAGGGAGACTAACTGACAGTGTTGAAGGTCAATCCCTGAGCTCAGGTGGTTGCGAGCTAAGAAACTGTCAGTGCTGGTAGTTGAATATCTTTTCACGATGAGACATTAGTGATAAAGGACTCTTGTTTTTAACTTATTGCTCTCTTCAGAGAAAAGTGACAGGCACTTCTTTCTTTTAACTTTTCCTTTTGAAACCTTATGTTTCCTACACAATACAGGAGATGAAATATTAGGAATTTAAACTTGATTTCCTCCCCTAATTGTGAAGAAAAAAGTGACACACTACTGCTTTACAGAGATTAACTTGAATGAAATGCATGGATTACCTCATTTTTTATATTTTGTAAATCATCCATTTTCCAAAACTTGAAATATAATAAAACTTATACTGACTTGAATTTTGTTTTCAAATATGTATTTTTTTTCTTGTTTTCTAATTGCAGGGTGGGCAGTTTTAGTGCCATTATTTGAATGAAAACTTATATTGCAGTTGTAGCATTCCACTGTGACTATAAGATCAACATCATTTTTATTTTTCACTTCTACTCATAATTTCTGCAGCATCGTTTGTCCTGGACATTTATGGATACCAAGTTTCGTCTGTTATTTTCTTCTGTACAGGTGCTCTTCTTTGGTATCAAAAAATCTGGCGTAAAAATTGAAGCACCAACAAAACTTTATAATAAAGGGAAATGCTCCAAATTTACACTAGAACAGTACAGTCCTAACATGCCTTTTGAAAAATAAATTAACACCAATTCCCAAGCCTCAGATTTCAATGTCCCTATAAAGAATATAGCCACACTCTTTGCTGCCTGTGGCGTCCACCTGCCCCCACCATGTATGCTCCCCCCATATAAATACACTCTCACTAAGAAACAGTGGAGATAGGTAGATTTCGCATCACACCTCACACCACACCCCCACCACCACCAACAATACACAACTGTCCTCCATACAACTAGAAAGGCCAGAGCCAGAAAATAGCAAGAAGATGAGAGTCAGGCCTGTGGGGCAAGTGTGATATTTTTGAGCAGCAGCACAGTGTCATCTGACTTCTACCCCTGGGCAGATACAGAAAGACTGATCCATCCTCACTCTCTCTGGCTCCGCTGAGGAAAGACAGAGGTGCATTCAAATCCTCAGCATGAGGCACTCTTTCTCAGTCCCTCAAGTTTCACCCAGTGCTGTGAGGTCAGCTCTGCATCTGGCCTGTCCCTAAAGCGACTCATAATGACCACCCTCTCTGGGTGATGGATTCTCACTGCCACATGGTGTATATCTATGAAAGGAGGTACAAAAGGGAACTCACACTTGCAGAGAGTGAAGGAACAGGGTGGAAAAAGTAAAATGCCCACATTCTGTACACTGAACCAGCCTGGAAGCCTGGAAGAAGGGAACCGGGATTCACCAGATGCTCCGATTTTTGTCTTAAGACAGAGGGAGGACAGTTAAAAATAGAAGCAGCTTTGCCTAGTGAATAGAGCACAGGCCCGCGAGTCAGAGGGACATGGGTTCTAATCCCAGCTCCACCTGTCTTTGGTGAGATTTTGGGAAAGTCACTTCACTTCTCTGTGCCTCAGTTCATCTGTAAAATGAGGATTGTTTGGGAGCCCCATGTGGGATGTGGACTGTGTCCATTCTGATTATTTTTTTATCTGAGAAGCAGCGTGGCTCAGTGGAAAGAGCCGGGGCTTTGGAATCAGAGGTTATGGGTTCAAATCCCAGCTCCGCCACTTGTCAGCTGTATGACTTTGGGCAAGTTACTTCACTTCTCTGGGCCTCAGTTACCTCATCTGAAAATGGGGATGAAGACTGTGAGCCCCACGAGGGACAACCTGATCACCTTGTAATCTCCCCAGTGCTTAGAACAGTGCTTTGCACATAGTAAGCGCTTAATAAATGCCATTATTATTATTATTTTATTATTATTATTATTATTATTATCATCTACCCCAGCACTTAGTACAGTGTCCAGCCCACATTAAGCACCTAACCAAAGAAACGTTTGGGATATTATAATGAAGGGGACAACCATGGGTCTAATCCAGATGGCTTCCCTAGAGTCCTTGCTTCCTAGATACTGGGCCATAGAGTGAAAGTCTGTCAGACCCATCCCTAACAGGAAACTGCAAGAAGAAGTGTTTTAGACATCTCTGCCAATAAATCAATCAGTCATATTTATTGACCAGACAGTGAATGCAGAGTACTGTACTAAGCACTTGGACTGCAATATAATACAGTTGGCAGATACATTCTCAGCCCACAAGGAGCTTACAGTCTAGACCAGGAGACAGGCATTCAATCATGGATATGTACATAAATGTGGTGCTGAGGGTGGGTAAATAAAGGATACAAATCCAACTGCAAGGATGACACAGAAGAGAATGGAAGTTGGGGAAATGAAGGCTTAGTCAGGGGAGGCCTCTTGGAGCAGAAGTGTTTTTAAAAAGCTTGAAAGAGGGAGAGGGTGATGGTCTTTTGGATATAAAGGGGGAGTTTGAATCATTTCAGAGAGGATCCATTTCCATGGATGGGGTGGTTGGGGAAGGGTTCATGATGAGGCAAGGGCTGGGAAGCCTCTTGCTGGCATGTGTGCCAAGGAGTGGGCTTAGTCCCATGGCTGCTGCACTCCCACCCACCCCTCAACACAAGCCATGGAGTGGGGCCCAAACTTCAGTGTTCCAAGCAAACTGATGGACAGCCACCAGACCAAACCCAGTTTTCTTGGAATAGCCAGGCATCTTAAGGAGTAACTGCTGCTATTGCAGTGGAGGTCTCTTTAATTTCCCCGGCCCTGTCCCTCATTCCAGCATGAGTCAGTTTTTATGTTCACCCCTGCCTGGCGCCAACTGTAGCTGGACAAAGCAGAACTACATCAAACATGTCTTGCGGCTATTTAATTTTCCTCATGGGTGAGCTCAACGTCAGCAAAGACACAAGAGTCAGCGAGCGACTCTAGATCTTAAATCCTAGAATAAATCTCAGAAGGATCATCTGCCTCGTGAAGCACTGATGAAATCAAATCTAATCAAGATTTGGAAAGAGGTTTTTTGCCTTTTCTGACTGAAATGTAGGACAAATCAGAGCCCACATTTAACATTTGAGTGTTCTTCAGGGCCTCTTACAATGCTGCTGGTAGGTTGACCAGCTGATTTGACTTCTCCTGTCTAGCCATTATTGAAACACATAACTGAACTGTTTTAGAACTTCCTCACCTTCCATTACACAGATATTTTCACTCCTTCTTCCCAGCGCGGTGAGGTTTCAGCCTGATCCCTTTCTCAAAAAGATTTGTTTCAGGTTTAGAAACAGCTTTGTTCTTTACCCTCTCCCCAGGGATGGGTAGCAGCCAGATTGTTTTCTCCTAAAAGGTTAAAGATGGTCTTTGTATTTCTTTCCTAGGGTACTGTGGATACCACTACATCAAACTTTTCCAACCCTGTCCCTTGAAACCTAGTATTTCAATTAGGAAGATTCTGTGCCTATGTGAAGTAAGCTGAATTCAGATTGAAAAAAAGCAACCTTCATTATGATCACTGGCATTAAATTTTACGCTGAACTGATTCCAGCTCTGAAAACAGGTTGGTCAAACTGAAGGGTTGGTTTACTTCACCCCCACTGGTTGACTTGCTCGTTGAAATGGGCAACCCACAGAGGTGGGTCGCTGACACCTTCAACAGAACGCAATGGAAAACCATCTTGAATTATTTCATTCATTCATTCAATCAATCGTGTTTATTGAGCACTTACTGTGTGCAGAGCACCGTACTAAGCGCTTGGGACGTACAAATCGGCAACATATAGGGACGGTCCCTACCCAACAACGGGCTCACAGTCTAGATTTCTTGAATTTCCAGCAGCTAGAGTTCTCCCTTCTGAGTCTAGATGATAAAATGTGGCAAGATACATACACACACCACTCATTTCTACAGAGTTTGGGGGAAGGGGGCAGGAGGGGATGATCTGAAGGGAATTTCCTGACTCAGAGAGTTGCCCATCTTGCAGTTGCCTCATTTCCCTCCCCCACTGCCCCACCCTCCAGGCTTTGATTTATTTTCTCTGTGTTCCACTAATCTTGAGCCTCCTGGATGTGCTGAAGCCACAGTTTCCAGGCAGTTTCAGAAGTGACATTAGCTGTGTGCGTCTCAGTTCAAGATAGGGTCAAATTAGGGTCAGCCAAGCTAAAATACCCATCATACAGCTCTTAGTGCATCTGTGCTTTCAGTGTGTACACGTGAGTCAAGTCAAATGAAAAAGTGTGGTCCAGCTGTGTGGTGCTGGGTGGTCTAGCACATCTTTGCGTCCTAGCAGCCAGGTGTTGTATAAACCATGTCTAATTCTCACCCTGTATTCCTTCCCAGGGCTCAGCACAGTGCTTGTCCCACAGTAAGTGCTTAATAAATGTGCTACTACCCAGAACTTGTTTGCATTTGGTGTCAGTGTGTATTCAAAATTATTTCTTCTCTCCCAGGCTCTGTTCTTTCCTGAATCAGATTAAACTTCAGATCTATAAAATGAATGACTGTTTCTCTTCAGCCCCTCATGTAAAACTTCAGAGTTGTCATCTGAAATATATGGGGTGGAGCAGGCTGTGAAGCCAGTTCCTGGGAAATCCATGAAAAATGTGTTTTTCCAGGCCAAGATTGATGACTGTGCTCATTTGATTTAAATCAACCCTTCGCCTTTTAGTCAGGATATCTCACAACCAAGAGAAGAAACTCCAGATCTCACTTGAATTGGGTATTTTTTTCCCTTAGAAACTTAATTATTTTATGAAAATGCATAATAGCAAGTGCAGGTCTCGATATTTTCTAATGGGTAGAAGAGGTAACAAGAACAAAGGGATTGTGCAGAAGACACTTCCAACTGAATTAGGGTATCTCCAACTGGGGAATAACCTGGGAGTGGTAGAAATTGGAGCTACAAAGTTCTGACCACGGAATAGGGCTTTGATGGAAATGGCCACAGTAGCAGAAGCAGCAGCAATAGGCAAATTGTGAGACCAGGAAGAGGCTACCTCTTCCATGCTCCAAATTATTCCTTTTCATCTTCTCCCTGTCTGGGTTTAAGATAGCTCTAATGCTGAGGAGATTAATTCTGGATGATTTGGGATTTTGTGTTTGCTTTGGGGTCAGAGGGAGGAGGAGGCATGCATATATTGATGATGGGGAGTAAACAGGAGACCTGCTGACAGAATGAGGATTTAAAATGGAACAAGGGAGACTGTTTTCTTGTGGTGGGAGAGGGTGTTTTATGACAAGATGGAAAAGTTTGGGAATTAGTTTCAATAATATCAAGTTTAGAGACAATTCCAGAATTGAATCTTACAACGTAAGGACTACAACAGAACTATCTTATGTGTACTAAATATGAACTCGTTCACTTATTTGTCCCAAAAGGCAGCAAAGCAGTAACTATGAACAGTCAGGATTTACTGGAAAAGTAAGGCCATTGGTAACTGCCTTCCAGAACAACCCATCTATCCTTTAATGAATTTCATTCTTAATAGTAACACTAAAAAAAAAAATAACTGTTGTATTTGTTTAAATGCTTACTATGTGTTAAGCACTGTGCTAAGTGCTGGGGAAGATACAGGATAATCAGATCAGGTTGTCCCACATGGGGCTCACAGCCTTAATCTCCATTTTACAGATGAGGTAACTGAGGCCCAGAGAATAATAATGATGGTATTTGTTAAGTGCTTACTATGTGCCAAGCACTGTTCTAAGCACTGGGGGGATACAAGGTAATCAGGTTGTCCCACGTGGAGCTCACAGTCTTAATTTCCATTTTACAGATGAGGTAACTGAGGCACAGAGAAGTTAAGTGACTTGCCCAAAATCACACAGCTGACAAGTGGCGGAGCAGGGATTAGAACCCATGACCTCTGACTCCCAAGCCCGGGCTCTTCCCACTAGGCCATGCTGCTCCTCAATCAGCAGCTATTCTCAGGACCTAAAGCATTCCTCATGCTCATGTTCTTTCGAGGTAGTAGGACTTTTTGGTTGCACAGTAAAACAACCTTATGCCAGACAGCGACAATCAATTAATCAATCAATGGTATTTATTGTTTACTGAGTGCAGAGCACCATACTAAGTGCTTGGGAGAGGACACCACAATAAAGTTAGTAGACACAGTCTGCACCCTCAAGGAGCTTATACTTTTACTATATTTATACTAATGGTGGAGACAGATGTTATAGTTTTAATCTCTGCTTTGTCCCCATACTTACACCCCTTCCTTCCTCTCCCCCTCGTCCCCCTCTCCATCCGCCCCATCCTACCTCCTTCCCTCCCCCACAGCACCTGTATATATGTATATATGTTTGTACATATTTATTACTCTATTTATTTTACTTGTACATATCTATTCTATTTATTTTATTTTGTTAGTATGTTTGGTTTTGTTCTCTGTCTCCCCCTTTTAGACCATGAGCCCACTGTTGGGTAGGGACTGTCTCTATATGTTGCCAACTTGTACTTCCCAAGCGCTTAGTACAGTGCTCTGCACACAGTTAGCGCTCAATAAATACTATTGATTGATTGATTGATTGATTACACGTGCAGCAAGGGACCAAACTGGTAGGAGACTCTTTCAGCCATACATGGCAAGTCTTTCAGAAAATTATCCATGAATTGTGGGATGCAAATGGATGATGCTCTGGAATCGAATAGACAAGGGAAGCAGTGTGGCCTAGTGGAAAGGGCGTGAGTTTGGGAGTCAGAGGACCTGGGTTCTAATCCCAGCGGTGGTTGTCTTTGTGGCCAATGAGCATCCCTGGTTGCCTATATGTTTATCCTGGAGCAGGCTTGCATTGAACTTTGATCTAACCAGGCTTATTGTCTGTCCATAGCCTAAGCCATGATCAAATGCCCCAGAGCTGCATTGCAAATGAAGCAGTAGTGGATAGTCTAGTGGATAGAACATGGGCCAGAAGTCAGAGGACCTGGGTTCTAATCCCAGCTCTGCCACATCTGCTATGTGACCTTGGGCAAGTCACTTAACCTGTCTGTGCCCCAGTTACCTCAACTGTAAAATGGGGATTAAAACTGTGAGACCCATGTCGGACATGAACAATGTCCAACCTAATTATCTTATATCTATCCCAGCACTTAGTAAAGTGCCTGGCATGTAGTAAGCGCTTAACAAATACCATAAAAAAGAGCTACTTATTACGAAAACAGAATCTCATTTTTTCCACATCTTGAGCAGTTTCTAAAACGGAGGACTTCTGCTGACAGTTTTGGACTTCAGTAACTCCCACTGACTTCAAAAGGAGTTCCCCAAGGAACTCAGATCAACTGTAATCTGGTACTATACAAAGGTTTTTCATCTTGCGTAAATTCTAACTCAGTACAGTGCATAATCAGAAAAAGGCAACTTGTTGAAGTTCTATTTGTGGAAGGAAATAGAGAAGATAAATTCCAGAAATGAAATCTACAATGGTATTTGGACAGAATGGTAATAAATTTGTCATTTAGAAGCCTGTAGATTGTCACCGAATTTTAAAAAAGTGACTACAAAAATAATAAAAAACACAGTAATCGCAAGAAGAAAGGGGCAGTGTTGTGGGGCTTTTTTCATCACAGGGATGAATTTCAAAGGTAAAGACATGCATCTCAAAATGCTAGTTTTCTCCTCCTGCTGCTGACAGTTTGCTGAGCTCTGTATTTTCAGTGACCTAATTCCAGTTTCCTTCCACTTGATCACAGTTTTCTGCTTCTTGGGTGTGCTCTCCAGTCCCTGAGCTGGTGTAGCACAAATTCAGCTTCTTTAGGCACCATAAATGTGATGGAACTAAAACATACCATGACCCATTAGTCAGTTAATCTCCACCTCACTTCTGTTGACGAACTGTGACAATTCAGTTCTCATCCTAGGTTGGGTAGGAGCATCAGAGGGCTAATAACTGGCTAATGGACCCCATGTTACTCAAAGCAACAAAGGGAGTGAGATAGAGATGAAAATTCCAACAAGTACCTGTAATAATAATAATAATAATTGCAGTGTTTGTTAAGTGCTTACTATGTGCCAGGGACTGTTCTAAGCAATGTGGTAGATACAAAATAATTGGACTGGACACAGTCCCTGTCCCACAATAGGGCTCACAGTTTTCATCCCCATTTTACAGATGAGGGAATATGAGGTACAGACAACTGAAGTGACTTGCCCAAGGTCACAGAGCAGATAAATGGCAGAGCTTGGATTAGAATCCAGGTCCTTCTGACTCCCAAGCTCATGCTCTACCCACTAGACTACACTGCTTCTGAGCACTGCCTCAATTAATTTCAGTCTTTCTGCTGTAGCATAAATACATTATATTCATTCATTCAATCAATCGTATTTACTGAGCGCTCACTGTGTGCAGAGCACTGTACTAAGCACTTGGGAAGTACAAATCGGCAACATATACTGTCACTATCCAACAACGGGCTCACAGTCTAGAAGGGGGAGACAGACACCAATAATAATGCCAAAGGAGTTAGAATATTCCCTTCCTCTGTTCCTACAAAGTGAGAGCTGTGTAATTATAATAATAATAATAACAATAATAATAATAATGGCATTTATTAAGCGCTTACTATGTGCAAAGCACTGTTCTAAGCACTGGGGAGGCTACAAGGTGATCAGGTTGTCCCATTTTACAGATGAGGTAACTGAGGCACAGACAAGTTAAGTGACTTGCCCAGAGTCACACAGCTGACAATTGGTGGAGCTGGGATTTGAACCCATGACCTCGGACTCCAAAGCCCCGCATTCGGCTGCAGCTCAAAGAAGTTGTACAGAAATAATGTGTGACTTAGTGGATAGGGCAAGGGCCTGATTAGCTCACATCTTCCCCAGAATTTTAGAATGTGCTTGACAAATATCATCTTTTTTTAATTTAATTTAACATCATTGAGACTGTTTATTCATTGGTTCCCAAAACTAATGGCAGGGCAGGCCTGAGTTCAAGGTCTGGCAAAGGGTAAAGTAAGCTCTATCTTTAAAGTGTGAACTCCTAAGCCCGTTTATGTCAAAGCTCCTCGTGTTCAGGGAATACACCTTATGCTAAGTATAATAATAATGATGGTATTTGTTAAGCACTTACTATGTGCAAAACACTGTTCTAAGAGCTGGGGGGGAGGTTACAAGGTGATCAGGTTGTCCTATGGGGGGCTCACAGTTTTTAATCCCCATTTTTCAGATGAGGTAACTGAGGCACAGAGAAGTTAAGTGACGTGCAAAGTCACACAGCTGACGGTTGACGGAGGCAGGATTTGAACCCATGACCTCTGACTCCAAAGCCCGTGCTCTTTCCACTGAGCCAAGCTAGTATGGTATATTGTATTGAGTCCCCTCCTTCCTCTCCCCCTCGTCCCCCTCTCCATCCTCCCCTTCTTACCTCCTTCCCTTCCCCACAGCACCTGTATATATGTATATATGTTTGTACATATTTATTACTCTATTTATTTTACTTGTACATATCTATTTATTTCATTTTGTTAATATGTTTGGTTTTGTTCTCTGTCTCCCCCTTCTAGACTGTGAGCCCACTGCTGGGTAGGGACCGTCTCTATATGTTGCCAACTTGTACTTCCCAAGCACTTAGTACAGTGCTCTGCACACAGTAAGTGCTCAATAAATACGATTGATTGATTGTATGGAGAAGAGGATCAATAGATACCTCTACCATCAATAAGAGAGCACCAATCTTCTATCTAACCCTAGTGTTGCTAACACAGTTCTCTCCTGGACCTTCTCTGCTATCTACATCTGAGCTTTCTCTGTCTCCCCAAATCTTCCTTTGCCTCTAATCCCCTACCTGTGGGTACCCCATACCACTCTGGACTGGATCTTCTTAACCCTTTCTATAGTCTCGCTCCCTTGAGGAGCCCCTTTAACCAAGTCCTCTTTTGTTGGCTCTTTTTTTGTCTCCAGGCAGCTTCTCTTCTTGGAGGGGTAGCTAGGCAACCCAAAAGAAGGTGTTCTTGTCAGGTGCTGTGAGTTTTTACCTCTAACGAGCCTCATTTGATAATTAAGCTTAACCAATTCATGGCCGTAAGGGAGCCTGTTTTCCTACCCATATCCCTAAATCAGGTAATCACAGCCCAGCATAACACAAATGACATCACATGCTTCTCATTGCCTAGTATTTTTGTGGGTCCTCAGCTCACTTCCAGCCAACCAAACTCCGCTGAGTGATCACAGAATCGCATCTGATGCCTCTCCGGTCTGGAGCCAAACTGTGATTCAGGGAATGGGGGATTAATAATATTCCTTAATAGCCTGTCCAGAAGGACTCTAAATAGATAGGACCTTGCCAACAATGAAGTTGTGAGATGTTGCAATCTTTGGCACAACTGGTTCCTCAAATTTCTTCCTGAAGATGATGATGATAGTGGGATTTTTGGGAGTCTGTTGCATCGCTTTGGTGGTCCATTTGTTGAAGAAAAGTTTACAGAAGCAGGTGTGTACTCTTTATTCTTGTAGATCTCAGCAGGTATGCGACCAAGTTCAGGGGGTTTGCCACATTTCAGACCTCTAATGCTTATGGTGAATTATTCAATTATGAGGAACAGTTCTAAATCTTCACATGCTGGTAGAAGTGTTCTGAATAAATCTTTTAGCCATTTCTTCAGGAATTGCTCCTTGTCTGAGAGAAGACATTGTTTAGGTTACTTTCTGTAGATAGCAGTGTGGCTCAGTGGAAAGAGCCCGGGCTTGGGAGTCAGAGGTCATGGGTTTTAATCCCACTCCACCACTTGTCAGCTGTGTGACTTTGGGCAAGTCACTTAACTTCTCTGTGCCTCTGTTCCCTCATCTGTAAAATGGAGATCTCTGTTCTCTCATCTGTAAAATGGAGATTAAGACTGTGAGCCCCATGTGGGACAACCTGATCACCTTGTATCCCCACAGTGCTTAGAATAGTGCTTTGCACATAGTAAGTGCTTAACAAATACTTTATTATTATTATTATTATTATTATTAAGACATGGTTTCAACTCTACTGTGCTCTCCCAGGTAGTTAATTTAGTAGTATGCCCATAGTAAATGCTCAGTAAATACCTTTGGGACTCTTTCCAGCTGTAATGTAGGAGACCTTCCTTGAGTAATTCAGTTGCACCTTTTACTTTAGGTTCAAATAATTAGTAAGTATTTATTAGTATCAATTATGGAATGCACTAGTCGTATAATTGCTTAACTCAGATCTATGTGCATGAAAGGGCTATAAAACCATAATTCACAGTGTTTAGTGACCTTACAAATTATGAGAATGAGCGACTAATGTAGGCCTAAAATTGGAATTTTAGAAATATTGGGTTTCAATTCTTGTCAATTTAATAGTTTAAAACTACCAAATATGATTTTATGACAGTGCTTTTTGGATGTGGAATTTTTTTCCCTAGAACTAGAAAAACAAATTGTCTCTATAGTAACTGATAGAGTTTCAAAAAACACCTCCCGAATTGAACAGATTGCTAATCTCAGTGTTGGCTTAGGCAAAGGGGGGAAATGAGTTTGAAGTACTAATTACTGCCTTAAAAGCTTCCTGATGTTTTGAAAGTTTTCTTTGAAATGTTGAGGTTCTCCAAAATGAAGGCAAGTGATGGAGGGATAATGACTGTAAGATGTTTTTATAGGATGCCTTCCTAGAAAAGCCATCACATACCATGGTTGAGTTGAATGGAAAAGCTCAAGGACAATATAATCTAAAATTGATGATCAATTCATAGCTATGATAGGGATTTAAATATGTGACTGCAATCTTTAAGCATTTCACTGACATACAAAAGACAAATGTTGAGCTTTCATATTTCATGCTTGGGGATTTTAGGGTAAGGAAGAAAATTTAATATTTCTTCCCTTTGTGACACATTCAAGATAAAAATAATGATGATGGTATTTGTTAAATGCTTACTATCTACAAAGCACTGTTCTAAGCGCTGGGGGGCATACAAAGTGATCAGGTTGTCCCACGTGGGGCTCACAGTCTTAGTCCCCATTTTACAGCTGAGGGAACTGAGGCCCAGAGAAGTGAAGTGACTTGCCCAAGGTCACGCAGCTGACAAGTGGTGGAGCGGAATTAGAACCCATGATCTCTATCTCCCAAGCCCATGCTCTTTCCACTGAGCCACGAAGATGTCTTTGAGTCTGCAGTGAAATAGTGTTAATTATTTTTCTTTTAGTTATACTGCCTGCCTGAAATTGAATGACTTTATATGTACTGAATTTCCAGAGAGGTCTTCAGTGGGACAAAACTGAATCTAACCAAAGGAGCTTAAAGGGGTTGTTTCAATAAGCCAGCATGAAAGATATTGAACACCTCCCAACACTGCTGTTATGTAACCATTTTCTTTACTACAGAGTTATTTGACTCAATAATTTAATTTCAATATATGCCCCACTGTTCTCTGTTGCCTTATTTGCCTGGAAAATATGAAAAAATACAACAGGATCATTTTATTCATAAACAAATTCAATGTATAAGACTGTAAAATTAATACAACTAACAATTCAGAATAAATACAGAAATAATATATTCTAAGGAAGAGTAGTTAGGCTCTTAGAGCAGTATAGCCTAAGCACTTAGTACAGTGCTCTGCACACAGTAAGTGCTCAATAAATGATTGAATGAATGTA
Source organism: Tachyglossus aculeatus (assembly GCF_015852505.1). Taxonomy (NCBI): domain Eukaryota; kingdom Metazoa; phylum Chordata; class Mammalia; order Monotremata; family Tachyglossidae; genus Tachyglossus; species Tachyglossus aculeatus. Next base: position 26,715,795 of record NC_052077.1, read on the forward strand.
GCCTAATGGAAAGACTGTGAGACCGAGATCCAGGAAATCCAGGTTCTAGTCCTTGCTCTGCCACTTGTGTGCTGTGACCTTCAGTAAGTCACTTAACTTCTCTGTGCTTCAATTTTCTCATTGGCAAAATGCAGGTAAAATTAACTCTTTCCCCTCCCTCTTTTAACTCTGAGTTCCATGTGGGAAAGGGGCTGTGCCCAATCTGATTATATCTGCTACAGTGCTTAACACAATGCTTGGCATGTAATAAGCATTTAATAAACATCATTACCATTCTATGAATTACTCATGCCACACCATTTTTAAATCCCCGGGTATTGTTATTCAGCAGTTTCTGTTTCTAAATGAGAAACAGCTTCTTTATGGTAACTTACACCCTGTTCAGAAAATTTAGATCATCTAATTCAGGAAGATGAAGCCTCAAAAAAGACTGTTACACCTATACTAATGAGCAGTGTACCATTTATCTGAAAAAAAGGGGGCTACTGTTGGCACTTTTCATAATTTAAAGAATGTCCCAAAAATTGACTTACTGTAATGAGTAAAAGAACAGAAATAATGAGTCATTCTTTCCCTCTATGGAAAACTGACTGATGGTGAAAGGATCTCTTGACTGTGAGTTTATTTTGTGCAGGGAACATGTCTCCCTATTCTCCTAAGCACTTAATACAGTGCTCTGCATGTAGTAAGAGCTCAGTAATTAACACTTATCAAAAGTGGGGAAGGATATTTTTTCAGTAAATCTGGACATAAATTTTCACATTGAGTGCAAGGCACTGTACTAACCACTTGATAAAATACAGCAGAAGCAATACTCCCATTCAAGGACTTTTTAATGCCGAACCAAATATTATTTACTAATAATGGGAGTAGGAGGAAAAACTAAAAAATAACCAGTGGTATGAATATTAGACAAAAGCAACTTTGCCTAGAGGATAGAAAATGGGCCTGGGAGTTAGAAGGACATGGGTTCTAATCCCAACTCTACCACTTTGCTGGTGACCTGGAGTAAGTCACTTACTTTATCAGTCACCTCATCTGTAAAATGTACGACTGTGCTTTCTGCCTCACCCACTTCTCGGATATTTTCAATGTCTACCCATTTCTCTCCATACCAAACTGAAACTCCAGCTTGGCTTTAAAACACTGTCAGTTCTCTCTCCTCCTACTTTTCCGCTTTCTTCTCTAATTTCACCCTGACTTGCATTCTTCATTCCTCTCCAGATCACCTGTTCACTACGCCTCGTTCTCATCTCTGCTACCTCTAACCATTTGCTCTTCCCCTGTCTGTAACTCTCTCCCCTTCAAATATTACTGGGCACAAACAATCGATCGGTTGAATTTATTAAGCACTTACTGTGTGCAGAGTATAATATAACAGAGTTGTAGATATGTTTCCTGTCCTCAAAGAGCTTACAGTTGCATCTTCAAAGAGATGCAGCGTGGCTCAGTGGAAAGAGCACGGGCTTTGGCTTTGGAGTCTGAGGTCATGGGTTCAAATTCCGGCTCTGCCAATTGTCAGCTGTGTGACTTTGGGCAAGTCACTTAACTTCTCTGGGCCTTAGTTACCTCATCTGTAAAATGGGGATTAAGACTGTGAGCCCCCTGTGGGGCAACCTGATCACCTTGTAACCTCCCCAGTGCTTAGAACAGTGCTTTGCACATAGTAAGCGCTTAATAAATACCAAAATTATTATTACTGTTCAAAGCCCTTCATACATCATAGCTCCTATAAGAAGCCTTCCCAGATACATCTCTCTTCTCCTCAGTTTCTGTCCCTCAGCTAGTAGCTCTGCACTTCTGTATCAGCTATACTCTTTTGTACTGCCAGTCACCCATAACACTGCTCTACATGTCTTGCAGACTTCAGTATAATAATAGTATTTGTCAATCAATCAATCAATCGTATTTATTGAGTGCTTACTGTGTGCAGAGCACTGTACTAAGCACTTGGGAAGTACAAGTTGGCAACATATAGAGACAGTCCCTACCCAACAGTGGGCTCACAGTCTAGAAGGGGGAGACAGAGAACAAAACCAAACATATTAACAAAATAAAATAAATAGAATACATATGTACAAGTAAAATAAATAGAGTAATATATATGTACAAACATATAACATATGTACATATTAATGGTTACTGTGAGTCAAGCATTGTTCTAAGAAGCAGCATGGCTCAGTGGCAAGAGCGCGGGCTTGGGAGTCAGAGGTAGTGGGTTCTAATCCCGGCTCTGCCACTTGTCAGCTGTGTGACTTTGGGCAAGTCATTTGACTTCTCTGTGTCTCAGTTACCTCATCTGTAAAATGGGGATGAAGACTGTGAGCCCCACGTGGGACAATCTGATCACCTTGTATCTCCCCCAGTGCTTAGAACGGTGCTTGGCACATAGTAAGCACTTAACAAATACCAAAATTATTATTATTATTATTATTATTATTATTATTATTATTCTAAGCTCTGGAGTAGATGCAAGATAATCAGGTCGAACACAGTCCCCATCCCACACTGGGCTCACAATCTAAGTAGAAGGGAGAACAGATATAGAATGCCCATTTTACAGATTGAGGAAACTGAGGCATAGAGAAGCTAAGTGACTTGCTCAAGGTCACACAGAGCAGGAAACTGATGGAGTTGGGATTAAAACCAGATCTTTTGACTCCAAAGCCCTTACTCTTTCCACTGGGTCATGTTGCTTCTCTGTGTAAGTACTAACTCATATGCATCACCACTTTTCTCTCTTCCTCCTATCTAAATTAGTTATTGTCTTTCCCCAGGTAGATTATAAGCTTTTTGAGGACAGGAATCAGTAAATCTATCGTACTTTCCCAAGTGTTTTTTTTAAACAGTATTTGTTAAGAGCTTATTATGTGTCAAACATGGTTCTAAGCACTGTTCTGGGTAGATATAAGTTAATTAGGTTGTACACAGTCCCTGCCCATCATGGGGCTCACAGTTTAAGTAGGAGGGAGTGTGTAAGCACTCAGTAAATATTGTTGATTGATATTGTGCTCTCCCAAACAGGCTTAAGCTTGGTACATGCTTCCAAAATCATCTATTAATTGATAAGCATTGAGGATGGAAGCAAAATGCACAGCATCTAACTCACAGCAATTACAATCAACCCCCTGGAAGAGGGGCATGAGAAGCTGGCTAACCCAGCCATCTCTAGACTATTTTATAAACAGGAGACACTTGTAGAGGATACTTTTCAGCTGGAAGCAGAAGATACAGAATGTGCTTAGAAAATGACAACATAATGAGCTACACTTCAACCACGGTGACATAAGGAAAAGGCATGAGAAAGAAAAGAAAATGTTTAAACTATTATTAAATAATCAAGTCTAACCACCAGAGGCCAGTGCAGATTTATTCACCAGACCCATTCATTCAGCATGACATTAAAGGCTAAATACTTATCCTGGAAGTACTTTTCTGCCATTCTCCCTCAGGAATTTGGTCCTTAGTTATCTCCTTGAAAGTTTTTTTTTTTTAAACCCAGAGAGAACACAACTCTGTAAAATATAGTTTACTAGTTCCTCATTTTCTTTCTATTTCTAATATTGAGATTTCATTGACTGTCTCCTTTTAGGGACTTATTTTCATACTGCTTAACGCCACATTTTCAGACTAAGAAACGTATTAACTCTGAGAATTTCAACCAAAGATGCTGAAAGAATAAGATTGTTCTTCAGCAGCTGAGTGTTGGTTTGGGAAATATGGAAACCTACTTTCTATTTTCAGCAATTCTGTAGGGCCAAGGCAAAAAGCGATGACAAGGAATTGCGTAGGAGGAGTCATAGTCTGCCATGAACTAATGCCAAAGACAAAATTGTTGATCCATAGGAGGTTCAGGGGCCATAATGGCTTCTAAGTCTGAGAATTCTCCTCTTTCTCAAGACTTTTTAGGTTATAGTCTCCCGCCTCTAGACTGTATGCTTATGAGAAGGCAATATGTCTAGCAACTCCATTATATTGTACTCTCCCAAGCACTTAGTACAGTGCTCTGCATATAGTAAGTGCTCAATAAATACGATTAATAATTTCTGGGATCAAATGTCAGGCTATTCTTTGAAACTCTGCTTCCACCCAATACATTGCATTATTGTTAAATAGAATAAATAATTTATCCTGTGCCATTAGGTTTCCTCTGTAAATGGTCTGCATATAGGAATTATATGAAAGTGGCAGAAACCTGGGTCATCTCAAAGAGAACTTGGATGGGGAAGGTTCCATCCAATTCTTCCCTTCTTCCGTCCCTTGTGCCATGTGCACAGATGGAAAGATTTTATCATTAAGGATGTGTCAATAGCAGGCAAAGTCTGGATCTATTTAATGGATGGTTCTTGCTATTGGCAGCAGGATCCCATTTAGAGTTTGTCTTTGTGTTTGACCAGAATCCATGTGAGCAGAAAGTAAACATTGTGGTTTATAATGGAAATGAAAATTAAAGATCTTCAGAATTCTATAGTGAATTTAAAATGACTCTGTCATCTTAAGTAAAAATTCATCCCCTATTTTACTATTTCTTCCATTCTTTATTAAAAGCTTAAAGAGCTATGTGAAGAAACTAAAATATTATCAATTTGAAAGTAAATGAAGCAGGGGGAAAAATAGGAGAAGAAAAGTGAGCACTGAAATGGGTCAGAAATGATGAGCAGGGAAGCAGATTAATCAGTCAATCATATTATTGAGTCGTGTTCAGAGCACTGTACTAAATGCTTGGAAGTGTACAAAACACCTGAGTTGGTAGACACAGTCCCTGACCATAATGTGCTTACACTCTAGAGGGGGAGGCAGGCATGAGTCTTTAATAATTGTGCTATTTCTCAAGTGCTTGCTATGTGCCAAACAGTACTGAGCAACAGGATTGTCCCAAGATAATCAGGTTGGACACAATCCCTTTCCCTTAGGGGGCTCACAGTCTCAGTAGGAGGGAGAACAGATATTGACTCCTCATTTTGCAGATGAGGAAACAGGCACAGAGAAGCTAAGTGATTGACCCGTGGTCACATGGCAGGCAAGTGGCAGAGCCGGGATCACGATAAATTTGAACCGGACTTTCTAGAGGTCCAGCTACAGGATAAGGGAAGTGTAGAAAAAAGGTGACCTTGACTGAATTCCCTGAAAGAGAAATGGGGAGCCACGAGGATGAGCAAAAAAAATGAAATTTTTCTCAGCCTAAGAGTTGGTCGCTCTCTAACCTTTCACTGAGCCCCTGCACCTCCCAGATCTGAAGGAGGAAGTCTGGGACATACTTAGATATTGTAGCTTGATGAGAGGAGATGAGAAATAAACAATGTGATCTTCTCTGACAGCAAATTTAGCTACTTCCCCTTCTGCTATTTATAATCTTTTTCACTGGGCACTTGGTCCCATTACTTCTGCTGTGTATCTGACATTTAAAAATGGTCTTTATAAGAAAGTTTTTCAGGGCCTTAGTGTTTCAGCAAAATACTTTAAATTTTGGTCAAGAGATTTCATCTTAGGTTTGAATGTCCCTATCAATCATCATTCAATTAATTGTATTTATTGAGCACTTACTATGTGCAGAGCACTATACTAAGTGCTTTGGAGAGTATGATACAACTGAGTTAGCAGAATGTGTTTGCTAACACATTCCCTACCCACAATGAGTTTACAGTCTAGAGATGTAGACAATGAGCCTAGTGACGATGAGCCCATGCTTTCCTACTGAAATGATCTTATTGCCTACAGGTCTTTCACAGCAGAAGAGTTTTACTACCCCTTCACTGTACCACCTTTAGTTTCAGGTCACTGCGCTTTCTTTTTCATGGTATTTAAGTGCTTAATAAGTGTCAAACACTGTTCTAAGTGCTGGGCAAAATACAGTGAATTAGGTTAGACATACTCCTTTGATTGTGCCCTTTTCTTCAATTACCTGCATGCATTCTTGTCTTTTCTGTGATTTACAGTCAATGCCCCCATACTTTTAGACAGTTTGCCTCAATCAATCAATGATATTTATTGAACACTACTGAGTGTAGAACATGTACTAAGTTTGGGAGAGTACATTACAACAGAGTAGAAAAGCATGTTCCCTGCCCCCTAAAATGAAATGCTTGGTAGACATAACCACTACATTCCTCTAAGTTCCCACTCTGATTTATCTATCTCCTAAAAGAATCTCCTAAAATATGTTATTGCTAATGCTTGAGCTTCTCCCTAGAAGTGAGTCAAGCATCTTTGGAAGGATCTTTTTGGGGTTAGTTCTTCTTTAAATGTAGGAAACAGCAGCCGACTGTCTTCAAAGAATAAATGGCCTTCCAGAACTAAGCATTCAGGAAGTAGTTCAAATACTGTAATCTGCTTCATTACTTTTAATCGAAAAATTTTCATGATTAGCATAAATAAACCCAAATAAACTGAAGTATCATATCAACATTTTCTATTTTTTTCCTATTAAGAACTCAGGCATTGAAAATTTAATGAAATCTCTTGGTATAAGTAGGCGGAAGGAATCAATCAACACCTTCTTTCAGTGCTAAGGAAGTTAAATTAACTGCCCAAAAGGTAGTTAGTTTTTACTGAGGCTATTTGTAAAATAAAATAGCTTCACTAATGTGGGAGTGAATAATACAACTGAAGAAAGTGTTAAGCTTTTGAAGCAGCAAATAAAGATAGAAGCCAGTATAATTTCCTAATGACTTAATAGGAAAGCAGATTCATGAGATAGTATTAGACTGTTATTACTAATTTTAAGACAATTCTCTATGTGGGGGTCAGAAAGTCTAATCGAGCGGCTGTAGGATGAGCAGATAATGTGTCTATTGTCGTACTCTCCCAAGTGCTTGGTACAGTGCTTTGCATACAGTAAATACTCAATAAATACGATTGAGTGAATGGAGTAGGAATGGTGGGAAGAAGAGGGGATAAAACCCCTTTGATCCCACATAGGTTATGAGCCTCTCTTGGGATAAGGAACCTGTTCAACATGATTGTCTTGTAATAATCAATCAAGTAATGGCATTTGAGTGCTTTACTGTGTGCAGAGAACTGTACTACACACTTAGGAGAGTACAGTACAAGAGAGTTTCCTGCCCATGGTGAGCTTAGAGTATTACCCCAGAACTTAACACATAATAAGTGCTTAACGAATATCGCAAGTACTACTCCTGGAAAACCCTGCTACTGTTTCTGTTTCATATTTTATATGAAATTACTCTGGCTAAAGAACCTGTAGCACCCAGAGAAGAAAATTATTCATATTGTTAAGAGAAAGAAAAGTGTGTCCATGCTTAATAGATAGATTTATGGCTGTTTTAGAAACATAATTTTGTAACAGCCTCTCTCTGTGACTTAGAGTTCAGTGGCCTCAACCTACATATATTTTATTAACTAGTATAAGTCAGTTTATTGTTCTTCATAAATATGTGCTTTAAATGAATCTGACTAAATAAATGTCATCCAAGTACAAGGAAGCAATAAAAGCTGTGATTTCTGAAGGGCCATGAAGATGGGGATGAGCTGAAGTTTGGCAGATTTGAAGGGGAAGAGATTTTCAGACAGATGAAAGCCATGATCATTCAATGGATGATTGATTTTCAGGAGCCAGGAGTTATGAGCAGGAGATTCAAGAAGAAGGAACAGTGTGAAGATGAGCTGGGTTATAGTAGTGGAGAGGGACTAGCTGAGGAAGAGAGCTAATGGAGTTTCCTAAAGCCAATGATCAGGGGATTCTGTATCATACAGAGAAGTATAGGCAAACACCGGAGGTTTTTGAGGAATGAAGAGATGTGTGTGCTGAATGAAGTTCTGGGCGTCAGAGTGATATGTGGACATAAAAGGGAAGAGACTGGAAGCAGAGACCACCAGGATGGTGACTTTTTTTTAAAGGTAGAGTAAGGGGCAGATTTTGGAAATAATTAAAAGGAAAAATGGACAGGCTTTAGTGACAGAATGAATGCTGAGAGCTGAAAGAAAGCCAGGAGTCTTAGATAATTCAAGACATAAGGGACTCTCCTATTTCTAAATATTCTAATTTGTGGGTGATCCAGAAACAGTAAGAGTGAAATGTTTCAATCATTTCCTATCTTAGGGAAATTGGTTTGAACTGTGGATTTTTTTTTAATTCTGGAGATTACAGCATGAAATATTGTATATTTAGGTTAGCGTAGCCAAACTCCTATTAAGGTTGAAAACCAGATACATATTAAGGCAGAAAACTTTGTGAGAACAGTAACAAATAGCAGTTTTTAAAACAGGCATAACACCTCTAGCCTCAAGATAACTCATTAAATAAGGGTACATATGTTTTAGCCCCATTTAAAGGCATAACATTTGATATTATTTAAAGATCAGGATAATTCCAAGAGTCTGCTCTGGCAGATAATCAGTACCATTGGTATTTCATAAAGTCACAAAAGTTATTATAAACCTATTTTTGATTCATAAAGCACACTAAGATGAGAATGTTTGAACAATTTGTTCATCTCTTAGCTACTATCTTTGAAGGGAGGCTGGGGAAGACTTCAATATCATATATTGAAAATGTAATGGGAGAAGATGAAAATATTCATAAACACCATGGCCAATATCACCCTAGATGAGTCTATAAATCTCGGAGCCATTTCAACTCTTCAAGGCAAAGGTGAAACTGCCGCTGCCTTTCTTTGGACACCTTCTGCCTCTGTTGTCCCATACTAACCATGACCTTACATTTCAAGGTCAGAGAGGCTGATTATTTTCTGGAGACAGAGGTACACTGGTTTTGTAATAGATCTTTTATTCTATCTGTTCCTACCCAGATAAATCTAAAGAGAGAAATGAGGGACAGTAATTAATTCCCCACACCACCTGCAACAGGGAAGATGTCTACACTGGCAGTTTTTTCAGCTGTGTGACTTCAGGCAAGCCACTTAACTTCTCTGTGCCTCAGTTTCCTCATCTGTGAGCCCCACATGTGAGAGAGATTGGGTCCAACCTGATTATCTTTTATCTATTCAAGCCCTTAGTACAGTTTCTGGCACAGAGGAGGTGCTTAACAAATACCACAATTATTATTATTATTTTGACCATATTCATCAGATAATCCTCAGTTCTTCATTTCACCCTGATACTGTAGATATGATCTCTGTGAATAGAATTAGTTCTTCTCTTTTCTAGCTAAATCTTAAGGAATTTGCTACAGCTTGCAGAATGTTGGTAGAGATTGTAGCAAGCCCGTGATACATCAAGCACACATTCAGTCCACATTCAAACCCTCCCAGCTCTAGCTGAAGTCTGCTTCAGCATATTAGCCCAGCAGAAACCCAGTTCACCGTAATTTTATTTTATGTGACGTTTCAAATTGTACAAATAATTTTACAAAGAAGTTTCATTTCCCTGGGGATAGGTCTCTGCAAAATATTTATATTTCACAAGAAGTAAATAGTAGCTTCACCGCTTTTCTGTTATTGCCGTGTGGGGCATGAAAGCAATACTAAATACCAAACCACTGAAAATGTAAGTGCTGAAAATATGCTGTCATTTAAAAGGCGGGTGCAGATATGACCTTTCACAGAATTTTCCATTAAAATGTAAATATGAGAGAATGGAAAAAATCTGATATACTACATTCTTCTTATTGTTCAGCATATTCCAGGAGGAAGCCTACTGTCATTGTCTCTGCTATCTGATTGGAGCTCATTTGGATACATTCTCAGAGCTCCTGTTTCAGGGTGACATCAAAAACTTTCAGTGACTGTCATTTTTGATATCCTTTCAAAGATGTCATCATCAAATCCTTCTGAATGTTAACTGAAAAAATCCTTAAGCATTAAAACTTTTATCAAGAGCCCCTAGACTCTGCCTGGCTCTTTAATCTTTTGCTTATTTTGATATATTTATCAGAAGACAAACTACCTCAGGAATGTAAGGAACTAATTCCAGATGAATTACTTCAGCATTTCCAGCTTCAGAGGCACATCTGGTTTAAGAAAATGGGTTTTAGAATTGTCCAATCCCAACCGATCTGGGTGATGGGATTTGTTACTATGGGTATTGCTTCAGTTGGCTTCTCCCTAGCCCAAGAAAATTTCAGAGCTACATTGCCTAGATGCCTTCTTTGAAGAACTACTCTTGTAATCAGAGTGGTTTTGAGTAACAAGAATCTGCTTGCTAAGGGCTGACATGGTGTAAAGGACTCTACAGAATGGTTTTGCTGCTCCATTGGGAAGCAACATGGCCTATGGATAGTGCACAGACCTTGAAGTCCAAAGAACCAGGGTTCTAATCCCGGCTCTACCACTTGTCTGCTGTGTGACTTTGGCAAGTCACGGCACTTCTCTGTGCCTCATTCACCACATCTGTAAAATGAGGATTAAGATCATAAGCCCCATGTGGGACAGAGACTGTGTCCAACCTGATTAGCTTGTACCTACCCTAGTGGTTTAGAACAGTGCTGGACACATAGTAAATGCTTAACAAATACCATCATCATCATCACTGCGAGGCATGCAAGATTGTCCAGTGTTTCATTTTTGTTTCTTTACAAGCATCTGCTCACCAGATTGTAGGCAAGGGAATGTGTCTGTCAATCCTGTTGTATAGCACTTTCCCAAGTATTCAGTACAGTGCTCTGCATACAGTAAGCACTCAAATACCATTCTCAGGCCGAGTCAATGCTATAGATGTAACACAGGCCTGTGTCTCTTTAATTTGGTTCAGCCGATTGGAACCTCAACTCAAACTCAAAGCCCTGTGGATTACTTGAACGTGAATACCTTACAGACAACTTGTAGAACACAGAATATTTGAAGGACAGCAATGAAATGCTTTGATCAGGATGGAAACTTAAAGGTCAGTCATTTTCATTTCTACCAAATTGTTCTACTAAGTATTTAAATAGAGAGCCTTTGAACAAACAGTGCCACATACAGGAAGCCTGTACTTTCTATAAGTGCTAATCTTTTATTATATGCTAAAAATAATAACAGTATTCACTATGCCTGAGGGGGTTGGTTTCCCTGCTAGAATACTTCATAACCTAGTCTATTGTCACCAAACATGAGCATTACATATTGCCTGGATCTTCAGAATTTTGGGGTTGGAACTGTTTCCTGCAGCTGATCTAATAACTTTGGCTGTTCCATCATCTGGAATAACTAGGGCAAAATGTTCCAACCGTAAATTTCATTCCCGTGTCTGGTTCTCTGCAGTAGTGTACAGCTAGCCATAAAATTGTAGCATTAATCCACGTCTAATGCACAAATATTAAGATAGATATTATTTTAGCTTACTATTCATGCGTATGATTCCTTCATTTGTATTTCATAAAATGTAGGCTTGATCATAAACTCTTTAAAAGACACTGAATCATCTCTGTGGTGATAATTGTTGCTATTTCACAATTCTATCACCTGATGCTCCATAGATTTTGGAAATTCACCTTCTGAGGAAGAATTTTAGACTCAAATGCCTTTGCAGCCCATAAATAATAGCTTTGAGAAATTATCTGTATGTGAGGCAAAAACAAGAAAAGGAGCACTCCCCATTAGATATGGATTGGATATAAGGGACATAAATTATGGAGCTTTTATTCCACTGTATGTGAAACTGTCATTAGATTTTAAGTCTTCCCCATCCAACGTGGTCATTATCTACTTTTGCAAGATGGGTGAAGTCTATAGATCAATGCCTCTCCTAATCAGTCTGTCATAATTACTGAGTGCTTACCGTGGGCAGTACACTGTACTAAGCACTTGGGAGAGTACAATACAACAGAGTTGGCAGACACACTCCCTGCCCACACTGAGCTTACAGTCTAGAGGATTGTTGCGATCTTGCTTTCTCCTAAGAATTGGGTTTTTTCATGGAAAAAAGAATATAGAACTTTTTCCAGTCCTTGCAAATGCCAGAAGGCGGCAGAAGTATAAATTCCACCCATAAAGCCCTGAAAGTAGAGTGAGGATCCCACAAAAAAGTTGCCCTAAAGGCAGCCTTGCTAACATCCTCACCCTTGTCCTGAGTTGAAATGCTCTAGCTATTAGAGGAGATCAAATGTTTGACTTCAGGGAATGTGTACAGTGCTCTGCACACAGTGAGTTTCCTCATACAATACATTTATTGATAGAGCTAGATAGATAAGATCAATGTGTGACTGAGACCTGATGGAGAGTCTGTAAACTCCTCAAAGCAAGGAGAGGTGAGGGCCAGGGATGATAGAATTGGTGAATCCTGGGCCCTGAAATGGCAACCTGCCTATAAGGCCATGTTCTAAATTACAGTGGGATTCAGGAAGTATTGGGTTGCTGACTCAAGTGTTTGGCTCCCATGAATCCAGGTATGATGGTCCATTTAGGTACAGAGAAGAGGGAATCTTTCTGTCCTGGTATGATAAGTGATGGTGGAAAGTGCTTACAACTTCACTTGTCCATGCCAAGGGTATCTTAACCACTGGGCAGCCGTGAGGAAATGGAAAAAGATGATGTAGTGAGGAGAAGAGGGCCCCATGAACTCTTCTTATGCTAAGTTCATAGATCAACTCTACGAGACTTTATACGGAGGCAGAGTGCAGTACTCAAGTTTGGTCATCCAGAACAGTTAGGTATTGTGTCAAACACTTTTTTTACAGATATTATGTATACTTGATATTCTTAACTTCTTTATTTCTTTACATATTTATTACTCTATTTTACTTGTACATATATATTCTATTTTGTTAGGATGTTTCGTTTTGTTCTCTGTCTCCCCCTTTTAGACTGTGAGCCCACTGTTGGGTAGGGACTGTCTCTATATGATGCCAACTTGTACTTCCCAAGCGCTTAGTACAGTGCTCTGCACACAGTAAGCGCTCAATAAATACAATTGATTGATTGATTTACTATGAAGTGGTGATGTACATAGGAAGGAAACATCACTTGGGGAGAAAATATTAAAAATTCACAATGTAAAATGAGCTGGGTTTTCTCATTTTTAAAGGATGAGGCATTCTTCATGATGAGGAATATTTTGGGGTCTGAAGAAATCCAACGTGGTTTGACTTCAACCCATGGCATAATGCTTTGGTCTGCAAAACATTCCCCAGAATTCCCTTCTACCTCATGGGCAGGGAGGAGCCTTCTTCTCTGAGCTCCCGCAAGCCAATTCTTGGGCAATGGTGGGTATTTCCTGTTCCTGTCAATATTTAGCAAAAGGGACAATATGCTGTCCCCAAAGTGTGCTTGGTACCCTGCCACAAACTATTGAAGGAGTAGATAAGCTCTTCCCCAAAAGTAAATGCATTCAATTAATCTATCAGTCACATTTATTGACTGCACACCATGTGCAGATCACCCTTTTAAGTGCTTGGGAGAGTACAGTAGAGAAACCTGGGCCCTTTAAGGTATTGTTCTGTGGGAAGCAGCATTGCCTAGTGGAAAGAGCCTAGTACAGTGCTCTGCACACAGGAGACGCTCAATAAATACGACAAAGAGCCTGTGAGTCAGAGGAATAAAAGCTCTATAAATCCAGTTCTGTCACTTGACTATTGTATGATCTTAGGCAAATCACTTCACTCCTCATCATCATCATCATCATCAATCGTATTTATTGAGCACTTACTATGTGCAGAGCACTGTACTAAGCGCTTGGGAAGTACAAATTGGCAACATATAGAGACAGTCCCTACCCAACAGTGGGCTCACAGTCTAAAGTCCTTGTCCCTGTCTCCTCATCTCCAAATGGAGATTAAATACCTGTTCTCCTCCCCCTGAGTCCCAGGTATGAGAAGAACTGTGTCCAACCTGAATTTTTTGTACTTACCTCAGTGCTTAGTACAGTGTTTGATAGGTAGTAAGTGTTTAGCAAATACCATTACAATTATTATTGTTATTATTTACAGATGTGTAAGAATTCTAGCAAATTAAGTCCCATAACCAAACCTCATCCTTAAGTCAGAAACAAGACTGTATTGTCTTGTCTGAGAATTCCTGTATTTTATTTCCAAGGTGAGCTTTGAAGCTTAGTTCTTTTCTAGTCTTTTTTGCTGAGTAGTCAGTTTGAATATTAGAAGAAAATTCAGTTGGAACCAGATCAAAATAGGTTTCCTTACTTTGAGTGAACTTATTTTTCTAAAGAAGAAAAAGAAAAAGTGTGTATCTTTAGACTCCAAGGAGCAAACATTTCTCTATAATTAAAGTATCTTATCTTGCTTGAGCGAGCAAATGTGAAAAAGAAACTGCTCTGCATGTATAGAGATAAACTAGGCTCACAGGCTAGTGGGGAGGTTTGGAGGATATTAATAGAAAAGTGAGCATTAAAAGAAATCTCCTTTTAGTGATCTATTCAGTGAAATGATCAAAATGGGCTATAAACAAGTTATTGACTGGAACTGCCACCCTTAAAAGTTACTTCTAACAAGAGACATTATTTACCCTTGGCCTTACCTTGGCCGATTAGAGCATTTCGATAAAATTGGCTAAGGGGGAAAGAAAAACTGAGTCCTCAAATATAGAAATAACCTTTAAAACAGGAAGTTTTCAGAGAGCTAAAACAAACTTTACAAGAGAATACTAAATAAACCCACCAGACAGCATTTTGAGACGACTTTTCTTAGAAAATGATCTAGACCCCAAATTTTCAATGAACTTTTTGGGCAGATTCTCACTGATCCCCCAAAGATACAGAATAAGCCAAAACATGAGAGAACAAATATGTAGAGCTTCGTGAAGCACTCTGAGGAGTATAATAGAGTTGTAGACAGGATCCCTGTCTTCAAGTTCACAATCTAGCAGGGTAGTTAAATAATTTACAGGTAGGACAAGGGTAAGGTGAAGGTAGGGGAAACAACCCAGTAAACGGATTTGCACAAAAATGTTGTGGTGCCGTGAGTATCTGGGTGCTAAGTGCACTGAGAAGCAGCTTGACCTAGTGGATAAAACACAGGCCTGAGAGTCAGAAGGACATGGATTCTAATCCAGCTCTGCCAGTTGTCTGCCGTGTGACCTTGGGCAAATGATTTAACTTTACTGTGCCTCAGTTACCTCATCTGTATAATGGGGAGTAAGACTGAGCCCCAAATGGGACGTAGTCTGTGTCCAATCTGATTATTTTATATCTATCCCAGTGTTTAGTACAGTGCCTAGCACACAGAATTTAACAAATACCATCAAAAAAAAGATGTGACCTTCTAGAATAGGCTTGGTCACCATCCGTTTTCAAAGATGTTAAAATGAAACCTTGCAGCACTGGGTGCACAAGCCATACAATTTATAGTCCCTTACATGGCCTGTGATGTCCATTATATCACACAGAGCAAGCTGCAATGTGAAAGTGTCCTTATATTGTGTGACTGTTTCAAAGCAACTGAACTGCAGGTATGGGAAAGCAGAAACAAAGAAGCAGAGAAGATTGGGGAAAATGAGGGGAAAAGTGAAAAAACAGGAGGGGAGAGTATTGAAGAGGGTAGAAGGGAGAGGGAAGATGAGTGGGAGGGAGAACAGGGTAGGGGGATAAAGGGAAGAGGAGAAGATGAAAGGGGAGAGCAGGGGAATGGATGGGGAGGCACAGTGGGCTAGTATTGAGTGAACTCAGCTCAGTCTTACTGTTTGTTTTTGCACTGTCCTTCCCAAGTGCTTAGTACAGTGCTCTGCACACAATGTGTTTAATAAATATGATTGAATGAATGAATACTCCCCATTAAACAGATGAGATAACTGAGGCACAGGAAAGTCAAATCACTTGCACAAGGTCACACAGCAGACAGGTAGCAGAGCTGGGATTAGAACCCATGTCCTTTCAACTCCCAGGCCTTTGTTTTATCCACTAGGTCATGCTGCTTCTCTGTGCACTTAGCACCCAGATACTCATGGCTCTACTACAACATTCAAGTGGGCTAGTACTGAATGACCTATCAGGCACCCCCAGTGTGGGAACTCAGATCTGAGACCTTCTGGGGTAGAAGTCTTGGGGGTTGGAGACCACCCAAGCTACTTGGTAGAGGACTCTGGGGGGCTGCTTTTTGCTGACAGGTGCTGTAGTAGGGGAAAACTGTTGTTGACTCCCCTGGCTTCCCTCCCTCTCCTCTCCTGAAAGCGAAGGACGAGAGGAAACAGGGTGGCCTAGTGGAAAGAGTTTGGTCCTGGGAGTCAGGTGATCTGGATTTCTAATCCTGACTCTGTCACTTGCCTACGCTGAGTTGCCCAGGTCATCTAACTTCTCTGTGGCTCAGTTTCCTCATCTGTGAAATGGGGATTCAGTGCCTGATCGCCTTCCTACTTGAGCTGTGACTGTATCTGATCTGATTATCTTGTGTCTATCCTAGCTCAGTACATCGCTTGGCACATGGTAAGCATTTAACAAACAGCCCAACATCATCATCATCATCATCAATCGTATTTATTGAGCGCTTACTATGTGCAGAGCACTGTACTAAGTGCAAGGGAAGTACAAATTGGCAACATGGTGCTCCCATTCTGCTGATCCCCACTGAAGGGACTGGCTGCCCCTTTGCATATTAGTTTTCTTCAGCTTTCCACACTGAGCCGTCAGTGAGCTCTTCTCAGCTGGGCTATTGTACACTTGGTTCAGGCATATGCTCAGCTAGTGGGACTGAAAAAACAGCAACCAAAAACAGCACCTGAGGCTGTGTCTCCTTTGTGAGCTGCACCTGAGGCAGCTGCCCTGGTGGTCTCACCCTAGCTATGTCATCTCTCGAGGACCTGCAAGTAACAGGTATTTACTGACCTAATTATTAGAGGAAAAAATGGGCAAATGCTCTGACAACTCAAGCCAAAAGGACGCCACAACAATGCTTCTTTATTCTTTGCTGATTGAGAACTGGGACTCCTTGTCCCTGCGTGGAAGTTGTTTTAACATAATCTTTTGGCCGGGTGATTTATTGGTAAGAGTTATGGACCATTTAACTTTAGATGATGATTAGCAGAGACTGGACTACCCGTCTTCAATTTTCCAAAATTCCACATACTCTGAGAACAATCCAAAATAAAAAATCCTCAAGCTAAAAAGATCACTCTGAGTAGGCCTCACAAATGAGGACAAGCTCACAGGCCCAGGGCCTAAAGATATTAGGCCGAGCCTAAAAGAAATGAGGCAGCAGTAAAGTAAGAATTGCAATTTAAACTGTTCCAACCATAGCTTTAGTAAATGGAAGGAAGGCAGTCCCTTCTTGCCCCACTGCAATCTGCTCCTGCCTGCTATGCTCCACTGAGATCAGTCTCTCTTAGGTCATCATGACTTCCTATCAAATCTAATCAATCCAGTCTATGTTGTCCTAAACCTCATTGACCTCTGCACTGCCTTTGCTGTTGTGGATGCACCCTTCCTCTAGAAACATTTTCTAATCTTGACTTTACTGACACGATTTTCTACTGGTTCTTCTCTCACTTATCCAGTTGTTCATTCATTTCATTCAATCATATTTATTGAGCACTTACTGTGTGCAGAGCACTGTACTAAGTGCTTGGGAAGTTCAAGTCGGCAACATATAGAGATGGTCCCTACCCAACAACGGGCTCACAGTCTAGAAGGGGGAGACAGACAACAAAACAAAACATGTAGACAGGTGTCAAAATTGTCAGGGCAAAGGAACAAAGTTGTTCCTTTTCAATCTCTGTCACCGGTTCTTCCTCTTCCATTTCTTAACTCTGGGTGACCTCAGAAGGTTTTGAGTTCCCTTCTCTTCCTCATCAATGGTAATTATTGAGTGGTTACTGTGCGCAGAGCACTATACTAAGTGCTTGGGAGATTAGAATACAACAGAGTTGGTAGACATGTTCCATGCCCACAGTGAGTTTCCAGTCTCTTCTCCCTTCAAGCTTACTTCACTTCCATGGCTTCAGCTACAAACTTTATAATTGGGTTGGACACAGTCCCTGATCCCACAATAGGGCTCACAGTCTTAATCAGTCTTAATACAGATGAGGAAACCAAGACAGAGAGCAGTAAAGTGACTTGCCCAAGATCACATAGAGCCGGGATTAGAATCCAGGTCCTCTGACTCCCATGTCCGTGTGCTTTCCACTAGGCCATACTGTTTCTTCTCTTGGAGGAGATGTCATTTTCACGAGGCTTTGAAGGTGAGACTCAATCAGTGGCATTTATTGAGTGCTTTCGTATGCAGAGCATGGTACTAAACTTTATTTGTTGCATAATTATTGCCTCACTTTTCAAGGTGAAGTAGATTTCTTAAGGAAATACAGGGAGAAAAGGGTAGGAGGAAAGGGTATACTAGGATGCCTCTTTCAACATAAACATTTACTTGTGGGGTGGGGAAAATGCCCCCAAATATTTCTATTTTATGTCCATGTATTTTCCCATTTGATGTTTTTCTTACACCTCTATTCACTCCGATCTCAACTTGCTAACATCTCCTAATCTAAGAGAAACTTGCATGTGTCATGTCTCTCCCTTCATTTAGGAGGAAATCAAGGGTTTCATTTCATCGAATTCCTCTTCATTTTCTAATGACAAATTTGTATACAAGTGTTCTAAAATCTCATAAATTCATTCTTTAAAAAAGGCAATTTTATATTGGCTTTATGTTCACTCACTAGCTTTATATAATAATGATGGTATTTGTTAAGCGCTTACTATGTGCCAAGCATTGTTCTAAGCACTGATATATATCTCAAATGAAGTTTGTCAGGATCTCACATGCAATCAATTAATCAAATGTATTTATTGAGTGCTTACTATGTACAGGACACTGTTTCAAGCACTTGGGAGAGTACAGCTCAACAATATAACAAACGCATTCTGTGCTTACAACAAGCTTACAGTTTAGAAGGGGAGACAGACATTAATATAAATAAATAAATAAATTACAAATATATATGTTCTGTAGGCCCAAAGCCTGGGAAGGAGGGTTGTGAATGATGGGAGAAAGACAGAGAAGGCCTTTTGGAGGAGATGTGAGAAGCAGCTTGGCTGAATAGAACTTAGAACAGGGAGTCAGAATGACCTGGGTTCTAATACTGACTCCACCACTTGTCTGCTGTGTGACCTTGGCAAGTCACTTCTTTTCTCTGGGCCTCAGGTATCTGTAAAATGGGGATTAAGATTGTGAGCCCCATGTGGGAAATGGACTGTGTTCAACCTTATTTGCTTGTGTCTACCAGCACTTAGTGCAGTTACTGGCACATAGTATGTGCTTAACAAATGCCATTAAAAAATAATAATAATGAAGTGTGAAGGTGGACAGAATGGTATCTGTAGGAGGGGAAGGGAGTTGCAGGACATGGGTGAGAGGTCAGCAGTGAAATGTGAGACTGAGATACGGTGAATAGGTTGGCATTAGAGGAGTGAAATGTGTGGGCTGGGTTTGTGTAATAATAATAATAATGTTGGCATTTGTTAAGTGCTTACTATGTGCCAAGCACTGTTCTAAGTGCTGGGGTAGATACAAGGTGATCAGGTTGTCCCACATGGGGCTCACTGTCTTAATCCCCAGTTTACAGATGAGGTCACTGAGGCCCAGAGAAGTGAAGTGGCTGGCCCAAAGTCACACAGCTGACAAGTGGCGGAGCCAGGATTAGAACCCATGATCTCTGACTCCCAAGCCTGGACTCTTTCCACTAAGCCACGCTGCTTCCCCTTGTGTAGGAAAGCAGTGAGATAGGAGGGGGCAAGGTGATTGAAGATTGCTTTAGTTTCATGCTTGCAATGGAAAGCTGACTGTGTTTCTAAGCATGCTCAGCTCACATTGACAGTTCTGCACCCTCTAGGTTCTCCAGATCAAAGGACAGCTCTACCTAGAGTGAGAAAGGAAGAAATGGGAAGTAAGGTACTTATGTACCTATCTTTATTCAGTACTTGTACGTATCCTTGTATTTGTTACTTCCCTTTCCTGTAATATGTTTTAATGTCTGTCTCACCCACTAGATTGTAAACTCTTTGAGAGCAGAGATTGTCTGGTTATTTATTCTATTGTACTCTTCCAAGCATTTAATACAGTGCTCAGCACACAGTAGTGCTCAAAAAATACCACTTACTGATTGATTGATAAGAGAAAAGAATAGGATTTAACCAATCTGACTAAGCCTGGAAAGGACATAGGCAGAGAGAAAAATAAGGGGAGAATCTCAAGAAAGAAATCAAATGACTGTTCACCAAACTATTACTATTATTCTTATTTGTGAAGTGTTTACTATGTGTCAAGCCCTGTTCTAACCTCTGGAGTAGAGACAATACAATCAGGTTGAACACAGTCTCTGACCCACATGGGACACACAGTTTAAGTAAGAGGGGGGGACAGGTATTTAATCCCCGTTTTATAGATGAGGAAACTGAGGCACAGAGAAGTTAAGTGGCTTGCCCAAGGTCACACACAGAGGGAGAGCCAGGATTAGAAGTCAGGTCCCCTGAGTTACAGGCCTGAGCTCTTTCTATTAGACAATGTTGCTCTTCTATTATACATCTGAGGCCAAACTCATTCTAACAGCAGCCCTCAGCTGAACTGATCTAAAGCCATGCTGGGTCTTGAAAACTTCTGCAAGGACCTTAGGCAAGACAACTCAGCTTGAAGCAGATCTAGAGGTTCAGGATGCTCTAGAACAAACCTGGGAAAAGCCAGGATTCTGAGAATGGAGTTTGAGGCACCAGGCTTCTCGAGTCAGTATGTCCCTTGATTGATTGATTAAATGTTCCGCACACACTAAGTGCCCAGTAAATGCCATTGATTGATAGATGTCCCTGCAGGACAGAAGGGAGAAGTAGGTTGAGAGAAAGTGGGCGGGGACGTGTCTGTTTATTTTTACATTGTACTCTCCCAAGTGTTTAGTACAATGTTCTGCATACAGGACTTAATAAATATGACTGACTGACTGACTGAATAACCAATGTTTTTCAAAGGACCTTGGCCCTACTTATGTGTAATAAATGCTATTCTAATTTGGAGGGTGCTGCAATAGATCCCTGAGAGCAGAAAAGGGGAGAGCCACCTTCCTTGAAAGAGCTATGTGTCATCCCCACCCATACACTTATTCTGCCCAGGCAAGCAGCGTGGCTCAGTGGAAAGAGCACGGGCTTTGGAGTCTGGGGTCATGGGTTCGAATCCTAACTCCGCCACATGTCTGCTGTGTGACCTTGGGCAAGTCACTTAACTTCTCGGAGCCTCAGTTACCTCATCTGTAAAATGGGGATGATGACTGTGAGCCCCACGCGGGACAACCTGATCACCTTGTATCCCCCCCAGAGCTTAGAACAGTGCTTTGCACATAGTAAGCACTTAACAAACGTCATTATTATTATAAAGACCCGAGAGGCCACATCCATTTTCTCCCTCCACGGGGGCTTGATTAGGTCTATATGACCACTAGGGAAGAAGTCACCCTGGAGTCAGAGAGGAACACACGTCTGAAGCCCGACATCTTTTAGCACTTTTGAAACTAATCGAGCTACTGAAGTAAAGGGTGGAAAACAGCAGGAATACAGAATAATGGAATGTAGGTCCCTTTTCCAATCGAGAAGTCAATTTATATTCATGTAACACTCTCAGAATGACTAGCAGCTCTCTGGGCTTTCAAAGGTGAATAATTCCAGCCAAGAGGAAATGTATATTTGGAAGCTGTGAGACATTTTTTCAGGAATAATGGTTTCCCACAATTACTTTTACATACTTAAATATTAAAAGGTGCATTGCTCAATGCCTTGAGTAGGAAAATATTGAGACACAAAAGCCCCGTGAGGCCTGAAGGAAACTCAAATGTGTTATGCTTTGGTTGACATTTGAAAACCTTCACTTGGCATGCCTCAGAACCAATAGCTTCTGTGACTGCTTGTGCGTGGCTGGCAGAACTAGTAGTGACTGGGGGATAGGCTGTCTGTGGGTGTGCGTGAGGTATGGAAACGAAAGCAGGGAATTAGAGAAAAAGTAAACAGTGCTGAGTGTCTTTGAGGACACTAGGTACTGAGGGAGGGGAGAGCTGGAAAAAGGAAAGCAGCAAACGGAGGATATAACTTTCCAAGTGAGGTTCCGCTTTCTGCCCAAAGTATTATATTAGCTAAATGTCCAAGTATAATGCATTAGTTATTTCAATTATTTGATGAAGTAAGTGTTGGGGTGGTTGTTGGGTTTGAATAATTTACTAATTAGCCACTAGTCTTGCCTGTCTCTCTAAAACATGACATCGGCATGATTGCCTGATCGACGGATACCTTTTTTCTCCACTCACTGTGGGCAGGGAACATGCCTATCAACTCCATTATATTGTATTCTCCCAAATAAACACTCAGTAAATGTGATTGATGGATTCCACCTGTCAGCACTGCCCCAGCTCATCCATCCAGGGAATGGTGGGTAAAGTGCTGAGCTTCCTGCTCAATGGACAACAGTGGCTGACTGGGCAATCTCCTAGACAAATCAGAAGACAGAACTAAAGAGGCAACTTCATACCCAAAATGCAAGCGCAATGTAGCTCTTTCCAGCACTATAAAGCTGAGCTGGGAAGGAAAGTGCTGGCAGTTAATATCCCTGGAATTAGTTTTGACTGATACCATTAGACTGTGACCTTTTAGACTGTGACCCCACTGTTGGGTAGGGACTGTCTCTATATGTGGCCAACTTGTACTTCCCAAGCGCTTAGTACAGTGCTCTGCACACAGTAAGCGCTCGATAAATACAATTGATGATGATGATTAGTACTCTTGACTAAGGCAGAATCCATTAATGTTTTTGAAACTGCTAATAAGGTATCTTCAGACATGAGAAGAGGTCTACTGGTAGTTCCAGGGTTGAAATTCACAACCCACTTGAGAAAGCAACCTTGTCCAGTATTAGGAAATCATAAGGGGTTTTTGGGTTTTTCTCTGAATAACCTTATGGCCTCTTTGAACCTTCACAATATAAAATGCAACGGAAGAAAATAAGAGCCTGAAATGTAGCTCAGGTAGAGTTTCATATCTGGCTGTATTGACACTCTCTTCACTTTCCAATGTAAAAATGCAACTTCTTGATAAGTAGGCCAGTAAGATCAAAGGAAAATGGTTATTTTAGTAAAAATAATCTGGAAAGTGATTGGGTCACATAAATTCATGTTAATGTTTTTTTAATGGTAAGATCTTTAATGATCCATTTAGGATACCAAAAGAAAGTATACAATGCCCTAGACCTTTCAAACCCATGTTATACTTATACACATATTATGGCTAATATCAACATTCCTTGGCCCTATGACTTGTACAAAAATATCTTTATGGATGTAACAGCACCACTAAATAAGAACTCTCAAAAAAAACACTTGTTATTTCTTTCAATATGAAATTCAACCCATTTTTCTCAAGGCCTTTCTTCGAGTAATGTAGGTTTCAATAGTTACATTGTTGCTGCACAATACATGGTTATAAATAATAATAATTATATCAGGTTTTAACCTTCAATGGGTAAAAGGTCTCCATTTACTTCTAGAAAGATGAAACTTTGAAATGAAACAATCTTTCATACGGACCTTTCCAATGAATTAGGCATGCAGTCTTCAGCAAACTCTATTGATTCCTCTCTGTTACTTAATGAGAATATCTGTGGGGAGGAGATTGTATTCTCGAGATCCACCAAGATTTGAAATTATATTTAGGTAGATTCATGGACTTTATTGGCAATCTCACACAGAATTGCTTTCACTATTTTTCCTTTGTATTGGCTGAATAATACAACATGCTATTTTTACCATCATCTCAAATATCCTGGTATATATCAAAGCAAAATCATGTGATAGAATAACAACTGTTGTATTTGGAATAATGTAAATGACTATATAATCAACAGTCAAGTCTTTATGCAGGAAACTGCAATTTTGAAAGTAATTATTTTTACAATAACTAGAAGCATCATAATCACAATGATTATCAGCACCAAAGAAAGAGGATGGAACATATTGCATATTAATAATTTAATTGATGAGTATTCTGAAGAAAGGTATATTTTGACTGTATGTCCAAGCCACCATAATTCAATGAAACAGAATTGAGGCAAAAAAAACTAAGGGGAAAAAATTGTGGTAACTGAGTTATCTAAGTTATTTTTTAAACCCAACTCTCTTAT
This sequence comes from Tachyglossus aculeatus, assembly GCF_015852505.1. NCBI lineage: Eukaryota > Metazoa > Chordata > Mammalia > Monotremata > Tachyglossidae > Tachyglossus > Tachyglossus aculeatus. Next base: position 26,739,772 of record NC_052077.1, read on the forward strand.
GGAAGTGTTTAAACTGGGAAAACAATTAGTTGACCTACAAATGGTATGTTCTTTTCAGAAAGAAAATCTAGCCATGAAACTGTTCACCTATGCACTTGAGTTCATACCTGAGAAGCATTGAATGCTCAACCCATCTCCACATCTTAAGGGACATTTAGTTATGCTCTGTTGCGTTCCCTACCTCTAATTTATTTTAATGTCTGTTATTTCTGCTGGATTGTAAACTCCTTGAGGGCAGGAATCATTTCTATCAGTCAATCATATTTTTTGAGCACTTACTGTGTGCAAAGCACTCTACTTAGCACTTGGGAAAGTACAATACAATATAAAAGTCTCATTCCCTGCCCAAAATGAGTTTACAGTTTAGAGGGGGAGATAGACATTAATTAAACAAATTACAGCTATGTACATAAGAGTTGTGGGTGAGGAGGGGGGATGAATGAAGGGAACAAGTTGGGCTGATACAGAAGGTAGTGAAAGAAAAGGAAAAGAAGGCTCAGTCAGTCAGTTATATTTATTGAGCGCTTCCTGTGTGCAGAGCACTCTAAGCACTTGGGAGAGTATAGTTCAACAATATAACTTACATATTCCCTGCGCACAACAAGTCTACAATTTAAAGGGAGGGACAGACATTAAACAAATTGCAGATTTGTACATGTGTGCTGTGGGGATGGGATTGGGAAAGAATAAAGGGAGTGAGTCAGGGTGATATAGGAGTGGAAGAAGAGGAAAAGAGGGCTTAGGTAAGGTCTCTTGTTCGAGATGTACCTTCAGTAGGGCTTCGAAAGGGGGGAAAGTAATTGTCTGTATGATACAAAGAGGAACGATGTTCCAGGCAGAGGAAGGACATGGGTGAGAGGTCTGAGGTGATCCCCATTTTACAGATGAGGTAACTGAGGCCCAGAGAAGTGAAGCGACTTGCCCAAAGTCACACAGCTGACAAGTGGCGCAGCCGGGATTTGATCCCATGACCTCTGACTCCAAAGCCCAGGCTCTTTCCACTGAGCCATGCTGCTTCTCATGAATGTTTAGTAAGTGCCCAATAATAATAATAATAATGGCATTTACTAAGCGCTTACTATGTGCAAAGCACTGTTCTAAGCGCTGGGGAGGTTACAAGGTGATCAGGTTGTCCCACGGGGGGCTCACAGTCTTCATCCCCATTTTACAGATGAGGTAACTGAGGCCCAGAGAAGAAGAAGAAGAAGAATGATGATGATGGCATTTATTAAGGGCTTACCATGTGCAAAGCACTGTTCCAAGCGCTAGGGAGGTTACAAGGTGATCAGGCTGCACAGAATAAGCATTTAAGAAGTACCATAATTATTACTGAGTGCACTTCAAACATGCTTGCTGTCTTAATACCTCAGCCATTTCAGGCTTTGAAAATGCGGGAATAGTATTTAGGTGGTTTGTTGTTGACTAAGATGATAGGACAATTCTTCCTTCAATCTCATATAAATTAAATCTCAGGGATTAGAACCATCAAAGAGCCTAATTTGAACAATTTATGAGGCATCATTGTATCTAATGAGCAAAACAAAGGACCAGGAGTCAGTTCATCAATTTGGGCTCTGATTCTACCATTCATTTGCTGTTGGATAATGCCACTATTTCTCCCTGGGTACAATGAAACTGACTGGTATTATGTTGAAACACAGTGCACTAATCATCAGCTATTCACAGGAGATTTCTTGCGTGTTTACCCTGACTCAGATAATATGCTCTTCCAAAATGGGAAGTGTTGTCCAGAGCTGAATGCTCTGGGCAAAATAAATAAATGCCCACTGAAAAGTGGAAGAAACTTTCATTTGTCCCAAAACTATGTGCCCAAATCCTAGCTGTATTCGTTTTTCCTCACCGGTATTGCGAAGTCAGGACTTTCCAAAGTCATCCTTTCATGAGTACACCAGGAATAACAAAACTACTTTGAACAAAATATCGGTGATTATTTTAATAGTTCCCTCATGAATCCATGCTGCCCAACTGGGATGCTCTTTTTCAGCCTCCTGGAGTAACCTCCTGTTATTTGACAGGATCCGCAGGACCAAAAAATAACTCACTGCTTTTAGTGGAAAAAAGGAATTGAAGATGTGATGGCACATTGTGTGTGGCTAGAAGGACATTTTGGCCTTCATACCTGAGATAATTATAAATGAAAAGGTTAAGATCTCTGCTCTCAAGAAGGTGTTTTTCTCTCCGAGGCAGACAATGAGAATTGCAGTTGGATCCTACTCCTAGGGGCAGGCAAACAAGCTCATTAGGGAAACAAGGCAAGGGACACAAGTCCGGATTCCTCTTCAAAGAATCTGTATTCTTGGAAAAAGACCAACTCTGGGGAAATGAAATGACATGTTTTGGAAAACCCAAAGTGGGATAGGAGTGGGACCTCAAGGGACACAGGGAAAATGGCAGGAGGGAAGAGATGTATGGACAAAGAAAAGGTAACAGAAACAGGCAGGGAGAGCTGACAGAAAGATAAGTCTGTTTGATGGTACTTGGTAAGCACTTATTATGTGTCATACACTGTTCTAAGCTCTGCATTAGGTACAAGTTCAATTGTCAGACACAGACCCTGTCCCACATGAGGCTCACAGTCTTAAGTGGGAGGGAGAACAGAGCTGCAGATGCCTACGCCACACAAATTCCGACCGACAGATGGGCACACACAGGATGATGTCCTGGGAGGTGGGTGATGACTGCCAGTGCCACCGTATCTCTTGTCTGCACTTACTGTGTGCAGAACACTGTACTAAGCGCTTGGGAGAGTACAATGTGCTGTTGGTAATTTCCCTGCTGCTTCTCCTCTCCTCTTCAGTTGGCTGCCCAGAGAAGACGGGTGGGATCCCAGGTAACAGGCAGCAACAGAAGCTCAGTGGGCAGAGAAGAGGCTGCAGTAGCAGCAGGGAGGAACACAGGAAACTCCCTGGAGCAACAGGCAAGGAGAAGCCACCCTGTGGCTCCCTGCTGTGGTTACTTCAGTCTTCACCGTCACTTCTGTGATGGGTACGAGCTGCTCCCCAGTCCAAACAGAAACGAAAGAGAGAGTGGAAGTGGCCATTCATTCATTCATTCATTCGTATTTATTGAGCGCTTACTGTGTGCAGAGCACTGTACTAAGTACTTGGGAAGTACAAGTAGGCCACATATAGAGACAGTCCCTTCCCAACAATGGGCTCACAGTCTACAAGGGGGGAGACAGACAACAAAACAAAACATGTAGACAGGTGTCAAAACCGTCAGAATCAATAGAATTATAGCTATATGCACATCATTAATAAAATAGAGTAGTAAATATGTACAAGTCAAATAAATAGAGTAATAAATCTGTACAAATACATACAAGTGCTGTGGGGAGGGGAAGGAGGTAGGACGGGGGGACGATGGGGAGGAGGAGAGGAAAAGGGGGCTCAGTCTGGGAAGGCCTCCTGGAGGAGGCGAGCTCTCAGAAGGGCTGTGAAGGGAGGAAGAGAGCTAGCTTGGCAGATGTGCGGAGGGAGAGCATTCCAGGCCGGGGAAAGACGTAGGCCAGGGGTCAATGGCGGGACAGGCGAGAACGAGACCCGGGCCTGGAAGTAAGGCCCGGGTGCTAATTCTGGCTCCTCCACGTGTCTGCTGTGTGACCTTGGGCAAATCACTTAATTTCTCTGGGCCTCCGTTATAGCTATAAAATGGGGACCCCATGTGGGACAAGGACTGTATCCAAGTTGATTAGCTTGTATCTATCCCAGAATTTAGAACAATGCCTGGCACATAGCACTTAAAAATACCATAAAAAATAACTCTAAGATGTTATTGAAAATAAATTTTTGCCGAGTAGCACGTAGTTCAGAAGAGGGAATACACTCTTCTCAATATATGTGCAAGTTTCAGAGTTTTTAGATTAGTTCTCTAGCATGCGTTTACCAAGGTCAGTTGCCCCTGTGCATCTAGACCCCCACCCCCAGGTATAGGTAGGTGTTCATGCTCCATCACAGCTTACTAGGAGATCAAGACCTTAGTAGCAAGTGTTAGTCCTTGTGAAGTGCCTTGGGATTCACAGTATTACCATAGCCTAAACTCAAAATTGATTTGTTCGTAATTACCTTCTTCAAAGTCTGCTGTGATTAAATGTCTCTTTAATCAATAACGTTCTTACTGCCTTCTGGTCAAAGTCAGAAATTGCATGATGCCCTACACAGAGCACAGGGTCTCTGGTATTTATCAGTAATGATTGGCAAACATCATACACTACATTATGGGCTTTGATCACTTCAAAGAACAAACCAGGAAGATTAATGTTTCCAATTTCACCCAGGTGTTACCAGAGATCTGTTTATTCTGGTAGATTTTGTTTTGAACAACAGTAACTGTGGACAGGATTGCTAATGAGTGATTTGTACTTTTGTTTCCTAGCAAATTGTAACTTCTGTCTCACAGCTCTCTACCTCTACTTGTGCTAGTTAGGATACATATGAATCACTTTCATATCATTCTTTCTTTTTGAGAAATCAATCAATCAATCGTATTTATTGAGCGCTTACTGTGTGCAGAGCACTGTACTAAGTGCTTGGGAAGTACATGTTGGCAACACATAAAGATGGTCCCTACCCAACAGTGGGCTCACAGTCTAGAAGGGGGAGACAGAGAACAGAACATATTAACAAAATAAAATAAATAGAATAGATATGTACAGGTAAAATAAATAAATATTGTAACAAATACGTACAAACATATATACATATGTACAGGTGCTGTGGGGAAGGAAAGGAGGTAATACGGGGGATGGAGAAGGGGACGAGGGAGAGAGGAAGGAGGGGGCTCAGTCTGGGAAGGCCTCCTGGAAGAGGTGAGCTCTCAGTAGGGCCTTGAAGGGAAGAAGAGAGCTAGCTTGGCGGATGTGGGGAGGGAGGGCATTTCAGGCCCGGGGGATGACGTGGGCCTGGGGTCGATGGCGGGACAGGCGAGAATGAGGTACGGTGAAGAGATTAGCGGCAGAGGAGTGGAGGGTGCGGGCTGGGCTGGAGAAGGGAGGTGAGGTTGGAGGGGGCAAGGTGATGGAGAGCCTTGCAGCCAAGGGTGAGGAGTTTCTGCCTGATGCACAGATTGATTGGTAGCCACTGGAGATTTTTGAGGAGGGGAGTAACATGCCCAGAGCGTTTCTGGACAAAGACAATCTGGGCAGTGGCGTGAAGTATGGATTGCAGTGGGAAGAGACAGGAGGACGGGAGATCGGAGAGGAGGCTGATACAGTAGTCCAGATGGGATAGGATGAGAGCTTGAACCAACAGGGTAGCGGTTTGGATGGAGAGGAAAGCGCAGATCTTGGCAATGTTGCGGAGCTGAGACCAGCAGGTTTTGGTGACGGCTTGGATGTGAGGGGTGAACGAGAGAGCGGAGTCGAGGATGACACCAAGGTTGCGGGCCTGTGAGACAGGAAGGATGGTAGTGCCGTCAACAGTGATGGGAAAGTCAGGAAGAGGGCAGGTTTTGGGAGGGAAGACAAGGAGTTCAGTCTTGGACATGTTGAGTTTTAGGTGGCAGGCAGACATCCAGACGGAGATGTCCTGAAGGCAGGAGGAGATGCGAGCCTGGAGGGAGGGGGAGACAGCAGGGGCAGAGATGTAGATTTGGGTGTCATCAGTATAGAGATGATAGTTGAAGCTGTGGGAGCGAATGAGGTCACCAAGGGAGTGAGTGTAGATTGAGAACAGAAAGGGACCAAGAACTGAACCTTGAGGAACCCCCACAGTAAGGGGATGGGAGGGGGAAGAGGAGCCTGCAAAAGGGACTGAGAATGAATGACCAGAGAGATAAGAGGAGAACCAGGGGAGGACGGAGTCAGTGAAGACAAGGTTGGATAGCGTGTTGAGGAGAAGGGGGTGGTCCACAGTGTCAAAGGCAGCTGAGAGGTCGAGGAGGATTAGGATAGAGTATGAGCCATTGGATTTGGCAAACAGGAGGTCATTAGTGACCTTTGAGAGGGCAGTTTCCGTGGAATGTAGGGAACGGAAGCCAGACTGGAGGGGGTTGAGGAGAGAGTTGGTGTTGAGGAATTCGAGGCAGCGCGTGTAGACAACTCGTTCAAGGAGTTTGGAAAGGAATGGTAGGAGGGAGATGGGGCGATAACTAGAAGGTGAGGTGGGGTCAAGAGAGGGTTTTTTGAGGATGGAAGAGACATGGGCATGTTTGAAGGCAAAGGGGAAGGAACCAGTGTAGAGTGAGGGGTTGAAGATGGAAGTTAAGGAGGGGAGAAGGGACGGAGCAAGAGATTTCATGAGATGAGAGGAAATGGGGTCAGAAATCATGTTTCTAAATACTCGACATATATTTCTGTGCCAACTGCCAGAATCCTCTTTTAGAGAAGCAGCATGACCTATTAATAAGAGGACAGTCCTGGGAGTCAGAAAACCTGGGTTCTAATCCCAGCTTTGCCATTTCCCTGCCATATGACCTTGAGCAAGTCACTTAACCTCTCTGTGTCTCAGTTTCCTCATCTGTACAATGGGGATTCAATACCCGTTCTCCCTCTTACTTAGACTGTGAATCCCATATGGGAAAGGGACTATGTCTGACCTCATTATCTTTTATCTACTTAAGCATTTAGTGCAGTGCTTGGCACAGGGAAAGCACATAGCAATTATTATTACTATTGTTATAATTATCATTATTGTTATTATTAGGGCAGAGAACATGTCTACCAACTCTGTATTGTTTGGTCCCAAGTACTTAGTACAGTATTCTGCACACAGTAAGCACTCAATAAATACTGATAATGATGATTCTAGTGTCTACCTTGGTGCTTAGTACAGTGGTTGGCACATAGTAGGAGTGTAACAAATACCCCAGTTCATTAATCCTTATTTTCATCTAGGGATATTTGAAAATTATTTTACTCTCGGCCCCACAGCACTTTTGTAAATGTTTGTATAATGTCTGTCTCCCCCTCAAATGGTAAGGTCCTTGTAGACAAGGATTGTATTGTATTCTCCCAAGCTTAAATGCAGTGCTCTACACACACTGCAGTGCACCACAGATTGATACAGAACATCAATTTTGTCTGTTCTGAGATCTAATGCAAATAATAAAGCAACCATTCTCTAGGCTATTTAATGTCATTTAACTTGTCCTTTCCCACCTTTTTTTTTCTCCAGCTCATTTTTTGACTCCAAAACGGTATTTTAAAGCCTCACCCATATGTTATCTTCAACTTTTAATGTGCCATAATTATCTAAAATCCCAGTTCTCTCAAAACATGAACAATTTGTGCTGTTGCTGTCCCACAAATCTGACTGCATTTGTTTTATAAAAATAAAATGGGCATTTGCTAAGTATTACTTTAAATGTTCACATTCATGACCTTCAGGATGAAAACTAAATGTAAAATACTGTCTAAAGGCTAGTAAGGTGTAGAGATGAAATAATTCTAATCACTGATTTGTATCCTAAGCCATTCAAGTCAAGACCAGGGTACTTTGTATGTGATTTTTATCTAAATGGCTTGCTTATGTTCTCCCACTGTATAAGGATGAATCTCCATTAGACGCAAATGATGGAATTACATTTAGGCTTACGAAAGGTTAGGGCATATTTTTATTAATTTTTAATTTCCACATCTATTCATCATTATTAAATGTTCAAACTTCAAAGGTATGCCTAAAATATGACTTCGTTTCCTTTTCTGTATAAATATAAATTACTAATGAGACTTCTATCAGGCTATTTTTCTATAGGGTTTAATTTGAACAGGATCTCACAGCATGTCAGATCCTTGTATTTAGGTTATCTGGTCACCTCACCTATATGGGGATTATTCTTTATTAGATTTCATTTTCCAGTTTGCCTAGAAAGGCAAATTAGGAGAACACATATAATTGTCCAGTATTTGAGTTTCACAAGCCACATTTCTCAGTAAAAGAGGAGGACAGATTAAGCTATTCTGCAGCTGTAGTAGCTTTTTCACAAAACTAAAATCTGGAAATCCTAGAACAATGTGTATCTTTTTTATGGAAGCCACTGACAGAAGATGAGAAAGATCACATTCAGGGAGCAAGGGCAAATTGGATTCATCACTACCTTTTTTCGTATTCAACTTATTTTTTAAAAATTCTTACTATAGATGTAAGCTCCTTGGGTAAGAAACTTGTCTACCAGTTTCACTGTACTGTACTCTCCCAAATGCTGCGTACAATGTTCCACACACAGTAAGTGCTCAATAAATAAGTGCTCAATAAATACCATTGATTGATTCTATCATTACCACCAGTAACCTTTAAGGAGTTTTATCCTACAGTGAACCTAATAATAATAATAATAATAATTATGATGGCATTTGTTAAGTGCTTATCATGTGCCAAGCACTGTTCTAAGCACTGGGATAATAATAATAATAATGTTGCTATTAAGCGCTTACTATATGTCAAGCACTGTTCTAAGCTCTGGGGAGGATACAAGGTAATCAAAGTTGTCCCATGTGGGGCTCACAGTCTTAATCCCTATTTTACAGATGAGGGAACTGAGACACAGAGAAGTTAAATGACTTGCCCAAAGTCACACAGCTGACATGAGGTAGAGCTGGGTAGATACAAGGTAATCAGGTTGATCCACGTGGGGCTCACAGTCTTAATCCCCATTTTACAGATGAGGTAACTGAGGCACAGAGAAGTTAAGTGACTTGCCCAAAGTCAAATAGCTGATAAGTGGTGGAGCCGGAACTATAATCCATGACCTCTGACTTCCAAGCCTTTGCTCTTTTCATTAAGCCACTGCTTATTTAAGTGCTGTGGTTCCTGAGATAAACATGAAGTGGATATCCAAGAATGAATTCATAGTGGAAAATCAACTCAAAGGAACAGTCAATCAATCAATTGCATTTACTGAGAGCAGTGCACTATATTAAGCTCTCGGGAGAGTATGAGAGAGTACAATGTAACAGAGTTGGTAGACGTGTTCTCAGCCCACAACAATCTTGCAATCTAGAGGGGGGAAAATAAACGTTAGCTGGACCTTACCTTGGAGCTTAAGAGGAAACTTCAGGGAAGACTCTTAGCTTGAAGTGTAATGCTCTGCTCTTTGTTCAAGTAAAGTCATTTCCCAATGGGATTCTCCATAAAACTTCTCATTTTATGCTTTCTCTAGCCCTTTCCACCCCTTCAACATTCAAAAAACCACCAGCACAGTCTGAGCTAACGAAATTTTTTGAACCATTTCAACCACCACCTGGCCAATGAACTTGTCCTCTAGAAAGATGGCCTTTTTTCTAAACCTCTCAGTTGAAGATCTAAACATCAAGTTTCCTGTGCTAATAAAGATTAATTTCGCACTAGCAGGCAAATCCTTCTAGGCAACAGGGTGCAATGCCAGAGATCAGAGTCGACAATCACAATGCATGAAGTCTGTAGTTCCATTTCTTTTACTACTACTTAGCCAAGCTTTCTGACATTCCCTCCTTAGTATATGTCATATTATAATTCCAATGGCATATTCATGTGGTACCAGAAGGATTTTTATACCTACATGACTGAAGCATTTCTAGCTGTGCTTCGATACTGGGCAGAAAACATTTTCTTCCTGCTTACACTTGACTGTCTAGCAATCAAGCAACTAGGAAAGAATTTGAACAGGGAATATTTGGAGCCAAGTAGTTTAGGGAGATGCTACTTGGGTTCCAGAAACTGGTAATCGGAAAGTTATTCCACAGGCATCCCTGCCTGATAAGAAATTTTCAGTGGCCTTAGGACCTCCTTGATAGACTCCTCCAACTATAACTGAGGCCCTGGAGTCAGAACTGGGTATTCCTGAAGCTCATAGTTCTGACTTGAAAATTCCACCTTCAACTCAAGAAAGACAGTGAAAACAGCACCCACTGGTCCTCTAAAGGACACCCTTTGAAATTAAAAGAATAGTTTTGGTAAAATGCTATCATTCAACACTTCATAAGGGCATTTATGCTTAACACAGTAACCCACAACTGTATGCATTCATTTATTCTCTGCCAAAATGTTTCTTTTTATCATCTAGACATGTGAGCTACTGGGATACCTCTCTTGGTCCTTTAATTAGATCTCTTCAGACTTTGGCATTTGGAGTTTTGAATCACAATTTTTAAGCCAAAATCATTGCTAATGGAGGCTGGTAAGTTTTGTTTGGGACTGCTTTTTTCCCAAGCTATCAAGCCTCAAGTACCATATTGACTTCAAGAAGGAATCTTGATTTGCCAGTAGTCTCAGCTTTATGCAGCACACACTCTCCTCCCTGAAAGTGATGTCGCACACACACAGAGATAATTAAAGCTCCTTTGCTTATAAGGACAACTAATGTTCTTTTATAAGTGCCACGAGTTGGAAAGAGAACCCCCAAATCCAGACGCCCCTTGTTTAAGTATGAAGTTCTGTAGGAGCAGAATTAATCTGATGACGCCCTCTCACCTTGCCAGTGTCCATTTGGGGGAATCCAGGTAGTGTCCCCAGAAATCAGGTCTGCTGTCAGAGTGAGGCTTGGGGAGGTTTCTCTAGAGATAAAAGAAGCCACATGGGCTGTTCTCAGAGATTCTGGAAGGCTCTTTTGTGCTTCTATTCCTCCTCCTGCTGAAAGTGGCATCCACCAGGATCTATGGCGTGGCGGGAGGTTGGGGAAGGGCAGTATGTCGTGTCTGACAGACTTTCTACCCATCCAATCAATTAATTGCATTTTTGAGCACTTGCTGGGTGGAGACCACTGTACTTGGAGCTTGTGATAATACAGTATAACAGAGCTGATGGACGTGAACCCAGCCCTCAAGGAACTTACAGTCTAGAGAGGAGCTTACCATCCTGACTCTCGCCAGAGCTCTAAACAATGTCTTGTGTTTTGAAATGCCGGGACATCCTTGCCATCCATTTCCCATTTTGGTCAAAATTAAAACATTAGTAATAATATTAATAATGACAATAATAAGTTAAAAATATGAATATTGACCATTTTCCTCTGAGACTATTCAATTTAAGACAAATTCTAATTCTTGTGACAAAAATCCATAGCAGAGCTTCAAGGGAGTCATGACTATCAGATATTGGTCCCAGTTACTCTGGTCTTAGGGAATCATCAAAGCAGCTTGAGTCTTTCAATGGTTTTTCATATTATAATCCTGCTGTAAAACAGAAATTCAAAAGCAAAGATTCAAATCACAGAATTTGACATGAAAATCAGATTCTAAATCTGAGATGCTAAACAGTACAATCCCTGTGTTTTTAAGTGAATCCCAGAAATATTGAAACACAAAATTATTTCACAGGTTAAATATGGCTGATATTTCTCACCATAGGAGATGTTATTACATTGCACTGAAAAGACAATTTGTAAATCTGTTTCCTCCTCAATCAATCCATGAATGAAGTTTGAATGCTTATTATGTGCAGAACACTTGTACTAAGAGAAAGAATGTTTTCTCCATAGAAAAGGTGCCTTTACTGGATAATGCAATTCTTAAAAACTAACAAGCCTCTTTTCCAATATCTTGGTTTGTATGTGTGTATATTTTAATAGAAACAAAATGTGCTCGTATCTGCAGAAATGAGAGTATTTTGCTCTGGATGGAATTCACAGATAGCTGGGAAAATATCACTTGAAGTGAAAATCTCCCCAGAAACCTAGAACCACTTTACACAGCTCTAATAGCTAGTTGGTCAAGGTTCACAGGATCCTGTTATGACCTGTCTTTTATGAAAAAAGGGAAAGTGAATATAATGACATCTCTTTTGAACCAAAAACTCTCAGCCTATATCTGCCCTCTGAAATCATTCTCTCATTCCTAGCTCACCCATCTGACTAAACATTAAGAATTAGGCAACTGCAAAAAAAGTATCATAATTCTGTGACATAGGGCAAAAAGGAAAGATTCTTTCCCAGAAAGCAATATTTACTTAACTTCCTCACCAGAGGAGAATTACAAAAAAGAAAAGCAAAGAGGATAATTTTTTGAACTGTTTCTGAAAGGCAATTGGACAACCTATGTATATTTAACCAATTATATTATTTTTGCTGAAAACAGGAGCTTCAGGACACCTCCCACAGCTTATACAACTCCTCTTGCCTCTTAGCAAGCACAGGAGATAGGGTGGAGGAGGCACTGGAGAGTGTAAGCGCTTAGTACAGTGCTCTGCACATAGTAAGCGCTCAATAAATACGATTGATGATGTATGGCATTCAGGGACATCTGCACTACAAATCCCAGAATGCCAAGGGCCTTAAATTGTCCTTGTATTGAGCATTCCCCAGCCCTATCACCTAAATCTAAACATTTAAAGTGATAGAGAAATAGGTATCAGAAGTTACCCAGAATAGTTTTATCAGAATATTTGTTTAGAAGAAGTGTGGCTCAGTGGAAAGAGCACGGGCTTTGGAGTCAGAGGGCATGGGTTCAAATCCTGGCTCCACCAAATGTCAGTTGTGTGACTTTGGACAAATCATTTAGTTAAGTGACTTCTCTGTGCCTCAGTTACCTCATCTGTAAAATGGGGATTAAGACTGCTAACCCCCCTCTAGGGACAACCTGATCACCTTGTAACCTCCCCAATGCTTAGAACAGTGCTTTGCACATAGTAAGCGCTTAATAAATGCCATCATTATTACTATTATTATCATCATCATCATCATCATCAATCATATTTATTGAGCGCTTACTATGTGCAGAGCACTGTACTAAGCGCTTGGGAAGTACAAATTGGCAACATATAGAGACAGTCCCTACCCAACAGTGGGCTTCCCAAAACTGTCAGGAAGCCTACAAAAATCCAGGACTATCCCAACTTTACCACCCTGAATGATTATTTTTACAAGACTTTCTTATTTCATTCATTCAATTATATTTATTGAAAGCTTACTGTGTGCACAGCACTGTGCTAAATACTTGGAAGAGTACAATATAGCAACAAACAAGACACATTCCTGCCCACAACAAGCTCACACTTTAGAGGGGTAGGTAGACAGATCTTAAAATAAATAAATAAACCCAGACTTTTATCTTCACTATTGTGTTTTTTCAAGGTGACCTAAGGAGACTGAAAGAATCTTTCCAACATTGTGATATTTGCCTTTTGTCCTTTCTCTTCCACAGAAAGCATCAGAAGCAGCACTCTTTTTCAGTTCCTCATCTTCACGCTTCCATTTCAGTTGTTCCTTAGCCCCTTAAGTCTTTCCTCAAGTAACCATCATAAAAAATTGTTAACCACTTTTAGTCTCCAAAAATTTCTGCAATAATATTACTAAGCACTGTACTAAGCACTGGAATATATACAAGCTAATCAGGTTGGACACAGTCGCTATCTCATGTGAGGCTCACAGTCTTGTTGCCCATTTTACAAATGAGGAAACTGAGCGACAGAGAAGTTAAGTGACTTGCCCAAGGTCACAAAGATAAGTGGCAGAGCTGGGATTAGAACCCAGGTCCTTCTGACTCCCTGGCCTGTTAGGCCATGTTGCTTCTCCTCTATCATTTATTTTTAAATGTCTGTCTCCACTCACACTGCTATATTGTGTATTAATGTCCATATATATGCACTACATAATAGTAATAATAATAATGATAGCATTTATTAAGTGCTTACTATGTGCAAAGCACTGTTCTAAGCACTGGAGAGGTTACAAGGTGATCAGGTTGTCCCACGGGGGGCTCACAGTTTTAATTCCCATTTTACAGATGAGTCCACTGAGGCCCAGAGAAGTTAAGTGACTTGCCCAAAGTCACACAGCTGACAATTGGCAGAGCCGGGATTTGAACCCATGACCTCTGACTCCAAAGCCCGTGCTCTTTCCACTGAGCCACGCTGCTTCATGTATACATGAATACATGTATAGTATATTAATGTTTGTTAATAATATTGGATTCTTCCAAGCTCTTTGTACAGTATCTGCTCAAAGTAAGTTTACAGGAAATGCTACAGATTGACTGTTCACCCAGCCAGCAAGAAACCATCTCCATTACGGAGGCAATTATGTCACAATTAAAAAGAACTTGAGATTGTTAATTTAATGAATAGTATGCTATCTTCCCATTACATCACAGTAACTTAAACTATATCGGAGGTAGACTTAGATTAATATGACATGTATATTTACACAAACATACTGTCTATATCGATCATTTGTTTTTATATATGTTTGTACATATTTATTTCTCTATTTATTTATTTATTTTTCTTGTACATATCTATTCTATTTATTTTATTTTCTTGGTATGTTTGGTTCTGCTCTCTGTCTCCCCCTTTTAGACTGTGAGCCCACTATTGGGTAGGGACTGTCTCTATATGTTGCCAACTTGTACTTCCCAAGTGCTTAATATAGTGCTCTGCACACAGTAAGTGCTCAATAAATACGATTGATGATGATGATCTTGGAGAGAAGACACCTCTCATTCAATGCATACATTCAATTTATCACTAAATCCTGTCAATTCAACCTCCACAACAATGCTAAAATCCTTCCTTTCCATTCCTCCCAAACTGCTATCATGTAAAGCACTTATCCTATTCCACCTGGATTACTGTATAAACCTTCTTGCTGACTTTCCTGTCTCCTGTCTCTTCCCCACTCCAGTCCATATTTCACTCTGCTGCCCAGGTCATTTTTCTATAAAAATGTTTAGTCCATGTTTCCCCACTCCTCAAGAACCACCAGTGGTTGCCCATCTGCCTCCTCATCAAACAGAAACTCCTTACCATAGGCTTTAAAGCACTCACCTTTCACCCTCCTACCTCTCCTCGCAACTCTTCTACTACAACCAAGGCCATATACATCGTTCCTCTAATTCCAACCTTCTCACTGACTAAATCTCGGCCGACCTCTTGCCCGCATCCTCCAGCTGGCCTGGAACACCCTCCCTCTTCATATCCTACAGACGATTACTCTCCCCTACTTCAAAGCCTTACTGAAGGCACATCCCCTCTAAAAAGACTTCCCTGACTAAGCCCTCTTTTCCTTTTCCTTCACTCCCTTCTGCATTGCCCTGACTTTTCCCTTATTCATCCCCCTTCCCAGCCCCACAGCACTTATGTGATTCATATCTGTGATTCATTTACTTATATTAATCTCTGTCTCCTCTTCACGGTAAGCTCATTGTGGGCAGGGAAAATGTCCATTATATTGTTGTATTGAACTCTCCTAAGTGCTTAGTACAGTGCTCTGCACCCTGTAAGCACTCAATAAATGATTGATTGATTGAGATGACAGAAAGAGGAAGAGTGGTCAAAGAGTAAAACTGAAGGATAATTAAACTATCACCAAACCCCAGCTTGATGTAAACAATACCAGTTTCTGACATGAATCCTAGTTCTCAGCTCAATCTTGAATTCGTTGTTGGGTAGGGACCGTCTCCGTATGTTGCCAACTTGTTCTTCTCAAGCGCTTAGTACAGTGCTGTGGACACAGTAAGCACTCAATACGATTGAATGAATGAATGAATCTAGGCAGAAAATTTGCCTTTTATACAGTGATATCATCAAAGCAAATTTATAAAAACAAAGTGTTTGTGGGGAAACAGCCCAGCACTGCAGGAGCTTCTTTTAGTCACTGAAAACCCTTGGGCTGGAGAAGCAGTAATGGGCAGCATCCTTTCTGTAGATGGAATAAGGCAGTCAGACAGAAAAAGAGCAACCCAACCTGGCTGGAAAAGAGGATGACGTTATCCCTGATTGTTGTGGCCAGTTCTGCCTTCTGAAAAGTTATTATTCATTTATTTATAGGGAGCCAGAGCCGAGCAAGAAAGATCTGGGGCTGTTGTGATCCCAGCAGGTGAGAAACAGAGATGGGTAAAGAGACAGAGACAGACTGACAGAGAAAGATTCAGTTGAAGAAGAGACAGAAAAACAGAGACAAAGCAGCTCCATTTCTTGTGTGGAAATTACTTAATGGCTCTCAGAACAATTTTGTACCCAGGCCACTATGGCCCCTGCTAGCTTTCTATCCTCTGTCAGGGGACTGTTTATCTATCTCCCTCTCGGGAACTGTCACTCCCCCTACCATTCCCCGCATATTCCACCAAGCAATCAGGACTGCAAATAGCTTCCACTGGTGCACAGAAGATGCTGGACAATTTTGCCCATGCCATACCAACCTATGGGATGTTTCTAGTTCTGTGTAGATGGAAGAGGGGCTAGGTTGCTACCTTGAAACAAGGCAAGAAACAGAGGAAACCAAGGACCTGAGAGCAGCGGGAGAGTGGGGAAGGTGCTGTATTCAGCTTTAGAGAGGCAGAAGCAGCTTGTGACCAAGAGGAAGGATGCTGGCTGAACCTTTTCGGACTATCCATGTCAGTGTATGAAATTCTAAATGAACGAAAATTTATTTGCCTCCTTTCTTCTGCTCCATTTACTTGGATAATTAAAAGTTGTAACTTGTCTTGATTTGTTCTTCCAATTCTTGCATCCATTTCTAATCAAAATGCTCTTTCTTTGGAAATACCTAGAGGGTTTTTCAATTTTCCGCATGAACATATTCTGTTTCATGGCTACCCATCTATTGGGTGGAAAGTCTATCTGTGACCCCACTTCTGAGCTATATGGACCAGTCTAGTGCCACTGATCTGTTCTGTGACTTTGGAAAAGTCACTGAACCACTTTGTACCTTGGTTTTCTTATCTGTAAATTGTTGATAAGGTGTCTTCTCTTCCTGCCACTTGGATTGTAATCCCTGGGTAGGGGAAACATGGAGTCTGACTGGATTAACTTGTTTATATCACAGGATTTAGCATAGTGTTTTGGCACATAGTAAGTGCTTAATGAATACCTTAATCATTATTATTTTGTTTGGTATTTATCTTGCAACATAGGACTTTCATTTTAGTGAACTTCTGAACTTTTTCACTTCACTCATTCATTCATTCAACTATATTTATTGAGCACTTGCTGTGTACAGAGCACTGAACTAAGTGCTTGGAAATTATAATTTGGCAACAAATAGAGACAATCCCTACCCAACTTGAAATATGTTCTCAAAGTGAGATTTTGCACCTTTGCTCTTTGGGTCATTGCCATCTTCTCCTTCCAGCATGCCGCTAAGCAACATCCCTACCCTTGTTACCCAAGTGCTTAGTACAGTGCTCTGCACCCAGTAAGTGCTCCATAAATACAATTGAATGAATAAATGAATGAATGGTAGTGAGGCACTGGAGTTACAGCATTTTTTTTATATCTCTACACGAACAATTCACTATCTAATGTTGACATTCTGATCTTTTACAAATGGGTGCGTTCTGCTTTCACCATCACTCTGCTTCCACTGTTAAGCTATCGACCTTGTTTATTTCCTGACCAAGGTGAAGGTAGGCTTTCCACTCCTTTGTTTTCTTCACTGCTTGTATGAATGGCTCCTTCAGGACAATATGGCCCAACTTTGTGTGAGAACATATCTGTGTCCTTACACTTTTCCATCCAATTTTACTGCATCATTTGCAAATATAATACAGTGTAAAGAAGAGGAAGATCCCCAGAACATTAGCCAGACGTTGTTGGAGAAAGGAGTGGAAGGAGCTTTGCTGCTCCTTGCCAGGCTTCAAATCATAATGAACTAAAAAAGAAGCAACTATGTCAGGGGGATTTGAAATCTACAAATTATTGGCTTGAAAGGGTGGCAACGCAAATTTCCCCTGGGCAGACTGAAAAGGTTCATTAACCTTTTTGTAAAGTGCCTATTATTTTTGTTCACTGTAATTTTATATTCCTATGCATTTGTACTCAATTTAGGTCCAATGGAGTTTTCTCCTTTCTAACTCATCTGAGTAACGTAAATCTAACTTTTTTTCATACTCTTGTTTGATTTTTGGTTTGTTAGAGACAAACATGAGGAGGGGGTAACTAAAAAAAAGCAAGGGCTTGTAGGAAAAGGAAAAGGAAAAATGAGGAGCATCTTGTAAGAGCCATAAGGGAAAGAGATAAACATTCTTAAAATATATTAGACATTAATAGAAAGTTAAAAAAAAAACCTCCCCCCCTTCATTATGTGGAGACAATAGCTCCAATTTCTAGACTGTAAGCCCATTGTTGGGTAGGGACTGTCTCTATATGTTGCCTACTTGTACTTCCCAAGCGCTTAATACAGTGCTCTGCACACAGTAAGGTCTCAATAAATATGGTTGAATGAATGAATGAATAGCTCATTGCAAAAACTCCAGTAAGTATAGTGGTATTTATTTAGCGGTATTTATCGAGCACTTACTATATGTAGAGCACTGTCCTAAGTGCTTGGAAGAGTCAGAAGTTGATTTTATAAGTAAACGTGCAGAAATTCACTACTATGTGGAAGTTTGTAGGATTTGGGAATTTTAAATACCATTCAATTAACTGTACCTATGTTAGCTCTTAAAAAGGTCCAAAAGAAATGAAAATTCAGTGATCTGATTTGCCACCCAAAACTCATTCTTTCTTAATGAATTACCAAGTGTTCATTTTATTTTGTTACAGAAGGACCCTGATGTTTCCATGAATTGAGTTCATGTTATTAATCAAATGAGTACTGTGGAGATTCTAAAATAGCTTCAGAGAAT
This sequence comes from Tachyglossus aculeatus, assembly GCF_015852505.1. Taxonomy (NCBI): domain Eukaryota; kingdom Metazoa; phylum Chordata; class Mammalia; order Monotremata; family Tachyglossidae; genus Tachyglossus; species Tachyglossus aculeatus. Next base: position 26,758,265 of record NC_052077.1, read on the forward strand.
TCTATTGAATGTAAAAAGCCCAAGCAATGAAATAGATCAAATAAAGCAAAATAACCAACTTCCCAAGGAAATTATTATACCATTTCTCAAATTTACCATTTGATGGATTGTCATGAAATTATGGAAATACCTTTCCAATCTTTTTTTTCCTTTTTGGGGTATTAAATAATCTACAGGAACTTATAGTAATCAAATAAATCACCCTAAATAACCGCTAGTAACTGGGGGTCCAGTTCTATCCACTCTTTGGATTCTCGATAAATTTGTGACGACTTTTCTCACAGAAGTGTTGTGAGAAGCAGCATGGTCTAATGAAAAGAGCATGGGCCTGGGAATCAGGGGACCTAGGTTCTAATCCTGGCTCTACCAAATGCTTGCTGTGTGATCTTGGGCAAGTCACTTCTCTATGCCTCAGTTCTCCTGTTGTATCTCCTACTAGACTCTGAGCTCTATGCGGGTTTAATTAGGTTGGACTGTGTCCAACCTAATTAACATGTATCTATCCTAGAGCTTAGAAGAGTGTTTAACACATAGTAAGTTCTTAGCAAATACCATTAAAAGTGCCCACATATATAATGACATGCTCGTTTAGTGATGTATCAACCAAAATAATGGAGAAATTTATGATCCCTCTATATCAAGAGCCTCTAGGCAGGGGGTGAATGGAGCAGAGATCAGGTATACTGATCTGTATAGTAGAAAATAAGACAGTTTTCCTGGCCAAACCACTCTCCCAAACGTATGTCCTACCACGTGGAAAGGTAATTGTAAGTGAACCACAATTGTGTGTGACCAACTGAGTCACCAATTGTCACCAAAGAGTGACCAAAAAGTTGTCACCAAAAGTGACCAATTGTGTGTGACATAAAAGAAAGTTAAAGAAGAACTTCCAGATGGTAAATGCTCCTAAACACTCAACACTCAAGGTTAACCTGTGAACAATGTTCCACGCTTGTCAGGTTTAAACTCCATTTTTAAGGGATCATCCTTGGCTATCTCTAAATTTAGGCTAGGTTCACAACTTTAAAGCTGAGATGGAGTCAGTAGGATACTTCTAGGACTGTGATTTTTTTTCCATTCGATGAATCATTATCATTATTATTACTATTATTATTATGTTCCACAAGTTATTTCTCTGCCTAGATAACATGCTGTGATCCAGGGCTTATTATCAGTATCTTAGGTCTGGTTTATTTTTCTCCCTGCTGAGCTATATTTCTTCCTGGAAGTGAAGACGGGCTCACAGCAGAAAAAGTGTGAGTGGAAAGAGGCTCTTGGAATGGCATTCCCTATTTTAATGAGGAGATGGAAGGAACTCTGCTCAGCATTGACACAAGGAATATTTAACGAGGGCAATGAGTAAATATCAGTTAATGACCCAGTTCCAGCAATTTCCTATCAAAAGACTGTTAAATCACATTGCTGAAGATGTCCCAGATACTTTTCATGATGCCAATTCACTGGCTCCTATTTCCATTTATTTCCTCTTCTAAACGATCATTAGGTTCATTAGATTAATTTGACATGCTCTTTCATGCTGCATTACAAGCACATTGAATAGGAATATAAAGCCTAATTATGAACCAAGCCTGGTTACGCATTTTAAAACATATTTCATTACTAGGCAAGTGAAGTATGGGCTTATAATGTGACATCATTCATCCAGAAAGAACCAAAGACAGTTTAAAAACTTCAGAGACCATTTTAATCCCGATTTAAGTATTGGAAATAGACAAGCAAACAGTGCTTAACAGCAGGTACAAAAATCTAGTCTAGGAAGTGAGAAATGTTGTCATTCAGTGCAAAGCCAAGGAACTTGATCACTAGATTCACACCCAGAAATGATGCTTTCCCTCCAGCTCCCAACAAACACTCTCCCCACCCCAACCCAACACACACAATTCCTCCACATTTTTACTGAAATAATAACCACGGAAAATGGCAAGACTAGAAAACAGTGCCTACTTACTTTATGGGAACAACTAGTGTTTGTACTTCTGCATGTTCCTAGAAACATTCATAAGTTTTGCGCTTTGAAACTGAAAAGAGGACAGTTGCTCGCACGATAATGGCAGCACAGCCGTGACATTTAAAAACAAAAGTAGCAGCTGTAAAGATGTTTGGTGCTGTATTTGTACCAGAAAGGGGACAGGCCAGATGAAAACAGGACAGTCCGGTCTAAAACAGACAAATGACTACCCTAGATGAGAGGCAATCCAACTCTATATAGGCAGCTTCTCTATGGACTCTGGGAGCCACAGCACATCAGCAGGGTGGGATCACTGCTTCTTCACTTTTCAAGAATCCCTCAACCCCACTTCAACAGCGAATCTCCTATTTCCGTTGAATAGTAACTCTTCAGCTTGCAGATGAAATGGGTTTGAGGAGGTGCATTTCAATTGAAACTGTGACTATGAATTTTTTAATACAGTATTAGTCAGTGAACCTGTACTAAGCAGAAGATTTGGGAAACATGCCAACACCACCAACCCCCAGGCCAAGTCCAGGTCTGGGAGCGTGTGATGTGAATCTCACCCAACCGTTGGCTGGTAGAAAGTAATTTCCAGTGGTGAAAGGAAAGAGTTGGTGTAGCAACCTGATGACCAAACATGACCTCTGTGTGCTGCTGGATCTGAGGCTACAATGACCCCCTCTTCATATCAAATAATCCCAAATTAGCAGGGGAGGTGAAGAGGCATCAACCATCTTTCCCTGATCTGAATCCAGGCTATACCTAGCAGGTCATAACTAGACCACTGCAGACCCAAAACCATGCATCATAAACCTAGACCTAAAAGAAATCTGCCTTCAAGCATGGCAGCCTGATCCCCGACTTGGTGAGTGATAGAGTAAAAGTGGTTTGGCTGTGACTCCAGTGTTTCAAAGCTCCCTTCAAAGAGCAAGAAGCAGGTCTGAAGGGAGATTGCAAGTTAAGACTCTAGATTTTTGTTATAAGTTTCAGGCTTCCACCCAAGGACCAGCATGTAAATATTTTTCAAGGATGAAGGGGCATCAGGAAGGACTGTTGTTTTGAATGATGTAGTGCTTTATTTTTCACTCACATGGCATCTTAAAGCCTGACATTTCCAAAGGAATCCAAAGGGGAAAAAAACCTAGGTGTGTTTTGAATTCACCATTTGCTCTGTATCAGTTAGAAGTGACTCTTCATGGTAATGAACTTTTGACAGGGATTTTGCATCTAAATGTATTCCCTTATTTACATTCAACAGAGGAACAAGGGAATAACACACAACTACCCTGCTCTATGCTATTTTGATCCACGACTCCAATGACAATTTGGCAGATGTCTAGATTATCCCTCAACAATGGTTCAAACTATTCTAGGAAGATTTTGAATTGGTGGAGGACCGAAGGGAAAGGAAACAGGAGAGAGAAAATGATTAAAACACATTGTCTCTTTATAATTTAGAGGAAAATTTATGGGCAGTCCAACTTAATGGGTTTTCTCATCACTTGTTGACATGAATGAAGGCAAGTTGGATTTGGCTTAATCATTTAAGATAAGGATGATGGTTATAGGAAAGCAAAATTGTGTAGAAGGCAAATAGGATTTTCTCTCTTCAGAGGCTGGTTTTATAAATTGCTGCAGAGGTTGACAGTTGGGGGGATTTCTTGGAGCCTCTCTCTTGGACTCTCTAGCTCACAGATCATCACTTCTTCAGCCAGTGTTGACCTCACCTGTGTGGTCTCCAGAAGGAACTTCAGGGTACGCAAATTATGCTGGAAACAGAAAAACTCTTGTGAGAGATACTGACCTCAGTAGCACAAGCCTGCAAAATTATCATGGCTGAACTAAATAGCATGAGCCTACAAAATTATCTTAGCCCTGAGAGAAATTACCTACCCTGAAATGAAATCACTTGATGAGCACTTGGATAAAATTGACAGTGTTAATCACAGGCTCACTGTATGTACTTCTTCATGCTCCCCATGACATGGAGGGAGAAAAGGCAATGAAGATAGATCCAGCTGGCAGAATTGGCAGAAAGGGAAACTGATATATTTCTTAAACTCTGTGCCAGGTCACTATAGATCATTCAGAGATCCGTCCATCCATACGGCCAAGGCGAGAGGCCAGGTGCATCAGAATCCCCTCAAAAGGGTCTCTATAGAAGCCAGAAATCTACCTTTCCAATCAATCAATCAATCAATCGTATTTATTGAGCGCTTACTGTGTGCAGAGCACTGTAGTAAGCTCTTGGGAAGTACAAGTTGGCAACATATAGAGACAGTCGCTACCAAACAGTGGGCTCACAGTCTAAAAGGGGGAAGGGGGAACCCCAGGGTTTCTCCATGAACGTGGGGGCAGGGACTGTGTCCAGTTAGATTTGCTAGTATCCACCCCAGCACTTAGTACAGTGCCTGGCACATGGTAAGCACTTAACAAATACCATCGTCACCATCATCATTTATATAAGCTTTTCATACCTTGATGGTTCTCCCCCAGTTACCCCGAAAATCTAGTCCATTAATATCTGTCAAGCTAACGTTAAAATAAGAGGTGAATCCACAGCCTGGGCCTCTTATACAGCCTGAGCATTGAGGAAATATGCATTAAAGTCAGTGAATATTTTTTTTTTCTTGGAAAGGTAGATAGTGGCAGTGAGGATGAGAGAGCAGAATTTTGTCATTTCAAAGAAGTTTCTACTGATTTAAACATCTCCCACTACGTGAGCCTTTCCAAAATAATGACAAATTCAGTATCTTTGAAACTGGATTCTTAGGCAATTTTAAAGAGATTTTTACAGATGGATTTTCTAAAAGTCCCTGGGTGTTTTTTTATGGTATTTGTTAAGCTCTTATCATGTGCCAGGCACTATACTAAGTGCTGGAACAGATACAGGCTAATCAAGTTGGAGACTGTCCATGTCCCTTATACTGCTTACAGTCCTTATCCCCATTTTACAGATGAGGTAACTGAGGCATAGAGATCTTAAATGACTTGCCCAAGGCTACATAGCAGGCAAGTGCCAGAGTGGGATTAGAACCCAGGTCCTTCTGACTACCAGGGTTGTGCTCTATCCTCTAGGCTATGTTGTTTCTATTAGAAGATCACATTCAAGTTTTGTAAACTTCTTTTTACCCTCATATTTATTGTGTCTAAAGATCCCAGAGGATAAGGTATAGTAAACAAGCTAAAGGTGCTTATATCATTCATAAAGGTAGACAATATCCCTAGCAGAGAACAACAGTTCCTGATGAAGTTAATATATCCCTTACATCTTTCATCACTCATTCCTGAGCTCCATTATTTTCCCTCATTTTCTGGAAAATGGCTTTACTCTCCTTCTATTGTACTTGAAATGTTCCCAGATTGTATTTGTAGTAGTAGTAATCATATTTATTCTCGTTGCTGGGTAGGAACCGTCTCTATATTTTGCTGACTTGCAATTCCCAAGCACTTAGTACAGTGCTCTGCACACAGTAAGCGCTCAATAAATACGATTGAATGAATGAATGAGTTTCTACTGAATGCAGTATGATATGTTAAGTGCTTGGAAAGTGTAACAAAAGCCCAAGACACATTTCCTGCCCACAATAAGTTTACACTCTAATGGGGAAGACAGGCATAAAAATATTCAAAAGCAGTGGAATCAGAATTGAAACCAGACTGGCCAAGTTCTACCAATGGAGGAGCTACTTTAAATTATATGGAGCAGAAGTCTCTCCCTTTATATTATTATCGTAATAATAACAGGATCCAAGCCATTTATTCCCACTGTAACTACCTGAAGAAGTCAGGTCAGGCTATTTTATCATTTCTTTCTACCCTTACACCATGCTAAGATCCTCTAAGGAAAAATATTCAGATTGTCAACTCAAAACCAGTCAGCACACCAAGAAATGCTGTGATTTTGAGTACCCAATTTTTCCCCTACATTTACAGAGGGTCTTGAAAACAGTGAATAAATCATAGACTTCCAAGTTTTTATGGCCTATAACTCCCCAGTTGCAGCTTTTTTTACTGGGATCAATATGTCGTCAGTTTTTCTGTGACAGCAGCACAAATATCCTTTGAAACATTGGTTCTAATGGTCTGGATAAGGCCTAAGAGCCTGGTAAACATACATTTCCAAGTGCATGAAATGATTTTGCTTTCATTTGTTGGCTGAAGATATCCCCATTAGAAGAAACAACACAGGCAAATGTAATTAAATCCAGATTTACTCGGGAGTACCGCAGCCAGATACTGGACCATTAAAAATAGTTCTTACAGCCTTTCTTCTCTGAGTTGGAGTCTCCTCCCTGGGAGGAGAAAAAAGGTTGGAATTATTCTCCTCAGTGCTGTAAGATTGCCATGAATGCACATTAGAGCCCCCAGCATCTATTAACTTCTGCACATATCCTGTCCAGTCTTGACTACTGCATCAACCTGCTTGCTGAACTCCCTGCCTCCTGTCTCCCCACTGCAGTCCTTTTTGGACTATTTTTTCTTAAAAAAAAATTCAGTTCATGTCTTCTCACTCCTCAAGAATCTCCAGAGATTGCCCATCCATCTCTGCATCAAAGCACTCAGTCACCTTACTCCCTCCTATCTTACCTAACTGCTCTTCTACTATAACCCAGCCCAATCACTTCACTCCTCTAACACCAACTTACTCACTGTTCCTTGATCTTGTCTATCTCGCCACCAACTCCTCACCCACATCTTGCTTCTAGCCTGGAATAGAGAACAGCCAGCAGGAATAGATTCTCCCTGATCAGTCCCCACATCTTTTAAAGCTCCTCCTAAAGCTAATTCATGAGAACAAGCCAGAAAACTAAATTATGGGCAGAAAATCTGAGCCATTTTTGGAAAAAAACAGGTGCTTGATTAGGCAATTGGTCTTACACCAGACCAAGCAGATGGCTTATTGAGGCAGTCGTTGGAAAAATACATCTTATGAGCATAACATGAACATAAATTATTCTTGTGTAATGTCTTCAGCTTATTGGACAGAAATATTATGTGCTTTCACGTTACGGATCAAAGATTTTGCATCCAACTCTGAGTCTTTAGAATTAAAAAAAAAAACACCATGAAATCCTACCATCCATTCCAGAAGACTTAAGCTTCAAAGAACCTATGAGTTTGCCTCCATTTCTTTCTGAAGGGATTTAATAACAGTCTTCTGGTAAAAATCCTTTGCTAGCACAAATACCCAGTGATAAATTGTTTGTGCTCATAGAAAATGAGCCATGACCCAGGTGGCCGATTACTGGAATTCTGAAACCTGGGGCCAAGGGATCGGGAGGCCTGGATCCTCATCCCAAGGCCATCATTGCCTTACTAATGAGGCCACCAGAAAATCCAAGAAATTCACACCAATCCTGATAATCCTGTGTAAATCAGTGCAACGCACAGCTCAAAAGGTGTTCGTTGGTGTGTTTATGTTGTATGTCCTTCACGTTCCAAGATGGTGCTGCTCCTAGAGATTTTAACCCTGGATGGTCATGTCATTAGAAACAGTGTTCCCTACCATAGATAACAAAGTCCTGGGAGTCAGAAGCACTGGGTTCTAATCCTGGCTCTGCCACTTGTCTGCTGTGTGACCTTGGGCAATCACATAACTTCTTGATGCCTCAGTTCCTTCATCTGTAAAATGTGGATTATGACCATGAACCCCATGAGGGACATGGACTGTGCCCAACTTAATTAGCTTGTATCTACCTCAGTGCTTAATACACTTTCTGGCACACAGTAAGTGCTTAACAAATGCCGTTTAAAAAAAAAAACCAGCCCTACCACATTGTTCACCCCTAGTGGTACTGGTAGCAATAGGATTTATTAAGTGCTTACTATGCACAGAGCACTGTACTAAGCACTGCAAAAGAATAAAGTGAGGCTTTGATAAGGAAACAGTCCCAAGGGGTTCATAAATATCATCTATTGTGCTGATGTACTATTTGTAGTGCTACTATGGAGTGACAGTAAGTCAGAAGAAGCCCTACTAAGAGCTCACCTCCTCCAGGAGGCCTTCCCAGACTGAGCCCCCTCCTACCTCTCCCCCTCCCCATCCCCCTGCCTTACCTCCTTCCCCTCCCCACAGCACCTGTATATATGTTTGTACAGATTTATTACTCTATTTACTTTACTTGTACATATTTACTATTCTATTTATTTTATTTTCTTAATTTGTTTTGTTGTCTGTCTCCCCTTTCTAGACTGTGAGCCCGTTGTTGGGTAGGGACCGTCTCTATATGTTCCCAACTTGTACTTCCCAAGCGCTTAGTACAGTGCTCTGCATACAGTAAGCACTCAATAAATATGATTGAATGAATGAATGAATGAATGAAAGAAGAACACCTGCTCCTTTCCACAACCAAAGATCTTCATCAATAGCATGTGGGTGGATACTGTCATTTTCTGCTACTTATGGAATGCACTGTTCAATGAATAGAGAGATAAAAATTAAGGAAACTAAATCCAGAAGGTCACATGGACCTTTGGGACTCAGAGTGAAGGAGCAATGGAACACTAAGTAAGCTTCCAAATAAACTGAAGGAAAAAAAATAGAGCAAAGACTAGTTGAATTAATGAAATCATATAAGAGCAAGGACGGTGAAAACAGAAGAAATCAACATTTAGTGCTCTTAAAAGTGTGGCATCATCAAGATTCAAATGAAGTGTGTCTGTAGGTCTTGATTCTGGACTCTTATGCTACCAGATAATTGGTATGAAAATGTAAATAAATTGGCAGACTTACCCCTACAGTTTTAATCTGGAATTTATTTTAATGTCTGTCTCTTTCTCTAGATTGTAAACTCCTTGTCGGCAGGGATCATGTCAACCAAGTCTGTTGTACTCTTCAAAGAGCTTAATACGGTGTTTGATACACAGTAATCACCCAATAAATACCAGTGATTGATTGATGTGTTGAATTTCAACAAGAAGAGAGGGGACAGAGAGTCCTTTAATTACCCAAAATTACTCCTAGATGAACCTTATTTTCCCACCACCAGCACCCCAAACTTACTCCTCTCCCAGTGACCTCTAGGGATCAGAAATGGATTGGTCAAAACCTCAAAACCATTAGAAGGTCCAAGACCAGAGATCCACCACAACTGTCTCTTAGTTTCCACTCAGAAGCTTACCTTCTAAAGAAGAAATATCAGGGCATGAGAATTTGAACTTCTTGTTAAAATGTGTGATGTGTCAAGATGAGCCATGTGCAGTCAGGTGATAGAATTGTAGATTGGGCTACATAAAGCTCCAAGATAAATCAATTGATCAGTAGTATTTATTGAGTGCTTACTGTGTGCAGAGTACTCTACAAAGTGCTTGGGGAATTACAGCACAACAGAGTTGGTAGATATGATCCCTCCCCACAAGAAGCTTACAATCTAGAGGAAGAGACAGACTTTAAAATAGATTCAAGATAGGGGAAATTGATACCAACAAAATAGGGAGTCATGAAGCAGAGGGCACCTAAGAGCCTAAGAAGAAAAGAAATGCTGACTACGATTATCTAATGATGTCCCTGGCCCAAGTATTCTGTCTCTGACGATGGGAAGGGAGAGACTGTGTGTTCTCCCTATTATCCAGTGTGGCTCCACATAATCAATCAATCATATTTATTGAGCGCTTACTATGTGCAGAGCACTGTACTAAGCGCTTGGGAAGTACAAATTGGCAACACATAGAGACAGTCCCTACCCAACAGTGGGCTCACAGTCTAAAAGGGGGAGACAGAGAACAGAACCAAACATACCAACAAAATAAAATAAATAGGATAGAAATGTACAAGATAAATAAATAAATAAATAGAGTAATAAATATGTACAACCATCCCAGCATCCCAACTGACCTTCAAACATACAACTAAAGTTGTCCTTCATATTCAGGGATGACACTAAAGATGATAAGATCCTGTCCATTTACACATCTGACTAAAAAGACTTCTGGGTGACCAACAGTTCCTTTCACATTGTAAAGAGTGAAGACTGTATTATTGGTCCCCTGCATTTGCCACTTACAGAAGCTCATATTCTTTCCAAAGTTGCCTCTTTCCAAAGTTTCTAGTCATCCTGCTGATTGCCAAATACTGCAGCGTGGCTTAGTGGAAAGAGCACAGGCTTGGGAGTTAGAGGTCATGGGTTCTAATCCCGGCTCTTCCACTTATCTGCTGTGTGACTTTGGGCAAGCCAAACTTCTCTCTGCCTCAGTTCCCTCGTCTGTAAAATGGGGATGAAGGCTGCGAGCTCCACGTGGAACAACCTGATTACTTTGTATCTATCCCAGCGCTTAGAACAGTACTTGGCACATAGTAAGCTCTTAACAAATACCATTATTATTATTATTATTATTGGCAGCCATCCCTCCGTGTTTGAGACTGTGTTTTACTTTGCATTTAAACCATCTATTTGGACTCCCCTGTTTGCATGTACCGAATTTCGGTTCACCGCAACTACTTCGTTACCTGCTATCCACCCATTCTCCTCATAAGTCCCTCCAAGAAAAGCTGTAATGACAAACTTTGCTTTAGTGCTAGAGAAGAAGCAATGCAGTCTAAGGGAAAGACCACAACCCTGGAAGTCAGAAGTCCTGGGTTCTAACTTTGGCCATTTGACTTTGGGCCAGTCACAACTTCTCAGTTCCTTAGTTCCCTCATATGTGAAATGGAGATTAAATATCTGTTCTCCTTTCCACTTAGTCTGTGAGCCCCATGTGTGACAGAAACTGTGTCTGATCTCATCATTATTGGCGGTGTTTATTGAGTGCTTACTGTGTGCAGAGCACTGTATTAAGTGCTTAGAAGAGTAAACAATACAATGAAATAAGAATACAAATTAGCAGGCCCATTCACTGCCCACAGTGAGTTCAGATTCTAGAGGGGGATTGAATCATGTCCACCCCAGCACTTGGAACATGGTAAGTACTTAAAAAATAGTCCAGACTTGTAAGCTTGTTGGGGGAGAGAACATGTCTACCAACTCTATTTTATTTTTTTAAGTGCTTACTATGTGCCAGGCACAAATAAATAGAGTAATAGAGTAATAATACTAGTACTAATTATCATATTATTATTATTACAAGTGGGACAACTTAATCACCTTGTATCCTCCCCAGTGCTTAGAACAGTGCTTGGCACATAGTAAGCGCTTAACAAATGCCATTATTATTATTATTATTATTATTACTAAAGCACTGGTGTAGATACAAACTAATCAGGTCGGACATAGTCCCTGTCCTACAAGGGACTCACAGTCTTAATCCCCATTTTACCGATGAGAAAATTGAGGCACAGAGAAGTGAAGTGACTTACCCAAGGTCACACAGCAGACAAGTGGCAGAGCCGGGAATAGAACCCAGGTCCATCTGACTCCCCAGCCCATTAGGCCATGCTGCTTCTCCTGAGTGATTAAGTGCTTAACAAGTGAGAGGCAGCGTGGCTCAGTGGAAACAGCACAGGCTTTGGAGTCAGAGGTTATGTGTTCAAATCCTGGCTCTGCCAACTGTCAGCTGTGTGACTTTGGACAAGTCACTTAACTTCTCTGTGCCTCAATTACCTCATCTGTAAAATGGGGATTAAAACCGTGAGCCCCCCATGGGACAACCTGATCACCTTGTAACCTCCCCAGCGCTTAGAACAGTGCTTTGCACACAGTAAGCGCTTAACAAATACCATCAAAAAAAAGTGCTTAATAAAGACCTTGGACTTGTAAACTCATTGTGGGCAGGGAACATGTCTACCAAGTCTGTTGAATTGTACTCCCCCAGTGCTTAATACAATGCTCCATACTCAGTAAGCACTCAATAAATACCATTGATTAATGACAAAAACAACTGTCATTTCATGTTAATTATGACTCCAAAGTACAGTTAATTAAATTGCCTAAGAATCTGGATCTTCCTCCAGGCCATATTTTACCACCATATCAAAAGTTGGACAGTGCCACGGCTTTGCAGAACTCCAATAGGCCATGAGGTTGGTGACCCAGTGATGAAAACTCTCTCAATATCCCAAAAGACATGCTGGCCATCTGGACTTGGTTGTCTATTTTTTATATTTATGTGTAGATCGCTGGATTAGCTAGGTACTCAACATCGGCTTTTCATCCAATCTCACACAGTGTTGCAATCCAGTTGGAAACTGGGAGTCAATTGGCCAGCATGGCTTTCAGCTGTCAAGAAAGGAGTGGCTCTTGACAAGGGAAAGTTTTATAAGGAATGAGACAAGGAAGTAAAAAAGAAAACAGCACCAGGCATTGCAAGTATTAAAAAGAACAATAGAACAAGGGGCAGCCATTTGTGTGCACAATATTAGCTAGGACAGTAGGTAACAATGGGTACACAAAATGACTAATCCCTATTGTATTGTTATGTTTAATATTTGCATTGGCCTTCCATGAAGGTGTTGTGTTTCCAAATCCAAAAGACAGCTGTGTCTCTCTTTCTACATATATATGAATGTGCAAACTATCCATAAATCTATTTAACCTTTCTTGTGCCTTCTAACATTCCTAACTCTTTCCTCTAACATGCCTAACTTTTTCCTCTAATAATCCATAATGAATTCTTGTCTGAATTTATTCAAATCTTCCTTGCATCAATTGATATTTTCTGCCGGCACAACTTCCTGTCATAATGCATCTCATATGCTTGCCACCCACTGTATGATGAAAATATTTATGAAACTTCCTTCAGACTGATGGTATTTGCTAAGCACTTATTACATTGCCAAACACTGGGCACGATACAAGATAATCAGATTGGACAAAGTCCCTGTCCCATGTCGGGTAATCAGGCCCCCGATCCAGCATTATCTGGATAGTCCTCAGATGGATTTAGGGGGTAATAGAGAGGGAAGGAGAGAATTCAGTTTCACACCCAATCTAAATCTAGCTATGCCAGAGAGCAGAGCTGTTTTGGACATTGAGCAAGGGGCTACTGCCTCCCGCTAAATCCTTTCAGCTACCCAACTCCTTCCAACTGTGGCCTTCCCAACAGCACCACCATGTAACTCAGCTGGACTCCATCTCCCCCTACACTGGATTAGAAACAGCCCTGGAACTGACTATTCCAGTGAGTGTTCAAGCATATGGATAGCGGTAGAAAAACCTACAACTTTTCTTGGCAAGGATGCTCACAGTCTAAAATCATTATTCGCGGGAATCTATCATGTGCATTAATTCATAAAGTACTAACACAGTTGAAATGATTAGCTATAATGACCTGAAAATAGGGCCATTTAAATGAGGAAAATGTATTTTTACTGAAAAGATCAAACACATAATAGCTGGCACTCTGTTCTGCTGATCTAATAAGGGGAATTGGATTTCCACTGGAACATATTCCTTGATCAGAACATATGAGGGGCTGCTGCTACTGGTGGTGGCTTAATGGGATATAGAGAGAAAAATAATAGGGATAATAGGGAGAGTATAGCTCCAATCTGAGTTGTCACAAGGAGCCTATGGTTTGAGCAACTTTGTATAGTTGCTTTGTTTAGTGCAATGCATCCATTAGGAACTTGGTAAGGCCATTTCTACAATCTCTGATTAGGTATACTACTAGTATTCATCTTCATTTTCATGCAAGCTCTATTTATGTTGCAAATGCATGAAACTAAGATGCATCATGCATAAGCAGCATGGCTCAGTGGAAAAAACACGGGCTTTGGAGTCAGAGGTCATGGGTTCAAATCCCGGCTCTGCCAATTGTCAGCTGTGTGACTTTGGACAAGTCACTTAACTTCTCTGTGCCTCAGTTACCTCATCTGTAAAATGGGGATTAAGACTGTGAGCTTGATCACAACCTGATCACCTTGTAACCACCCCAGTGCTTTGAACAGTGCTTTGCACTTAGTAAGCGCTTAATAAATGCCATCATTAAGAGCAGCACATATTAATAAAGTCATCCCTATGATGATAAACCCTATTTTCCAACATAGGTAAACTATGAGTGTATCTGTCAACAAATGAGAAGTTCATTGAGAGACAAGCTAGAGTTAGCGGCCTGAGAAAAAATCGTATATGTCAAATACAGAACAGCCATTTAAAAATCTACAGCATGTGTAAAACATCTGGGTAAAATCCAGCGTACTGGGGAAAATGTGTGGGAAAAGTCAAAATAAACTAGATCTTTGGAAACCAATCAAGAAATGCACTTATAAAAATAATTTACTGTTATGATTAACGATGGACATTCTTCTGGGAAAGAAATTTTAAAAATATTTATTTTGACTTTTGTCTTAAAGGACATAAAATGGTAATAACATTTCACATAGCTTTTGAGAGAACAACATAAAAATAAAACATTTTTAACAAGGCACGATTCAAAAGGACTAATTTTAATTGGTCTCATGTAGGATTTTGCGCGTCTCGGTTGTTACTGAAAGAAAAGAAAAAATATTGTGGTCAACAGTTAATGATCTATCATGCTTTTATCTTTGCCTCCCTAATGCACATACAGAGACATATTAAGGTTTTAAGGGGAAAATGGGAGATCTTTCTGGAAAATGGAATCAAATGCTAAGAAAGTGAACCCCTCGGTTATCGGTAGAAAGATCCACCCGAACTATTTCCTCAAGCCTGGACCGTGTCATTCTCAGGCCTCTTGGGACTCATAGCCAGAGTGCATAGGGTCTGGGGTAACAGTAGTGTTCATCCTTCTTAATGACTGTGAGATCCGTTTCTGCCAAAGAAGGCCACGTTGAACTTAAGCACAAAAGGCAGCAGGGCCTATTGGAAAGAGAAGAAGCCTAGGAGCTGGGGATTGTATTTCCTTCTACACCACTTACCTGCTGTGTGACCTCAAGCAAGTCTCTTAACTTCTCTGTGCCTGAGTATCTTCATCAGTAAAATGGCGATCAGACACTTGTTCTCCCTTCATCTTAGACTGTGAGCTTCATATGGCATGAGGGGTGGGTCTGAGCTGACGATCTTGTATCTACCCCAGTGCTTAGCACAATGCTAGTAGATAGTAAGTGCTCAGTAAATGTTATGAGAAGCAGCGTGGAAAAAGCATGGGCTTGGGAGTCAGAAGTCATCGGTTCGAATCCTGTGTGACCTTGGGCAAGCCACTTAACTTCTCTGTGCCTCAGTTACTTCATCTGTAAAATGGGGATGAAGACTGTGAGCCCCACGTGGGACAACCTGATCACCTTGTATCCCCCCCAGCGCTTAGAACAGTGCTTTGCACATAGTAAGAACTTAACAAATACCATCATTATTGTTATTATTATCGTCATTATCATTAGGTTGTTCTTTCAAATAAGCTTGCTCTGGATGGCTGTGCAGAGACATTGTACTCACATAAAGTTGTTACAAAGTAATACTGTAAAATGATGTCACTTCTGGACCTCTGGATAATGAGGGTGACAAATGCAGCCACGTAATAAAGGACCATCTTCACAAGCAATCAGTGAAAGGAGACATAGGTTACTCATTGGTCTTATCAGGCACCCTCATGCACCTCAATAAAAATCTTCCCTGCCAAAACATCATTTCTAAACACTTTATAACTCAGGTTAAATCTTCTCACTCTCCTGTATCTAGAAACCGTAAAGATTTTTTAAAAAATTTCCTCATTCATCTCCTTATGCTTTTTGATTTTTTCAGAGAACTCCAGTAGATTTGAGAGAGAAAACTTCCCCTTGGAGAATCCACATTGTCTGCCCTCAACAGACTGTCCTTTTCTAAGTATTTATAAATTTTAAATTTCTTATAGATTTTTCCATAATCTAGGTATGAAAATGAGACTGACTGGTCTCTAATTCCTAATCAATCAATGACATTTATTGAGCACTCACTGTGTGAAGAACACTGTACTGAGCGCTTCAAAGAGTACAATACAACAGGGTTGCTAGACATGTTCCCTGCCCGCAAGGAGCTACAGTCTATAGGGCTAAATGGTGAGGCCCGGAGGAACTGAAGCCATGCCTAAATTCCCACCTGAGTATTTCCTCTCAGTGATGTGTGCTCTGCACACAGTAAGCATTTAGTAAATATGATTACTATACTATCTCTTCTAAAACCTTTATTAAAAATAGGATTTCATTGGTAATCCACCAGTTCTTGAGAGCAGTGATTGTTTCAGTCACAATAGAGTGTGTTCTCTTGCCAGGAAAACTGAAGCTCCTCTCCAGGTTCCTTCAGAATTTCCAGGTTGATGCCATTTAGACCTTGTCATGTATTTATTTGTAGATTGCAATTTTGTCTAAAAGACTCCATATGGCTATCACAGTTTGATCTGGTGCTTCTCTCTTGTCTGCTAGGTAAAACAATTTAAGGACAGGGATCTTTCTAGTGGCTTAATCAGTAAAGTCCATTCCCAAACATTCTGATAAATAATTAATTTATGATGTAGATTTGTAAAACAAGAAATTCTATTGCAAAGTTGGGGGCCCTAGTCTCACCCTCAGCTGATCCTTTCCACCTCAGTTGGGGCTCACACCAGATTTTGATTCTATAACACTTGATTTGTCACCAAGGAAGTAATGAGCCTAGCAGAATGATTTTAAGACTGAGGAACAATAGCACACTCACATAATTTAAAGCTGTCAAGAGATCATTAATCTCAAGAATGAATTTCACTGGACCATAATAAAAATCTGAATTATTTATGTCCTTTAATCTTTAGTTTAATGCTGTCCATAAACTGTAATTCTAGAAATGGTGGGGGGCAGGGAGGAGGAAATGGGGGTAGTACAGCAGCTCTGTCAGTTTCTGGTGCAGTTCAGCTAAATGTACAATCGAAGAACCTCTGTTAAAAGCCAAATGCTCTTGAACACAATGTCCCAGGGCATTAAGCCTCTACGTGTTTACTGGAGAAAAGGAAGGATTACTTAGCTGGCCAAGTGAAGTTATAAAATTAGAGGCCATTCCAACTTTGCATATGGCAGTCTCCATGCCACGCATGGCCTATCATTCATTTCAACAATTTCAACACTGAGAATTAAAGATATTAAATGAACACGTTTCCTTTTTCAAAAAACTTTAATTTTATACATTTTTGGTGTATAATACAAAGTCATTTTTACTTGCATCAGACCTGCTTTAAATCATGAAGAAATGACCCCTGAGACAAGTTGACATTTAACATTCCCCTTTTCACAGAATCATAAAACTATTTATCATTTGATTAAGTGATATTAAACTCTTCCCATGATGATGTCCTTTAGAGTCATGGATAGCATGCCAATTCCATTATTGAGAACTAACAAAACTAAGAACCAGGAAGAACTAATAAGCAATCAGTACCAGTTTTTACATTCTAAGCCATCCATCCTCAAAGGGGTAAAAAGCATATTGTAGCTTCAAAGCAAAAATATATTAGATTCAGTAAACACAGTGACTCAAGCCAGGATCATGTATTACGATTGGTTTAGCATTCATTCCTTATAAGAACTGCTTCATGATTATTATAACTGAGCTCAATTCTCCCTTTTGTGTCAGCTTGAGTGATTATCAGCAGTGTGGTCCTTCGGGCACAGAAAGAAAGGGAGCCTCCCTTCAAACCTCCTCCTCTCTCCCCTCCCCAGCCTCGAGAGCCTCCCACAGCTTCAGAAACTTCAGTCCACAAGTCGCACTTATCAATAAACCAATCAGTCATATTCATTAAATGATTTTTGTGTACAGAGCTCTGTACCAAGTACTTGGGAGTACAATATAACAGACGATAGACACGTTCCCTGGCCACAACAAGCTTACAATCTAGAGGGGGAAGCTTTGCTTATGAGAAAACCTGCTTCCAAACACAGATTTTTAGTGCAGAGAAACATGACTTTAGAAGGTAACCAACAACTTGGTGAATGATATCAATCAATGGTATTCGTTGAGTGCTTAATATGTGCAGAGCCCTGTAGTAAACCCTTCTGAGAGCACAATACAATAAAGTTGGTATACATGCTCCCTGACCATACAGTGATACAGACATTTAGGAAAAGGGGAAATAGAAGAGTATAAGAATGTTTACATAAGTACTATGGGGCTAGGGTGAGGCTCAAAGTGCTTAAGGGGTACACAAGCAAATACATAGTGGATACAGAAAAGGCTATGTCTGAGCACTGGGCTAAACACTGGGATGGAACCAAGATAATCAGATTGGGCTCAATCCCAGTCCCACATAGGACTCACAGACTATGGGTGAAGGAGAACAGATATTTAAGCCCTATTTTACAGCTGAGAAAACTGAAGTACAGAAAAGCCAAGTGACCTACCCAAGCTGTGGCAGACATGTGGCTACTGCACTAGCCTTCTCTCTGATCTCCCATCCTCGTGTCTCTCTCCACTTCAATCCATACTTCATGCTGCTGCCCGGATTATCTTTGTCCAGAAACGCTCTGGACATATTACTCCCCTCCTCAAAAACCTCCAATGGCTACCGATCAATCTGCGCATCAAGCAGAAACTCCTCACCCTGGGCTTCAAGGCTGTCCATCACCTCGCCCCCTCCTACCTCACCTCCCTTCTCTCCTTCTACTGCCCAGCCCGCACCCTCCGCTCCTCCACCACTAATCTCCTCACTGTACCTCGCTCTCGCCTGTCCCGCCATCGACCCCCGGCCCACGTCATCCCCCGGGCCTGGAATGCCCTCCCTCTGCCCATCCGCCAAGCTAGCTCTCTTCCTCCCTTCAAGGCCCTGCTGAGAGCTCACCTCCTCCAGGAGGCCTTCCCAGACTGAGCCCCTTCTTTCCTCTCCCCCTCGTCCCCCTCTCCATCCCCCCGTCTTACCTCCTTCCCTTCCCCACAGCACCTGTATATATGTATATATGGTTGTACATATTTATTACTCTATTTATTTATTTATTTATTTTACTTGTACATTTCTATCCTACTTATTTTATTTTGTTGGTATGTTTGGTTCTGTTCTCTGTCTCCCCCTTTTAGACTGTGAGCCCACTGTTGGGTAGGGACTGTCTCTATGTGATGCCAATTTGTACTTCCCAAGCGCTTAGTACAGTGCTCTGCACATAGTAAGCGCTCAATAAATATGATTGATTGATTGATTGATTGATTGATGTGGTAGAGCCATGATTAGAACCCAGGTTCCAAGACTCCCAGTACTGTGGCTTTCCACTAGACCACACCACTTCTCTATTTGCCAGCTGGAGGATACGTTGTGTCCCCAACTTGTTTGTAGATTGCCCAGCAATTTTTCATCCCAAGCTTGACTTCCTGATTGCTCTCTGTCTTCAATTTGCACCTACTAAGAGAAGATCTGCACTTTACATGATGGATTATTATCTACAAAATACAAAGTGTCAATTTGGGCAAAATGGTCCTGAAGTGTCGGGATCTGTCCTGTCTCTGGGTCTGTGGGAGAGTGCAGACCCTGATCCTCCAGTGGAGAGCACTCACCTGCTCTCCTATCACCGCCAGCTACAATAATAATGGCATTTATTAAGCACTTACTATGTGCAAAGCACTGTTCTAAGTGCTGGGGAGGCTACAAGGTGATCAGGTTGTCCCACAGGGGGCTCACAGTCTTAATCCCCATTTTACAGATGAGGTAACCGAGGCACAGAGAAGTTAAGTGACTTGCCCAAAGTCACACAGCTGACAGTTGGCAGAGCCGGGATTTGAACCCATGACCTCTGACTCTAAAGCCCATGCTTTTTTCCACTGAGCAACGCTGCTTTGTGGCCCCACCCACCCAGGACCAGATTGCATCAGGCATGCTGGCTGTCAAGGATACCACATATTATCAGCTGCATGTGCTCATTCCACCCACCATAGCCCTCTTCAGCCAGAACTGGAACAACAATCCAGATTTCCTAAATGCCGGAGTAATGCTCTTTCCACTGAACCCACAGTAAGCCTAATCCCAAGCCTTACAGCTGGCCTGCAGACCACAGTGGCTATTTTCCCTTCTCCCCTGTAGATAGCAGTCCTTGTTGCCCCTCCATGGCTGGGCCACAGCAAGACCATCCCATCCCTCCCATCTCAGCTGCCTTGGCTGGTTCAACTCAGCCTTTCCAAGGCCTTGGTAGTACTATCTCGTTAACCCTCTTCACCCAACCAACCCCCAAGGGCTAGGGCTGACTGGTAAATCTGTCTCACCCTCCCCAGGTCCGCAGCAGGCCTGTTTCCATCCCTTCCGTCTTCCAACATTCCCTGCACTCAGTACTGGTCATCTCATTCTCCTCCCCACAAACGGGGCCTAAGGAGACCAGTTTAGCTCCAAGCCGGAGCAAGATATCCTGTCTTGGCACTTCCTTCATCCAAGGACCGGAGGAGGAAGACTGAGTCATTTTTTTTCTTGCCTCCATCCCTGTCTCTGGCCCTAAATGGAGATCTGAAGCAGAATGATGTAGTGGAAAGAGCACGGGCCTGGATTCAGAGGACAGCCTTAGCTTTGCCAATTTGCTTGCTACGTGACCTACTACAAGTGACTTAATTTGTCTGTGCCTCGATTTCCTCAGCCATAAAATGACTCAATAGCTGTTCTTCCTCCTACTTAGCTGTGAGCCCCAAGTTGGACAGGGACTGTGTTCAACCTGATTGAATTGTATCTATCCTGTTTCTTAAAACAGTACTTGATACATAGTAAGTGCTTAGCAAGTACAATAACAACAATAATCATAATCTTGTGCTGCTCCTTTTCTCAGCCTCTGCCTCCTTCAATCTGTCACCTCTTGCTCTGTTCTCTTTGTTCATCTCTGGAGGTTTCTTTCTTTTATCTCCTCTCCAGTTATATAGTGTATGGTCCATCACTCTCTCTCTCTGGCCAAGGCCTTTTCTGGTTCCTGCTCTAGGTGCATCCCAGAGTGAATCCTTGGAAGTGCCAATAGGGTTCATTCATTCATTCAATCAATCCTATTTATTAAGCGCTTACTGTGTGCAGAGCACTGTACTAAGTGCTTGGGAAGTACAAGCTGGCAACATATACAGACGGTCCCTACCCAACAGCGGGCTCACAGTCTAGAAGGGGGAGACAGACAACAAAACAAAACACATTAACAAAATAAAATAAATGGAATAGTAAATATGTACAAGTAAAATAGAGTAATAAATCAGTACAAACATATATACAGGTGCTGTGGGGAGGGGAAGGAGGTAGGGAGGGGGGATGGGGACGGGGAGAGGAAGGAAGGGGCTCAGTTTGGGAAGGCCTCCTGGAGGAGGTGAGCTCTCAGTAGGGCTTTGAAGGGAGAAAGAGAGCTAGCTTGGCTGATGTGCAGAGGGAGGGCATTCCAGGCCAGGGGGAGGACGTGGGCCAGGGGTTGACGGCGGAACAGGTGAGAACAAGGCACAGTGAGGAGGTTAGCAGTGGCAGAGGAGCAGAGGGTGTGGGCTGGGCTGTAGAAGGAAAGAAGGGAGGTGAGGTAGGAGGGGTGAGGTGATGGACAGCCTTGAAGCCGAGAGTGAGGAGTTTTTGCCTGATGCGTAGGTTGATTGGTAGCCACTGGAGATTTTTGAGGAAGGGAGTAACATGCCCAGAGTGTTTCTGCACAAAGATGATCCAGGCAGCAGCGTGAACTATAGACTGAAGTGGGGATAGACAGGAGGATGGGAAATCAGAGAGGAGGCTGATACAGTAATCCAGTCAGGATAGGATGAGAGATTGAACCAGCAGGGTAGCGGTTTGGATGGGGAGAAAAGGGCGGATCTTAGCGATGTTGCGGAGGTGAGAGTGGCAGTTTTTGGTGATGGATTGGATGTGAGGGGTGAACGAGAGAGCAGAGTCGAGGATGACACCAAGGTTGCGGGTTTGTGAGATGGGAAGGATGGTAGTGCCGTCAACGGTGATGGAAAATCAGGGAGAGGGCAGGGTTTGGGAAGGAAGATAAGGAGTTCAGTCTTGGACATATTGAGTTTTAGGTGGTGGGCAGACATCCAGATGGAGATGTCTTGAAGGCAGGAGGAGACACGAGCCTGAAGGGAGGGAGAGAGAGCAGGGGCAGAGATGTAGATTTGGGTGTCATCAGTGTAGAGATGATAGTTGAAGCCATGGGAGCGAATGAGTTCACCAAGGGAGTGAGTGTAGATAGAGATGGAGATGTTCTGATGGAGGGTTCTGATGTCATTCTCCTCTCTGGGTGCCTCCCTTAGGTAAACTCTTTTTCCTGTCTCTCTTTTACCTCTCGCCCCCTCCTAGCACCCTCTGGCTCAAAATGAAAGGGCAGATTCTGTGTCCACCTCTGTAACCAGTGGAGTGTCCTCTGCCCCTTCATAATTATTGAATTTGCCTGTTCAACCTCACTGAATCTTCTTTGCCTCAATTAGAGTGAGAAGAACCATGCCCTCTACAAAACTTTTTAAAACAGCCATTTAAGATTCTGGCACTGAGGTGGATCCACTGTGAGGTGGATCTTTGAAGGTGTCTTTTATGTTATTTACTTTCAATCACTGGAATCCTGAAAATGAGAACTACTGACTTGGTTCTTTTTTTTCCTCGCCTTAAATTTGAAGCTTTGTTTCTGGGAACAACTGAAAAGTACTCGTTCCATTTAACTTGTTTGGCTATAGTTCATCAACTCTGAAGGCATTAGCAGAGCTTCATAAATTCCTGAAGTGCTTAGTATGGTGTCCTGCACACAGTAAACACTCAATAAAGTTCAATAAACATTGGCTTCGAGTCATGATGATGATGATGGCCTAGTGGAAAGAACACAGATCTGAGAGTCAGAGGATCTGGGTTCTAATCCCAACCGAGCCACTTGCCTGCTGTGTGACCTTGGGGAAGTCACTTAACTTCTCTGTCTCTCAGTTTCATCATCTGTAAAATGGGGATTAAATCATATTCCTACACACTTTGACTGTGAGTCCCTTACAGGACAGGGTCTGTGTTCAGCCTGATAACCTTGTATCTATTCTAGTGCTTTGAACAGTGCTTGGCACATTGTAATAGTAATAATGATAATTATAATATGAATTCACTGTAAAACACTTCTAATAATTTGTGCCAATGGAACCATAACCTAATCTCATTTCAGCACCTGGGTTGAACCTCTCTACAGACTGTCCTTCCTCCAAGTAATGAACTATGAAATTTCATCTTTCCCTCTTCTCATCCTCTCACTTGCCACCCCAACTCTCTATGAGATTGTTAAAGGACTTCAGCATCTGGCCTGAAAGTGGATCATTGAAAAGGAAGCAAAAACAAAACCGTACAAGATAACTCACTTTGGAATGATCAAGGACAAATGGCAAAATAGGCCTAGTTGAAGTTGGTTAAATAAAAGGATGAAATCAGCCCTGTATGTAGTTGTAGTTACCCTTTCTTCTGGATAAATAACGATGAACATTGATTTAATCGATTTTACTATTTGCGTACCTACTGATGGAGAGCCCAGACTATTAAGAAAAGTCCCAGGGCTGCTAAATTTTGTAGGACGGCATTAAACAATGGGCAATTTTTCATATTGCAGGGCATAAATTATTATGTACTCTAAATCACTAAAAAACTGTTCCTGAATCAGGCAGGCCCTATAGCTCTGCCAAGGAGAACCCAGTTTTCATATTCAGAGGCTGTATCTTCAAGGGCAAACCAAACAGCAAGTTGAAAATAGTGGTAGTAAATTCACCTGGCACTTGGCAGATGCATTAAGAGGATGTGAATCATTAACTAGCTTAAAGTTGTTAGTTTTAGTGACAATTTAACCCAGCTACAATGAAATTGTTGAAGTTAGTTTGCTTAGACAGGTTTTTTTTTTTCACACGGTTTTACCCTCCAGCTTGTCTCCAGTTTTGGCCTGATAGATGGTCCTCGGACACCTCCACACCGAGGACACCGGAGGTTCAGTCATTCATTCAATCGCATTTATTGAGCTCTTACTGTGTGCAAAGCACTATACTAAGTTCTTGGTAGAGTGCAATACAACAACAGACACATTCCCTGTTCACAAGGAGCTGGATTCCCTACTGCCTCAACACGGATGTCATCCTGAAGAAAGCTGGGCTGGAGGGGGAGAGGACAGGACTGGGGGTGGAAAAGCTAGAAATGCTGTCAGGTGGAATGATGACATCAATTTCCAGAAAGACATATTTGCTTTGTGCAGTCACTGGGATTTGTCAAAAGTTGCTTTTGCAAGCAGATGCGCTTGTCCGAAGGACAAGAAGAAGCAAAACTGCAGCTGTCCAGATAGACCACTAAAGTGGTGCTTTCATCATCATCATCAATCATATTTATTGAGTGCTTACTGTGTGCAGAGCACTGTACTAAGCGCTTGGGAAGTACAAGTTGGCAACATATAGAGACAGTCCCTACCCAGCAGTGGGCTCATAGTCTAAAAGGGGGAGACAGAGAACAAAACCAAACATACTAACAAAATAAAATAAATAGAATAGATATGTACAAGTAAAATAAATAAATAGATAAATAGAGTAATAAATATGTATAAAACATATATACATATATACAGGTGCTGTGGGGAAGGGAAGGAGGTAAAATGGGGGGAATGGAGAGGGGGACGAGGGGGAGAGGAAGGAAGGGGCTCAGATTGGGAAGGCCTCCTGGAGGAGGTGAGCTCTCAGTAGGGCCTTGAAGGGAGGAAGAGAGCTAGCTTGGCGGATGGGCAGAGGGACGGTATTCCAGGCCCGGGGAATGATGTGGGCCGGGGGTCGATGGCGGGACAGGCGAGAGCGAGGCCCGGTGAGGAGATTAGCGGTGGAGGAGCGGAGGGTGCGGGCTGGGCTGGAGAAGGAGAGAAGGGAGGTGAGGTAGGAGGGGGCGAGGTGATGGACAGCCTTGAAGCCGAGAGTGAGGAGTTTCTGCCTGATGCGCAGATTGATTGATAGCCACTGGAGATTTTTGAGGAGGGGAGTAATATGCCCAGAGCGTTTCTGGACAAAGATAATCCGGGCAGCAGCATGAAGTATGGATTGAAGTGGGGAGAGAGACAAGGATGGGAGATCAGAGAGAAGGCTGATGCAGTAGTCCAGACGGGATAGGTGCTTTCAGGCCAGCTTGCCTCCTCTCCACCCTGGGAGAGGGCCAGAAGTGTTGTTTGGCTGGAAACTATCCATCAGTCAATCAGTGGTATTTATTGAGTGCTTACTATGTAAGGAGCATTGTACTAAGCCCTTAAGAGAGCACAGTATAACAGAATTAGCAGGCATGTTCCCTGCCCACAACGAACTTACAGACTAGAGGGGAAGGCAGACATTACAAGGGAGAGTGTATGTTTGTATGGCTCAGTGGAAAGTGCACGGGCTTTGGAGTCAGAAGTCATGGGTTCAAATCTGGCTCTGCCAATTGTCAGCTGTGTGACTTTGGGCAAATCACTTAACTTCTCTGTGCCTCAGTTACCTCATCTGTAAAATGGGGATTAAGACTGTGAGCCCCCTGTGGGACAACCTGATCACCTTGTAACCTCCCCGGCACTTAGAGCAGTGCTTTGCACATAGTAAGTGCTTAATAAATGCCATTATTATTATTATTATTATTGTGGAAAAGAAGAGGAGAGTTATCACATCTTCTCCATGAGGTCTTCTCTGATTAAGCCTTTTTTTCCCCAGCTTGCTCTCCCTTCTGTATCATCTATGCACTTGGATCTGTGACCTTTGGACATTTGATCTTCACCTCACCCCTAACCCTCCAGCACTTTTGTATATAGCTTTAAACTATTGTTTATAACTTATTTATTCATATTAATGTCTGTCTCCTCCTCTTGGCTGTAAACTCATTATGGACAGGGAATATGTGGGCTAATTCTGTAGTATTGTACTCTCCCAAGCTCTAATAACAGTGCTCTGCGCATAGTAGGTGCTCAATAAACAGCAATGATTGATTCCCCTTCCCCCATGTCCACCCCTCTCCCCAAGTCACCGCCTCCCTCACTGACTCCTTGGGCAAATTCAGACAAGGAAAGACTTTAGAGGTGCCCAGTAGAGGTGAGGTACCATAGACAACAGGGCTCTCAGCATCCCTGAAATTCCCCCTGCCAAGGTCAACCTCTTCCCTGGCTCAGTCACCCCTCCCTCTCTCCTCATTCCCTTCCTCCCCACTGCCCCCAGAGATAGCAGCTTTGGCCAGATTTGGTAGAATCTGACTTGTCCTATTTTATCTTGTCACAACACAATGGACATCAAGGGCCCATTTCTCATCTTTCTTGGCATTCTGAGCAGGTAGATAATAATGACGACATTTGTTAAGTGCTTACTATGTGCAAAGCACTGTTCTAAGCGCTGGGGAGGATACAAGTTGATGAGGTTGTCCCACGTGGGGATCACAGTCCTAATCCCCATTTTACAGATGAGGTAACTGAGGCACAGAGAAGTCAAGTGACTTGCCCAAGGTCACACAGCTGACAATTGGCGGAGCTGGGATTTGAGCCCATGACCTCTGACTCCAAAGCCCGTGCTCTTTCCATTGAGCCATGCTGCTTCTGGTGAATGAGTTCCATAAAAACAACAGTGAAAGTGTTACCAGCTTTTAAAACAGAAGACATAGCCAACCAAGTAAAAGTAATTTATAGGTGAGCGGTGAAGCCACGCTTACTCATAAGTGGCCTCCAGAAGAATTGTCAAAAGAAAACTTTTTCTTTTTTCACATTTTAGGCTGGTGCTGCAACTTGTAAAATATATTTTCTTAATTAATGTTTTCTTTTGTACTTTATATAAGCACAATTATAACTTTTTTCTTTTTAGTTAGTAGATTATTTTCCCCAAACATATATGTATTTGGAATCTCCAAATTGTACTTTCCAAGCACTTAGTACATTGTTCTCTATAGAGTAAGTGCTCAGTAAATACGATTGAATGAATTGAATGAATTCTCAACACACTCATAAATTATAATAAATTGAGACATTTAAAATGTTATGGTCATAAAGATAATTTAACAAATGGGTAACTAAGTTGGACAAGGAGTCAGTAGATTCTTAAAAGCTTTTTATCAAACCTTCAGGCACAAATCACAAATTTAATTTTCCCAAATTCACATACTGCAGTAGGTCTGGATATCTCTAATTATTTGTTACCTCAGGCTGCGTTTTAAAAATGTCCATTCTTGATAGTAATTATATTAGCATTTATGGGCTAATGCAATGAATCACATTGGATTCAAAAATCTTGTTTACCCAGAGACTTAAATTACATTAAGGATTAAAATCATAAAATCAGATCCACACATTTATATTCTACCTTATTTTGTAAAGGTCATGAGCTAACTGTATTTCTTATTGTTAAACCATTGAGATGCTCTATAATACTTAAATCTTGCTAACTGCAAAGTTCCTCATCTGAAGGATGTATTAAGGTTTCTGTTCCTGAATAAAGAATCCTCTCATTGACTCTAATCACAGCTGAATTACCAGGGACTCAGCTGTAGAGATGCTGCAAAAATAAATCTCTTTTCTGTTTTCATTTAACTGACATGTTCTATGTCAGGGGTGGCCAATTCTCACGAACCAAAGAGCCACAAACCAAACCAGTCCTGAATCAGCCCAGCCTGTTGGAACAAGTCATTCTACTGGAACAAGTCCCCACTTATCCCATACTGATTCTTGGTCTCTACACACCCTTTAAGGTTGCTGGTCTTCTTCACACAGAACAGTGCTTGGCACATAGTAAGCTCTTAACAAATACTATAATTATTATTATTATGTGGCATAATCATATTAATAATGATGATAATAATAATAACATTTGTTAAGTGCTTACTATGTACACTGTACTAAGCACTAGCAGGATAATCAGGTCAAAAGTAGTCCCTGTCCCACAGGGGTTTCATGGTCTAAGCAGGTGGGGAGAACAAGGTGACAAGATCATATTGCTAATTTTCAAGGATCCTGGAAGCTAAATTGACCCAAAAGTTCAAAGTGAAAATATGAGAAAATATGAGAACTCAAAATGCCATTATGTGCTAGCTTCATCAGTTCTGTATGGTTGTAGATGTGAAATGCCTTCAGAGGATAAATGCTTCGACTCCTCCACTGGGAGAACAGTAGTATATAGTTTCAAATGCAATTCTCAGGTTAATGGTGTTTCCTTTCAATACGGCCTCCTTAAATACTCCTATCAACTGCTTCCCTCCCAAACAGCTCAATCATGTCCATTTTTCCATCACCAACTCCTCTACTGAATCTGTTTTATGGTTCTCTCCATGACAAAAGTCCAGATTCTATTCCCTTAAACATCTAGAAACTATTGGGAATTAATGACTGTGCAGCCTCTCAAATTTATTACCAGAAAGAGCAGAGTACCTATCATTTCCAAAATGCCTGGGGACAGCATGTTTGGTTCAGAAGTGCACTCCAAATGACCAGAGGTAACTGGAGTGCTCTCACTAGACTGTAAGCATCTTAAGGAAGCAGCATATAGTGGAAAGAGCACGAGTCAGAGCAGCTGTGTTCTAATCCTGACTCCACCACTTACCTGCTGTATGACCTTAGGCATGTCACTTAACTTCTCTGTGTCTCAGTTCTCTCATCTGAAAAATGGAGATTCAACACCCATCCTTCCCTCTTATTTAGAATATGAGCCACATGTAGGACCTGATTATCTCATATTTGCCCCGGCACTTTATACAGTGCTTGCCACCTAGTAAGCACTTAACAAATATCACAATTACTTTTAAGGGTAGGGATTATGTGACCAACTTTATTATATTGTACTCTCCCAAAAGCATTTACTAGTGTTCTGCACAAAGTAAACACTCAATAAATACCACTGATTAAGTGATTGCTACTAACCAGTTCTGGTTCCCTAGGCTGATCACTAATGCTTGAAGATTTTGGCTATTCTCTAAATCCTGCAACCTACTTTGTAGTAGCAGACCTCCATTCCACTAATCTACTTACCGTGGCCCCACAGTCACTTGGGTAGAAATCCAAACGTATAATTTGAATGTTAAAAGAAATTTAACAATATTACCCTTCATTCAACCACCAGTATAACCAAAATCCAGTTTTAAAATGCGTCTCCCTGAAACAACCACACTTTTCCCAGAGGTAAGCCTCCTCCAAAACCATTGCAATTCCCCATAATGGGTCCTCTGTGGTCCACCATACCCATAGATCTTCCCAGAAATTCTCCTTGCTGAAACAAAACTCCCTTGGAGAATTCCAGTTTCTCGAGACAGCATTTTGCATGCTTACTTCAAGTTACTCAGCCAGAGATAGCTCTGTATCTAGCAGCCCTCCTCCCAAAACCTGTCTCTGGAAGACCCTAGAGTTTCTTCCCCAACTTAACTCCTAGAATGACTGTGGGGCTTTTCTCCAGTTAACTAGGTCCTCCTCCCAACTTCCTTTCCTCCTTTTTGATTGACCACACCCCAGGTGCAGACACCACAGAAGTGACTGGCAATTATGCAGGCCAATTCTCTCATTGGAATGAGATACTATCCTAGAAACTTTCTCGCTTCAGAAAGAGATACTATTCCAGGAACTTCAAAATTCTTCTCTCCATCCCTGAGCTGGAACAAGTCTAAAATGGCTGTCACAATTTCCACCTTTTGCTCCAGCTGAAGGCGAACAGAGCTTTGGTGAACGATGGCAAAGGCTGCTTTCAGACAGTGAGAGAGG
The DNA here is from genome assembly GCF_015852505.1 of Tachyglossus aculeatus. NCBI lineage: Eukaryota > Metazoa > Chordata > Mammalia > Monotremata > Tachyglossidae > Tachyglossus > Tachyglossus aculeatus. The sequence continues at coordinate 26,787,679 of NC_052077.1, forward strand.
TGACTGTCTCAGGGTGCAATCTCAATAGAAGGTGGCCATAGTTGAAAATGTGAAGCCGCTTAGCCTCCATTCGCCCAAATTGAAAGTGGGCCTTGTAAACAGGGAGGTAAGGTGAACAAAGTGGGAGGAGAACACACTGACTCTGGAGCAGATGGATGAGGGCAGGGATCCCCAGCACCCAAAGAAATTGGTGAGATTGATGTTATGTAGAACAGCCTGCCCAAGGGTGCCCAGATTCCTGGAGCCAGAGGTCATGGAGATTACAAGTTTTCAGGACAAGAAGGTTCTACATTGACTCTGACTAAATCTCATAATAATAATAAAAATAATAATAATAGTAACATTGTTTTGTGTTTACTATGGGCCAAGCAGTGCATTAAGACTGAAGTAGAAACAAGATAATTAGGTATAGCGCAGTCTAAATAGGAGGGAGAACAGGTATTGAATCCTCATTTTACAGATGAGGAAAATGAGGCACAGAGAAGTCAAGGCAGATGAGGAAAATGAGGCACAGGGAAGTCAAGGCAGATGAGGAAAATGAGGCACACAGCAGAAAAGTGGCAGAGCTGGGATTAGAACCAGGGTTTTCTGACGCTCAGGCCTGTGCTCCTTCCACTAGAATACATCCGTGAAACATGGAAAGCAGCATGGCCTTGTGTAAAGACCATGGACCTGAGACTCACAGGATCTGGGTTCTAACCCCTACTCTGCCACTTGCCTGCTGTGCAACCCTGGGCAAGTAACTTAGCTTCTCTGTGCCTCAGTTTCCTCATCTGTAAAATGGTGATTCAAAGCATGTTCTCTCTCCTACTTAGACTGTGAGCCCCACGCGGGACAGGGACTGCGTCTGACCTGTTTAACTAGTATCTACCCCAGAGCTTAGAGCAGTTCTTGACTGTTAGTAAACACTTAACAAATACTAAAATAATAGAAAATAATTTAAGAACTGACACTTTATAGCTAAAGGAGTGTTTCATGGCATTTTTTAAGCTCTTTCCAGGTGCCAGGCACTGTACTAAATTCTGGGGTAGGTACAAACTAATCAGGTTAGACACAATCCATGTCTCGCATGGGGATCACTGTCTTAATACCCATTTTACAAATGAGGTAACTGAGGTACAATGAAGTTAAATGACTTGCCCAGGGTCACACAACAGACACTGAGGGAGCTGGAATTAGAAACCAGGCCCTACTAACTCCCTGGCCTTTGCTCTAACCATTAGGCAATACTGCTGCTTCCTGGCTCACAGTAAGTACATACCAAATACCTTTAAAAACAATTGTCAGCATTGAGTATTGTGCTCTGCACATAGTAATCAATCAATAAATCATATTTATTGAGCACTTACTGTGTATAGAGCACTGTACTAAGCACTCAGAGTACAATATAACAGAGCTGGTAGATACATTCCCTGCCCACAAGGAGCTTGCAGTTAAGAGGGGAACCAGACATTGAAATAAATTCTAGTTATGTACATAAGTGCAGTAGGGCTGAGGGTGGGGTGAATAATGGGTAAAAATCCAGATTCAAGAGTGCTCCAGAAGAGGGAGGGAGTATGGGAAATGAGGTCTTAGTCTGGAAAGGCCTCTTGGAGGAGGTGTGATTTTAATAAGGTATTGAATTGGGGGAGAGTGATCATCTGTCAGATATTAATGGGAAGGGGGCATTCCAGGCCAAAAGTAGGACATGATCAAGGAGTCTCCAGCAAGGCCCTGGAGATCGAGGTACAGTAATTAATTTGATGTTAGAGGAGTGAAGTTAATGTGCTGAGTTGTAGTAGGGAATCAGTGGGGTAAGATAGAAAGAGGCAAGGTGATTGAGTGATTTAAAACCAATGGTAAGGAGTTTCTGTTTGATGTGGAAAAGGATGGACAACCACTAGAGGTTCTTGAAGCATGGAGAAACATGGACCAAACCTTTTAAAAAAAAATGATATGGCTCAGCAAGGAGGTTGATACAGTAGTCAATCATAGGATAAATGCTTGGATTGATGTAGTAGCAGTTTGGATGAAGAGGAAAGGGCTAATTTTAATATTGTTGTGAAGGTAGAACTGATAGGATTTGGTGACAGATTGAATAGGTGGGTTGAATGAGAGAAATAAGCCCAGAACAATGCCAAGGTGGTGGTGCTGTCTACAGTGATGGGAAATATGGGGGAGGACAGGGTTTGGGATGGGAATATGAGGACTTCTGCTCTGGACATGTGAAGTTGGAGGCATCGGCAGCACAACCAAATGGAGATGTCCTGAAGGCAGGAGGAAATCCAAGACTCCAGAGAAGGAGAGAGATCAGCGAGGGAGATGGTAGTTGAAGCCATGGGAGCGAACGAGTTTTCCGAGGGAATAGGTGTAGATGGGGAATAGAAGGAGACCCAGAAATGAGTGCTTAACAAATACCATCATTATGAAGACAGAGCTTCAGCTTAAATGAGTAAGTAGTGTGTGTCTAGAAAGGCAAATGAGATGCCAGCCTGAGCTTTGCTCATGCTGTTAACTGGTGAGAAAATCAGGCAGGTTGTGTCGGACGGTCACCAATCACTTATGCCTAGTTTAATTATATGAAATGTGTGAAGATTTCTAACTGGATTGGTGCTGTTATATGTCAAAGGGCCAAGGGATATGACAAATAAAGTGATAGACTGAGGACTGCTCAAAAATACTGGAAACCATTCATTCAGTCATATTTATGGAGCGCTTCCTTCCTGTGTGCGGAGCACTGTATTAAGTATTTATTAATTCCTGGATCAAGTCCAGACCCCTCCTGAGCAAAAGATAAGATTTATTGTTAGAAAGAACAGATGTGGAGTCTCTGGATAAGAATTTTTGAAGCTTTTCATTCATTCAATCGTATTTATTGAGTGCTTACTGTGTGCAGAGCACTATACTAGACTGTAAGGTCACTGTGGGCAGGGAAGGTATCTACCAACTCTGTTGCAGTGTTCTATCCCAAGTGCTTAGTACAGTGCTCCGCACAGTGCAAGTGCTCAGTAAGTACCATTGATTGATAGATTCATTGATTGATTCATTAATTGATGTCAGAGCAAGAGCATAATGGGTCCATCTGTGGGACAGAACATCAGTGCATCTTTTGAGTAACACAATAAAGAAAGCTATTTCAAGGCTACCTTCCTTAGTTTAAATTCTCACCATGTAGACAAGTGACGGAGAAAGGAAAAAAGTAGGGCTCGAATAATTCAGTCTGATTGGCTTCTTGTACACAACTATTGTAGTAAAGTGGTTCATCTTACAGGCTCTTGATGCAGCGGTGAATGTTTGGATGTGGAAATAAAAGGAAAAATAAAAACGAGAGGAGTAAGTTAGTATTAAGATGGGAAATGAGAATATATTCGGTCAGCAAGGAGTCCAGTACCGCTTGTGGTTGGGAAGAATATTTAGAATCCTAGCACCATTTCTAATGAATAAAAATTTAAACGTTTATGAAACTAATTTATTTGAAAATTTTCAAATTTTCAAATTTTGGCCCAGAAAATAAGAGCCCCTCATTCAAATGTCTAGACATTCATCACTTTCTCAGAAATGAGAAAGCCTTTATTTTATACTAACCCCTTCCCTGTCGATCCAATTTCCCACCTTAGCAGTGTGGTTTTGCCTAGTTTAATTTAAATTAGAACAGTTTAATACTTCCCTTGTTCGGGTCACTTTAAAAAACTGTATTCTATCGGTAATTCGTGTCCGCTCCACTGGAGCAGCTTTGCTTTTATCTGCCCAGATTTTTGTTAGTGCACACACACCCCATTCTTATTCTGTCAGAGGACTCACAGGATATAGGAACAAGACCTTTAGAACACTAAAAGACTGGATGTTCCCTGTCTGAAACTTTGCCACATATCTTAGAGAGAAAGCTTGGGAGAGAAAGAGAGGAAGACAGAGGGAGAGAGAGAGAGAGAAAGCGTGTGTGTGTTTGTGCACTTGTGTGCACGAACCCGATTGTGTATGCCAATACCCGTGTATGAAGGGGAGAGAGACGGAGAGAAGAGGGAAGGAAAAGAAGAGAGTGAGAAAGGCGGAAATGTGAGAGAGACATGGAAAGAAGATTGCTTGTTGACTGCTAAGACTGCAGTCAGAAATAGCATACAAAATAACCACTGCAAGCTGCCCGTGATTTTTGGAAGCTGATACCAAATTTTCTTTACCTTTGTTAACTACTAAGAGACAGATATGAAATCTGGCTGCTTCTTCTTCTACATGTTGATTTTTGGAAAAGACTGTAAGTATGCTTAGCATTTTACACGTGTGTGTATATTCTTAAGAACATTCTGAAATAGCACTTCGTATTAAAGATGATGAAGACATTAATATATTTTTGTTGCAGCACCTTTGTAATGATTTGTGATTTCAATGCATGCCTGGTGTTTAAATAACCTGTTAGTATTAGCTGTCAAAGTTAACAGTTGTAATCAAAGCTGATATTTTATCTAATGTGATGCTTTATACAAACTTAATTATTAATAATTAGGGGAGAAATACTTAAATTTTTAGAGAACAGGTCCTTGGAGAGTTAACTATAAAGAATGTTACTGATGACACACATTTTAGTAAATCTATGTTATTGTCCTATCAAAATCTAGGGTCTTAAATAATTTTGTATCCAGTTATGGACATTTTTAATGTGATTATATGTTTGGTCTCGAATTATGCTAATGCTTATTGTTGGCAAGGTATATCTATGCACTTCTTGCATTCCAAATCAAGGTTTCTCATTCTTCATTTAATCACGAGTAGCTTAATCCCATGACTGACTTTCTGCTGTTCTCAAAATAGTCATTTTGTTTTATCTTTCACATTCTCAATTATGCTGTGTCCTAATTGAAGTTTACTTGGAGAAAATGATTTTCAATTTAAGGGAAATGTCTATTTTCAGCTTTAAGGTTTACTTCATGCAAGCTACTTGCACTGAATGGAACCGTTTGGTTCCGTTAATGTCTTAGGAAACAGTATAGTGCAATATGTTTGGGAAGGAAGAAGTCAAAGAAAAGACGAATTTCTCCATGAGCTTACAGCATCCGAGATCGCCTGTACTCCAAGAAAATGAAAAAAGTTCTTACCTTTCATATATAATTAAAAAATATATGCACAGTATGTGAATTATTTTACTCTTAGATTAGTCCAATTCCAATTAGCTCAATTAGTCCAATTTCCAATCATGCACTGATACACCTTCATACCCAATGGAGAAAAGAAGCTTTGTCATGCCTATGTGGTTCATGGAGAAACTAAGGCACAAAGATTTAACCACACATAAAACATCAACACTAAAGACTGAGTACTTCTGATTAATCAATGATCACTTTAAGTATTTTTAAGCTTGTCTCCCATATTAGAATTCAAAATCCTTGTGAGCAGAGAATGTCTTTTTTTTATTCTGTGTTTCCCAAGTTTTTGATACCGTGCTCCCTGAATAAATGTACTACTACTACTTCTACTACTACTACTACTACTACTACTACTACTACTACTACTACTACTACTACTACAAACACTATCAATAAGTCAATCAATAATATTTATTGTGTCTACAGTGGGCAAGCATTGTAGCCCAGGGATCAGCTTACCTTTGACAAAGCATTCAATGTTTGGTGCCAATTATCAACTCTTGTTTTCATAAATTGCTAATGTAATTATTCCTTTTTCATTTCTTTATAACAAAAATTTCCAGCCAAGTAATTGTTACAGAAAATAGTTTACTTCTAACAAATGCTTGTAAGCAGATCATGTTTCTTGAAAGTAAGCACTTGGAAAAACCAGTTACTCATGGAATAGCAATCATTTTCAGCAAAAAGAAATATCACATATCGTATCTTTTTGTTAAGCACTAAACGAAAGTGTTGTCTTAAAATCGATCAAAAAGAGAATTAATTAGATACCACTAAAATAAAAACTTAAAATAAGATTTTAGACTCAGCACTAAAAGATTTTATAATTTGGGGTTTGTCGTCATATTAGGAATTTATGGTATTCTGTGTAGAATTGAACTATATGTCACTCTTCCCAGAGCCTAAATCATTCCCTGTAGTAAATAGGATGCTTAGAGAGGAATAAGGCATAAAAGTTTTTCATAGTAGTCTGAAAGAATTGCACCCCACCCCATAGTATTTACGTAGTAGTCTGAACGAATTTCACCCCAGCCCCATAGATTTTATGTACATAACCTTATATTTTACTAATTCCCCTCACTGTAATTTATTTCAATGTCTATCTCCCCCTTGCTCCTTGGGGGCAAGGACCGTGTAAAAACTCTATTACATTATAATTTTCCAAGTGCTTAGTACACTGCTCTGCACCTAGTAAGCACTCAATAAATTTCACTGATGGATTGATTGACTAGTTGATTTCAGAAAGCAAGCTGTTTGTGTATGTGAGTGTGAGTGAGTGTGTGTGAGTGTGTATGTGTGTGTTTGAGAGGGAGGTGCCGGGAGCATCAGGAAGATTAGCCTTTGAAGTTACTGCAATTATCACTCCCAGGATTCAATAAAAAAATGTCACTGAGGTCCATGTGAGGATTCATTTGTTCAACTTAATCTTATCCTAAATATCATGCTGGTACTCAGCCAGTAATTTCATTTTTCTTTCAAACCACCTCAATGAGCCTGATTCTTTGCTCTCTCTAAGGGAGGTGACTGGGCTATTTTCTTTTAGACTGTGAGCCCAATGTTGAGTAGGGACTGTCTCTATATGTTGCCAATTTGTACTTCCCAAACGCTTAGTACAGTGCTCTGCACATAGTAAGCGCTCAATAAATATGATTGATTGATTGATTGTAGCATATTCACAGGGGTAACAGGGTCTCCCCTGCCAAGGCTTGTGAGCTCAGGACTTGCTTTGAAGGCACTGCAGGATCGTACATAGGTCAGGCAGGAGGGTCGAGAGGAAACAGCTTGGTCCCATAAGGAAGCTTGTGGGAGAAGGGACAAGCATTGGCCATTTTAGCCTCTGGCAGGAAGTTTACTAGTGAGGTTGAAGCAAAGCTCAACTATTACATCCAGAGGAGACGCAGGCTCCTTCTCGATCCTTGTTTTGATGTGCATATATCTATAAATCTATTTATTTATATTGATGCTATCGATGCCTGTTTACTTGTTTTGATGTCTGTCTCCCCCCATCTAGACTGTAAGCCCTTTGTGAGCAGGGATTGTCTCTCTCTATTGCTGAATTGTATTTTCCAAGCGCTTAGTACAGTGCTCTGCACACAGTAAGTGCTCAATAAATATGATTGAATGAATGAATGAGTGAATGATACCAAAGAGGGGGGAAATCTTGATAATATTTTATTTCCTGAGAATTTTATTACAAATGAAGTATTTTATACAGCGTTGGGCACATAGTGAGCGCTTCATATGCATGAGCTCACTGTGGGCAGGGAATGTCACTTTGTATTGCTGTATAGTACTTTCCCAAGTGCTTAGTACTGTGCTCTGCACACAGCAAGTTTTCAATAAATACCACTAATTGATTGACCCGCAGCAAGTGCCTAATAAATACTACTGTCACCTATGTTACTACAAATGGTAATATCAATAATACCAATAATAGAGGTGCCGATTCCTGGAGGGACAAGTGAAAAGATGGAGAGCTTGCCGTCTTTAGACCAGTTATAATGGCACTGAATAAGGGGGAAGCAGAAGTTGGGGGGAGAACAGTTGTAGAACAGGAGCAGAGGTCATGGGGAGCATAAGAAGAGAGACCGTGCTGACCACCAAGATCAAGTTGGCAGGGGCTGAGCCAGAAAGGATCAGTCAGCACTAGGGAGCTTGGAGAGGACAAGAGACTTAGGAAGAGAATGGAGGCCTAATTCCACCAGTTCTCCCCAGTTCCCTTCTGCCTTTAGCAATAATAACAATAATAATTACTGTTTTATTGTTATTATAATTACTGTTATTATCAATATTATGGTATTTGTGAAGCAATTACTCCCAGTGTGGGTTAGTGGATAGAGCACTGGCCCATAAATCAGAAGGATGGAGTTTCTAATCCCGGCTCCACCATATACCTGCTGTGTGACCTTGGGCAAGTCACTTCACTTCTCTGGGCCTCAGTAACCTCATGTGTAAAATGGGGATTAAGACTATGAGCCCCATTTGGGACAGGGACTATGTCCAACCTGATTAACTTGACCTGAAAAGCACCCCAGTGCTTAGAACAGTGCTTGGCACGTAATAAGCACTTAAGTACCACAATTATTATTATTATTATGTGCCGTGTACTATACGATATTCTGAGACAGATACGAGATAATCAGGTCAGACACAGTCCCTGTCCCACACAAGGGCTCACAATCTAAGGAAGACAGAGAAAAGATATTGAATCCCTATTGGACAGATGTTCCTGGGACAGAAAAGGATGTGAATTGCTTGATGTTTGTGCGGCAGTTTCTGATAACCAACCATCTTACTTGCCAATACCACATTCAGAGGCAAAGTGGGAAGGTGGGAGGTGATAGTCTTGTCTCTTTGCTGGAAACGATAAGACTAATTTGGGGAAGGCTTGCTTAAGCTGTAAATATAATAGAAGCATGCTGCAGTATTTTCACAGCTCCCTGTCTGGTCCTGACTGTTGGCATCTGATAAACTCAGTTTTGGGGCTAATTCCTTCCTTTGCTAAAATGCTAAATAGGGACTCCTTTCTGCAATGAAGTCAGGGAAGCATTAAGGGGACCTATCTGTCTCTTGCTTATTTTCAGATTGTTTCTTCCAAGAAGTGATTTTTCTAAATTGCGTTAAACTAGCACAATATGTGCATAGGACTTCTCTCGTAATTCAGTTTGGGGCTCCAAATCTGGAATAATGTTGAGAGAGCTGGAGTGCTGGGGAAAAACATTTCAAACATCCAGCCAATCAGTCTCCCCTAGTTTAAAAAAGGAAATTGTAGGATGCTGAATGGGGGTGAAGTAAAACCAAAATCCAACCCACAGTCATTTGAAATACTCTCAAACCCATCCATCTCATAATAACACCAGGAATCCACTGAAAAAAAGATTTTGCAGGTCATATTTGGTTGCAACTTTTCAGATCTAACAGTTATATGTGCTTTCTACGTAGGATTACCTATTCAGTCTTGATTTTTCACCTGCCTTTCCAAGAAAATATGTTTAATTTTAAGCTATGCTGTACTAATATTGTCTAAGACTATGGATATCCTAAAAGTCTTGAGAAACAGATTGTATGTTTATGGTGATCATTTCAAATATTCTATATAGTACCACTGAATGCCAGATAAGGAGTTACACGAAATCTGAAGGTAATCACTGCTCCAAGCATTGAGTAATTAATAATTATGGTATTTATTAACCATTTACTATGTTCCAAGCACTGTTCTAAGCACTGGGGTAGATACAAGTTAATCAGGACAGACACAGTCCCTGTCCCACATGGGGCTCACACTCTAAATCTCGTTTTTACAGAAGAGGTAACAGACCCAGGGAAATGAAGTGGCTTGCCCAGTCACACAGCAGACATATGGCAGAGTCGGGATTTGAACCCAGGTCCTTCGGACTCCCAGGCCTGTGATCTATCCACTAAGACACATGTGGACATAGGCTATCTTTTCAATTTTGGTTGGTAGTTTAATAGAAACAAGGACTTTAAGAGAAAATGTAACATTCACTCCTGTCAGTACTCTCTGTATTTCAGGCTTGGAAGCAGCATGGCCAGGTAGAAAGAGCACAGGCCTGGAGTCAGAGAACTGGTTTCAAATCCTTTCTCTGCCACCTGCCTGCTGTGGGAACTTGGGCAAGTCACTTAACTTCTCTGTACCTTAGTGTCCTCATCTGCAAAATGGTTTTCAATACCTGTTCTTTCTCCTCAGACTGTGAATCCTACATGTGACAGGGACTATGTCTGACCAAATTATACTGAATCTACTCCAGCACTTAATACGGTGCTTGGCACATTTTATTTTGTTAGTATGTTTGGTTTTGTTCCCCGTCTCCCCCTTTTAGACTGTGAGCCCACTGTTGGGTAGGGACTTCTCTATATGTTGCCGACTTGTACTTCCCAAGCGCTTAGTACAGTGCTCTGCACACAGTAGGCGCTCAATAAATACGATTGATTGATTGATTGCCCAAGTACTTTTTGCACTTTCCCAAGCTCTTAGTACACTGCTGTGTACACAATAAGTGCTCAATAAATAGGATTAATTGATTACCACAATTATCATTATTAGAAGTAGTAGCAGTACTAGAAGTAGGTTTAGAGAGTGTCAGGCTGTGTGGAATAGGGAATGGAAGATCTCAGTAAAGTTTCTAAACTGCCTTACATGATTATCCAAGGCTTATCTGTAAGATCAGTTTGGTATAAACACCAGTCAACATCTGGTATTATATTAGAGTACGATACTGAGGAGCTTTCTTGTACTTAAAAAATTTCTTCTGAACATTTGAAAATCACTTCTCAGAACAATAGCTTGAACTTCATTTTGTATACAGACCCACAGCAGAAGTAGATAGTTGTACAGTGCTTTGCACGAGTGACTGTTCAATAAATACTATTGATCAATAGTTATAGTGGCATTTATCAAATGCTGCAAATGTACTAAAACCTGGAGAGAAATACAAGGAGGCTTGATTGAGACACACTCCTGACTTCCCAGTCTGTGAGTGGGTAAAAGCTGATTCTAGGTAATAGATACTCACACATCCAGCTGGGTCTGTTTAAGACCAAAACACAATAATGCCAGTAGTATATTCCCAGAGGCAATAATGTATTAATGTATTGCCTCTGGGAACGGTCCTTTAACCAAACTGTGCCCACCTTCCAAATGTTCCCATGTTTTAAAGACAGACGTGATGGTTGTGTCAATTGGGCATAGGCAGGGAGCTCCCACAGCAGCGCAAGCTGGTGGTTGGGGATTCAGGGTGCCGTGGGCCTTCACGTGCAGATCAGAATTCACCTGCAGATCAAAATTCACCAGAATTAAGGGCTAACTCGCAGAGCTGGAAAGACCACTCAAATAAGCTGACTCCACATTTTCAGGTTATACTTCTGTGGGATTCAAGGTTTGGGCAATGGATGGATCCAAGGGTCTCCAGAAAAGCGGTCAGAGTCTGTACCGACCGGCCAGGTAGAGCCATGATGAGGACGCGGCCTCCACTGCCGCTCTTGGCTTTCCTTCCAAAGTTCTGTCCCTGGGCTGAAGGAGCCCCGTATCTCTTTTACTCATCTCTGTATGACGAAGGGTGGAGTCCAGCTCAGGACAGGCCCCCACCGAGCAGGAGCTGGAGGGCTGCAGACAGCTAGGGGAAGCAGTGGTCAAGGAAAGTTGGAATCCAGGTTTTGAAAGAGGTCTTTCCTGGCAGACTCCTTCATCACCAGTACCACTTCATCACCAGCACGACTGCCATTTGGTCACCACATCCATTGTTCATTGTTTATGAACAATTGTTTATTGTTCTATTGAACTCTCCCAAGTGCTTAGTGCAGTCCTTTGCACACATTAAGCACTCAGTATGAATGAATGAATCCATGTAACAACTCTGCCTCCACAAACACAGAACCTCAATTCTTCACTTCTCCAATTAACCCCCCATAATAACCCTACTTTCTGCTTCTTTCACACACACACACACACACACCTCTCTCTCTCTCTCTCTCTCTCACTCTCTCTCTCAAACACACACACACACACACACACACACACACACTCACACACACCCCCCCCGGACTCATTTTTTGCCCTTCTATGGGTTCCCTTTTTGGTTTTGCTCCTTTCTTTCTGACTGGCTGACACTAGACATAGTATTAAAAGACAAGCGACTATGGTATAAAGGCAAGGCAACCAAAGGAGCATAATAGATTTTATTCAGAACATGAAAAGGTTGCTATGTTTTTTTTTTTCCTGGGAAGACCAATTTAATTTGTTTACTGTACATTTCTGTAGCACCTTTTCTCTTCAGAGTACAGTCTGATAAAGCTAATGAAATGGAAAATTTGGGACTCATTAGTTTGGCAGGGACCGGAAAGAGTTCTTCCAGATAATCTTATCCCCTCGGAATCCAAGCTATTGTAAACATCTTCCTCTTTAAATGTTCCCCAAAGAGGGTTCATTTTAAGTTGCTTCTTATTTTTTGCTATTTCTTTCTATTTCAGACATCCTTCAACACAGCATCCCCTATTTGTGAATACACACAAATAGGCTTAGCTAATAATAATCTTCTCCTGATTGTTAAACTCTTCAAGTTACTTAAACTCATGAAGGTGTAGTTGTGATTCACAGATAACTGTTGGCAAGATAAAGTTCACAACAGTCAAGCACTTTGGCTAAACACCACTCTCCCCACTTTTGAAGCCTTATTAAAATCATGTCTCCTCCAAGAGGTTTTGCCACCCAAACTTAATTTCCCCTACTCCCTTTACTTTCTGCTTCACCCTGGCACTTGGATTTATACCCTTTTAAGCACCTGATATTCACCCCACCCTCAGCCCTACAGCACTTATGTACATATCCATAATTTATTTATTTAGATGAATGTCTGTCTTACCCTCTAGACTATAAGCTCCTTGTGGACAGGGAACATGCAGCGTGGTTAGAGAAGCAGTGTGGCTCAGTGGAAAGAGCCCGGGCTTTGGATTCAGAGGTCATGTGTTCAAATCCTGGCTCTGCCACTTGTCAGCTGGGTGACTTTGGGCAAGTCACTTAACTTCTCTGTGCCTCAGTTACCTCATCTGTAAAATGGGGATTGAGTCTGTGAGCTCCACGTGGGACAACTTGATTACCTTGTATCTACCCCAGCATTTAGAACAGTGCTTTGCACATAGTGAGTGCTTAATAAATACCATCATTATTATTATTATGCCTACCGATTTTGTTGTATTATACTTCCTCAAGAACTTAGTACAGTGCTCTGCACACAGTAAGCACTCAATAAATACCTTTGATTGAGTGACCTGTACCTCTTCACCGAATCCTTCTACAGAGAACACAACCTCCCTTTTTTCTTGAAGTTCAAGATGTCATTTGGCTTGCAGTATCAGCTATCTGTAAATTGTGTGTGTGTGTGTGTGTGTGTGTGTGTGTGTGTGTGTGTGTGTGTGTATGCAGTTGTCCTTGATTTTCGAAGACCTCACCACTGATGGTGAAATTCCCCAGTGAGTGCAAGTGTGGCCAAAAAGGCCAATGTGGGATTTGGCCAAGGCCACATTGTGCGTCCCTTGTTGTGTGTTGAACTTAATGTGTTGAACTGTTTCCCCTTTTATTCATTCAATCGTAGTTATTGAGTGCTTACTCTTTGCAGAGCACTGTACTGAGTACTTTCATTCCTCACATAACTTTTACTCAAAGAGTGCCACCCCCTTTCTTGTCTTCAGTAAGCCATCTTGAAAAGCAACATGGCTTAGTGAAAAGAGCACAGCATTGGGAGTTAAGACCTGGATTCCAGATCTTGCCTGCTGTGTGACCTTGGTCAAGTCACTTAATTTCTCTGTGCTTCATCTGTTAAATCGGGATTAAACACCTGTTCTCCCTCTCCCTTAGGCTGTGAATTTCACATGAGAGAGGAACTGTATCTAATATGAATGTAGCATATCTAACCTAGGGTTTAGCACAGTGCTTGGCACATAATAAATACTTAGCAAATATAACCATTATAGAAGAATGCCAGTTTTCAGTTAGGATGTAGTATTTTCTGAGGCTTTGTTTTACTGCCTTTAAGATGGCATACAAAGGGAATCTGTTAGGGGCAAAATTAATCCTATCTTCTGCAATTGAGGTAAGTGACCAGGCTAATCCATGTTAGATGTGGGGATTGATAAGGATGAGGTATCACCAAGGCTCAGACAAGATCTAAGGTAAAAACAGAGCCTGGAGCTGTTCCCTATCATCTGCCTTCCTGAGTGCAGCTAGAGAAGTCTTAGAGCTTGAAGAGATTCCTGTCATGGCAGTTATGTCTGCAGAGGCAGGGGAAGAGAAAACAGGGAAGGGGAGAGAAAGTTCTGCATCACTAACTTGGTCATGCTCTTCCCCAATCTGGAACTTCTTCCCTCTTCATATACAGCAGACCCAGATCTCTCCATCTTCAACATCTTTCAGAAATCACATCTCAGTATAGTGCTCTGTAAACAGAAAACTCTCAATAAATGCCACTGATCTATTGATTGATTGATTGATAGAGACCTTCCCCGATTAATGTCTTATCACACCGGTTTATGTTCCACCAAAGGCCACTTCAGCCCTTAAGTACTCTCAACTTCTCATAACCCTTCTAAACATACCTTACTCAAACTATTACCTAAGCATTAATGCACGTACATATCCCTCTTTCCTTCTTCCTCCCATCTGTGCTTTATCTTAGAGTCTGCCTCCTCCTCTAAATTATAAACTCCCTTAGAGCAGTGATTGCGTCTTTCAATTCTATTAGTACAATGCTCTGCACAGGGCAGGTGCTCAATAAATACTCCCCCCCTGACTTTCACATCATCCCACCACCAGCTTTCCTGTCTCACAAGCTCATAGCCTTGGCATTGTTCTTGACTCCTCTCTCTCATTCAATCCACAAATCCAACAATCTACCGTTAAATCCTGTTGGTCCCACCTTCATATCATTGCTAAAATCAGCCCATTCTTCTCCATCTGAACTGCTACCACATTAATCCAAGTACTTATTCTATCCTGCCTCAATTGCTGTTATTAGCTTCCTTGCTGATCTCTCTGCCTCCTGTCTCTCCCCACTCCAGTCCATATTTCACTCTGGTGCTGGTGCCCATCTGTATTTCACTCTGGTACATCGTGAGTGCCAAAAAAATGTTATTATTATTATTAATGAGTAGTCTTGACCTTACAACTACTGTTGAATCCATTATTGAGTCCAGGCATACCTCCCAGAGTCTATGTATAAACTTCCGGGCTTGTAATCTTTCTTATCTCACTGCTGAACTGGAAGAGGGGGCAGAGTTATAGTAAGTAAACATGGATTTAAAGTTTGTAAAGTTGATTTGATGCCTGGACCAACAATGTCCGGAAGCAACCAGTGTCCAAAGTGGTGAGTAGGTGGGCTGGAATGCTTCAGGAAGTCTCTAGGCATGAGAGGAAGTGGTATCAATGAAATTATCGACCTGGGGATTGAGGTCCCAAAGGGTTAGTGAAGGGAAGGAGAAAGAGAGAAGTCAGGGAGAACAGTGTCAAAGTTGTTCAGAATCCCGGCTCCACCACTTATCAGCTCTGTGACCTTGGGCAAGTCCTTTAACTCCTCTGTGCCTCAGTTACCTCATCTGTAAAATGGGGGTTAAGACTGTGAGCCTCATGTGGGAAAGGGACTGTATCCAATCCAATTATATCTACCTGCTTGGAGAAGTGGCATGGCTTAATGGAAAGAGTCCGGGTTTGGGAGTCAGAGGTTGTGGGTTCTAATCCCGCCTCTGCCACTTGTCAGCTGTGTGACTTTGGGCAAGTCACTTGCCCAAAAATAAAATAAAACGGGGATTAATACCGCGAGCCTCACGTGGGTCAACTTGATTACCTTGTATCTACCCCAGCGCTTAGAAGAATGCTCAGCACATAGTAAGCACTTAACAAATACCATTATTAGTATTATTATTATCTACCCCAGCACTTAGTACAGTTGCTGGCACACAGTAAGCACTTAACAAATGCCATTATTATTATTATTATTAAGAGCACAGGCTTGTCCAGGGGACTGGGGTGTGAAGAGGATGGATTGGGGGGCAAAGAATAGGAAGACTCCTCCCCTTTCCCAGGAGTCAGGGAAGAGCAAGAAGGTGAGGCCCCCTCAGGAGTGAGCGACAGTGGAGACTGCATCGTCAGGGGAGGGC
Source organism: Tachyglossus aculeatus (assembly GCF_015852505.1). Lineage (NCBI taxonomy): Eukaryota > Metazoa > Chordata > Mammalia > Monotremata > Tachyglossidae > Tachyglossus > Tachyglossus aculeatus. The sequence goes on from NC_052077.1 coordinate 26,803,458, forward strand.
CAGGCTGCAGTGATGCCCAGGAAAAGCACTGCCTGCGTTAGGAATAGGTCACGGATACAGGAGAGTTTGCACACGATGAAGCAGAGGTTCCACCAACACTATCTTGATGGGAAAATGGGTCAGAGGATTGGGACGGAGTTGGCAAGAGAGTTGGGTGTGTGTACGTAGCTGGGAGTGGCTGGTTTGGCATGGTGGTGACAGAAGAGGATGAAGATGGGGGGAGCAGAAGGAGGGATGGGGGGAGTCATAGTGAAGTCCTGGGTCCTTCAGCACTGCAGCTTCCAGGCCCTGAAAACTGTTTAGCCACCAGAAGAGGTAGTCTGGAGGAAACTAAACAATTGCCTTTAAATATGAGAGGTTTTTATGGGAGAAGAAGCTTCTCAATTTTTCTTCATGCCCTCTGGGGCCAAACAATAAGAGAGAAAGCAGGGTGGACCAAGATCTTAAATTCCCAGGAACACTAATGGTTTTCTTAATTCATTCATTCATTCATTCATTCATTCCGTTGTATTTATTGAGCGCTTACTGTGTGCAGAGCACTGCTTAAGTGCTTGGAAAGTACAATTCAGTAACAAATAGAGACAATCCCTACCCAACAGCTTGATCACAGTCTAGAAGGGGGGAAACAGACAACAAAACAAAGCAAGTAAACAGGAATCAGTAGCATCAATATAAATAAATAGAATTATTGATATATACACATCATTAATAAAATAAATAGAGTAATAAATATGTACATGTATACACAAGTGCTGTGGGGTGGGGAGGGCGGTGGAGCAAGGGGAGCAAGTTGGGGCGATAGGGAGGGGAGGGGGAGCAGAGGAATAGTCAATCACTATTGGGTGTAACTGTGACATAAGGGCAATTCGTAATCTTCATGAGAAATTAGCTAACGTGAAACACACCGGAACTGTACAGCAGCTGACAAAATGACAAAACATAAAGTACAGTAACAGCTGCTGTGAGACGACTGGTAGCCAGGCCCTTGGAGTCAGCAATCAGAGACACAGCAATGATTAAACAGTCTAGTCCTTCCCATTCTAATGAACAGTCCATAATAATAAAAATTGTAGTTTGTGTTTAGTGCCTCCTAGATTCATTCATTCATTCAATCTTATTTATTGAGTGCTTACTGTGTGCAGAGCACTGTACTAAGCACTTGGGAAGTACTAGTCAGCAACATATAGAGACGGTCCCTACCCAACAACGGGCTCCCAGTCTAGAAGGGGGAGACAGACAACAAAACAAAACATGTAGACAGGTGTCAAAATCGTCAGAACAAACAGAATTATAGCTATATCCACATCATCAACAAAATAAATAGAATAGTAAATATGTACAAGTAAAATAAATATGTGCCAGGCATTGTACTAAACACTGGGGTAGATACAAACTAATCAGGTTGGACCCAATCCATGGCCCACTTTGGGGATGCCAGACACTGTACTAAGCACTGGGGTAGATATGAGGTAATTGGGTTGGACACTGTCCCTGTCCCACATAGGACTCCCAGTCTTAATCTCCTTTTTCTAGATGAGGTAACTGAGGCAAAGAGAAGTGAAGTGACTTGCTCAGCATGGCTTAGGGGGAAGAGCCCGGGCTTAGGAGTCAGAGGTCGTGGGTTCTAATTCCGTCTCCACCACTTGTCAGATGTGTGACTTTGGGCAAATCACTTAACTTCTCGGTGCCTCACTTACCTCATCTGTAAAATGGGGATTGAGACCGTGAGCCTTACGTGGGACAACCTGATTATGCTGTTTCTACCCCAGTGCTTAGAACAGTGCTCAGCACATTGTAAGCGCTTAACAAATACCAACATTATTATTATTATAATTATTGTTATTATTAAGGTCACACGGCAGACAAGTGGCAGAGCCGGGATTAGAAACCAGGTCCTTCTGACTTTCAGGCTCGGATCTACTAGGCCACGTTTCTTCTCAATGCTGTCCTTTGGAAGATTAATCAGTGTAGTTTCTTCCCTGAAGATGAACTGCCGAGTGACTCTGTTATGTAAGTTCTACAACACTTTCAACCTAGAGATTGTGCTAGAAACACCCAGTTCATGCCTCTCAAGACATCATTATGTCAAAGGACAACTGTTAGGAATCACAAAGAGCCACTCCATCACTTAGAGGGGAAGGATGAAGCACCTCATCAGTGCAGCTGCCTCTATTATGGGCTTTTCATTTTTTTGATTGCTTTCTGCCAGAGTTCATTTATATAAAAAGTTAACTCTGCAGTCATGTTGAGAGTAGGTGGCCAGGCCAAGTACAGGGGACAGAGAAATGTAAAAAAATAGCAATCCTCCATAATGAAAAACACAAGGGTTAAATATTTGAAATTTGAAAGTCAGGTACTCACTATATTGATGGGGCAAAAAAAATTAACAAGCTTAAAATTACGCCCCATAAAAGCAACAGGTTTAGACTCTTTATATCTCGATGAGGAAATGAGTTGGAGAATTAGGGAAAGCAAGGATGAGTTGGGTGGGAGTGGGCTAGAAGACTGTGTTGCTAAGCTTGTCTTGTCTTATGCCATTGCGTTGCCTCCAACCCAGCAACGCAATGGACATACCTCTCCCAGAATATATCCATAGAATTTTCTTGGTAAAGATAGGGAAGTGGTTTACCATTGCCTCTTTCCATGCAGTAAATTTGAGTGTCCACCCTCGACTCTCTCCCATGCTGCTGCTGCCCAGCACGGGTGAGTTTTGACTTGTAGTAGATTGCCTTCCACTGGCTAGCCATTGCCCAAGCTAAGAATGGAATGGATATGCCTCTGCTTGACTCTCCGTCCTGTAGTTGACACTGATAGAGTCCTGGAAACTCTCCACGTGCGACCCTGAGAGGGGTTTGCTAAGCTAATGAGCCTGAAATTATGTCGCTAAAAGTTTAGACTTCCTGAGCTAAAGTAACAAAATCACAAACTCTCCCCTCAAAATCTTCATTTCCAATCCTTTAAACTCCAGTCTAAGACAATATTGTTGCTGTTTCTGAGAACAATTGACATAGATTGTGCTAGAGAAAGTGCATTTTAATGACTTCAGGTCTGAAATCATATGGTATTTAAAAACAACGAATTTCTTTGTTAGACTGTACTGAGAAGTTAACAAGTGAACTGTCTAGACCCCTGATTGAGGAGAATATAACATAATCTGCATCTGTAGTTAGGCATTCTCTGTAACTGAGATCCATAAATAGTGTTATTTTTCTCCTGATTTTTCTCTATTTGAGCTTGTACAGACAAGCTCCCCTCCCACTAGGCAAGCATACAAACACACAAAAATTGTTGTCAGAGGATCCCATTCACATGAAAATCACATTTGCCTTAAATAGAATACAAATTAATACAAACTAAATCCTTGTAGATCCAGTTTTACTATACATCAATGGTATTTACAGAGTTCTTCCCTTTTTTTATGGTATTTGTTTTAAGCTTGCTATGTGCCAGGCCCCATACTAAGCTCAGCAGTAGATACAAGCTAATCAAGTTGGATACTATTCCTGTCCCATGTAGGGCTCCCAGTCTTAATCCCCATTTTACAGATGAGTTAATTGAAGCACAAAGAAGTGAAGTGACTTGCCCAGAGTCACGCAGCAGACAAGTGACAGAGTCGGGATTAGAATCCAGATCCTTCAGACTCCCAGGCCCAAGCTCTTTCCGCTATACCATGCTGCTTTCTGTGAACTGAGCACTGTTCTATGTACATGGGAGAATACAATACAAAGAGTTGTTAGACATGTTCCTTGCCCACAAGGAGCTTACAGTCTCAAGGGGTGGCCGATTTAGTTTTGATATTATGGAACACCAACCACAGTTCAGAGTCAGTTTGTTCCTACAGAGATACCGAGTTTGTGTCACTCAAACAAAGAACAAATATTAATCCCTTCCCAATAGACTTTTCCATGGAAAAGGGACAAAACAGTGAATCAGAGATAATCCTCGACATTTGGAACATTTAGCAATCCTAAATCTGCCATTTTCAACCAGATATCATGAGTGCTTTTTCTTGGATTTTCAAATCAACAGACTCTCCAGTATTTAAATTTGACCACCCCATTCTAGTCCCTCAGATTTTTTTAACTTTATCATCTGTTTCACTTCTATGCATGTATGTTCCTCCTTCACCTATGCATCCATTGTACCAAGGCCTAAACATTTCAGTGAAAGGTGAGGAGGGGGAGGGGTGGCCCACGTAGTTCCTTCCAGTTTTTATCCTCCTACCACTTTTTCTCCTCCTTCCACATAACAAATACCACAGTCATTATTATTCTTTCTGAGTCTCCTAGATGATAGTCTAAGTTTGCTCCCTCCCTCTGTAGAGGCCGTTTCTTTCTCTTAGCCTTTATTGTCTCCTCCATTGATATTGGGGAACCTAAATGCCACAGACCAGGAAGACATTTTGTCCTTCATAATCCTAGCAACTACTGGCATTGGTAGTAAGAATGACAAAACCCCCGCACATTCCAAATCATTATGAATTTTAACAGGACACTGTATAATCACCTGAGTCTCACCCCTAGTCCTTACCTTTTTTTTTCTGTATATGTTAAGCATTTACAATGTATCAAGTACTGTTCTAAGCACTGGGGTGCAAGATACAAGTCAATCATGTGGGAAAGTCCCTGTTCCATACAGTGCTCACACACCAAATAGGAAGGAGAACAGGTTTTCAATCCCTCATCTTACAGAGGAGGCAACTGAGGCAGAGAAGTGAAATGACTTCCCCAGGGTCACATAGCAGGCAGTTGATGGAGCTGGGTTTAGAACCCAGGTCCTGTGATTTCCAGGCCCACGATCTTTCCAACAGGCCACACGGCTTCTCACACTGCTGCTTTTCTGCTCCTTGCTTACCAACCCCTTTCTCAAGTTCCATACAGTCTCCTCCTTTTCCATAATCACATCATAAGGTTCTCCTCAATTTCCCCTAACCTGGTCCTCTCTTCTCTTTCTCAAGCAGCAGCCAGCCTCCATCCCAAGTAATTCCACAACATCCTTGTGTAATTCAAAAAAGGAATGAGTTTCCCAAATGAATGTAAAAGTACTGACCACTAAATAAAATACAAGGATTTTCCATTTGATCATGCAAAACTTTTCCATTTCTGAAGAAGCTTAATAAAACTAGGAAAACTTTACATTCTCTCAGAAAATGCTGCACATGATAATTATAATATCCTACATTTCTGAAAAGTCTCTTGAAAGCAATTTCCCCATTATTTTCAATCTAAAATGTGAATATGGGAAGTTCTTTTTAAAAAAATCAAAAATATCATTTCTCAGGTAGCTATGATCTCACTCTAGGGAAAGTTAATTTCCATAATGTCTGTATTGGATTTTTCCAAGATATATTGAGCATTTCCTTTCCAATTAGGGTTGTACATCCCCTGCTGGTATGATTAGCTGAACCTCTCAGCTAATGTCAATTGCTATCTGCTGAGTCTCCCAAAAGATGAAGAAGGCATCTTTTCCATCCAGTGGATATTAGGGGCTAAAAGTAATGAGTAGAATATCAAGTTTTTTACCCGTATAATAAATTTATCTTAGAATGAATTCATCAGCTCAATACAGTTCACAGAAACCTGCAGACACATGATGGAGATTTGAAAACCATCTCCCCTCAGACATGGGATTTACATACTTTTTAAAGGTCAGGGCCAACAAAATCCAGGAAACACACAGAGTAAAACACATGATTACAAAGTACAATGCTTTTGAAAATGGTGTATAAATTATTTTTTCTGGTCCACATTTTCTTCTGGAAAAGTCAAGCATTATCATATGATTAAGTGTAGGGAAGCACTGTAGCCCAGTGGGAAAAGCATGGTCCTGAGAGTCAGAAGGAGCTAGGTTCTAGGTTTCACTTCACCACTAATCTGCTTAGTGATCTTGGGCAAGTCACTTAACTTCTCTGTGGCTCACTTATCACATCTGTAAAACGTGGATTAAGGCTGTAAACCCTCTTGGGACATCAGTTGGGTCCAATCTGATTAGCTTGTATCTACCGCAGCACTTAGTACCATGCCTGGTGCATAGTAAGTGCCTGGCGGATGCCATAAAAAAAATATGGTCAAGAGAGTCAAAGAACACTCATTCCCACAGCAGTCATCTGTTCCCTGTGAATACTAAAATGCAAGTATGACAGGTTAGGAACATTCATTTAGGTCAGCCTCCAAGAGGCTGGAGGTTCCTAATCAACTCAGTTTGCTTCTTGCAAACCTCTGAATTCCCTAAATCCATCTTGGACTCACCCTCCAAGTCAGGGTCCGAGAGAAGAATCGTCCATCCTGTCAGCAAAACACCAGCTTGGGCTGCTGCCAAGTTTGCTTTGGGACTCTGTTCCTGCTGCTACAAAACAAAGCAACGGCCCTGTGGGGTTTTATCCCCTCACTGCCTTAACATGTCCAGGTGTCCCACTTTATGTACCTGAATTTCAGCAAGCTTTCCCTCCCTTCAAAAGAGGGAAAGAGTGAGGCTCCCCATAGCCTAGCTTTTGGCTAGCTTTAGGGGCGTATCCAGGATAGAGAAGGAGAAGGGGCAAAAGACTTCTTCATCAGAATATTTATTCAATGGCCTAGGTTTTTATAGATCAGGGCATTGGGCATTTATAGATCAAGGCATTGTCTCCCCCTTCTAGACTGTGAGCCCATTGTTGGGTAGGGACCGTCTCTATAAGTTGCCAACTTGTACTTCCCAAGTGCTTAGTACAGTGCTCTGCACACAGTAAGCACTCAATAAATATGATTGAATGAATGAATGAATTGGAAAACGGATTTGCAAATGGGTAAAGGATATGTTTCACTCCAGAAGACTTTGTCAAGGTACCAGGCAAAAAGATCTGAAAAACAGACAACCTCCCCAAAGTAGACATTGCTGCCCAGGATCATTTTGTTCTACAGATGCATTTTTAAAATTGAATATAGAAATAAATAACCATTTAGTAAAAGCATATAGTTGGAACATTAAGACTGCAAAAAGACTTGCCTCTACCCGAAATGCCATCCAAAGGAGGTAATGAATAAGCATGAAAGAACACAGAGTGAATGGCATTTGGTCAAAGCATTTTTAAAGGCCTTTCCAATTTTTCTAATCTTTTCCTGGATCAATATGCCTGGCTCCCAAGTGAGATGAAGTGTAGGAATAGTGAAGATATTCAGAGGAAGCTGAAAGATAAAAATAGTCAATTTAAAAGCATATGGATTTTCTCATTTCTCAGGGGGTCCCAGGGAAATTAATGCACTTTGACCCAGGAGAAATCCAGTGCAGATTTTTCCTCTTACTTTGACCTCCTCCTCCCTGACTCTTCAGAAGGCAAATCCCAAGGGTCCTATCCCCACCCCTCTGGCTAGGCTGAATTTCAGCTTAGTTCTTCCCTGCCTAATGCCAAGTGTTGGGGACTGTTGGCCCAAAGGTGAGTAGTATCACCCGGCAGTGACCACTTTTAAAAATACCTCTTAGCTCTCTACTCTCCTGACTCCATCTCCTTGCTCAAGCTGCTCACCCTGCTTAGAATTCCCTTTTTTAACACCCCACAAAAATACTCGGGTTTCCAAGATAAATATTAGAATGGGGGAGCAAACCGTTTAAAAGAAGGAGGAGAAGCCCAATTCTTGCAGCTGTATTTTACTCAGCATGCTTCTGTTTCATACCCCTTGCAGCACTTGGGAGGTTAGGGGAATTCACCAACTTAGCAACAGTAAGTTAAGGTAGGAGGTTGCTCTGAGTTTTAATATTTGTTGGTACAGAAACAGTTTGATCTTATGATCAAAATAAAAGAAAAATGCAGAGAAAAGTTGATTTAATCAATCAGTGGAATTTGAGTGCTTACTATGTGCAGAGCAAAGTACTAAGCATTTAGGAGAGTGCAATACAAGAGTTAGCAGAAACCTTCCCTACCCACAACAAGCTTACAGTGATTTCCCATCATCAGTTATCTGTTTGATCCAAGTCATCAGATAAATCAGTGACATATTTTGAGTTCTTACTATTTGCAGAGCACTATACTAAGAGATAAGGAGAGTATAATGTTCTGCACATTGTAAACGCTAAATAAATACTATTACTGTTATTAGTTGCACTATTACAACAGAGCTGGTAAACACATTTATTGCTGAATTGTACTTTCCAAGTACTCAGAACAGTGCTCTGCATACAGTAAGTGCTCAATAAATACGACTGAATGAATGAACTAATGAATTCCCTGCCCATAAGGGAACACCTTTACATAATTATTTTGAGTACCTTTATATTGGAGGTTGTTCTTTTAAAAAAATAAGAAAAAGAAGCAGGTCAACACAACTCAACCTATATGTGGACTGAAGCTCTAGCTATATAACTCTTGGGTAATGATTTATAACCTTCAAAATGTGTTTCTTTTGATTTTATATTAAAAGATTGAAGAACAATGAGGATGCTATTCATTTATTCAGAGCTAGGCACATAGCAAGCACTTACTAAATACATCATTATTCAAAAAAACTATACATAAAGGGAGAAGCAGCATTTTTCTCACAAGCCAGATATCATAAATATGACCAGGTGTGCTAAAGTGGAATTATCTTTTGGCTTTTCAAGCAATCTGTTTTTTCAAAGACAGTGTGCCCTCTAAGAAGCCAAAAAGGCTCATGAGCAGAGTAAGGATTAGGAATCTAATCATAATTACTGCCTAAAAACCTCGGTGAACTCTACAGATCAGAACTGGAATTTGAAATCTAAAATGTCTTCCAGAGACAAGATAATCCAGTTCTTAGATTTTTTGGATTTCTAATTCTTCTTTTCAGGCTAGTTTGAATGATCTCAGTCAGTGGACCTTTCCCGGTTTCTTTGGAAGCCTGGTCCACAACTGGCTGAAAATATTTTGCTGCATATCAGATGAAAACTGTACTGATGTCTGTTTATTTGTATTGATGTCTGTCTCCCCTTTTCTAGAGTGTGAGCTCGTTGTGGGCAGGGATTTTCACTGATTATTTTTGTATTGTACTTTCCCAAGTGCCTAGTACAAGGCTCTGAACACCGTAAGCACTTAATAAATATGATTGAATGAATGAAAATTTTTTTCATTTCCAGTGAGCTACCAACACTCTTTGTCTTTGGATTTACCATCTTCTAATAAACAGAAACATATTTTCTCTGCTCTTTTGATCACAGTGGTTCCCAGTGCTGGACAGGCCACCCCTTGTCCTCTTGGGTATTTCCCCTGTGGAAATCTGACAAAGTGCTTGCCTCAAGGACTCCATTGTAATGGGGTGAATGACTGTGGAAACCATGCTGATGAAGACAATTGTGGTAGGTAACAATCAATCACTCAATGATTCCCTTCCCTTCTGTTCCACCATTTTAACACTCTTAACCTCACTTAAACATCTTTCTTCCCAGCTGAATGTATGATATTTAGTTGTTTAATACAATTCTTTTCAAGTTGTTACACCACATAAAGCTCCTATTTACCACTTTCCTTATCCACATTTGGTGCTGGGCTCGTAATAGCAGTGTTACTGTCAGTGTGATATGTAACAGTGGTATACTTCTAAGAGACTGAGAATTCTAGGAGGATAAAAGAAACCTGGTAAAGACAAAGTTTACAAGCAGCAGCTTTAGGAGTATGAGTCAGAGTTAATTGTGATTATTAAATCCTTTAAACGCTTTATAAAGCATAGAGGGACAGTTTCTTCTCAGCAAAGACACACAAGGCCCAAGTTGAATGAATTAATACTGAAAATCTATTTTTCCCCAGCTGTATCCCACAGCAGTTTTTCAGTTAAAACTTTATCTCCATTTTCCAAAGAGAATAAATTAGTCTTTCATCTAATGTGGTTTTAGAAGAAATTGATCTTTCATCTAACATGGTTTTAACTTAAAAAACAATATTACCGTTCCAGCCAGTTTTCTGATAGGAAATTGTATTCTTCCCAACTGAATGGTTCCAGGGGCTCTGAAGTTAGGTAGGCTGAGGAGAGAGTCAAGGAATCTGTGCAATGAGGAGGTTTAGATTGTTCTATCCAGGGACCCTGAGTGTGGGTTTGGCCCCAGACACCAGACTTGCCTGTTAGGAGATGTCAGGCTGTAAATGGAAATTTCCTCGGTTTCGGTTGACAGTTTCTGTTTGTCAACAATCTAGGCAGGCTTAAATCTAGGCTGTTGACCAAAAGCTTCCAAAGGAGCTGTCACGACAACAGATCAGAACCACCTGGGCCATGGAGACAGCTACAGCAGTGTCCATATTTCTTGGGCTGCAGAGACTATGATACCCACACGACTGGGGAAAAAGACACATGGGACAAACAGTGTGACAAGCTTGCCTAGTGTAGACACCATATAAGAAAAGGTTTAGTGTTGAAAATGTACATATATATATATAAATTTAAAAGAATGATAATTAGGTGATTAATGCAAGGAAAATTAAAAAGATGATGATAAGAAAAGGCTATGGGACAGGGGTGAGTATCAAACTGCTTAAGGGGTATACAGCCAAGATGCTGACTGTGGAATTATTGCCACAAACTGTATTTCTGAACTTCAGTAATTGTTACGACAGTTGTTTCGTTCAGCTCTGTATTCCACCTATCAAACTCCAAGGGAAATATAAAAAAATAATCATAGTATTCAGATGTAAACAGATTGAAGGGACTATGGACCAGAATGAGACAGAGGTTCAATTTCTTTTACTCTCCAAACTTGGTTCAGATAGCTAGTTGGATAAACCAAAAAAAGTAATGTTTGGTTAATCATCTTTCCTCTGCATTTTTCTTTTATCTTGAAGAGCATTATAATAGATGATCTGGCAATAGAAGCCTTTTTTCATAAGTTGATGAAACAGCATGAGGCTTGACAAAAGAATACTTTAGTCCTTTTTTGATAAAGAAATCCCTTTCACATGCTAATAAAGTTTAATAACCAGTATTTTCATTTAGAATAAAATAAACTGTGCTAACTTCTAGCTCTACAGTTTTGTACTGCTCCTACTTTTGAGTAGTGAATAGCATAAACTAAGAAATCATCATAACACATTTCTTTGTAGTGTAAATTTGACTTCCAATCACAAATTAGAATTGAATTGTGGTTAATGAAGCCATACTTATTTGAGTCCAAAGGCAAGTCATATGAGCCTTTTATGTACAGTATTTTAATGGCATGATCAAACAGGCAAATAAAAAGGAAAATGTTCTAGAGAAACTCATCGAAAGCTCCACAGCTGAAGGTAGGCAATGTAACAGATATTGAAAATAAAAAGATGAAAATCTCATAAGCCAATAACCCTCATGGGGAAAGATAATCAATCAATCAGACTGAGCCCTCTCCCCCTCCCCCCCCGCCCTACCTCCTTCCCCTCCCCACAGCACCTGTATATATGTATATATGTTTGTACGTATTTATTACTCTATTTATTTTATTTGTACATATTTATTCTATTTATTTTATTTTGTTAATGTTTTGTTTTATTGTCTGTCTCCCCGTTCTAGACTGTAAGCCCACTGTTGGGTAGGGACCATCTCTATATGTTGCCAACTTGTACTTCCCAAGCGCTTAGTACAGTGCTCTGCACACAGTTAGTGCTCAGTAAATGCGATTGAATGAATGAATGAATCAACTAGTCAGTCAGTGGAATGTACTGAGCATTTGTTTCATTCAGAGAACTGTGCTAAGTGCTTGTGAAAGTATGATACAATGGAGTTGGTACATTCAGTCCCTGCCCACAAAGAGCTTAAAGTCTACAAGGGGAGACGGACATTAAAATAGATTATGAATATGGGAAACAGTGGAGTATAAGAATATTTACAAGTACTATGGGACTTACCCTCTCAGGGTCGCACCTGTAAGGTTTCCAGTACTCTACCAGTTTAGACTATGGGAGGGAGAGTCAAGCAGAGGCATGTCGATTCCATTCCTAGCTTGGGCAGTGGCTAGTGAGTGGAAGGCAATCTGCTACAAGTCAAAACTCATCTGTGCTGGGCAGCAGCAGCATCATCATCATCAATCGTATTTATTGAGCGCTTACTATGTGCAGAGCACTGTACTAAGCACTTGGGAAGTACAAATTGGCAACATATAGAGACAGTCCCTACCCAACAGTGGGCTCACAGTCTAAAAGGGGGAGACAGAGAACAAGACCAAACACACTAACAAAATAAAATAAATAGAACAGATATGTACAAATAAAATAAATAAATAAATAGAGTAATAAATATGTACAAACATATATACATATATGCAGGTGCTGTGGGGAAGGGAAGGAGGTAAGATGGGGGGGGATGGAGAGGGGAGAGCCGAGAGCATGGGAGAGAGCCGAGGGTGGAGACTCCAGTTTACTGTGAGGAAGGAGGCAATGGTAAACCACTTCCATATTTTTACCAAGAAAACGCTATGGATACACTACCAGAACGATTGCAGATGGAAGTGGGGCAATCTGGGAGAGATATGGCCACGGCGTCGCTATGGGTCGGAGACAGCTCAACAGCATAGCACAAGACAGAGAGTAGGTTGGAGGAGTGGTTAGGTTGGGTTTTAGTAGGAAATCCGTGAGTTAAGGTAGGTGGTTGCTCTGAGCTTTAGCATTTTATCATTTGCTGGTACAGAAACAACTTCTAGAGTTTATTCCAATGATCTTAACCTCAAGATAAATGAAAAATGCAGAGTAAAGTTGATTTCCCAATGTAAGTTCATCTCTTGTATGCGACCAGGTTATCAAATGAATCAGTTATATTTATTGGAGTTCGTATTATATGCAGAACACTTTACTAAGTGCTTAGGAGAGTACAGTGCACTGCACACTGTAAACACTCAATAAATATTAAGTACTTTTTGTAACATTAAGAAAATGAAAATACAGTAAGGTCATTTATGAAAATCTGAATATTCATTCATTCATTCAATCGTATTTATTGAGCGCTTTCTGTGTGCAGAGCACTGTACTAAGCGCTTGGGAAGAACAAGTTGGTAACATATAGAGACATATACAATAGAAATGAAATATGTTGTGGAGCATATTTTTAGCTTTTCTATGATTCAATTAAGAGTACAGTAATAGAGTTGCATTTTAAAAGTGCTTAATGCATGTTGGTAGAAAGATACTATGCAAACACCCTTCAAATTACTGGACATTAGGGGAAGGATTGATCAGTCTTTTAAAAGAGCTGCCACTGCTGCCTGAATAAAATGATTGCATGACACTTCTAATTTAAATCTCAAAAACTATTTGCAGAATTGAAGAGTTGGTTGGAGATGGGGGCCGGAGAGACTCTGTCAGAGAGTAGTAGAGAGATGCTAGTGCTCTCAGTCTTTCAGAGGCCCTTTCACCCAACTTTCAGCAGCATGGCTCAGTGGGAAGGGTACGGTCATGGGTTCTAATCCCAGCTCCACCACATGTCTACTGTGTGACCTTGGGCAAGTCACTTAACTTCTCTGAGCCTCAGTTACCTCATTTATAAAATGGGGATTAAGACTGTGAGCCCCACATGGGACAACCTGATCACCTTGTATCCCACCCAGCGCTTAGAACAGTGCTTCGCACATATTAAGCGCTTAACAAATGCCATCATTATTATTACTATTATAAATGCGGTGATTATTTCAGCTACTGACAAGTGCAGCTTCTTCTGCAACTATTTCAATGGTGGGAATTACAGGCTTCCTGGGCTTGACCATAGTTTTCCTCCTATTGGAACATTCCAACAAAATAGGGATGTTTTCTCATCCTAAAACAATTCTAAACAAACAGGAAAAACCAAAATGAGAATGGGTTGGAAACATCTAATCATGTATTGTCTGCTATGACATATTGTGTTCATTTTTAGTTTCACATCCATCATTTCTAAAATAGCCAGGAAAGATCTTGGCTACTGTAATTCCTTCTCTAACAATAGAGCTTGTGACATGTTCAGAAGGTTTAAGCCATTTTCAAGGAACTGCCATGATGACTGCCTATGAGAAAGCCCTATATTTGGGAAAAAGAGCTAATAATAATTGTGGATTTTAAGCGCTTACTCTGTGCCAAACACTGAGTTAGATGCAAGATAATGGATTGATCAATCAGTGTTATTTATTCAGCATTTACTGTGTTCAAAGCACTGTACAATAAGCTCGTTGTGGACATGGAATGAGTCTGTTACACTCTCCCAAGCACTTATTACAGTCCTCTGCACACGGATATCATTCAATGAATACGATTGAATAATTGAGTGAACTATACTAAGCACTTGGGAGAGTACAATATAACCAAGTTGCTAGGAATGGTTCACTGCCCAGAAGGAGCATACAGTCTAGAAGCAAAGTTTACAGTCTAGAAGGTAATCTAGTCAAATACAGTCCTTGTCTCACATGGGGTTCACAGTGCAAGGAAAAGGGAGAATAGGGATTTAATCCCCTTTATAAAGATGAGGAAACTGAAGCTTGGAGAAGTAAAGTGACTTGCTCAAGGTATCACAGCAGGCAAGTGGCAGAGCTAGGATTTAAAAAAATGCATTATTTAATTGATTTGCTCAGGGGGTTAGGCAAGCAATAGATTGGTACAATCCTCTTCCCACTCCCTGCTCCAGATGTGTGCAATAATCTGGAGAGGACATGACTCTTGAGCCAATAGGATGAAATGCCCATCCACCCCCATATCCCATATGGAGTAAACTGGACGGGAGACAGTAAAAGCTCTTCAGCTTCCTGTACTGGGAGCTGGTGTTGAAATAGGAGGTTTTGATTCCTGTGTTGGGAAATCCCAGATTCAATTGATTACATGGAGTAAGGTGTTTTTTCTTCAAGATATATTTGGGATAAAATGGGAAAGTGGGTGTCGGTCATAGGCATTGCTGATGGATCATTTCAGTTTAAAACCAAGTGTTTGGGAAGATCTCAAATAACTCAGGCCTCAATCCACATGGTTGTCTCACTAGGGCTTATTTCCCTATGGATAGTATAGTTAATCAATCCCAAAATCTTTCAGGAGTTACACATCATTATCTTGTGAGCCTTTCTGTCAGTATTCTGGGTTTGTCTCTCCTATGTTCAGAATTGAAGTTCTGTTTGTTTCTTTGGTCTGATTTTTGTCTGCAGCTCAGTCTTGTCCTCTGGAAACTGTACGGCTTTCTCAGTGGAATCCATGGTGGAGTTTTTAGGTTCATATCTGCCTATGATACCTCTACACATAAGTTCATTCATTCATTCAATCGTATTTATTGAGCTCTTACAGTGTGCAGAGCACTGTACTAAGCACTTGGGAAGTACAATTTGGCAACATATAGAGACGGTGCCTACCAAACAATGGGCTCACAGTCTAGAAGGGGGAGACAGACAACAAAACAAAGCAAGTTAACTAGGGTTGGTCCTGATTTACAGATATTTAGCAACATGGCCCAGAATTCTGTCCAAGGATAACCCACATTTTTCTCTGGATTCTAGTATATAATTGCCAAACTGATTCTATCAACCTTTGAAAGGATGCAGGTTTCTTGACTCAGTTCTATATTTCATCATTATCAATAGCATTTAATGAGCACCTACTGTGTGCAGAGCACTGTACTAAGTGCTTGCGAGGGGATGCAAAAGAGTTAGAAGGCATGATCCCTGCCCTTAGGAAACTTGCAGTTCTTTGTGGATCACAGAGGATCACTGTCAGGCCAAGAAATATGAAATGAAGAGGTCCAAGGGGCTTGGGCTGGGGGGGAAGAGTTGTCTAGAGAAGAGAAAATTGTGATGATGAATTCTCAAAAAGTATTTGTGGGTTTCAGTCAGTTTTCCAAAGATATTTTACCCTTGAGACAGCTTTGCTCTGTTGACTAGGGGATTCTAGAGGCTTTCATCTCCTCCTAAAAATTCCAAGAACCTCTTTCTATAGTTTGATAAGAGTTACCTCAGAAAGTATCAACAAATAGTAGTTTGTGTTAGAAAAAATAGGTCCAGCAACACCCTATCCAGGGCATGTGCAATTTAAATTTAAATTCCAGGGCACATTGTCCAGCTGTTCTGATTACTCTATGCAGTTTACTTCATGGGGTTCTAATGTAATAGCCTGAGGCTCCTTTATTCCAAATGAATGAGCTTTCAGAGAAATGATCCTCCATTCTGTTCACATTGATCACAGCTGACCTTGTAAGTTCTATAAATGCAGGAGTCAGGTTTGAAGTAGTCATTCATTCATTCAATCATTCATTCAATCGTATTTATTGAGCACTTACTGTGTGCAGAGCACTGTACTAAACGCTTGGGAAGTACAAATTGGCAACATATAGAGACGGTCCCTACCCAACAACAAGCTCACCCACCTTCTTCCTTTTTTCTGAACTCATTTCTCCATAAGGATACAATCAGTTCTCCTTAAATAAGGATTAGACATATTCTTTCTGCTAGACCAAATTTCAAATTACGTGAATTTACAAAGCACACACTTTGACTTGCTTTCATAACAGAGATTGATGATGTTAGATTAGCCTAATGATAATTGCCACACATCTTTTTCAATTGCTTTTATTTTTAGCTACTTTAATATTTTTCACTAAACTTTTTTCTTGTCATTTTTTTTTATAAGCTGTAAACAAACCCTGCCACTCTTGAAGTAAGTTTACTTCCAGTCCATCACAGCCATACATGGAATCCCAACACATTGTGTACTTTAAAAAAAATGGTATTTGTTAAGTGCTTACTATGTGACGGTCATCGTACTAAGTGCTAGAGTAGATACAAGCTATTCAGGTTGGATACAGTTCATGTCCCACATGAGCTCACAGTATTAATCCCCATTTTGCAGATGAGATCACTGAGGCACAGAGAAGTTAATGACTGCCCAAGGTCACACAACAGACAAATGGCAGAGCTGGGATTAGAACCCAGGCCCTTCCAACTCTCAGGCCCACTAGGCCACCCTGCCTTCCACTAGGCCAATCTCCTTCTCCTGTATGTGACTGCACTAAACTCAAGACACTTTCATAGGGCAAAAATTACAAAATTGAAAAAAAAGCGTAGGTACTTTCTATTTTAAAATATTTAGAATCTAAAACTTCAGTTATCCCCCCAAAGCCACCCCTTCCGCTCACCCAAATGTGGGGCTTTGGAAGCCTACACATTCATTCATTCATTCCTTCAATCGTATTTATTGAGCACCTACTGTTCATTCATTCATTCAATTGTATTTATTGAGCGCTTACTGTGTGCAGAGCACTGTACTAAGCGCTTGGGAAGTACAAGTTGGCAACATATAGAGATGGTCCCTACCCAACACAGGCTCACAGTCTAGAAGGGGGAGACAGACAACAAATACAAAACATGTCAACAGGTGTCATGGGATGGTTTGGAATTTAGCAGGATAATTACTCAACCCAGTAAATATCCAAGCCCGCCCTGCTTTTCTTAGGTGGTCTACACAGACACATTAAAGGGCAAAAACTTGATTGAATCCTAACCAACCAGTCAGAGTGGAAAGTCTCTAAATTAATGTGAGAGTTCTGTTCTTGGACAAACAGCAAGCATCATTAAGTCAGTGGCTACAGCAAAATTACCACCACCTCCCCTTCTAACTAGACAGTCCTTCAGCGGATTGTGATGTATTTTAGCTCCCCTGCTGCAGTATACCTCCGATGTGAAATTATTCCAGATTCTAAAAGCAGCAATCACCATTTCTGGGGAGAGGAAAAATAACCGCATCCTTTTCCTAACACGTGAGTAAGATTTTCTACGGCCGATCACTTGCACACTTGTCTCTTGGCGTATGGCTGTGTGGATAGCCCAAGATTTATATCTCCCCAAGAATCAATCTCTGTGTCTTCACTTCTAGAGATTCAGAGCAATTTCCCCACATGAATAATAACTTTCTCAAGTCAAATCAATTTATTTTGACAAATGGGTTTGGGTAGATAGTTTTATCAACTGCACCGTCAACATTAACCCCATGGATAAAAATGATGCAAAAATCATTTGAAGTTTGAAAGAGTGAATCAGCAGCGCAGTCTTAATTACTGAGCTGCTGAGTTCTTTCTAGAATATAACTACCACTTTTACCGGATTGAGTTAAATCACAGAAATAAAAATCTGCTTGAAAATTTTGTTTTTTAATGGAATGTAAATGCTTAATATGTGCCAGACACTGTACTAAGCACTGGGGCAGATACAAAGAAGATAATCAGATTGAACATAGTCCATGTCCCACACGTGTTTTACAGTCTTAATCTCCATTTTACAGATGAGGTAACTGAGGCACAGAGAGGTTAATGACTTGGCCAAGGTCACACAGCAGATAAGAGGATAGCCGGAATTAGAACTCAAGTCTTTGGACTCCTTGGCCTGTGCTCCTTTCACTAGGCCACACTGATTCTCTTTTCATTTCGGAATAAAGATAATACAGCAGGTCAGTTTTTGGCAACTCTGGAACAGTTGGCATAGTCTACATCACATGCCAAGCAGTGGCTTTTACTCTATCATCACTCTCTGGAATGCCACCATTCCAGAGTCCCACCTCAGCTGTCCCAAACCTCTCTCCACTCTCCTTTCTCCCTTCCTCCGCTGCTTAGGTAACAGCAGGAGCAACAAGGCCTAGTGGATAGAGCATGGCCCTGGGAGTCAAAGGACCTGGGTTCTAATCCCACTCTGACACCTATCTGCTATGTGACGATAGGCAACTCACATCACATTTCTGAGCCTCAGTTACCTCATCTGTAAAATGGGGATTAAGACTGTGAGCCCTATGTGGGTGAGGGACAGTGTTCAGCCCGATTACCTTGCATCCATCCCAGTACTTAATGAAGTTCCTGTCACATAGTAAGCGCTTAACAAATACCATAATTATTATTAGCAAGACCACCAAGAGTCCAGAAGAGTGACTCAGGCGGCATTCTAGACTGTGAGCCCACTGTTGGGTAGGGACCGTCTCTATATGTTGCCAACTTGTACTTCCCAAGCGCTTAGTACAGTGTTCTGCACACAGTACGTGCTCAATAAATATGATTGAATGAATGAATGAATGGACAGAAATCCGAGAACAGTGACTAGTTTGTGGCCATAGGTCCATCTTTGAATTCTGAATATAATCTGTCCACTTCTCCAGGACCCTTTTGAAGTGCCCAGTCAAACTAAGTGACTTTCCTAGGGTATCTGAAATTGGAAACAAAACAGATGATTTAAAAAAAAACACTTTGGTTTTCTATGTACTCACGTAATCTCTGCCATAAAATTGGATGTGATTGAAACATATAATGTCTGGAGAGAGAAGCCATTAAGGATGATAACTTTTTGATTGTAAAATAAGAAGGGCTAAATTCTATGTTGGAGAACCGTGACACTTTTGAGAGCTTTTGGGATAGAGTTATTGACAGTTGCTCTCACTGATCATAAACTTAGTAAATTATGAATCCTTAGAGACACAAGTGTAATTTCATTACATATATACACAAAATACAGTCCAACTAGAGGCACTTGCTGTAGATAGAAAATTAATCCTGGAGACTTTGGAGGGAGTGAAATAGTTTACTCTTTACTGTAAAGAAAATCCATCTAGATTGTGCTCATTTTTAATATGCATGATCTCTAATTTTCTGTCAGTGGGATTAAAGATTAGTCCTTCCAGTGACTGTTTCAGATTGTTTCTTGATGCAGAAATAGTTCCCAGCACCATCTAATATTTTTTTTTCAACTCAATTCACCCCAAGTGGACTACTTCAAGAGAATTCAGAGCTATGTAAAGCAAAGTGAAAAGGTGAGGGGGATTTATCACATTGCATACAAGCACATACACCCAAACACACACACAGAAGTACTGGTATGGCTTAGTGGAAACAGCACAGTCCTGGAGGTCAGAGGACCTGGGTTCTATTCCCTGATATGCCACTTGCCTGCTGTGTGATCTTGGGCAAATCACTCAACTTCTCTGTACTTAGGTTTCCTCACCTGTAAATTAGGAATTCAGTATCTGTTCTCCCTCCCTCTTCAATTGTGAGCCCTGTGAGGGACAGTAGCTGACCTATCTTGTACATTCCATTGTTTAATATGGAGTAAAGCACATGATAATCATTTGACAAATAGCCCAGTTATCATATCAATCAATGGTACCTACTGAGTGCTTACCATGTGCAGAACACTGTACTAAGTGCTGGGAGAATACAATGCAACCGGGCTGGAAGACAGATTCCCTGCCCACAATGAGCTTACATTATTATAAACACAGGACATGCAAAGGAGGAAAATGACCCTATCATAGCATGTCTGTTTTCTGATTTCTCAGAGACCCCATCAATTCTTCAAGAAAATTAGAAAGTTCTAGAAAAATTGAAACCCAAGGATGAGAAATGGGATAACAAAATAATTATATCTTGAAAGAGGAAGACAGAAATACAATGACATCCCAAGAAGCAAAAATAGTTTCAGCTCCACTGGATTAAATCCAGTATGCAGAGAACATTTTTCTCAGAGAAATACAGTGTGGCTAAAGGAAATAACATGAGCCTGGATGTCAGAGGACTGGGTCCTAATTCTGGCTCCACAGTTTACCTGCTTTGTGATCTTGGGCAAGTCACTTAACTTCTCTGTACCTCAGTTCCCTCACTTGCAAAATAGGGATGCAATACTCACTCTCCTTCCTACTTAGACTGTGAGCCCCTGGTGGGACTACCTCATCTAATGTATACCCCCAGGATTTAGTACAGTGCTTGGCACATAATAAGTGCTTAACACAATTATTATTATAATTAATATCATCATCATTAGTATGTGTTAGATTATCCTAAAGGTCCTATGGACCCCAGTCTCTGGTGGCAAAAGTTGGGTAAGGGAAGGTTGAAAAGTTTCCAGAAAATAAAGAACTAACAGTAAGTATTCAAAAAACCTTTGTAGTATACTAGATATTCATTCATGTTGTTCTTTCACTGGTATGATACACGGTATTGAAATTTCATGCTTTCTTTCCTTTGGACTCTATGACCACACCTCATGAGACAGTCTGGTTATGCTCCTTAATCAATCAATCAATCAATCGCATTTATTGAGCGCTTACTATGTGCAGAGCACTGTACTAAGCGCTTGGGAAGTACAAGTTGGCAACATATAGAGACAGTCCCTACCCAACAGTGGGCTTACAGTCTAAAAGAGGGAAGATGTGCTTGTATCATGAATATTGTGGAGTATTGTGGAGTGCATTTTCCCATCGACTTACATGTTAATAATAATGATGGCATTTGTTAAGTGCTTATTATGTGCAGAGCACTGTTCTGAGTGCTGGGGAGGATACAAGGTGATCAGATTGTCCCACGTGGGGCTCACAGTCTTCATCCCCATTTTCCAGATGAGGTAACTGTAGCCCAGAAGAAGTTAAGTGACTTGTCCAAAGTCTCACAGCTGACAATTGGTGGAGCCTGGATTTGAACTCATGATCTCTGATTCCAAAGCCTGTGCTCTTTCCACTAAGCCACGCTGCTTGCAGTTCCTTAGCAGACATTAAACTATACTGTTAAGCATCACTAAATGATCGTTTAATCTCTAAGGTGATTCAAAGCATAGCTTCACAAGTTACATTAATTTTTTTCATCACAAAGTCTAAAAAGTCCACTCAAAAATAAAAAAATACAAAATACTCTTCACCTCTGACTCCTAAGCCCGTGCTCTTTCCATTGAGCCACGCTGTTTCTCTACAAAATGGATCTGTTCCAGACTTCTGCAAATATAATAATAATAATAATAATGGCATTTATTAAGTACTTACTATGTGCAAGGCACTGTTCTAAGCACTGGGAAGGTTACAAGTGATCAGGTTGTCCCACGGGGGGCTCACAGTTTTAATCCCCATTTTACAGATCTGGTAACTGAGGCCCAGAAGAAGTTAAGTGACTTGCCCAAAGTCACACAGCTGACATTTGGTGGAGGCAGGATTTGAACCCATGACCTCTGATTCCAAAGCCCGTGCTCTTTCCACTGAGCCATGCTGCTTGCAGTTCCTTAGCAGACATTAAACTGTAGTGTTAAGCATCACTAAATGATCATTTAATCTCTAAGGTGATTAACAAGCTTCACAAGTTACATTAATTTTTTTCATCACAAAGTCTAAAAAGTCTACTCAAAAATAAAAAAATACAAAATACAAAATAAACCAAGAATAGATTCAATGCTGTAGCCCTTAAATGACCCATTCTAGCAGTAGTAATGTTATTTATTGAGTGTCCCCTGGGACAATGCACTTTACTAAGCTCTTGAAAGATTCAGCAGAAGCAAGATATTTATTCCTTGCCCATCTGACAGCTCAACAATTCTCGCTCTGCTGACTTTCTACTCATTACTTTATTTAAAACCTTTTCCAGCATTTGACTGGCTGACATGAAAATATTAGACAAGAGACAGACATGGGAGTCATTTAAATAAATGGATGTTTGGTTGCTCTGTTACCGAGTTAAAGAACCCTATGGATTTGTTCTGTACACTAAATTAAGTAAACTTCTCCAAGGAATTTACAGAATGAGCCAGTCAGAATCAAATATCCAACAACAGTGAAGTCCTTCATCAAGCTGATATTGTAGAAAAAGACATTCAGTTAAGATGTGGAGAACAAAAGAACTTCAAGATACTTTCTCTAAAACTCTTCTTTAAATCCTCAGTACTTTGTTAAACACACTGACAAAAACGTAAAAGTATCTCTGAAACCAGAAATAACCCTTCATTGTCTACAGTATACCTTTGAATTTGGTACTTTAACTTGTTTGTGCAATGCATCAACTTTTTGTGTTAAATTATGCAGTCTTTCCAATACTTTAATATAGGTATTTGCATTTAAAATCAACTTATCTTTGAGAGATGAGAAAACAAATGTAGGGGAAAAGAGTTGTATTATACTGGTATTACATCCCTAGTAGATTGTAAATTGCAAGTTACAGAACAAACTACAATACAGTAGTTGATGTGACTAGAACAGACAAAAATCTTTGTATTTTTCACCTTAAAATATTATTTGGCCCATGCTGGGAGAATTAGGGTATAATACAAGTGATGCTGTTTAAACTTATCAATTATTCAGCTAATCAATTAAGGGTATTTATTGAGCATTTGCTGTCTGCAGAGCACTGTATTAACAGCTGGGGAGAATACAATGCAGTAGAGTTGGTAGACACGTTCCCTGCCCACAAAGAAATCACTATAATGTTGATAATGTCACAATTATTCATACTACTAGCAGTTATTTAGTTATTTTAGTTTATTCACAATTATAGTCAATCACCAATCAAATTTCAAACCAGGAAAGTATTGTCAAAATTTGTTTTTTTTTTTATATGGAGCTTTTATTTTTCCACACATTTATCCTCACAACAGTTATCCTCACAACAGTCCTGTGAGGTCGGGAGAGGCTGGTATTATTTTCTCCATTTTACAGATGAAGAAACTGAGGCCCAGAAAGGATAAGTGGGTAACAGGGCCTGCTGACTCCCAACTCAATGCATTTTCAACTAACCCCTGCTGCCTCTCCATTTAAGTAGGAACCCAGCCCTGATTTATCATCTTTTTTTTAAGTGGTCTAAAACTGAGCCCAGATTGAAACTGCAGAAGTGTAAAACAAGGAGCATAACCCTGTATGAGGTGAAAAATCACAAATCTTCGGTAAGCTTGGATTATGTCACATTGAACCTTATGTAAAATTGATTTTTGAAACTTGCTATATTTCACCAGATTCTAACTGACCTAGAAGAATTTTTGTCTTAGAGTTTAAACTCACTGATCTGTGGGTAGAAGTTTAGTTCAGCCGATGTGCGAAAAAAATTGTTTTTTACGAAGCTGAAAATGTATTAATGCTTCCAAAATATGAAGTAAATTGTATATATTTTTATAGGACCCCCAACTTTATAGTAATGTAAGCAATACAAAGAGAGTCTTTTCAAAGAAGGGATTTCTCCAAATTCTAAATCAGTGAAAAGTACATTCACGGAGTCTATGTACACCTAACTGACGATCCTTGTGTTCATAAAGACCATTTTCAGACTCTAGTCTGTTCACTCCTTCTGGTTAGGGAACATCTCTACCATCCTTAGCATGATCCTTCTGTCTTTTTTTCCCCGAGTAAACAAGTATGAGCCTATGGCTCCATCATGTCCCCTTCTAGACTGCGAACCCGTTGTTGGGTAGGGACCGTCTCTATATGCTGCCAACTTGTACTCCCAAGCGCTTAGTACAGTGCTATGAACACAGTAAGCGCTCAATAAATACGATTGAATGAATGAATGAATGTTCCACGGTAAGCCTAGAGTAACAGGTGTGATGTCATGGGTACCCAGGGAGGATTTATTTTTTTTACTTTCACCACTGGGCCCAAGTGAAATCTTTGGAATCAAAGTTGCGGTATGTATGTTGTATGGGAACCATACCATAGTTAAAATAAAGACAACATTTCTTGTGGCTCTTCATCTAGACTATAAGCTCCTTGTGGGTGGGGTTCATGTCTACCAACATTATTATTATACTCTCCCAAGGACCTAGCATGGTGTGCTGCCCACAGTAAGCCCTCAGTATCATTGATTTCTCCTCCTCTCCCCCCAACCAAATGTATTCCCTTCAAATACAGCCAGGCTCTCTTTTTTATGGTATTTGTTAAGCACTTACTATGTGCCAGGCACTGCTCTAAGCGTTAGGATCGATAACAGGGAATCAGGTCCCACATGGGGCAGTCTTAAATATCCAGAGAAGCAGCGTGGCTCAGTGGGAAAGAGCCCGGGCTTTGGAGTCAGAGGTCACGGGTTCAAATCCCAGCTCTGCCAGTTGTCAGCTGTGTGACTTTGGGCAAGTCACTTAACTTCTCTGTGCCTCAGTTACCTCATCTGTAAAATGGGGAGTAAGACTGTGAGCCCCCCATGGGACAACCTGATCACCTTGTATCTACCCCAGCGCTTAGAACAGTGCTTTGCACATAGTAAGCGTTTAATAAATGCCATTATTATTATTATTATCCATTTTCCAGATGAGGTCAAGTGACTTGCCCCAGGTCATACAGCAAACAAATGATGAATCCGGGATTAGAATCCAGGTCCTACTTGTTCCCAGGCCCATGCTGTAGCCCCTAAGCTATGCTGCTTCTCCAGTGTAATGGGGGACAGAGACAGTTAAAATCCAAATGATCCGAAACCTCATTTTAGTTATCCACTTTAATCCACTCCCTCTTCAAACGAGGTTGCCAGTGCAGTTGTTATCCAACCGAAGGTGTTTCCTTGCCCCTCCAGATGCACCTAGACACCATCCGTTGGAAAGAGGAGCAAGGAGTGGAATGAATAGCCAAAAAGCAAAGAGCAGGAGTGGTCTAGAGAAACAGCCCAGGCCATGGCTAAGGCACAAACCATAAGACCAGATCCCAGACAACCAAAATATGAGTTCACCCTCCCCCAGCCCTTGAAAGTGGCAGCCACCAGGACGTCTTGTTCTTAAATGTCTACAAGATTTAAAAAGGGCCAAAGGCGGCACTTGACAAAATTGAGCAGAAGCTCCAACTAGGACATGAAAATGGCTTTAGTTTCCCACTTGAGACATTTTTATTAACTGAGAAGAGTTCTGTAGCATAGAGTGGTCTGAGTGGCACTGAGAACATCAGTCTTCTCAGTATGAAGCAACAGAGCTTCTGGCCAATCCTACTTGTAATCTGGCAAAATTGTTTTTTTTGGCAGATAGGCTGTATTTAAATAATCACTGAAATAATAGTGTTGGAAATGCTCATTCCTCATTCCCTAATTTTAAAACACTCATGTTTCACTCGCTACATCATTGTAAATCTCAGCACAGGCTGGGAGGCAGTTTTGGCTCTGCCCTGCTCTTGCCAGGGTTGGGGCCAATTGGTTTTGCCTGTTCAGATGCCCCAAGGCCCACAGCCTCTGGAGGTGTCCAGCTGAGAGGTATTTCCACAGAGGGTTTTTTTTTTGTGTGAGATGATGCCAATTGGGTAGCACAGCAAAAATACCATAGTAGGGCATGTAAATAAGAAACACCATGGCCTAGTAGAAACAGTACAAACTTGGGAGCCAGGAGACTTCATCATCCTGTATATATGCTTGTACATATTTATTACTCTATTTATTTATTTATTTATTTTACTTGTACATATCTATTCTATTTATTTTATTTTGTTAGTATGTTTGGTTTTGTTCTCTGTCACCCCCTTTTAGACTGTGAGCCCACTGTTGGGTAGGGACCGTCTCTATATGTTGCCAACTTGTACTTCCCAAGCGCTTAGTACAGTGTTCTGCACACAGTAAGTGCTCAATAAATATGATTGATGGTGATGATGATCATCCTCAAGGGTATTTATTATTAGTAATAGTAATCAATACTAATTAATTAATTGTAATAATAATAATTCTGATATTTGTTAAGCACTTACTCTGTGCCGGGTACTGTACTAAGTACTGGGGTGGATACAAGCAAATTCATGTTGGACCCAGTCCCTGGGTCCACATGGGGCTCACAGTCTCAATCCTCATTTTACAACTGAGGCACACAGTAATGAAGTGACTTTCCCAAGGTCACACAGCAGACAAGTGGCAGAGCCAGGATTAGAACCCATGACCTTCTGACTCCAAGGCCCATCCTCTAGCTACTATTTAGTGCTTACTGTGTGCAGAGCACTGTACTGAGCACTTGGGAGAGTATAATGCAACAGAGTTGGTAGACACATCCCCTGCTACAGCATTGAGTCTGTTCTTGGTTTATTTTGTATTTTATATTTTTTTATTTTTAAGTAGACTTTTTAGACTTTGTGATGAAAAAAATTAATGTAACTTGTGAAGCTTGTTAATCACCTTAGAGATTAAACGATCATTTAGTGATGCTTAAGACTACAGTTTACTGTTTAGAGGCTTGGTTTGTAAACCCAGCTCTGTACTTGCATGCTGTTCAACCTTGGACAAGTCACTTAACTTCTCCATGCCTAAAATCTCTCATGTGCAATATGGGGATTAAATAGCTGGTCTCCCTCCCCCTTAGACTGTGAGCTTCATGCAGGACAGGGACAGTATCTGCTCTGATTGCATTGTATCTACCCCATTTGTTAATACAAATTTAGATGCGTAGTAAGCCCTTACCAAATATTACTATTATTATGATTATCCAAATTACTGTTGATAATAAGAGGATAGAGGTGGGTTTTTGGGCTCTCCTACCCCTCACAAGGATATCACAGGAGCCCCCCAAATCCCTCTACTAGCACCACGGTACTATTAGCCCAGCTAGTGATTCTTGCTAATTTAGGTATTCACTGTTTTTGAAATCTTGATGGAGAAGAGTTTATTAAATTCCAAGTAATACCTATTTAATCAATATTCATTTTATAGAGGGATAATTCTATAATCATGCACTTAAGCGCTTAGTGCAGTGCTCTGCACACAGTAAGCGCTCAATAAATACGATTGATTAATCATGTATTCCTGTATTTCTCTCATTACAATGAAATTTTCATTATATAGCTTTTTGTTCTAATGAGGTTTTGTCTAAAGAATCAAATTTCCATTGCAAAGATGATGGAAAGATAACGGCATGACCCAGTGAAAATTGAAAAATCTCAGGTTTAACTCGATATAACCCATTTCTAGACCTCACAATCTCATTTTTTTGATAGAGACTGACCCTGAAGGAAGGTCCAGGAATGGAGATGTAGAGTACAAAATAATAATAATTGTGGCATTTAAGTTCTTACTAGGTGCCAAGGACTGTACTAAGTGCTAGAGTTGATATAGGATAATCAAGTCGGACACAGTTGCTGCCCTGCATGGGGCTCACAGTCTAAGGGGGAGAGAGAAGAGACATCTTATCCCTGTTTCACAGATTAGGAAACTGAGGTACAGAGGAGTTAAGTGATTTGCCCAAGGTCACACAGCAGGCCGTTGCCAGCGCTGGGATTAGAACTCAGCTAATTAGAATTATTCAACTCATGCTCTTTCCACGACACCATGCTGCTTCTCTAAATAAATAAATACAATAATTAAAGTCATAAAGTGAATGACCAGAATTGCTGTTCACCAAATCTCAGACAATCACTAGTATCTGAGGGCACCCCTGAAGTTTCACAGTGGTAGGGTCAAGATTAAGAAAATATTTAAAATATTTCTTCTCACAGCAGATAGTAAACCTAAGGAATTCATTACCACAAAATTTTGAGTCAGAAATTGTCAAAATGCCACTTTCTTTCCATCCTTCTTCACAGTCTGCATTTCCAGCCTTTTATACCATCAGAGAAATGCGATGATTCCTTCCTAAATCTCAGGAAGGCTATGAAATGGACCTAGAGGTATCTTCCTGGAACTGACTATGATAAATCGTCAGAAATTGAATGGTCCTCATTCATTCATTCAGTTGTATTTACTGAGCACTTACTGTGTACTAAGTGATTGGAAAGTACAATTCGGGAACAAATAGAGACAATCCTTACCCAACAATGGGCTCACAGTCTAGAAGGGGGGAAACAGACAAAAAAACAAAACAAGCAGACAGGCACAGTGCTTAAAACAGTGCTTGGCACATAGTGCTTTACAAATACCATAATTATTATTATTATCAATAGCATCAATATAAATAAATAGAATTATAGATACATGCACATCATCAATCAAATTAATAGAATAATAAATATGTACATATATACACAAGTGCTGTGTCGTGAGGAGGGGGGTAGAGCAGAGGGAGGGAGTTGAGGTGATGGGGAGGAGGAGCAGAAGGAGGGGGGGGTTCAGTTTGGGAAGGCCTCCTGGAGGAGGTGAGCTTTCAGTAGGGCTTTAAAAGGGGGAAGTGTGCTAGTTTGGTGGATGTGAGGAGGGAGGGCATTCCAGACCAGAGTAGGACGTGGGCCAAGGCATCAACAGCGGGACAGGCAAGAACAAGGCACAGTGAGGAGGTTAGTGTCAGAGCAATGGCGTGTGCGGACTGGGCTGTAGAAGGAGATAAGGGAGGTGAGTTAGGACGGGGCGAGGTGATGGACAGCTTTGAAGCCAATAGTGAAGAGTTTTTGCTTGATATGAAGGTTGATAGGCAACCACTGGAGATTTTTGAGGAGGGTTTGTCATGCCCAGAGCGTTTCTGTAGAAAGATAATCCAGGCAGCAGAGTGATAGATCAATGCATCCAATCACCAAATGATTAATAAGATACATGCCAAGAATCACTAAAGCCAATTTTGGAATCCTCAGCCTACCACCTAACCCAAAACAGAGATTGATTACTCAATCAGCCAATAGTATTTATTTAGTATCTATTCTGTACAGAGCTCCGTACTAAGTGCCTGGAAAAGTACAATGGTTAGCAGGCAGGATCTGTGTCCTCAAGGGGCTTACAAGGTTCTAATCTCAGCTCTGTCACTTGTCTGCTGTATGATCTTGGGCAAGTCACGACTTCTCTGTGAATCCTATATGGGACATGAACTGTGTCCAACCTAATGAGCTTGTATCTACCTTAGAGCTTAGTACAGGGCCTGGCACATACTAAGCACTTAACAAATACCATAAAAAAGGAAGACAGATATTCAAATAATGTACAGCTAGGAAGATGAGGGAAAGTGAGATGGAGTTTAGTAAGGTATCTAAGGTATCTAAGTTTAGTAAGGTATCTAAGGTACGTACAGAAGTGTTATAGATGGTTGTGAATACCCCAGTGTACAATTGGCCTAGGAACTGAGGTGGCAGTTGAGGAGAAAATAAGCTGGGGAAAACATAAATGAATCTAGAAAGCCTCCTGTGGAAGAGATATGATTTCAGAAGAACTTTGAAAATGGAGAAAAACCTCCTGGAGGAGATATGATTTCAGAAGAACTTTGAAGTCGGAGAAATCTGTGGTCTGATTTGTAGTGGTAGGGTGATCTAGGCTGGT
Organism: Tachyglossus aculeatus; assembly: GCF_015852505.1. Taxonomy (NCBI): domain Eukaryota; kingdom Metazoa; phylum Chordata; class Mammalia; order Monotremata; family Tachyglossidae; genus Tachyglossus; species Tachyglossus aculeatus. Next base: position 26,833,229 of record NC_052077.1, read on the forward strand.
GACAGAGGTAGGTTAATGAACCAACTCTAAGTTTGTTTCTGAAACTTCAATTTTTGACATTGCTGTTTTTCTATGCTATGAGATTTGGTTTTTAAGGGATGAAGTTCTTTATCTGGATTTGTGCCTAATACTGTCCCTAGTTGAAATGCACTTTCTAGGATAATCTCCTCTGTTTTCCTAAGCTTTAAAGTAGATATACAATTCTGCAGATCCAAAAGCTTCTTAACGAGATAAGCTTCCAGTGAAGTGGAAATAGAATTCCCCTAGCAGTTTCCAAGGTACTTAACTTTGTTAAGCTATCAGACTAGTGACTAGTGGCCCTGACTGATCCCAGCTTCTCCCTTGGAGAGAAAAGTCAGGAGAGGACCAAATTATTCCAGTGTTATACCAACACTGTGTCAAATGTATTTGCTTGTTTAGGTTGGGCACTGTTTTGCTTGTGTATTCATTTCAGCCCCATAAAGGAGCTGCCTCTATTTCTTGAAGATTCTGTGGTTTGTAAGCAAGCTCATCTTACAGCATATTCTCAGTAGGGATAGATATTGGTGGAAACAATGGCACTCTTAACCTCCCCCAACCCTTCGTTTTCAGGAGAGTGTCAGTTGGAATCACCGGTTACCAAGTGTTTACAAAAGCAAGAAGGATTGTCCCTAGTAGCTGCCCTCTCGATGGGATAGAGCCTCTTCTACCTCAATCCTGCATGGACTAAAGTGCCCAAGATTCAACCATGCCCAGTAGCTATAGGCAGAAAGTAATGGGAGCTGATGGGGAGAGATGTATTGGGCAGGGATTGTCTCTATTCGCTGCTGAATTGTACTTTCCAAGAGCTTAGTATGGTGTTCTGCACACAGTAAGTGCTCAATAAATATGATTGAATGAATGAATGAATGAATGAATGTGTTCTCTAGCTATGTGGGAGACTCTCCATTCCAACGACTGCCACTTCCCCTGTGCAATCACCAGCTGCCCCGGGGGTTTATGGAAAAATGGAGAAGGAAAGCAGAATTCGAGAGAAAGCTAGATCTTTTCCAATCTGCCAGGTCTTGCAACCTGATTCACTATTAAAGCTTTCCTTGGGGGAAAAAGAGAGAGAGAGAGAATACAATGAATTTATGTTTCCAAATGTCACATTCACCGACAACTAGCAATCAATAAATCAGTCAATAGTATTTATTGGATGCCTATGCTATGGAAAGCACTGTATTAATAGTATTCCATAATAATAATAATAATGGCATTTATTAAGTACTTATTATGTGCAAAGCACTGTTCTAAGCTCTGGGGAGGGTACAAGGTAATCAGGTTGTCCCACGGGGGGCTCACAGTCTTTATTCCCACTTTACAGATGAAGGAACTGAGGCACAGAGAAGTTAAGTGACTTGCCCAAAGTCACACAGCTGACAAGTGGCGGAGCCAGAATTTGAACCCATGACCTCTGACTCCACACTGCTTCCATGAACACCTACTGTGTGCAGAATAAGTGCTTTAGATTGTAAACTCCTTAAAGTGAGGGATTATGTTTACCAACCCGTTGTACTCCCCGCACTTACTTCTGTGCTCTGCCCACAAAAATGCTCAATAAATACTAAACTCAGGAACCAGACCAGGCATGGATGAGAGGAGGTGCTGCCGGAGACCCTAAATTTTTGGAATGTTCCCTAACTGGATGTAGGAGCTACGCCACTTCACTGTGACCCAAAAATGTGGTGATAACAGCTAGCATGTCACATCCTGGCAAAGCAGGCACTGTTGTTACTGGATCATTGTTCTGAGATATGTAAATCCAGAAACATTGCTTCCTGGACAGTGTTTTGGGGGGCTACGTGCCCCCAGGATTCTAGGGCCTAGAAGCCCCCCATAAGCAGGTCTCATTCCTACACCCACTCTAAGGTATATGCTTCTTGGAAGGAAGGAGAGGGGCTGACCTGAAACTTCACAAGGCAGATTCATCATCATCATCAATCGTATTTATTGAGCGCTTACTATGTGCAGAGCACTGTACTAAGCACTTGGGAAGTACAAATTGGCAACATATAGAGACAGTCCCTACCAAACAGTGAGCTCACAGTCTAAAAGGGGGAGACAGAGAACAAAACCAAACATACTAACAAAATAAAATAAATAGAATAGATATGTACAAATAAAATAAATAAATAGAGTAATAAATATGTACAAACATATATACAATATATGTTTTATATATACAATATACAATATCATATAAAACATATATGATTCCTTCAGGGAGATGAGTACCTGGTGGGAAAGGCATTAATAAAGGAGTCCTATTTATTGAGTCCTTACAGTGTGCACAGCTCTGCACTAAGCACTTGGAAGAATACAATATAACTGAGTTGGTAGACACGTTCCATGTCCACAGCGAGCTTATAGTCTAGAAGTCATGTACATTAAGACAGTCTGAGTGTTCGCCCCCTACCCCTCCCCACCCCATCAGTTACCATTACCTCCCTCCAGGCACTCCTGACACTGCCAGTGGAAATCATAAGGGCTCACTGGGAAGAGCAAAGGGGAGAGTTCCAGAGAGCAGTGCGGAAAAACCCAGGCTGTCACTCCTCTTTTCTCTTTTCAGTACTACTTTCATTCATTCATTCAATCGTATTTATTGAGTGCTTACTATGTGCAGAGCACTGCACTAAGCGCTTGAGAAGTACAAGTTGGCAGCATATAGAGACGGTCCCTACCCGAAACACGGGCTCACAGTCTAGAAGGGGGAGACAGACAACAAAAACAAAACATATCGACAAGTGTCAAGTACTTCTACTTTATTCTGCAGAAGCCAGAAATCGTTCATCCAAATTGTCTTTCAGAGAAGAGAAGGCTCATCTGTAATTTTCGAGTTAGAAGGGTTATTAAAAGGTCTTCTAGTCCATCCCCTGCCTTCAGGAAGAATAAATCGATCGTATTTATCACACAAATTATCCCAATCAAATGGGCATCTTTCCTGTTCTTAGCAACACCTGGAGAGATTTCACAGCCAGCTTGGAAACCCAGATCGATAGCTACCTTCCATTTCTGTCATATTTTATATTTCTTAGCAATCGATAAACTTCATGGAATTTTTTAAGCATAATATTAGGCATGCCACAGTCAGAATTTAAGAAAGCTTCTCTTTCACCAGGCATTACAACTGAAGGAAATATTTTTAATGTTTTCTTGAACTTTTCTCCTATCTGATTTCTTCTTAGGTGACAACAACGGATGGTCTCAGCAGTTTGATACATACTTTGCAAATTACTATAAAATGATTTCCCCATATCCCTTTGAGACACAGACATCTGAATGTTGTAAGTAGACACAGGGATCAGCTGACAATATCACCATTTTAATGATGAATCTGCATCTTTGGTGAACTCAAGTATAATAAATCCACTTGTACAAAATAAAAGTACCCAAGGAAATAAAAATGCAGTAAATGAAATGCAGACAGTGAAGAATATAATAGAAAACCAAAGCAAAAGCTGAAACTGCACTAGTAGTAGTAGTAGTAGTAGTAGTAGTAGTAGTAGTAGCTGTAGTAATAGCATTTACTGAGCACCCATTGGGTACAGTGCTCTCTACTAAGTACTTACAAAACAAGCCTCACTTAGGGATATTTTGTTTGAGTTCATGAAAACTTCTACTGTATGAATAATTCAACCTATCAAATAAAGTGTTATGAATAATTTTATAACTAATATGAATATTAATAGATCAGCAATGAAATGTGCTGCTTTGTCACAGGTTACACTTCCATTCCTACACTTATGTGAACTCTGATGTGAGCAGAGCCCTGGGAATGAGAATTATATTTAGCTTTTAATGTTCAGCCAGGAGACAAGTCAACTATAGGTGCAGTCATCTTTTTGAGTTTCCACAGTCTTTCTATTCAAAACCTGCTCTGCTTTAAGAGTATCAGAATGCTGAGTTTGGAATAAGAGCTTCGAAGATGAACACTTTCTAAAGTTAGAGATGAGGAATGATTTCTTTTATCTGTTACTAATCTTTTCGATGATAGTAATTACAGATGGGCAGCATCTGTAGCCTTGGTGTATGGTATTTCAAAGTTGTGGAGGAAAAAAGGGGCATTTCTCTTTCATAACAGTAAAAATTCAGTTTATCTGCATTATCAGTGCTCCTAAGAGTGAGATGGGGCAAGGAGCTTATCTCATTACTAGTTACCAGTGGCCAACACTGGGATTCACACAGAATCATGGTGGATACCAAAATGGAGAGAAAGTAACTGGTGGAAAAAAAACCCTCAATGAATAATTTAACCAATGTGAAAACCATTTTCACCAGTTGGGGCAAGTAAAAAGCAAGCTTATATTAACTAACTAGCATGGAATTCTAAGATAATTGCGGTTCCATCTGCTTTAACTTAGGTCTACTTTTCGTTTGGATATTGATTTCTTTTTACTTAATCATATACATAAGTATAATGACTATATTAATGAAAATGTAATGGAAAATAAGGTGCAAAACCTTTGGGTAGAAGCTAAATTAAAGTTCCTACACTTTATGCCTCATATTTGATTATGCCTGGCTTACACATAAGGCATTTTCCCATGCTTGGAGCCACATCTCAGCTAAATATTAGCAAGAAACCTTAATTAAAGCTTAAATTAAAAGTAGTTTCTTGTCTGATATGCTCTATTTATGTGTCCCATCATGAAATATGCCTTCACAATCCCCAATTTGTCCACTATATTAAATGCCACTTTCAGTTTATCCTTTGAGCTGGCTGTATGTAGACAGACACTTTGAAGTTTGACAGTGTTATTAGAAAAATTTGACAAAGTGACTCCCACCAGAAAGTGAAAGAAATATTGTTACATGAAAGAAAAAAATAGAAAACCCCATTGGTGTTTTTGATATTATTTATACAGGTATTCTAATGAAGCTACTATAATTCAAATTCTCATGTCTTCCAATGGAATGCTGTACCAATTTGAATCTTTGAAAATAAATAAGTGTGCCAAATGTCATGTACCTGTACAAATTTGCTCACATTTAAAATTTCAAGGTATTGGGAAATTTTAAAATTACTTGGCAAGGTTTCAAATTATAAGTGGTCTCATAATTATATTCATTTTTACTTCAATAATCAGAATGTTCCACCTTTCTAGTTAGGGGCTAGTTTCCATGCCCTAGAAAGCTCTGTTAAATTTCTATGTGTTACAGGATATTTAAATTCCAGAAATAACTTATGTACAGAGTGATACTACCAGTGTGCCTCCCTAAGGAAGGATGAGAAGTAAAAAGAAGAATTGTATCCCCATTTTACAGATGAGGAAACAGAGGCATAGAGAAATGAATTGGACAAGGTCATACAGTAGACAAATGGTGGAGCCCTGAGTAGAAGGCAGGTCTTTTGGAATTCTTACACTGCCTTCCATTGTACTTATATATAATAAATGGCGCCAATGCGTTTTGCAGCTGGGCAAACTATTCTTAGCATTATCTAATTTCTTACAGAAGAGGCGACTTTGGAACCTTAATTTAAAGCATTACCATTTGTTCTTAATGAGAGTTGATATGCTGTTGAATCAGTGATTTTCTTCTAGCCACTCTCTTCTCTCTTTTCATCATCACTTTCATCAACCCTCTCATCCCTGACCTTCTGCCACTGCACACTATTTCTTCTTCATTCAGTGGTTGATTCTGTGCCGGTGATGTGTCTGTGCCTGGGTCTAGAACTTGACTGTGATGAAGCCAACTTACGAGCTGTCCCTTCAGTCTCTTCAAATGTGACCATGATGTAAGTAGAGCGGACAATCAGCTGCCTGATCCGCCCAGCCTTGTTGAGCAACATCAGAGGCCACACCATAATTACAGCCTCAGTTAAAGCAATAGGACTCTTTTGATTCAGTGGTATTTATTGAGCAGAGACCTGTACTAAGCACTTGGGAACGTTCAGTAAAATAGAGTTGATAGACACAATCCCTTCCTCCATCCTAAGACTAGATACAGAGAGCTCACTGAAAAAGTGCTCCATCATCCCCCTCCTGCAGTTTTCTAGGTTCACGTGACTCCCCAACTCACAGAGCTTCTCCTCTAACCCTACCACAGACGGACACCAAGATCCAACATCTCAAGAATGTTTAGTGGCTTCTTAATTCAGTAACAATGAAAACAATTTGTTTCGCACATCCTTTCCCGAGAGCTAATGTTTTTCCCCCAGGATCTTCTGTAATTCCCTGTAGGCATCCCAGAGCTTGCATTTATTTGTTTTGTCCTCCTTGTTTCGGGGCATACCGGGTTTCAGTCTCGCCTTCAGACACAGGATGTCCTTTCTCCCCCTCAGGAGCCAGAGCTTCAGTCTCCCAGTGTCCTAGAATCTGAAAGTGCAAAGTATCCTGCCTTAATCTGGGATCCTTTTGGGTCCCATCTTGTAGGCTGTGTCTGTCCAGGGTCACAGCATGAGTCTTGCTCTCCCAGGCCCATGGCTCACCATCCCCTCTTGCCTCCCTCTCTATCTACCAGGCCCCCCTTCTTTCTCCCTGAGTCTTTCTTTCTGATTGACAAGCTAAGTATTGACACTTCCTCAGGGAAGGGCATCAGAGAGAGACGCTCCTGGCTTCCCTTACCCCCTCACCCCGGCAACAATTGCAGGGACACCGCCAGACAGGCCATATCAGAGAGACAACACATTCTCCCATCAGAGCTCATTCCAGGATTTAGCTTCCCATTGGTCAAGAAACTCTTTCACAGGCAACCAAAATCTGGCCCTTTAAGTTAGTTTCTTTTGGTTAGGTCATCCGCAGAATGACAAACATTGTTCAGGACCCTTAAGCTTCAAGAAAACCTCCTCAAAAAACCCCTTTTTCCAAGAGCACCCGGCTCTCTTTCATTAAAAAAAGTTACTGCCTCTTGCACAGTCCAATTTTAATGTCATTTTTATGTGATTTTCTGTGTTCTAAGCAATTAACGTTGTCTTTAATGTGTTATTGGCCCCTTATACAGGGACTTAAATCCAAATATTCTATTAATGATGCATTTTTATTTTTAATATATTGAATTTAAATTTGGTGTTTTCTCAATCTGTCCTTGTAGTTCTAACAGTGAATTCATAAAGAAAAGTGGGTAATGGCTTTTACGTGGATGAAAGTTGGTGAGAACAAACCATTTAATGTTGTTGACATAGCAATAACTAAGTAAAATTTAATTAATAATAATAATGACATTAATTAAGCACTTATTATATGCAAAGCACTGTTCTAAGCACGGGGGGGGGGGTTACAAGGTGATCAGGTTTTCCTACGGGGGGCTCACAGTCATTTTACAGATGAGGTAACTGAGGCACAGAGAAGTTAAGTGACAATTGATGGAGCCGGGATTTGAACCAGTGACCTCTGACTCCAAAATCCGTGCTCTTTCCACTGAGCCACACTGCTTCTTTGAGCCATTACCCAAGGCTCAGACTAGTTCTGGAAAAGGTCTTCTGAGATACTCTTTATAGTCCCATTATATAATATAAAGTTAAGCACTGCTTTTGATAACTCTATTTTGCTTGAGCATTGATACTTTTAGAAGAACTTGAGGCCATACTAACGATTTCAAGGTAATTCTAATAATACTAATTGTGGTATTTCTTAAGTGCTTACTATGTGCCAAGTAGATACAAGATAATCAGGTCAGACACAATCTCTGCTCCACATGGGAATAATAGTCTAAGCAGAACCAAAACCAGGCATTTACTCCCCATTTTACAGATGAGGAAACTGAGGCACAGAGAAGTTAAATGACTTGCCCAAGGTCACACAGAAGGCAAGTGGTAGAGCTGGAATTGGAACTCAGTTCTTCTGTGCTCTATCCATTAGGCCACACTGCTTCTCAAATGCATTGGTAGAAGGGCTTTCTATGGCCCAGTAGCAAAGACAAACACGAGAGATGGCCAATGTCAGAATCACATCATAGGTAGACAAGGGAGAGACCCTCTTTTTGAAGACCTAAAACATGCATTCACAGTAGCAGTCTGATTCAAAAATACAACAGCCACATTGGGGTTCAAGGAAAAAAAACATGTCGATTAAATGTTAGAATACAAATTGTAATCATTAGAGCCATTAAGATGTACAGTCAAATGGTTGTAACCTAGAATACTTGCTATCTCCATAACAAGGCATATCATATGAATTATTTGAAAATAAACTTGCTTGAAATTTCAAGAATGCCAGATAATTTTCTAATTGTAATGTTTTCTTGTCCTAATTCTAAGGAAAGGAAGCATGCCTTCTCAGAAAGGACTCTTCAAAATCAGTAGCATTGAACTCCGAAGCAGTGTGACCTAGTGGAAAGATCACAGGCCTTGGAGTCAGAGGACATGAGTTCTAATCCCTGATCTGCCACACATCTGCTGTGTGACCTTGGGCAAGTCACTTAACTTCCTTGTGCCTCAGTTACCTCATCTGTAAAATGGGGATGAAGACTGTGAGCCCCATGTAGGACAGGGACTGTGTCCAGCCTCGTTACCTTGTAGCTACCCCAGCACTTAGAATAGGATTAGCACATAGTAAGTGCTTAACAAATACCTCAAATCTTTATTATTAGAAAAAGATATTTTTAATGTCATAGTGATTTAAGGACACAGTATAATTCCTTTGAGGGTAGAATCCTGATGTCAGATTGCCTAGCAAGACATACACAATTTATAAAAATTCAGATTATCAAGTTTATAAAAGACTTTGTGTCTTTATAATAATTTCAGATAATTTACACTAATTACAGGTCATTACAATGGAACCTGATAAGGAAACTTCCTACTGATGGGTTCAAGAAGTACGTGGACCTTAAACATCTGTAAGAAATGATTTATTTTAACTTTCCATAGAAACTTTTTCTCTTAGCCCCTTCTCAAGTTTTTCCCTTATCTTTCTGACAACTCCTGCAACCTTTCTGCTCTACATAAATAAGAAGCCTAGAGCAGTTGATCTAGAGTCTCCCTGAAAGGAAAGTAGGAGAGGAAGCAGGGCCAGAGACATAAATTGAAGGTGGCCTGCATGTTCCTCCTTAGGAGAGTGTTGGAGATGAGCTGAATGGAGAAGAGCAGAGTGCTGAAGGGGAGAGTAATAAGTGAGAATTACTCTCTGATATTATAATAATAGCATTTATTAAGTATTCTACGTGCTAAGCACTGTACTAAATACTGAGGGTAGAAACAAGATAATCAGGCCCCACATGGGGCTCACAACCTAAGTAGGAGGGAGAACAGGTATGGAATCCTCATTTTACAGATCAGGGAACTGAGGAACAGAGAAGTTAAGTGGCTTGTCCAAGGTCACACAGCAGACAAGTGGAAGAGCTAAGATTATGGGAACCCAGGTCCTCCGACTCCCAGGCCTGTGATCTTTCCACTAGGCCACACTGCTTTTTACGTACTGCTAATATCTACTCAACAATTCCCCTCAACCCCCACTTTTTAAAAGTACCATTCTAAAATATCCAAAAGTAAATGGCATTGTATTGTATAGCATAGTGTGAAATTTAAGAACAATTCTGCCTCAACATCTGCCTAAAATGAAAAACTTAACAGGTAGCCAGTTAATTTGCATCAGAGTTGGCATTAACTTCCCTTCTTCTCTTCAAATTTTGACTTCCCTGATTTTATTTGCATTCTTTCAGGTTTTGCGCGTGTGTGTGTGTGGGGGGGGGGGTTCTGCTAGAAAAACTGCGCCCAAAATATTCAGCTTTGCAACTTTCAAATTTAAAAAATATATTTTAATAAATAGCTGTTTGTCAGATATCAAAAGAAAATGCACCTATCTTTAGACTGTAACTCATTGTGGACAGGGAACATATCTAACAACTCTGTTGTATTGTGCCCTCCTAAATGCGTAGTACAATGCTCTTCACACAGTAAGTGCTAAATAAATGCGATTGATACTGGAAAGCGTAACTTGGGTTCATTGTCCAATTTGCACCCTGCTTTGCAAAAAAATGCAAAATAGTTTTATTGTACTATAGGGGCCAAAACGTAAACCCACTCAAATAATCATTTCCTTTTTATAAACTGTATTTATGGATTATTATACATTCACTCCACCCAGTACCCCTTGTTTTTACCAACCTTATTAGTGAGAAGAGAATTGGGCTCAGTATTGTATCTGAAAATGAAAAATGCAATTAAAATAAATTTTGGAGGCCATAGGTGAAGCTTGTCTTCTACAGAAAATAGAGCTTTAAAATTAGTCTTGAAATATTTGAAACCTGGAAATATTCTGGGCAACAAATTTGGAAAGAATTCCATGTTCTGCAGCACCACCTTACGGACCCTTATTTAAATGCAGATAGAAGTACAAAACATGTTGAAAAAATGTCACCCCTGCATTTTCTGAATTGATTATTTCAACACTCTATTTTTTAAAAAGAGATTTTTGAATATTTAAGTAAAAGGCCAGGTGATGCTCTGAGCTACTTTCTTTTTTCCCACTTTTTATACTTACTTCTTAGGTACCTGCAACATAATAAAATTAGATCAATAGCCGTGCGTGCTTTCAGGGGACTGCACAATCTGACTAAGCTGTAAGTATCGTTTCCACCACACTTTGTCTCTCGGGGCAGATTTAATGTCACCTAGGGTAGAGTGGAGAGTAAAATTGTGCAAAGTCGTGGCAATCGGTCCGCACGTGGTCAGAAACCAAGTCAGTGTTTCTGGGAGTTATAGTACAGATAACATGCCGGGCCCCTGGACGGAGAAGAATGTAGAAATTACATCCTGTAATTTACAACTTTCATATTATTTTATAAGCATCCCTTTGCAGACCTCTCTTCTAACTTTTACTGCTAACAGATCCCCCTGTCTGGAAAGTAGAGTTTATTGTATTCAATTATCTTTTTCAGGTATCTGAGTCATAACAGAATAACCTTTTTAAAGCCTGGTGTCTTTGGAGAACTTCACCAACTGGAATGGCTGTATGTTTTATTTTGAGAGGATCTTTAGTCTGTTTTCACATTCTAGTAATTTGAGATTTTCTATAAAAATGTTTTTATTGGTTGGCAGGATAATTGAAGATAACCAGCTCAATCGAATTTCCCCTCTTACATTTTATGGACTCAGCTCTCTTATTCTTTTGTAAGTAATTAAATATAAAATAAGGGAAGATTTCAATGCAAAGGTAATGCAAGAACCAAGTGCATTTCTTTTACGGACTTGTGACTTATTGACTATTGATTCACAGAGGCTGTTTAGGGTTTTCAAGATCTCTCTTATCAAGGGTCCTTCCACACATCACTGGATCGCAGGTAGTTTTTGTGGGGATTTGTGAAAACTATTCAATGTTGGTGATGGAAAAAACTGAGGAAAAAAATCAGTGTTGCTCCAGATGTTCATTTTAATACAAAGAGAGAGCAAAAAGGTTAACCCCTTATCAACTACAATGAACCAAATAGCTTTGTTGAACCCGAGCCCAGGTTCTTCAGCTGTACTCAGTTAACCATGTGGAGGAAGTTCTCAGGAAAGGGGCATGGAAAAAGACAAAGAGAAGGAAGAGAGAGACAGATACAGAGAGGGAAAGATAGGGACATCTCATCTCCTACTAGAAGGTTCCAATCTCCCAAAGTAAACTGGGCAATTCAACCCTTTAGGATCCTGGGATATGGAGTTTCCAGGAAAGGAGGATCTTACAGTCTTTCAATCCTATGAGGTTACAATTCTGTCTCAAATAGAGACCTAAATATTTCCGATTATAAACTCTGCCAGTGGTTTTGATGGATGGAAATCCCGTTGGTTCAGTTTAAAATATTTTTTTCAAAGATATTTCAGCCTCTATCTCAAAGGTTGGAGATGGTAGAAGGAATGGGATCTTCCACTTAAACGAAGTCCCAGTGTTGTTTGAATTGTAGTGAAATGTCTTTAAAAGTCCGAAAAGCAAATGAGTCCCGAAGATGATTTTAGGGATTAGAAGTGAATCTGGATCTTACAAAGCACTCCATATTAAAATTCAAGCTCTTGAATATCAGTCATGGATGATGATATTTCTTCCAATAACCCAGCCCCCATCGTGTTCATCATTCTTTCTACTTGGCACTGTGAAGGGTCAAAAACGAATCAGTCTATCAATCAGTTGTATTTATTGAATGGTTTCTTTGCACAAAGCATGGAACTAAGCCCTTGGGAGATTATAATACAATGGAGTTGGTAGACACATTCCCAGCCCACTAGGGGTTTAGAGGGCAAGACAGACATTAAAATAAATGATGAATAAGTATATAAGTGCTGCAGGGCTGAAATTGGGGTAAGTATCAAGTGCTTAAAGACATCAAACAAAAACCCCTTACCATCAGCCTGAAAGCACTCAATCATCTTGCCTCATCCTACCTCACCTCACTGCTCTCCTACCACAATCCCTGCACACTTCATTCCTAGTCTATCTCACCACCAACCTCTCACCCATGTTGTGCCTCTGGCGTGGAATGCCCTCTCTCTTTACATCCACCAGATGACTACTCTTCCCACCTTGAGAGTAAAGGCACTGAAGGCACATCTTCAAGAGTCTTTCCCTGACTAATCCTTCATTTCCTCTTCTTCCACTCCCCTCTGCTTTGCCCTTGCACTTGGATTTGCTCCCTTGATTCATCCGATCCCCAACCCCACAGCACATATCTGTAATTTATATTAATGTCTGTCTCCCCATTTAGAGTATAAGCTCATTGTGGTCAGGGAACTTATCTACCAACTCTGATATACTCTCCCAAGTCCTTAGTACAGGGCTCTGCACACAGTAAACCATCAAAAAATATGATTGACTGATGAAAGAGAAGGGAGTTCCAGGCCAGAGGGAGAATGTGGGCGAGGGATGTGTGGCAAGATAGACAAGACTGAGGTTGGTGTTGGAGTGAAGTGTGCAGACTGCATTGTAGCAGGAAGTCCGTGAAGTAAAATAGAGAAGGGGATGAGCTGATTGAATGTTTTAAAGTAGGTGGTGGTAAGGTAAGGCGGTTGGGCAACCATTGGAGGTTTTTGAGGAGAGGAGCGTGAACTGAATGTTTTTTTAGAAAAATGATGTGGGCAGTAGAGTGAAGTAAAAATTGGAGTTGGGAGGAACAGGAAGCAGGGAGCTCGTTGAAGAAGCTGTTGCAGTAATGAAGGCAGGATGTGATAAGTGCTTGGATCAGCATAAATAGCAGTTTAGATGGAGAGGGAAGGGGGGATTTTAGTGGTATTGTGAAGGCCGAACCAGCAGGATTTAATGACAGATTGAATATGTGTATTGAATGAGAGAGATGAGATAAGATTCTGCCAAGGTTATGGACTTGAGACAGGGAGGTAGTGGTGTTGTCCACAATGATAGAAAAGACAGGGTGATGCGTTCTGTTTTGGACATATTAAATTTGACGTGTTGGTGGGACAGCCCAAGTGGAGTTGTCCTAAAGGCAAGAAGAAATGCAAAGATAGACTTAGGCATCATCCACACAGAGATGGTAGTTGAAGCCACGGGAACAAATGAGTTCTCCAAGGGAGTGGGTGTAGATGGAAAATAGAAAAGGACAAAGAACTATACCTAGAGGGATGCCCACAGATAGAACATGGGAGTCAGAGGAGGAGCCTGAAAAAGAGAGTGAGCGGCCAGAGGGATAGAAGGAGAACCAGATGAGGAGAGTGTCAGTGAAGCCAAAGTTAGATGTTTTCATTAGAAGGGGGCATCCACTATGTGGAAAGGAGCAAAAGGGTTGAGGAGGGTTAAATGGAATAAAGGCCATCGTATTTAGCAAGGAGGTGGTCATTGGTGACCTTAGAGAGGGCAGTTTCCATAGAATGAAGGGGCGAGAAGCCAGATTGGAAACAGAAGATAAATAGCTTACAATCCTAAAGGGAGAAACAAGACCAACACAAATATACAAATATGAAGAGACATATGAAAAGGTGTAGGAAAGCAAGCAGATGAAAGAAACATATAATTTTTCATGCTACAGAGATATCCACAAGTTCTAAGGAATTATTAATGATGGGATTTATAGTGAACATGCATTTGGGCAGTCTCAAAATTTTGAGAGGAAACATTGAATAAGAAAAATTAAACTGCATTTTATTAGTTTTAACACGACATGGAACAAAAATATTAAAAGATGAAGATAAGAAAAAAACTAATTAAATAACTTGTCCTGTTATAAACATATGTAATTTTGCAGAGGATATGTTCATTTTATTTATTTTACTTTCTCAGAGCCCTGATGAATAATTCTCTTGCTCGACTGCCAGATAAACCTCTTTGTCAATACATGCCTAAACTGCACTGGCTGTAAGTATCTAGCTCAAATTTTAAGAAAACACATTTTTTTTCTCTTTGGCTTAATTGTTTTTGATTCACATGGCTTCTTAGCAGCGTATGTTGTGAATTCTTAATTTTGCCAAAATTTCAGATTGCATGTAAATATTCTCACATTCAATTTGCTTCAATATATGTAGCTGGGAAGGCAACTTAAAACTTTTTTAAATTGGCTTTACAGATCAGAAGCTCACAGCGTTATCAACACGCTTATAGTTCAAAGCCAAACACTTGATAAAGAGTCTCCCTTGGGAGGAGTAGTGTGGTCTAACAGAAAGAGCACAGGACCAGTAATTAGGTGATGTGGTCCCTGTACTCCCATTGTGGCTTAGTGGAAAGAGCACGGGCTCGGGAGTCAGAGCTCATGGGTTCTAATCCCGACTCCGCATCTTGTCAGCTGTGTGACTTTGGGCAAGTCACTTCACTTCTCTGGGCCTCATTCCCTCATCTGTGAAATGGGGATTAAGACTGTGAGCCCCAGGTGGGACAACCTGATTACCTTGTATCTACCCCAGTGCTTAGAACAGTGCATGGCACATAGTAAACGCTTAACAAATATCAACATTAATTAATTAATTACTCCCAGCTCCACCATGTGTGCAAGTCACATCACTTCTCTGAACCTCAGTTTCTTCATCTGTAAAATGAGCATTAAATACCTACTTTCCCGCCCCCTTAGACTGTGAGCCCCAGATGGGCCAGGGACTGTCTGCTATGATTGTCCTGTATTTACCCAGCAGTTAACATAGTAAGCATTTAACAAATATCACAATTATTAATTACTATTATTCACTTTTTAAACTAGTTTTTCTTTTAACAGCTCATCACAGAAATTAGACTGCTGTTGTAAAGTTGAGCAAATAAATAGGGATGTCCCTTGCCACTGAGGAGTCTCTTTATTCATTCATTCAGTCAGTCATATTTATTGAGCACTTACTGTGTGCAGAGCACTGTACTAAGCACTTGGGAAGTACAATATATCCCATCTCCAAAGTGCTCAGAACCAAGCCCACTTCTAGCCATGTATAGTTTAATTATTGTATGAAGAGCATTCCACCTGTACTTGGGAAGGGGGCATGCTTCTTCAGTCCCTGCAGAACAATAATAATAATAATAATAATCGTATTTGTTAAGCACTTACTATGTGCAAAACTCTGTTCTAAGCACTGGGGAGATTACAAGGTGATCAGGTTGTCCCACGGGGGGCTCACAGTTTTTAATCCCAATTTCACAGGAGTTACTGCTCTGACTCCAAAGCCTGTGCACTTTCCATTGAGCCACGCTGCTGGGACCCAAAACAACACTTACAGTCCATTCGGGCCTTTTGACAACCTGATTTTTTCAAAACACGAAGAGAATAATTTTGATTAACCCTTTGACTTTAATGCATCCAAACAACACCAGATTTTGATAACCCTGTTTTAAAACTTGATTTGGTATAGTGCCTTTATTCCCAAAGCAATATTACATTGCTTATCTGATTTCTGCCCTCAAGACAACCCTCTGAAATTGGGAGAGAGTCAGGTATTATTATTGCCATTTGTGGATGAGGAAACTAAGGTACAGTGAGGAGTGGCTTGCTCAAGGTCACACAGCAGACTGGTGATGGAGCTCAAACTCGAACCTGAGTCTTTGGGCTTCCAGGTCTGGACTTTTTCATTCAATTGTATTTATTGAGCACTTACTGTGTGCAGAGCACTGTACTCTTCCTCTGCAGTGTGCTGTCTCTCCTACTGATGAGGAGGCAGCCAGTGAAAGCTGGTGGCAGAGTTGGAATTAGAACTCAGAGCCTGAGTGTGTGTGTGTGTCTGTCTGTCTAGGCCAAGGGTCTCCCTTTAGACCAGCTGGGTGAACTCTGTCCAACTGGCCACATCAAGCGAACAGAGTTTTGAATCCAGACCTTGAGTTCCATTGCATGAACCAAGGGAAGAGATATTGAAAGTGTGGCCCGAGTTCATAATAATTAATAATCACGGTATTTGTTAAGCTCTTACTATGTGCCAAGCACTGTTCTAAGTGCTGGGGTAGATATACATTAGTCAGGTTGGACATAGTCCCTGTCCCACATTCATTCAATCGTATTTATTGAGCGCTTACTGTGTGCAGAGCACTGTACTAAGCGCTTAGCACTCACAGTCTTTATCCCCATTTTACGGAGGAGGTAACTGACGTCCAGAGAAGTGAAGTGACTTGCCTATGGTCACACATCGGATGTGTGGCAGATTTGGAATTAATAATAATGTATAATAATGTATAATGTATTAATAATTAATAATAATGCAATAATTAATAATAATGTACTTAGTGATGTAAGTATCACTTTATGGCCCTGCTGAGAGTTCACCTCCTCCAGGAGGCCTTCCCAGACTGAGCCCCTTCCTTCCTCTCCCCCTCATCCCCCTCTCCATCCCCCCATCTTACCTCCTTCCCTTCCCCACACCACCTGTATATATGTATATATGTTTGTACATATTTTTTTACTCTATTTATTTATTTAATTTATTTGTACATATCTGTTCTATTTATTTTATTTTGTTAGTATGTTTGGTTTTGTTCTCTGTCTCCCCCTTTTAGACTGTGAGCCCACTGTTGGGTAGGGACTGTCTCTATATGTTGCCAATTTGTACTTCCCAAGCGCTTAGTACAGTGCTCTGCACATAGTAAGCGCTCAATAAATACGATTGATGATGATGATGATGATAATAATGATAATAATAATGATGGCATTTATTAAGCACTTACTATGTGCAAAGCACTGTTCTAAGCGCTGGGGAGGTTACAAGATGATCAGATTGTCCCACAGGGGGCTCAAAGTCTTAATCTCCATTTTACAGATGAGAGGACTGAGGCCCAGAGAAGTTAAGTGACTTGCCCAAAGTCACACAGCTGGAGCCGGGATTTGAATCCATGACCTCTGACTCCCAAGTCCATGCTCTATCCACTAAGCCATGCTGATTGAGGTCTAGTTGCAGTCAGCTTTGAGACCTAGGGCCCCCAGCCACTGCAGCACAAGAGCCCGCTTCTCCACGTAAATTTATAAGGAGCTCCACGCTGCCAAGGCTGGTTTGGAGCCATGCCTACTGTCCAAAAGTATCACTTTATGTCATGGAAATAGCTTACAGTAAAATCTAGCCTCTAATTGTGGTCAAATGCCCAGAAGCCAATTCCCCACATAAATGACAGAATTCACATAATGAAAAACCACCACTGGATTTTTCAGTTTAATTCTAATAGCATAATCATAGGCCCATAGCTTTGAAGGAAACATTGAAAGTTCATCCGATTGGACCCTTGATATCCAGGCAGGGTAATGAGTGACTCTTTCCATCCCAATATTTCTCTCTGTTTCTAGGAAACATGCTGAGTAAATGTTAAAAGTGCAATCTGGGGAGAGAATGAATGTCTGGGAGAACATTATTGTAGTTGTAGTTAATATAATAATGATAAAGCTATTTATTCTTCCATCATTCAAGAACAGAAGATGTGGGGGCTTTTAGAGGCATTGTTTGTAGAAAACATAGGATTTGGGGGTGGGGGGAAATAACCACAAAACCTAAAAAATAATTTACTTTTATTGGTAATGTTTTATCTTTTAGGGACTTTGAAGGCAATCATATCAATAATTTAAGAAATGTCACTTTCATCTCCTGCAGTACTTTAACTGTCCTGTAAGTAATGTAATCTTGTTAACCAGAATAATCATGTTTACTGTAAATAATCAATGGAATATTTGCGTAGCAATTGTTAGCCGTGTTTCTTCACAATTAGATTAACTTTGATACAGACAGATGACTTACCAAAATGAAGTTAGCTGTAACACAAAAAAGCATAATACATCTAAATAATCAAAATTCATTCAATTGTATTTATTGAGCACTTACTGTGTGCAGAGCACTGTACTAAGAGCTTGTCAAGAGCCTGTGTCTCTCTAATGTGCTCAGAGAAGTAGAGTGGGGCCTGGAATCAAAGATTGGAAATTTTTTAAAATGATTTATTTTTAAGAAATACATGATTGTAAAATAAATGCAAAATAATCTTAATGCAAACACTGGTGATGTTTTTATGTTATGGCATATCTTTCCTTATCCTTTCAGGGTAATGAGAAAAAACAAAATCAACCATGTAAATGAAAATAGCTTTTCACCTCTCCAAAGATTAGATGAACTGTAAGTTTTGTTTTTAAATTTTTTTTCATTAGAGGGTGAATATTTTTCCTAACAAATTGTTCAGACTCTTTTCCATTTATAATATATGCTTTGAATTTATGCAGTCCAGAAAGTGAATCAATTTTCCACATTTAACATCAATAGTAGTTATTGTGTGCAAAGCAGAGTAGTAAGCACTTCAGAGAGTACAGCACAATCCCTGCCCTTAAGGAGCATACAATAAACTAATTTATATAAATCATGAAAATAATTGTGTGATTTAATTTACTATAAGGGAACGAGAGCAAAGACCTTTATCCCAAAATCATTGCACTCTAAAATTGATTTTTTTTTAACTTAATGCAATCCTTGAACCTTTCGATTCAGTATATGAAAGAAGGCATCTTACATTATTCAAAAAGTTAAAAAACTTAATTATATACACTAAATGAGCTTTTAAATTTAAAATGCAGCCCGAGAAAGGGAGCCCCTGCCATTCCCTATTCTCATTCCAAATTCAGTCAGTCCTCTTTATTGAATGCCTACTGTGTGCAAAGCACTGTACTAAATGCTTGGGAGAGTACAATATAACAATAAACAGACATATTCCCTGCCCACAGTGGGCTTCCAGTTTAGAAGGAGCTTACAGTCTAGAGCCAAAGTAGTCAATCATTATTTATTGGTTGGTTAGTTATAATTTTAAAATAACTCAAAGAGTTTTAACTTCAACTTTTAACTTGCAATATTTAATAGTTGTCATTATTATTACTAATTGTAAATAGCACTGTAATAGGTGCTTGGGAAAATACAAAAAAAGCGTATAAATTGAAGACAGTCTTTTCCTATAAGGACCTCCGAATTTATGAGGGAAAGCAGATACAGATGAATAACCAACTTTTAAATATCAAAACTAAGACTAAACCCTCCCTACCCCATCCCAGTCCCAGAAACGGCCAACATTCAAAATATTTACAAAGGCCGCTCTCCCTTCTCTACTTTCTCCATCAACTCTGGTGGAGGTGCAAAGCTTGGATGACACAGTAGGGAATTTATTAAAAGAAAAAACAACTGAAAACAGATTCAAAGAAGGCTTCTCCACCTGCCACAGTTTTTCATTCAGTTCATTTGGTTTCATAATATGCTATTAAGTGTTTAGTTCACTTTATTCGGATCAATTATTTTTATTGAGCACCTACTGTATTAAGTGCTTGGGAGGGTACAGTACAACAGAGTTGGTAGACATATTCCCTGCCTACAACACGTTTTCAGCCTAGATGTCACTCTGAATACCTCAGGATAATTAATACTAGATTATGGTACTATGGTACTATGGTACAAAGCCACTGTGACTTTTTGAACAGCAATCCTTCTTGTCTGGTGAATTCCTCAAAAGGTTGTCCATGGAAATAATACAGTAGCGAGCCGCTATTACATTATGTACCCATGGATTTGCACTGGAGTGTCCCATCTAGAAAGCATATAAAATAGTGAAGAGAATTAGAAATCAAATTTAACACATGAAAGTCACTGAAGGTTTAGTTGTAAATCTCCTCCACTTCCTATCACTTCTCATGTTTTGATTTTGAGGCTGTTCCATAAATACTTTCCACTCTGAAGCTCACAAAATGGACAATTTGATAATGATTTTCGTTATAATGAATTAATAGTATTTATTGAGCACTTACTGTTTGGGGTTGCTTCCTTAGAGATTTAGCGAGCAACAAGATTGAAGTTCTTCCTCCATACTTATTTAAAGACCTGAAGGAGCTCTCTCAACTGTAAGTCTAGTACTTTTCTTCATTCTTATTCTTATTATTCTTCATTTTTATACCCTTATTAATAATAGCTTTATCATCATCATCATTACCATACTTGTTAAGTGCTTACTATCAATAAATCTCTACTCAATATTGAGGTAAATAAAAGATAATGAGACTGTCCCACGTGGGGCTCACAGTCTAAGAAGGAGGGAGTAGGAGTTAATCCCCATTTCACAGACGAGGAAATTGAGGCACAGAGAAGTTAAGTGACTTGCTCCAGGTCACACAGCAGACAAGTGGCCAAGCCGAGATTAGAGCTCAAGTCCTGTGATTCCTAGGCCGATTCACTTTCCAGTGGGCCACGCTGCTCCCGTTCATTTCTCTAAAGTGGTTTCAGCTGAATTCAGCCGCTCAGAAAGAGAAAAAAAATTGAAGAAATCATGGAACTTGTTCTATCCCTGAGACTTTTAAGACACTTACTAGGCTCCTCACCATCCTCCTTGATTTTCCAGGGCCTCAACGGGCTCAATGGTCCAGGGCTTCTCCTCCCTCATGTCCATTCTCTCCAGTAGGAAGTGTTGCCGGGCTGAAAACAAATGCCCAATAAATTATGTAGAAAATAAAAGCCAGCATTCACAATATCTCAGAAGCCCAGTATAGTTCACTGATTCATGCCCCTGATTGTTTCATATATTATAGTATGTGGAGGAGATAAGCCATTTAGTTTACATTTTAAATAGACTCATTTAAAAATGTGCATTTTCTTCTATTATTATTAGAGCTTGTGGCCTACAAAGCGAAATGTAGAATGAAGGTAATTGAGAAATTTGTATTAAAAACTTGCACACCAATTCTGGAGGTCTCTGGAAATAAGTGGCTTGCATGTTGCTGGGAAAGAAAGAAAGAAGCCACTGATATCCCTGGGCATTCCATTTTGCATTGGATTGGTTCCTTATAGGGGTATTTGGGTAATCATTCCAGAATAAGAACAATAACCAAAATAGATCAAATGGACCAAGTTGACTATTCAAGAAAACACTCAAATTAAAACAAAAAATGTTTCCTAAAGATCATATTAATACTTCTGATGAGACCGGTAAAATGTAGTGTCTTTGAAACGAACAAAAAATGAAGCCTGTTTCTTTATACCGCTCTGCTTGAAAAACTCATTTTAATCCAATAGGTCTCATTTTCAATAATGTTTTTCTATTAATTCAAACTGAATTTTCCTTCATTTAACTTAATTTACCCTATTCCCCTAAGAAGTAGACTATGATATCATCTACTTGTGCATAAGGTCTGTCACAAAGTTACAGTTTGAAACAATTCTTTGTAGATTGTTCATATGTAACTCCTTAAAGTCTATTCTTTTCAACTAATTACGATTCCCTTTTAATATTTTCTACATCTCTGAAACTTCTGCATCATTCATTCCATTATCTTAGCTAACTTCAGGGACCGTGATTTACTTTTCAAAATGATGCCTAAAAATTCATAGAGAAATATTTTGGAAGGTTAAAGAAAAAATGAATGTATGCTTTTTTTCCTACTAACTACCTATGTTGATTTTACAGGAATCTTTCCTATAACCCAATACAGAAAATACAGGCAAGCCAGTTTGATAGCTTAGTTAAACTCAAATCTCTGTAAGTATTCGTGTTTGCAATTGATTTGTGTACAATTACTTTAAAAACATTAATATTTTGTACTTTTGTAACTATTCATTTTAGAGTGTTTATTTTTGTCCCTATAAATATGACCTGAATTTTAAGAAAATCAACTGGGTAGAACTGTATTATACACTGAATCATAAATTATATAGCTATTAATCATAAATATTCCATCCGCCAACTCTATCAAAATAATTCATGAGGTCACTGAATGAGCCACTGTAATCGTGACCCAGTATAAAGCTCACAAATTGAGCATGGCATTTCAGAAATTTTGTTACCACTCACTTCCAAGGAATGAGAGACGCAGGTTTATGGTAATGATGAAAGGGAGTTAGGACTATTTGCTTCAAGAAAAGAATAGGAGCCCATCTCTTTCGAATGGTTTTTCCATCACTTTTTTGGAGGTTGGACTAACATGATTTTCCAGTTGCCTTCCAGCTTAAAGATTCTATGGTTCTATAATTGAGATAGTTTTCTCCCTGTAAGAACTTCCAGGAGGAAATACCTCACCTGTATAAATGAGGATTCAATTGGAAGTACTCCACAGCGGGTCTCAGAATCAGCAAAAGTGCTACTGCCTGATGGTCTAAGACCAAAATCAAATATGTCCCAGCCCCACTTAGAGGCTGTCACTGCATTCTCTAAGCTAAGCATTGTGTTGAATAGGCCGCATCCTCTCCAGTGATTAAGGATAAAAAAAAGAAGATAGAAATCCCAGTTGAGAAAATTAGTGTGTTCTTTCATTAACTGTCAGAGTACGGCATCAATATGGTATCAGGGTTCAGACCAAACAAAGTTCTTTGGAGCCATTGAAATGTTCAAACTCTCATCTCTGTGAAACTTGAACTTAAAACAGATGCCACACCTGCATAGAACAATCTGAAATGAAGTGACTGCTTTGAAACAAGGGATCATGATCACAAGGAGAAATAAAAACATGCCAGGCACTGTTTGTTGGCAACAGTGCAATAGTGCAGCAATGGGCAGTTCTTTTTTGCCCTCATACAAGGTGGGATTTTTAGTTAAGCATGGTCTTACTTAGCTGCACCCATATACAACTGTAGAAATAGCCTCAGTAGTAATATCTTCAAGCCTAAAAGGCATAAATGTTGGATGATAGAGCAATTTTAAAAAAGAGAGAGATTTTTCCATGCCAAAAACTTTGATCCAGCAATGGTAATTTCTACAACCAAAAGCTCCTCTGTACATCTACGAAATTATCCAGAATGAGCAATTTTCCACCAAATTGGGTTGGTTTTGAGCTCCTCAGCCACTCAGTAGACTTGTCTCCAGAAAATTAAGATGGCGAAAGTAAATACGGCAGTGAGAGGAATTACCTTTGGCCTTTTGTGTCAGAGGATTGGGTAGTTTTTGCTTTTATGTTTAAATAGGACAGTTAAATGATTCAAGAAAATAGAATACATGTCCTTTTGAGAGCTATATTCTCAGTGAAAGGATTAATGGGGACATAGTTTGTTGGCAAAAATTATAGCTTACAGTACAGAGAACATCCCAAAGTCTTCATTGTGCTTTTAGAATAACCAAAGTAAATTAGACAGCTTACAGTTTATTTTCAGATTTTCTTCATTACAGTGATTTTTAGACTATGGAACTGAGAAAAATCAGCAATTCACAGAAGCAGTATGGCCTGGGCTTGGGAATCAGAAGGACCTGGGTTCTCATCTCAGGCTCTGCCGCTTGTCTGCTGGGTGACCCTGGGCAAGTCACTTAACTTCTCTTTGCCTCAGTTACCTCATCTGTAAAATGGTGATTAAGACTGTGAGCTCCATGTGGGACAGAGACTGCATCCAACCCAATTTATTGTATCCACCCCAACAGTTAGTACAGTGCCTGGCACAAAGTAGCGCTTAACAAATACCACAATTATAAGCGTTCTGCATACAGTGAGCATTCAATAAATATGATTGAATGAATGAACATGGGAATACAGACAGAAAGAATTAAACTCACCTTTATTTGAGAAGTAGACATATATTTATCATACTAGTAAAGTTAATTTATGCTGGAGGTTTGGTTTATGTTATTTTGTTTGATTTTAAATTTAATATTGCTTGTAGTGGCCTGGAAGGCATTGAAATTGCAAATATCCAAAGAAGAATGTTTAGACCGCTTAGAAATCTCTCTCACATGTAAGTAGAGCATTCTAGCTTTCACCTTGCATTTTACTCGTTACATACTCTCAATTGTGAGTAGCCTGGAAACAATCAACTCCAACTGCTTGTGGAATAATATTGTGTGCCATGATTTTTGAACTAAAGCACTTTCCAGAGGTCAATGTGGCATTTAGTCCAGTTCAGAAGCAGAGCAGACAGGCTCCTCTCTTAGTCCATTGCAAGCACACGAGTCCTAAAGAATCAGTTATAATAATAATAATAATAAAAATTACAGTATTTGTTAAGTGCTTACTATGTGCCAACCAGTGTTCTAAGTGCTGGGGTAGATACAAGGTAATCAGGTTGTCCCACGTGGGGCTTACAGTCTTAATCCGCATTTTACAGATGAGGTAACTGAGGCATAGATAAGCTAAGTGGCTTGCCCAAGTTCACACAGCAGACCAGTTGTAGAGCCGGGATTAGAACCCACGTCCTCTGACTCTCAAGTCCGTGCTCTTTTCACTAAGCCACACTGCTTCAGTTGTGATTCTAAAGTATCCACTGGACAAGGGGCCATTTTTTATGGCATTTATTAAGCGCTTACTATGTGCAAAGCACTGTTCTAAGCGCTGGGGAGGTTACAAGGTGATCAGGTTGTCCCACGGGGGGCTCACAGTCTTAATCCCTATTTTACAGATGAGGTAACTGAGGCACAGAGGAGTTAAGTGACTTGCCCAAAGTCACACAGCTGACAATTGGCAGAGCTGGGATTTGAATCCCTGACCTCTGACTAGTTGTAGCTGCCCTAACCCATCAGCCAAGTATATTTTGAGCACATAAGAAGCAATTCACATGACTGACAAATGTATTGGGCAGAGTAGAGGGTTAAGGAGAAATCTTTGCCAGTCAATCATTTGAATTGGAGTGCCTGTAGCTAACTGTGGGGCATAGACAGCCAATGCTCTTAGCAATCATGGGTGTCTTGCTACTTTTTGAAAATCCCAAAATGTGCATTGGTTATGCTTTATCATCGAAGAGACTGCTGGAGTGGTGGCAGAATTTGCGTGATGTTAAATAAAGTGGGATGGCTTTCATTGCTTCTCACTTACCTGTCTGCCTTTGCCACCAATTATATACAGAACTAAATGAGTGACAAGGATTAGGTTGCAGGGAGATAGATGGTATATTGTTCCAGGGAGTATTTAGGTTAGTACTGACATATCCTCAGGCAAGTCTTTATCAACAAGCCCACTATATAAATAGTAATTCCTTGAAATGCTTTGCAATCCAGCTGCATAAGAATTCAAGAAATGCTTAAATTTCTCAACTATTTTCCTGTAATTTGCCAACTATTTGAAATCTGGTCTGAAAAAGAAAACTACAATTTGGGGCTTTGTGGGCAGGTTCATGCAACTCTGTTGCATTGTACTCTCCTCAATTCTTAGTACGGTACTCTGCACAAAGTAAGTGTGCTCAAAAAATACCACTGATACACACTCCTGCATGGAAATCAAGCCAGTAAGAACATTTAGGTTAAGAGCACAGACTTTCGCCTTGTGTACAATAGAGTTTATTTAGGTATATTTCACGTAAGATCCTGTCAGTATAGCATGACTATATGAACATTTGGAACTACATAGGAAAAGTTTCATTTTACTTGCTTTTGTCCACCAGATACTTTAAGAAATTCCAGTACTGTGGATATGCCCCTCATGTACGCAGCTGTAAACCAAACACTGATGGGATTTCATCCTTTGAGAATCTCTTAGCAAGCATTATTCAGAGAGTGTTCGTCTGGGTTGTATCTACAGTTACGTGCTTTGGAAACATCTTTGTTATCTGTATGCGACCTTATATCAGATCTGAGAATAAGCTCCATGCCATGTCAATAATTTCTCTCTGCTGTGAGTATTCCCCCAGTGATAAGCATTCATAATGGTACAAAAACAAACTACTTAGAACATAGGATTAAGGCAAAGCATCTGAGGACCTTTGATGTGAATCATTTATGTCACTTTTATCAATTATTTTATACATCCTCAAATCATAAAAGCCCAGAAGTTGGGCGATATCTCAAAAAGACAATTTTATCCACATGCTTTCAGATCAGGCCCTACTCTACTTCATTTTCTCTTCATTCCATTTGGAAACTCCACTCATTTTTTGGGGAAATGATCCCGGGTTATTTCCTGGAAATCTTTTTGTCTTTATCAAGCTAACTGCTACAGTGCCATTCTAGTAATTAGGGGGATACCTTGGGGACACTTTTTCTGAGTTTAATATTGGTAATACATATCAGATTGATACCTCAAAGACTTGAAGACACCAACTGTTTTCTTAATTGAATTGCAATTAAAATCTAACGGGCAGGCCCTGCAGATTTGAGGAATACCTGGAAAGTCCCATATAACTGGAAAGCATTCTTAAATATTTTGGCGTCACAATTAAAAACAAACAACAACAACAAAAAACCCTGTCCATTCTATCTTTTGCTGACCTGGGAAATAATATTGTTTGTTGTAAAATTGAACCTCCCCAGGGCACCATTTTTATGTTTCTAAATTTGTTATTAAATTTTCTGATCCCTGTAGGTGCTGACTGCTTAATGGGAATATACTTATTTGTGATCGGAGCCTTTGACCTAAAGTATCGTGGGGAGTACAATAAGCATGCCCAGTTATGGATGGACAGTACGCATTGTCAACTGGTGGGATCTTTGGCCATACTGTCCACAGAAGTGTCAGTTTTACTTTTAACTTTCCTGACTTTGGAAAAATATATCTGCATAGTGTATCCCTTTAGATGTCTGAAACCCGGAAAATGCAGGACAATTGCAATCCTGATTCTCATATGGATTATTGGGTTTGTGGTGGCTTTTGTTCCTTTGAGCAACAAGGAATTTTTCAGAAACTACTATGGCACCAATGGAGTCTGTTTTCCTCTTCATTCAGAACAGGCAGAAAGTACAGGAGCACAAATATATTCAGTAGCAATTTTCCTCGGTAAGGAAACCATATTTTTCTTTCCTTTCATTTATTTGATGGAATGACCCATTTGTAAAAGACTCTCCATATTCCATACTGTCTTATTTGTTTGGGAAATGTAAACTTGAGGTATCCATAGCAGCTTGATGACTACAGCAGTCGTCCACATAAATAGTCATCCACATAAATACAGCATAAATGCAATTAATTTATGCAATTAATAAATGCTGTCTAACATTTTTGTAAATTCCAACCAGCAAGTTCAATTTTTTTTGTTTGGTTTTTTGGCATCTATGAACTGAATAGCGCTTAGTACAGTGCTCTGCACACAGTAAGCGCTCAATAAATACGATTGATGATGATGATGATGAATACACTGATGGAGTATGTCAGTTTTTCAGAAAAACATGGCAACTTTGAAAGCAATGTTTTTTTTAAAAAAAAACAACTTTAATAGTAGTTGTACCAATAGTCCTGCTAGAAGGATTCTTCCAAGTGAAAAGATATGGGTTTGGCAGAAATCTGCACAGGGAAAAACAAACCCTCAGAAACAAATACATGTGGAATTGTTCCATGCAAAGGCAATTCTTTTTCTTCACTTGCAATACACAATGCCACAGCTCAAGAGACTCTGTAATTTTACATGTGTATCTTAATGCTTAGCAGAGTGTCTGTATTTCCAAGGGTGGGGTTATGAAGAACGAATCATGGAGGTGACTGGATGGGGCCCTGGAAAGCCTGAACACAAGTTTAAGCTATGTGCCTCTATTCATCATCATCATCAATCGTATTTATTGAGCGCTTACTATGTGCAGAGCACTGTACTAAGCGCTTGGGAAGTACAAATTGGCAACACATAGAGACAGTCCCTACCCAACAGTGGGCTATTCACACCCTCAAACCTGCTGGAGTAATAGATTGTCCAGTCATCTGGTTTTATATCAAGCAGTCTGGCCCCTCTCTGGTTCCGATACATCCCCAGACATTTTAGGCCACGTTGTTTAGGCCGCCTTCCTCCATCACAGCTGCTGCTGCTAAATTTTGCGGCTCGCAAGTGGTGCTAGATTTCAAAGGTAACCGGGAGGAGAAGGTGAGAGCTCTGGAGTATCTGTGGGGCCAGGGATCCCCCTCAGAGAAATGCTCTAGGGTTGGCTGAGGTCAGGATACTTGCACAAAATGGCACCACAATCCATCAATCGTATCTATGGAGTGCTTACTGTGTGTACAGCACTGTACCAAGCGCTTTGGAGAGTATGATATAATATGACAGACACATTCCCTGCCCACAACGAGCTTACAGTCTAGAGGGGGAGCCAGTCATTAATATAAGTAAATATATGTACATAAGTGCTGTGGGGCTGGGGAAGGGAGTGGTGAATAAAGGAAGCAAGTCAGGATGACAAGAAGGGAGTGGGAAAAGAGGAAATGAGGGCTGAGAGAAGGCATCTTGGAGGAGATCATCATCATCATCATCATCATCAATCGCATTTATTGAGCGCTTACTATGTGTAGAGCACTGTACTAAGCGC
This sequence comes from Tachyglossus aculeatus, assembly GCF_015852505.1. Lineage (NCBI taxonomy): Eukaryota > Metazoa > Chordata > Mammalia > Monotremata > Tachyglossidae > Tachyglossus > Tachyglossus aculeatus. The sequence goes on from NC_052077.1 coordinate 26,861,698, forward strand.
TTGGGAGGTACAAATTGGCAACATATAGAGACAGTCCCTAACCAACAGTGGGCGAGATGTGCCTTCAATAAGGCTTTGAAGGCAAGGAGTGTCATAGTCTGTCGGATATGAAGAGGGAAGCATTCCGGGCCAGAGGCAGGATGTGGGCTAGAGGTTGGCTGCGAGATAGATGAGCTCGAGGTCCAGTGAGTAGTATGGCACATGGGATGTCATCACATTGCTCTGCATGTCGGGTGCGACATGTGATGTCACATGTGCCTCCTTATCCAAAACTTGGGAGGCCTCTCAGTATCTCCCTACCCAGCTTCCATCTGATTTATTAAAATACAATGAATGAACTCTGACCCAACTGCAGATGTTTCTTTTGAGTGGTAATTGGGCAGCTTCTATTTGCACCATTAAGAAATCTGTGAGTTGGGGAGTCTTCTTCCCCAAATGAGCTTATTTTTTGCCCTGTGTAGGCTCAACCAGTAGTTTGAACTATTGAAAGCGAATAATACTTACTCCTGGAAAGTTTAATGTCTCCGAGATGCTTGTGAAACATCTGTTTGTTTTAATGTGACTTCAAGAAATTAGAAATCTTGTATTCCATTCTTCTCAGAAACCAAAATAGAATTCTAACAGATAAATTCTCTATGAGAACACAAGCTCATATTATAGCTCATCTTGTTTTAATGAGCATGTAGCCATGTATTTGCCATGTTGTAATAACGTCCCTTGCCTTCTGACAGGTGTAAATCTGGCAGCCTTTATCATCATAGTGTTTTCCTATGGAAGTATGTTTTACAGTGTTCACCAAACTGCCATTACTGCTACAGAAATCCGGAATCACGTGAAAAAGGAGATGACCCTTGCTAAACGTTTTTTCTTCATTGTATTTACTGATGCGCTATGCTGGATACCCATTTTTATATTGAAATTCCTTTCTCTGCTTCAGGTAGAAATACCAGGTATGACATCTTTTCTAAGTTCTTTATGAATGATGAACAGAGCAAAAGAACTGTTTCATAATACTTATTTTGAAGTTAACTTCATGAATGAAAAGCATCCTCTAGTTTATCAGAATGAATCAATCTGCATTTATTGAGCACTTATTGTGTGTAGAGTCCTGTACCATGTGCTTGGAAGTGTACAACCGTCGGTATACAGGTTCCCTGAATATTTCTGTGACATTATCTTAATATATAAGCTAAATTTCTTTAAAAATCAAGGAGCAGTGAGTTTGTAGTAAGTTCAACCCAAAGCTTTATATTGTATCTCATGGCTGGAGATATCTAGGAGATTTAAGTATCAATGTAACCAGGAGTAGAATGGGGATAAAGTTCAGGTCCTGGCTCTACCTGATTTTGATGTAAATCCTTGAGTCGTTTCCTCTCCCTCTCTCTGCTACAATTTCCTTATTCATATTTTGACAAGATAAACACTTTCCAGAGCATTATTCTACTCCTATGAAACACTAACATTTATTTCCCCGCTATCTGGAGTGGAATCCACCAAGTATATACGGCATGTTTCAATCAACTGGGTTCAGAAAGAAAAAAAAAGCCCAAGACTACTTTTTTTTTTGGTGGTTAGTGCTAAATTATAAAGGTAACACATTATCCCCTTCTTTTTTCCAGGTACTATAACGTCCTGGGTGGTGATATTTATCCTGCCTATCAATAGTGCTTTGAACCCTATTCTCTATACTCTAACGACACGACCATTCAAAGAAATGATTCGTCAAGTTTGGTACAATTACAAACAGAGAAGATCAAGTAGAAGCCAAGGCAGTCAGAAAATGTACACCCCATCATTTATTTGGGTGGAAATGTGGCCCATGCAGGAGATCCCACCTGAGTTAATGAAGCCCATTCGTTTTACAGACTCCTCTGACATCTCTGTAACCACTCAGTCCACAAGATTCAATTCCTACACATAATTCTGAACGCAGAGTCTTCTTGTGAATCTTTCAGTGTGCTTCACAGTGAATTTAATTTTTCTAATATACTGTAACAGTGAATGAGAAGAAGACAACTGATTTATTTGGAAAGTTGTCAGGACATCAGATAATATGGATAATAGTATTGGTCATTCTGGAAAAAATAATTGTAATGACTGAGTGGGGCAGATTAAATAGAATGATACATATACAGAGTGAGACCTAGAGAGATATGTCTCACTCTATCTACACCCACATAGGCACTCTTTATCTGGGAACTAAAGTAGGATTTGAAAAAAAATCATTTTTCAATCTGCCAAAGAATAGAGTCTTCACCCAACTAATTCAGCCAGGATATCAAAATGCCTTTGGAGAGATTGCTTGTTAAACCAAGACTTCCAGCTGCCATGCAGTTGAGTCAAGCATATCGATCTATTTCCTGAAGTTTCCTAAGTGTTCTCTAAAGTGCACTGTGGCTTAAAAATGACTCCAGAGAACTTGCCACCTGCTGCACAGAGACGATCACTCTGTAAAAGTCTCCTTCTCTCCTTTCCCTTCACTGTTGTGCATATAGTTCCAATGTCAGGTCATATACCCTTGAACCTTTGAGAACAGGCATATTGGTCAAGCGTTCTGGGCGGATAGTCTGCATTTTTATCAGCTGTCCAAAGAGAAGTCCTGTACTCATCTGCTGCGCTCTAAAAAGTAGGTGGGAGGGGATGACAGAGTGCAAATCAGGCTGCAGGACTTCTTGTCTGCTTGTGCAGAACAGGATGGGCAGCAAAGAATGAAAGAAAGAAGAATGCTTGACTCGCCGTGTAGGCACCCCGCTATCTGCATGGCCAATTTGTGTAATTGCTTTGGGCATAAATTTGGTCTCAGCTGCCAATTAAACTACTGTCCTCTTCGGCATTGACAATTTTCCAGCCCCCTTTCATAACTGAAAGACGTTTTCGGTTTTGTGCTAAAAACCACAAAGAATTTGAAAGTGCCATGTTTACAAACTTCTTAAATGTGATGGACATATAGACTAAGGTGTTGAATATATTGTATAAATTTATTTTGAAAATAAAGTTATCTGATTCTTAATCTGATTTGTTTAAAAAAAGCATGGGTTGGGTGGTTTTCAATTACATAAAATTAAAAGGGCTATTTTCATAACATGTATTTTCATTAAAAATGTAACAGAAATGCAGCCATCCTGGGGAAGAAGATAATCAGACTTCCTAGAAACATATTAAAACTTGTAAGTTGAATGAGATCAATTTCGGAAGACAAAGGTGAATTAATGTTAACTGGAGGGCAGGTGAGAATCTTTTAGACTGTCGAAACAGCATGTTTTTCTAAAGTAAAATTGGGTTCACTTTTATTCCACATTCACATTTGTTTACTGCTACTCATCCAGGGCATGAAGAGAATGCCTGCTGGGGCGATGCCAATAGCACTGACTGTGTCTAACCAAAGAACCATGTAGAAGTTTCGGTGAGGTGGACAGGTGCGGCAGGAAATCTGGAAAATCAACTCGTGAGCAACAGGAAGACTCTGCACCTACCTCCGCAGCGGATGGCAGTCACTTCAGCAGTGAGTGAGTCCGGCACTGGAGAAGCAGCGTGGCTCAGTGGAAAGAGCCCGGGCTTTGGAGTCAGAGGTCATGGGTTCAAATCCCGGCTCCGCCAGCTGTCGGCTGTGTGACTCTGTGCCTCAGTTACCTCATCTGTAAAATGGGGATTTAAGCTGTGAGCCCCCCGTGGGACAACCTGATCACCTTGTAACCTCCCCAGCGCTTAGCACATAGTAAGCGCTTAACAAATACCATTATTATTATTTAAAAAACACCAAGCTTTGCAAGCACTAAGCAATGTGCTGCCCCCCTATCTATCAAGTTGGTCATTGGGCTTCACTTTCTAGCAAAGCAAGCAACAGGGAAGAGAGTGCACCCCATCATGCAAACCAATTCCTTTCACGTGGATTCTAGACGCTGAAGACTCAGGATGAAGGCTTGTCCCTTATTCTCAATCATATGTAAAACTGGCAGTGTCGTCCAACTGGAAAAATTCAAAGCCTACATCGGATCTACCAAGAGAGTTAGTGGCCCAGGGAGAGGTGTATGATAAAAATGATTGAGCCCAGTTTTCCCAAAAGGACTTAGTTATATCCTCACAGTCAATTAGAGATTGGAGGGAATATTAACTTTTTCAGTCCACAGGTGATTGGGCTGTATTGCAGCTATGTATATACAACATATACAGCAGTGATGACTCATTTTTACCATCAAAACTCCTCAATATGTCACTAATTTCTGTGTTACTTTTCCCTGACTTTCTCGTCACTGTAGACGGCACTACCATCCTTCCCGTCTCACAAGCCCGCAACCTTGGGGTCATCCTCAACTCCGCTTTCTAGTTCACCCCTCACATCCAGTCCGTCACCAAAACCTGCCGGTCTCACCTCTGCAACATCGCCAAGATCCGCCCTTTCCTCTCCATCCATACTGCTACCTTGCTGGTTCAATCTCTCATCTTATTTACATATTTATTACTCTATTTATTTATTTTACTTGTACATACCTATCCTATTTATTTTATTTTTTTACTATGTTTGGTTTTGTTCTCTGTCTCCCCCTTTTAGACTGTGAGCCCACTGTTGGGTAGGGACTGTCTCTATATGTTGCCAATTTGTACTTCCCAAGTGCTTAGTACAGTGCTCTGCACATAGTAAGCGCTCAATAAATACGATTGATGATGATGATGATGAAGACATCAGCTGAAACCTAGGACATCCCTTTCCCAGAACACCCTCCATCAGCCCAAGGGCAGATTTTTATTCATCAGCCTAGCATTATAATAATAATAGCATTTGTTAAGCACTTACTATGTGCCAAGCACTGTTCTAAGCTCTGGGGGGATACAAGGTAATCAGGTTTTCCCACATGGGGCTCCCAGTCTTAATCCCCATTTTTCAGATGAGGGAACTGAGGGGCCCAGAGAAGTTAAGTGACTTGACCAAAGTCACACAGCTGACAAGTGGCGGAGCCGGTATTAGAACCCATGACCTCTGACTTCCACGCGTGCTCTTTCCTCTGAGCCACGCTGCTTCTCCATTAAATAGAAGTAAATATTCACAGTAATGTATTTTAATAATGGCACCTTTTCAAAATATTATTTTAACTAGTTAATTGTTGACCTAGAGAATGAGAGTCCTCATTTTGCTCAGATCCTGACTGGATCCGGTAAAATGAACAAACTTGAAGACTTATTTTAGAAAAATCAGCATGTTTATTGTTCCTGTAAAAGAAAATCACCTTTCTCAAGCAGTTACCTCTTTTCTGAAAAATAGTTCCCTAAAAGGGGCGGGGGGGGGGGGGGGAGGCAATTTCTTTTGACTCAAGGGACACAGCAGCAGAGCTTGGCACAGTCCCTATTATTACCTTCCTTAATCAATCAATCAATGGCATTTATTGAGAGCTTACTGTGTGCTGTATCATCATGTTCTTAGAGCAACTGTTTCTCCGTTTCACTTCCCTAGCATTTTCTGGTGACCTCAAAACCAGAAATCACTGCATTTGTAGGCGGAGGGATGAGACAGCAACAGTACCATCAAGATGGAGGACTGATTAAAAATGAATAAAACATACTGCTGTAACAGGAGAAACCTTATGATGGACAACACAGATCTCAGTTCAACAAATATAAATAACCACATTCTTTTCAAATTTCTACATGGCCCTAGGGAATTAACAAATACCTCTGTGGGGCAACAACAGAGAACTGTGCATGTAATAAGGCACTTCAGATACAAACGTATAAAAGTATTAAATGTAAAAATTTTCACAATTAGCAAAAAATACAGTTCAACATACAAAAGAATACAAGAGGACACTTTGTAGGCTATCGGATTACTTAAATGGTAGGATCCCACATTACAGATCATAGGATGAAGTTGAACATAATTACATCTGTGAGAAGAGGGATGTTTTTCCACCTCAAGAATGGTTTATTACATATAGAAAAGAAGAAATACCCAAAAATCCTATTGGAAAAATATATCTGAAGGGAGAGAAGAGTAGGAAATAACATACCCTGAACTTACATGTCAGCATCACATCAATAAAAGATTACATTTTTAAGCATGTACAATAGAGCTGCTTCTGCCATAGCAGTAAACTATGTCTGTCCAGGCTGTCACCAGCAGAAAAATGAGGTTCAAGGTGTGCCATCTTCTAAGTAGCCTTATATAAAAATGAAACTTAAGACACTCCCTACCTCTGTTAAAGTTTGGTAGACGCACAGTGGCAGAAAATAAGGTAAGTACCAGGTCCAGCCAAAATTCAGTATTTCTCTTTTAAACAGGAATGAAACAGCAAGAACGTACTGTCTCAATAAGTATATTAGTCCCAGTAGATCCAGAATTATTGCTGTTTAAATCCAGTACATACAATATGTGCACTGATACTGTAGATGGTGTCGCACGTGAGATCATCTATAAAGCACTCTTGCTCTCAATTTCCCAAAGCAGCTCGTTATTGTCACTTCTCCCGTTCCGTCAGTTGTCGGGCTTCAAGGAATCATAGCCTTCTTTGAGGAGGTCCCGCCAGGTCTTAAGGAAACGGGCATTTTCCGTACATTTGGATGCCAGCTCTTCTACTTGGGCCGATATGGCAGATGCGGCCTCAAGAAGTTTAGTTAATGAAAACGCTGCCTGCAAAACAAATTTTGTATTTTAGGTCAAATAACATTTTTCCCCCATGCTCTACTTCACAATCACTCCACTGGACTGTAAACTCCTTGAGGGAAGGGATCGTGCATACCAAATCTATTCATACTATTTTACTCTCCCAAGGGCTTAGTAGAGTGGTCTGCACATAAAAAGCATTCAGTAAATTCCACGGATTGACTGAATCACTGCTTAATCTCTGGACTGCCCCTCCGCCAAGCTAGCTCTCTTCCTCCCTTCAAGGCCCTGCTGAGAGCTCACCTCCTCCAGGAGGCCTTCCCACACTCAGCCCCCTCCTTCCTCTCCCCCTCGTCCCCCTCTCCATCCCCCCGTCTTACCTCCTTCCCTTCCCCACAGCACCTGTATATATGTATATATGGTTGTACATATTTATTACTCTATTTATTTATTTATTTATTTTACTTGTACATTTCTATCCTACTTATTTTATTTGGTTGGTATGTTTGGTTCGGTTCTCTGTCTCCCCCTTTTAGACTGTGAGCCCACTGTTGGGTAGGGACTGTCTCTATGTAATGCCGATTTGTACTTCCCAAGCGCTTAGTACAGCGCTCTGCACATAGTAAGCGCTCAATAAATACGATTGATTGATTGATTGATTGGACTAGGACTGGACTCCAGAAATAACACGGGACAGCAAAGTCTGAGAAATGTGATTTAACAAACGTTACGTCTGGCTTCTCTTCCACTCCAGGTGAGATGTGCTGGTACAGGAAATACAGAGTAGCCCATCTCTCCACAGAGTTCTTGGCACGCGGTAGGCGCTCAACGAATACCATAAGACGTGTGCTTCCCAAGCGCTTAGTCCAGCGCTCTGCACACAGTAGGCGCTCAATAAACACGACTGAATGAATGACTGAATGAATGAATGAATGAAAAAAGGAGGGGGCGGGGGCGGTGGGGTCCCGTGTGGGTCAGGCCCCGCCGTTGGGTTGGTCCGGGTTTTCTGCGGGTCACTCACGTCATCGATCTGCAGCTCCACCTCCTCGAGCAGCTCCTGCGGGTCGGTCAGCCCCTCCGGGGCCGGGGCCGGGGCCGGGGGCCGGCTCTGGCCCCGGCTCCGGGGCCTCAGGCCGGCCGGGACCCCGGGGCCAGCGTCCGGCCGAGCCCCGGGAGGCCCAGGCGGAGAGCCCCGGGGTTCGGGTTCGGGTTCGGCCATGGGCGGGCGGCGGGGAACCAAGGGGGACCCCGGGCCCCGGCCCCACTCCAACCGACTTTCAACCGCGCGCGCCCAAAAACCGGAAGCCCGCCCCCCTCCCCCTCCTCCTCCCGGCCCCGCCCTCCTCGCGTGTCCTCCTCCTCCTCCCCCTCCTCCTCGTGTCCCCCGCCCTCTTCGCGTGTCCCCCTCCTCCTCGTGGTCCCGCCCTCCTATAGTGTGCTCCTCCTCCTCGTGTCCCCCGCCCTCCTCGCGCGTCCCCCTCCTCCTCGTGGCCCCGCCCTCCTCGCGTATCCCCCTCCTCCTCCCCGTGGCCCCGCCCTCCTACGTGTCATCTTCCTCCTCCTCCTCCTCATGGCCCCGCCCTCCTCGCGTGTTCCCCTCCTCCTCGTGGCCTCTCCCTCTTCGCGTGCCCCTCTCCTCCTCCTCATAGCCCCGCCCTCCTATCGTATCCCCCTCCTCCTCCTCCTCACGGCCCCGCCCTCCTCGCGTATCCCCCTCCTCCTCCTCATAGCCCCGCCCTCCTATCGTGTCCCCCTCCTCCTCGTGGCCTCGCCTTCCTCGCGTATCCTCCTCCTCCTCACAGCCCCGCCCTCCTATCGTATCCCCCTGCTCCTCCTCCTCCTCCTCCTCACGGCCCCGCCCTCCTATCGCGCCCTCCTCCTCCTCACGGCCCCGCCCTCCTATCGTGTCCCCCTCCTCCCCCTCCTTACGGCCCCGCCCTCCTCGCGTGTCCCCCCTCCTCTTCGTGGTCCCGCCCTCCTATCGTGTCCCCTCCTCCTCGTGGCCCCGCCCTCCTATCGTGTCCTCCTCCTCCGCCCTCCTATCGTGTGCTCCTCCCCTCCTCCTCCTCGCGTGCTCCCTCCTCCTCGTGGCCCCGCCCCCTCCTCCTCACGGCCCCGCCCTCCTATCGTGTCCCCCTCCTCCCCCTCCTTACGGCCCCGCCCTCCTCGCGTGTCCCCCTCCTCTTCGTGGTCCCGCCCTCATGTCGTGTCCTCCTCCTCCTCGTGGCCCCGCCCTCCTACCGTGTCCCCCTCCTCGTGGCCCCGCCCTCCTATCGTGTCCCCCTCCTCCTCCTCCTCATAGCCCCGCCCTCCTATCGTGTCCCCTCCTCCTCCTCCCGGCCCCGCCCTCCTATCGTATCCCCCTCCTCCTCCTCCTCCCGGCCCCGCCCTCCTACCGTGTCCCCCTCCTCCTCCCGCTCCTCACGGCCCCGCCCCCCTCGCGTGTCCCCCTCCTCCCCGTGGCCCCGCCCTCCTATCGTGTGCTCCTCCCCCTCCTCCTCGTGTCCCCCGCCCTCCTCGCGTGTCCCCCTCCTCCTCGTGGCCCCGCCCTCCTCGCGTGTCCTCCTCCTCCTCCTCCTTCTCGTGTGTGTCCTGACAGTGAAGCAGCGTGGCTCAGTGGAAAGAGCCCGGGCTTTGGAGTCAGAGGTCATGGGTTCGAATCCCAGCTCCGCCACATGTCTGCTGTGTGACCTTGGGCAAGTCACTTCACTTCTCTGAGCCTCAGTGACCTCATCTGTAAAATGAGGATTAAGACTGTGAGCCCCACGTGGGACACCTTGATCCCATTGTGTCCCCCCAGCGCTTAGAACAGTGCTTGGCACATAGTAAGCGCTTAACAAATGCCATCATTATTATTATTATTCTCCTCGTGGCCCCGCCCTCCTACACCTCCTCATTCATTCAATCGTATTTATTGAGCGCTTACTGTGTGTACAGAGCACTGTACTAAGCACCTGGGAAGTCCAAGTTGGCAACATATAGAGACGGTCCCTACCCAACAGTGGGCTCACAGTCTAGAAATAAGTAAACAAATAAATACGATTGAATGAATGAAAGGCGGCAGAGACGGGATTCGAACCCACGGCCTCTGACTCCCATAGCCGGGCTCTTTCCAGTGAGCCACGACTCGCCCGAAGTCACACAGCCGACGGGTGCCAACTTGTACTTCCCAAGCGCTTAGTACAGTGCTCTGCACACAGTAAGCGTTCAGTATGGGAGTCAGAGGCCGTGGGTTCGAATCCCGTCTCTGCCGCCTTTCATTCATTCAATCGTATTTATGTATTTATTTCTAGACTGTGAGCCCACTGTTGGGTAGGGACCGTCCCACGGGGGGGCTCACAGTCTTAACCCCCATTTTCCAGATGGGGGAACTGAGGCCCAGAGAAGTTAAAAGTGCTTGCCCAAGGTCACACAGCTGACAAGTGGCGGAGCGGGATTCGAAACCCTTCTAGACTGTGAGCCCACTGTTGGGTAGGGACTGTCTCTGTATGTTGCCAACTTGTACTTCCCAAGCGCTTAGTACAACGCTCTGCACACAGTAAGCGCTCAATCAATCAATCATATTTATTGAAATACGATACTTGTACTTCCCAAGCGCTTAGTACAGTGCTCTGCACACAGTAAGCGCTCAGTATGGGAGTCAGAGGCAGTGGGTTCAAATCCCGTCTCTGCCGCCTTTCATTCATTCAATCGTCTTTATTTATTTATTTCTAGACTGTGAGCCCACTGTTGGGTAGGGACCGTCTCTATATGTTGCCAACTTGTACTTCCAAGCTCTTAGTCCAGTGCTCTGCACACAGTAAGCGCTCAATAAATACGATACTTGTACTTCCCAAGCGCTTAGTACGGCGCTCTGCACACAGTAAGCGCTCAATCCATCAATCGTATTTATTGAAATGCGATACTTGTACTTCCCAAGCGCTTAGTACAGCGCTCTGCACACAGTAAGCGCTTAATCAATCGTATTTATTGAAATACGATACTTGTACTTCCCAAGCGCTTAGTACAGCGCTCTGCACACAGTAAGCGCTCAATCAATCATATTTATTGAAATACGATAATTGTACTTCCCAAGCGCTTAGTACAGCGCTCTGCACACAGTAAGCGCTCAATCAATCGTATTTATTGAAATACGATACTTGTACTTCCCAAGCGCCTAGTACGGCGCTCTGCACACAGTAAGCGCTCAATCCATCAATTGTATTTATTGAAATGCGATACTTGTACTTCCCAAGCGCTTAGTACAGTGCAAGCGCTTAGTACAGTGCTCTGCACACAGTAAGCGCTCAACCAATCAATCGCATTTATTAAAATACGATACTTGTACTTCCCAAGCGCTTAGTACAGCGCTCTGCACACAGTAAGCGCTCAATCAATCAATCGTATTTATTGAAATACGATACTTGTACTTCCCAAGCGCTTAGTACAGCGCTCTGCACACAGTAAGCGCTCAATCAATCGTATTTATTGAAATACGATACTTGTACTTCCCAAGCGCTTAGTACAGCGCTCTGCACACAGTAAGCGCTCAATCAATCGTATTTATTGAAATACGATGCTTGTACTTCCCAAGCGCTTAGTACAGCGCTCTGCACACAGTAAGCGCTCAATCAATCAATCAATCGTATTTATTGAAATACGATACTTGTACTTCCCAAGCGCTCAGTACAGTGCTCTGCACACAGTAAGAGCTCAATCCATCGTATTTATTGAAATACGATACTTGTACTTCCCAAGCGCTTAGTACAGCGCTCTGCACACAGTGAGCGCTCAATCCATCAATCGTATTTATTAAAATACGATACTTGTACTTCCCAAGCGCTCAGTACAGCGCTCTGCACACAGTAAGCGCTCAATCTTTTAGACTGTGAGCCCACTGTTGGGTAGGGACTGTCTCTATGTGTTGCCAATTTGTACTTCCCAAGCGCTTAGTACAGTGCTCTGCACACAGTAAGCGCTCGATAAATACGATTGATGATGATGATGATGATCAATCAACTTCTCCAACTTCTCCGAGAGACGGGAGTTGGAGTCCCCGGGGAGGGGCGGTCTTTCCTCGGCCGCGAGGGATGACGGGAGTTGGAGTCCCCCGTCGGCCGCGAGGGATGATGGGAGTTGGAGTCCCCCGCCGGCTGCGAGGGATGACGGAGGTTGGAGTAGTCCTCCGTCGGCCGCGAGGGGTGACGGGGGTTGGAGTCCTCCGTCGGCCGCGAGGGATGACGGGGGCTGGAGTCCCCCGCCGGCTGCGAGGGATGACGGAGGTTGGAGTAGTCCTCCGTCGGCCGCGAGGGATGACGGGGGTTGGAGTCCCCCGTCGGCCGCGAGGGATGACGGGGGTTGGAGTCCCCCTCGGCCGCGAGGGATGACGGGAGTTGGAGTCCCCTCCTCGTCGCAGCCGTGAGGGAGTCGTCGGCGGAGCCCGGCATGGCGCCGTCCGCGGTGTAGAGCTCCTCCCCGGCGGCGAGCGGCGACCGACCCGCTCCTCTGTCAGCCATGCTCGTCCCCCTGGCCAAGCTAACGAGCCCAAGTGAGCGGCTCCGACCGACCGACCGACCGACCGACCGACGGACGGACGGACGGAGCTCGCGCCCGCCCCGCCTCACGCCCCGAGAACTAGGGCAAAGGTGGCGGCGCGCGCGCGTGCGCGCGGGGGGAGGGGCGCGCGCACGGGGGGCAGGGGCGCGCACGCGCGGGGGGTGGGGGAGGGGCGGGGGCGCCCCCCGTCGGACAACCTGTTCACCTTGCAATGATAATAATAATAATAATAATGATAATAATAATAATGGCATTTGTTAAGCGCTTACTACGTGCGATGCACTGTTCTAAGCGCTGGGGGGGATACAAGGTGAGCAGGCTGTCCCACGAGGGGCTCAAAGTCTTCATCCCCATTTTCCAGATGAGGCAACTGAGGCCCAGAGAGGTGACTCGCCCAAAGTCACCCAGCTGACAGTCGGCAGAGGCGGGATTTGAACCCTTGACCTCTGACTCCAAAGCCCCGATGATGGCGTTTATTAAGCGCTTACTACGTGCCAAGCACTGTTCTAAGCGCCGGGGGGGATACAAGGTGAGCAGGTTGTCCCACGAGGGGCTCAAAGTCTTCATCCCCATTTTCCAGACGAGGCAACTGAGGCCCAGAGAGGTGGCTTGCCCAAAGTCACCCACCTGACGGCAGAGTCAGGATTTGAACCCTTGACCTCTGACTCCAAAGCCCTGATGATGGTGTTTATTAAGCGCTTATTACGTGCAAAGCACTGTTCTAAGCGCTGGGGGGATACAAAGTGAGCAGGTTGTCCCACGAGGGGCTCAAAGTCTTAATCCCCATTTTACAGATGAGGCAACTGAGGCCCAGAGAGGTGGCTTGCCCAAAGTCACACAGCTGACAGTTGGCAGAGTCGGGATTTGAACCCTTGACCTCTGACTCCAAAGCCCCGATGATGGCGTTTATTAAGCGCTTACTACGTGCAAGGCACTGTTCTAAGCGCTGGGGGGGATACAAGGTGATCAGGTTGTCCCACGAGGGCCTCAAAGTCTTCATCCCCATTTTCCAGACGAGGCAACTGAGGCCCAGAGAGGTGACTCACCCAAAGTCACACAGCTGACAGTTGGCAGAGGCGGGATTTGAACCCTTAACCTCTGACTCCAAAGCCCCGATGATGGCGTTTATTAAGCGCTTACTACGTGCAGAGCACTGTTCTAAGCGCTGGGGGGATACAAGGTGAGCAGGTTGTCCCACGAGGGGCTCAACGTCTTCATCCCCATTTTACAGGTGAGGCAACTGAGGCCCAGAGAGGTGGCTCGCCCAAAGTCACACAGCTGACAGTCGGCAGAGGCGGGATTTGAACCCTTGACCTCTGACTCCAAAGCCCCGATGATGGCGTTTATTAAGCGCTTACTATGTGCAAGGCACTGTTTGTTCTAAGCGCTGGGGGGGATACAAGGTGAGCAGGTTGTCCCAAGAGGGGCTCAAAGTCTTCATCCCCATTTTACAGATGAGGCAGCTGAGGCCCAGAGAAGTGACTTGCCCAAAGTCACACAGCTGACAGTTGGCAGAGGCAGGATTTGAACCCTTGACCTCTGACTCCAAAGCCCCGATGATGGCGTTTATTAAGCGCTTACTACGTGCCAAGCACTGTTCTAAGCGCCGGGGGGGAATACAAGGTGAGCAGGTTGTCCCACGAGGGGCTCAAAGTCTTCATCCCCATTTTACAGATGAGGCAACTGAGGCCCAGAGAGGTGGCTTGCCCAAAGTCACACAGCTGACAGTCGGCAGAGTCGGGATTTGAACCCTTGACCTCTGACTCTAAAGCCCTGATGATGGCGTTTATTAAGCGCTTACTACGTGCAAGGCACTGTTCTAAGCGCCGGGGGGGGATACAAGGTGAGCAGGTTGTCCCACGAGGGGCTCAAAGTCTTCATCCCCATTTTCCAGATGAGGCAACTGAGGCCCAGAGAGGTGACTCGCCCAAAGTCACACAGCTGACAGTCGGCAGAGGTGGGATTTGAACCCTTGACCTCTGACTCCAAAGCCCTGATGATGGCGTTTTTTAAGCGCTTACTACGTGCAAGGCACTGTTCTAAGCGCTGGGGGGGGATACAAGGTGAGCAGGTTGTCCCACGAGGGGCTCAAAGTCTTCATCCCCATTTTCCAGATGAGGCAGCCGAGGCCCAGAGAAGTGACTTGCCCAAAGTCACACAGCTGACAGTTGGCAGAGGCGGGATTTGAACCCTTGACCTCTGACTCCAAAGCCCTGATGATGGCATTTATTAAGCGCTTACATGTGCAAAGCACTGTTCTAAGCGCTGGGGAGGTTGCAAAGTGATCAGGTTGTCCCACGGGTGGGGTGGGGTGGGGGGGCTCAAAGTCTTAATCCCCATTTGACAGATGAGGTAACTGAGGCCCAGTGAAGTGATAATGGCATTTATTAAGCGCTTACTACATGCAAAGCACTGTTCTAAGCGCTGGGGAGGTTACAAAGTGATCAGGTTGTCCCATGGGGAGGTTACAAAGTGATCAGGTTGCCCCACGGTGGGGGGGCTCACAGTCTTCATCCCCATTTTACAGATGAGGTAACTGAGGCCCAGAGAAGTGAAGTGATAATGGCATTGATTAAGTGCTTACTATGTGCAAAGCACTGTTCTAAGCACTGGGGAGGTTACAAAGTGATCAGGTTGTCCCACGGCGGGGGTGAGTGTGGGGGGGGGGGGAGGGCTCACAGTCTTAATCCCCATTTTACAGATGAGGTAACTGAGGCCCAGAGAAGTGAAGTGATAATGGCATTTATTAAGCGCTTACTATGTGCAAAGCACCGTTCTAAGCGCTGGGGAGGTTACAAGGTGATCAGGTTGTCCCACGGCTGGAGGGGTGGCGGGGGGGCTCACAGTCTTCATCCCCATTTTACAGATGAGGTAACTGAGGCCCAGAGAAGTGAAGTGACTTGCCCAGAGTCACCCAGCCCGGGCTCTTTCCACTGAGCCACGCTGCTTCAACTTGTAACCTCCCCAGCGCTTAGAACAGTGCTTGGCACCTAGAAAGCGCTTTATAAAATGCCATTATTATTATTATTATTATTTCCCTCCGCACATCCGCCAAGTTGGTATATGTTGCCAACTTGGACTTCCCAAGCGCCTAGTACAGTGCTCTGCACACAGTAAGC
Organism: Tachyglossus aculeatus; assembly: GCF_015852505.1. Taxonomy (NCBI): domain Eukaryota; kingdom Metazoa; phylum Chordata; class Mammalia; order Monotremata; family Tachyglossidae; genus Tachyglossus; species Tachyglossus aculeatus. The sequence goes on from NC_052077.1 coordinate 26,876,944, forward strand.
ACTCAATAAATACAATTGATTGATTGATTGATTGATCCGCCTAGCTAGCTCTCTTCCTCCCTTCAAAGCCCTACTGAGAGCTCACCTCCTCCGGGAGGCCTTCCCACACTGAGCCCCCTCCTTCCTCTCCCCCGCCTTACGTCCTTCCCCTCCCCACAACACCTGTATATATGTTTGTATGTATTTATTACTCTATTTATTTCTTTATTTTACTGGTACATATTTATTCTATTTATTTTATTTTGTTAATATGGTTTGTTCTTTTGTCTGTCTCCCCCTTCTAGACTGTGAGCCCGCTGTTGGGTAGGGACCGTCTCTCTATGTTGCCAACTTGTACTTCCCAAGCGCTTAGTACAGTGCTCTGCACACAGTAAGCGCTCAATAAATACGATTGATTGCTTGATTGATCCACCAAGCTAGCTCTCTTCCTCCCTTCAAAGCCCTACTGGGAGCTCACCTCCTCCGGGAGGCCTTCCCACGCTGAGCCCCCTCTTTCCTCTCCCCCGCCTTTCCTCCTTCCCCTCCCCACAGCACCTGCATATATGTATATATGTTTGTACGGATTTATTACCCTATTTTATTTGTACATATTTATTCTATTTATTTTATTTTGTTAATATGGTTTGTTCTGTTGTCTATCTCCCCCTTTTAGACTGTGAGCCCACTGTTGGGTAGGGACCGTCTCTATATCTTGCCAACTTGTACTTCCCAAGCGCTTAGTACAGTGCTCTGCCCACAGTAAGCGCTCAATAAATACGACTGAATGAATGAAAAGGAGCCCGCTGTTGGGTAGGGACCGTCTCTGTATGTTGCCAACTTGTACTTCCCAAGCGCTTAGTACAGTGCTGTGCACACCGTAAGCGCTCAATAAATACGATTGAATGAATGAAAAGGAGCCCGCTGTTGGGTAGGGACCGTCTCCATGTGTTGCCAACTTGTACTTCCCAAGCGCTTAGTACAGTGCTCTGCACACAGTAAGCGCTCAATAAATACGATTGAATGAATGAAAAGGAGCCCGCTGTTGGGTAGGGACCGTCTCTCTATGGTGCCAACTTGTACTTCCCAAGTGCTTAGTACAGTGCTCTGCACCCAGTAAGCGCTCAATAAATACGATTGAATGAATGAAAAGGAGCCCGCTGTTGGGTAGGGACCGTCTCTGTATGTTGCCAACTTGTACTTCCCAAGCGCTTAGTACAGTGCTGTGCACACCGTAAGCGCTCAATAAATACGATTGAATGAATGAAAAGGAGCCCGCTGTTGGGTAGGGACCGTCTCTCTATGTTGCCAACTTGTACTTCCCAAGCGCTTAGTACAGTGCTCTGCACACAGTAAGCGCTCAATAAATACGATTGAATGAATGAAAAGGAGCCCGCTGTTGGGTAGGGACCGTCTCTCTATGGTGCCAACTTGTACTTCCCAAGTGCTTAGTACAGTGCTCTGCACCCAGTAAGCGCTCAATAAATACGATTGAATGAATGAAAAGGAGCCCGCTGTTGGGTAGGGACCGTCTCTGTATGTTGCCAACTTGTACTTCCCAAGCGCTTAGTACAGTGCTGTGCACACCGTAAGCGCTCAATAAATACGATTGAATGAATGAAAAGGAGCCCGCTGTTGGGTAGGGACCGTCTCTCTATGTTGCCAACTTGTACTTCCCAAGCGCTTAGTACAGTGCTCTGCACACAGTAAGCGCTCAATAAATACGATTGAATGAATGAAAAGGAGCCCGCTGTTGGGTAGGGACCGTCTCTCTATGGTGCCAACTTGTACTTCCCAAGCGCTTAGTACAGTGCTGTGCACACCGTAAGCGCTCAATAAATACAATTGAATGAATGAAAAGGAGCCCGCTGTTGGGTAGGGACCGTCTCTCTATGGTGCCAACTTGTACTTCCCAAGCGCTTAGTACAGTGCTCTGCACCCAGTAAGCGCTCAATAAATACGATTGAATGAATGAAAAGGAGCCCGCTGTTGGGTAGGGACCGTCTCTCTATGGTGCCAACTTGTACTTCCCAAGCGCTTAGTACAGTGCTCTGCACCCAGTAAGCGCTCAATAAATACGACTGAATGAATGAAAAGGAGGACTTGGCAGCCCAACCGCCCACCCCCGCCCTGGTATACGCCCGGACCATCTTTGTGCAGAAATGCTCTGGGCATAATAATGATGGTATTTGTTAAGCGCTTACTATGTGCAAAGCACTGTTCTAAGCGCTGAGGGGGATACAAGGTGATCAGGTTGTCCCACGGGGGGGCTCACCGTCTTAATCCCCATTTTACAGATGAGGGAACTGAGGCTCAGAGAAGTGAAGCGACTTGCCCAGGGTCACACAGCAGACACGCGGCGGAGCCGGGATTCGAACCTATTACCTCTGACTCCAAAGCCCGGGCCCTTTCCACTGAGCCGTGCTGCTTCTCCTCAAAACTCTCCAGTGGCTACCAGTCAACCAACGCATCGAGCAAAAACCCCTCACTCTCGGCTTCAGTTTACAGATGAGGGAACTGAGGCTCAGAGAAGTGAAGTGACTTGCCCAGGGTCACACAGCAGACACGCGGCGGAGCCGGGATTCGAACCTACGACCTCTGACTCCAAAGCCCGGGCTCTTTCCACTGAGCCGTGCTGCTTCTCCTCAAAACTCTCCAGTGGCTACCAGTCAACCAACGCATCGAGCAAAAACCCCTCACTCTCGGCTTCAGTTTACAGATGAGGGAACTGAGGCTCAGAGAAGTGAAGCGACTTGCCCAGGGTCACACAGCAGACACGCGGCGGAGCCGGGATTCGAACCTATGACCTCTGACTCCAAAGCCCGGGCTCTTTCCACTGAGCCGTGCTGCTTCTCCTCAAAACTCTCCAGTGGCTACCAGTCAACCAACGCATCGAGCAAAAACCCCTCACTGTCGGCTTCAATCAATCAATCAATCAATCAATCAATCAATCAATCAATCGTACCTCCCCCTGGCCTGGAATGCCCTCCCTCCGCACACCCTAGCTCTCTTCCTCCCTTCAAGGCCCTCCTGAGAGCCCACCTCCTCCAAGAGGCCTTCCCAGACTGAGCCCCCCCTTCCTCTCCTCCTCCCCACAGCACTTGTATAAATTAATACAGATTTATTACTCTATTATTTCTTTTACTTGCCCATATTTGCTACTCTATTTTGTTAATGATGTGCATATAGCATTAGGAGAAGCAGCGTGGCTCAGTGGAAAGAGCCCGGGCTTTGGAGTCAGAGGTCATGGGTTCGAATCCCGGCTCCGCCGCATGTCTGCTGTGTGACCCTGGGCAAGTCACTTCACTTCTCTGAGCCTCAGTTACCTCATCTGTAAAATGGGGATTGACTGTGAGCCCCACGTGGGACAACCTGATCATCTTGTATCCCCTCCAGCGCTTAGAACAGTGCTTTGCACATAGTAAGCGCTTAACAAATGCCATCATTATTATTATTATTATTATTATTATTATTATATTCTAATTCTAATTCTCTATTTAATAATGTTGGTATTTGTTAAGCGTCTACTAGGTGCCAAGCACTGTTCTAAGCGCTGGGGAGGTTACAAGGTGATCAGGTTGTCCCACGGGGGGCTCACAGTCTTCATCCCCATTTTAAGCAGCATGAGAAGCAGCGTGTCTCAGTAGAAAGAGCACGGGCTTTGCAGTCAGAGGTCATGGGTTCAAATCCTGACTCTGCCACATGGCTGTGTGACCTTGGGCAAGTCACTTAACTTCTCTGAGCCTCAGCTACCTCATCTGTAAAATGGGGATTAAGACTGTGAGCCCCCCTTGGGACAACCTGATCCCTTGTATCCCCCCAGTGGAAAGAGCACGGGCTTTGCAGTCAGAGGTCATGGGTTCGAATCCCGACTCGGCCACATGTCGGCTGTGTGACCTTGGGCAAGTCACTTGACTTCTCTGAGCCTCAGCTACCTCATCTGTAAAATGGGGATTAAGACTGTGAGCCCTCCTTGGGACAACCTGGTCACCTTGTATCCCCCCAGTGGAAAGAGCACGGGCTTTGCAGTCAGAGGTCATGGGTTCGAATCCCGACTCTGCCACATGTCGGCTGTGTGACCTTGGGCAAGTCACTTGACTTCTCTGAGCCTCAGCTACCTCATCTGTAAAATGGGGATTAAGACTGTGAGCCCCCCTTGGGACAACCTGATCACCTTGTATCCCCCCAGTGGAAAGAGCACGGGCTTTGCAGTCAGAGGTCATGGGTTCGAATCCCGACTCTGCCACATGTCGGCTGTGTGACCTTGGGCAAGTCACTTGACTTCTCTGAGCCTCAGCTACCTCATCTGGAAAATGGGGATTAAGACTGTGAGCCCCCCTTGGGACAACCTGATCACCTTGTATCCCCCCAGTGGAAAGAGCACGGGCTTTGCAGTCAGAGGTCATGGGTTCGAATCCCGACTCTGCCACATGTCGGCTGTGTGACCTTGGGCAAGTCACTTGACTTCTCTGAGCCTCAGCTACCTCATCTGTAAAATGGGGATTAAGACTGTGAGCCCCCCTTGGGACAACCTGATCACCTTGTATCCCCCCAGTGGAAAGAGCACGGGCTTTGCAGTCAGAGGTCATGGGTTCGAATCCCGACTCTGCCACATGTCGGCTGTGTGACCTTGGGCAAATCTCTTGACTTCTCTGAGCCTCAGCTACCTCATCTGGAAAATGGGGATTAAGACTGTGAGCCCCCCTTGGGACAACCTGATCACCTTGTATCCCCCCAGTGGAAAGAGCACGGGCTTTGCAGTCAGAGGTCATGGGTTCCAATCCTGACTCTGCCACGTCGGCTGTGTGACCTTGGGCAAGTCACATAACTTCTCTGAGCCTCAGCTACCTCATCTGGAAAATGGGGATTAAGACTGTGAGCCCCCCCTTGGGACAACTTGATCACCTTGTATCCCGCCAGCGCGTAGAACAGTGCTCTGCACATAGTAAGCGCTTAACAAATGTCATCATTATTATTATTATGATTATTATTTATTTTGACGGTTTTGACACCTGTCTCCATGTTTTGCTTTGTTCTCTGTCTCCCCTTTCTAGACTGTAAGCCCATTGTTGGGTAGGGATCGTCTCTATATGTTGCCCAATTGTACTTCCCAAGCGCTTAGTACAGTGCTCTGCACACAGTAAACGCTCAACAGATATAATTGAATGAATGAATGAATAAACAAAATAATCAGTGGTACTCAGTGGCAAGCGCCCTGGCTTTGGAGTCACAGGTCATGGGTTCAAATGCCGCCTCTTCCGCTTTTTATTTGTTCATTCAATCGTATTTATTGAGCGCTTCCTGTGTGCAGAGCACTGGACTAAGTGCTTGAGAAGTCCAAGTCAGCAACATATAGAGACGGTCCCTAACCAGCAATGGGCTCACAGTCTCTTTCTTCCCTCCTCCTCCTCTTCCACTCATTCATTCATTCTATTAATCGTATTTATTGAGCGCTTACTGTGTGCAGAGCACCGGACTAAGCGCTTGGGAAGTACAAATCGGCAACATACAGAGACGGTCCCTACCCAACAACGGGCTCCCAGTCTAGAAGGGGGAGACAGACAACAAAACAAAACATGGAGACAGGTGTCAAAATCGTCAGAACAAATAGAAGTACAGTTATATGCGCATCGTTAACAAAATAAATAGAATAGTAAATATGTACAAGTAAAATAAATCTGTACAAATATATATACAAGTGCTATGGGAAGGGGAAGGAGGTGTGGGGGGGAATGGGGAACAGTGCCCAGCGCTTAGAACAGTGCTTTGCACATAGTAAGCGCTTAACAAATACCATCATCATTATTATTATTATTATTATTATTATTATTATTGAGGAAAAAGGGGGCTGTGGGACTTCGGGCCAGTCACTTCACTTCTCTGGGCCTCAGTTCCCTCAACTGCAAAATGGGAATTAAGACTGTGAGCCCCGCGTGGGACAACCTGATCACCTTGTATCCTCCGCATATTTATTACTCTATTTATTTATTCTACTTGTACATATCTATTCTATTTATTTTATTTTGTTAGTATGTTTGGTTTCGTTCTCTGTCTCCCCCTTTTAGACTGTGAGCCCACTGTTGGGTAGGGACTGTCTCTATATGTTGCCAATTTGTACTTCCCAAGCGCTTAGTATAAATACGATTGATGATGATGATGCTTTGCACATAGTAAGGGCTTAACAAATATCAAAATTATTATAATTATTAATGCTGGGGGTTGGGCAGGTGCTTACTCTGGGCCAAGCGCTGTGCTAAGCCCCGAGGTGGATCCCAGGTGATGAGGTTGGACAGAGCCCCCGGGGCTCCCGGCCTTAATTCCCATTTTGCGGATGAGGGAGTCGGGACCCAGGGAACAATAATTATAATAATAATGGTATTTGTTGAGCTGTACTATGTGCCAAGTACTGTTCTAAAAGCCGGGGGGCGGGAGGGGGATACAAGGTCATCAGGTTGTCATTCATTCAGTTGTATTTATTGAGCGCTTACACATGGGGCTCACCGTCATAGTCCCCATTTTACAAATGAGGGAACTGGTCCCACAGCTGACAAGTGGTGGAGCCAGGATTAGAACCCACGACCTCTGACTCCCAAGTCCGGACTCTTTCCACTGAGCCACGCTGTTTCTCTAGGGACCTTGAGACCCAATCACGTGCACGCCCCTCGCCTGCATTGCCCTTATGTGTGTGTAGATTGTGCATATATGCTTATATATGCATGTGTGTGTATAGTGTGTATATATATGATTTCACAGTACAGCTTCGATCATCAATCAGTCGTATTTATTGAGCGCTTACTGTGTGCAGAGCACTGTACTAAGCGCTTAGTCACGTCCTTGTGTGAGGGCAATGATTGTCTTTAGAAAGGGGAAAATCCTTCCAAGGCAAAGGAAAATGAGCCAGTTCTCTTAAACACATGACACATATATTTAGAGAAGCATCATGGTGTAGTGGCTAGAGCACAGGCCTAGGAATCAGAAGGTCGTGGGTTCTAATCCTGACTGTGCCACTTGTCCGCTATATTTGACCTTGGGCAACGCACTTCGCTTCTCTGGGCCTCGGTCACCTCATCTGGAAAATGGGCACTGAGACTGTGAGGCCCCAAAGGGAACAGGGACTGTGTCCAACTCGATTTGCTCGTGTCCACCCCAGCGCTTAGTATAGCGTCTGGCACACAGTAAGCGCTTAACAAATACTACGATTACTATTATCTTCTGGACTTTTGTCTGGCCTAGGCATGTATACAAAGTGCAAATTGAACGCATATGTTTCTTTAGGGAACAGTAGCTGGTTTCTGTCCAGGTTTTCTGTAGAAAATATCTTATTCAATCAATCAATCAATCAATCAATCGTATTTATTGAGCGCTTACTATGTGCAGAGCACTGTACTAAGCGCTTGGGAAGTACAAATTGGCAACACATAGAGACAGTTCCTACCCAACAGTGGGCTCACAGTCTAAAAGGGGGAATTACCTTATTCGTTATTACCTTACCTTATTACCTTAATACCTTATTGGTAGGTAATGATAGCTTCGTGATCAAAAAAGCCCTAAATCATTAAGCTACTTGAACTGTAGGACTTTGTCACGTGGAAAGGAAATTCCAAGTACCTGGCAAATGACATTTTTGATCACTGTGAACCTTATCAATTTTGACGTTATTAGAACACAGGCCCCATATAGAGGTGAGTAACTGGGATTGAGTAGTTGCCAACTGGCCAGAATTTTGACTTCACCAGTTTCTGCCAAGGACAGCCGAAAGAGACAGAATTATCAGACAAGAAAGTAAATGACAGAAGAGGAAACTAATTCATTGTCACCTGCCTTCTACAACGTATAATCTGGCCAGTCACTGAGCCATTATTGAACTGAAAACAATAACTCTAAAATGGCTTTTTTGATTTAGAAAAAAAAACACCACCAGGATTTTTGAAAAATCGGGTTAGGGGAATTCTAAATCAGCCCTTGAAGATCTTCAGAAATCAGTTCTGTCCCAAATTACCTAGAAACAAGTTTGAACTTGAAGTAAGCTATACCCAACTGAGAATGCAGTAACTGGTAGTGCTTGTTTTCTGTTGACATCTCACTTCCCTTCAGGTCTGGGTAATATGAACTGTTGAAGCTCAGTTCGTTCATTCACTCAATTGTATTAGGTGCTTACTGTGTGCCGAGCACTATATTAAGCACTTGGGAGAGTACGGTACAGCAAAAACTGACACATTCCCTGCCCACAATGAGCTTACAGTGTAGAAGAAGAGACAGGCGTTAATATAAGTAAATAAATTCATTCAATCATATTTATTGAGCAGGGACTGTCTCTATATGTTGCCAATTTGTACTTCCCAAGCGCTTAGTACAGTGCTCTGCACATAGTAAGCGCTCAATAAATATGATTGATTGATTGATTGATTGATTACTGTGTGCAGAGCACTGTACTTATGAGGTCCAAGTGCAAGTTTGTGGCCCGTTAGCTTCCATTACTGTAAGTTGTTCCACTCCTAGCTTTCTTCTCTTCTAGACTGTAAGCTCGAGGACAGGGACTGTGTCTACCAACTGTGTTATATTGTACTGTGCTAAGCGCTTGGAAGAGTGTGATACAACAGAGTTGATAGACATGCGTCCTGCCCACCTCATCCTTTCATCTAGTGTAATGAAAATTTTATTCTCTCCATGCCAACATAAAATTAATTTAGAAATTGAAGATTTTTTTAGACACTTTCAGGCATTCTAAAAAACTCCCTTCAAACATGCCAACTTTTTTTTTAAAACACTTCAAGTCGGTGATTTGGATCTGGGGCCCGCAGGTTTTTTGGGCGACCTTGCTGCCTTCAGTTAACCGATCAGTCTTATTGAGCGCTTTCTATGTGCAGAACACGACGCTAAGCATTTGGGAGAATACAATACAGCAAACAATAAAACAGAGTTGGTAGACCTGTCCCCTGCCCACGGCGAGCTTACAGCCTACAGTGACTTATTTATTCTTCTTCAAATGCCATTGAGTCATTTCTGACCCATAGCGACTCCATGGACACACCTTCTTCAGAATATTTCATCTTCTGTCATAAAGCCATTCTAGTATGTGTATCCATAGAGAGTTCTTGGTAAAAAAAAAAAAAGGCCCAAATATCCATGCTAAGTGTTGCAGAAGCCGTCTTCCACCTATTAAAATCAGCTTTGCCCTCCCACTCCTGGGCTTTGTCCATCATCATCATCAATCGTATTTATTGAGCGCTTACTATGTGCAGAGCACTGTACTAAGCGCTTGGGAAGTACAAATTGGCAACATATAGAGACAGTCCCTACCCAACAGTGGGCTCACAGTCTCCATTTGGAGACTCTGACTCCCGCTTCCATACGGATAGTCCAACTTCTCACATTCTTGCATTTTCCCCTTCTCCAGTGCATCTCCAAACAGATGTTCATTCATTCATTCATTCAATCGTATTTATTGAGCGCTGACTGTGTGCAGAGCACTGTAATAAGCACTTGGGAAGTACAAGTTGGCAACATATAGAGACGGTCCGTACCCAACAGTGGGCTCACAGTCTAGAAGACTAGATGTCTGACTGGCATCTTAAATTTAAATTTTAATTTTAAATTTAAATTTAAAATCATTATTCATTTATTTATGGTATTTAAGTGCTTACTCTGTGTCAAGCACTGTTCTGAGCTCTAGGGTCAATACAGGTTTATCATGTTGGACACAGTCGCCTGTCCACAGTCTAAATATATGTATATATTTTGTATGGCATTTGTGCTTACTATGTGCCAGGCACTGTGTTAAGCTCTGGGATAGATAAAGTATTAATCCCCCATTTTGCAGATGAGGTAACTGAGGCACAGAGAAGTAAAGTGACTTGCCCAAGGTCACACAGAAGGCATGTGGTGAAAACAGGATTAGAAGCCAGGCTTCTAACTCCCAGGCAGTATCCACTAGGCCACATTGACGTGTCTTCTCTTTCATTCTTACCCTCCAACAAAGTCCTCTCTTCCAAGTGGCTACTGTTCTGGGCAAGGAACTTGCCATTTCATTTAAGGTATAAATCTCACTGGTCTTCGTTTTGCATATCCATTTTATGCCTTATTAAACATTAACTCAAGCACATATTCATTCATTCAGTCGTATTTATTGAGTGCTTACTGTGTGCTGACCACTGTACTAAGCACTTGGAAAGTACAGTTCGGCAACAGATAGAGACAATCCCTACCCAACAACGGGCTCACAGTCTAGAAGGGGGAGACAGACAACAAAACAAGTAGACAGGCATCAATAGCGTCAAAATAGATAAATAGAATTATAGATATGTATACACATTAATAAGTAGAATAATAAATATGTACAAATGTACACAAGTGCTGTGGGGTGGGAAGCAGAGGGAGGGAGTCAGGGCAATGGGGAGGGCGAGCAGAGGATATCACATACCATCAGAGGATAACACATATCCCCTTTTCCTTCCTTCTGTCTAAACTACTATTGAATCTTGTCGTCCATGCTAAACTGAAAGTTCCTTGAGGGCAGGGATCATGTCGAGGAATAGAGGATTCTTGTCCCTCTAGATTGTATGCTCTTTGTGGGCAGAGAACCTGCTTACCAACTCTCCAAGTGCTTAAATAATACCCAGCACATAGTGCTTAATGAATACAACTGATTGATTGTAAATCATCATCATCATCATCAATCGTATTTATTGAGCGCTTACTGTGTGCAGAGCACTGTACTAAGCGCTTGGGAAGTACAAGTTGGCAACATATAGAGACAGTCCCTACCCAACAGTGGGCTCACAGTCTAAAAGGGGGAGACAGAGAACAAAACCAAACATACTAACAAAATAAAATAAATAGAATAGATATGTACAAGTAAAATAAATAGAGTAACAAATATGTACAAACATATATACATATATACAGGTGTTGTGGGGAAGGGAAGGAGGTAAGATGGGGGGTGGAGAGGGGGACGAGGGGGAGAGGAAGGAAGGGGCTCAGTCTGGGAAGGCCTCCTGGAGGAGGTGAGCTCTCAGTAGGGCCTTGAAGGGAGGAAGAGAGCTAGCTTGGCGGAGGGGCAGAGGGAGGGCATTCCAGGCCCCGGGGAGGACGTGGGCCGGGGGTCGATGGCGGGACAGGCGAGAACGAGGTACGGTGAGGAGATTAGCGGCGGAGGAGCGGAGGGTGCGGGCTGGGCTGTAGAAGGAGAGAAGGGAGGTGAGGTAGGAGGGGGCGAGGTGATGGACAGCCTTGAAGCCCAGGGTGAGGAGTTTCTGTCTGATGCGCAGATTGATTGGTAGCCATTGGAGGTTTTTGAGGAGGGGAGTAACATGCCCAGAGCGTTTCTGGACAAAGACAATCCGGGCAGCAGCATGAAGTATGGATTGAAGTGGGGAGAGACACGAGGATGGGAGATCAGAGAGAAGGCTGATGCAGTAGTCCAGACGGGATAGGATGAGAGCTTGAACGAGCAGGGTAGCGGTAGGGATGGAGAGGAAAGGGCGGATCTTGGCAATGTTGCGGAGCTGAGACCTGCAGGTTTTGGTGACGGATTGGATGAGGGATGAACGAGAGAGCGGAGTCGACGATGACATCAAGGTTGCGGGCTTGTGAGACGGGAAGGATGGTAGTGCCGTCAACAGAGATGGGAAAGTCAGGGAGAGGCAGGGTTTGGGAGGGAAGATAAGGAGTTCAGTCTTGGACATATTGAGTTTTAGATGGCGGGCAGACATCCAGACAGAGATGTCCTGAAGGCAGGAGGAGATGCGAGCCTGAAGGGAGGGAGAGAGAGCAGGGGCAGAGATGTAGATTTGGGTGTCATCAGCATAGAGATGATAGTTGAAGCTGTGGGAGTGAATGAGTTCACCAAGGGAGTGAGTGTAGAGAGAGTGCAGTATAACAGAGTTGCCAGACACATTCCTTGCCCTCAACAAGCTTACAATCTAGTCAATTTTCCACCTGCTTCTCTGGAGTTGGAGCCCCACATTCTTGGAGTGGGGGTAAGAAGGAAGTAAGGGAGATAACTCCAATTTGCCACCCCTGCACACTTCTGTTGGTAGCCAGGTTGGCACTGTAGGCGGTGATTTTACTTGTATAACTCATTTTTAATTCTTAGGTACTATCCCTACTAAAATTAGTATTCATGGCTAGATACATTTTCGATACAAAGAAATGGTAAAAATGATGGGTTTTGTTCTGATCTAGCACATCAGTGTTTCCGTGCCTTGAAGAGAGTGAAGAAAAGCTGCCCATCTTCTTTGCGGGGTGCACGATGGACTTCAACTGCTGTGGTACCCCGCATCACCACACACTACACCATCCATCCTCGAGACAAAGACAAGCGATGGGAAGGTGAGTTGTCAGTCAATCAGTGGTGTTTATTGGGCACTGTACTAAGTGCCTGGGAGAATACAGTACACAGACACATTCTCTTCCCACATGGACAACTGCAAGCTTTCCTAGGCAAAGAGGAACAAAATGGAATGACTTTGTCATTTGGCAGAGTGACAAGCCGTGTATTTTTCCAAGACATCTGAAAGATCTAGTGACATTTTATAGTGCATTCAGATTGTAGTGAACTTCCAAATGTATTGTGATATTCCTCATTTCTTATTGGAGATGGAGTGAAGTCTAAGTGGTCCCTCCTTCAGAAAACCGAAGACAAGAATTTTAAAAGACATTAAAACCATTACATGCATCTCCAAGGATATGTGAAGTGTAGTGGGAATTAGGCAATCAATCAATCGAGTTTATTGAGTTTTTACTGTGTGTAGAGCATTATACTAAGTGCTTGGGAGAGTGCAGTATAACAGATTTGGTAGCCACGTTCCCTTCCCTTTACAGTCTAGAAGGGAAATCAAGGCCGACTTAATTTTGGTAGTTTGACTGTCCATTTTTTTTTTAGGGGTGAACATGGAGAGATTTGCCGAAGAAGCCGACGTGGTGATCGTTGGTGCGGGCCCTGCAGGCCTCTCCGCGGCCATTCGCCTAAAACAGCTGGCTGCCAAGCATGAGAAGGAAATCCGGGTTTGTCTGGTGGAGAAGGCCGCTCAGATCGGAGGACATATTCTCTCAGGGGCTTGTCTGGAGCCGCGTTCTTTTGAAGAACTCTTTCCCGACTGGAAGGAGAAAGGGGTATGATTCCAGCTCTTCCCTTTGTTCGTTACACGAGTCAGCTGAATTCGTCTTTGAAATAATATTTAAAAATGTCTTTTCAGTAAAGGTGCACTCCTTGTAGGAGAACTGAGAGGGTTTTTTTAAGTGGAAAAAAGTCAAAGATGGCTGTCTTAGATCAATCTTGGTCCCTTTTTTCAGTGTTAGGGTTTAATTCTACTGATTCATTCTTACCAAGTTTAATTTCAGTATTTGTTTAATGTTTGCAGTGTGCCAAGCACTGTGAGTGGGTTAAGCACTGGAATAGGTGCGGTACAATTAGATCAGACCCAGTCCTTGGGACTGGGACTCACAGGCTAAGTAGAGGGGAGTAAGATTTGATCCCCATTTTACGGATGAGGAAACGGAGGCGTGGAGAAGTTGAGTGACGTGCTGTAGGTCACACAGCAAAGGGAAGAGCTGGAATTATAAGCCAGGGCTCCTGAATCCTAGTTCTGTTATTTTGTTTCTTGGGGTTTTTTTGTTTTTTTAATGGTATTTAAGCACTTAGTCTGTGCCAGGCACTGTACTAAGCACTGGGGTAGATGCAAACTAATAAGGTTGGACACAGTCCGTGACCCACATGGGGCTCCCAGTTTTAATCCCGATTTTATTCATTCATTCATTCATATTTATTGAGCACTTACTGTGTGCAGAGCACTGTACTAAGCACTTGGGAAGTACAAGTCGGCAACATATAGAGACGGTCCCTACCCAACAGCGGGCTCACAGTCTAGAAGGGGGAGACAGACAACAAAACAAAACATATTAACAAAATAAAATAAATAGAATAAATATGTACAAGTAAAATAGAGTAATAAATACGTACAAACATATATACAGGTGCTGTGGGGAGGGGAAGGAGGTAAGGCGGGGGATGGGGAGGGGGAGGGGGGGAGAGGAAGGAGGGGGCTCAGTCTGGGAAGGCCTTCTGGAGGAGGTGAGCTCTCAGTAGGGCTTTGAAGGGAGGAGGAGAGCTAGCTTGGAGGATGTGCGGAGGGAGGGCATTCCAGGCCAGGGGGATGACGTGGGCTGGGGGTCGACGGCGGGACAGGTGAGAACGAGGCCTAACGGTGAGGAGATTAGCAGCAGAGGAGTGGAGGGTGCGGGCTGGGCTGGAGAAGGAGAGAAGGGAGGTGAGGTAGGAGGGGGGCGAGGTGGTGGAGAACTTTGAAGCCGAGGGTGAGGAGTTTTTGCGTGATGCGTAGGTTGATTGGTAGCCAGTGGAGATTTTTGAGGAGGGGAGTCACATGCCCAGAGCGTTTCTGCACAAAGACGATCCGGGCAGCGGCGTGAAGTATGGATTGAAGTGGGGAGAGACAGGAGGAAGGGAGATCAGAGAGGAGGCTGATGCAGTAATCCAGTTGGGATAGGATGAGAGATTGAACGAGCAAGGTAGCAGTTTGGATGGAAAGGAAAGAGAGGATCTTGGCAATGTTGCGGAGGTGAGACTGGCAGGTTTTGGTGAGGGATTGGATGTGAAGGGTGAACGAGAGAGCAGAGTCGAGGATGACACCAAGGTTGTGGGCTTGTGAGATGGGAAGGATGGTAGTGCCGTCAACAGTGACGGGAAAGTCAGGGAGAGGGCAGGGTTAGGGAGAGGGCAGGGTTAGGGAGAGGGCAGAGTTTGGGAGGGAAGATAAGGGGTTCAGGCTTGGACATGTTGAGTTTTAGGTGGCGGGCAGACATCCAGATGGAGATGTCCCGAAGGCAGGAGGAGATGCGAGCCTGAAGGGAGGGAGAGAGAGCGGGGGCAGAGATGTAGATTTGGGTGTCATCAGCATAGAGATGATAGTTGAAGCCATGGGAGCGAATGAGTTCACCAAGGGAGTGAGTTTAGATAGAGAACAGAAGGGGACCAAGAACTGACCCTTGAGGAACCCCTACAGTAAGGGGATGGAAGGGGGAGGAGGAGCCCGCAAAAGAGACTGAGAATGAATGGCCGGAGAGATAAGAGGAGAACCAGGAGAGGACAGAGTCTGTGAAGCCAAGGTTGGATAGCGTGTTGAGGAGAAGGGGGTGGTCCACAGTGTCGAAGGCAGCTGAGAAGTCGAGGAGGATTAGGATAGAGTATGAGCCGTTGGATTTGGCAAGCAGGAGGTCACTGGTGACCTTTGAGAGCGCAGTTTCCGTGGAATGTAGGGGACGGAAGCCAGATTGGAGGGGGTCGAGGAGAGAGTTGGCGTTGAGGAATTTGAGGCAGCGCGTGTAGACAACTCGTTCAAGGAGTTTGGAAAGGAGTTTACAGATGAGGTAACTGAGGCACAGAAATGTTAAGGATTAGAACCCAGGCCCTTGCTTCTATCCATTAGGCCATGCTGCGTCTCCTGTGCTGTATGTACTGTGTTTGTGTTTGCGCTGTTACATCTGTCTGAAGCTTTCACTCTTTTTACTTGACACCTTTGTTTCTTATTATGTGGGATGTTATTTATAAGTACTGTATCTTAGAATGCTGAGCTTCCCAAATTGGAAAATAATGAATGGGCAACTCCCTGTGATTTGACTTCTTACCCGTTACCTATCTGAACCCGGAATACATTCTTCGCACCTTGTCCCAAAATATAAAATCCATGCTTCTATCTCATTGGCTTTCATCCTCATTTAACTATAATTTGTACATGTAGTAATATTAATGATATTGACTGAGCAACCCCTGGGTGTAGTGCACTGTTGTAAACATGTAGGGAAAAGCACAACAGAAACAGCCGGGTACTCTACCCACAAGCATTAAAAAAAATCCTTTTCCATTCAACATCAGAGTTTTCAGATTCATGATGTCACACTATTCAAAGGAAGCTTTATAGGAGCCATTTGCTAACATGCTGTCTGTACATGTATGTAGAACATCGAGCTTGCCTTACCTCTTAAAACAACAAAAAAGTAAATTCTGATATGACAAAGTGTTTTTCGAAAGTAATGTTCCCTGATTCAGTTAAATCAATACATCTGTTGAGTGAAAAAAGTCGTTCCATTTTTTCTAACATCTAGGCTCCTCTTCATACACCTGTGACAGAAGACAAATTTGGAATCTTAACAGAAAAATCCAGAATCCCTGTGCCAATTCTTCCAGGTAAGGAATAAGTATTTGGAATAAGGAGAGTTCAGCTGCACTCTAATTACATTGTATCAAGATGACATAATTTGTGACTAATTTTACTTCTATTGTAGTTAATGAGCACATGTACAGATAATTGTCATTGTTGTAGAAACGCTCAATCAGTAGTATTTATTGAACGCTTACTGTGCACAGAGAGCACTGAATTAAACACTTGGGAGAGTGCAATCCATCAAAGTTGGTTAACACGTTCCCTGCCCATACTGACATTGGTGAAAATTGGTGATAAGTAAGACATTTCAGAGCTCAAGTGTTGACTTTTTCTAGGCCTTCCGATGAATAACCATGGAAACTATATTGTGCGGCTGGGCCATTTAGTGAGTTGGATGGGAGAGCAAGCTGAAGCCCTGGGTGTGGAGGTGTATCCGGGTTATGCAGCTGCTGAGGTACCAGTAAAACTTCTCTGACTCACTCTATGAAAAGAAACTCCCTCTCCTTAATGAATTTTCATTCTTAACTAACTCTCAAAGGGTGGGGGAGATTTTAGGGAAAGTTTTGGTAGCACAGAGAAGATGATCTTTGGTTTTAGAAGTTTTTGATGACGTTTTTGTTGAAAAAATTCAGGTCCTGTTCCATGAAGATGGCAGTGTAAAGGGGATCGCCACCAATGACGTGGGCATACAAAAGGATGGGGCCCCAAAGGTAAAGTGAGACCGCATTAAAAAGGTGTTGGTGGAAACTAGTAGACCGAGCAAATTAGTGAGGACTCTGAAGCTGGTAAAATTATTGTCTGATCTTTTACAGGTGTCTGCCCACCATCTAAAACTCAATATGTCCAAGACTGAACTCCTTATCTTCCCTCCCAAACCCCTGTCCGCTCCGACTTTCCCGTCACTGTAGATGGCACTACCTTCCTTCCCAACTCGCAAGCCCACAACCTTGGTGTCATCCTCGACTCCGCTCTCTCGGTCACCCCGCACTGCCAATCTGTCACCAAAACCTGCTGGTCTCACCTTCACAACATCGCCAAAGATCCGCCCTTTCCTCTCCATCCAAACCGCTAACTTGCTGGTTCAATCTCTCACCCTATCCCAACTGGATTACCGCATCAGCCTCCTCTCTGATCTCCCATCCTCCTGTCTCTCCCCGCTTCCGTCTATACTTCACTCTGCTGCCCGGATTATTTTTGCACAGAAACGCCCCGGGCATGTCACTCCCCTCTTCAGAAATCTCCAGTGGCTGCCTGTCAACCTGCGAATCAAACAAAAACTCCTCACTCTGGGCTTCAAGGCTGTCCATCACCTCGCCCCCTCCTACCTCGCCTCCCTTCTTTCCTTTTACAGCCCAGCCCGCACCCTCCACTCCTCTGCCGCTAACCTCCTCACTGTGCCTCTTTCTCACCTGTCCCGCTGTCGACCCCCGGCTCACGTCCTTCCTCTAGCCTTGAATGCCCTCCCTCCACACATCCGCCAAGCTGGCTCTCTTCCTCCCTTCAAAGCCCTACTGAGAGCTCACCTCCTCCAGGAGGCCTTCCCAGACTGAGCCCTCCTTTTCTTCTCTTCCTCCCCATCCCCCCCGCCCTACCTCCTTCCCCTCCCCACAGCACCTGTATATATGTTTGTACAGATTTATTACTCTATTTATTTTACTTGTACATATTTACTATTCTATTTATTTTGTTAATGATGTGCATTATAGCTATAATTCTATTCATTCTGATGGTTTTGACACCTGTCTACATGTTTTGTATTGTTGTCTGTCTCCCCCTTCTAGACTGTGAGCCTGTTGTTAGGTAGGGACCGTCTCTCTGTGTTGCTGACTTGTACTTCCCAAGCACTTAGTACAGTGCTCTGCACACAGTAAGCGCTCAATAAATACGATTGAATGAATATATAGACACACATACACACATATATGTACATATGTTACACATATATATTATGGTATTTGTTAAGCCCTCAATTCCTTCCTCTCCCCCTCGTCCCCGTCTCCATCCCCCCCATCTTACCTCCTTCCCTTCCCCACAGCACCTGTATATATGTATATGTGTTTGTACATATTTATTACTCTATTTATTTATTTATTTATTTTACTTGTACATATCTATTCTATTTATTTTATTTTGGTAGTATGTTTGGTTTTGTTCTCTGTCTCCCCCTTTTAGACTGTGAGCCCACTGCTGGGTAGGGACTGTCTCTATATGTTACCAACTTGTACTTCCCAAGCGCTTAGTACAGTGCTCTGCACACAGTAAGCGCTCAATAAATACAATTGATGATGATGATGTCAAGCACTGTTCTAAGAGCTGATGGTTTAATGGTTGTCCTTGATTCTTTCCTTGACGAAATGGACTTAACCGATTTGCAAATCCATCTTAATTCTACCACAATCATCTGAAGTTAATTTTATGAGGAGCCTCCACTATTATCAATTAAAGACAACATATATTTGGGATTTGTCAAATATCTTGTTTTTCTGAAGGATTTTTTTTTTATCTTCCTTCCCTCCCTCCTCGCTTTGTAGAGAGCTGGGAATTTCCTTGGGTAATTGGGACCTCGATCAAGTTTTGCTTATTGCATCTTGAATGCCACCCTGTTTCCCATTCAATACAGAGTCCTCACCTAAAAAACAAATAGAGATGGTAAGATTTAGGTAGCTGCCGGAATCCAGTGCCTTCAGTAGGCAGTAAGGTTGCCTTGACCTTGCTCTGTGAGACACCAGTTAGCCGAGAAGTTGGCCAGTTTTGTTTAGCCATATGCATCACTGGCCAACGCAAAGTAACCTTTGCCCCCCAGGTTATGTTACATGTGAACCGCTTAAAATGAAACCCCTGATTTTGGAAACAAACCTGGTTTGAAAAAAGACACATCCCAACTTTTTGTGTACTGAGTCAATAAAAGAATCACACTTTTAACCTGGAGATCTTTTGCAAGCACTAAGCAAACAGGAACTATTTTTTTTAACAAAAAATTTTCAAAATTTTTGTGAAATCTACGAGAAGAGCCTCACATTTTAAACCATCAACGAGTTTATGGTATTTTTTGACCACCTGCTGTGTGTAGAGCACTGTACTAAGTGCTTGGGAAAGTACAATTCATCGATGGGTAGATGTGAGCCCTGCCCACAAGGTGCTTACAGTCTACAGGAATATAGAACATAGCTTTTATATTTTGTTCTGTGTGCAGTACAGATCCTTCATAGAACACTTTTGATATTCTCATTCCCAAATATTTCAAGTTCCGCCCGTCATAAAGTGCCAACTAGCAACCCAAAACGATTTAAAGTTGCCTTCTTGGCAAGAGTAATCCCAGTCAGTAAATAACCTTTTCTGCTTTTACAGGCTACATTTGAAAGAGGATTAGAGCTTCATGCCAAAGTCACAATTTTTGGAGAAGGTTGTCACGGGCATCTTGCCAAACAACTGTACAAAAAGTTTGACTTACGGTCCAATTGCGAACCCCAGAGCTATGGTATTGGATTGAAGGAGGTACCCCTACCTTATATTTGCATGGTTTTACAGTTTAGTGATAAATGATACAATTTTATTTCATTTGTCTAATTACAAAATATCTTTTCATATTCTGTTAATTTTGCTTCAACCTTAAAGCCTTGAACTTTTTAAGAAGACTAGAAAGTGTGTAACAAATTTAGCTGAGGTTTAAATGAACTGTTGTGTATATCTTACCTCCTAAACTTTTTGTTTCACTTGCTAACCATTCATTTTCATGGCTAACCTGAACCTGCATAAAATTTATTCAGATCTGGCTCATTCTAAATTCTCTCACAAAGCTGCCATGAGCTTCCTAAACTAGAGAGTCATTAATATGTTGGTCCCCTCATGATGTTCAGGATTTTGTTTCAGGATTGACAACTGAAATCTAAATTTCATGCGTACTTAGGCATTGTTCTTTGGAGTGCTTATAATTCCAGTTTTGGATTGTGAGTGTGAGTTTATTTGCGTGGAACCAAAATGTTTAGTCCTGGTTTTTGTAACATTGATTAAAACTTCCAAAGGCAAAATTTGGAGAGAGAAGAAAGGTGGCCATTAGATCTTTCTTTCAATCTAATTGTAGTTTTAAGGGAGAGTGAATCCAAGACCTAGGTTTTTGAGGTGCTTCTGGAAAATGTACCTTCTGGCACTTTTCAACTCTGATTTTTATATTTTGCCATTTAATTATCTTTTGAAAGAAAGGGAATGTTTTTCATCCTTCAGTTCCTTTCGTACCTCTTTCAGAGTAGACTTGGCTTATTAGGGCAACTTGTTTGGGTTATAATAAATCTATCACATGAAATAGCGTGTCTGTTTATTTGCAGCTGTGGATTATTGATGAGAAAAACTGGAAACCAGGCAGAGTGGAACATAGCGTGGGTTGGCCTTTGGACAGACACACTTATGGAGGATCTTTTGTCTACCATTTGAACGAGGGTGAACCCTTGGTGGCTCTGGGTTTTGTGGTAAGTACTTTTTACCCCTCCATCCTCCTCACTCTGTCTCTCCCCCCATCCCTCCACCTCCCCGCCCCCCTACTAGAACGTCATCCGTGGAAGTGGAATAATCAATCAATCAATCAATCATATTTATTGAGCGCTTACTATGTGCAGAGCACTGTCCTAGGCGCTTGGGAAGTACAAATTGGCCACATATAGAGACAGTCCCTACCCAACAGTGGGCTCACAGTCTAAAAGGGGAATAAGGCAGGTCGGGGACCTCCTTTTCTCCTTTGTGTTCTGATCATAGATGGGGTGGCTCTATCCGGCATCCGCTCCCGGTTTTCCCTCCTGATCCTTGTGTACCAACCTTGGGAAGCATGAGCCCCCTCCCAACCCACCCACTGTCCAAGGACAATCCCTCTTCTCAATCTTCCTGTTTTATTCCATTCCATTCAAAAGCCAACCTTGACAGACAGGTTGGGTTTTTGAACATACCAGCTGTCAAAAATTTGCCTTCTCATTAAATCAGTCACAAAAGCCAATTATATTCAATCAATCAATCAATCATATTTATTGAGCGCTTACTGTATGCAGAGCACTGTACTAAGCGCTTAGCGCTTATTGTAGTTGCATGCTTCACAGTATTGCTTCCCAAACTGGAGAACTACTCAAAGAACAATTACCCTGCTTTTCTGTTTAGCGGTTTGACTGACCACCTGATACATGATTCCTTAAGTATATAGTCCCAATTTTGTTTAGCATTGATCAGCAAAGCATTTGACATGCAATTATCCACTAACAACTTCTTCAGTCCCCTTAATCAAATTGCCCGTTATGGGCAGGGAACGTGTCCACTAATTCTGTTGTATTGTACTCTCCCAAGTGCTTAATACAGTGCTTTGCAATCAATCAATCAATCAATCGTATTTATTGAGCGCTTACTGTGTGCAGAGCACTGTACTAAGCGCTTGGGAAGTACAAGTTGGCAACATATAGAGACAGTCCCTACCCAACAGTGGGCTCACAGTCTAAAATCACCTAATAAGTGCTTAATAAATCCCATTGATTGCTGTAATTCCATACTTTTACAGACATCCCCTGACTTCTTTGACACCTGCTATGTTTTTGTGTGTGTCAAGATCATGTATTTAAATCCTTTGGCATAAAAAATAGGCTGTTGGAGCATATTACTTGTATAAACAATTGATGTTTAAATTTGCTTTTGTTTCTTAACAGGTAGGCTTGGATTACCAAAATCCATACCTGAGTCCATTTAGAGAATTCCAGAGGTGGAAACATCACCCCAGCGTTGTTCCAACTTTGGAGGGTGGGAAAAGGATTGCATATGGAGCCAGGGCGCTCAATGAAGGTGGCTTCCAGGTAATTTTAATGTTTATCAAAACGTCAGCTTGTTGTTCTTTAATTCCCCCTTGCTGATTTAACAGAAATGGATTCTTAGGATATGTTACATAATTTGTTACTTTTAAAAATTCAACACTGAAAGTTAAAGGAATTCCTGGATAGAAAGCGGTTAAGTACTCAGAATGACCAGTAACAATTTGTGAATGTCAGAATAATTAAGGTTTCAGTTTATATGTTCATTCCATCTCAGTTATCTCAAGCTATCTCAACTTGCAGAGCCTCAAGTGTTTGAGAGTTTGGGTTGTGTTTCTCAGAGGCTCCCAGCAAGGAAGCAGACTAAATACACCCTGTTTCCCACAGGACAAGTGTGTCTCTAGGTCCCTTTTCTAATCCTCGTATGATGGCATAGCAGATAGAGCATGGGCCTGGGCCAGAAGGTCATGGGTTCTAAATCTGGCTCTGCCACTTTGCTGTGTGGCCTTGGGCAAGTCACATCACTTCTCTGGGCCTCAGTTACCTCCTCTTTAAAATGAGGATTAAGACTGTGAGCCCCATGTGGGACTGGGACTGTGTCCGACCTGATTTGCTTGTATTCACCCCAGCGCTTAGTACAGTGCCTGGCCCGTAGTAAGCACTTAACAAGTACAATTATTATCATCATCATCAATCGTATTTATTGAGCGCTTACTATGTGCAGAGCACTGTACTAAGCGCTTGGGAAGTACAAATTGGCAACATATAGAGACAGTCCCTACCCAACATTGGGCTCACAGTCTAAAAGGGGGAGACAGAGAACAAAACCAAACATAGTAGCAAAATAAAATAAATAGAATAGATATGTACAAGTAAAATAAATAAATTATTATTATTAGGTGAAGGTCATGGCACCCCTTTTGAACTTCGATCCTGCGTGCTGTTCTCTGATTCTGCAGCTTTAGAGGGGAATGGTAATTCTTTTTAGCTGACCTTCAGGTTGGCTTTCGTGCTGTGGAGAACAGTACTGAAAAGTCTTCTGCCCAAACCAGAGTTTCCTGCACCCCATTCTTGAGTTGGAAACATAACCCAGGCTTACTATCTCTGTTAATCCTTCTCTCCAAAAAAAAAAAAAAAAAATCAGGACTCTTAAGTAGGATTGAACCAGACCTTTCGATCATTTCCTGTAAATTAAAGCTCAGACTAATTTAGAAAAGACTAATGTGAATTGTGCAGCAGAACTCCTTGGAGAGTACCTGAATTCTAGTTTCTCTCAGTTGTTTCTTCTGTGATTTAGGAGCCCAGGGAGATTCATTCATTCAATCGAATTTATTGAGCGCTTACTGTGTGCTGAGCACTGTACAAAGCGCTTGGGAAGTCCAAGTTGGCAACATATAGAGACGGTCCCTACCCAACAGCGGGCTCACAGTCTAGAAGGGGGAGACAGAGACAAAACAGATTAACAAAATAAAATAAATACGTACAAATATAATAGAGTAATAAATACGTACAAATATATATACAGGTGCTATGGGGAGGGGCAGGAGGGAAGGGGGGATTCAATCAATCGTATTTATTGAGCGCTTACTGTGTGCAGAGCACTGTACTGAGCACAGAGATTGAACCTTGGCAGGAAAATGGCCAAAAGCCCCTTTAATTAACCCTGCCTTCCTATGAAGACAGTTGATCACAGCATTTTCCTTCTCTCCATTTCCTTCCAACTCAGCAGGCCCTTCAGGGCATATATGTCTGTTTCGTTAGCAAAATACCCTTCTGTGTGTGTATTATTTTCATGAAGCCCTGGTATATCATCATCATCATCAATCGTATTTATTGAGCGCTTACTATGTGCAGAGCACTGTACTAAGCGCTTGGGAAGTACAAATTGGCAACGTATAGAGACAGTCCCTACCCAGCAGTGGGCTCACAGTCTAAAAGGGGGAGACAATTTATATTTATATTTATTTAATATTTATATTTATAGAAATAAATAAATATGTTTATTTTTTGAGACTGTTCTTCAATACCTAAGGCTAAAACTGCATCCCGTTATTTGGTTTATTTTAGACTATATTGCTTACTCCATTTCTAGCTGCCTAAATTATAGTCATGAACTGTTGAGGCTTCCATCTTTATTCTTTTCCCCTCAGTCTATACCAAAACTCACCTTCCCTGGTGGGGTGTTAATTGGTTGTAGTCCTGGTTTCATGAATGTTCCGAAAATCAAAGGCACCCATACTGCAATGAAAAGCGGCATCTTGGCAGCAGAGGCCATCTTCAACCAACTAACTACTGAGAATCTCCAGTCAAAGACATTAGGTAAGAAATCCCTGTTTAACTTCTAAACTGGGTTAGTTGCTCAGTGAAAACTGAAATTAAAAAAGGCAATTTAAACAAACATAAAAAGTTTGGGCCCAGTGGTTGGATTCAACTTCTAAGCTTGGTTAGTTGCTCAGTGAAAACTGAAATTAAAAAAGGCAATTTAAACAAACATAAAAAGTTTGGGCCCAGTGGTTGGATTCAGAACGATTTGAAAAGTACGTCTAATTAACTAATTGCTGCTAATTGTTTCTATTAGACCTCTTTTTTGGGTTGAAATAGTCCCACCCCATGAACCTTCAAGTGGAAATTGCACAAAATGATTGAGAATCTTTAATCATCATCAATCGTATTTATTGAGCGCTTACTATGTGCAGAGCACTGTACTAAGCGCTTGGGAAGTACAGATTGGCAACATATAATCACTTTAACTTTAATCACAAATGGCAGCTCAAAGCCCTGGAGCAAAGAATGTAAATTGAGATTGAGGCTGGGTTTTGTATAAGTCTGGTTCATGGCCTCTTGTTACAATCAATCAATCAATCAATCGTATTTATTTAGCACTTACTGTGTGCAGAGCACTGTATTAAGCGCTTGGGAAGTACAGTTCAGAAACAAATAGAGACAATCCATGCCCACAACAGGCTCTCAGTGTAGAAGCGGGGAGAAAGACATCAAAACAAGTAAACAGGCATCAGTAGCATCATTATAAATCAATAGAATTATAGATATATACACATCATTGATAAAAATAAGTAGAATTATAATTATAAATATGTAGAGCAAAGGGAGAGAGTCGGGGCGATGGGGAGGGGAGTGGGAGCAGAGGAAGGGGGAGGTCTTAGTCTTGGAAGGCGTCCTGGAGGAGGTGAGCTTTCAGTTGGGCTTTGAAGGGGGAAGTTTGCTAGTTTGGCAGATTTGAGGAAAAGGGGCTTTCCAGGCCAGAGGTAGAATGTGGCCAGGGGTCAATGGTGGGACAAGCGAGAATGAGGTACAGTGAGAGAAACAAGGGTTTAAACAGTACCTCCCACATGAATAGAACAGAAATTTGGATGGGCTAGTGGAATGAGGAGAGCAGATGGTGTTTCAGTCTAAATGAACTCAATTCTCTATTATGAAGGGATGACAAATCCATCATTTCCATAAGGTGATAGGGACAGTGGAGATAGACGTTGACAAATTGTACTCTCCCAAGCGCTTAGTACAGTGCTCTGCACACAGGAAGCACTCAATAAGTACGATTGGATGAATGCATGAAAAAGAGGTAGGTGTACATTTGCTATTGTATTATCAGTCGTTGGTATTTATTGAGCCCTTACTATGTGTAGAGCACTGCAGTATGCATTAGGGAGAGTACAACTGAATAGAATAGGTTGCCCCAGTCCCTTGTCACATGGAACTTACAGACTACATGGGAAGACAGACATTAAAACAAATTATGGATGGATATATACATAAACGGTGTGGGGGTAGGGTGAAAATACAGCACACTTCCTCTAGGGAAGCTTCTCATACTAATTCACGATCCTTTGGTTATGTCATCAATTAATCAATCAGTTGAATTTGAGTACTTACTTGTACTAAGCATTTGGGAAAGTACAGCATAACAGAGTTGGTAGACAAGATTTCTGCCCGCAGTAAGTTTACAGTCTAGTCGTGTCAAACCGGCAGCAAGCCTTAGCATATACTTAATCTGATCCTCCTTACAAATATGTACGTTTATTTGTACATTCAGCTATTTGACGCTGATATACGTGCAAGAGCAAGGTTCAGCAGATATGTGCTAAACCTTGTTCATTCTCCCAGTCCCAACATTTGTAAATCATTTTTGCCTATCCTCCCCATTAGATCATAAACTCCTTTACGCTGGGACCATGTGTCTTGTTTCTGTGGCACTCTCCTAGGTGCTTAGTACAGGGCTTTGCACTCTGTAAGTGCTGATTAAGTACAATTGATCAGGTGACTGACATAGGAAGGAAAGTGGAGAAGGACAGACGGTTTTCTGCTCAGAGTCTGTCATGTGTGAGGCAGGTGACATAACGGGAGAAGGGCCTTGATGGGCCAAGAACTCCATGAAACATTGAAACAGCAGTTGAGAGAGTTGAGAGGCAGTGTGGCCTAAAGGAATGGGAGTCAGGAAACTCCAGGCTATTATATAGCCCTTTAGAAGTATGGGAAAAATCAAGCCAATAGTCGCAAAGTTTTAGCATCAGATATACTTTCAGGCATGAAATATTTCTCATTGTCAAAAGACGCTGTTAAGCTTTTTTCACAATTAAAATAAAGCTGGAGAATGTCACTTGCATATTTACGCATGAGATCTGTTTCCTAGATTCCATTCTGGACACTGCTCTCTTTTTGCTAAACCAGTTTTTAATTTGTCTCTGTATTATTAACCGTTGTATAAATAGGTCTCCATGTGTCTGAGTATGAAGAAAATTTGAAGAACTCGTGGGTGTGGAAAGAACTTTATGCCGTTAGAAATATCCGACCTTCCTGCCATAGTTTCCTGGGTTTATATGGAGGAATGATTTACACTGGCTTATTTTACTGGATATTCAGAGGAATGGAACCATGGACCTTAAAACACAAAGGTAACTCAAATAAATGCAGTCTGTGGACTTCCAAGGTCCTATTTCCAAAAATTATTTTTGATGCCTAGCTAGTCGGGTGAGAGCAAGGGATGTCATAAGAGAGTTGAAATAGGGTTGTATCACGCACTTAGGCGATGCATCCTGTAGACATTCAGTACGTAGTTGCTGACTCAGTACTATAGTACGTGATCTCGTTTTCATAAGTACTCGTATCTTCATGTTCCCTACTCCTTTAAGATTGTCCTCTGATTTTATGGAAACGTCTGGTCTCTGGATGTTGCACCTCTCCCACACTAATAGAATATAATCCTGTCCTGGATAACAAACCTCCCCTCCCGTCATGCAGTTCCACATTTGCCTTCCTGCATCAGCCTCTCTTCTAAACTCAGCTGTCTTATCCCTGTCACTGTGTTTGCCAACCTCCCAGCCCTGGCTCACCCTCACAGTCAGTTTCCTCTGCTCTTGCACAGCTGAGCAACATTGGTGTAAATTGAAAACTCAGGGCAACCCTTCTTTTACTTAGCCGTCATATTAGGCCTCTCTCATTGACTCCCGTGCCCCAAAACCCCACTATTCTAGACCTCCAAATCCCTTCTGAAGCCGCCATTGCCCCCATCTCCCTCTTCCTATCTCCTTCAGAGGAGCTACTACACTGCCTCTTTCTGCCTTTACTGAGGGTATTATGCTTTTATCTTGGGCTGGGAGCATCTTCACGTTTTTAATCTATTTGAGAATAGTAATTGGAGAAGATAAGTGCTTACTGTGTGTGTAGCACTGTGCCAAGCACTGGAATCATACCTGACATATGGTATGAGTCCCATAGGGACTCACAGTCTAAGAGAGGGAGAACAGGTGCTGAAACACCATTGTCCAGATGAGGAATTTGAGGCATCAAGAAGTTCAGTGGCACAGCCAAGGTCACACAGCAGGCAAGTGGCAGGGCCAGGATTAAAACACTGGTGTCCTGGCCCTCATTCCTGTGCTCTATTCACTAGGCCATGTCTCTTCAGCTCTCCCCCTCATTAGATTGTCATCTTCTTGAGGGGAAGGACCCTGAATCATTTTATTATATGTTCCCAGTCTCCCTCTCGTCCCCCTCTCCATCCCCCCATCTTACCTCCTTCCCTTCCCCACAGCACCTGTATATATGTTTGTACATATTTATTACTCTATTTATTATTTATTTTACTTGTACATATCTATTCTTTTTATTTTGTTAGTATGTTTGGTTTTGTTCTCTATCTCCCCCTTTTAGACTGTGAGCCCACTGTTGGGTAGGGACTGTCTCTATATGTTGCCAACAGCGCTTAGTACAGTGCTGTGCACACAGTAAGCGCTCAATAAATACCATTGATTGATTGATTACAGTGTTCTGCACACAGAGGGCACTTAGTTTTGCTTTTTAAAAATAAATGGTTGGTTTGGGGGCTGAGTTCCCCCACGTCTGGAGAATTGAGTGTGTTATCCTTATTCTTTAGACTGGGGAATACACTTCCCATCATCATATTTGTGCCTTACAATGTGCCAAGACTGGGTGTTAGGGAAAATACAACAAAGCAGCAAGGAAAAATTGAGAGAGTTAGAACACGCAGAAAAAAAAGGATATCATCGTCCCGCTAGCAGTGTGATGCATTTCAAACAGTAACAGCCATTCTGAGGCCAAGTGCGTCCCTGGCCCTTGGGACCTCCTTCACTGTTTAGCCAGGCTCCACCACTCTAATCTGAATTGTTTCTGTGACTGCATGCTCTATTCTCTCCCCGCTGGTGGGAACTCTTACAGTGCTCTGCACACAGTAAGCGCTCAATAAATACGATTGAAGGAAGGGGGAGAGAAGGATTGTGGTAGATCAAAGAAAAAGAGCTAAGTCGAAGGTGGCATTCCTCTGCCCTTCTTGTAAAAGCCTCTCGTGGGGCCGGGGTTGGGAGGGTGGCAGGTGGAAAAGCAGGGAGGCTCAGCCGGCCATACCCTAAAACCTCAGTTGGGGCCAGCCCACCTCCCATGACCAGTTTTGATGTTTGCCATACCCTAAGAAACTGTTCAGCAACAAGGCCTCCCTTTGAAAATCATTTTGAAATTCATGCCGCCCTTTCCCATTAACGCCAAGAGGGATTTAAAACAATCTTAGGGGCCGACTCAGACCAGCTGAAGCCAGCCAAAGACTGCACGCCAATCGAGTATCCGAAACCGGATGGGCGGATTAGTTTTGACCTTCTTTCGTCGGTGGCTCTAAGCGGCACCAATCACGAACATGACCAACCCGCACACTTGACTCTGAAGGATGACAGTGTCCCCGTGAATAAAAATTTAGAAATATATGATGGGCCCGAAGGACGATTCTGCCCCGCAGGTAAGCGATTTGATTGTCTTTCCGTTATAACCGTGGAATTAAGTGCTGTCTCAATGCATGGGGTAAAGGACAATCAGCTCGTTGTGCGCAGGGAAGGTGTCTGTTTACTGATATATTGTATTCTCCCCAGCTTTGCACACAGTAAGCGCTCTATAAGTACAGAATAAATGAACTCTGAAGGGCAAGTACATGTCACAGACTGACTGGAAATACTCTCCTAAAGCCCAGGCCTCTGCCTGGTTGTAAATAGAAATGGAGAGCGTCTGGTATCCAGCTGTCCCTTCTCAGTGTCCTGTGAAGTTGCTTATAAAGCTTAATGACTTAAGGTGGTTTTGAAGTTAGCGATCCCACATTTCTGATACCGTAATTTACATTTGGCAGAAAGAGGCCCATGGAGTCCGATCCAGGTCCCATCCCCTTTTGTGTGGATCCTTTTTTTAGGGATAATGCTTCCCTTCCTCAGATGGCCTGCCTTACTGTCTTTGAGCAACCCATTAGTTCAGCAGTGCTTGGCAAACATTTTCTACCTATCACGGGACCTGACACTAGCTTTATATCCCAGCATTTTACTTAACAGCTTCACATGCCCTCCAGTCTCATTTTTATCCTCCGGTATGAATGAGTTGCTCACCTGTGTCCTGAAACATTAGTTCATTTGTCTTTGGAGGAACACGCCTTCTGAAATGAAGGAAAGAGGTTATTCAATGCCCATTAAAAGCCAAAGCCTCAGTAACCCTTCATTTTTTTCATTTATTTTTTTGTCAGGAGTTTATGAGTTTGTTCCTGTGGAGAAGGGAGATGGATTTCGGTTACAGATAAATGCTCAGAACTGTGTCCACTGCAAAACATGTGATATAAAAGATCCGAGCCAGAATATTAATTGGGTGGTTCCTGAAGGTGGTGGAGGACCTGCTTATAATGGAATGTAAAGCTAAGTGAACTGATTTCAGTTGCAAATATGACAGGAACTTCTATAGTTTTATAGTAAGTGGACTGTTTTAAATTATTTTTAAAAAGTACCCAAGTATCCTGTATCAGCATTAATTGAAATGTTTATAAGGTAGCAAGCCCTGATTTGCAGTGAAACAGGGGGAAAATTATTTTCCTTCTTCATAAAAGTCCTGTGGATCATTGTTTCTATTCAGTAAAGAATTATGAGATCTCTGAGATCAGTTTCCCTTCTTCAAACTGCCTGCCAACAGGGTAAGTGCATCATTGTCTCCAAAAAATTGGGTTTATGGATTTTTAATGTGATTTAACCTTCTAGCTGTAGAATGGCCTTGAAACATTAAATTATTTTGAGTTTGCCAAACTGGTGTTGATGCTCCCTTTAGTCGGCGATCATAATTTTGCCCCAGTTGAACTTGTTCTTTTTACCACCAAACTCTAGCTCAAAAGTTTTTCAAACTGAAGATGGCAGGGGAGTTCTATGGTTGTTGCAGCAAAGATTATTAATATCCCTCACCGTCCACACTGGCACCTACTTCCCCTCTTCCATCTTTGCCACAGATTTGTGAAATGAGCAGTGTATAGAAATTCACTTTTTAAAAAAATTTAGCAAAGGAAGGCTCCCTGGAATTAAATACGTGAAGTATGGGGCTAGAGTGTAAACAACTATTTAAGAACAACTTCATATAAACCCAGGCAATCTGACTTGTGTATTATCGGGAACTTCTAGCTAGCAGTACGGAGCGAGACAAGTTTGCAAACTCAGGAAAGTAAAGAAGTTGCTCAGGTCAGGTTTCAACGCTTTTATTTAGGGTAATTGCTATCTGAATCTCCTACCAGTAAACAAGAAGGAACATGGTTTCAGTATTCACTGCGATCTGGAATGCCTCCATCCCACAGTCTTTAAATCTTCATAGTAGATGGGTTCACAATCAGTGCATTCTTTAAACAAAATTTCTTAAGCAAACATTTTGGCGTAAGCTGCTTTTTCTTTTTCCTTTTGCGCCTTAATCTTCTGTTTGACTCTCAGTGTCTCTGCCTGGATAGCTGTGGAGAAAAAAATGAATAACAGAATCAGCAAGGAGAACGCAAACGTTTCAGGTGCTCCCCTTTCTTTAGTGCTAAAGTCCAAATCTTTTCTCTCAGGCCCTAAAGCTCAGCTAGACAGAGAAATCAGCATTTGTCTTCCAGGCAGATGTCTGGCTGCCACTTGCCTAGGGGTAAAGAAACAAGAACTACTGCTGTTGCTTGCATATTATCAGTATTGATTGGCCATCCACTGTGTTCACAGTACTGTACTGAGCTTGAGGAATGGAAGTAAGACACTGCAATACTTCACCCTGATGAACACTACCACAGATAACAAGGACTAACCGTTCTGGGGATTAATACTGATAATCTCATTTCTACCATATTTAACCTTACCTTTGTCTTCAGGGGTTATATCTTGTGCCTTCTTAAGATCAGCCTTGAACCCGGGAGGGAAAGAAAAATCAAGTTAAATGTGTGCTGTGAAAATTTTTTCTAAAAAATTAGATTAAAAGAAAATACTACCAATGCCTGGTCATACTCCTTTATTCCCTGCCATCCTTGGGCCCGGCGATAAAGTGCTTTGGTGTTCGATGGGTCTATTGCTAAAGCCTAAAAAAAACAACCAAAACTTATTTAAAGGTTTAAGAAAAGTACTTGTCTCCTGTCATTTTCCCTTGATATCTAAACTACAGACATTAAGGATGTATCTGTATGGGGCACTAGCAATGTAAGATTTGTAAGCAATTTAAAGACCTAGAGATTACCTAACTCTTGCTTCCTAATTTAGTGTTCTAACTATTCATTTTTTTTTAAATCAAAGTGTAACAAGCTGACAAATTAAGTTCCTTCAAATTTAAATCGTGTTGTTGGACAAATACTACAAATCAGTTTTAGTAAACCTGTCAGCCTCAACAGGCTTTAAGTGGGCCTTTCTCTTTTTATGTATTTTCCTAATGACAGCACCTTCCCCCATTGGCTACCTTGACAGTTTAATCTTCACAATCCCATTTTAGGAAGGAGGGGGAAGAGTCAGTCAAATACAAATTTTATTCTTCCTGATTTGTCTGCAGGGTACTTACTGGATGCTGAATGATCTAAAAAAAATATACAAAACTTGTACGCTTTGTCTCCTGGGGTTAAAATTCTACTATTTCACGTTGTAATTTTTTTAAAGAGAAGTTTTTTTCTCACCGATGGGAGGAGACAAATGGGAATATCTTGATCTTCAAAGATCAGCCCCCAAATACACCTACCTCAATACAGCTTTCAATGGCTCCCTGCCAATTGGACATCTTCAGTTTACAAGCAGCAATATTTAGGATACAGCTTAGAGCTACTGGGTTCAGTTTTGATGTATCCTCAGCAGCAGCCTTTGAACATTCTACGTATCTGCTCAAAAATATGAACGGAATTTTATAATTAGTACGAAATCCAAAGTAGTTAAAACTCGAAGCCATATTTGGTCTCTAATTGGCTTTACTGGATAAGGAGTTCTGAAATTCTAGGTTTAAGAGCAAATTATGGCCTTTAATTAAAAAAAGATTTTCTTAACAGAGGCTGTAATATAATAAACACTTACCCCAAAAACATCAAGGAAGTTTAGACAACCTAATTCCCAACCAACTGCCAAATTGGGGTTAAGTGACTTTTTTTCCAAAAGTATTTCAAACAACCCTAATTCATGTTGTCATATACATTAAGACAAATTCCAAATAACACTATGTATTCATGCTTTTCACAAGTTATCATCAGTTGAG
Organism: Tachyglossus aculeatus; assembly: GCF_015852505.1. NCBI lineage: Eukaryota > Metazoa > Chordata > Mammalia > Monotremata > Tachyglossidae > Tachyglossus > Tachyglossus aculeatus. The sequence goes on from NC_052077.1 coordinate 26,909,870, forward strand.
TAAAATTATTTCTAGAAGTGCACAAGCTAGCACAAGAAGGGAGGACTGGATTTAGGACTAGTAACCAGTATATAACTTTAGATTTAGAGAAAGAGCACAACCTAGGGTTAAAAGCCCCAGTCCGAGAGTCAGTGGACCTGATTTCCAGTCGCAGCTCTTCCACTTGCCTGCTGGGTGACCTTGGGCAAGTCCCTTAACTTCTCTGTGCCTCCATTTCCTTATCTGAAAAATGGGGATTCAATACCTGTTCTCCCTGTGAGCCCCATATGGGACCTGATTGTCTTCAAGACTGTAAGCTCACTGTGGGCAGGGAACCTGTCTACCAACTCTATTGTACTGTACCCTCCCGAGTGCTTAGACAGCACACAGCACACAGTAAGCACTCGAATTCCATTGATTGACTTAAAACTAACCAGAACCTTATGCAATTTTTAGAAATGATAACATCTTTCAGGTTGAGACCCAAAATTACGTGTTTGTGCTTCCACCGATGTTTATTTTTCCTCCAGAAAATTCCACAGGAAAAACCCAGGCACAAACAACCCTTCCTCCTACCACGTGTTATCTCCAAGATGACAAGCTGCAATGTCCTAAACCAGGGAGCAATGGAATGAGGGTTCTGAAAATCCCTCAAGTCACTGCGGATTGAAAAGGACACAAATACCCAAAATTAATCAATTGCATTTATAGAGCACTATACTAAGTGCCTGGGAGAGTACAACAGAGAGTAAGATCTGGATAGAGAAGAAGGCTACCATGGGTATTGTCATGTTGGAGATATTACTTCCTATTTCATAGCTGGGGAAGATCCAAGATAATCGTGTCAGAAATAGTCCCTGTCTCACACAGGCAGGGTTCACAACCCAAGTCAGAGAAGACTAGATTGAATCCTTTTAACGGATGAAGAAACTGAGAGCTCACCTCCTCCAGGAGGCCTTCCCAGACTGAGCCCCTTCCTTCCTCTCCCCCTCGTCCCCCTCTCCATCCCCCCATCTTACCTCCTTCCCTTCCCCATAGCACCTGTATATATGTTTGTACATATTTATTACTCTATTTTACTTGTACATATCTATCCTATTTATTTTATTTTGTTAGTATGTTTGGTTTTGTTCTCTGTCTCCCCCTTTTAGACTGTGAGCCCACTGTTGGGTAGGGACTGTCTCTATATGTTGCCAACTTGTACTTCCCAAGCGCTTAGTACGGTGCTCTGCACACAGTAAGCGCTCAATAAATACGATTGATGATGATGATGAAGCACAGAGAAGTTGGGGGTTTTTTTGTTTTGTTTTTTTAATGGTACCTGTTAAGCGCTTTCTATGTGCCGGGCACTGTTCTAAGTGCTGGGGTAGTTACAAGCTAGTCAGGTTGTCAGGAGAAGCAGTGTGGCTCAGTGGAAAGAGCGTGGGCTTTGGAGTCAGAGGTCAGGGGTTCAAATCCCGGCTCCACCAACTGTCAGCTGTGTGACTTTGGGCAAGTCACTTCACTTCTCTGGGCCTCAGTTCCCTCGTCTGTAAAATGGGGATTAAGACTGTGAGCCTCCCGTGGGACAACCTCATCACCTTGTAACCTCCCCAGCGCTTAGAACAGTGCTCTGCACATAGTAAGTGCTTAATAAATGCCATTATTATTATTATTATTACTGGATACAGTCCATGTCCCACATGGGGTTCACATTTTCTTTCAGATGAGGTAACTAAGGCAGGAAGAAGTGAAGCGACTTGCCCAAGGTCACACAGTAGGCAAGCAGCCAAGCGAGGATTCGAACCCAGATCCTCTGCCTGCCACGGCCATGCTTTTTCTACTAGGCTATGCTGCTAATGGGGCCCACAGTGACGCCAGCCTCAGGACTAAGTGGCACCCTCGGCTCTCGCAATCTGAAAGAAATCTATTCACAAACAGGCAGGTAAATTCACTTACCAATTTGTTTAACATAATAAAATGTAAACAATGTACTGGTTATCTTATCGGTGTTTATTGAACACTGGTGTGCAGAGAAATGTACTAAGTGCCTGGAGTTGGATGAAATCTTTCATTAAGAATTTACCAGAGAGCCCACGTAAAATACACAAGGAACAAAAAAATATAAATTTCTGCCGCATTAAGGGCATATATCAAGCTGGAACTCCTTTCCGTCGGCTCTCCAGCTTTCTTCATCTTACTTTTTAAATGGTATTTACTAAGTGCTTACTATGATAACGATGGCATTTATAAAGCCCTTATTCATTCATTCATTCAATCGAATTTATTGAGCGCTTACTGTGGGCAGAGCACTGTGTGTCGAGCATTGTTCTAGGGCAGAGCACTGTGTGCCAAGCATTGTTCTAAGCACTGGGGTATATACAAGTTAATCTGGTTGAACACCATCCCTGTCCCATGTGGGCCCACAATCTAAGTAGGAGGGAGAACAGGTACTGAATCCTCATTTTAGTTGGTAGAAGTTAAGTGACTTGCTCAAGGTCACTTGCTCAAGCAAGGTGACTTGCTCAAGGGCAAGCAGCGTGGCTCAGTGGAAAGAGCCCGGGCTTTGGAGTCAGAGGTCATGGGTTCGAATCCCGACTCTGCCACATGTCTGCTGGGTGACCTTGGGCAAGCCACTTAACTTCCCCGAGCCTCAGTTACCTCATCTGTAAAATGGGGATTAAGACTGTGAGCCCCACATGGGACAATTTGATCACCATGTATCCCCCCCAGCGCTTAGAACAGTGCTCTGCACATAGTAAGCGCTTAACAAATGCCATCAAAAAAAAAAAAAAAGGTCATACAGCAGGCAAACGGCAGAGCCTGCATTAGAACCAGGTCCTTCTGACGCCCAAGCCCATGCTCTGTTCACTAGCCACGCCGCTTCTGGCCGCTCTTCTTTCCACTAGGTCACGCAGCTTCCCAAAAAGTCTTACTGAGTCCGTCGTTCCCCGACTCTAACTGTACTCTCCGAAGCACTTAGTACAGTGCTCTACACCCAGTAGGCACTCAACAAATACCACTGACAACGATGATGATCCCGGTTCAATTCTCCTGTCGTTCACTCTTCACTCAAGCTGTTTCCCCAACCCAGAACATCCTCCCTCACTGCCCCTTCTGCAAAATCCAAAACACCACAGTGCTCTTATGCATATCTGTCATTCACTTTTATCCACAGTACTTCATGAATACACAGTTATTCAGCAGGCCTATCTGCACTATTTCTGGTTACATCATCGTCCTTCCTCCTGCTATATTTGTACATAATTTTTGTCCGTCTCCCCCTACTAGGTTGTAAACTCCATGAAGGCAGAAAACCTCTGTCTTGCTTGTGTTTTATTCTCCCGGGCACCAACAGAGTGTTTACACTCGGGAGACACACAAAACCATTGACTAACGTCCCATTTCAGCACCCTCAATATTTATATTCTTCAGTTAACAGCCAAAGAGGCTTATTCACACCTTCAAAAGCCCATACGCCACTTATAAATTCAAATTTAAACGAATACCATTTTACCCTTTAAAAGTAAATTTTTAAGTTGTTGAAGCTGTGAACTTGCATTACCTTAAAACTTTTGAATATTTTTTAATCGCTAACTCCCAGTTCTGGGACTTGAAGAATGTGTTTCCAATATTCTTTAAGTCTTCGGCTACAGTCAGAATTTTGTCTACCTATAACAGAGAGGAGATAAAAATTTTGGATTCTTGATTTAAGTACTAAATGAAAATTAATGCTTAATGAGATTTATCATAACAGTCAGAGGTTATTAGATTTAATTTACAGTTTGGATAGTTTTGCAATGTCTTCCCAGATTCCTGGTTGTTTTAAAATGATCATTATTCCAAAATCTAAAAATACCTGGGTCTAAGATCATTGCTGGAAAAACACCAGACTCTTAAACATCAGGATGTCTACTAAATGGCTTAATGGGAGGTGGGAATTTGGAGCCCGTTTTGGCTTTTAGATCGAAGGTTATTTAAAAGTCAACTCTTACAACATTTCCCTTCAAATCATCTGAGAACAACTCTAGTGTAACATTTTAATAACTAAATCAGTCAGATTATCCTGGGGATTTAAAAGTACTGAAATCATACCCATCACTGGAAAGCTGAAACCAATAATGGAATAAATGAGTGAAGAATTGTTGTTCAATAGAATTCATCAGATCTAGCAAAGTATTTAAATATAGATGGGAGGGATTGCTATGAAACAACCTTAAAGAATCACCCAACTTTCTCTAATTCATTAGGAATGAATTAAATACAAGAATCCCAAGCAAAAATCACACATCTTTTGTAAAGTATTAGTAAAAATATTGAACCTGCTCATGTAAAAGTACTCACATCTTTTAAGTTAATATCTGAATCTTCAGGGAAGTCTGGATAAGCATCCCCTGAGCCATCCTTTGGGGAAATTCCCCAGTCATCCCCTTCTTTCAACTCTCCACATTCTGCAATCACGCACAACTGTAAAAAAAAATAACACCGTTGTCAAAACTGTCGGGCCACGGTTGGAAAAAGGTGCATTGCCATGGCCATAAAAGTTGCTTCTCAAACCACGGCGTTAAGGAAGCACTTATTTTATGTCATGGTTTGCCTTTAGTGCCTGTTACAACATCAACAAGAACCCATGCCCACATCTCAGTGAGCACAGCTCTGAGAATCAAGAAACTGTCTTATTTGTGTCTCGGTTCCCTCTTCTGTTAAATGTGGACAAAATACCTGTTCTCCCTACCTCTACCTTAGACTCTGAGCCCTATGTGGGACAGGGATTGTGTCTGACCTATTTAAGGGTTTAAGAAAAGTACTTGTCTCCTGTCACTTTCCCTTGAAGTCTAAACTAATCTCGTACCTACTTTGTCGCTTGGCACATAGTAACTAATAAATACCATCATTATTAAAAGAATGATTTTTTTTTCGTTCTTGTCTACCAAGAGATCCAACTGTATCTAGCAGACAGCTGCTCAGAGCAAGTATTAAAGTGGTTAATTTTTAAATTGGGTATTCCCAGTGCTTACCATCGCCTAGCTCATATTATTCTTCTGACATCCCTGTGAGGTAAGAAAGGCATATATTAATTAGCCCACAAGGAAAGAGAAATAATGAGCGACTTGTGCAAAGTCCCAGAGCAAGACCGAGGCAGAGGGGACATCTGAAAGTTAATGGAAAGAATTTAGTTTCATATTTCACGTCTCTCTAGACTGTAAGCTCATTGTGGGCAGGGAACATACCTCCCAACTGTGCTGATGCTGTACTATCCCAAGCGCTTAGTACTAGTGCTCTGCACACAGTAAGCACTAATATACAACTGTTTTACATTCTGTTTTTCACCAGGAAGACTTTTCCCACATAATTCCCCCGAAAAAGTTGCCGACTCCAACATTAGTATTCCCTATATGCAATCATTCTATTTAATTAATATTTATTCTAACACAACCTCGTTTGCTTTCATTACTTTGGCCCTCATTTCAGCATATCAACATTAGCATTCCCTACATGCGATCATTCTATTTAATTAATATTTATTCTACCACAACCTCATTTGCTTTCAAATTCTCATTTTAGAATAATCAGTCGAAAAGGCAAAGAGCGTCTAAGCTCTGAGAAAGACAGCACTGGAGAATATATCGCAAAAACGTTCAAGTGACAAAAGATATGCCCTTCAGCCAAAATTAGATGCTTAAAAGTAACACAGAATTATTGCCAACACAAAAGGCAAGGAAAGCATATTGTAGCTGAGTCAGCTCACATGAACGACTTTTCTTTGTCAGATGAAGCAACTCAGTGACCTTTCCTCAGAGTCCTTTCACTATGGAATATCCGCTTGCTTATGCAGCCTAGAAAGTGCTAATTCTACTTGCCAGTGAAATAGGACATTTTTAATTTTATGACCCGTTCTCTTCCGGCATATGGTATTACTGGTTTGATGGGTAGGATTGCTTTTTATTTTAACTCTATGGTAAACTTCCAATCATTCAAAAATAGGTGTCAAGTTCAGGGTTCCTCTCTTCCTACTCTGACTGCCTGCGTTTTGGCCACCACGTTGTTCTGTAGGACCTGGACTAGAAGATGAGGCCAAAACAAAGAGAAAGGAAATGTAAATCACTTTTGAGATTTGGTGAAAATGGTTAAAAATGGTTTTAGGGACAAGGGGATAGCGATCTGGGAAAGGTACAGGAAAGAAAATTTAATGTATAAAATTCAGTAAGACGTGCTATCCTTATGCCTTACCATAGCTTTGACTGTATGCTAAGCTTGCTGTGGGCAGGGAATGTATCTGTTACATTGTTGTGTTGAACTCTTCCGAACACTTAGTATAGTGCTCTGCACACACGGTAGTGGTCTATAAGAACAACTGATTGATTATAGATAAGGTTGTTTGCTGCTTTTCTCTTTTTCTAAATTTACTTGTGGGGAGCAGTGGCCTCCACTTGCTGAAACACTGCACCTCATAAAAGGAACTTTCCCTTGCATGTCATTCAATCCAATGAGCTTACTGTACCAGCAGTAAATCCATGGCATATTTTTAAAATATATTTCATGATATTTTCCTTCCCTTTTTTATCTGAAATATAACGGACACATAAAATTGAAAACAAGTGCTGGTTTTCCGGTTCATTTGTTTTGGGGTTTTTTTGTTTGTTTTCTAAATCACCTTAAGCAGTCAATGCAGAAACGCCAAGGCACCGGGGACCTGGGGAAAATCCCTCATTTTAACAGAGAAGAAATCCAGTCCCTCTCCCATCCACTCCCTCACCGAGCAGATGATTTTCCCTTGAACTCTTCTCACACTCACCTGTTCGGGATTTTCACCTTTAACTTCAACATTTTCCAGAATTTTCGCCACTCCCATTCCTTTCATCACTTGGCCGAACACCACGTGCTTCTCGTCCAGATGAGGAGTTGGCACGGTGGTGATGAAGAACTGGGAACCGTTGGTGTCCCGGCCGGCATTTGCCATGCTCAGCAAGCCCTCCTGGTCGTGCTGCCGGGGAAATCCCATTTGAGAGTGTCATTGCCCTGTGCCCTGCTCAGGAGGCCACAGGACCCACCCAGCTGTACCAGAAGACTGGAAGAAATTGTGCCCCTATGAATTCCATTTAGCTCAAAAACTCTTACACTACTGTTCAGACTATGACATCGCTCAGAGAGCACAGTTACCATTTAAAACGATGTTTTCAATCTGGGAGACAGCGGACAAACCTGTGCAATAGGGTCAAACCTTGGAGCGTTTTTACTGCCTTTCTGAATAGCAGATTTTTTTTAAAAAACAAAAGCTCCTACTCTCTCCTGAAGACCTGCAGTGAGGCAGAAGCCCATTGCAACTGAGGCCTGCCTATCCTGAACGGGACATAAACTTGAATCTTCTTTCCCATCAACATAACGGCAGCTCTGAATGCCTAGTACAGTATCGGACACCTTGTGAGGGCTCAATAGCTGTTGACTAAAACGCTAGTCCCGCTTGACATTTTCATCTACTTTACCTTATAATGAAAGTTTTCATCTTCAAATTTTTCTCCATAAATACTCTCTCCACCTGTCCCATTCTGATTTGAGAAGTCTCCACCCTGAATCATGAATTTCTTGATAACTATAAAGGAAGAAATGGCATTTAGAGGTGGAATTAGACAACATCTTAACTTCCCATGGTCCCCCGTTGGCAGTTCAAATTCATCACCGATAGGCCTGAATCTCCCAAAGCCTAAGATACCCATGTCGGGCTAAATGCCCTTAGAAAAACGTGCCGGCCACTTTACTACTGGGAATGCAACACATCTGCCTTGCACATAGTAAGTGCTAAGAAATACAATTATTACTACTACTGGCCTTGGAAGATCTGGATCAAAGCCACCGAGTGATAACAGTTGAAGCCATTCTACTGCTGTAGCCATAATTCCACAGTGCTCAGGCAAGGACTTACTCTTGAACCCAATGGATAAAGCTTTCCCCTTCTCCATCCACGCCTAGTCCTGAGTGGAGGAAAAATGTCAATAGGGCAGGAGTCTTTTCCCAGTTACACAAAGCAAGAGGAGATTCTATTAATCTTGCGTCAAATCTTTCTCTCTGGCACCGAGTCAATTAGCCACTGCCAAAGTTACTCCCTGGAAGTTAGATGCTTTGATTCGTTCAGGAAAATAAAGTGCCATTTGCAGAGCTGCAGCCCTAATAGCCAAAGTGATCTCATATTGGCCTGAAAAAACCAATGTGCATCCCTGAGGCCAATGTGATGGGGATTCATTTAAGCCCTGGGATCAGTGAGCCCTTTCAAAGCAAGGCTACAACGCTAACTGATCCCCGACGAAGATGGAGGCGGTCGATACTTACTTCGATGAAATGGGCATCCTTTGAAATGGAGAGGTTTCCCAGTTGTGGGCCCAATGCCTTTTTCTCCTGTACACAAAGCGCGGAAATTTTCTGCTGTTTTGGGCACGATATCTGCAAATAGTTCGAAGACAATCCGACCAACTGAAAGGCGAAAGACAGAGGACATAATTCAGAATGTGAAATCAGTAAGAGAAAACTCTAACCCCACTCCTCCCAACATTCTCACCTCAATTCAACAACACGACTACCCGCCCTTCCCAGAAATCCGCAACCTCGCTGTCGTCCTTGACTCTTCGCTGTCATTAAACTCTGAATTTCCATCTACTTGTCAAATGCTGCGAGTCCTTTCTGAATGACATGTCCTGAAGCGGCCCCTTCCTCTCCATCCCACTGCCATTCCTTGGTACCAGCTCTGGTCACAGCACTATCGCAGTCAGGTATTGCCTCAGTCTCCTCTCTGGCCAACGCCAACTTACCTCCATCCTCTCCCGGCTCCAAATCCATCCTATTGTACTGCTGCAGGGAACATCTTGTTGAAACATGGCTCAGCTCCCATCTCTCCTCTTCCTGTGTCTCTCCTCAAAGGCTCCCCAAAATTGGTTTCAAGTCTCTCCACCATCTGTTCTGGCCCAGTATTCCCCAATTTACTTCTTTGTTTCTCCAAGGCCAGCTTTCTACCTGTACCTCACCCAAGTCTCCCACGTCCATCCCTCTGCTCAAGGTCCCCACAGATCAAAGCTCTCCCGCCATCGCACCTCCGCTAAAAAGCCTTCCGCAATTACTTTTCCAGGACCCATATTAGTGCAAACCCATCAGTCAACTCTAGCACTTACACACTTATTTATGCCCATCTGTAACATTCATGTAAGAAAGCTTATTCAATTGTACATTCGATTATTTATTTTGACTACTCCAGGTGCAAGTATCTTTATGTCCATCTCTCCCAGGAGGCCATACTCAATCCATCGTATTTATTGAGCGCTTACTGTGTGCAGAGCACTGTACTAAGCGCTTGGGAAGCACAAGCTGGCAACATATAGAGACAGCCCTACCCAACAGTGGGCTCACAGTCTAGAAGGGGGAGACAGAGAACAAAACCAAACATACTAACAAAATAAAATAAATAGGATAGGTACAAGTAAAATAGAGTAAAAAATACTCTTCCCTAGTGGTAATTTTCTTGTTGGTAGGGAATGTGTCACCTGTTTATTATTAAACAGGTGCCTAGTTTAGTGCACTGTACCAAGTGGGCACCCAGTAAATAAATATAACAACCACTACTAGTACTATTACTACTTTAGGATGTAGGCTGCTGAAGGGCAGAGGCTACGTTTTGTGGGCATTCGGAACCCATTAGTGCAGGCCAACAATGCTTTTAAAAATCAACATTATTTAATGCAGCTTCTTTTTCAATCGGATTGCCCTAGACCAAGGTTGCAATCACACTCCTCAGAACACTAACGTAAGCTTCATCTTTCTGCATATAATTAAGATGAAGCTAGTTGGGGGCATTATAATAAAGCACCGAAGGCTGGCACTCAGTGACTCCCCTACATACACGGCAGAGTTGTATCGTCCGTCAAAAATGGGACAAAAGCCGCCCAAGCAGGTTTTTATAGCAAGTTAAGAGGCTTCTGCTAAAACGCAGCAGATGTGACTCCAGGGACAGCAGTGAGTTCTAAGGAGTGGACGAACAAGATTCCCCCTTCAACCAGTTTGCCCTTTTAGACTGGAATTCTGACCTGCTTAGCCTGGAACTGGCGAAGAATCTGGAATATATAAATTAAGGGAACGCTCTTGATCACAGCCAGGTACGTGTCCCACGTAAGATAATGAAAACTAGAAGTACTGTGATTCTTCTACATTGGGCCAGGGATTGTTGATTGAATGAATCAACTAATTGCCACTCTTCATTGCTGTATTGTACTTTCCTAAGCACTTAGTACAGTGCTCTGCACAAAGTAGGACTCTACACACAGAGAGTGCTTAATAAATACGACTGAATGAATGAATGAACTGACTCAGGGTCTCAGCTCTGCCACTGAGAGAGAATGAATTTGTTAAGAGCTTTTATGTGCCAAGCACTGCACTAAGCACTGGGGTGGATGCAAGCTACTCAAGTTGGCCCCAATCTATGTCCCATATGGGGCTCCCAGTTTCGATCCCCATTTTAGGGATGAGGTAACTGGAGCACGGAGGAGTAAAGTGACTCGCCCAAGGTCACCCAGCAGACAGGTGGCGGAGTTGGGATTAGAACCCAGGTCCTTCTGACTCCCAGGCCCGAGGCTCTAAGTCACTAGGTCACGTGCCTTCTCTGTGCCTCAGTCTCCTCAACGGTAAAATGGGGGCTGAGTATCTCCCACCCCACCCCTACCCTGGCCTGGGGACCACGTGGAGCAGGGCCTGGGCCCAATTCATTCATTCATTCGCATTTACTGAGCGCTTACTGTCTGCAGAACACTGTACTAAGCGCTTTGGAAGTACAAATCGTCAACATTCATTCATTCAATCGTGTTTATTGAGTGCTTGCTGTGAGAAGGGCACTGTACTAAGCGCTTGGGAAGTACAAATCGGCAACAGATAGAGACGGCCCCTACCCGACAACGGGCTCACAGTCTAGAAGGGGGAGACAGACGACAAAACAAGTAGACAGGTGTCAATACCGTCAGAATAAATAGAATTACAGCTGTATACACGTCATTAATCAGAGTACTAATATGTACAAATAAAATACAGTAATAAATATGCCCAATCTGTCTGTGCCTCAGTAACCTCATCTGGAAAATGGAGATGAAGACTGTGAGCCCCATGTGGGACAACCTGATCACCTTGTATCTCTCCCGGCGATTAGAACAGTGCTTGGCACATTGTAATAATAATACTAATAATGGCATTTATTAAGCGCTTACTGTGTGCCAAGCGCTGTTCTCAACGCTGGGGAGGTTACAAGGTGATCAGGTTGTCCCACAGGGGGCTCACCAGTCTTCATCCCCATTTTCCAGATGAGGGAACTGAGGCCCGGAGAAGAGAAGCAGCGTGGCTCAGTGGAAAGAGCACGGGCTTTGGAGTCAGAGGACATGGGTTCAAATCCCGGCTCCGTCAGTTGTCAGCTGTGTGACTTTGGGCAAGTCACTTAACTTCTCTGTGCCTCAGTTACCTCATCTGTAAAATGGGAATGAAGACTGTGAACCCCCCATGGGACAACCTGATCACCTTGTAACCCCCTCAGCGCATAGAACAGTGCTTTGCACATAGTAAGTGCTTAATAAATGCCATTATTATTATTATTACTATTATGTGATTTGCCCAAAGTCACACAGCTGATAATTGGCGGACGCTGGATTTGAACCCATGATCACATCATGGTCATGGTTTGTTTGTAAGCGCTTAACGAACACCAAAATTATCACCCAGACTGTGGGCCCGGTGTTGGGGAGGGACCTGTATATATGTTTGTACATATTTATTACTCTATTTATTTATTTATTTTACTTGTACATATCTATTCTATTTATTTTATTTTGTTAGTATGTTTGGTTTTGTTCTCTGTCTCCCCCTTCTAGACTGTGAGCCCGCTGTTCGGTAGGGACTGGCTCTATATGTTGCCAACTTGGACTTCCCAAGCGCTTAGTACAGTGCTCTGCACACAATAAGCGCTCAATAAATACGATTGATTGATTGATTGACCTAGCACGCGGCTACCTCCGAGAAGTCCCTTCGCTTCTCTGGGCCTCTGTTCCCTCATCTGTACAATGGGGATCAAGTCTGTGAGCCCCACGTGGGACAACCCGATTACCCTGTGCTTCCCCCAGCACTTCCAACACAGTGCTTATTACTCTATTTATTTATTTTATTACTCTATTTGTACCTATTTATTCGGTATTTATTTTCTTTTGTTAATACGTTTTGTTCTCTGTCTCCCCCTTCTAGACTGTGAGCCCGCTGTTGGGTAGGGACCGGCTCCATACGTTGCCAACTTGGACTTCCCAAGCGCTTAGTCCAGTGCTCTGCACACAGTAAGCGCCCAATAAAAACGACTGATTGATTGATTGATTGACCTAGCACACGGCTAACCTCCGAGAAGTCACTTCGCTTCTCTGGGCCTCAGCTCCCTCATCTGAGAGAAGCAGCATGGCTCAGTGGAAAGAGCCCGGGCTTTGGAGTCATGGGCCATGGGTTCGAATCCCGGCTCTGCCAATTGTCAGCTGTGTGACTTTGGGCAAGTCACTTCACTTCTCTGGGCCTCAGTTACCTCATCTGTAAAATGGGGATTAAGACTGTGAGCCCCCCCCCCCCCCCCCGGGGGACAATCTGATCTCCTTGCAACCTCCCCAGCGCTTAGAACGGTGCTTTGCACATAGTAAGCGCTTAATAAATGCCATTATCAGTATTATTATTATTATCTGTACAATGTGATCAAGTCTGTGAGCCCCACATGGGCTCACCCGATTACCTTGTATTTCCCCCTGCGCTTCGAACGCAGTGCTTATTACTCTATTTATTTTATTACTCTATTTGTCCATATTTATTCTGTATTTATTTTCTTTTGTTAATATGTTTTGTTGTCTGTCTCCCCCTTCTAGACTGTGAGCCCGCTGTTGGGTAGGGACTGGCTCTATACGTTGCCAACTGGGACTTCCCAAGCGCTTAGTCCAGTGCTCTGCACACAATAAGCGCTCGATAAATACGATTGATTGATTGATTTTATTACTCTATTTGTCCATATTTATTCTGTATTTATTTTCTTTTGTTAATATGTTTTGTTGCCTGTCTCCCCCTTCTAGACTGTGAGCCCGCTGTTGGGTAGGGACCGTCTCTATATGTTGCCAACTTGTACTTCCCAAGCGCTTAGTACAGCGCTCTGCACACAGTAAGCGCTCAATAAATACGATTGATTGATTGACCGACCTAGCACGCGGCTACCTCCGAGATGTCACTTCGCTTCTCCGGGCCTCAGTTCCCTCATCTGTACAATGGGGATCAAGTCTGTGAGCCCCACGTGGGACAACCCGATCACCTTGTATCTCCCCCAGCGCTTCGAACACAGTGCTTATTACTCTATTTATTTATTTTATTACTCTATTTGTACTACTCTATTTATTTTATTACTCTGTCCATATTTATTCTGTATTTATTTTCTTTCGTTAATATGTTTTGTTGTCTGTCTCCCCCTTATAGACCGTGAGCCCGCCATTGGGTAGGGACCGGCTCTATACGTTGCCAGCTTGGACTTCCCAAGCGCTTAGTCCAGCGCTCTGCATCATCATCATCATCAATCGTATTTATTGAGCGCTTACTATGTGCAGAGCACCGTACTAAGCGCTTGGGAAGTACAAATTGGCAACGTCTAGAGACAGTCCCTACCCAACAGTGGGCTCACAGTCTAAAAGGGGGAGACAGAGAACAAAACCAAACATACTAACAAAATAAAATAAATAGGATAGATATGTACAAGTAAAATAAATAGAGTAATCATCATCATCATCAATCGTATTTATTGAGCGCTTACTATGTGCAGAGCACTGTACTAAGCGCTTGGGAAGTACAAATTGGCAACGTATAGAGACAGTCCCTACCCAACAGTGGGCTCACAGTCTAAAAGGGGGAGACAGAGAACAAAACCAAACCTACTAACAAAATAAAATAAATAGGATAGATATGTACAAGTAAAATAAATAGAGTAATCATCATCATCATCAATCGTATTTATTGAGCGCTTACTATGTGCAGAGCACCGTACTAAGCGCTTGGGAAGTACAAATTGGCAACATACAGAGACAGTCCCTACCCAACAGTGGGCTCACAGTCTGAAAGGGGGAGACAGAGAACAAAACCAAACATACTAACAAAATAAAATAAATAGGATAGATGTGTACAAGTAAAATAAATAAATAAATAAATAGAGTAATAAATATGTACAACCATATATACAGGTGCTGTGGGGAAGGGAAGGAGGTAAGCCGGGGGGATGGAGAGAGGGACGAGGGGGAGAGGACTCTGCACACAGGAGGCGCTCAGTAAATACGATGGGATGGATCATCATCATCATCAATCGTATTTATTGAGCGCTTACTGTGTGCAGAGCACTGTACTAAGCGCTTGGGAAGTACAAATTGGCAACGTATAGAGACAGTCCCTACCCAACAGTGGGCTCACAGTCTAAAAGGGGGAGACGGAGAGCAAAACCAAACAGACTAACAAAATAAAATAAATAGGATAGATGTGTACAAGTAAAATAAATAGAGTAATAAATATGTACAAGCATATATACAGGTGCTGTGGGGAAGGGAGGGAGGTAAGATGGGGGGCTGGCTGGCTGGCTGGCTGGCTGGCTGGCTGATGGTGCTGAGGGGCCCCCACCACGACCAGGGCGGGGGGAACAAGGCAGAAATTGCCAGAATGTTTCCTCAGGCCGCGGCTCCCAGCCCCGCGGCACCGGCGCCGCCGTCGGGGGTCCGCGCTCCGGCCCCCACAGGCGGGCCCCACGGCCGGTTCCCGCCGGTCCCCGCCGGTCCCCGCCGGTCCCCGCCGGTTCCCGCCGGTTCGGGGCTCACCTCGCTCCCCGCCGACGTCCACATCGAAGAAAACCCGGGGGTTGCTGGGGTTGGAGGGCTTGGCCCGAGGGGACGGCTGCGACATGGCGGCGGCCGGCGGACGAGGCCGGAGCGGGCGGAGCGACACCGCCGACGGCCCTCGGCGCAGGCCACGCCCCCGAGCCCCCAGGCCACGCCCCCAAACGCCTCGGCCCCGCCCCGATCCCCCTAGGCCACGCCCCCAGCCTCTGGGAAAGCCGCCTGGCTCTGTGGAAAGAGCGCGGGCTTGGGAGTCAATCAGTCAATCAATCAATCGTATTTATTGAGCGCTTACTATGTGCAGAGCACTGCACTAAGCGCTTGGGAAGTACAAATGGGCAACGTATAGAGACGGTCCCTACCCAACAGTGGGCTCACAGTCTAAAAGGGGGAGACAGAGAACAAAACCAAACATACTAACAAAATAAAATAAGTAGAATAGATATGCACTAGTAAAATAAATAAATAAATAAATAGAGTAATAAATATGTACAAACATATATACATATATACAGGTGCTGTGGGGAAGGGAAGGAGGTAAGATGGGGGGCATGGAGAGGGGGAGAGGAAGGAAGGGGCTCAGTCTCCTTCTGCAGCCCAGCCCGCACCCTCCACTCCTCTGCCGCTAATCTCCTCACCGTACCTCGTTCTCGCCTGTCCCGCCGTCGACCCCCGGCCCACGTCATTCCCGGGGCCTGGAATGCCCTCCCTCGGCCCATCCGCCAAGCTAGCTCTCTTCCTCCCTTCAAGGTCCTACTGAGAGCTCACCTCCTCCAGGAGGCCTTCCCAGACTGAGCCCCTTCCTTCCTCTCCCCCTCGTCCCCCTCTCCATCCCCCCATCTTACCTCCTTCCCTTCCCCACAGCACCTGTATATATGTATATATGTTTGTACATATTTATTACTCTATTTATTCATTTATTTATTTTACTTGTACATATCTATTCCATTTATTTTATTTTGTTAGTATGTTTGGTTTTGTTCTCTGTCTCCCCCTTCTAGACTGGGAGTCCACTGTTGGGTAGGGACCATCTCCATATGTTGCCAACTTGGACTTCCCAAGCGCTTAGTACAGCGCTCTGCACACAGTACGCGCTCAATAAATGCGACTGATTGATTGATAAAAGGGTTTCGAATCCCGCTCCGCCACTTGTCAGCTGTGTGACCTTGGGCAAGCCACTTAACTTCCCTGGACCTCAGTTCCACCATCTGGAAAATGGGGGTTAAGACTGTGAGCCCCCCGTGGGACAACCTGATCACCTTGTATCTCCCCCAGCGCTTAGAACAGTGCTTTGCACATAGTAAGCGCTTAACAAATACCACTATTATTATTATTAGGCCCCGCCCCTAGCCCCTAGGCCCCGTCCCCGATCCTCTAGGCCCCGCCCCCAGCCTCTAGGGAAGCAGCGGGGCTCAGTGGAAAGAGCGCGGGCTCGGGAGTCAGAGGTCAATCAATCAATCCATCATATTTATTAAGCCCTTACTGTGTGCAGAGCACTGTACTGAGCGCTTGGGAAGTACAAGTTGGCACCATATGGAGACAGTCCCTACCCAACAGCGGGCTCACAGTCTAGCGTATATATGTAGATATGTTTGTACATATTTATTACTCTATTTATTCATTTATTTATTTTACTTATACATATCTATTCTATTTATTTTATTTTGTTAGTAGGTTTGGTTTTGTTCTCTGTCTCCTCCTTCTAGACTGGGAGCCCACTGTTGGGTAGGGACCGTCTCTATATGTTGCCAATTTGGACTTCCCAAGCGCTTAGTACAGCGCTCTGCACACAGTATGCGCTCAATAAATACGATTGATTGATTGAAGGGTTTCGAATCCCGCTCCACCACTTGTCAGCTGTGTGACCGTGGGCAAGACACTTAACTTCTCTGGGCCTCAGTTCCCCCATCTGGAAAATGGGAGTTAACACTGTGAGCCCCCCGTGGGACAACCTGATCACCTTGTATCTCCCCTAGCGCTTAGAACAGTGCTTTGCACATAGTAAGCGCTTAACAAATACCACTATTATTATTATTAGGCCACGCCCCGAGCCCCTAGGCCACACCCCAAGCTCCTAAGCCCCGCCCCGAACCCCCTAGGCCCCGCCCCCGATCCCCCTAGGCCCCGCCCCCAGCCTCTAGGGAAGCCGCGGGGCTCAGTGGAAAGAGCGTGGGGTCGGGAGTCAGAGGTCAATCAATCAATCCATCATATTTATTAAGCCCTTACTGTGTGCAGAGCACTGTACTGAGCGCTTGGGAAGTACAAGTTGGCACCATATGGAGACAGTCCCTACCCAACAGCGGGCTCACAGTCTAGCGTATATATGTATATATGTTTGTACATATTTATTACTCTATTTATTCATTTATTTATTTTACTTGTACATATCTATTCTATTTATTTTATTTTGTTAGTAGGTTTGGTTTGGTTTGGTTTTGCTTTGTTTTGTTGCCTGTCTCCCCCTTCTAGACTGTGAGCCCACTGTTGGGTAGGGACCGTCTCTATATGCTGCCAACTTGGACTTCCCAAGCGCTTAGTACAGCGCTCTGCACACAGTACGCGCTCAATAAATGCGACTGATTGATTGACAGAAGGGTTTCGAATCCCGCTCCGCCACTTGTCAGCTGAGTGACCTTGGGCAAGCCACTTAACTTCTCTGGCCCTCAGTTCCCCCTTCTGGAAAATGGGGGTTAAGACTGTGAGCCCCCTGTGGGACAACCTGATCACCTTGTATCTCCCCCAGCGCGTAGAGCAGTGCTTTGCACATAGTAAGCGCTTAACAAATACCACCATTATTATTATTAGGCCACACCCACGAACCCCTAGTCCATGCCCCCGAACCACTCAACCCCGCCCCTGATGCCCCAGACCCGCCCCGATTCACCTAGGCCACGCCCCTATCCCCTAGGCTCCGCCCCCGACTCCTCGAGACCACGCCCCCAGGACGTGTCGCGCCCCGATCCTCCAGGCCCCGCCCCGAACCCCTGGGTCACGCCCCGAGCCCCTAGGCCACGCCCCCAAACGCCTCAGCCCCTCCCCGATCCCCCTAGGCCACGCCCCCAGCCTCTAGGGAAGCCGCGGGGCTCAGTGGACAGAGCGTGGGCTTGGGAGTCAGAGGTCATGGCTTCAAATCCCACTCCGCCACTTGTCAGCTGTGTGACCTTGGGTAAGTCACTTAACTTCTCTGGGCCTCAGTTCCCCCATCTGGAAAATGGGGGTTAAGACTGTGAGCCCCCCGTGGGACAACCTGGTCACCTTGTATCTCCCCCAGCGCTTAGAACAATGCTTTGCACATAATAAGCCTTTAACTAATACCACCATTATTATTATTAGGCCACGCCCCGAGACCCTAGGCCACAGCCCAGAACCCCTAGGCCATGCCCCCGAACCACTCAGCCCCTCCTCCGAGGCCCCAGACCCCGCCCCGATTCACCTAGGCCACACCCCTATCCCCTAGGCCCCGCCCCCGATCATCTAGGCCACGCCCCCACGACAGGGCTTGCCTCGAACCTCTAGGCCACGCCTGGAGACCCTAGGCCACGCCCCCGAACCGCTCAGTCCTGCCCCCTATTCACCTAGGCCCCACCCCTGATTCCTCTAGGCCACGCCCCCGGGACAGGACACGCCCCGCTCCCCTAGGCCACGCCCCGATCCCCCTAGGCCACGCCCCTAGCCACTAGGCCACTCCCCTGATTCCCCTAGGCCACGCCTCCACTCCCCGGGCCACACCCCCCGGACAGGCCATGCCCCGATCCCCTAGGCCACGCCCCTGAACCTCTAGGCCACGCCCCAAAACCCTAGGCCACGCCCCTAACCCCTAGGCCACGCCCCAAGACACTAGGTCATGCCCCCGAACCTCTCGGCCCCGCCCCGATTCCCCATGGCCACGCCCCCGACCCACTAGGCCACGCCCCCGACCCCTAGGCCACGCCCCCGACCCCTAGGCCACGCCCCTATCCCCTAGGCCCCACCCCCGAACCTCTGGACCATGCCCCGAGCCCCTAAGTCGCACCCCCCAACCCCTCATCATCATCAGCAGCAGCAGCAGCAGCATCAATCGTATTTATTGAGCGCTTACTGTGTGCAGAGCACTGTACTAAGCGCTTGGGAAGTACAAATTGGCACCGTATAGAGACAGTCCCTACCCAACAGTGGGCTCACAGTCTAAAAGGGGGAGACAGAGAACAAAACCAAACATACTAACAAAATAAAATAAATAGAATAGATAGGTACAAGTAAAATAAATAAATAAATAGAGTAATAAATATGTACAAACATATATACATATATACAGGTGCTGTGGGGAAGGGAAGGAGGTAAGATGGGGAGGATGGAGGGGGGACGAGGGGGAGAGGAGGGAAGGGGCTCCCCTGATCCCCTAGGGTGGTGACCCCAAGACCAGGCCACCCTTTCCCTCTTCCCCACATCCTTCCTCTGGTCTGGAACTCCCCTCCCGCTTCATATCTGACAGACCACCACTATCTCCCCCTTCAAAGCCTTATGGAAAGCATATCTCCAAGAGGCCTTCATCAGGCAATCAATCAATCAATCGTATTTATTGAGCGCTTACTGTGTGCAGAGCACTGTGCTAAGCGCTTGGCAAGTACAAGTTGGCAACATAGAGAGACAGTCCCTACCCAACAGTGGGCTCACACTCTAGAAGGGGGAGACAGAGAACAGAACCAAACATACTAACAAAATAAATAAATAGAATAGATATGTACAAGTAAAATATATAAAGAAATAAATAGAGTGATAAATATGTGCAAACATATCCCGCTTCATATCTGACATACCACCACTATCTCCCTCTTCAAAGCCTTATTGAAAGCATATCTCCAAGAGGCCTTCATTTCCCCTAGGCCCTCATTTCCCCTACTCCCTCATTTCCCCTACTCCCTCTCCCTTCTCTACCATCCTTGCACTCGGATTTGTACCCCTTTTTCACCCCTCCATCAGTCCCGCAGCATTTACATACAAATCCGTAATATTTATATTCATGTGGGTAGCCCCTGCTAGATTGTCAGCTTTTCGTGGGTAGGGAACATCTCTACCAACTCCGTACTCTCCCAAAAGCTTAAGACAGGGCTCTGCAAAAGGTAAGTGCTCAATAAATTTGATTGATTGACGATTTTTAAACTAAAAGTCCTGAAGACGCTATCCTCTTAGATGGTGTGACTAAGATTACTGTGTCTCCCATCACACCTCCTACTCTGATCTCTGGGCTCATTCCAAGCAGGAATGTGTTTGTTTATGGAACACAAATGAAGGTGAGAAAACAAACAACACTAAATCTCAGAGGTTCAAGACAGACCGTTAGATAAGAAGCAGAGAAAGCTTTTGAAGGCCTGAATATTTGGCTAGAAGCGATTCACCAGCCTTGAGTTTGAGCCCTGGTTTTGAATTTTCTTTTCTCTTTTTTTGATGGTATTTGTTAATGCTGACTATGTACCAGGCACTGTACTAAACACTGGGGTACATACAGTGGCAGAGCTGGGACTAGATACCAGGTTTCTCTGACTCCTAGCCCGAGCCGTATCCATGCACAGTAAGTGTTCAATAAATACCAGTGATTGATTGGGAAAAGCAAGAAGTGAGGCAAACAAGAGACATATCTATTTTACATTGGGAAACAGTGGCCTAGTGGAAAGAGTACAGGCCCGGGAGTTAGAGGTCTCGGGTTCTAATTCCAGCTCCTTAGGCCTTCCCAGTCTGAGCACCCCCCTTTTTCCTATCACTCCCCCACACCCTTCCCCTCCCCGAAACACTTGTGTATATTTGTAGATATTTATTACCCTATTTTATTAATGATGTGTATATAGCCATAATTCTATTTATTTATTGACCCCTGTTTACTTGTTTTGTTTTGTTGTCTGTCTCCCCCTTCTAGACTGTGAGCCCGTTGTTGAGTAGGGACTGTCTCTATATGTTGCCGATTTGTATCATCATCATCATCATCATCAATCGTATTTATTGAGCGCTTACTGTGTGCAGAGCACTGTACTAAGCGCTTGGGAGGTACAAGTTGGCAACATATAGAGACAGTCCCTACCCAAAACAGTGGGCTCACAGTCTAAAGCACTTGTACTTGTACTTCCCAAGTATTTGTACTTGTACTTCCCAAGTGCACTTGTACAAGTGTAATGGTATTTGTTGGCATTTGTTGGCTTTTGTTGGCATTTGTTGGTATTTGTTGTCTCTATATGTTGCCGATTTGTATCATCATCAATCGTATTTATTGAGCGCTTACTGTGTGCAGAGCACTGTACTAAGCGCTTGGGAAGTACAAGTTGGCAACATATAGAGACAGTCCCTACCCAACAGTGGGCTCACAGTCTAAAGCACTTGCACTTGTACTTCCCAAGTGCTTAGTACAGTGCTCTGCACACAGTAAGTGCTCAGTAAAAACGATTGAATGACTGAATTCAGGGGTTGCCAAAAGAGAACAGTACTTGATAAAACACAAAACCATTATCGGTGCTTCAAAATAATGCAGCTGGGTGATTTCTTTTTTTCCAATTACTATGTGGCACCAGAGAATTCCTCTCACACAAGTGAGTATGTTCTTCCCTTGAAAGACAGTGAAACTGCTTTATCTACATCTCGGCAACACCTTTCACCTACATTATCAAGACAAGTGGGAATTGTTACCTTGGCAACAGCACAGATTGTCTAACATTCAATCCAACCAGAGAGGGATCAGTTCGTAAGGTTCATTTCCCCTCCATCCAGCTCTAGCTACTGAGCTACTTGCAAAGTACAATACACTAGCAATAGAAAAAGTATAAGCATATCCCAAGTTGCCCGTGTTTTATTTAGTATCCTTGGAAGCTCAGCACAAATTCCGTTCCAACGAAATCTGTTATAGCTAATGGTGGCTAGAGGCTTGACAAGACTAAAACAATTAAATTCCCCTTTCTCTGAGAATCTCCAACAATATTCGGGCTGTGTTTTTAGGCTGTCTTTACCTTAATTATAAAGAAAGCCTATCAGGTTTTAAAAGCTATCTGTGTAGCCATGTGCCAAACCCAAAGCAGGGCAACCAAGCTGTTATTGTTGGTCTTCTCTGATGGCAAGAGATTTTCAAACTAGCTGAATAACAAAAGCCAAATTTACTTACTGTGTGCAGACCACACTGTACTAAGTGCTTTGGAGAACACAATACAGTAGAGTGGGTAGACATAATCCCTGCCCTCAAGGAGTTTACAGTGTCTTTCCCCATCCTCTCAATCCTTTCTTTCCTTAGGAATCCTCTATCTGCCTCATCCTTTTTTGACCACACTAAATAATAAGAATAATGATGGCATTTGTTAAGCGCTTACTATGTGCAAGGCACTGTTCTAAGCACTGGAGGGGATACAAGGTGATGAGGTTGTACCACGTGGGGCTCACAGTCTTCGTCCCCATTTTACAGATGAGGTAACTGAGGCACAGAGAAGTGAAGTGACTTGCCCAATGGCACACAGTTGATAAGCGGCGGAGCCGGGATTAGAAATAATAATAATAATGGTATTTGTTAAGCGCTTACTATGTGCAAAGCACTGTTCTAAGCACTGGAGAGGATACAAGGTGATGAGGTTGTCCCACGTGGGGCTCACAGTCTTCATCCCCATTTTACAGATGAGGTAACTGAGGCACAGAGAAGTGAAGTGACTTGCCCAATGGCACACAGTTGAAAAGCGGCGGAGCCGGGATTATAAATAATAATAATAATGGTATTTGTTAAGCGCTTACCATGTGCAAAGCACAGGGAGGTTACAAGGTGATCGGGTTGTCCCACGTGGGGCTCACAGTCTTCATCCCCATTTTACAGATGAGGTAACTGAGGCACAGAGAAGTGAAGTGACTTGCCCAATGTCACACAGTTGATAAGCAGCAGAGCTGGGATTAGAAATTATAATAATAATAATAATAATAATGATGGTATTTGTTAAGTGCTTACTATGTGCAAAGGACTGGGGAGGTTACAAGGTGATCGGGTCGTCTCACGGGGGGCTCACAGTCTTCATCCCCATTTTACAGATGGGGAAACCGAGGCCCAGAGAAGTGAAGTGACTTGCCCAAAGTCACACAGCTGGCAGTTGGCGGAGCCGGGATTTGAACCCATGACCTCTAACTCCAAAGCCCGGGCTCTTTCCACTGAGCCACGCTGCTTCCATTGGTTTTCATAATAGAGGCAGCATGGTCCAGTACAAAGAGTTGAGACATGGGGGTCAGAAGACTCAGATTGTAATCTCAGCACTGTCACTAGCCTCTTATGTGACCTTGGACAACCTATGTAAACTCTGCCTCAGTTTATTAATCTGTAAAATGGGGATGAGGTATTTTCTTCTTCTAATTACTATTACTGTTGTTGTATTTGCTAAGTTAACATTGCTAAAATCCACCCCTTCCTCTCTGTCCAAACTGCTACCACGTGGCACAGTGGAAAAGAGCATGGGCTTTGGAGTCATCATCAATCGTATTTATTGAGCGCTTACTATGTGCAGAGCACTGTACTAAGCACTTGGGAAGTACAAATTGGCAACATATAGAGACAGTCCCTACCCAGCAGTGGGCTCACAGTCTAAAAGGGGGAGACAGAGAACAAAACCAAACATACTAACAAAATAAAATAAATAGTCAGAGGGCATGGGTTCAAATCCTGGCTCCGCCAATTCTCAGCTGTGTGACTTTGGGCAAGTCACTTCACTTCTCTGGGCCTCACTTCCCTCATCTGTAAAATGGGGATTAAGACTGTGAACCCCACGTGGGACAACCTGATCACCTTGTAACCTCCCCAGCGCTTAGAACAGTGCTTTGCGCACAGTAAGAGCTTAATAAATGCCATCATTATTATTATTATTACAATCACTCATCCTATCCCACCTAGATTGCTGTATCGGCCTCCTTGTTGACCTCCCAGCTTCCTGCCTCTCCCCACTTCATACTTCATTCTGCTGCCCGGATCATTTTTCTACAAAAGCGTTTAGGTCATGTCACCCCACACCTCAAAATACTCCAGTGGTTGCTCATTCCCCCCTCCGCATCAAACAAAATCTCCTCTCCATTGGCTTTAAACCACTCCATCACCTTGCTCCCACCTACCTCACACATATATAGAGAAGCAGCGTGGCTCAGTGGAAAGAGCACGGGCTTTGGAGTCAGAGGTCATGGGTTCGAATCCCAGCCCCGCCACATGTCTGCTGTTTGACCTTGGGCAAGTCACTTAACTTCTCTGAGCCTCAGTTACCTCATCTGTAAAATGGGCATTAGGACTGTGGGGCAACCTGATCATTTTGTATCCCCCAAGCGCTTAGAACAGTGCTTTGCACATAGTAAGCGCTTAACAAATGCCAACATTATTATTATATATATATATATATATATAGGCATTTATTAAGCGCTTACTATGTGCAAAGCACTGTTCTAAGCGCTGGGGAGGTTACAAGGTGATCAGGTTGTCCCACAGGGGGCTGACAATATTAATCCCCATTTTACAGATGAGGGAACTGAGGCCCAGAGAAGTGAAGTGACTTGCCCAAAGTCACACAGCTGACAATTGGCGGAGCTGGGATTCGAACCCATGACCTCGGACTCCAAAGCCTGGGCTCTTTCCACTGACCCACGCTGGCTACTCTCCTATTACAACCCAGCCCACATCCTTCGCTCCGCTGATGCCAACCTACCCACTGTGCCTGCATCTCGCCTATCTCTCCACTGACCCCTCGCCCACGTTCTGCCTGAAATGACCTCCCTCTTCAAATCTGACAAGTACTCTCCCCTCCTTCAAAGCCTTATTGAAGGCACACCTCCTCCAGGAGGCCTTCCCTGACTAAGCCCCCACCTTTCCTCTTCTCCCACTCTCTCTGCGTCGCCCTGACTTGCTCCCTTTGTTCTTCCCCCCTCCCAGGCCCACAGCACTTTCGTACATATCTGTGAGCCCACTGGTGGGTAGGGACTGTCTCTATATGTTGCCAACTTGTACTTCCCAAGCGCTTAGTACAGTGCTCTGCACACAGTAAGCGCTCAATAAATACGATTGATGATGATGATGATCTGTAATTTATTTACATTAATGTCTGTCTCCCCAGCCATAGATTGTAAGCTCCTTCTGAGCAGGGAATGTGTCAGTTTATTGTATTTTATTCTCCCAAGCGCTTAGTACAGTGCTTGCACAAAATAAGCGCTCTATAATCAAACAGGTGCTTACAATAAGTTCATGGGTTCAAATCCCTGCTCTGCCAATTGTCAGCTGTGTGACTTTGGGCAAGTCACTGGACTTCTCTGTCCCTCCGTTCCCTCATCTGTAAAATGGGGATGAAGACTGTGAGCCCCCCATGGGACAACCTGAGCACCTTGTAACCTCCCCAGCGCTTAGAACAGTGCTTTGCACATAGTAAGCGCTTAATAAATGCCATCAAAAAAAATAATAAAAGCATTTTTCTAAGCACTGAGGTGGATACAAGTTAATCCAGTTGGGCACAGTCTCCTATTTCTTGGACTGCGAGTCCCGTGTGGGACAGAGACGGTGCTTATTAGAATTAATTTCTATTTATCACAGTTCTTCGACACTTAGTCAATGTTAAACACAAGAATGATTAGTATTTATTTCTTTACCAATAGGACCTAGTGAGATGAAGTAAACCTAGGGTTATTTAAGATGGATTCTCTGGAACAGTTTGAATTTTCCTCCATTCGGCCACTAGATGGCGGCAAATCCCTCCAAGCAAATACAACTGCTTCATTCATTCATTCATTCATTCAATAGTATTTATTGAGCGCTTACTGTGTGCAGAGCACTGTACTAAGCGCTTGGGAAGTACAAATGGGCAACATATAGAGACGGTCCCTACCCAACAACGGGCTCACAGTCTAGAAGGGGGAGAAGCTTCAGAAGCTGCAGGGCAGATGCATTGTTGTAAACTCACATTGCTAAATAACATGTCAAAACTACAGTTGTGGGCCTCTACCGGACTCCTTCATCAGTAAGAAGTCCAGGCATATGGAAAAAATGACTAGAAGTTTGAACTGCATTCAAAAGATAATCCCTAAAACACATCAAGCAATTTAAGTTGATTCCTTACGTACACAGTTGATGGGAAACAGCAACAGAGAGAGCGGATTTGGTTGAAGAGGAACACATGGGAAACCCTACAGATACAGTGACAGTGGAAATGATGCTCACCATCAGAAGGAGTAATGATGATCTTTGCAAAGATGCTCACCAAAGAGTCACCAACCACCAAGACATTCTAATTTGGTAAAATTGTTACTGCTGTAATGTATACAACCGTTTTTCAAGAACCCAAAGAGCTCATCTCCTCCAGGAGGCCTTCCCAGACTGAGCCCCTTCCTTCCTCTCCCCCTCGTCCTCCTCTCCATCCCCTGCATCTAACCTCCTTCCCTTCCCCACAGCACCTGTACATATGTATATATGTTTGTACATATTTATTACTCTATTTATTTTACTTGTACCTATCTATTCTATTTATTTTATTTTGTTAGTATGTTTGGTTTTGTTCTCTGTCTCCCCCTTCTAGACTGTGAGCCCACTGTTGGGTAGGGACTGTCTCTATATGTTGCCAGCTTGTACTTCCCAAGCGCTTAGTAGAGTGCTCTGCACACAGTAAGCGCTCAATAAATACGATTGATTGATTGATTAAAAGTAGTATGCACAATCAATTCCACAACTTCACACCTGAGCAGTGTTCAGTGGAACAGAATGAAGGCAACTCTGGAGTAGTAAAGATAGGAGTGATGATAAGAAATATGAAATTGAGTGGAAAAACCCATTTTGGAATGTAAAGTCAATACTAAATGAAATTCATGTCAATATTTTTCTCAGTGGAAATTCCCAAGTAAATATTAAACCACAACAGGTTAAAAATTAAACCCTCCATATGACTGTTCAAAAGTAGCTCTTAGATCAGACGTTGGAAATAGTATTCCAACCACAGGTTCTTCTTGTATAGTAATACCATTCCAAGAAAAGAGGGAAATTCTACAATTTATTGTAAAGGCAGAAATGGTCTGACAATTTAGAGATTACAAATTATATTCAATATGCCATTTGGAAGATGTTGTAAACAGCTACCATTTGGGTTGTGTTATGCTGTTTCCATAACAGAATTTAACGAAAGTGGAAAATTGTAAAAATGTTCAGATGGAGAAATTAGAGGCATATGGGTTGGAGTGCGAAGTAGAGGAACATTAAAAGAGATTTGAACATATATCTTATACTGTATCAGTACAGTGCTATGCAGAAAATGTCTTATGCCTTAGAGTCGCCTCCAACCCATAGTGATGCCAATGAGGACTCCATAAGTACCATCAATTGATATTTAGATTGAAGGAAATTTCACATTTAGGAGGTTTCACCCAGACATGTATCTCTGAAAGAGATTATACAGAGACTTAAATCCAATCAGGTACTTCAAGACAAGCGCAAGGAGCAGAACCCCTGCAGAAATATGTCTGAATGGAGGCCAGTGACCGTTCTAGCCAAGTTTGTGAAAATGACAGGGAACTACCTTCCACGAGAGGAGTTTTTAATCTCTCCTTGCATGTAGAATAAATCATTGTCATTCCATTTGAAAGGTTAATCATTTCAGAAATTTGTCACTTGTAACAATTTCATTTTTAAATTTATGAGACATCTCTGAGATCACGAAGATTATTCTCTACATTAGAGTTGTGTGATACGGAATTGCACGATATGGAATTTGCTGTGGTAGAACTTTGATTATTGTTGATTCACCACTCGGGCCATATGATAAACATTCACTGAGGAGTAGTCGTCTGAATTGGGTAGCAGGTATGCAAAGTTGTTTAAAGAACCAAATTGCAATATTAGATACAATGCAGAGCAACTTGTCAACATCAATTAATCAAAATAGCATACTGAAAATAACTGAGGAATAAAATTCACCTGGAATTTGCCACAAAGAAAATCCAGTACCTTTTAGGAATTTATTCATGAATTAACTATAATGGATGGAATGCATTTCAAAGCTTAACAATAATTATTGATTGATTGATTGATTGATTGATTAGGTTCTGCTGCCCAATACCCTGAGATCAGCTATGCTAATAGATTGCATGAGAATCTCTGGGGTATGGAGAAATGTAAAAGAACAAGAGATTTATGTATTGGCCAAATGTGAAATCTTGTGGAACAGCAAAATAGCTGGTTACATAATAGCCAAAAATCTGTAGATAGGAAAATACTAAGACCTTTGACAGAAGTGGGAATGGACTCATTTATAAGTGATGGGAACACTTGTTTTAGACAGTGATTAGTTTTCAAATTTTCCCAGAATTGCTACATTGAAATCAAATGTCATAATTTGAATAAAGGCCATTTTCTTTCACATTCATTCCAGGACAAGATGCATTGAGCGGACTAGATTAGTTAGAGAAATTGAGGTAAAAGTAGTTTGAAGATAGGCCTCCCACTAGTTGACATTATTAAATTATAGAGGAGATTCCCCCTTTATGACTTTCTTCTTTTAGTGTTTTTTTCATCATAGTGCTATTGAATTTTAACACTTTTTTATATCATTCCCTTTGGTTTTATACAGTGGTTTTGCATTCTGTGAAAATTTTACTTTTGCTCAAAGAGCCCCATATGTTGATAACCTACTATCCCAAGGGACTGAAACAGTGGAAGTGAGTATTAAAGCATTCCACCCAGTGAGTGTTTACAATATGACCAGTCTTCAAATCTGCCCTCCCCAGACCCTGAATCCTTCCACATAAATGGAACATATAATTGTTATTTGATCGTGTAATTACGTTGTGTTTTAATCACTATTTAAAAATGCATTGTCTTTGTCAATGTTTTTTTACCTTCTGAATGCTTTAATATGCTTAATATTATTTTCCATGGGAAACTAGATAGTATTTAGCAACCTTTTGCACTTTTGTGGAACAAATTAAGAGCGCTAACTCGGCTGTATCCATACCTAGCCAAAACCTTGTCAATAGGGTGTCTACAATTGGTGTTTTTGGGGAGGAAAGTGAAGTCTAATCTTTTGCCTAATTTGAAAATGAAACCAAGGAAGGAGGGAACATTTCCTGTCATGCTGCCACTCTTCAAATGAAATTTAAAAAGATGTGCCATGACAGGTGTTCTCATACATTGCCACATAAAGTTTAATCAGCCAAAAATACTGAGAGGAAACTGGTGCTGTTATGCAAAAAGTAGAACCAATAGTTTATGAAACTGAAGCAGAAAAGGGACAGATTTGAGAAAGGGACAGGAAATGTTTCCAACTATTACCAAATGAAAGAATAACACAGTGATTGTGGAAAAAGGATTGGGAAAAAAAATGAATACAAGGAAAATGGCCAAATCATGTCAGAGAATACATCAGATTACACTCCTCCCTATTTAGAAACCTTTTGAAAATTCTTCTTTTCCAACAGGCCTCTCTGAGTCATGTCAACCCATGAGTGCTTAGGTGTATACCAACTTTTTTATGGCCTGAACAAGGTAATTTATGCATTCCTTTATTCATTTTTTCCTGCCCCAACAATCTGAAAATACTTCCTGTCTATTCTAAGACCCCAATACACCGTAAGGCCTCTTAGATGTATGTATGTCTTATAGAGAATGTCTTATAGAGAATATGTCTTATATATGTCTTATATATGTCTTATAGAGAATGTATGTCTTGATTCTATTGTACTCTCTTTCAATCTATAATAATAATAATGGCACTTATTAAGCACTTACTATGTGCAAAGCACTGTTCTAAGCGCTGATCAGTGGTATTTATTGAGTGCCTGTTGTCTATAGAGCATTGTACTAAGTGCTACTATGAGAACAGTGAAGTTAGAAGACATAAGCTTTGCCCTCATGCTGCTTACAGTTTTACAGCTTAACAAGGAAGACAGATACAAAAATTACAGATAGGAGGAAAAGAGAATGGAAAAATGAATATGTGGATGAATATGAGTTTAAATAGTAAGGTATGTAATTAATCAATCAAAGGCATTTACTGAGCACTTAGTGTGTGTAGAGCACTGCACTAAGGGCTGGGGAAAACACTATACAACCAAGTTGGTAGATATGATCCAGGCAGAAGTGTACATGGAAAGTTGTAATTTGTGAGTGAATAAATGAGATGGTGAAAAAGTGCCGAAGGAGTAATCAGGAGGGAATAATAATAATAATGGCATTTATTAAGCGCTTACTATGCGAAAAGCACTGTTCTAAGCACTGGGGAGGTTACAAGGTGATCAGGTTGTCCCACGGGGGGGCTCACAGTCTTAATTCCCATTTTACAGATGAGGTAACTGAGGCACAGAGAAGTTAAGTGACTTGCCCAAAGTCACACAGCTGACAGCTGGTGGAGCCGGGACTTGAACCCGTGACCTCTGACTCCAAAGCCCGTGCTCTTTCCACTGAGCCACGCTGCTTCTCTGGAAGACTTGGGAAAAAAAATTTTAGTCAGGAAAGATCTTCTGGAGAACGTAGGTTTTCAGAAAGGGTTTAAAATCAGGGAGAGTGGTGGTCTCTGGTAGATTTGTAGTGGGGGATGTTCCAGGCAAGAGAAAGGATGTGAGCAAAGGTCAGAAGCAAGAGGGAGAGAGATGGTAAGTCCCTTGTGGGCAGGGAACAATTCCACCAACTGTACTTTCCCAAACTCATAGTACAGTGCTCTGCACAAAGTATGTGCCCAATAAATACCATTGATTTACTGGTTGATTAAAAGGTTAGAAAAGCAGAGTGGAGGATAATATCAAGATGGCAGGTTATGGAGACCGTGAGGTTGGTAGTTCTAATGGCCAAATTAGGCAGAAGAGAAGAGTTGGGAAGGAAGATGAAGAGTGCAGTCTTTGACATATTCAGCTTAAGGTGCCAGAGGGATAGCCAGATGGAGATGCACTGGAGGTAAGAAGAGATGAGAGGACAGGAGTACTGAGATCATCATCATCATCAATCATATTTATTGAGCGCTTACTATATGCAGAGCACTGTACTAAGCGCTTGGGAAGTACAAATTGGCAACATATAGAGACAGTCCCTACCCAACAGTGGGCTCACAGTCTAAAAGGGGGAGACAGAGACCAAACCAAACATACTAACAAAATAAAATAAATGGAATAGATATGTACAAATAAAATAAATAAATAAATAGAGTAATAAATATGTACAAACATATATACATATATACAGGAGATAGATTTTAGCTTCAGGTGGTAGTTGAAGCCATTAGAGCAGATGGATTCTCCAAGGGAGTGAGAAGTGAGAAGGGAATGAAAAGTGAAAAGAGAAGGGGACCCAAGCCATTAGTAAAGTTTATAGTACTCAGAAGGCACTTAATAACCTAATGAAGGAAAACATTAGAAATAATACTGAAATCAAAGGAGAAAAAAAGAATGAATACCAGACACTTTAAGAAAACCAGTTAAATCTAAAAGACAGCTGGAAAGGCTAATTGAAGCTCGTGAGAGCACTTAAAGATCCTCTTTAACTGGTCCTCTTGAGATGAGCTAAGAGCTGTTAGCCCTGCACACAATAAGCGCTCAATAAATACAATTGAATGAATGAACGGTTATTGATTTTTAGAAACCCCGCCGGGGAATCACACCAATTCCTTAGACAATACCCCCAATATGAATACAAGGGGCAGTGCCACCCTGTAGCTACTGATGACCTAGGTGTGCTAGTTACCGACCTGGGCAGAGGTACCCTCTCCAGGTAGGTGAATGCCAACTTCTGGAATGCCAGAAGATTTTCCGGAGCCACCATTGACTCAGGGACACGGATGCAGGTTGGATGGCACCAGTCAAATGCTGCTGACATGGGAACTCTCCTGGCCTCATTGTTGTAGTAGCAGAAAATCTCCCTGCTGGAGTAGGTTCGAGTACTTACACCTGTCCTTCAGACTCAGTCCTCCTACTTCTCGGGCAAAGGGATTTGCACTTGAATTTGCAGCCTTTATTCACCCCTCCCTCGGCCCCAGAGTACTTAAGTAGAGATCCATCATTTATTTATTTATATTAATCTCTATCTCCTCCTCTAGTCAGCCAGCCAGTCAATCATATTTACTGAGCGCTTTCTGTGCACAGAGTAATGTACTCAATGTTTGGGATAGTACGACCCAGCAATGGGCAGGCACAGTCCCTGACCTTGAGCTTACAGTCTAGAGGGGACATTAATATAAATAAATAAATTACAAGTACATACCTAAATGCTGTGGAGACAGGAAATGTGCCTATAAACTCTATCATGTAGTATTCTTCCAAGGGTTTAGTACAGAGCTCTGCACACAGTAGGCCCTCAATAAATATGAGTGATTGATTGATTGATTGGTTGAAAGGGAGAGCCTCTGGTTAGGTGGATGGTGGCCACTGTCACAGGGGTCCCAGGGTTACAATGATAAAACCTTTCCTTTCTATCTAGTCGCAGTTCGCTCAATGCTAACTGCCTTTTTACTCTCACTTCTCCACTTCCTTTCCAGCTGGGGATGGACTCAAATAGCAGCAGCCTGAGACGTTCTGCACTCATTGATGACGTCGAAAAGCTAACTTCCGTGCCTGCATATGGGACTTCTGGAATGGTAGGTCTGAGCCAGGAGGAGTCTAAAAAGCAGCTGCTCCTCTGGGATTTATCGTCAAGTTGGTCTTGACATTTTTGTTCTCCTCTCCCTATGTGTTTGTCACCAATACCCTCCTCACACTTATTCTTAGATCGTGAGCCTCTTGGGGGTAAATGGCGCCTGTATCTCATCCATATATTTCTTTCCCAGTGCTTAGTACAATGTAAGTTACACCATAATAAGCACCTTATAAATGCTATTGTTACTTGTCATGCCGCTGAGTCATCTCCGACCGATAGCGATTCCATGGACAAATCTCTCACAAAATGCCCCACCTCTATCTGCAATCGTTCTGGTAGTGTATTCATAGAGTTTTCTTGGTAAAAATATGGAAGTGGTTTACCATTGCCTTCTTTCACGTGGTAAACTAGAGTCTCCACCCTCAACTCTCTCCCGTGCCACTGCTGCCCAGCACGGGTGAGTTTTGACTTGTAGAGAATTGCCTTCCATTCGCTAGTTTCTGCCCAAGCTAACAATGGAATGGGTATGCCTCTGCTTGACTTTCCCTCCCATAGCCGAGACTGGCAGAGTACTGGAAACTCTCCAGGTGCAATCCTGAGAGGGGGCTGTTATTATTACTGCAGTTAAATAAATAATGTTATTAAGCACTTACTACCTGCCAAGCACTGTACTGAGTACTGAGGTAATGAAGTCAGACACAGTCCCTGTTCCACAAGGGGCTTGCAGTCTAAGAGGGAGTTCTCTTAATCCCTCTCTTCCCTGGGCTTCCCTCTACCCCTGCTTTGTTAAACCCATCACGAGCTCATTGGCTCTGACTGGTATTCAAGGGTCTTAGCAAGGTGATGATGATGGCATTTATTAAGTGCTTACTATGTGCACAGCACTGTTCTAAGCGCTGGGAGGTTACAAGGTGATCGGCTTGTCCCACGGGGGGCTCACAGTCTTCATCCCCATTTTACTGATGAGGTAACTGAGGCTCAGAGAAGTTAAGTGACTTGCCCAAGTTCACACAGCAGACATGTGGCAGAGCGGGGATTCGAACCCATGACCTCTGACTCCAAAGCCCGTGCTCTTTCCACTGAGCCACACTGCAAGAGGATGGTGATGGTGAAAGTCAGGTGAAGGCATCCCGATCTAGGTTCTCCTGGACAAGCAGGTGAAGATTCAGTTCGGTCTCTAGGCATTCAGCAATCCCAGTCTGCGACAGGAACAAGAGCCATATGTTTGTACATATTTATTACTCTATTTATTTATTTATTTTACTTGTACATATCTATTCTATTTATTTTATTTTGTTAGTATGTTTGGTTTTGTTCTCTGTCTCCCCCTTCTAGACTGTGAGCCCACTGTTGGGTAGGGACTGTCTCTATGTGTTGCCAGCTTGTACTTCCCAAGTGCTTAGTACAGTGCTCTGCACACAGTAAGCGCTCAATAAATATGATTGATTGATTGATTGAGAGAGAGAGAGAGGTCTCAACGTCTCAGCATGCCAGCAGGTGGATAGGGGATCTGCGGTTTGCTCCACCCCTTAAAAGAAGGAATATTCTAGAGAGGGGCTGGTAAAATACAGCACTTGTACCAAATCCATTCTGCCCAGTGATTTGCTCTGGCCTGTGTAGCCGATTGATTGTTTTTTTTTTTTAATGGTATTTATTGAGTGCTTACTATATGCCAGACACTCTGGTAAGCTCAGTGGTAGATACAAGATAATCAGGTTGGACACAGCCTATGTCCCACATGGGGCTCCCAACTTTAATCCCCATTTTACAGATGAGGTAACTGAGGGCCTTAGTAACTAAGGTGAGGGCCTTAGTAGGTCCAGGGAAGTGAAGTGACTTACCCGAGGTCGCACAGCTGTCAAGTGGCGGAGTTGGGATTAGAACCCAGGTCTTTTAGATTTACAGGCCCATGCTCTTTCCATGCTCTTTCTGTGCTCTTTCGTTCCATCCCCTTTTTCCTCTCCTCCTCCCCATCCCCACTGCCCTACCTCCTTCCCCTCCCCACAGCACCTATATATATGCTTGTGCAGATTTATTACTCTATTTATTTTACTTGTACATATTAACTATTCTATTTATTTTGTTAATGATGTGCATTTAGCTTTAATTCTATTTGTTCTGATGCCTTGACACCTGCCCACATGTTTTGTTTTGTTGCCTGTCTCCCTCTTCTAGACTGTGAGCCCGTTGTTGGGTAGGGACCGTCTCTATAAGTTGCCAACTTGTACTTCCCAAGCGCTTAGTACAGTGCTCTGCACACAGTAAACCGCTCAATAAATACGATTGAATGAATGAGTGAATTAGGCTATACTGCTTCATGGCGTGATCCATTCCACCAACTGGACTGGTGGAAGGAGGAGGATACTTTTTCCCTTAGCAGCAGCAGCAGCTGCTACAGGCATAATCAGCAGCCTCTGCGGTCCTCAGAGCTGCAACAGATGGGGCTGGCTCTATTTTTGTGACATTATTATTATTACTATATTCAGAAGTGATTACCATGTGCCAAGCACTGAATGAAGTGCTAGGGAAGATAAAAGATAATCAGGGCAGACACGGTCCCTGACCCACATGGGGTTCACAGCCTAAGTAGAAGGGTGTAGGTTTTAATCCCCATTTTACAGATGAGGTAACTGAGGCACAGAAGAATTAGGTGACTTGCCCAAGGTCACATAGCAGACGAGGGGCAGGGACGGGATTAGAACCCAGGTCCTCCGATTTCCAGGCCCATACTGTATCCACTAGTCCACACAGCTTCTCCATCAGTGCCACAGCCACGGTAAACTGGGAGGCAGATAGGAGCTGTGGCCGGGCAAGGTAAAGCTACTTCCACCTCTTAGTCCCCTCATGCCTTCCCACTGGCAACTTGGAGGACTTTAGGAATTTTTGCTCTTCAAAGTGGGTAACCGGTCAAAATAATCACCCACCCTTGTCCTGAAGGGAAGGAGAAGATCTGAGTGAGTCAATACAAGACACAGAGGAAATAAACCTGAGACTGATTCTCCTGTAAACACTTTGGTTATTTTAATGAAAAAGTTATTTGTTAATTCATCAAACACGCGGTGACTGTTTCATTATCTGTAAACACGCACAACATGCTGTACTTAGACCTAAATATGTACTCATTTCAAGTTTACAGTGTGGATCATGTTTCATTTACAACCATAATTGCAAAATAAATGAAAATTATCCTATTGCTTCTTGGCAGACAAATAACATTTAAGAGTGTACTCAAAGCACTCCAGAAACCCAGGCCTTCTGAACCATGTAGGGTAGTATGCACAAATTGCCTATATTAAGTCATACTGAAGCTCTACCAATCCTGTTGTATTGAACTCTCCCAAGCGCTTAGTCATAAAAATGGTATTTGTTAAGCGCTTAATGTGTGCCGGGCACTGTACTTAGCGTCAGGGTGGATACAAGCAAATAGCATTGGATACAGTCCCTGTCCTACATGGGGCTCCCATTCTCAATCCCCGTTTTACAGATGAGGTAACTGAGGCACAGAGATGTGAAGTGACTTGCCCAAGGTCACACAGCAGAGAAGTGGCCAAGTTAGGATTAGAATCCATGACCTTCTGACTCCCAGGGCCATGCTGCTTCTAGGACTATGTTCTGCACACAGTAAGTGGTCAATAAATATTACTGATTGCTTGATTATTTGCTTGATTCTGACCTGTATGCTGGCAGAGCATTTTCCTACCAAGACTAATTAGAGAATAAAAATCTTCCAAGTGAGTTATACCATGAGCCCAACATAAATTAACACGAGGTTAATGGCCTCATCAAGACATCCAGGACAATGGCATGGTGGTGACTGGAGATCAGTTAATCAATCAATCAATCAATCATTGAGCACTTACTATAATCAGGGCATTTACTGTATATAGAGGTGGTAGACCGAATTCCTTACCTCAAGGAGTTTGCAATCTAGCAAGGAAGAGAGGCAATAAAATAAATTACAGACAAGTGAAGCAACAGAGTAGAAAGATATGTATATAAGTGCTCTGAAGGTGGGGATGGGCTGTGTCAAAGTTCTTAGTGGGTAAGTACACAAATACAAAAATCTTTATGGAGAAGCAGTGTGGCTTAGTGGAAAGAAACCGTAATTTAGGCTCTGTCATTTTTCTGATGTGTGGCCTTGGGAAAGTCACCTGATTTCTCTGTGCTTCTGTTTTCTCATCTGTAAAATGAGAATTAAATGCCTTTACTTTCTCCCCATTAGATTGTGAGCTCCATGTGGGACAGGGACTAGGTGAGACATGAGTATCTTGTACCTTCCCTCACACTTAGTACAGTGCGTGGAACAGATTAAGCACTTGAGAAACCCCATGATGATTATAACTATTCTGTGGAGGGAGATGAAAGTGTCAGCTGTGAATTGATGGGGATCATACCTCTTGTTGCTGTTGAACCAAGCACTTAATACCAAGTATTGTACCCAGTGGAAAGCAGCATGGCCTAGTCATTAGAGCTTGGCCCTGGGAGTCAGAAGTACCTGGATTCTAATCCCTACTCTGCCACTTGTCTGCTGTGTGACCTTGGACAAGTCACTTAACTTCTCCGGGCCTCAGTTCCCTCCTCTGTAAAATGGGGAATGAGGCTGTGAGCCCCGTGTGGGACATGGACTGTGTCCAATCTGATTATCTCATATCTACCCCAGTGCTTTGTACAGTTTCTAGCACATAGTAAGCACCTAATAAATACCATCAAAAAATAAAGTGTTCCCTGAATGAATATCGTCACCACCTTAAGAGTTTCTGATCACCAACATCAGCTTGGCTTGGTCAATCTAATAAATGCTGAGAGGATAATGGTAACTTTATTACAAATGGCATTCTTATTTGTTTCAAAATCAAGTATATTTCCTTGCCTTTTCTGTTCCCGTGACAGACTTCCAACGGCAGATTTGAGTGATAACCAGTGACACATTCTTTTCAAGGATTTCTGATGTTTAGCCACCAGAATGTAATTGTAGCTAACACCAACAAATCATCCAGCATTGTCTTATAGATCTAGCTGCCGTTTCCCAGAGACACGGTGACTCAGTGTTGGATTAACTGACCCATATCAAAATCCCTGTTGACTATGAAAACACCCTCCACAGATAGACAATAATTTTGCTTTCTTCAGGACAAGGTAATAGGGAGGTCTTTCAATTTTCCCCTCTGGAGGGGCTTAGGTGAATACCAAACTCTAGAGCACCAGTACCCAGGGTGACTTATGCCAAATTCGGCTCTCCCTGTCATTCCGGGAATTTTTCAGAGCGTTTATGCAGAAGGCTAAGAATGCCTCTCCCACCCCTCCCATGAGCCTGGCAGGGCTACCCACCCTCATTGCACATAACTGCTATCCTGACTCCGTCCATATGGACAAGAGGCAAGGCAAGTCAGGGACCAGAGAACTGAGGAGCCAGAGGAACATGATCATAACAACAAAAAAAAAATAATAATATCTGGGTTAGATACAATGCAAATAGATAGGACACAGTCTTTGTTCCACAGTGGGTTCACAGTCTAAGGGGAAGGCAGGCAGGTAATTTATCCGCATTTTCCAAATGAGGAAACTGAGGCACAGAGAATCAATCAATCAATCATATTTATTGAGCGCTTACTGTGTGCAGAGCACTGTACTAAGTGCTTGGGAAGTACAAGTTGGCAACATATAGAGACAGTCCCTACCCAACAGCGGGCACACAGTCTAAAAGAGAAGTTAAGTGACTTGCCCAAGGTCACCCAGCAGACAAGTGACAGAGATGGGATTAGAACTCAGGTCTCCTGACTGCTACAGAAACAGACTCTTGCTTGTTTGGGGCCTTTCACTCCTTCACCTCAAGAGGATCTTTTCGTGGTATTTGTTAAATGCTTACTATGTGTTAGGCACTGTACTTAATGCTGGGGTAGATGCAAAATAATCGGGTTGGACACGGTCCCTGACTCACAGAGGACACGTAGTTTTAAATCTCATCATCGTCATCATCATCAATCGTATTTATTGAGCGCTTACTATGTGCAAAGCACTGTACTAAGCGCTTGGGAAGTACAAATTGGCAACATATAGAGACAGTCCCTACCCAACAGTGGGCTCACAGTCTAAAAGGGGGAGACAGAGAACAAAACCAAACATACTAACAAAATAAAATAAATAGAATAGATATGTACAAATAAATTAAATAAATAAATAAATAGAGTAAAAAAATATGTACAAACATATATACATATATACAGGTGCTGTGGGGAAGGGAGGGAGGTAAGATGGGGGGATGGAGAGGGGGACGAGGGGGAGAGGAAGGAAGGGGCTCAGTCTGGGAAGGCCTCCTGGAGGAGGTGAGCTCTCATTTTATAGATGCGGTAACTGAGGCCCGGAGAAGTGAAGTCGCTTGACCAAGGTCAGACAGCAGTCAAGTGGCTGAGCCGGGATTGGAACCCAGGTCCTTTGACTTCCAGGCCCGGGGCTGTTTCCACGGGGCCACGTCTCAGAGCCTCCGTAAAGTGGCTGAAGCTTGGCCATCACAAGCCATCCAGGGAACCTCCAGTCTCTCATTGGCACTGGCCCAGAGTGCCAGATGTAGTGCCCAAAATGGCACAGGCCCTCCATTGCCCTGCATTCCCCACGAGCATCACTGCAGTGTGGACCTGCTGAGAGCTCACCTCCTCCAAGAGGCCTTCCCAGACTGAGCCCCTTCCTTCCTCTCCCCCTCGTCCCCCTCTCCATCCCCCCCATCTTACCTCCTTCCCTTCCCCACAGCACCTGTATATATGCATATATGTTTGTGCATATTTATTACTCTATTTATTTATTTATTTATTTTACTTGTACATATCTATTCTATTTCTATTTATTTTATTTTGTTAGTATGTTTGGTTTTGTTCTCTGTCTCCCCCTTTTAGACTGTGAGCCCACTGTTGGGTAGGGACTGTCTCTATGTGTTGCCAATTTGTACTTCCCAAGCGCTTAGTACAGTGCTCTGCACATAGTAAGCACTCAATAAATACAATTGATTGATTGATTGGACCCATTCACCCGCGAGGCCTTTCCGCCATGGACGTAGATGAATGTGAGGCTCTGTCTTTGTTGACTCAGGAAAAGGATAGTTGCGCTCCCAGAAACTGCACTGGGAGGATGGAGCTCATTACTCCTACTGAAAGCTCACCTCCTCCAGGAGGCTTTCCCAGATTGAGCCCCCTTTTTCCTCTCCTCCTCCCCAACCCCCCTACCCTACCTCCTTCCCCTCCCCACAGCACCTGTATATATGTTTGTACAGATTTATTACTCTATTTATTTTACTTGTACATATTTACTATTCTATTTATTTTGTTAATGATGTGTATCTAGCTTTATCTCTATTTATTCTGATGACACCTGTCCACATGTTTTGTTTTGTTGTCTGTCTCCCCCTTCTAGACTGTGAGCCCTTGTTGGGTAGGAACTGTCTCTATATAATCATCATCAATCGTATTTATTGAGCGCTTACTGTGTGCAGAGCACTGTACTAAGCGCTTGGGAAGTACAAATTGGCAACATATAGAGACAGTCCCTACCCAACAGTGGGCTCTATATGTTGCCAACTTGTCTTCCCAAGCACTTAGTACAGTGCTCTGCACACAGTAAGCACTCAATCAATACGATTGAATGAATGAATGAATTACGTCTTCCGTGATAAGATTTTTTTTGTCAGTGGCTCTATTACCTTTTCAAATAACAGTGGAAACAGGAATAACCCTCTCTGGGCCCTTAAGCTAATTGAAAATAGAAAGAGAGTTTTCTGTTGGTGAACGGCAAGATTTGTTGATTTTTACTTTACTTCTCCAACTTTTCTCCCAAACCAGGTTGCTGTGTGGCTCGGAACAGAAAGTCCGTGTATAGTTGAAACACCCATGAATGACATTACATCCGGGGAAGTTTGAGTAACAAATTAAAAGTGAATACATTTTGTAAAATGCCAGAGGACCTTCAAACCGGGATGAAGACTCTCAGGTCAGGGTGGATTAACTTATAAAAAGTTTTTGTCTATGGAAGAAGTTAATGTTTCAGCCAAGATCTTTGCAACGTTGCTGATTAAAGAAGTTTGCTGGCTGGATAAGTATGGCTGGGTATTCTCACCTGATGTGAGGACAACCATAATCTTTCCCTTTTTATATGGTATTTGTTAAGCACCTACTCTGTGCCAGACACTGAACTGAGCACTGTGGTCATCATCATCAATCGTATTTGATTTTATATGTCCTTTTCACATAGTAGAAAGGTTATTAATACTACTAAAATGTTAATGGTAGCAGGGAGGTTTGATCAAACTGAAAGGGAATAGGTTGGTCATGGCTCAGTGGAAAGAGCATGGGCTTTGGAGTCAGAGGTCATGGGTTCAAATCCCGGCTCTGCCGATTGTCAGCTGTGTGACTTTGGACAAATCACTTAACTTCTCTGTGCCTCAGTTCCCTCATCTGTAAAATGGGTATTAAGACTGTGAGCCCCCCTGTGGGACAACCTGATCACTTTGTAACCTCCCCAGCACTTAGAACAGTGCTTTGCACATAGTAAGCGCTTAATATCTGAGATTATCATATTTTTAATCTCTAGTTTCAATCCTAATTTTTCTCTACTATCAATACTTTTTAGACTTTTAAAATGTGCCCCTCGCTGATGTTTTTGAGTCGTGTTCAAAGATTAAATGATTCAACAAAGCAATGGACAAATCAGGTAGAAAACCCAAGATGGGTTTGTCATTCTTGAAGAGGCAACAGAATTTCAGAGATGAAGTGTAGGGGATTCATTTTCATAGATTAATTTTCCACTGAGACTATCCCTCCTTCAGGTCTCTGGAGAGTAAAGATAAACATAATCAAAATAATAATAATAATAATAATAGCTGTGACATTTGTTAAGGGCTTACTAGGTGCCAGGATTTCAACAGGAACCTCCAAGCAGGAAACAAAAACAAAAAGATTTGCCTTTTGTCCCTGGGTCTTTAAAAGTCTCCTGAGAACAGAGAATTCATGGAAAACTTGGTTCATTAATGTGCCCAGGTCAGGGGAGTGTTGATTTATTCATTCAATTTGCCTGAGCTGTCTCAGGCAGATTTTTCTGGGATTATCCTGGTTTTTAGTATAATAGAAAAGCAGATTATCCAAATATCTATTTTTCCAACAGACCAGTTATCCAAACGGAAGTGGATTTAGGGAATCAAATAAAAAACAAAAGACCCGAGATAACTAAGTAAAACTGGGTGAATGCCTATCCAAGATACCAAAACCAGCCGTATTTGGTTTATCTGAACTAGTCTCCATCCTAATCAGTTCAGATAAGTCCTTTTTTTTCCCTAACATCCCTTAAAGTTTTTCCAGAGTAACATTGGGTTTCCTTTTCCATTACGCGTGTCTGGACAGCCTCAGATTTAATAGTAAACTTCAATTAGCTGAGTAATTCAGACAGAAGCCTGAATTATTAGAATAACTGAGAAAAAGTCGTGGGCTTTGGCTAGAATTTTCAAATGGCTAATTAGCAGCTTCCACTTCATTTGTATTGTGTAGACCAGAGATTTCTTTTAGTATCATCAATCAATCAATCAATCAGTCAATCTATGGTATTTATTGAGCTCTTAATGTGTGCCTAGCACTGTACCAAGCACTTGGGGGAGTACAGAACAATAAAGTGGGTAAACATGATCCCTGACCTCAAGGAATTAACAATCTACAAGAAGCAGACATTAAAATAATAATAATAATTAATAATTAGGGCATTTATTAAGTGCTT
The DNA here is from genome assembly GCF_015852505.1 of Tachyglossus aculeatus. Classification (NCBI taxonomy): domain Eukaryota; kingdom Metazoa; phylum Chordata; class Mammalia; order Monotremata; family Tachyglossidae; genus Tachyglossus; species Tachyglossus aculeatus. Next base: position 26,952,023 of record NC_052077.1, read on the forward strand.
ACTATATGTCAGGCACTGTACTAAGCACTGGGAAGGATACAAGCAAAATAAGTTATAAATAGGGGAAATGGCAGAGTGTAAGGATGATAATATTTGAATAAGGATTATTATTATTATTTTTGTATCTAAGTGCTTACTATGTGCCAAGCACTTTACTAAGTGCAGGGGTAGATACAAGATAATCAGGTTGGACATAGTCCCTGTCCTAATTGGGGCTCACAGGAGGAAATAGGATTTGATCCCCATTTTCCAGATGAGGAAATTGAAGACCAGGAAAGTCATGTGACTTCTCCAATGTCATACAGCAGACAAGTGTCAGAGCTAGGATTAGAACCCAGGCCCCCTGGCTCCCAAGCCCGTGGTCTTTTCATTAGACCATGCTGCTTCCAACAGGGATGTGGACATAAGTGCTATGGGACTGAAGGTGGGGTGAATATCAGGTGCTGTTAGGGTAGGGTGAATATCAAATATTTAGACAGTACAGGCAAGAGCACAGGCTTGAGAGTCAGAGGACATGGGTTCTAATCCCAGCTCCTCCACTTCTCTGCTGTGTGACCTTGGGCAAGTCACTCTACTTCTCTATGCCTCTGTTACCTCATCTGGAAAATGGGGATTAAGACTGTAAGCCCCACGTGGGACAACCTGATTACTTGGTATCTACTCCAGTGCTTAGAACAGTGCTTGGCACATAGTAACCGCTTAACAAATATGATTCTTCTTCTTCTTATTATTATTATTATCTGAGTGCATAGGTGATGCAGAATGGGGATTGAGTAGGGGGAATGAGGGTTTAGTCCAGGAGGGCCTCTTGGAGGCCCCTTCTAGACTGCGAGCCCGTTGTTGGGTAGGGGCCATCTCTATATGTTGCCAACTTGTACTTCCCAAGCGCTTAGTACAGTGCTCTGCACACAGAAAGCACTCAATAAATACGACTGATTGATTGATTGATCAAGGTAGAGTGAATGGGTTGGCAGTAGAGGAATGGAGTGTGTGGGCTGAGCTGCAATTGCATCATTGCTTTACTCCATACAGAATTCAGATCTTGGATTTTTTTTTAAGTTGGTGTTATAGATTCCTTGAAGGCAGGGATCATACCTAATCAAGAGCTTAATATCAAGTTCTCTGTACACAATTGGCACTCAAAATAATAATAATAACAATAATAATAATAATAAAATAGCATTTATTAAGCACTTACTATGTGCCAAGCACTGTTCTAATCGCTGGGGAAGTTACAAGGTGATCAGGTTGTCCCACAGGGGGCTCACAGTCTTAATCCCCGTTTTACAGTTGAGATAACTGAGGCCCAGAGAAGTTAAGTGACTTGCCCAAAGTCACACAGCTGACAGTTGGCGGAGCCTGGATTTGAACCCATGACCTCTGACTCCAAAGCCCGTACTCTTTCCACTGAGCCGCGCTGCTTCTCCAAATATCACTGATTGATCAACTGATTGAAAAAGGACTGAAAAATGTTCTGCGTGAGGCAACAAAGCTAAGAATTGGTTGTGTTTATTCACTGCGAGCCCGTTGTTGGGTAGGGACCGTCTCTATATGCTGCCGACTTGTACTTCCCAAGTGCTTAGTACAGTGCTCTGCACACAGTAAGTGCTTAATAAATAAGATTGAATGATTGAATGAATTCATTAAATTAAGAGGTGTATATCCACTAAACGTTCTGTAACTTAAGAGCCATGTAACTCTAACTGTAACTTAGGAGGCCTTCCCAGACTGAGCCCCTTCCTTCCTCTCCCCCTCGTCCCCCTCTCCATCCCCCCCATCTTACCTCCTTCCCTTCCCCACAGCACCTGTATATATGTATATATGTTTGTACATATTTATTACTCTATTTATTTATTTATTTATTTTACTTGTACATATCTATTCTATTTATTTTATTTTGTTAGTATGTTTGGTTTTGTTCTCCGTCTCCCCCTTTTAGACTGTGAGCCCACTGTTGGGTAGGGACTGTCTCTATACGTTGCCAATTTGTACTTCCCAAGCGCTTAGTACAGTGCTCTGCACATAGTAAGCGCTCAATAAATACGATTGATTGATTGATTGATTGATTGATTAAAAGGAAAGGGTAGGGTGACTGTTAAAGGCAACCTGAGATGGACTGAAAAACTGAGGGCGGGCAGCTTCAGCGGCTAATGAGAGAGAGCCTGGTGTTTCAGCCTCTTTCCCTTCTTCCTCCCCCTTGCACCTCTCTTTGCTCTAATTAAACAGGCAGGACCAGTATGTCTGATCAATAATAGATCCCCGTTATAGAGAAGCAGCATGGCTCAGTGGAAAGAGCCCGGGCTTTGGAGTCGGAGGGCATGGGTTCAAATTCCGGCTCCGCCAATTGTCAGCTGTGTGACTTTGGGCACTTCTCTGGGCCTCAGTTACCTCATCTGTAAAATGGGGATTAAGACTGTGAGCCCCCTGTGGGACAACCTGATCACCTTGTAACCTCCCCAGCGCTTAGAACAGTGCTTTGCACATAGTAAGCACTTAATAAATACCATTATTATTATTATTAATAGCATCAGCTACTGTAAACCTAGAAAATGGACAAATAAAAACCTTTGATCAAGCTTTAGACGGTTTTAACTGAGGTGTGTAACTTCATTATGTTTACACATGCGGCCCTTTGTGGACATGGGGGTAAGGGGGCGGGGGGGCAGGGGCATGGGCTTTGGAGTCAGAAGTCATGGGTTCAAATCCCGGCTCTGCCAATTGTCAGCCGTGTGACTTTGGGCAAGTCACTTAACTTCTCTGGGCCTCAGTTCCCTCATCTGTAAAATGGGGATTAAGACTGTGAGCTGCCCGTGGGACAAGCTGATCACCTTGTAACCTCACCAGTGCTTAGAACAGTGCTTGGCACCTAGTAAGCTCTTAATAAATGTCATTATTATTATTATTATGTAGAGATGGTCCCTACCCAAAAATGGGCTCAGTCTAGAAGAGGGAGACAGACAACAAGTTTTGCTACTTGTCTGCCGTGAGGCCTTACGCAAATCACTTAACTGTGATTTGATTTGTGACTTAACTATTCTATGCCTCAGTTACCTCATCTGTAAAGTGGGAATTAGGACTGTAAGCCCCCTGTGGGACTCGGACTGTGTCCAACCTGATTAGCCTGTATCTACCCAGAGGCTTAGTTCCCTACCTGGCATAGACTAAACATAGTAAGTGCTTAACAAATACCATTAAAAAGAAAAACAATGGGAAAGGAAAGCCTGTCAGAGGTTTGGAAGGGGTAGCATGTGTAAAGTGGAGGCATCTCTGAGTGTATTCCCTTCTAGGAATACAGGCAATCGGGATAAACTTCCAGGAAAAGTGGCAAGTGCAATGGTCAAGCCGAAGAAACAGCAGAGACATATTATAATGGACAGGATTCCTTTGGACAACAAAAAGCAGCGTCAACAGCCGGGCTTTGGAGTCAGAGATCATGGGTTCAAATCCCGGCTCCGCCAATTATCAGCTGTGTGACTTTGGGCAAGTCACCTCACTTCTCTGTGCCTCAGTTACCTCATCTGTAAAATGGGGATCAAGACTGTGAGCCCCCCACCCGTGGGACAACCTGATCACCTTGTAACCTCCCCAGCGCTTAGAAGAGCGCTTTGCACATAGTAAGTGCTTAATAAATGCTATCGTTATTTATTGTTTTATTTAAAAAGGCATAGCTTGTGAAGAATCAGCTGCATCTTGGCTCCCATCTTGCATGGCGCTCCTGCCTCTGTGTAACCGTGAATTCCACACTCGGGGGAATTTTGGACACTGGAAAGGGTGAATCCATATACAAAGAATTCACAGGCAGGGAGGGAGAGCGGCAGTAAATCAGGCATGAGGAGGCCTAAGGGGAGGAAAAGGAGGGGAACACGTTTACTCTGTCAAGTGCTTAGGCACTGTAGGGTACTAGTGCCCGCTGCAGCGGTAATACTCTAATTAGCATTTGATTTGGCAATAACCTAACCAATGAACTGGAAACTCTATGGGAGTGGATGCTAATTCTATCTCATCAGTGTTTAGTGCCCTACAGTAGTTCAATAGTCATGGACTACTCAAATTCATGCCTGAAAAAGTTCATGCCACTCCCTAAGTGCCAAACGTACTACAGTTCCGGGGTGTGTCGGAGGCACCAGAGAGAATTGAGCCCACTGAGTCCGAAACCATCATCATCAATCGTATTTATTGAGCGCTTACTGTGTGCAGAGCACTGTACTAAGCGCTCGGGAAGTACAAGTTGGAAATAATAATAATAATGATGGCATTTGTTAAGCGCTTACTACATGCAAAGCACTGTTCTAAGCGCTGGGGGGGGATGCAAGGTGATCAGGTTGTCCCACGGGGGGCTCACAGTCTTCATCCCCATTTTACAGATGAGGTAACTGCGGCGCAGAGAAGTTAAGTGACTTGCCCAAGGTCACACTGCAGACACGTGGAGGAGCTGGGATTCGAACCCATGACCTCTGACTCCATCATCATCATCAATCGTATTTATTGAGCGCTTACTATGTGCAGAGCACTGTACTAAGCGCTTGGGAAGTACAAATTGGCAACATTGGCAACATTGGCAACTCCAAAGCCCGGGCTCTTTCCACTGAGCCACGCTGCTTCTCTAATGAAATGAACTCTGCATTCTTTAAAGTGGAGAACCAACTAACTCATTCACGTCTAGTTCTCTTTTACATTCAAATTAATGGAATCTCTTATTTTGTGCCTCTTTTTACTGTGGAATGGCAAGCTGAAGTCTCTCTGGAAGAGAGGGTTCGGAATATGGTATTTGTTAAGTACTTACTATGTGCCAGGCACTGTACTAAGCACTGGGGTAGGTACAGGCTAATGACAATTGGCACAGTCCCTGTCCCAAATAGTGCTCACGGTTTTAATCCCCTTTGGGCAGATTAGGTAACCGAGGCACAGAGAAGTTAAGTGACTTGCCCAAGATTACACAGCAGACTGTGGTCGATCTGGAATTAGAACACAGGTCTCACGGGCCTAGTTATTTCCATTAGGCCACTCTGCTAATAATAATAATAATTGTGGTATTTGTTAAGGGCTTAATAAGTGCCAGGCACTGTATTATTAAGCGCAGAAGTGAAGACAAGCAAATAAAGAATGCCTGAGCACTTTTTCCGGGCTTAGGCATCTATCCAGGGAAATTCTCCATGTTAGACTTCCTGTGCACAGCCAAAAGTCCATTCAGCTGTTATTCTTGTAGTCTAAGTCGTGGGTCATCATCATCATCAATCGTATTTATTGAGCGCTTACTGTGTGCAGAGCACTGTACTAAGCACTTGGGAAGGACAAGTTGGCAACATATAGAGACAGTCCCTACCCAACAGTGGGCTCACAGTCTAAAAGGGGGGGACAGAGAACAAAACCAAACATACTAACAAAATAAAATAAATAGAATAGATATGTACAAGTAAAATAAATAAATAAATAGAGTAATAAATATGTACAAACATATATACATATATGCAGGTGCTGTGGGGAAGGGAAGGAGGTAAGATGGGATGGAGAGGGTCAAATCTCTAACCTCAGACAGTCACCTCTGTGTTGGTCACGGAGAACCTGGATGAGGGTGTGTGGTTGGCTCAGCCCAAACCAACTGTGGTACTTGTTAAGCACTTACTATGTGCCAGGCACTGAACTAAGCGTTGGGGGGAATACAAGCAAATTGGGTTGGACACAGTCCCTGTCCCACCTGGGGATCAAAGTCTTTATCCCCATTTTACAGATGGGGGAACTGAGGCCCAGAAAAGTGAAATAACTTTCCCAAGGTCACTCAGCAGACAAGTGGTGGAGTTGGGATTCGAACCCGTGACCTTCCGACTCCCAGGACTGTGGTTTGTGCAATAGGCCATGCTGCCTCTCTATATCTATATAGAGAAGCAGCGTGGCTCAGTGGAAAGAGCCCGGGCTTTGGAGTCAGAGGTCATGGGTTCAAATCCCGGCTCCGCCAATTGTCAGCTGTGTGACTTTGGGCAGGTTACTTAACTTCTCTGGGCCTCAGTTACCTCATCTGTAAAATGGGGATTAAGATTGTGAGCCCCCCCCCCGGGACAACCTGATCACTTTGTAACCTCCCCAGAGCTTAGAACAGTGCTTTGCACATAGTAAGTGCTTAATAAATGCCATTATTATTATTATTATTATATCACCTATCGATGACAGTGGGAGCAAGTGAATAACCGGATGGATTTTTCAGGTTGTTCTTTTGGAAGCATGCTTGTTTGTTTTGGGAGTGCATTTTTCTTTGCACCCCTAGGCCATTTGAGCAACGGATGAACTTTAAAAAAAAAGTGCACGGGTCTGGGACTCAGAAGGACCGGGGTTCTAATCCTGGCTCTGCCACTTTTCTGCTGGGTGACTTCAGGCAAGTCACTTCACATCTCTGGGCTTCAGTCACCTCACCTGTAAAATGGGCATTAAGACTGTGAGCCCCATGTGGGACAGGGACTTTGTCCAACCTGATTAGCTTGTTTCTGCCCCCAGCGCTTAGTACAGTGCCTGGCACATAGTAAGCGCTTAACAAATGTCATAAACAAAACAAAACAAAAAAACTACTGAAAAAAACAGCTCCAACACACCTCCTGCTGCACAATATCCTCTCCCAAAAGAACACCAGGTCAATTCAAATAGTAATGAAACAATGTTATTTATTGACTGCTTACCGTGTGCAAATAACTGTACTAAGTGCTTGGGAAAGCACGAAGCAAAAGAGTTGGTAGACAAAATTTCTGCCCCCAAGGAGAATTCAATTGTTCATCAAAGATCTATCTTTACAAGTATAGGTACTGTCCTTTGTGACAGATCCCAGACTCATGGGCTTTTAAACCACATGCAAATCCATAGATAAAGTTCACCGTCAATAGTATTATCTTCAGAACCTAAATACAACTGCTGTTCACTGAGATGAAGGGTCAAAGAACCAGAAGCAAGACATTACCTGCTGGGGATATGCATCAGCAGGGAAGGTGTCTAGTCACACTAAAATATGAATATCTTTGGAGGGTGGTTTGAGGTTTTTGGAGAAGCAATAGTTCTTAGGTAAAGATCTCCTTGGGTTTTTTGATCAGTTGGAGAATTCTCAACTTGTTTCCATTTCCAGTTCTTTGTTTCACATGCAACATAGCCCACAAAGTGTGAAAGCCTGCATGTTCTAAAGGCTATTATCCAGCTAATTGGCAAATGAGCTGTAGAGGTCCAAGTCTGTTTTGTTTCCCTTAAATTGCCACCACAGATTTCTCTGATCTTATGCACTGCAGAATCTTCATTTCTTCATTTTTCATTAGGGGAATCAGATTGCTTGCACTCCAAAACCCTGCTTGACTAACAAGCAAGATGAATACAGAAGCTTATAATTTGTCTGTTTTTCTTTTTTTTTGAGAAGCAGCATGGCCTAGTGAATAGAGAAGCAGCGTGGCTCAGTGGAAAGAGCCCAGGCTTTGGAGTCAGAGGTCATGGGTTCGAATCCCACCTCCGCCACATGTCTGCTGTGTGATCTTGGGCAAGTCACTTAACTTCTCTGGGCCTCAGTTCCCTCATCTGGAAAATGGATATTAAGACTGTGAGCCCCACGTGGGACAACCTGATCACCCTGTATCCTACCCAGAGCTTAGAACAGTGCTTTGCACATAGTAAGCGCTCAACAAATTCTGATTATTATTATTATTGGTGAATAGAGCCTGGGCCTGGGACCAGAAGAACCTGGGTTCTCATCACGGCTTTGCCACTAGTCAGCTGTGTGAATCTAGGCAAGTCACTTAACTTCTCTGGGCATCAGTTATCTCATCTATAAAAAGGAGAGCACCATATGGGACAGAGACTGAATCTAACCTGATTAGCTTGTATCTGTCCTAACACTTAGTACAGTGCCTGGCCCATAGTAAGCACTTAACAAATACCACAGTTACTGTGTTTTGAGCTTGCTTTATTTGAAATATGCCTGCCTTGTTTTAATGTGCTTTCATGGCAGTTTTCAATGTCTTCTCACCCTGCGTTTTACTTGTGTGTTTTGGCCAGATGTTGAACTCTACATCCTGTTAAGTCTCCTTCTCTCAAACTGCCCCAGCCCAAAAGGCCGACATGAGTAATTTCTAAAGAATGAAGGAAGCCAAAGAAAGAAAGAAGGTTCCAGTAATCTGTGCCATTAGCAGCAGCAATTTAGCCTCTCCTGACTAACCTTTCATCTCCCTACCCTATTTTCCCTCCCTTCTGGGCTGTCTGTGCATTTGAGCATTTTGTTATTCACCCCACTCCCACTTCCAGAGCACTAATGTACACCTCCTTATAATAATAATAATAATAGCAATAATAACTGTGGTATTTGTTAAGAGCAGCGTAGCTCAATGGAAAGAGGCCGGTTTTGGGAGTCAGAGGTCATGGGTTCTAATCCCGGCTCCGCCACTTATCGGCTGTGTAACTTTGGGCAAGTCACTTAACTTCTCTGTGCTTCAGTTACCTCATCTGTAAAATGGGGATTAAGATTGTGAGCCCCACGTGGGACAACCTCATCACCAGCGTTGCTCAGTGTAAAGAGCCCGGGCTTGGGAGTCAGAGGTCGTGGGTTCGAATCCCAGCTCCGCCACTTGCCAGCTGGGTGACTTTGGGCAAGTCACTTCGCTTCTCTGGGCCTCAGTTCCCTCATCTGTCAAATGGGGATGAAGACTGGGGACAATCTGATCACCTTGTAACCTCCCCAGCGCCTAGAACAGTGCTTTCTTGTACTTCCCAAGCGCTTAGTACAGTGCTCTGCACACAGTAAGCGCTCAATAAATACGATTGATTGATTGTATCCCCCCAGTGCTTAGAACAGTGCTTTGCACATAGTAAGCATTTAATACCATCATTATTATTATTATTATTAAGAGCATACTGAAGCGTACTAAGCTCTGGTTTGGATACAAGCAAAACAGGTTGGACATGGTCTGTGTCCCACGTGGGGCTCACAGTCTTAGTCCCCATTTTATAGATGAGGGAACTGAGGCACAGAGAAGTCAAGTGACTTGCCCAAGGTCATATAGAAGACAAGTGGAAGATTCAGAATTAGAACCCAGGACCTTTTGACTTCCATTAGCTCTATTAGCCCACTGTTCTGCATCAGTGTCATCATAGTTACACTGTTGCCTCCCCTATATGTAATTTATTTCACTATCTGTCTTCCTCATTAGATTATCAACACCTTGAGAACATAGTTCATATCTACCCACTCCATTGTACCCCCGCAAGTGATTAATATAGTGCTCTGCCCACAGTAAGCCCTCTGTAAATACCTCCGACTGGGTATTTATTGGTTGGGGTGATCTGGATGTCTGTGCCGATAAGGGCAATGGGTTTTGTTAGCCCAAACCATAATAATCTAATGGGATGTAGGGTCAAAGAAACAAATGAGTTTTTTTCCATGGTATTTGCTTACTATATGTTAAGCACCGTTTTAAGTGCTGGGGTAGATACATCTTAATCAGCCTGGATCCAGTCCCTATCCTACAAGGGACTCACAGACTCCGTAGGAGGGAGAACAGGAACTTTATCCCCATTTTGCAGCTGAGGAAACTGAGGCCCGACTGAGCCCCTTCCTTCCTCTCCCCCTTATCTCCCTCTCCATCCCCCCCATCTTACCTCCTTCCCTTCCCCACAGCACCTGTATATATGCTTGTACATATTTATTACTCTATTTATTTATTTATTTATTTTGTACATATCTATTCTATTTATTTTATTTTGTTAGTATGTTTGGTTTTGTTCTCTGTCTCCCCCTTTTAGACTGTGAGCCCACTGTTGGGTAGGGACTGCCTCTATATGTTGCCAACTTGGACTTCCCAAGCGCTTGGTACAGTGCTCTGCACACAGTAAGCGCTCAATAAATACGATTGATTGATTAAGTGATGTGGCGTAGTAGATAGAGTACGGAGCTGGGAATCAGAGGTCATGCGTTCTAATCCCAGGCCCGCCACCTGTCTGCTGTGTGACCTTGGACAAGTCACTTCACTTCTTTGTGCCTCAGCTACATCATCTGTAAAATAGGGATTGAGACTGTGAGCCCCACATGGGACAAGGGACTGTGTCCAACCCAATTTGCTTGTATTCACCCCAGTGTTTAGTACAGTGCCTGGCACATAGTAAGTGCCTAACAAATATCCTAATAATAATAATTAATTAATATTATTATTATTATTAATAATGATGATGTTTGTTACTCACTTACTATGTGCCGAAGCACTGTTTTAAGTGCTGGATGAGAAACAAGGTTATCAGGTTGTCCCAGGTGGGGCTCACAGTCTTAATCCCCGTTTTACAGATGAGGTCACTGAGGCACAGAGAAGTGAAGTGACTTGCCCGAAGTCACCCAGCTGACAAGTGGCAGAGTCAGGATTAGAACCCATGACCTCTGGCTCCCAAGCCCGGGCTCTTTCCATGAAACCAACCTGCCTCTCACCCAATAGTCACTCAGCTGACAACCAGTTGCTGAATTGTACTTTCCAAGCGCTTAGTACAGTGCTCTGCACACAATAAATATGATTGAATGAATGAACTGGTGGAGCTGGGCTCAGAACCCAGGTGCCCTGGCTCCCGGGCCTGTGCTTTCATAGCTATAATTCTAATGGTTTTGACCCCTGTCTACATGTTTTGTTTTATTGTCTGTCAATCAATCATCAATCAATCAATCAATCGTATTTATTGAGCGCTTACTGTGTGCAGAGCACTGTACTAAGCGCTTGGGAAGTACAAGTGGGCAACATATAGAGACAGTCCCTACCCAACAGACTGTGAGCCCTTTGTTGGGTAGGGACCATCTCTCTATGTTGCCGACTTGTACTTCCCAAGCCCTTAGTACAGTGCTCTGCACACAGTAAGCGTTCAATAAATACGACTGAATGAAAGAATGAGTGAAAAGCAAAGTGGCTCAGTGGAAAGAGCCCGGGCTTGGGAGTCAGAGGTCATGGGTTTGAATCCCGGCTCTGCCACTTGTCAGCTGTGGGACCTTGGGCAAGCCACTTAACTTCTCTGGGCCTCAGTTACCTCATCTGGAAAATGGGGATTCATTCATTCATTCATTCAATCGTATTTATTGAGGGCTTACTACGTGCAGAGCACTGTACTAAGCGCTTGGGAAGTACAAGTTGGCAACATATAGAGACGGTCCCTACCCAACAGCGGGTTCACAGTCTAGAAGGATTAAGACTGTGAGCCCCATGTGGGACAACCCGATCACCTTGTATCCCCCCCCAGCGCTTAGAACAGTGCTTCGCACATAGTAAGTGCTTAACAAATACCATCATCTTTATTATTATTATGATTTTCCCCTACCTCCTTCCCCTCCCCACAGCAGATTTATGACTCTATTTACTTTACTTGTACATAGTTACTATTCTATTTATTTTGTTAATGTTGGTATAATGCAATACCATCATTATAATGATAATGCTATAATTATAGCATATAGCTATAATTTTATTAGTTCTATTTTGACACCTGTCTCCATGTTTTGTTAATAATAATAATAATTAATAATAATAATAATAATGATGTTTGTTAAGCACTTACTATGTGCCGAAGCACTGTTTTAAGTGCTGGATGAGAAACAAGGTTATCAGGGCAGATAAGGTCACTTATCTGTGAGCCGGTTGGTGGGTAGGGACCGCCTCCCTATGTTGCCCAGTTGTACTTCCCAAGCGCTTAGCACAGTGCTCTGCACACAGGAAGCGCTCAGTAAATACGATGGAATGAACAAATATCCTGATCACCTTGCAACCTCCCCAGCAATTAGAACAGTGATTTGCACATAGTAAGTGCTTAATAAATGTTATTATTATTATTATTATTATTATTATTATTATTATTATTATTATTATCACTATTACTATTATGAGGGCGCTCGGCCAGTCAGGCCGTTGAGTCGTGTCCCTTTAAGGCGGGCTCGATCCCTCGGCCCCTCCCCCCCACGTGCCGGGGGCGGTGCCGAACTCCAAGTAGCCAATCGCGCGCGCCCTGGGGTGTCACGTGAGGCCTTCCGGCCAATGAGCGGCCGGCGGCCCCGCCCTGGCCCGCGGGCTCCTCCTGGCGGAGGTCGGCGTCAGCGCGGGCTGGGCGGCCCCGCCCCGCTCTGGCCCGCGGGCTCCTCCTGGCGGAGGCAGGCGTCACCGCGGGCTGGGCGCTTCTCTCTGATCTCCCGTCCTCTTGTCTCTCCCCACTTCAATCATCATCATCATCATCAATCGTATTTATTGAGCGCTTACTGTGTGCAGAGCACTGTACTAAGCGCTTGGGAAGTACAAATTGGCAACATATAGAGACGTCCCTGCCCAACAGTGGGCTCACAGTCTAGAAGGGGGAGACAGAGAACAAAACCAAACATACTAACAAAATAAAATAAATAGAATAGATATGTACAAGTAAAATAAATAAATAAATAGAGTAATAAATATATACAAACATATATACATGTGCTGTGGGGAAGGGAAGGAGGTAAGATGGGGGGGGATGGAGGGGGGAGAGGAGGGAAGGGGCTCAGTCTGGGAAGGCCTCCTGGAGGAGGTGAGCTCTCAGTAGGGCCTTGAAGGGAGGAAGAGAGCTAGCTTGGCGGATGGGCAGAGGGAGGGCATTCCAGGCCTGGGGGATGACGTGGGCCGGGGGTCGATGCTGCTCGGACTGTCTTTGTCCAGAAACGCTCTGTGCATGTTACTCCCCTCCTCAAAAATCTCCAGTGGCAACCAATCAATCTGCGCATCAGGCAGAAACTGCTCACCCTGGGCTTCAAGGCTGTCCATCCCCTTGCCCTCTTCTACCTCACCTCCCTTCTCTCCTTCCACGGCCCACCCCGCACCCTCCGGTCCTCTGCCGCTAATCTCCTCACCGTTAGGCCTCGTTCTCGCCTGTCCCGCCATCGACCCCCAGCCCACGTCCTCCCCCTGGCCTGGAATGCCCTCCCTCTGCCCATCCGCCAAGCTAGCTCTCTTCCTCCCTTCAAGGCCCTACTGAGAGCTCACCTCCTCCAGGAGGCCTTCCCACACTGAGCCTCTTCCTTCCTCTCCCCCTCATCCCCCTTCCATCCCCGCATCTTAACTCCTTCCCTTCCGCACAGCACCTGTATCTATGTATCTATGTTTGTACATATTTATTACTCTATTTATTTATCTATTTCACTTGTAGAAGCAGCAGAGAAGCAGCGTGGCTCAGTGGAAAGAGCCTGGGCTTTGGAATCAGAGGTCATGGGTTCAAATGCCGGCTCTGTCACTGGTCAGCTGTGTGAATTTGGGCAAGTCGCTTCATCATCATCAATTGTATTTATTGAGCGCTTCACTTCTCTGTGCCTCAGTTCCCTCATCTGGAAAATGGGGATTAAGACTGTGAGACAACCTGATCACCTTGTAACTTCCCCAGAGCTTAGAACAGTGCTTTGCACATAGTAAGCGCTTAATAAATGCCATTATTATTATCTTTTAGACTGTGAGCCCACACTGAGGAACCGGCTTCGTCGGGGGGACCGGGGGGGAGGAGGCCTTCAGGCGCTACCACCGTTGGGGGGGGCCCCCACGGCCGCCTGGGGAAACTGAGGAACCGGGACCCCCAGGAGCGGGAGCGGCAGGAGGAGGAAGAGGCCCGAGCGGCCGCGTGGGTGGGGAAACTGAGGAACGGGGGGGCGGAGGAGGAAGAGGAGGAGGCCAGTTGGTGGTACGAGCACCAACGAGCACCTCTCCCCCTTATCCCCCTCATCTTACCTCCTTCCCTTCCCCACGGCACCTGTATAGATGTTTGTACAGATTTATTACTCTATTGATTTATTTATTTTACTTGTACATATCTATTCTATTTATTTTATTTTGTTAGTATGTTTGGTTTTGTTCTCTGTCTCCCCCTTTTAGACTGTGAGCCCACTGTCGGGTAGGGACCGTCTCTCTATGTTGCTAACTTGGACTTCCCAAGTGCTTAGTCCAGTGCTCTGCACACAGTAAGCGCTCAATAAATACGATTGACTGATTGATTGTTGGGTAGGGACTGTCTCTGTATGTTGCCAATTGGTACTTCCCAAGTGCTTAGTACAGTGCTCTGCACATAGTAAGCGCTCAATAAATACGATTGATGATGATGACTTGTACATATCTATTCTATTTATTTTGTTAGTATGTTTGGTTTTGTTCTCTGTCTCCCCCTTTTCGACTGTGAACCCACTGTTGGGTAGGGACTGGCTCTATATGTTGCCATCTTGGACTTCCCAAGCGCTTAGTACAGTGCTCTGCACACAGTAAGCGCTCAATCAATACGATTGATTGATTGATTGGGCGGCCCCGCCCCGCTGTGTCCCGTGGGCTCCTCCTGGCGGAGGCAGGCGTTATCGCGGGCTGGGCGGCCCCGCCCCGCTGTGGCCCGCGGGCTCCTCCTGGCGGAGGCAGGCGTCAGCGCGGGTTGGGCGGCTCCGCCCCGCTGTGTCCCGCGGGCTCCTCCTGGCGGAGGCAGGCGTTATCGCGGGCTGGGCGGCCCCGCCCCGCTGTGTCCCGCGGGCTCCTCCTGGCGGACGCAGGCGTCATCGCGGGCTGGGCGGGCCCGGCTCCAGTCCCCTCATGTGACCGTCCGAGCGGCGGCCGCTCCGCGGACTTGCTCCGGTCCCCCCGCCTCCCGCGGTGCTGGGCGGCCACGCTGCGGCCGGGATGCCGCCTCCAGCTGCCAGCTGAGCCGCACAGCCGGCCCACGAGCGACCAGCAACAGCTCCAGCTGCAGCAGCAGCATCTCCAGTTGCAGCAGGAGCAGCTCCAGTTGCAGCAAAAGCAGCAGAAGCTCCAGTTGCAGCAGCTCCAGCTGGAGCAACAGCAGCCCAGTTGCAGCAGGAGCAGCTGCATCTCCAGTTGCAGCAAAAGCAGCAGCAGCAGCAGCAGCTCCAGCTGCAGCAGAAGCTCCAGCTGTAGCAACAGCAGCCCAGTTGCAGCAGCCCAGTTGTAGCAACAGCATCTCCAGTTGCAGCAGCAGGAGCAACAGCTGCAGCTGAAGCTCCCGCTGTAGCAGCTCCAGCTGTAGCAACAGCAGCCCAGTTGCAGCAGGAGCAGCTGCCAGCAGCAGCTCCAACTGTAGCAACAGCATCTCCAGTTGCAGCAGCAGCAGCAGCAGCTCCAGTTGCAGCAGAAACTCCCGTTGCAGCAGCTCCAGTTGTAGCAACAGCAGCCCAGTTGCAGCAGGAGCAGCTGCCAGGAGCAGCTGCCAGCAGCAGCTCCAACTGTAGCAACAGCATCTCCAGTTGCAGCAGCAGCTCCAGTTGCAGCAAAAGCAGCAGCAGCTGCAGCAGAAGCTCCAGTTGCAGCAGCAGCAGTTCCAGCAGAAGCTCCAGTTGCAGCAGCTCCAGCTGTAGTAACAGCAGCTCCAGTTGCAGCAGGAGCAGCTCCAGTTGCAGCAGGAGCAGCTGCAGTTGCAGCAGCAGCATAATGGCCCCGACCCTGCTCCAAAAGCTCTTTAACAAAAGGGGCACCAACTGTTCGGCTGCTGCCCAGAGCAGGACGCCCAGGGAAGGATCCCCCTTTAGGTGAGGAGCCGCGCCGCGTGGGCAACGGGGTCGGGGGGCGGATCCTGCTAATAATATCATCATTATGATGCCATTTGCTAAGCGCTTACTATGTGCCAAGCGCCGTTCATTCATTCCATCGGATTTAATTGAGCGCTTGCTGTGTGCAGAGCACTGTACTAAGCGCTTGGGAAGTACAAGTTGGCAACATAGACGGCCCCTACCCAACAGAAGGCTCACATTCACCTTCTGGCCACCTCTGTTCATCCCCTTTTCCCTCCACTGGTCCACAGCATTGGAAAAAAATCAATAGTATTTATTGAACTATGTGCGGAGCACACAGAAGTAATAACAGTAATGGTATTTGTTGAGCACTTACTATATGCCAGGCACTGTACGAAGCACTGGGTGACAGATTGGGGGGGGAGCCCAAACCCACTGACAGCCTGGAAACTTCTGCCATCAACACTGACTCCCATTAATGTGGATGTTCTAAGCACTGGGGGGGGATACAAGGTGACCACGTTGTCCCACGTGGGGCTCACAGTCGTCATCCCCATTTTGCAGATGAGGGAACTGAGGCTCAGAGAAGTTAAGTGACTTGCCCAAGGTCACACAGCAGGCAGGGATTCGAACCCATGACCTCTGACTCCAAAGCCCGGGCTCTTTCCACTGAGCCTTACGATGCCGTTTGTTAAGCGCTTACTATGTGCCAAGCACTGTTCTAAGCGCTGCCCCAAGACCTCCCTCCCCTCCGCAGACGGAGGTGGGCAGAGGGGCTCTCCTAGCGCTTAGAACAGTGCTTGGCACATAGTAAGCGCTTAACAAATGCCATTATTATTATTATCTGGACCACCTTTCCAGCCACCCAGCTGGCCATCGCCCGCTTCTAGGTCCTGGCCTGGCGAAGACCCGTCATCCATTCATTCAACTGTTTCTTGCGTGCTTACTGCGTGCGAAGCACTGTGCTGAGCGCTTGGGAGAGGACGCCAGGACACCACGCCTGCCCACAACGAGCACTCAGTCCAGAGGACTTGCACCTTTCTCTCAGAGAGAGCCAGGGGGAGGGGACCATTCCTTACAACTCACATTTGTTGGGTAGCGACTGTATCTGTTGCCAAATTGTACTTTCCAAGCACTTAGTACACAGTAAGCGCTCTATAAATACGATTGAGTGAATGAATTCCCTTTTCACCCGTGGCACTGGGGCATTTCCTAGGGACTTTGCCAGCGGTACACCTTTTCCCTGCTGACGTTAGAAGGAGCTTTCTGGTATTCCCCCGGGAATAGGGGCTGAAAATGTTTCAACTCTGGATTTTCAGGAAGAACTGAGACGATTGTTCCACTGTCAGTCATCGGAGGCATTGAACAGAGAGGACATGCGGATCGACATCCCGAAAGCATGGGTTCTGTGACTTGGTTATCTCGAAGTTGGGAGGTGGAAGAAAGGAAAAGAAGTGCTTTATGTCTGGGACTTGGAGGGTGAAAGTACAGGATGAAATCCGGCTTTCGTTTGGATGGATCGCTGGTGCCTGGAAAGGAGTAGGGGGAAAATGTTTTATGGAATGGCTGAGATTGCCATCTGACGATTAGCTCCTGCCTGTGTTCAACATTTGCTTTCCAGTTCATTTTTACAAGCCTCTCCAAGACCTGACATGCAGATATGTTGCTCGTTACATTTTAAAGGGCTTGAGTTTTAACAGGGTATAGGTGGGTCCAACCGAGTTTAAATTCTTAATCGGTCCTTGTCAGATAAGTCCACGGAATGGTGGAATTGGTTTTTTTTTCTTTTAACATAACTAAATGAGGTATGATACATTTGTCCGTGACTCCGGTGACATTCCAAGTCAAATTTAAGTTGCGTCCCGCTCTTCATTTCTTTACAACTATATTTCTGCAAAAATCACATAGGGGTAGTTTGGGGGTTTTTTGTTTTTCTGAAAGATTCTGGTAGCTCCACTGCTGCAGCCTGATTGTCATGTGTCTCCTTCAACAGCATAGAAATGGAGCAAGGAGCTTTAAGTGATGCTGTCCTCCTTTGCAGGTGGCAGAATTAGAGCATCTCCCGTCACTTGAGGCAATTGGGGACCTTTCGGTACTTTTGGTTTGCCAGTGGAAACAGGTGCTTGAGAGTTGGAGCATCCCCAGAAACGTGGCTCAGGGTTGGGCAGGAATTGTCACGATGATGCAAAGAATGGATTGTACGATGGCTTCTGCCATTCTTCACCCATTGTCACCCTTTGTCATCACTTTCAGGCCTCGCCCCATTGAGAGTGTGGCCTTAACTTTGTTGACTAGCCAATGCTTTGGGTGGGAACACTTACGGTATGTCAGTTTCCATTACAGGGCGAAGTCGGAACATAAGGCTGTGCCAGGCTTTTATTGTCTCTAATTGCAGTAGGATTTAGTGAATTTTTTTTAGCAGTATATAGGATCCAGGGAGAAACACACCCCATAACCCGCTGTGCAAAGGAGATTCTTGAAGAAGTGACCATCAAAACACTTGAGGATAATAATCAAATAGTTCCTTTGGTCTTTCTGAAAATAAGTTGTATTTTTCCATTTTGGTTTACCCCAAGGTATACTAGGGGCCCGTACAATTACTGGCATTTCCACAATTTCACATGTTTTTAAAGTAAACACACGATGCTGACTTTGGATGGATTTTGTAGGTCAGGAGAACAATCTAGAAATCATTGTTTTTCCATAGTGATTCTTTTCACTTGCGTTCTTATAAATTATTGATTTATATTAATGTATGTCTCCCCCTCTAGCTTGTAAGCTCATTGTGGGCAGGGAACGTGTTTGCGAATTGTTGTATTGTACTCTCACAAGTGCTTTCAACAATGCTGTACCCATAGTGAGCACTAAAATACCACTGATCGAATTCCAGTTCTCTCTCTCTCATTTTTGGTTCCTACTGAATCGTTTCAATTTCTTAGTCTTCTGGTTGCCCCAGACTACATCAAACATTTCAGTAAGGGAGACTTGGGCAGGGAACATGTCTGCTAATTGTTGTATTGTACTCTCACAAGTGCTTTAAACAATGCTGTACCCATAGTGAGCACCGAAATACCACTGATCGAATTCCAGTTTTCTCTCTCGCTCTCATTTTTGGTTCCTACTGAATCGTTTCAATTTCTTAGTCTTCTGGTTGCCCCAGACTACATCAAAATTTCAGTAAGGGAGACTTTCACTTTTTACAGATGTGAAAACTTCCTCTGAAAGCCTACCTAAATGGAGGGTGGTTCTAGAGAGTGATTCTAGAGAAGGTTCTGGCCAGAGGTTGTGGAAGATGTTGCCGAGCTCTACAGCCATAGTCCGTATGGCTAAGGAAGCCGATGAATGTTCCTGGAAGAAGTGGCAGCAGTGGGCACTCATTGATTATTTGTGAAGTTCCTAGCCCCTGTAAAGAGCAGCCCTTTTCAGACGTAAGAAAATGTCTGGTTTAGTACTGATTTTCCAAGTGCTTGCCAGTAAAGCAGAGGAAAAATATCCCAAAGTGGAGATGTTTGTTTTCCAAAAGGGAAAACCCAAGTAGATGAATTGCTACTTGATTAGTGGCTTTGAGTATAATTAAACGGTGTCAAAGCAGGGACCGGGTGTTGGAAGTTATAGCTTGAAAAATAGCTGTAAATCCAAGGTAAATATTGATCTAAGTGCCCCCTTCCGCCCCCCTCCCCAACCACCAAAATAAATCTAAGACCTTGGTGAATCTCAAGTTTTATGACTCTCACACTAAAAAGTCAGAGAAGACTTGTTATGGTCTGAGCTGTGAGGAGCCTGAAATCCCACCCATCCTCTTTCTTAGATTGGGAGCCCTTTGGGAACCCACAGTGCTTGGTAGAAAGCAAATGCCTAATCAGTACAATTATTATTATTGCTGTTATTTATACTGTTCAGGAACAGTGTAGTGACATGGAAAAGAGTATCTTCAGCTTCCATATGTCAACTAAAATTATACTAAATCAGAAAAGCCTCGATGCTGACACTGTATATTATTGAGTTGCTCAAAAAAATGATGTCCATATGTGAGGAACAAATGTCCTCAATTGTGGGTTTTTTTTGCTAGATTCTATGGTTAGAGAACAGAATTAAAAGGGGTTGCCAAATGCCATGCTCGTTTATCATCATTACCTTGCAGTGTTAAACCCCCAGAGCACCTGGAACGCCGTAGGGTGCTTTTCCAGTCAAGTGGAACCGGCACATCCGCTGCCCTTTAGGAGTGCGGAATAGAAAACTGTACTCATGTGGAAGCACACAAGGAAAGCAAAGCATGGTGAATATAGGAGATTCAGAATCTGGGGTCAACCGTGGGAGAAAAATAAATGCCTTTTATGAATACAGTTCAGTTGGGGAGCATGTGGGTAGGGTCAGCAGAATTCTGTAGGTTTGTGTGGTGTCCACAATTTGGTCTTCCCTAGGCATCTACCATTGCCTTTCTCAGGATCCTAAAATTCAAAACGGAATCTCATTTGAGGTGGCTGTTTGGGAAGTGGAGAGAAGGGAACTTATGAAATATGGCAATGGGGACTTTTAATTCTACGAGACTAGAGAACCCAATTCAATGTCAAAAACATCATCACCAAAATGATCCTTTAATAGGTGATGGCTTTACTTAACTTCCCTTGAGATGGATCTTTCTGAAGAGAAGATGGGCTAGTTTCCAGTTCTGTGCAGTGACTGCCTCAAAGAAACAGTGTGGCCTAGTGGAAAGAACTGGGGCCTGGGAATCAGAGGACCTAGGTTCTAATTTCGGCACTGATACTTGTCTGCAGTGTGACCTTGGGCAAGTCTCAGTTTCCTCATCTGTAAAATGGGGATTCAGTGCCTGTTCTCCTTTCGGTTGTCAGCTGCATGTGGGACAGGAACTATGACTGAGCTGATTGACTTGTATCTACCCCAGTGCTTGACATATACTAAGAATTTAACAAATCACCATTATTATTCCCTCTCAGCCCAGGTCTGGTCCCAAATCAAGGGCCCTGCTTGAGCATAGCTTGACATATGTTGGACTTTTACCTAAGAGCTCAGTACAGCGGCCTACGTGCAGTAAGCCGTCACTAAATCCCACTGAGTGATTCCCTAACCCACCACCCAAGTTTCTGCTGAGTGAGTCCAGCTGAACATGATGTGCTGTCCTCTCCCCATCAGTGACTCAACCAGGAAGACTTCTAAGACTCAGGTTTAGGTCTGTGCAGTGTAAGCTCGGTGCATTGTTAAGGGTAGTCCTGCTAAAGGGTGGGACGCTGACGATGTCTCTCTTCCCAGTGGGTGCCAGCTGCAGATCTGCACTAGCAACCTGAGTCCAGTAGTGGATCAAGCACCGATGGCGAGACCCCCCCCCCCCCCCCAGTTCATTCATTCAGTCGTATTTATTGAACGCTCTCTGTGTGCCGAGCGCTGTACCTTGCTACCTTGCTGGTTCCATCCTATCCCAACTGGATCAGCCTCCTTTCTGATGTCCCATCCTCCTGTCTCTCCCCGCTTCAGTCTATACTTCACTCTGCTGCCTGGATTATCTTTGTACAGAAACGCTCGGGGCATGTCACTCCCCTCCTCAAAAATCTCCAGTGGTTGCCTGTCAGCCTTCGAATCAAGCAAAAACTCCTCTCTCGGCTTCAAGGCTGTCCATCACCTTGCCCCTTCTTACCTCACCTCCCTTCTGTCCTCTACAGCCCAGCCCGCACCTTCTGCTCCTCTGCCGCTAACCTCCTCACTGGGCCTTGTTCTCTCCTGTCCCACCGTCGACCCCGGCCCACGTCCTACCTCTGGCCTGGAATGCCCTCCCTCTGCCCACCCGCCAAGCTCGCTCTCTTCCTCCCTTCAAAGCCCTACTGAGAGCTCACCTCCTCCAGGAGGCCTTCCAAAACTAAGCCCCCCCCTTTTTTCCTCTCCTCTCCCTCTTCCCCTCCTCCCCTCCTCACCGTTCCCTTCTCTCCCTCTACCCTACCCCTTCCCCTCCCCACAGCACTCGTGTTTATTTGTACAAATTTATTACTCTATTAATTTTATTAATGATGTGTATATAGCTATAATCCTATTTATTCTGATGGTATTGACACCCGTGTACTTCTTTTGTCTATCTCCCCCTTCTAGACTGTGAGCCTGTTGTTGGGTCGGGACTGTCTCTATATGTTGCTGATCTGTACTTCCCAAGCACTTAGTACAGTGCTCTGCACACAGTAAGTGCTCAGTAAATACAACTGAATGAATGAATGTACCAAGTGCTTGGGAAGTACAAATTGGCAACATATAGAGAGGGTTCCTACTAGATGGCTCACAGTCTAGAAGGGGAAACCTTGTGAAACCATAGTTTGTGCAGAAACCCAGAATTCAGAGTACAGCACCTGGCCCAGTGAGAATTTACAGTTACCTGAGTGATGGAGGAGGAGGACTGCTCCGTTCAGACCCGTGTTTAATACCTCTAGACTGTAAACTTGTGGGCAGGGACTGCGTCTGTTATATTGTTGTTTTACTCTTCCATGCGCTGCACTCCGAATCCTCAAAATATGAGTGATTCTGCTCAGCTCAAGAATGAGGCCACTCATTTTTTCAGATGAATCACACTTAATCAATGTGGAACCCATTTCTTTTGGCTTTCCCCTTCTGTAGATGAGGAAATTGAGGGTGTCTGTGAGGGTATGTTTACTCAGCATTGCGGGGATATGGAATTGTGACTCGGGTAATAATAATAATGACATTTATTAAGGGCTTACTATGTGCAAAGCACTGTTGTAAGCGCTGGGGAGGTTACCAGGTGATCAGGTTGTCCCACGGGGGGCTCACAGTCTTAATCCCCGTTTTACAGATGAGGTAACTGAGGCACAGAGAAGTTAAGTGATTTTCCCAAAGTCACACAGCTGGCAATTGGCAGAGCCTGGATTTGAACCCATGACCTCTGATTCAGAGTTGCTGAGATCTCTGAACCACACTGGCCAGTGGAGAACTTGCCAATATGCAATATTTATTTTAGTCGTCTTGGGTGTAAAGGTTCACACTGGGTTGATTAAACATTGCAAGTAATGCGGTCACTACTGGTGGCAATGATCTTTCCAGCAATCCCTCCCCTGAAGACACAGCTGTGTCCCAGGGCACAGCCGCATCAATAGCTGTTCAATACCTGTTCTCTCTCGTACGTAGACTGTGAACCCCCTGTGGGACAGGGACTGTGTCTGACCTGATTATCTTGTATCTGCCCTAGCGCTTAGTACAGTGCTTGACCTCTAGACTGTAAGCTCATTGTGGGCAGGGAAGATATCTGCCAATACTTGTACTCTCCCAAGTGCTTAATATAGTGCTCTGCACACAGTGAGCATTCAAATACCATCAGCACCTAATTATTTCATGGTTTTTTTATGGTATCTGTTAAGCATTTACTGTGTGCCAAGCACTGTACAAAGCACTAGGGTAGATACAAGCTAATCGGGTTGGACGCTGTCCCTGTCTCACATGGGGCTCACAGTCTTAATCCCTATTGTACAGACGAGGGACTGAGGCACAGAGAAGTTAAGTGACTTGCCTAGGGTGACACAGCAGACAAGTGTCAGAGCTGAGATTAGAACCCAGATCCTTCTGTCTTCCAGGCCCAGGCTCTTTCCACTAGGCCATGCTTCTTTATTATTATTATTATTGTTATTATTGCTACAGTGGGAAATGGGAAACTTAGATTCTAGTCCTGGTTCTGCCTGATGGATCTATGCCATCAGTGGGGAAGGTTTCTGAGCAATGTCCAGGGAATTCTTCGAGGTGGACAGGACCAGCAGAAATCCCGAAAAATAGCGTGGCTAACGTAGATGGTGAAGGATGCAGTGGTTACCTAGGCAACCACCTGCTGGGTCAAGGCTTAGGGCACAGCATCCTCACTAAACATGGTCACTGGCTGTAAATGCAAAAACCCTTCACATGCACTTCTCAATGTGCTGCAGCCCTGCTCACAAACTCACTCGTTTCACTCAGTGCCCCAGCAGGACATGCTTAGCAAGGATGAGAAGCTGTAATTGGCAGTGGGCAAGCCATTAGCATTATAATCAAGTCCTCTGTGGGGGATCTTGGTCCTTTTAGACTGTGAGCCCACTGCTGGGTAGGGACTGTCTCTATATGTTACCAACTTGTACTTCCCAAGCGCTTGGTACAGTGCTCTGCACACAGTAAGCGCTCAATAAATACGATTGATGATTGATGGTGATGAAGAATCAGGCCCTGAGGATTGTCCACCTTGCCTGAAGGAAAACTCCGTCATTATCAATCCTGGTCCTAGTGGACCATGGACCCTGGGAGTCAGAGGACCTGGGTTCTAATCCCATATATCCTATTTGTCTTCTGTGTGACCTACGCTAAATCACCTAACTTCTCTGTGCCTCAGTTGCCTCATCTGTAAAATGGGGGGTTAAGACTGTGAGCCCCATGTGACACATGGACTGTCCAACCTGATTATCTTGTACCTACCTCAGTGCTTAATACTGAGCACATAGTAAGCATTTAACATATATTGTTTAAAAAGTCCATATATTACTTGAGAACACTTTATGCTACTTATAATGCAGCTTCTGGGATTTGCTATAATGATAATAATAATGATGGCATTTGTTAAGCGCTTACTATGTGCAAACCATTGTTCTAAGCCCTGGGGAGGATACAAGGTGATCATGTTGTCCCACGTGGGGCTCACAGTCTTAATCCCCATTTTCCGTATGAGGTAACTGAGGCACAGAGAAGTTATGGCGTGGCTCAGGGGAAAGAGCACGGGCTTTGGAGTCAGAGGTCATGGGTTTGAATCCCGACTCCACCACATGTCTGCTGTGTGATCTTGGGCAAGTCACTTAACTTCTCTGGGCCTCAGTTACCTCATCTGTAAAATGGGGATTGAGACTGTGAGCCCCACATGGGACAGACAACCTGATCACCCTGTATCCTCCCCAGCGCTTATAACAGTGCTTTGCACATAGTAAGCGCTTAACAAATGCCAATTATTATTATTATTATTATGGAGTGACTTGCCCAAAGTCACACAGCTGACAAGCGGCGGAGCCGGGATTTGAACCCATGACCTCCGACTTCCAAGCCCGTGCTCTTTCCACTGAGCCATGCCGCTTCTCTGCTATGTCCCCGACAGTCAATCCAAAAATATGGTGGGAAGAGCATGTAGAGATAGATATGAGTTTAACAAATTTTGCAGATTCTTTCAAAAAAGTCAGCAAGAATTCAGTGTGTGAAAGGATTCAGTCTGAAAAAGTTGATTTTAAAAGTTTGTACATTGCATTTTTTTAAACCCCGAGGGACTGAACTAATAGACTTGGTGCCTGATAGAGGGCACCAGGATGGATCTGTTGATTTAGAGCTTTGTTTGGCTGCCAACAAGGTTGAATGGTAGGGAGCCATTCGAGTGTTCACTGCCCCAGTGACTGAAATGAAGGTCGTGCCTTTAGCAAGAACTCCATCCCACGCTTTCTCCTCCCCAAACTCTGCAGTAGCTCCAGCAGTAGCAGAAAATATGTGGGGACGTCTGGCCAGTGGTTGGGAGGAAGGAAAGAATGGGTGCTCTTAGTGGAGGAGGAGGAGGAGGAAGGTCAGGTGGGAGGGAGGCATGGGATGGCAATGTAACATTAAAAACCCTGGCAGATGGGAGAAGGTTTAACTTTAACCGGGCAAAGAGGATGGGAGTGGGACCACAGGTCCTCACTAGGCAGTCAGTCAAGAATATGTGAGTGCTTTCTTTGTGCAGAACACTGTATTAAGTGCTTGGGACTGTAGTAATAACTGTGGTATTCATGAAGCACTTACTATGTCTCAAGTATTGTACCAAGCTCTGGGGTATATAAAAGATGCTCGGGTCCCACATAGGGCTCATGGTCTAAGTAGGAGGGAGAATAGGTAGGTACAGAGTATAATACAATAAAATAGGTAGAAATGATCGTACCCTCAAGGAACTTGCCGCTTAAAATGGTGGGAGGTTTGCCATTGTCTCAGTGAGGCACCAGAGAAACCATCTCAGTCTGGAAACCCAGCAAGGTTCAAGATGCAATTTGGCCATTACTGTCTCAGACTCAAGATTTGTCCTAAATTGGAGTCATTACTGAAATGGCGTGGTCAGTTCTTTTATTAATCGACATGTTTAAAAAATTTACAGCGATCGGATTCATTCATTCATTGTCGTATTTATTGAGCGTTTACTGTGTGGAGAGCACTGTGCTAAGCACTTGGGAAGTACAAGTCGGCAATGTATAGAGACGGTCCCTACCCAACAACGGGCTCACAGTCTAGAAGGGAGAGACAGACAACGAAACAGAACATGTAGACAGCTGTCAAAATTGTCAGAACAAATAGAATTAAAGCTATATGCACATCATTAACAAAATAAATAGAATAGTAAATATGTATAAGTAAAATAGAGTAATAAATCTGTACAAATATGTATACAAGTGCTGTGGGGAGGGGAAGGAGGTAGGGCGGGGGGATGGGGAGGAGGAGTGGGAAAAGGGGGCTTAGTCTGGGAAGGCCTCTTGGAGGAGGTGAGCTCTCAGGGCTTTGAAGGGAGGAAGGGAGCTAGCTTGGCGGATGTGTGGAGGGAGGGCATTCCAGGCCAGGGAAAGGATGTGGGCCAGGGGTTGACGACAGGACAGGTGAGAACGAGGCACAGTGAGGAGGTTAGCGGCAGTGGAGTGGAGGGTGTGGGCTGGGCTGGAGAAGGAGAGAAGGGAAGTGAGGTAGGAGGGGACGATGGGATGGAGAGCCTTGAAGCCGAGAGTGAGGAGTTTTTGCTTGATTTGTAGGTTGACAGGCAGCCGCTGCAGATTTTTGAGGAGGGGAGTAACATGCCCCGAGCGTTTCTGTTCAAAGATAATCCGGGCAGCAGAGTGAAGTATAGACTGAAGTGGGGAGAGACAGGAGGATGGGAGATCAGAGAGGAGGCTGATGTAGTAATACAGTCGGGATAGGATGAGAGATTGAACCAGCAAGGTAGCGGTTTGGATGGAGAGGAAAGGGTGGATCTTGGCAATGTTGTGGAGGTGAGATTGGCAGATTTTGGTGACGGATATGTGAGGGGTGAACGAGAGAGCGTAGTCGAGGATGACATCAAGGTTGCGGGCTTGTGAGACGGGAAGGATGGTAGTGCCGTCTACAGTGACGGAAAAGTCAGGGAGAGGGCAGGGTTTGGGAGGGAAGATAAGAAGTTCAGTCTTGCACATATTGAGTTTTAGATGGCGGGCAGACAACCAGATGGAGATGTCCTGAAGGCAGGAGGAGATGCGAGCCTGGAGGGAGGGAGAGAGGGCAGGGGCAGAGATGTAGATTTGGGTGTCATCAGCATAGAGATGGTAGTTGAAGCCGTGGGAGCGAATGAGTTCGAGCGAATGATTGGATCATTTTTTACACTTCTAAAATGAATGCAGTCAGGTCTCTAAAATGCAATTTCATCCTGTTTCGCAAGGTTTTCAGGTTGGAAGACTGATATAAGAAAGTGGCCTGAGAATACTCTTTTTGTGGGGCAGAAAAGCAGTGTATTATGGACCTGTTGATTTAAAAACCTACTGTGAAGACAGCACTTCACAGGGCGTGCCAAAATGTGCAAACCTAAAAGAACAGCATTTTCCTTTTCCCCGACCTCATTTCTGTCCCTTTCAGTATGTTGACTGTGGTGCCGGCCACTTTGTCATGTTGAGACCTTGTCAAGAGTCATTTATGAAATACTTAAACCACAAGAGTAAGCTCATAGTGGGTGAAAACTGCTGCTTCGTTTCTTGAGAGACTGTTTTTCTTGGAGGGTGGGTAATGGTCTGTTTTCCCTGGTACGTGTGTGTGTGTGTGTGTGTGTTTGTACGCGTGCGTTCTGGGCACGTATTGGAATAAAAGTTGTGTCCTGGTTGTTTGGCTTGCTTTTCCTGCCACAGATTGTTAGCTTGGATCTAGCTTGCCCTCCCTCTGCCCATCCGCCAAGCTAGCTCTCTTCCTCCCTTCAAGGCCCTACTGAGAGCTTACCTCCTCCAGGAGGCCTTCCCAGACTGAGCCCCTTCCTTCCTCTCCCCCTCGTCCCCCTCTCCACCCCCGCATCTTACCTCCTTCCCTTCCCCACAGCACCTGTATATATGTATATATGTTTGTACATATTTGTTACTCTATTTATTTATTTTACTTGTAAATATCTATTCTATTTATTTTATTTTGTTAGTATGTTTGGTTTTGTTCTCTGTCTCCCCCTTTTAGACTGTGAGCCCACTGTTGGGTAGGGACTGTCTCTATATGTTGCCAACTTGTACTTCCCAAGCGCTTAGTACAGTGCTCTGCACACAGTAAGCACTCAATAAATACGATTGATGATGATCTGTGAGCTCGTGGTCTTGGTTGCTAATTCAAGGGTTTATTCCCTTGGTCTTAGCGGTACTGAAGTGCTTGCTGACCTGAATTCCCACTTGTTAAACTTCTTTTATGGAACTTTATCTCAAGTTTGGAGTCTCAGTTAGGCAGGGCTGAAAGCAGAATGTTTTTCTTGCTGGTAGGCCCAGACGTTTGAAGTGCCCCAGGCCTGGGCCAGGGCAAAAGAGCAGCATTGCAGACAGGCTTCCCTGCAGGCATCCATGTATGCGTCTCTTCCCTGCCCATCTCTTCCTCTTCCAACAGCCCTGGAGCTTGGTGGAGGTGATCTGATCCTTTCCACGGGGGCAAGCTGTGCCTCTGCCCGCTGGTCAGGGGAGAGGAGGGTGTTGGCAAGTTATGTTGCCAACTTGTACTTCCCAAGCGCTTAGTACAGTGCTCTGCACACAGTAAGCACTCAATAAATACGATTGATGATGATGATGATGTTGGGCGTGGGAGAGAGAGAAGCATGGACTCGACTCACTGCCAGCTGGTTCAAGGGCCGGAGGATTGGGGGTTCATTCATTCATTCAGTCAGTCATATTTATTGAGTGCTTACTATGTGCAGAGCATCATACTAAGCGCTTGGGAAGTACAAGTCGGCAACACAGAGAAACGGCCCCTACCCAACAATGGGCTCACAGTCTAGAAGGGGGAGACAGGCAACAAAACATGTAGACAGGTGTCAAAACCATCAGAATAAATAGAAGTACAGCTGTATGCACATCATTAACAAAATAGAGTAGTAAATATGTACAAGTAAAATAAAGTAATAAATCTGTACAAATATATACAAGTGCTGTGGGGAGGGGAAGGGGGTAGGGCGGGGGGATGGGGAGAAGGAGAGGAAAAGGGGGGCTCAGTCTGGGAAGGCTTCCTGGAGGAGGTGAGCTCTCAGTAGGGCTTTGAAGGGAGGAAGAGAGCTAGTTTGGTGGATGTGCGGAGGGAGGGCATTCCAGGCCAGGGGTAGGACTTGGGCTGGGGGTCGACGGCGGGACAGGCAAGAACGAGGCACAGTGAGGAGGTTAACGGCAGAGGAGCAGAGGGGTTATAGCTGTCCCCTCTCCCCCCACCCCATACATATACGTGTGAGTGTGGATCTGTGTCAAGCATGTACCACAGCTGGCTCATATGACGGTATGAGCCTGCCCTCCCACTTGGTCCAATGCCTTTCTGTTCCCTGTCTGGGCCCACCTGAAGCCTGGCACCGCCGTAAAACCTGGTGGCAAGGTGCCTCGTGGAGAGAAGTTTGGGACTTCCAAGTGATTCATACCAAAATGCCATATCGACACTTCCTGTTTTAGGGAACCACGTACTGGACTGTTCCCACTTACTTTCACCTCTGTCGCTGAGTGGACGGGAAGTTGGGTGGACCAGTGGGCATTCCCACATAATTGAAAATGAGACAGTGGTTTCCCCCACCCCACCATGCTTTCACTCTTCATCCCATAAAATATACCTGTGCCACTCTTGTACCCAAGGCCCTTGTTTAATTTACATAGTGGATGTATGTCATCATCATCATCAATCGTATTTATTGAGCGCTTACTGTGTGCAGAGCACTGTACTAAGCGCTTGGGAAGTACAAGTTGGCAACATATAGAGACAGTCCCTACCCAACAGTGGGCTCACAGTCTAAAACATACAGTCTATGTATGTATCTCTTTCTATTTGTCTAGAACAGTGTTGACTTAAAGTGCCCAGGACAATGCTGTGTAAAGACAGGGCTTTAAACAAATCAACATTTGTTTCCAAAACATTTGCCAGTAAGCCTGAGATCCTTTTGTGTGATAAGAAACTCCCTGTATTTATTTTTCACAGTGAATGGTAAACAGGCAGTGATTGAGACTGAAGCTTTGTAGTGTAGTAACATTTGGCACATTTTTGGAAGGAAAAAGAGGGTTCATTTTAAATCTATCAATTTGCCTCGTGTAGTGTTTAAATGACTAGCTGCTTGTTTGTCTAACTTAATGACTGCAACTTGGGTTAGATGGCTTCATACAAGTAAACCTTTAGGAAAAAAAGTGATCATGGCTACTTTAATATTACATTTCTCTTTTACTTGTAGAATTTAAGGACTATCTCTCTCCAACTCACCTAATGTTCCTACTCTGCATTTAAATTAATACTGCATTTTCTGTGGCATCTTCATTATTCTAGTCAGGGGACAGACCCGTCCTCCCCCCACAAATAAAACTGTTGTATTGGTCAAGCTTAAATTTTGTTCAGGGATCGTTTCTTCTTTACTGTACTCTCCCAATCACCTTAGCACAGTGATCTGCACACAGTTAAGCATGCAGTAAATATCAATTGTTGATGTGCAACTTATAGTACTTAAAGTCATTTTATTTATGTAACTACTTTCAGAAAGATTAAATGATTTTTGATGCTTTGGCAACATTAGGAAAATAACTTCTTTGAAGATGAGAAGTTGAGCTACTGAACAAATGTTTCCAATCGCAGGTAGCGGTGAAAAGCCTGAGTGGGCGCAGCATTGTGCTGGATAAATTCAGTTGACCCAACGTTTTACTCAGTTTCCATGACAACCCCTTAATTCTTGACCCTGGAGACAAATTAGGTGTTTACCTAGACACATCCGGAGAGATTCTTCTTACTTCCAGGCTGTTAGGATGTGTAGAGAGAGAGAGATAAAGAATTATTGTTGCTGTCTGTTCTGAAGTCAGTCCCTGATGCTTCCCCTAGACTGTAAGTGTGTTCATTCATTCATTCAATCGTATTTATTGAGCGCTTACTGGGTGCAGAGCACTGTACTAAGTGCTTGGGAAGTACAATTCAGCAACAGAGACAATAATCCCAGCACGCAATGGGTACACAGTCTAGAAGAGGGGAGACAAATATCAGAACAAGTAAACAGGCATCAATAGCATCATTATAAGTAAATAGAATTACAGTTATATGAGCATCATTAATAAAAATATGTAGAATTATAATTATTAATATGTACATATATACACAAGTGCTATGGGGTGGGGGGGTAGAGCAAAGGGAGCAAGCCGGGGAATGGGGAGGGGAGGCGGAGCAGAGGAAAAGGGGGGCTTAGTCTGGGAAGGCCTCCTGGGGTGTGTTGTAAGCAAGGAATGTGTCTACCAACTCTGTTATATTGTACTCTCCTGAGCACTTAGTACAGTGCTCTGCACACAGGAAGTGCTCAATAAGTAACGATTGATTGATTCAAGCCCTGCTATATTTCTGAGTGGGGCAGACTCAGAAATGGATGGACTTACATAGCCTGTTGAAATGTTAACACTTTCACTTCGGCTTCACTTTATTTTGGGTCAGGAAAAATTGAACATAGATTGCTGCTTTGTTTTGAGATCAGAGTCAGAATCCAGTAAAGTACTGAGGTGGGGTAAATAGTGGTACTGCCGTAGCTTTACGCGGCACTATTATTCCCAAAGCTCTGTTACTTTAATTATGCCATTTTTGCCCTCACAACAACTCTGTGAGGTAGGTAGGAAAGGCAGGTGTGATTATCCCCATTTTGCAGTTGAAGGAAACTGAGGTACAGAGAAGTCAAGTGACTTGTTCATGGTCACAGAGAAGGCAGGTGATAGCACACTCCAACCCCAGGCCGTCCGGCTCCCAGATTGGTGCCGTCCACTGCACCACACTGCCTCCCCGTGTAGTTAGAAGTAGTAAAGGTATTTATTGAGTGTCCACTGTTGCAGTGATGCAGTGCGCTGAACTGAATTCTAGGAAAAGAACAGCAGAAGCATGAGATCAATTCAGGGCTCACAAAGAGCTAACAACACTCTTGAAGTGTGTTGCGTTCATCAATTACTCACTGATCATGACAGTGTTAGCCTGAAAACAGTTGCTGTCTTTGAAAATGTCTTCGTTTTGTTGATTCTCTTTCCTTGTCCTCACACTTGGATTCGCACCCCTTATTCACCCCTCCCTCAGCCTCATAGCACTTATGTCCATATTAATAATTCAGTTATACTGATGTCTATCTCCCTCTCTAGACTGTAAGCTCACTGTGGGCAGGGAACATGTCAACTCTGTTATATTGTGGTCTCCTAAGTGCTTAGTATAGTGCTCTGCACACAGTAAGCACTCAATAAATATGATTTTGTATATATCTGTAATTTATATTAATGTCTGTCTTCCTCTCAGTCAGTCAGTGGCATTTATTGAGCGCTTACTATATGCAGGCAGTAATCGTTTGGGAGAGTGCAATACAACAGAATTAGCAGAGATGTTCCCTGTCCATAAAGAGCAGCTCCTTTTGGGCAGGAAACTACCAACTGTTGTATTGTACTCTGAACATAGTAAGCCCTCCATAAATACAGTTGATTGACTAATTGATTTCTTGCCCTTTTTGTGATAATAATAATAATGATGATGACATTTGTTAAGCGCTTACTATGTGCCAAGCACTGTTCTAAGCACTCGTTCTTTTTTTTTTCCTAAATAGGATGTGTTCATTTCTAACCCTGATCTTTCCAGGTCTCATTGTCCTGTGGTTGTCATTTTAACAGTTTTGAGCTTTATTCTTCCTCCAACCATTCTGTCAAATGTCAAGTTTTCTTAGCCTTTCAAATACATTATAAGAGCCAACTTGAGTGAAGTCTGGCAAAAAAAATCTAGCAGTCAGAGCTAGAAAATAATAGGGGTCTCCTTGGGGAACTCTATCCCAGTCTAAACCTCTGTCTTCTCACTTTCATCTCCTCAACCCTGTCTCCCTCCTGCCCCTTTTGCTTGTAATCTTGAGAGGGGATTGAGTTATCTAAAAGCTGTGAAATTCTTCTAAAGTCCTGATTACAATATTCAGCTTTTCTTTGCTTATCATCAAATATCTCCTTAACCACCTTTATTCCTTTCATATTATTTAAAATGGGCTAAACATAAACTGTCTGATTATATTTCAACACTCTCCAGGTAGTGGGAATCTCACCCCCTGATACCTAGACTTTTCAAGATCAATTGGTGTAAACATTTAAGTGAAAAATGTATGCTTTTCCTAGGATTATTTTACTTACCAACTTTCTTTTGAGATATTAATCAGTGGTATTTATTGAGCACTTACTACATGCAAAGCAGTGTATTATGCATTTTGGAATGTAGTTAATAGACACACTCCCACCCCACAAGGAATTTACAATCTAGAGGTATGGCAAACCTCTGAGAAGCTTTTTAATAATCATTAACCAAGTTGCTCATCTATTTCTTTGAATATTAAAAAAATATATTTGAGGAGAAACTTGGTCAATTTCCATCAGATTATAATTATTACTCTTAATTGCCAGCGTGATTTAGTGGGAAGAACACCGAGTCAGAGGATTTGGGTTCTAAACCTGGTCCTTACACTTACCTACCATGTGACCTTGGGCACATGACTTAATTTTTTTATGCCTCAGTTTCCTCATCTGCAAAATGGCGATTCAATGCTAGTTCTCCTTTCCTTTTATACTGTGAGCCTCATGTGAGACAGGAACTGTGTTTGGCCTGATTATCCTGTAACTATCCCACTGCTCAGTACAGGGCTTGAAACACAGTAAGCGTTTAACCAATGTTACTATTATCGTTTTTGTTCACTGCAAATGATTGTGTTACCCCTTTTTAACATAAGGTATTTCTGGTGTGAGGATGGATTATCATCAGGTCCCTTGATTCTTTCTCCTCTCCTTGGCATCCAGTAAATACCACTGATTGATTTGTAGGTGTAATGAATCTGGGCTTTATGAAGTGTGGGTCACATCAGCTAAAGGTGTTCAGTAAATGTCACACTGTTGTATCATTTCTTTCATTCCAGCTGTCCCTCACTCTTGACTTTACCTCTTTCATCTCCTCACTCCTGCTCTTCCCCTATCACCACCCTGGCTTGCAACTCCCCACAATCTCTTTTCATTCACAACCCTCCTAAAATCCCCCTTCCTTTGACAAGCTTTCCCCAGTTAATTTCCCAGCACCCTGTGCCATAAAATCCTAGGACTTGGGAACTTTATCTTTACCATCCTAATACTCTATGGCAGCACAGTTTATTTATTTTGACTCCTCCGAGTGTACTGTTTTTATGTCCATCTCGCACTGTGGGCAGGGAACGTATCTACCAACTCTGTTATATTTTACTTCATTTATTCAGTCAGTCAGTAAGTCAGTCGTTTTTATTGAGCACTTACTGTGTGCACAGCACTGAACTAGGTGCTTGGAAAGTACAATTTGGCAACAAATAAGAGACAATCCCTACCCATACTCACCCAAGCGCTTAGTATAGTGGTCTGCACACAGTAAGCACTCAATAAATAGTGAGCCCGTTGTTGGGTAGGGACCGTCTCTATATGTTGCCGACTTGTACTTCCCAAGCACTCCGTACAGTGCTCTGCACACAGCGCTCAATAAATACGATTGAATGAATGAATAAATATCACTGACTGATTAGTTGATTGGCCTCTCCAGTTAGAGTGAAGCCTCTCTGTGGTCCGGGAATGGGTCACTTTGTTTTTCTGGACTCTCTAAATGTGTCGCACACTGCCTCACACCAACTGGGTGCTCTAGAAATGCTGCTGCTGCCACTAAAGTCATGGGATTTCATGTATACTTTTATTGGGGCTATGTAAAACTGAAGTAAATTCAAGTCCAGAAGCCAGGGCAAGTGGATGTGCCTCTCTTTTGAAATGAAAAAATGCCAGTCCTTTGAGGCAAGTGATGTCTGCATGTCTGCCTTGAGAACTGCACTACATGGAGTGGCCTTTACCAAATCCTACCAGTGCTTGGTGATACTTTAGATCTGTTGGCAAAACATATGTGCCATGCAAGGGGAAAATGGGAAATAACATGTTCAAATAAAGTCAATAGCATTTCTTTTGAAAAAACAACCATTTTTATAAATGAAAGATGCCACAGAGTACTCTGACCCTTTCTTCCATCCGGCATTTACCTTAACAGTGAAACCATCTGGATGAAATGTCAACAGTAACCTGTGGTTCCGAGGTAAGTGAGCCATAGGTAAAGTCTGTTCCCAGGTTGCTAGATAAAGTGTATCAGAATGGTAGCCCAGCTCAGCAACCAGAACCTTTATCATTCTGCAATTGCCCTTGTAAAGTGGGCTGAAAAGGTCCCTGTCTCTTCCACGTGAGACTGACTTTCTACCAGGCTGCCGTTTGACTCGGATGACATCTCTCTTCTTATGCTCATTCAGTTGTATTTATTGAGCGCAACAACGGGCTCACAGTCTAGAAGGAGTCAGACAACAAAACAGGTAGGCTTCAATACCATCAGAGTAGTGCAAGGTGATCGGAAATCTGGTCACCTCAGGTAGGGGTTCAGACAAATGGGGGGTAGATGGTGAGAGGGAAGGAAAGAGGGGAAGACAAACACAAGGAAAGGAGGAAAAGGGGAAGAGAGGCTGAGGAACAGAATCAGCATGGTCTAATGGAAAGAGCACAGACCTGGGAGTTAGGAGACCTGGCTTTTAATGACTAATAATAATAATTATGGTATTTGTTAAGTGCTTACTATGTGCCGGGCACTGTACTGTACTAAGCTCTGGACGGGGACTGTGTCCAATCTGATTGTTGTATCTACCCCAGCACTCAGTACAGGGTTTGTCACATAGTAAGCACTTAACAAATACCATAGTCATTATTAAAGGTGAGAAGGGTAGTGAGGGGTGGAGAAAAGAAGAGATTGCATCCTCACTGTAGTCTGCTGTCTCTCTTGCTCCTCCCACAGCTTTTGACCCACTGGTGGTTCACAGTCCAAAGGGGAGGGTGAACAGGTATTTCATTCCTGTTTTGTAGACGAAACAACTGAGACACAGAGATATTAAGTGACTTTCCCAAGGTCACACAGCGGGCAAGTAGTGGAGCTGGGACTAGAACTCAAGTCTTATTTCTTTAGACCCATTTCTTTGGAGTCTAAACTCATTGTGGGCGGGGAACGCATCTACCAACTGTGTTGTATTGAATTCTTCCAAGTGCTTAGTACAGTGTTCTGCACACAGTAAGCACTCAATATGTACAGTTAATCGATTGATTCCCAGTCCTATGCTCTTCCCACTAAGCAACAAATGGTATCCGTGCTTTTAAATGTAAGAACTGGGGACTGCAGCTAAATCTTGGTTTGGGGATTAGCATTTTTGGGATAGCTAGAATGAAGACAGTGTTTAGAGGCCTACCCAACAATGGTTACAGAGAAAATAAGGCAGAAAAACTACGAGAGCGCAGTTTAATTCTCTGAAAAGTTTTTAATGTCAGTGTATGAATTGTTTTTTAATGGAAGGTTTTAATAGTATGAAGTAAAGCCAAACCTTTCTTCTTCCCTGCCTACCCATCTATCTTTCTATACTTTAAATTCTGGTTTTTGCAGGACAGTAGGACTTGGGTGGGTGCCTTGTGCTCACTCTGAGCTCACTATGATTATGCTTGAGCATAATCATTGCTTAGAATGTGCTTGGCATATAGTAAGGGCTTAACAAATGCTATTATTATTATTATTATTATTATTATGCCTAAATCTTTGCAGACCTCCATTATGCGGCTGCTTACCTTACTCCAGCTGAATACAATACTTCATTGGGTTTTACAGCTTGGGCCATGAAAATCAATATTATGCTTAACACCATCCTAGCAGTAGGCATCCAAGTAGTGTTCTGGAGGCAGAGGTCTCTTCAGAGAGTATTAAGGTAAGAAATTGACTATTTTGGTATGTTATTAGCAATCTATCCAGAATTAAGAACTAACTAGACTATAAACTCCTTTTTATGGTTATTTTTTTAAGCACTTGCTTTGTGCTAGGCTCTGTACTAAGTCCTGAAGTAGGTACAACCTAATCAGGTTGGACACAGTCCCTGTCCAATGTGGGGCTTGCAGTCTTAATCTCTATCCCCCCCGCCCGCCCACCCAGCTCACTCCCTCCATTCCTCCCAAGCCAATCCCTCCCTGCCCACAGCCCACAAATCAATCAGTCCATCCATAATATTTACTGAATAATTACTGTGGGCAGAACACTGTGCTAAGTGCTTGGGAGAGAACAGTATAACAGAGTTGGTAGACCTGTTCCCTGACTACAAGTAGCTTACTGTCCTGAGGGGGAGACTGATGTTAAATAAATGACAGATATGTTCATAAGTGCTGTGGGCCTGAGCGTGGGCTGAATAAAAGAATCCAAGTACAAGGGTGGTGCAGAAGAGAAAGGAAGTAGAGGAAATGAGGGTTTACTTGGGGAAGGCCTTGGGGAGGAGATGTGATGTTTGTAAGATTTTAGTAAGATCACAGCTCTTCCCTCATTCAAAGCTCACTTTCTCCAACAAGAGTTCCCAGCATCCCAAATCTTATAATCTTATAATCAATTTAAATTAAATTGTCCAAACTTCTTTACAGAATTAGAAAAATAAGAAATAATATATGGTTAATGCAGTGTCAGGGCTGGTCTGCTGCAAGCTTGGGTCTGTTCCCTTAACTTAATTATTTCCTCTCTGATAAATTATAAGCAATCACTACCTAGCTATCACTAGGACTTAGAATTTAAGAACTTATTTATCCCCATCCTCAGCACTTTATAATGCTAATGCAACTGTAATTTCAGTTTGGTTATCATGACTACTCTATTTGTAAATAGTTTATGCTTGTCTACCCTGTTAGCATAAGCTCCTTGTGGGCAGGAAGAATATCACTCCTTGGTTTTGAACTTGCCAAGTGGATAATATTCATTCATTCTTTCAATCATATTTATTGAGCACTTACTGTGTGCAGAGCACTGTACTTACCTTGCATCTACTGGGTGGATTGAACATCAACTGAAGCAGTTTAGCCTAGTGGAAAGAGCCAGGTCTGAGAGTCAGGGGTCCTGGGTTCTAATCCCGCTCCAACACGTGTCTGTTGTGTGACTTTGGGCAAGTCACTTCTCATATCTGTGCCTCAGCTTCCTCATCTGTAAAATGGGGATTAAATTTTACTCCCTTCCTGCTCCCACGGGGGACAGGGACTGTGTCCAACCTGGTTAACTGTATATACCATACTGCTTAGAAAAGTCCTTGGCACATAGTATGTGCTTAACAAATACTGTAAAAAAGCAGGGGCTCAATAAATACAAATAGTGCTTCTACCACTCCTGAATTTGTCATCCAAAATGTCCCCTCTTCACGAGCAGAAAACAGAAATCCTTACTTTCCACTTTTTAGATGGTTCCTGTCCATCAGGAGGCTTACAGTGTTGAATTCCTACCTCTGTATTTTTTCCCAGCATCGTGTACGCAGTAAGCATTTAATAAATACAATTACTGCCATTCCCCACCTCACCTCTCCCCACCCTTCGTTCCAGATTTGCATTGATTTTGTTTGTTTTGAAATACCTTTCAATTAGTCAGTTCCCTTCTGGCATTAAAGTGAGCAGGGCCAATCCTGTTAAATAAAGCCTTTGTCCCAGACCCACAACCTGAAAGCGCGATTACTCACAGAGTGAACTGAAAAGCCTGAAATTCTGCTCCTGTAGCCACAGCAGCCTACTGGTTTTTGTCTTACTTGTGATTTGTTCATGTCTTTTAGTTTTAGCTTAGTATTTAGTTTCATCTCTCCTTATGAGTCTGTCCCCAATCTCCTTTTCTTCCCTTATATTTTTAGATGGGAAGCCAGCCCATTGAGGGCCGGGGACCGTGTCTAATTTCCATTCATGTATTATTTCTCAGTCCTTAGTACAGTGCTCTGCATGGTGTAAAGCTTAGTTAATCCTATTACTACTACTATGCAGTATCAAATCCCTAGAAACGTGTACAGGTATCTGAGTTTTATTTATTCTGATTCACCATTGCTTTCCCCTGCTCCCTTCAAAACCCACTCATTCCTTCCTTTCAGTTCTGTAAATAACTGCACTGATTTGGTAAATCAGTTAGCTTATTCCAATGACATCTAGATCTTCTTTTTCTAGATGTACCAAATCTTTTCTCATACCTTTCTCAGCAATCATATGGCTCCATTTTTTAAATTAAATTGTCCAAACTTCTTTACAGAATTAGAAAAATAAAAAATAATATATGGTTAATGCAGTGTCAGGGCTGGTCTGCTGCAAGCTTGGGTCTGTTCCCTTAACTTAATTATTTCCTCTCTGATAAATTATAAGCAAACTTTCTCTTACCTTTGAGTCATAGAGGATTGTTAGGAAGGCCTATTCTTCTTTGGAAAAACCACAATAGATTAACTATTAACACATTTGTTATAGAAATATGAACTCTACTACTAGGCTCTCTCCTTGTGGAAAGAACAGTGGCCTGGGAGCCGGGAGACCTGGGCTCTACTCCCATTTCTCCCCCTTCTTTGGGTGAGTCACTTAAGTTCTCTGTGCTTCCGTCCCCTTATCTATAAAATGGGAATTAAATACCTACTCTCCCTCTCTCTTAGGCTGTGAGCCCCATGTGGGACAGGGATTATTTCCAATCTGATCACCTTGTATCTACCCCAGTGCTTAATAATGTTAATAATAATAATAATAACTGTGGAATTTAAGTGCTTGCTTACTGTGAGCTGAGCACTGTGCTAAGCACTTGGGTAGATACAAGATAAGCTGGACACAAAGGGGCTTACAGTCCAAGCAGGAGTAAGAAGAGATATTTAATCTCCATTTTACAGAAGAGGAAACTGAGGCACTGAAGCTGTGACTTGCCCAAGGTTACACGCAGACAGATGGCAGAGCGGGGATAAGAACCTAGGTTCTTGGAATCCTAGGCCCATGCCCTTTCCACTAGGCCATGCTGCTTCTCATGGGTAGCCTAGTACTCGACACATAGTAAATAAATAACAAATATCACTATCAATGTCATTATTGTGAACAGCAGCATGTGAGCAATTCTTCTAAGTCTTCCCTTAGGATAGGAAGAGAATTTTCCAGGTAGAACAGTCCCATCCCAAGCATAAGTAGAAGGGATTAAATCTCTTAGTTCTAAAAGCCAGAATGAATGTTACCGTGATGTGGAGTCCATCTTATGTTATCGCTTAACCCCTCTGATACAGGATTTCCTGGTATTCAGCTCTGTGTTGGCAACAGGGTGTGCCCTACCAGAGTGAAAAAAACGACTAGGAGAGGCTTATTTTCTGGCTTTACCCCTTCTATCTTTGCCTCGGAGCCCAGCAATCAGAAAGGAAAAGTTAGCGGGAAAGGAGAGAAAATCTGGTCCAAGGCAAGGAAAGAAGGTTACTCTAGAGTTTGTAAAATCTACCAGAAAAATTGTTCTCTGCTCAAACAACTCTTCCCCACTATGGATCAACACTCTGTATAGCCTAGACAGTGAAGACATTCTGAGACATTTCACAGAACAACTGAAAAGAGTTCAGGGACAATCAATTACCTGCTCCCAATCCAGAAAGATAATCACCAATCTTATCTCTGATTTGTAAGCGCCTTCTGGGCAGGGATCTTATCTACGAAATTTATAATGAGTACTCAACAAATACCATTGAAAATATTGTACTTTCCAAAGTGCTTAGTACAGTGCTCTGCACACAGTAAGTACTCATATAAATACTATTGATTGATCAATCTACTCTGCTGCGCCTCTCCAAGTTATCTTCCCCTCTCCCAAACTCAGCACAGATCAGAAGCGGCCTTTGCTACATTTAGTGTCAAGTGCTATAGGCAATGCAAGGAAATAATAATGATGGCAAAGCACTGTTATGCCCATCGAGGG
The DNA here is from genome assembly GCF_015852505.1 of Tachyglossus aculeatus. NCBI lineage: Eukaryota > Metazoa > Chordata > Mammalia > Monotremata > Tachyglossidae > Tachyglossus > Tachyglossus aculeatus. The sequence continues at coordinate 26,992,497 of NC_052077.1, forward strand.
GGATTCGGTGACTTTTTTTTTTCAAGCAGATGGTGAAGATTCCAGGGGAGGCTAGCCTCTATTGTACAGTATCATTCATTCCCTATTGTTTAATAACAGCCTTGTGTGAAGTGAATTCACTCAAGACAATTTATGTAAAATAGGGTGGATACCTACCAACTTTTTGGGAGAATCCCTGAAGAAAAAGGCAGAGTGCCTAAAACAGCTTTCTCCCTTTTTTTTCCACCTAAGGAAAAGCAAGTTTTAGTCTAATGCAAGAAGCATTTTCTGTATACAGTGGCCAAAAAAGCCTTATTTAACTGTGAATTATTCTTGAAAACTGAGCTTCAGGGTATTTTAGCAGCTGCTGAGGGAGAGAGCATTTCCCTTTTCTCACCCTGCTCAGATTTAAAGAGGTAGAGACAGAGTGCCCAGAAAGGCAGCTCTAAACTCAGCACAACCGTGGCAAACACACAGAGAGATGCAGAGCCGAGACATTCAAGTAGTGTCCAGCAAAAGATATCCTTATAAAACCTTATCAAAATTATAATATTTAAATATGAAAATTCAGACCCAACTCCCTGTTTCCCACTGACAATCATAAAACCTTTGAACTGGAAGAGATCTAGTTCACTCCTTTTCCCAGATTGTGGAAAGATCTTTAGAGGTTGGTTTCATTCTGCACTTGTTGGGGGTGGGGGTGGGAGGGAGGTGTGGCAGTGGTGTATTTAAGTGCTTACTAAGTGCCAAATACTGTACTAAACCCTGGGGTAGATAAAGGATAATCAAGTTGAATACAGTCCCTGTTCCACATCCACATGTTTAAATATGAGGGAGAAAAGTTAGTGAATCCCAATTGGGTCATCTGAGAATGCAATTTCAGTGTGATAAGAGGTTTTACTCCTGCTTTACTGCTCTTGCCTTTCTTGTTCTCTAGTTTAAAACAGATATAGCAGGAGTTTAATGAGACAATATGAGAGCTTTGAACCAGTCACTCTTCATTTCTGTTTCTCTCCCTCCCAATCTCAGAATTAAACCCGAGCCTAGCCTTTTCCCCTTTCTTCTTTGAATTTTATTGTCTGGGTCCCTATTTTAAGAAGCCATCTGAACTAATGTATTTTTTTCCATTTATTTCCTTGGAGCTCACATTGTGAATAGTCCCTTCATCTTTCAACTCCCTGCAATTATGTTGCTACATTTTTATTCTTTATTTAATAAAGTTTTTAAAACCGGCTCCATGTGCAAATGGATACCAGCCTAGCTTCAAACCTAATACTGATTTGCATGGGAATTGAGGAAGAGGGAGGTCATGGGTGAAAAAGGATGTTTATTTGGGTAGAAAATTGTGCATGATTTCCACCCTGAAATTTTCGATTGTATTTATTCCTTCCCCAATTCTCCATTCAGGTCCCATGAATGGAAAACAAAAATTTATGCTCCAGAGTAACTTAGACATGAACTTCGACATTCTAAGGGTGAAAAAGTCTAGGTATAAGAACTCTTTGTTAGCACATTTTAGGTTGGTGTCGTTCTCAGTATCAGTAACATTCCCATTCAGAACAGACGGGGTCTGTATCTAAGAAACTTAACTATTCATGAAATGCACTACTATCTTTCAAACACAGGGGAGACTCAATTTAGGACCTTACAGTCTGTTGAGGCTTTAATTTTCCCAACTTCTTTCCGTGTATGGGATATGTGTTTCTGTGACCAGAAATAAGAAACAGATGGCGAGTTGAGTGTTTCCTGGACTCTCTTATCAGGCCATCCCAGGTGGATGTTGGAGGTTGATGGCATTAGTGTTGCTAGGCAGCTGAGTCACATGAGAGGGGCCTGCTAAGCTACTCAAGACAAGGCAAGGCAGGTCACTAGATCACATTGTCCTAAAGGGCCAAACTTGTACCTTTAGAAACATGCTTGTTTCTCCACTGAAGACAGTCATGTGCTCTAGTAAGAACCTGGCGAGGGGCAGGCATCACTGGTCTGCCCTTGTCTCAGCAAGGTTGATTTAGGCCAAATTAAAATTGGCTCAGGCTTGGGTGGCCATTGGCCTACGAGAATATCATTCATTGCTCTGCTTATTTCCCCTCCCCTCTTCTTTTCCCCCCACCACAGTCCTGGACAGATAGAGCATGGGCTTGGCAGTCAGAAGGACCTGATTTCTAACCCCAGCTCTGCCACTTATCTGCTGTGTGATCGTGGGCAAGTCACTTAACTTCTCTGGCCGCTTCTCTGTAAAATGGGGGTTAGGAGTGTGAGCCCTAGGTAGGATGGGGTCCAACCCAATTATCTTGTATCTACCCCGGCACTTAGAACAGTGCCTGGCACAAAAGAAATATTTAACAAATATCATTATTATTTTTGTTATTATTACAACAGCTGAAAACCAGAATGGTTAGTATAAACGCAAATGGCCGAGCTCCCCAGGCTTCAGGGTAATAAAGCATTGTCCCAAGGGCCGTGGGGAGTTGTAGTCTCCAGAAGCTTAGGGCCCTAGCTGTTCCCTGCAAGTAAAATGTGGCCTCACTTCTGGTCTGGAGAACCCTAGATCAATCAATGATATTTATTGAGTGCTTACTCTGTGCAGAGCACTGTACTAAGTGCTTTTGGGAATACAATACAAAAGAGTTAGTAGGCATGAGCCCTGTCCTGAAGGGGCTTGTAATCTAGGGGATGCTGCTGTAAACTGTAAACTCGTTAGAGGAAGGGAATGTATCTGCTAATTCTGTTGTACTCTCCCAAGGATGCTCTGCGCACGGTAAGCACCCAATAAATACAATTGATTGGTGGCAGTGTGCCAGCCCGGACCTAAAATGGGAAAGGGAAGCCTGTAAAGTCAGGGCCGAACTTCCAAATCCATTTGGAATTGGCTTTGACCCCTCAGGCTCAGAACCTATCTATGGGTTGACCCATGTAAGGAGTCTGGCTTGAGCCCAGCCCTTCTGAACAGAAGGACTGTGTAAATAAATGCTCAAATTTACAAATTTTTAATAAACTTCTTCCCAACCTCCTTCTAAGAAGTACTAGGGTAGTAAAATCAGCATTCTTTACTTTTCTACCACACCATGTCTCAGGCGAGAGACCGTTTGCATGAGTGCATAAGTTTGCATAAGTGCAAATAGTTTGAGTGATGGTGTGATGACTCTTGAAAGGCAGTACAGTGTCTCAGAGAGTGCCCAATTATAACGTTGATCTGTGATTCAATATTCCAGGGAAATATTTGGGAGAAAAATGTCTGGTATTTGCTGCATCTTAGGGTGCCTGGATTCTGAAGATTGCCTTTTCAAGATGGACTTATTTGGGGAGAGGTTTCCAGGCAAGCAAGTGGTAGTTTTTCTGGGGTGACCCCAGCCTTTGCCAGATGAGTGTTGCATTAGTAATTTGTCTCAGTTTCTTGTTGGAAAAATGGTTATCCAAAAATTTAGCAATACATCAGAGATAGGGTGATGTACCCAGAATTGATCCCATCACTTCTGGGATGGTCACATTTGGTCCAGATGACTGATGATGATGAGTTAATCCTCTACTCTTAAAGACAATAGTTCAGTCCAGACAGTGGTGGAGAAGACCTTTCCAATTCCTCATGCTACCCCTGTCAGGAGGGACTGACTCAGAGAACCGATGTCGTGCTGACTCATAGGTGAGGTGGAGATGGTGTCTTTCCCAGAATTTCTCATTTCCCTTTATGAATTTCCCTTGAAGTTTTCCCTTTTCAGAGCAGTCTGGTTCTTTTTCTCTAGCAAATTTTCTAAATCCGTAAAGCATTCATTGAGATCTGGATAGTTGTGCACTTCCCATGACCTTTTTGTCTTTAGGTATTGCATTTGCATTATTTCATCTTCTTTATTGTTTCTGTCACTGAGCAATTCCACACAGCATTTAGTAAATACTGTTATTACTGCGATTGTATCATGTATAAAGACGGCCATGGATTATCACCTGGACCTACATGATTGTTTTCTCAACAGAGAGAAGGTGGTTTGTTACGCTTCTGTTTGTGATGTTTCTAATGTAAGTAGCATTTATTTAGAGTCCACTTGGAATGGTGCATTGTACTAAACACTTGTGAAGTACAGAATCAAGAAGTGACACGTTTCCTGCCTAAAAGGATTCACCCTTCCAAAGGAGGAAGCGTAGAATTATTTACATTCATTCATTCATTCAATCGTATTTATTGAGCGCTTACTGTGTGCAGAGCACTGTACTAAGCGCTTGGGAAGTACAAGTTGGCAACATATAGAGACGGTCCCTACCCAACAGTGGGCTCACAGTCTAGAAGGGGGAGACAGAGAACAAAACAAAACATATTAAAATAAGTAGAATAAATTTGTACAAGTAAAATAAATAAATAGAGTAATAAATACGTACAAACATATATAGGTGCTGTGGGGAAGGGAAGGAGGTAAGGCGGGGGGGATGGAGAGGGGGAGGAGGGGGAGAGGACCTATATTTACAACTAAAGTGGTCAAAAAAATTGAGTAAAATATTATTATTATGATATTTAAGCACCTACTAAGTGTCAGGGACAGTACTAAGCGCTGGGGTGGAAACAAGCAAATCAGGTTGGACGAAGTCCCTGTCCCATTAGGGGCATGTTTCAATCCCCATTTTACAAGTGAGGTGACTGAGGCACAGAGAAGTGAAGTGACTTGCCCACGGTCACACAGCAGACAAGTGGCAGAGCTGAAATTAGAACCCGTGACCACCTGATTCTCAGGCCCGTGCTCTATCCACTACACCATAGTGCCAAGGAGGGGCTCGGTAAGTTCCCACATGTTAGAGTTGGTTTAAGGGATAGTGGGGCTCAGGGTGCTGGCAAATTAACTGGGGAAAGTGTTTTGGAGGAGGTGGGATTTAGGAGGGCTTTGAAAGTAGGGAGTGCAGTGACAAGCGCTTAGTACAGTGCTCTGCACACAGTAAGGGCTCAATAAATACGATTGATTGATTGATCTGTCAGGAAGGAGTTCCAAGCTGGGGGAATAGCATGACTGAGGGGGTGGAGGCGGGAGAGTCGAGAGCGAGCTACAGCCAGAAGTACAGTGCTCTGCACACAGTAAGCGCTCAATAAATACGATTGATTGAAGGTTAGCTTGTTCCTACTTTGGGTACCTACTTGCCTTTCCATAGGATAAAAACGGTTCTGGATCCCAAAGCAGGTAGGGTGAACCACAGAAGCCAACTGAAGGATCTGGATGCCCTGGACAGCGTTTTTGTTCGCACTTCTTAGCACCTTCCATTAGAGAAGCAGCGTGGCCCGGTGGAAGGATTACAGGCCTGGGAATCTCAGCTCCGCCACTTACCTGCCGTTTGTCCCTGGGCAAATCACTTTTAACTTTTCTGTGCCTCAGTTTCCTCAGCTACAAAATGGGGATTCCTTATACTGAGAGTCTCATGTGGTACATGATGATTTCATATCTACCCCAGCGCTTAGTACAGTGCTTGGCACATAGTGAACACTTAATGGAAACCACAGTTGTTGGAAAGCAACAATAATTCCCAGAGCTCCAGTGCTTCATGTTGTGACCTCTCTCTCTGTACCAATCCAGCACTTTCCATGGAAATGTTGGTTGCTGGGCCTGGAGGAAAGGGATCCCAGAGTTTTTCCCCCCTCTTCCCTTCTCCTGATTTTTTTAAAATTCAAGAGCTACACTTAGTATTTTATTCTAGGGTAACTGTAGCTTCATCTGGAATTCTCTGTCACCAAGGTAGCTAAGATCTCTGGGAAAGGACAGTATCTAATGACAGGATCTTATAAAGCATGAGAGCCTGTCTTTTTTTCTTTTTCTTACATTACAATCTTGTATTCTTTAATCTGGGAAATATCAAAGTATAGTAAAGATACGCTGTTCCCTGCAGCCCATAATGGGTATATGTTTGCTTCCTGTTGCCAGCCATCGCAACGTAAATCTCCTTGTCACTGCCAGCTGTTGCTCAGGCGGGCCACTGCAATTTTAGCCCTAACCTCCCACTGCACTCGTTTCTTCTCCTTTTCCGCGAACCCCCTCCTCCCCCCGCTGCCCTACCCCAACCTCACTCCCACCATCCGCCCGTTTGAAGGGAACTGTGTCTCCTTGGTTCCCGGCCCTTCAATCTGCCCCAACCACTTTTCTCTGAGACTTGTCTCACACACTCTGTCCTTTCCTTCGTTTCCCTTCAAGTTCCCTACAGTCCTTCTTTTGCCTCTCCTTGGCTGGATCCTCCAAACCCCGGGGGATGGCAGGGATGGAGGAAGTTGGGGGGAGGAAGACGACTGCCCTGCCGTCTCACAGGTCAGAGGACTCAGCCTATGTTGGCTGGAAGGGGATTGTGAGCCAACACAGAGGATGCGGGAGGGAAGGGTGGGGAAAATGGGACAAGTTTTAAAAGGAAGTGGGTTGATTTGAGGGTGAAGGACTTGTGTTATTGCTGGGTGTAGCAGAGGGCGGGGGTTTGTGGGGAGAGACCAGAAAGGGGAGAGGTTGGAGTAATCCAGATTTAATTAATCGATGATATTTGTGTGGTTTTTTTATTTTAGTTGTATTTGTTAATCACTTACTACGTGCCAGGTATTTTACTAAGTGCTGGGGTGGATACAAGCTAATCAGGATAGACCCAGTTCCTGTTTCGGATTTTTTTTGGTATTTAAGTACTTGCTACGTGTCAGAAACTGTACTAACTGCTGGCGCAGATACAGATTAACAGGTTAGAAATAGACTCTGTCCTACATGAAGCTCACTGTCTTAATCCCCTTTTTACAGATGAAGTAACTGAGTCACAGAGAAGTGAAGATAACTGAACTATGTGCTTGGGAGAGTGCAGTACAGTAGAGATGGTGTCAATCGGTGGTATTTATTGAGCGCTCACTAGGTGCAGAGCACTGTACTAAGTGCTTGGGTGAGTACAATACAACAGAATTAACAGTCATGCTCCCTGCCCATAATGAGCTTTCAGTCTAGATGGTATGTGGTATATATCCCGTGTGTTTCCAACTATCCTTCTTCCCTTCTGTGTCAACTATTCAGTTGACTGTGTACAGGTTAACCACTTTGATACTCACCCCAGCCCCACAGCATTTCTGTACATATCCATAGACTTCACTATTTCCCGTATTTCTAGTCTGTTTTATTGTGTCTCCCTCTATAGCCATAAGCTCCTTATAGACCGCTATAATTTTATTTATTCTGATGGTTTTGACACCTGTCTCCATGCTTTGTTTTGTTGTCTGTCCCTCCCTTCTAGACTGTGAGCCCGTTGTTGGGTAGGGACCATCTCTTTATGTTGCCAACTTGTACTTCCCAAGCGCGTAGTACTGTGCTTTGCACACAGTAAGCGCTCAATGAATACAGTTGAATGAATGAATGTCATGCACAGCTCTGCTGTATTATACTTTCCCAAGTGCACAGTACAGTGCTCTGCACACAATAAAGCAGTCAGTAAATACCAGTGATTGATAACTCCTCACATCTGAGTTTGAAATCAGGATTAAAATTAAAAATTAAAAATGTGTAAATTTTGCTCTGTGTGTGTGCAGGAGAAAAGACTGCACTTGCTGTAAGTTAGAAAGCCCCAAACTGAATCATAAACATCCGTCCCCTGATTCGCAAGAAGGTGAATCTGTTTACCCTGATGGAGAGATATGGCTTGTGGAGGGTGGTGAGGAATGCAGTAGGAACTTTTTATTCTGCCATTTGCAATTACGCCTGTGTGTGGTTGAAAGAATCCCAGAGGTGTCTCTCTCTCTCTCTCCCCCCCCCGCCCCCCGCCCCCAACACACCTTCCCCTCTCTCCCCGCTCTCCCTCTCTTTCTTTGCTCCTGGACCCTCTCCCTTTTATTCTCAGTATCTCCGATTGTCAGTAATTGTTTCTTTTGTCTTTTATTTTCTGGGTTTTTTATGGTATTTAAGTGCTTACTTTGTGCCAGACACTGTACTGAGCACTGGGGTAGATACAAGTTAATCAGGTTGGACACAGAGTCCATATACCATATGGAGCTCACAGTCTTTACCTCAAGAAGCAGCGTGGCTCAGTGGAAAGAGCACGGGTTTGGGAGTCAGAGGTCATGGGTTCTAATCCCAGCTCCGCCACTTGTCAGCTGTGTGACTTTGGGCAAGTCAGTTAACTTCTCTGTGCCTCAGTTACCTCATCTGTAAGATGGGGATTAAGACTGTGTACCCCACGTGGAACAACCTGATCACCTTGTATCCACCCCAGCACTTAGAACAGTGCTTTGCACATAGTAAGCACTTAACAAATACCATTATTATTATTATTAATATCAATATAATATAGCATTCTATATTCTAGACTGTGAGCCCGCTGTTGGGTAGGGACCGTCTCTATATGTTGCCAACTTGTACTTCCCAAGCGCTTAGTACAGTGCTCTGCACACAGTAAGTGCTCAATAAATACGATTGAATGAATGAATGAATGAAAGAAATACCATTATTATCATTATTACCTCCATTTTACAGATGAGCTAAACTGAGGCATGGAAGCGAAGTGACTTGCCCAAGGTCACATAGCAGACAAGTGGCAGAGCAGGGATTAGAATCCATGTCCTTCTGACTCTCACGCCTGTGCTCTACCCACTAGGCCACACTGGTTCTTGGTCTTTAGAATACAGATATGGAGTGTGTGGTATTTTATTACTTTAATCTTTGCTCACCAAAACATGCTAGGTAGTTCAGTCTGGCAAATGAGGAAAATTACTTAGCAGTCAATAAATAAAAGTAGTCACCCCCAAAATGTGCCACTTCCAGGCAGAACATTTCATCACCCCTAGGCCTTGGTCATGTGAATTTAATGTCAATGCCAAGTCAAAATAACTTCCAATCTGGTAAACCATCATATGAAGAGAAACAGAATTTATATTGCATTTCCTGTGCTGCCCCTCCTTTAGGGTAAACTGGCTGCTTTCCTTCCCACTGTTTAACGATATGGTATGTGGACTGTGGGAGTGGAGCCAGCCGAATAGTTATGTCAAAAAGTGAAGCTAATTCTCATTGATAAGGTGGAAAGGTTTTGTTTCGTTTTTGTTTGTTCTTTTGGCTCATGCTGTTTGTTTGCAAACACGCTGTTACATAGCCTAATGGCAAGAGCATTTGGTATTCACCCCACCCTCAGCCCCACAGCAGTTATGTATGTTTATGTATATTAAGGAAGAACCCAATGGGAGGGAAAGACACCATACAAAGAGAGAGAATGAATAGATAGTGTTCTGAAGTGAATAGAATTTAAACACTCTCCCCCACTAGATTGTAAGGTCCTGAAGGGTGGGGATTGTGTACTCTCCCAAGTTCGAAATACAGTATTCTGCTCACTGTAAATGCAGAAATACCATTGATTGATATAAAATTTGTCTGGAATGCTTTATCTTAAAAATCTTCCCTTGGTTGCAATATCTAATCTCAATCAGAAAAGAGGGAGAAGGTAAATGTGGAGCTATCCAACCTTGGCTTCACAGACTCCGTCCTCTCCTGGTTCTCCTCTTGTCCTCTCCTGGTTCTCCTCTTATCTCTTTGGCTCTGGTCGTTCATTCTCAGTCTCTTTTGCAGGCTCCTCCTCCCCCTCCCATCCCCTTACTGTAGGGGTTCCTCAAGGTTCAGTGCTTGGTCCCCTTCTGTTCTCAGTCTACACTCACTCCCTTGGTGACCTCATTCGCTCCCACGGCTTCAACTATCATCTCTACGCTGATGACACCCAGATCTACATCTCTGCCCCTGCTCTCTCCCCCTCTCTGCAGGCTCGCATCTCCTCCTGCCTTCAGGACATCTCTGTCTGGATGTCTGCCCGCCACCTAAAACTCAACATGTCCAAGACTGAACTCCTTGTCTTCCGTCCCAAACCCTGCCCTCTCCCTGACTTTCCCATCACTGTTGAGGGCACTACCAACCTTCCCGTCTCACAAGCCCGCAACCTTGGTGTCATCCTCGACTCCGCTCTCTCATTCACCCCTCACATCCAAGCCGTCACCAAAACCTGCCGGTCTCACCTCCACAACATTGCCAAGATCCGCCCTTTCCTCTCCATCCAAACCGCTACACTGCTCGTTCAAGCTCTCATCCTATCCCGTCTGGACTACTGTATCAGCCTCCTCTCCGATCTCCCATCCTCCTGTCTCTCCCCACTTCAAGCCATATTTCACGCCGCTGCCCGGATTGTCTTTGTCCAGAAATGCTGTGGGCATGTTACTTCCCTCCTCAAAAATCTCCAGTGGCTACCAGTCAACCTACACATCAGGCAGAAACTTCTCACCCTGGGCTTCAAGGCTGTCCATCACCTCGCTCCCTCCTACCTCACCTCCCTCCCTCCTACCTCACCTCCCTTCTCTCCTTCTACAGCCCAACCCACACCCTCCGCTCCTCCACTGCTGATCTCCTCACCGTGCCTCGTTCTCGCCTGTCCCACCGTCGACCCCCGGCCCACATCATCCCCCTGGCCTGGAATGCCCTCCCTCTGCCCATCCGCCAAGCTAGCTCTCTTCCTCCCTTCAAGGCCCTACTGAGAGCTCACCTCCTCCAGGAGGCCTTCCCACACTGAGCCCCCTTCTTCCTCTCCCCCTCCTCCCCCTCTCCATCCCCCCGCCTTACCTCCTTCCCTTCCCCACAGCACTATGTTTGTACGTATTTATTACTCTATTTATTTTACTTGTACCTATCTATTCTATTTATTTTATTTTGTTAATATGTTTTGTTCTCTGTCTCCCCCTTCTAGACTGTGAGCCCACTGTTGGGTAGGGACCGTCTCTGTGTGTTGCCAACCTGTACTTCCCAAGCTCTTAGTACAGTGCTCTGCACACAGTAAGTGCTCAATAAATACGATTGATTGATTGATTGATTGGAGCAGCATGATGTAGTGGAAAGAGCTCAGGCCTTGGAGTTTGAGGACCTAGGTTCTAAACCTGTTTCTGCCTTGTGTCTGCTGTGTGACCTTGTGCAAGTTACTAAACTTCTCTGTGCCTCAATTGCTTCATCTGTAAAATGGGGATTAAATCCTCATCCCTCCAATTTAGACATGAACCCCATGTGGGACGGGGACTGTGTCCAGCCTGGTTAACTTGCATCTACCCCAGTGTTTAGAGTAGTCCTTGCCACTTAGTAAATGCTTAACAAGTACCATAATTATATGGATCTGGAACAGAGAAAGGAGGAAAAGCATGTTGCTGTCCACCAAATTGAAGCCTATTTCTCTGTGGAAGGATGTGACCAGGGATCACAATCTGTTCAGTTGATACTAATAATAATAATTATGGTTTTTAAGCGCTTCCTATCTGCTAGGCACTATACTAAGTGCTGGGGTAGATACAAGATAATCGGGTTGGACACAGTCCCTGTTTCACTTAGGGCTCACAGTTTTAATCCCCATTATACAGGTAAGGGGACTGAGGCATAGATAAGCAAAATGGCTTTCCCGAGGACACACAGGAGAAATGTGGTGAATCCGTACATTCAGCCAGTGAATACATTCTAACAGATGGTGATGCCTCAGGTACCCCTGCTGCTATTACATCAGCCCTCCCTGGCTTCTTTTTGCTAGCCATCATGGGTGAGGGACTGTGGGGAATGCCAGGTAACCTCTCTCTCTTTTAAGTACAACTCATTCCAAAAATTATAATGCCTCTTCTGGGTCTGTAAAGTTGAAGTTCATTGACATATTAGAGAAAAATGGATTTTTTTCCCCCCATAAGCTGTTACTGGTATTTAAAGGAGTGATTTTCTTTTTTTCCCTCATTTAGTTGCCATCTTACCCAACTCCCATAAGAGACCGAGGGAATTGTGTGAACAGTTGTAAAGATTTGAGCAGAGCTGTGCTCAAATGTGATTTGGTTCCTTACTTCAGGACATACTCTGTCACCTACTGGCTCAGCGCAATGTTGGAAATGGGGTTTACTAGTTAACCTTTGTTCACTTAGAAGTGGAGCCGCTTTTAGAGAAGTAGCAAACCCAAGATATTCTAGCACCACATAAACTATATTTCAATTTCAGTACATCTTTAAAGAGACTATCTTTAAACTGATTTTTTGTGTCCTATTTTAATATTTGCATGGAATATGAACATTTGATACTACTTTCTCTTTAGGCTAAATTATCATTTTATCATGCAGGGATCACTGAAATTGGCATTTATTTTAGATAAACTCAGACCACCTACATTGCCTGGGCTGGCTACCATGATTCCATTTTTGTAGTTATTTGAAGTTATGAAACAGTACGGCCTAGTGGAAAGAGCATAGACTTGGGAGTCAGGATCTGAGTTCTAATCCTGCTCCTCCACTTGTCTGCTGTGTGACCTCCAGCAAGGCACTTATCTTCTATGAGCTCAGTTAATTCATCTGTAAAATGGGGATTAAATCCTACTCCATACTACTAAGGCTGTGAGCCTCATGTGGAACAGGGATTGTGTCTAACTGGTTAACGTGCATCTACCCCAGAATTTAGAACGTTGCTTAGCACAGAGGAAATGCTTAACAAGTACTACAATTAATAATTTAGAGTCCAGCTTGTTTTTTTACCCCAATTATTAGAGGTCAGATATAAAGTTAGAAACCACCTCTAACTCCCTGACACCTTCATTTAGGTTTGTCGTTCTTGATATGACAGGCTGATGTGATTCTTCTTGAAAATCGTCACGTTCTTTGCTCTTCTTATACCCACAGAGGATTACAACAACTCTTACCCGGCCATCAAAAGCCTTCTATAAACTAGGTCTCCTGGCCAGCAGTCTTCCCATTTTACAGATGAAAAATTGAGGTCAGGGAGGGTGATGACCGAACTGGGTCACATGATGAATTAGTGGCAACCATTCATTCCTTCCTTGGAGAATTATCAGCTGAGAGATTTGCCTTTCAACAGTATCCCCCCTGAATTCCCCCACGCCCCAATTCCTTCAGCCTCCCTAAACCAACATTGAGGTTGTTGAGGGAGAAACCTTTTTCTGCTTCACGTGATGGGGGCTTATACAAAGGCAGATGGTATCTTCTTTTTCCTCTTTCATGGACAGCCTTTGGGCCGCTTCCCTGGTGGTCGAGGCACCTCAGTTGAAAATGGGCAGCTCCTAATTTTTGTCAGAGCCCAGGAAGAGTTTTGCAAGGTTGCTAGGAGCTGTCAGATGACACTGGCTCGCTCACATGAGAGCCATTAAGAGGGTGTTGTGGCCAATGTCAGAGCAACCTTGCAGCTGAAGGCGAGTCACTGCTTTTGCCCACAGCCATATGAATGGGTCTTGTGACCCATTAATTGACTACTACATAATCTCCTGCTAGGCAGCCCAGCTGCAGTGAGTCAGTGAGAGCAGCTGAACCTGAGTGTTTGCATCCTGCTCTCTGGCAAATACGCTGGGCGAACAAAAGTAGGAAGTGGATTTTGACTTCTGTGAGTTCACCCCAGGGTTGGTGCTGAGAGCAAGTTCCTCAACCTGCTGGATGTAGGTGATTTCCTAAGCTTTTGGCTGGCTGGACTTGCAGAACTTGTGTAAATGCTGCTTTTTTTTTCTTTTTCTTTTTCTTTCTCCCAAAGAAGCAATCAATCACGAAGCAGCCGAGGATTTTGTTGGATTTCTTGAGGGAAGGAAAATGGTTGTTCAGTGTTGATAAAGACGGAGATCTGCTTCTCCTCTAGCAAAAGCCTTTCAGACTTTGTTTCCAAGCCATTTTTAATGGTCTGGAGAAGCTGGAGGAGTGAGGGGTCAAGCAGCACAGGAGATGTGTGGTGGCACGCCAAGGACATCAACCCGGACTGGGGGCCCGCCAGACCAGGCCAGATGTGGGGCCCATGCCACCTCCTCTGGGCCATCAGGGAGGACAGACCAGTTGGGCCGAAAGACTCAGAAACGTGAACGTGCTGGGGTAGGAAAGGGAAACGGAATCTCGGGGAACGATCCTGCCCACATCCACGACAGGTTTGAAAGCTTATTTTCCATCTCAAAACTCCGAAAACATGGGTTCTAATTTAGCGGGCTTAAACTGTGTGGCCCTCGCACCACTGCTTTTCATGGCTGGGGTGATGGTCTGGGGAGAGAAATCTTCATTTTGGAATGGGGTCGGAGAGAGGAAGGAAGGAAGAACTGTGAACTCATTGTGGGGAGGGATTGTCAGTCTTTAAAGCTGTATTGTACTTTCCCAAGCATGCAGTACAGTGCTCCGCACAAAGTAAGCGCTCAATAAATATGATAGGAGTCATTTCATTTATTCTTCTGAATAGAGACTCACAATGAGCTTTTTCTGGAGCTTCCTTCTTTTGTCCGTTTCCTTCCTTCATATGTTTTTGCATTACATCTACTTGGTCCAGGCCCTCAGGGGTGTTGACCACCCTGGAAAGAGTGCTTAAGTCTGAGTGATGGTGCTCATTACCTACAGCAGGTAGAGAGATGCCTTTTCTCCCACCGCAGTGAAGGCGGTGGCATGGAGCAGTGGAGTTTGGAAACCTGGGCTTTTCCGTCCCAGCCTTCCCTCCACCCTCCTTTTCTGGCCATTACCGCTCCTGACACCAGATGAGCCAGGGCTAATCCAGCATCTTTAAAAGGCCCTGAAAGTTTCTCGTTCATTCAATTATTTATTGAGCGCTTACTGTGTGCAGAACACTGTACTAAGCACTTGGGAAGTACAATTCAGCAACAGAGACAATCCCTGCCTACAATGGGCTCACAGCCTAGAAGTTTTGGATAAGTACTACTGAATCAGTAGTAAGGGGTTGGTAGATTTCTGCTTCACTTTCCTCCCTCGCCTCTTGGGCTATTTAGGAAACTGCCTGATCCTGAATAACATCAAGCAGAATTTGAAAAGTGAACCTCATTTCTCCCAGAGAAAGTGAGTGCTTGTAATGTACTGATCCGTAGTGAGAAGACCAAACTGTAGGGACTGGAAGGAGATGAAGCAGCAACAGTAGTAACAGTTATTGAGTAATAATAATAATAATGATGGCATTTATTAAGCCCCTACTAGGTGCAAAGCACTGTTCTAAGTGCTGGGGAGGTTACAAGGTGATCAGGTTGTCCCACTGTGGGGCTCACAGTCTTAATCCCCATTTTACAGATGAGGGAACTGAGGCACAGAGAAGTTGTGACTTGCCCAAAGTCACACAGCCTTTAAGTGGTGGAGCTGGGATTTGAACCCATGACCTCTGACTCCAAAGCCCGGGTTCTTTTGCACTGAGCCACGCTGCTTCTCTTTACTCTGTACTCTCTCAAGAGTACCCACTTGATCTGTCGCATTGTGCTAGATGCTTGTGACTACAAAGTCAAGAAGTTGTACATTCCCTGCCCATGAAGAGCTTGCCCTGTAATGGTGAAGACAAATATGAAAACTATTAAAATCATTTTGATTCTCTTTTCAGAAAGGAAACTACTCCTTCCTTCTCTCCCTTCAAAACCCCGTTCAAAAATTAAGATTTCCAACCCCCCAGAGTGGTTGAAATCAATAATTGATTACACATAGGTGAGTACTGTGGGGAGGTGTCATAAATTCAACTATAAGAGTTGATTGGGTTTAGAAGGCTTAGGGGTGCTGGGAAATTAACCAAAAAGGCTTTATTGGAGAAGGTGGGATTTAAGGAAGGCTTTGAATGTGGGGAGAACTGTTGGAGGAAACCCCCCCTCCAAAAAGCCAGTAGTCTGTCCATCCAGCTGGGAGCTATTGGACCAGGAAATGTTTGGAGATGGAGGGCACTTGAAGTCACTACAGTCGCTTCCTGATCTCTCTGGAGGCCAAAACCTGTCCTGAAGTGAGGATTGTGGGGTGGACATGACTGGGGGACCTGCAAAGGGTGAAAAGAGTTCCACAGCACAGAAAATAAGAGGGGTGAGCCCTTTAGACTGTAAGCTCGTTGTGAGCAGGGAACCTGTCTACCAACTCTGTCACATTGTTATATGGTTCTCTCCCGAGTGCTTAGTACAGTGCTCTACACACAGTAAGCATTCAATAAATAACATTGATGGATTGATTACTCGGGAGATGGAATTCCCACTGCATCGAATAAGGAACTTTAGAATTTCATTGCCAAGTTTCATGCAATTTGTACTTCCCAAGCGCTTAGTACAGTGCTCTGCACATAGTAAGCGCTTAATAAATACGATTGATGATGATGATGATGATGATGTAACAACTGGCCAGACATCCAAGGCCCTGCATTAGTATTGCCATTTTTCAAGACCCAACTTAATGCAGAGCGCAGAACTAGATGCTTGGGAAATGCAGGATAAAAAAGGAATGCTGCTCTTTGGGGACAGTGTTTGTATCTACCTACTCTGTTGTACTTTAGTCTCCCAAATGCTTAGCCCAGTGCCCTGCACTCAGTAAGCATTCAATAAATACCAGTGATTGAGAAGTGCCCTACCCGCAAGGAGCTTATCAGCTGAGCCCTGCTCACCATTACTCTTGTGGTAGAAGTTGGAGGTTTGGGAGACCAGATACACCATCCTGCCCATTGGAAGTGGAAATCCCTCATCCTGATTAGTGGTGTGTCCATCTTGGGTTCTAATCCTGACTCTGCCAAAGCCTGTGACCTTGGGCAAGTCACTTTACTTCTCTGTGCCTGTTACCTCATCTGTAAAATGGGGGATACTGTGAGCCCCATGTGGGAGAGGGACTGTGTCTGACCTGTTTTGCTTGTATCCACCCCAGCGCTTAGCACAGTACCTGGCATATAGTAAGCACTTAACAAATACCATTATTATTACCCACTGCACAGTGAGTTGGGTGATGGATGCAGCCAGTCATGGTGGCACACTTGTACCGAAAACCTTCAATGGTGAACCATGTGTGCAGTCCAATTGGAAATCCCAAGTTTTGCTCACCAAGTCTCTTTCTAGCCTCCTGCCACTGGAGGAGGGAAACGGACTATTTCTAGTCACCAGGTTGGTTGAGCAACAGCCAAAGAGGTGTTTCCTGATTATCTGGGTTTTTTGGTGGTTCAAGGTCCCTGAGCAGGATAACTGAGAGTATATTTGGGAGCCTTTGGAAGTTAGAGATACAGTGCAGTGTAAGAGACGGGAGACCTGGGTTCTGATTCTGGCTTTGCTGTTTGCTGGTTGTGTGACCTTGGGCAAGTCCCTTCTCTGTACCTGTTTCCTCATCTATAAAATGGGGATTCAATACATGTTCTCCCTCCTCCTTTGACTGTGAACTCCATGTGGCAGAGGGGCCTGTCCAACCAAATTATCTTGTCTCTACCCCAGTGCTTGGTATCAAGTTAATAGTTAACAAGTATCACGTGGCTCAGTGGAAAGAGCACAGGCTTTGGAGTCAAAGGTAATGGGTTCGAATCACGGCTCCGCCACATGTCTGCTGTGTGACTTTGGGCAAGTCACTTAACTTCTCTGAGCCTCAGTTACCTCATCTGTAAAATGGGGCGTAAGAATGTGAGCCCCACGTGGGACAACCTGATCACCTTGTATCCCCCTCCAAGCGCACAGAACAGTGCTTTGCACATAGTAAGTGCTTAACAAATGCCATCATTATTATTATCACAGTTATAATTAATGTTGTTGAATGTGACGTGATATATTCCCCCTTCTAGACTGTGAGCCTGTTGTTGGGTAGGGACCGTCTCTATAAGTTGCTGACTTGTACTTTCCAAGTGCTTAGTACAGTGCTGTGCACACAGTAAGCACTCAATAAATACGATTGAATGAATATTCAATCAACTCTAGCAACACTGGTTGTAAAGGGAGTTAAAAGTAACCTACAGGTTTCATTTTACTTGCAGTACTGTCTGATGCTCCAGAGACTTGGGGTACTGGATTAAAATTTTAAAAGGCAATTGCGACTTTCCCATGTGCAAGCAGCCTGTTGATCAAAGCTACTAAAAAGCTATTATATTGATTTTTGAGTTCCCTTGTTCTTTACCCTGCCCATGCTTAGAGGTGCCAGACAGCGTGTGACGTAGTGGAAAGAGCACAAGCCTGGGCGTCAGAGGCCCTGGGTTCTAATCCCAGCTCTGCCATTTGTTTGCTCTGTAATCATGGGCAAGTCAGTTAGCTTCTCTGTGCCTCAGTTACCTCATCCAAAAAATGGATATTAGTCTGTGAACCCCACCTGGGACATGGACTATGTCCAAACCGACTAGCTTGTATTTACCACAGTGCTTAGTATAGTACCTGGCACATAGCAAGTACTTAAATACCATTTTAAAAAAATATCCAAAAGACAAGTCAAGGAGGAGAATCCACACAAGCCAAGGACCCAGAGAGTTTCCCAGACAGGATAATCAGCTGCTCAGTAAGTGAGAGTTTTGCCATTTAAGAATTATCTGCCTTCTGGGAAGCTCGGAGTGCTTTCACATCAGTTATTGCACTTATTCTCCTAAGGGCCCTGTGAGGGAGGGAGGAACAGCGGTAGTCTCTCCAGTTGACTGGAGAACAAAGGTCACACAGTCACAGGCAGAGCTGGGACTAGAGCCCACGTCTCCTGACTCCCTTTCCGTTCTCTATTCACCAGATAATCAACCCTCACCTGACCCAAGAGTGTCCTTGTGGGCAAGGTAAAAACTATCAGGCACCAACTCGACCCCTGGTCTAAGGATGAATCTTCAGAAAAACCAGGTGGCTCTCCACAGGGACTAATAACAGTAATAGTTGTGGGATTTGTTAAGTGAATGCTGTGTGCCGGACGATGTACTAAGCGCTGGGGTAGATACAAGCAAATAGGGTTGGGCATAGGCCCTGTCACACTTGGGGCTCACAGTCTTATACCTCATTTTACAGAGGAGGTAACTGAGGCATAGAGAAATTAAGTGACTGCCCAAGGTCACCTAGCAGAGAAATGGCAGAGCCGGAATTAGACTCCTAGGGCCAAAGTATGAAATTATACACTGAAGCACCCAACAGATTGAGCAGCATGGCCTAGTGGCAAGAGCATGGGCTTGGGAATCAAAGGCTGTGGGTTCTTATCCCGGTTCTTTGTACTTCAGTTACCTCACCTGTATAGTGGGGATTGAGACTGTGAGCCCCATGTGGGACAGGGACTGTGTCCAACCTGATTGTCTTATATCTACCCCAGTGCTTAGAAAAGTGCTTGGCACATAGTGCTTAATAAGTACCCTTATTATTATTATTAGATCAAAGCCACCTTTAAATAATGATTAACGTGTGTGGTCCCAGGGAGTGTAAATTCACTGTGGGCAAGGATCTTGCCTACCAACTCAGTTATATTGTACTCTTCCAAGTGCTTAGCACAGTGTTCTGCACACAGTAAACTCTCAATAAATACCACTGATTGATGGATGCATAGTCAAGTGGAAATTCTACTTGCTTTTCTTTGTCTTTATTGTTTTCCTCTAAATCTGATCACATGGTTGAAATCCACAGCCTGCTTCTCCCATCCCCGCCCACCCTTGCTGTTGATCCCTATTAAGTTATTTGTGTCTTAGTAAAACTTCTGTATGTTTTTAAACTCTCTCCAGCCAAATTATCCGTCAGCCTCCCTCTTCCCCGATGGAATGATAAAAATGTTCATGTGCTTTGGCCAGTCAGTCAACTGGCCTTTCACTCAGAGGGTTTAAGTAAATTGTTCTGGCTTCTTTTAGAGTCCCTGTGATGAAATGAGTCTCAACTTGTCCAATTCCCCGTTGCTTGGTGTTTCCGTCATTTTGTCAATTCAGTTCTCTAGTCCGGTAAACTGATTCAGCGTTCTGACTTGCGGTTCAGGGCTTTTGAGACCTCTCTTGGAAATTAGGCAAAATGCAAGAAGAGGAGTGAATTATTGACAGAACCCTGGATTTTGGGGTTCTGACTCCGGTGTACTCACAAAGGTAATCTGTTTGATCAAGTCACAAGGAGCCATTGACGTTTGACTTCATCTGGCTCTTTGCTTTTGGTATCTAAAGTCAACAGTGTTGTGGGTGGCTCTCTTCTAGTTAAGCGGGGCTACTCAGCTATTTCTCACCCTCACATGAGGGTCCCAAGCAGCCATTTTAGGCATCTCCCTGCATGCACTGTGCAGGACCTCCCCCCCACAGCATTTATGTACATATATGTAATTTACTTATATTAATATGTCTCCCCTCCTTTAGAATCTAAGCTCGTTGTGGGCAGGGAATATCTCTGTTTATTGTTCATTCATTCAATTGAATTTATTGAGCTCTTACTGTGTACAGAGCACTGTACTAAGCGCTTGGAAAGTACAGTTCAGCAATAGAGGCAATTCCTGCCTACAACGGGCTTAGTACACTGCTATGCACAAAGTAAGCACTCAATAAATATGATTAAATGAAATAAAGGCATAAAAGGGAGAAATTTGCATTCTGCATGTTTTTGGTGTAGTCATTTGTTGTTTATCAATCAATCGTATCTATTGAGTGCTCACCGGGTGCAAAGCATTGTACTGACCATTTGGGAGAGTACAATATAGTGCATAAAACAGAGTTGGTTGACGTTTATATTTGTTCATCCCCTCCTGCAACAAGCAGGTGGTTAATGGAATAAAGTGGGAAGTTAAGGATTTTCTAAGGTGATTCAAGGTTTTTTTTTATGGTATTTGTTAATCACTTCCCATCTGCTAGGCACTGTATTAAGTGTTGGAGTAGATACAACCTAATCAGGTTGGACACAATCACTGTCCCACCTGCGGCTCACAGTCTTAATCCCCATTTTACAAATGAGGTAAATGAGGCACAGAGAAGTTAAGTGACTTGTCCCAGGTTGTACAGACAGGTGGTGGAGCCAGGATTAGAACCCATGTCATTCTGACTCCCAGCTCCCTGCTCTATCCACTAGGCCACACTGCTTCTCCTTCAGTTGGTCGGAGAGCTCTGATTATTTGGTACCAGAGCAGTAAAATAAAAATCTGTAAAATTGGAATGAAGCAGTATTTTAAGTAGTTAAGTGAGAATTCCTTGCTAAAAGGAACATCAAAAATAGATGTAATATACAGCAGGCTTCAATATGAGCCCCTCAAACTATTTTACTACCCAAATGAGCTCATCAAAAATGTCAAGTGTGCAAGACTACTAGCATTTTAAAAAACTCTTCTGGTTATTAAACGAAGAAATAACTTACTGTGTAGGAGGAAGCTGGGATGCCTTGTTAAACTGGTCTGTCAATCCCTGTTCTTCCTCCATCAACAGAAAATCAGTTTGGAAACCAGTTTTACTTTTACTAAACTGAAACATTTCAAAGCACCCCTTCCCTAAAGGAAGGGGAATCGAAAGAGACACTTCGTAGCTGATTAGGCGTTACTGTTTCAAACCAAGGGGTCAGGTTTTTTTTTGTTTTGTTTCATTTTTATTCGATCGTTTGTCATTTGGGCCAAAAATGGATTATGCAGCACTCCTTTGACCAATGCAGATGGAAAGAGGAAAGGAATGATTTTTTAAAATGTGATTAGGACACTGCGTTCTGGAAATGGAGATTGTAAACCTTCTTAAATATTAGAGCTGTTTCTTAACACTGTTGAACAAAGACAAGTTGCCCATGCTGTGGCTGGTGAAACAAGCAGCCTTACGGATTGAAAAGAAATTCCAAAGGCTGCACCAGGCCAGGAAGCTTTTAATCGAGGATTGGGGTGGAACAGCGAGGTCTCCACGTGGGGGTATTTTGTTGTCATTTTTGTGCCTGAGGAGCCACAGCATGGGAAGCTTGTGAATTTGGAGCTGGGTCTTGTGATCGACTCCTCTTTCTCCTCCTGGCCCCCTGATAATGCCTGGAAGAAAATGCGAGTGCCTGGCTGCCTGAGTAAAGCAGGTGGGGGAAAACCAAACCCCAGTCAGCTGATGGTCTTGTGTCCCTGGACAGACTGCACAAAGAAACTGCATATCACCGGGCCTGTTTTCCGGAGATGCAATGGGCATTGTTGCCACAGGTTTTCCCCCTCCTCCCTCCCCCCGCTACACTACTTGCTCATGAGGATTTGAGATCTGCTTTAACTGGTTTGAGCAGTTTCTTTCACATCTCTTTGATGATGCTTTATAATTAAGATCCTCAGAAGTCTGTTGGGATTCCTGGGCGAGGGCTGTGGAAATTTTGGGGGGGGGATGTGCTGGAGTGCGTGATTCAGAGGCGTGTTAAGGGGTAAGCAACTTTCCCCTCCAGGGTCAGAACTACATTTAGGGCCAGTAAAAGCAGCGTTAAACCGACTGACTTGGAAGTGAGTGTGTTTGAACTCGCTCACATTGGGAAGGCTTGGCTGTACGTTAAGTGAAAGCCTTTTACATGAGAGTTTCTTTGGTCCGTTCTATCGCACAATAGGGGAAGAATCGCTGGTGTCATCCTCCACCCTATATCGCTCCCACCCAGAGTGACACTGTTTCCCACTCAACTGACAAGTCATGTTGTAGGTGTTAGACCGGTTTTTGGTCACATGTTCCAGTGACTATGTGTTAAACTGGGGCACAGATGCTTGTAAAGTGTGCAAAAATAACAATAATCTGTGGTGGGTATGTTAAACTCTTACTGTGTGCCAAGCCCTATCCTAAGCCTTGGGGTAGATACAGTACAGTCAGGTCAGACACAGACTCTTTCCCACGTGGACGCAGATCAACAGGGAGGGAGAAAAGATATTTGATCCCTGTTTTCCAAAGAATAAACTGAGGACAGAGAAGTTAAGAGACTTGCCCAAGGTCACCTAGCAGGCAAGGGTGGATCTGGGATTAGAACCCAGGCCTACTGATTCCCGGATCGGGGTCTTTGCTTAAAGTAGCGCTGCTCCTCAAAAGTATCAAACCAAAGTTCCCTTGATTGTCTTCTCCTTGTTTGTCGAAATCTTCTTCATTAGATTGTTGCTTCCTCAAGGGCAGACACTGTATCCTTAGATTCTGATTTATTCCCTAGTGAGCCCCATTACCTTTGTGTGGGCGGGTGTCAGGAGCTCTTGATCCCGGCCTGCGTGATCCCTGGATCTCCTCCAGCCGCCGCCCCACACCCAGGGAAGTAGGAGGGGGTGGGGTGAAAGGAGGGCAGATAGTAATCCCGTGACTCTTAGAGTACTCAAAGGAAATAAACAAATGTCAAACTTTTTTTTCCACAAACCTTTTTTGGAAGGCAGCAACTGGGAAGGAGCTGTTAAGGAAGGGTGGAGCACATCCCCATAACAAAAAGAACTGAAGATGACTACACACATGTGGCATAAGGAAGGGGGAGATGGGAATTCTGCAAATGTGGGGAGGCCATCTTGACAAGGTCACTGATATTACTCTATTTATTTTACTTGTACATATCTATTTATTTTATTTTGTTAATATGGTTTTTTTTGTTCTCTGTCTCCCCCTTCTAGACTGTGAGCCCACGGTTGGGTAGGGACCATCTCTATGTGTTGCCAACTTGTACTTCCCAAGTGCTTAGTACAGTGCTCTGCACACAGTGATTGATTGATTGATATGGGCACCATCTCCAATGTCCCAGGAGATGCCACCTTAGGAAGGTTGGGAGCCTCATATCCACACCTGCCTTGGGCCATCCCAAGGAGCCCATTTACCTTACTTCCAGAACCAGCCTTAAGGCAGCCTGTGCTAAGCACAGTGATGTGATTTTAAGACAGGATTTGTTGAATTAGTGACAGCTAATGGCCTGTCAACCACCATTAAAAAAATGCTCATAGGATAGAAGGGGCAGATTACTCGTGTTAATCTTCTGTGTTTTGAGTTAAAGGGGAGGGTAAAAAAAGGAGGTTGCAAGGTTTCTTTATGTGTGTTGTAATTACACTGATAGACAAAAATGAAGAATAATCTAGTTTTGTGGAGTTATTGTTTTTCACACTGCGAATCGTGGCGTGGACAACAGAATTATATGAATTTCTTCAGAGGCCAAAAAAGGGAGTTATTTGTCAAGTTAAGACCCTGTCGTGATTAAACCAAACGAATGAATAAACGAACAGTTCTTCTAAACTGTGAGCCTGCTGTTGGGTAGGGACCGTCTCTATATGTTGCCAACTTGTACTTCCCAAGCGCTTAATACAGTGCTCTGCACACAGTAAGCGCTCAGTAAATATGATTGAATGAATGAATAAATCCAGGAGATTTGGCAACCCGCAAATCCAGGAGATGGTAGTGTAGCTGGAAGCAGTTATGGCTGTAATATGTTATTACCACATCATTATCCACATTACCAAAATCACATGTCTGAACTCATTTTGACTTCTCTGTCCTTCTTCCCACCTTCCTTTTTTAAAAATATATTTTTTAAAGGATTTAAGAGAAGCAGCGTGGCTCAGTGGAAAGAGCGTGGGCTTTGGAGTGAGAGGTCAGGAGTTCAAATCCCGGCTCTGCCAAATGTCAGCTGTGTAACTTTGGGCAAGTCACTTAACTTCTCTGGGCCTCAGTTCCCTCATCTGTAAAATGGGGATGAAGACTGTGAGCCCCCCGTGGGACATCCTGATCACCTTGTAACCTCCCCAGCGCTTAGAACAGTGCTTTGCACATAGTAAGCGCTTAATACATGCCATTATTATATCTATATATATATATATATATATTCATACGTTCAGGTAGGCAAGTCATGGTAGTGGGTTTGTGTGAGCTGAATGAAGATGTGGGGCAGGCAGCCTGTGCTTTCACTTCTTGGCTACCACCTGGTCTTAAATACAGATTTCAGAAGAAAAAAATCCTTCTGAAGCTACCAGGTGAAAACCAGAATCCCAGTAACAAATTTCAAATGCTTCCTCAAAATACCACACTCTGTTTTTGAAGTATGCAAACAAACTCTAATTAATTACTAAGCCTTCAAGCAATTTGTTCCCATGTTTCCAGCCAGGTTTTCAGCTCAAAGAAGAGGCAAATCTGGTTGGCTTTCTGCGCAGAAATACAGCACTCTGATGAAGATACCATTCTAAAATGGTGAAAGAAGTAAAGCATTTCATGAAAAAGACAGAATCAAAATCAATGCCAGGCACATCAGTCATTAGTATTTATTGAACACTTATTCTGTGTAGAGCACTGTACAGTACAATAGAGTTAGTAGACATTGATCCCCACCCTCAAGTGACCTATGGTCTGTCAGATATGGTTGGTGAGGTTCTTAAGCATTTATAAGATGGGGGAAGGCACTTTTTTCAGAACTCAACTCCTTAAAAGGTTTTTTTTTTCCTGTGGGGGAAAGTTATTGAAATGTCAGTTAATTTTAATAATTCAGAGGATGGGCAAGGCACCCAGCTGAGATAATAAAGCTGTTGGTGAGCCCCATAGTGGGAATTTAATAGGGCACCTTTGTTTGAGAAGCTCAAAGTTCCTCTCATTTTCTCATTTTCGTAATAGCCATGTAAACTGAGAGACTAATTAACGTGTTTGACAGAAGGTGTTAGCTGACTTACATAGCGGGTCAAATTTGTAAGAGACTCATTCATTCACTCATTCAATTGTATTGAATGATCACTGAGTGCAGAGCACTGTACTAAGCACTTAGCACCATAGTAACTCAACTCCCTCCAGTCTGGGGCTTGACCTAGGTTGAAAATTTTACGGAAATACCAAAAAAGTGAAAACTGGACACTACTTTTCTGTGTCCAGCATTAAAAATAAGGTGAAATTTTCATTTTCTTGGATTTCCGTTCTATAGAATTCTTTTTCAGTGGAAGGGTGTATTAGGCAAACATCTCTTTCTTGAACTTTCTCAAGAAGAAAAATGTTTTGTTGATGCGACCTATCTTTCAACAGAGCCATTGCAAATCTTAGTGGGGAAAAAAAATCCTTGCAGTGATCTTGTGACTGCTTTGATTTTGCTGACAAGTAAATAACAGATTTAACCCAGTGACCATTGGAATGGCACATGTTTGCAGACTGACATCTAACTGTCCTTGATCTGTTAATACTACTTTTTTGTTTGTTTTTCTTAGCTTTTGGGGGAATATGTGGAGTGCTAGAAAGCTCTCTCTGAACAGAGGACTTTATCTACTACCCTTCTAATTTAGATGCTTTGGTCTTTGCTGGCCACAACTGATTGGATTGGCATCATTCTCAACTTTCCTTTCTCATTCAACCCATATATTCGATCTGTCACTAAATACTGCAGATTCTACCTTCATAGTATTGCTAAACTCTTTCCTTTCCTCTCCATTCAAACTGCTAGTATGCACTTAGCATATCCCTCTTTGAGTACTGCATCGGAATCTTCTCTATCTCTCCCCGCTCCAATCCATACGTCACTATGCTGCCTGGATCATTTTCCTATAAAACATTGTTCACATTTCCTTTCTTCTCAAAAACCTTCAGTGGTTATCCATCCACCTCCACATCAAACAGAAACTCCCTACCATTAGCACTCAATCAGCTTGCCCCCTTGTACCTTACCTTGCTAATTTTCTACCACAGTTGCTATGGCCCCTTTTAAAATTATAATAATGGTGTTATTAAACGCTTAGGGCATGCCAAGCATGGTGCTAAATGTGGGATAGGTACAAGATAATCATATGGACACAGATTAGAGAAGCAGCATGGCTCAGTGGAAAGAGCACGGGCTTTGGAGTCAGAGGTCATGGGTTCGAATCCCTACTCTCCCAGTTGTCAGCTGTGTGACTTTGGATGAGTCACGTCTCTGTGCCTCAGTTTCCTCATCTGTAAAATGAGGATGAAGGCTGTGAGCCCCCCGTGGGACAACCTGATCACCTTGTAGCCTCCCCAGCGCTTAGAACAGTGCTTTGCACATAGTAAGCGCTTAACAAATGCCATCATTTTTATTAATATTATCCTGCTCCAAATGGGATTTAGAGTCTGAGAAGGGAGAATAGGTATTTTATCCCCATTATATAGATGAAGAAACCAAGGCACAGAGAAGTTTGTGACTTGTTCAAGTTCACGCACCAGGCAAGTGACAGAGCTGAGATTAGAACCTTGTGCTTTGCACATAGTAAGCGCTTAATAAATGCCATTAAAAAAAACCAAAAACCTGGGCCTTTTGTCTCCCAGTTCTATTCACATTCCACTAGGCCAGAGATGGTAATGGTGACAGGCAACTACTCTCCCCACCTTGAAAGCCTTATTAAAAACACAACTCCTCCAAGAGGCCTTCCCTGACTAAAACCTCCTTCTAGGTTCTCCTGACTTGCTCCCTTTATTCATCCCCCACCTCCCAGCCCCACAGCACTTATGTACGTATCAGTAATTTATTTATATTAATGTCTGTCTTCTCTAGATGCTCGTCATAGGCAGGAAATGTGTTATGGTTATAGTGTATTCTCCCAAGTGCTTACTACAATGCTGTACACACAGTAAATGCTCAGTGAATGCGACTGACTGATTTAGTACAGTGCTGTAACTATACTATCTATCTATACTATCTCCCAACTCCGTTTTGTATTTTCCTAAGCATTGAGTAAAGTGCTCTGCATGCACTAAGCACTCAGTATAGACAGGTGGTGTGGCCTAGTGGAGAGAGCATGGGCTAGATAAGGAGCCAGAAGACCTGGGTTCTACCAAATGTCTGCTGTGTGACCTTGGGCAAGACACTTCTCTATGCCTGCTTCCTCATCTGTAAAATGGAAATTAAATTCTACTCCCCCCTACTTAGTTTGTGAGCCTTATGTGGGACATAGACTATGTCCAACCTGATAATTTTGTATCTACCCCAATGCTTAGTACAGTGCCTGGCACCCAGCATTTAACAAGTACCATTAACAGAAAATGGATTAAACATAATGCAATTTCTTGCCCCTTGTGGGACAAGAATGTGGGACAAGACAAATACCATCACTTCTGAGTCCAGTGGACTTGGAAGGAATCCAGAAATCAGCTCTTTTCTATGGAGAGCCCCAGGTTCCTGGATTTTCTTCCCTTTGAAAGTCCCAGAGCATTCATTCTTAGAGAGCATGGTTAAAGGCCTTTTTATCCCCCGCATGCCTCCCTTGTAGTTTAGGCTGTTTTTAGGATGCTTTTAATGATTTCTCGCTAGGTAAAGCTACAATGTCACTTTTTTAAATGTTTAATTGATGATATTTGATGGTACCTGTACCCAGAGGCATTAGACACAGGATGCAGCTTTGTAAATCACAAATTACCTTCAAGTGAGGCCTGAAATGGGCATTCAGACTGCTTTGACTATGTTGGGGCCTTGTGGCACTTCTGTTTTCATTTGTTTTTAATACAAGGCTGCCAACCTTGCTAACCTAGAACATTTCTAGATGGGGTAAGCACCCTTTTTCTGCTTTTATTTCCTCCACCATTTCCAGTGAATGCAAATTCAGCAATGGTGTTCTGGCCGATGCGTTCCAGGGGTGTTGAACTCAAGTCAGTTCTCCCATGCTGCATGTTTTCTTGTGTGGGAAATTAGAGGATCAGGGATCATTCTTTCAACAAATCATGCCTGAGTGGAACGCAATGCAATGTTAGAAGAAATAGTTGTGTGTATGTGTGGGGCACCTGTCAAGGTATGAGTGCTATTATGGGGTTTACCTTAATATGGGGTTTGGGAGGAGCATTATCCTCTGGGATATGAGAGCGCTGGTTGTGTATTCTCCTACCTCCCCCTACCCCCCGTTGCCCCCCTCTCAGCTCTGAGCCAGCGGAGGCACAGGACGAGGTCCAGAGCAAGTTCCAGTGAAGTCGTGCAGAACCCACTGAAAGTGTAGAGGAAATGTTTTAAGGACTCGATAAAACAGTGATTTGGACAGTGCTGCTGTCCAACTGAGAACTAGGAGTTAGCTGCTGAGGATAGACCAGCATGGCCTGTTGCTTTCAAAAGGGAGTGGCTTGTTGTAGAAAACAGCCCCAGATGTCATAACCATTAAGCCCTATGACACAACAAAAGACACCCTTTTGTGTGTTCATTGTGACCAGGACTGTGGGTCCCCCATCGGCCTTTTCTGTGGGTCCCCCATTCTGTGGGTCCCGCATTGGCCTTTTCTGCCATACAGTCACTCATAGGTGATTATCACCATCAGTGGTATCTTCTTCAAGCACAAAGGACAAGAGAGTGTGTGTGGGTGTGGGTGGGCAATATTGCAATGTTTATTTTGGTATTCTGCAGGAGAACTTGATGCCCACTCTCAGCACTAGCCAGAAAAGAACCCGGGTTTATACCCAAGGAGCATTGGTGTAGAGGGGAGAA
Organism: Tachyglossus aculeatus; assembly: GCF_015852505.1. NCBI lineage: Eukaryota > Metazoa > Chordata > Mammalia > Monotremata > Tachyglossidae > Tachyglossus > Tachyglossus aculeatus. The sequence goes on from NC_052077.1 coordinate 27,021,414, forward strand.
AAGGAACTTTGGAGTTTGAACACTCTCCGTCGCTTCACTTGCCTCAGGATTTTTGGCCCTGGCTAATTCAAGTGGCTGAAAGAATCTAATAGTTATGTTGACTCAAACTCATGGTGATCCTTTGCCCAAAATTTCAGTAATGTAGAAATTGAAAAAGTAAACATGAGAATGGATCTTTACCCCAGTTGTCCGTACAACAAAAATTTCGTAGCAGGTAAATCCTGCAGAATTCCGATGGTCCTCAGTGGTTGATCTGGGAAGGTGCCCTTGACAGACATTAGTGCACGGGCCTCTAGCTGGATTGTTTAGTGAATGTCCCAGCGTTAGTTCAGCCACAGAACCAGCCCCCACAGTGCCGCTTGCTAGCTAATAGGAGCATGTGCTTTATGTTAGGTTTATGTTATTTAAATGATCAGTATGTTGGAGAAGCAGTATGCATTTCTGGCATGCCCAGAGCATCTGCTGTTGCCTGTAACTGGGTGATGGGAGGGTTTCGGTGCAGCTGACACTTCTGGAGTGGTTGCTGGAGAAAATTCACTGTTATTATGGAAATAAGTTGAGGCTTCATTTGCCTGGAAAGGAATGAGCATTAAGAGGAAAAACAATCAATACTTGACCAGAACTCCACATTCATCAAGTGTTATTTAGAAAATGGGAAGATTGGGTTGAGTTGAGGGAGAAACAGTCCAACATGCATTTTTTTTGGTTTTATTTTTTATGGTCCTTTTTAAAGCATTTACTTTGTGCCAAGCACTGTACTAAGCCCTGGAGTAGTTACAAGATAGGTTGGACACAGTCCTTGTCCCATATGGGGCTTACAGTCTAAATAGGAAGGAGTAGGATTTAATCCCCATTTTGCAGGTGAGGAAACTAAGGCACAGAGAAGTTAAGTGACTTGCTTAAGGTCATACAACAGACAAGTGGCAAAGCGAGGATTAAAACCCAGTATTCATGCTCTCTCCACTAGGCCATACAATTTGCTGTGGGCAAATCACTGCACTAAGCACTTGAAAGAGTGCAGTTGAGTTGCTAAACACGATTCCTGCCTACAAGGAACTTATACTCGAAATGGGGAGACTCATATTAAAATAAATTGCCGACAGGGGAGGTGAAAGATTATAAGGATATTAATGTAAATGCTGTGTGGGTGGAGTTGAAATTAAGAGTTTAAAGGGTAGAGATCCAAGTGCCTAGGCAACACAGATGAGGGAGGTAGTAGGAGAGATGAGGGCTTAGTCCAAGAAGGCCTCTTGAAGGAAATGATTTTATTGAGAAACAGAGAGGACTAGCGGACAGGGAGCGGGCTTGAGAGTCAGAAGGACCTGGATTCTGATCCCAGCTCCGCAACTTGTCAGCTGTGCGACCATGATAAAATCACTTGTATTTTCTGGGCCTCAGTTATTTAATCTGTAAAATGAGAATTGAGACCATGAGCCTCCTAATGGAACGGGGACTCTGTCCAGCCTGATTAGCTTGTGTGTACCCCAGTGCTTAGTATAGTGCCTGGTGCATAGTAAGTGCTTAACAAATACCATAAAAAATTTTAAATAAAATGAGGCTTTGAAGGTGGGGAGAGTGGTGGTTTGTCATATACGGAGGCCAGATGGAGGAGCTGGGCAAAGGTCAGCGATGTGATAGAAGTGAACAGGATGAGATGGAGTGAGCAGGATGGTGTTTTGGAGTAGTGGAGTGTACAGATTGGTTTGTAGTAGGAGATAAGCAAGGTGAGATGGAAGGGTAAGAGCTGACTGAGGGCCTTAAAGCTGATGGTAAGGTTTTTTTAAGGCTTGTTGATTCTATTCTGCTATAAAACACAAGGTACTTTTATTTTCTTCTTCTGTCTCATCCAGGAGTCATTGCTGAAGAATGTCAAATACTCTTCATTAGAGTTAGTCTTACCTAGTATTTCCTGGTCTGCCCAGAGAATCTTGGCAGTACCAGCCAAATGAATGGCACTAAGAGATTGGCCAGTGATTTCCTATGCATGGTGAGGTCAATGTAACTTCTTCTTTTTCATCCACAGTTGGTCATCTTCAGAATTCGACTTGAATGAAATCCGCCTGATAGTTTACCAGGATTGCGAGAGGAGGGGCCGACAGGTCTTGTTTGATTCTAAAGCGGTGCGCAAGATTGATGGGGCAGCAACTCAGGTAGGAAACACTCCTCTTGCTTCTCTTCAGCTTCATTTGTTCTTGGGGCCATGAAATATAGGGGTCTCCAAACAGCTTTATGTATCACCTTTTTAAAACAGAATTCGGAGTATGACTCTCTCAGAAATTCATTTCCATCTCTCTCTTCAATGGTGCTTTTCATTTCTCCTGAGCTGTCTAAATGCCTCTCTTGTGGTTTATCAGTGCCCAAATTGTTGCTCATTTCTTTCCGCGCACCTGGAGCTCTCTTACCCCTACTCAGATGTACTTTCTAAAAAGTCACTTCCTCCCTGAAGGAAGGCATTCTCTGTTCATACCACCCAGTCAGCCACTGTAGTCACCCTCTTGTGTCCGTTATTTATCTGCTATTGGTTTTTATTTCATACTCTAAGCCTTCCTTTACTTCCATGTTACCACATTTGATTTTCCCAAATACCTACTACAGTCTCAAAGACTATGGAAGGTTCTCATTAAATGCTTCTGCTGCTGAAATCCGTCCTTCAGATTTTCATTCCCAGTTTGTGGTGAGGATCTAAAGGCAAGACTTGAACTGTGGAGTCACATAGCAGGAATGCTTTGCGACTTCTTCAGCACTCTATAACAGCCTTCGTTTAAACCTTTATTAAGTATTTTCAGGGCACAGGAACATTGGACCAGGTACTAGTACAGCTGAAATCATTCTCACCTCTAAGATTGTCATAATCAATGGTATTTAGTGATCACTTACCATGGGCAGAACACCGTACTAAGCGCTTAGAAGAGTAATACCACAGAGTAGCAGATATGTCCCCTGCCCACAACAAGCTTACAGTCTAGACTATATGAGCTCTAGACTATGGTAATTTTTTTGCCATTTCCCCCCACAAGCAGCCCTGCAACAATTTATATTAATGTCTGTCTCGCTCTCTAGACTGTAGGCTGATTGTGGGCAGAGAATGTGTCTACTACTTCTGTTTTATTATGTTCTCCCAAGCACTTAGTAGTGCTCTGCACATAGCAAACACTCAGTTATTACCATTGATTGATTTTGGGTGTGTCTGTCCCCAGTAACAAGGGCCACTTACTGACCTGCTGAAATGTCCTGTAGCAACAAACTTCCCCACGCTCCACCTCTGTCCTGTCTCCCAGACTTTCCAGCCATTTTGGTGGCTTGGAATAGACTGCTGATCCTAAAGTCGTCCTTGACCCACCCAGCAAGCCTGCTGATTCCCCTAGAAGACCGAGTAGAAGGGCTGGGTGTGCAGAGTAGAATGTGTCAAGAGAAGCAACGTGGCTAAGTGGTAGAGCACAGGCTTGGAGTCAGAAGAACCTAGGTTCTACTGCTGGCTCCGCCACTTTTTTACTGAGGTAGCTTGGACAAATCACTTAACTTCTCTGTGCCTCAGTTACCTCATCTTTAAAATGAGGATTAGGACTGTGAGTCCCATGTGGGACAGGGATTGTGTCCAACCTGATTAGCTTGCATCTACCTCAGTGCTTAATACAGTACCTGGAATATAGAAAGCACTCAACAAATACTATAAAAAAAATGAGAGAGACGTTTCCTCCTCTAGACTATAAGCTCCTTGGACAGACGCCATGTCTACCACCTCTTTTGTATTCTCCCAAGTGCTCAGTACAAAGCTCTGCACCCAATAAATAGCATTAATGGAGAAGGGTCCAGCCCCCTGGTGAGACCTCATTCAGACTCAGCCACAGGGAGCTGTTCAGTTGTAGCATCCAACAGCTTCCAGTCTGCAGTCTTGCCGGGAACTCCTACAGCGTTCCTGCCCTCGATAAGCTCCATTCCTTTGGTAAGGAAATATTTGGGTTAGGGAAATGTTGGGAATGGAATGGGAGGATTACATTGCTTAAAATGGAATTCAGGCACAGAACTACTCACTAGGGCAGTGATTTGTCGTGTTTAGGCGGGCGGAGGAGGGAGGGAAGGAAGGGGAATCTCAGGTGAGTCATGGCAGGCTTTGATGATGAATTTTTTTAAACTCAAAAGTTGGGCTAGTCCTAACGTGACATTTCCCTTGGGTGGTAGATGATTTTTCCGTTGATATCCCACACCACTCCCCGTTTTCCCACAGGGCCCTGCAGAGACAACTCTTCTGTGCATCTTCTTTGTTAGGGTTCTTGAGGGGCAGAGGAGAAGGAAATGAGCCAGCTGGCTGGTCTGACACCAGAACGCCAACTCTCACTGCACCGAAGGGGTCTGGGCCATGGGGCATCGTTCCTTGCTGCAAACTTGCCAGTGGGAAAAAGACCACTTAAGTTTCCTTTTTAAGTCTCTGCACACCATTGGCCCCCTGGTGATCTGGACTGTGCCACCACCATACTATTCCCCTCCAAGGGGCAAACCTGGTTATCTTGGTAAGAAAGGAAGGGACTGCCAGGGGAGGGGCAGGCACTAGAATAGGATGGGCAGAAGGGTTTAAAATAGGATGAATTTATCTAGGAAATAGTGGAGAAGGAACAGATTCAACTTTTTCTCCAATACTCTCCCCATCTCCTTCCTCCAACAGTTTGTGTCCAGTGCATCAGTAATGATATTTATTGGGTGCTTTTAGCTTACACATATTTTTTCCCTACCCTGAGGATCCCTGAGGATCAGGGGAATGGGATTTACCAGTTTACCCGCTGAGGTTTAGTTAGTCTCCTTTTGCATCTTGGATGGGAAAACGGCCGGGATTCTGTGTAGCAATGGTAGTAATATAGTAATGACTGTAATTTTTTTTCTTGTCTTCCTTTTGGCTTGCTACACCCCGCTTTCCTCACCACCGTTCCTAGCCAAGTTCCCTTTTCTTTACAATGCAATTTCAGGCTCCCGAAATTGAAGTACTCTCCTTTATTTTTCTGTTGCCCAAATTTGGTCTGTTGAGCTGAAAATTGAGTTTGGTAGACACTTACTACGGTTGTGAATTGTGCTTCTTAATTGGGGGTGGAGGGGAAGCCCACTTTCATTTACTATGTGATGCATGAGCCTAGAACACAAAGTACCACTGGTCTCACTTAATCAGGCCCTAGCTCCGCATTAGGCAGCTGAGTGATAAAATCGATATGGCTAATAGTTGAATCACTGTGCAGAGTGCATTAAATATATTTAGTATTTGGAGTGAGGAGATGAAACTCAAGAATAGCCCCCTCGTTTGGCTTCTCATTCTCTGAACAAGGAAGAATTTCGAATCGATGCCACGTTTGTGTCAGCCCTGACACCAGCGCCAGTCTCTTCGGATGCAACTTTGCTTAGGCACACTGAGGCCACAAAGGGTTTTCTGCTGGTAAAGATGACTAGTGACGCACCCTTACATACAGAAAGCTTTGTTTGTCTTACTTGTCTCTCTCTACCCAGAAAACAGAGGACGCCACCGTTAAACTGCCAGTCAATTGCTGTCAAGCGAGCAGCCATGGAAGCAGCTGCAGTGTCAACAGCAACGGGAGTGGCAGCAGCATCTCATCTCATAATCCCTTAGCAGCCACCCCGCAACACACCAGGGAGCAACTTCCCAAATACCAGGTATGAATCTCTTCTCCATTATGTGAACGAAGCAAAGGCCCACCAGACATCATAAGGCAAACCCCCTCCTACTGCTTGGAGTTGGCATGGACAGGGGGAGTTCCGTTTCTGAGATGGCAGACTATCAAGCACAGGCAATGAAGGGGCTGTAGTCTCCTGGAATTTTTATGTTCCCTTTAGCTCCAGATTGCAATTTAGAAGATTGTAGAGGCTAAGTAACAGAGCCTAATTGACAGAATGGATACGCAGCAGTTTCATTCACTGTACCCCGAGGACCTCCGTGGATCGGATGAAGGGGATTTGCTAGTTTACAGATTGAGGTTTAGCCTCTTTTTGCATCTTGAATGGGGAAAATGTTCTGCATTCTGCAAAGCAGCAGTAATGCTAGTATAGCGCTATACTAAGCACAGGGCAAAAAAATACTTGGCAGAGAATTAGACATGGTTCCTGCCTCCAGGGGCTCACAGTCTGAGTGAGATGGGGGACTGGTTTCATGGTTAGACTGAGAGGAAATGAGAAGCAGCTTGGCCTAGTGGAAAGAGCATGGAAGTCAGAGGACCTGGGTTCTAATCCCAGCTCTGTCACTTGCCTCTTATGTGACGTTGGGCAAGTCATTTGACTTTTCTGTGCCTATTTCCGCAACTGAAAAATGGGGACTAAATCCTACTCCCCCTGACTTAGACTGCGAGCCCCACGTAGGACAGGGACTGTGTCTGATCTGATAAACCTTTATCTATCCCAGCGCTTAGAACAACAGTGTTTGACGCATAATAAGCGCTCAAATAGCATAATCAAAAAAATACTATAATCAAACACATAGGGAAGGGTGAAATGAGTAGAAACACCAAAAAGACAAAAGATAAAGCTCAGAGTCCAACAGCTCCAGTGGTGAAGGGTCTCAGCGGGGGCCTTGTGGCACCGTACCCCAGTCATGTGGAGTCCAGTCACAACCAAAGCTGTTTTCTCTCTTGGACTTTTGTAGAACCCACACGTGAAGGCCCAGCTGGTCAAGTGATGTGCCCAACATCACACAGCAGGCAATTGTAGCATTTTCATCAGCAGTAAATCCTGCTAGACCGAGCTTCTGGTGGGCAGGAAACTTGTTTCTCTGTTGTGCTATACTCCCCTAAGTGCTTCGTACAGTGCTCTAAATAAGGCAGGCACTCAATAATAAAAACCATTGATTGATTGCAATGTGGTGAAGACTGTAAGCTCACTGTGGGCAGAGAACTTGTCTACCAGCTCTTGTTGCATAATGCTCTCTCAAGCGATTAGTACAGTGTGTGTCTCATAATAAGTGCTTAACAAATATAGTATAGTATAGTGCTTAAAAAATATAGGAGGCCTTCCCAGACTGAGCCCCTTCCTTCCTCTCCCCCTCGTCCCCCTCTCCATCCCCCATCTTAACTCCTTCCCTTCCCCACAGCACCTGTATGTATGTATATATGTTTGTACATATTTATTACTCTATTTATTTATTTATTTCACTTGTGCATATCTATTCTATTTATTTTATTTTGTTAGTATGTTTGGTTTTGTCTCCCCCTTTTAGACTGTGAGCCCACTGTTGGGTAGGGACTGTCTCTATATGTTGCCAATTTGTACTTCCCAAGCGCTTAGTACAGTAATAACACACAGTAAGCGCTCAATAAATACGATTGATGATAGTAATAATTATTACGTTTTCTTCCCGTTTGTGACTAGTACACTAGACCAGCTTCTGATGTCAATATGCTTGGTGAAATGATGTTTGGCTCCGTGGCAATGAGTTACAAAGGTTCTACCTTGAAGATCCACTATATACGGTGAGCCCTGCTGTCTGTTTCAGGAATGTCTGGATGAGCGGGCATTGGAAAAATGTTGCTGACCAACGTGATGTTTTTAAATTTTTTTCCAGTTCTCCCCCGCAGTTGATGATTAGCAAAGTCTTCTCTGCCCGAGTTGGCAGTTTCTGTGGAAGCACCAATAAGTAAGTGTGACTTTCCGCCTCCCTCATTTCTTTGGCTTTTGGTGGGGAAGGAGCAGAAGAGGAGAAAATAGGGCTAAGAAAGGGATGGAGAGAGGCTTTCTCTAAATTGTACGATCTTCAGTGTGCAAGGTATGTTCAAGTGAGAGGTGCCTTCAGGGTGGTGAGGAGTATGGAATCTCACCAAGCGACAGGATTAGTTCCATTCAGGTAGGGCCTTGTCCATGAGGGACTAGAAAACCAGTGACATATGGTCAACCTCTAATTGCCTCCCTCTCGTGCCCTCAGAGAAACATAAGGCATCACTGCCATTTCCTATAAGGAATGAAAAGAGAGGAGAGGACAGAAGACAGAACCCCCTTCCACTCCAACAGACCACAACTTTTTCCATCGTCAAAGACCTTCTAAAATTATATCTCCTCCAAGAAGCCTTCCCAGATTAACCTCTCCTTGCCCCACCTTAGCCACCCTACCTTCTGTGCCACCTAGGCACTTGGGTCTGAACTCTTTAAGCAGTTTAATACTTACTCCACCCCAGCCCCGCAGCACTGACCTGTGTTTCCTTATATTCTGCTGTCTGTAATTAATTTTTAAAATCAGTCTCTCCCCTACCATTAGATTGCAGGCTCCCTGAGAATAGGAATCAGGCCTACCAACTCTATCATACTCTCCTAGGTGCTTCATACAGTGCTGTGCACAGAGAAGGACTCAATAGATGCTGTTGATCGACAGATTGAACACTGTAGCCAAAAAAGGTCCAGGGCTTCTTTATCCCCTCATTCATTTTTTTATGGTATTAAGTGCTTAGTATGTGCCAGGTACTGTACTAAGCGCTGGGATAGATGCAACATAATCAGGTAATTCATCAGTGTTCAATATTTGGGTTATTCATTGGTAGCAGCCGAACACCTTCTCTAGGCAGAGCACACTGTATGGTATGAGGTCTTGAGTGAGTATAAAGCCTCCCGAAAAGCACTGAATCTACAGGAAGATGTCTCAAATTTTTTCCCTAACATTTGGGAAAGACTCCATAGACCTTCCACCTGCCTTTATCTCAAATCCTTTTCCGGGATATGTCTCTCTCAGAAAGTGAGGAGCAGAGCTTGAAATTCTGGCCGGGCCACCAATTGGATCAACGATCTTGCCCACCAAGCTTCATCTTCTGTAGTTTGTGACGTTAGTCCGTACTGGTATGGTTCTGCCATTCTGAATAGGTGATCTACTGAGAAGAGGGTTTTTGGGGGTAGGGGAAGGGGGAAATTGATGATGGCTCTTTGTAAACAGTTCGGGAAATGGTAGGAACAGTGGTTTCACTCTTGGACTCCTTGATCTAAGCTTCAGTACTTCTAGTTATTTATTTCCCATTATCTTGGAGAAATGGGAAGCATCTCATTGGAGGATTTTAACAGTTAATCCTCTCCACTTAAATTGTGGGAGCCAATACCTCAGTTCCCCCTGGCGTCGTTGGAACTGTATGTCATTTGTCATTGTGGCACTGACTGAAGGGAAACGCTAGTTGGACTACTGCCACCCCTCTCCCCCTGGACCATAGGGCAGGTCTGTGGTCATTGTGGAACAAAACCAGACCACGATGGGTCTAGCAGTATGGTTGGAGTCTCATTGCTTATTGGTCTGGACACTGGGGCTCTCCCCAGCCCAGAGTGTAGCTCCCACGAGAGTTCTCCATTAGCTCAGTTCCCAGGGCCAACCTGCCTTGGCCTGAGTCTTCCTCAGCCTGAGCCTAAAAGGTTTAGCAAAATCCAGATCTTGACTCATTAAAACTCTGAAACTCAACCACTTTTCAGTAGGACATGACTGGTATCCTAGGGGCCCAGAGGCAGATGCCAGGCAGCACCAGTCCATGGGGAGGGATCCCATACCTCCTACTTCTCCTCCTTTCCACAAAACTTATGAACATACCTTTATACTTGGTTGCTTCCCTTATCTGTCAGTAATTTATGTAATCATCCGTCTACCTGTTTAGATTGTAGGCTCCTTAAAGTCAGGAGTCAGTTTGTGCTCTCCCGAGGCCTTATTACAGTGCTCTGCATCCAGGAGACACTCAAAAAATACCATTGATTGATTGGGTTCAGGCTGCAGTATCACTCAGGGGAACGTTTTGTATTTTTTAATCAATCAGTGATATTTATTGAGCGTTTACTGTGTGCTAAGCACTTGTGACAGTACAACAGGTCGTAGGAATGTTGGGTGCCTGTCCTCTGAGCAACTAGTGAGAGAGACAGTCAAAACAAAGGAGAAGGTTTAAACGCATACTTCGTTCCTTTCTTTCTCCTTCACCCTTTGGTCTGGGATCTTTGAGTCCAGCCTAACCTATGTAGAGCACTTGGCTGCAGCTCAGTATGGTCCCAAGCGTACCTCCAAGGCTTTCTGAAGGCCCCTGGCTAGGGCTAAGGTTTGTGGGTGCAATGTCAATTATTATTATTACTGTGTATATTAAGCGCGTACTAAGTATCAAGCACTGTTTTAAGCACAGGGATAAACACAAGTTACTCAGGATGGACACAGCCTTTGTCCCATATGGGGTTCACAGTATAAGTAGGAGGGAGAATGGGCACAAAGAAGTTAAATGACTGCCCCAAGGTCCATGGCAAGCAATTTCCAGAGTTGGGATTAGAACCCAGGTCCTCTGACCCTTGCTCTCATTCATTCATTCAATCAATCATATTTACTGAGCACTTACTGTGTGCAGAACACTGTACTAAGCACTTGGGAAGTACACATCGGCAACACATAGAGGCAGTTCTTACCCAACAACAGGCTCACAGTCTAGGAGGGGGAGACAGACAACAAAACAAAACATGTAGACAGGTGTCAAAACCGTCAGAATAAATAGAATTATAGCTATATGCACATCATTAGCAAAATAGAGTAGTTAATATGTACAAGTAAAATAGAGTAATAAATCTGTACAAGTATATATACAAGTGCTGTGGGGAGGGAAAGGAGGTATGGCTGGGTCGGGGGGATGGAGAGGAGGAGAGGGAAATGGGGGCTCAGTCTGGGAAGGCCTCCTGGAGGAGGTGGGCTCTCAGTAGGGCTTTGAAGAGAGGAAGAGAGCTAGCTTGGCGGATGTGTGGAGAGAGGGCATTCCAGGCCAGAGGTAGGATGTGGGCTGGGGATCGACAGTGGGACAGGCGAGAATGAGGCAGAGTGAGGAGGTTAGCAGCAGAGGAGCAAATGCATAGTTGATCTAGCGACTGTCCAATTTGAAGCTTGCTTAGCTGCGGCCTGTTGTGGGGTGAGCCAGGCGTTGGGCTCCTTCTGGGGGAGGGTGAGGTTTTCTTTTCCATCTCCCCCATATGGAACTGTGGCTATATTTACCTTTCCTTCCAAAATTACCTAGCCTTGACAGCATCAATTTCAGCATGGCATTTCTGATGAGGACTTGTTAAAATCTCAAACAACTTTTAAATTCTGCCGAGATAGAAATTTCTCACCCTTATTTAATTTCACATTTCACCTTTCTGTCAGTTAGCACTGGCAGCATACTCAGTATCCATGTCTGCGGGGAACCAGCCATATGTTCTGATAGCGGGTGTGTGGAGGATAATCGCCCTTTTGGCCTGAATCTGAAATGCTAAACCAGCATCGGCAGAACTAGCTCTGTGTGGGAGAACCTAACTCTTCTAGAGCCGGGAGGCCCCTTCCCCTCCCAAGCCCATCCAGGATTTCCTGATGGCGGAATGTCCCCCAGGGGACAATGGCAGATTGGGGAAACATCTAAAGATTGGGAAGGACCAAAGCATGGATACATCACAGGCCTAGGAGCCAGAGGACTTCTTTTCTAATCCTGGCTCTGCCACTTGCCTGCTGTGTGACCTTGGACAAGTCACTTAATTTCTCTATACCTCAATTTTCTCAATTGTAAAATGGGGATTAAGATTGTGAGCCCCAAGTGTGAAATGGACTGTGTCCAACCTGATTAAGTTTGTTCAGAGAGGTTCAGTTGACGAAGTAACTGAATGGCCACGAGCCCCAGTTGGAATTAGATTAGTGAGTCCAGGGAAGCCCCTGTATGTTCTGAGAAGTGAAGCAGCGTGACACCCTACAATCTTCTCTGTCTCGTCTCAACTTCAAAGCCTAACAAGGCTTGGTGAACTGCTCTCTGGCATGCATTTTTGAAATTCATTTTGAACTTAAGTAGTTCTAGCCCTCGCTCATTGGGAGTCATGTGATGGAGAGCACTTACTCTCCATAGCCAGCAAACATTCACATAGCTGGATTTTGCTCCCCGTACATTTTTTGAAGGGGTGGGTCCAGCTAAGAATGTTTTTTGGATTCTTTACTTTTCAGCCTTTGTGCATTCCTTAATTCTCCTGAAAATAATCGTCTCAAAACTACAGCTTCATTTCCTTCGGACAGATGTAAAATTGGGGTCATTGACTGGAAAAGGAGTTTCTTCGATTTGTGGGCACCCATTCTTTGCCTTTATGAAGTTAGAGTGTGTGTGCGCACATAAGGGTTAGAACAGTCCTTCACACGTAGTAAGCGCTTAAAGGTGCCATCATTATTATGAGGGTGAAATTAGCCCAGTGAAGGATGTGGGTTGTAGTGGTCCCTTCTTTGGCAATATAATCTGAGACTTACTCTTCTCACTCTCTCCCTTCCTCTCTTTCATTTTAGCCTGCAGGATAGCTTTGAATGCATCAACCATGACCCCAATTTGGGGAAGATGAGCTCGAATCTGAACGGTTTGGGTGCCGGTCGAAGTGGAAGTAACTTAGGTAACGAGGGAAAAAGGGTCTCTCTCATCACTCGCACTTCATTTTATTGGGTGAGGGGTGGGGAGGAGAATTTATTCTTTTCCCTTTTTCGTTTGAGTTTGTTTCCCAGCCTTGTCTTTAATCCGTGTTTATTTTTTGTGTGTATTTTTTTGTTGTTGTTGTTCTGCGTGTTTGTTTGCGTTGCCATGTCCAGGTGTGCTTCAGCTGTGCAGCAGCAAACTGCTGCCAGGGGTGACTGAAGGAGGACTTCTCCGACTCACCCGGAGTGCTTCTTTCTTTGCAGGTTTGTGTGGATGTGAACACGGGGTGACCTCCATCGCCCCGACTCCACCCATCCCCCACACTGCAAGGAGCTGTTTCCTATCCCCTCTTGAAACCCAAAGGGCTCTCAGTGACCAATTCCCATGTCAAATGCAGCCAAGAACATCATCTTTTAAGCTTCCCCCCGCTTCTTCTCCACCTCCTCCGCCCCCCGTAAGCCACTACTGTAGCTGATGTCCTCATAATCGGCTTTTGGTCAGAAACGAGCCCTTAATGTTTCTAAGAGGATTATTATTCCTGGTTTCCCCTTGTCTCCTTTACTAGGAGTTGCTACCCTTGACTGCTTGCACCTTTCTGTGCTGTTGATCCTGGTTCTTTTGCACAGCGTTAGCCTGAAAATGTTCCCAGAGCCAGAAACTCCCTTTCTTCCCTCCTGGGAAAAAGGAATCCCCTTAGAGGCAGGGAGAGCATTTTTCATAATAATATTGATAATTGTGGTATTTAAGTGCTTACCATGTGCCAGGCACATTTAGTGAACTGAATTTGAGGGGAGAAGAAGCGTAGGTGAAACCTCAGTCTTAGCTGGTCTTGCTATTGATGGGTATGGGAATCTGTACAACAGTGCTGCTTCTCAAGTCTTGGCATGGTTATCAAGTTCAAGGGAATCTTCACCACTCCTATATACCAACTAAGGCCGATAGATTGGGCGTTTTCTTCACACTGTCCCTCCGAACACTAAGTTTAACTGATACTTCACGGACACCAACACCTGACTACCTTGGGGTTGGTATGTTTACACCCTGCCCTTTAATTTATGGATATCACTACTTAAATATAGCACAGAATATGTAAGCCAGGCCCTCAGAATTATCATTTGCCAAGGACTCTAGCATTAAAATCTGTTCTACCTTTTGCCCATCTGGATATGTAATTAGTGTCAGGTAATGTGTTCCTAGAAGGCTTTACTTCTCAGTGGGGCACTCCAGAGAAGTCATGATGGCAACCGAGCCCAGCCAAGTAACCAACCCTACAATAAAACGCTGTGCTTCCCCATGAGGGCGTTGAAGGGGAGCTATTTGGAGAGGAACAGAAGCCCACTTTCTGCCTTCCAAGGAGTGGGTTATAAATAGAGAAACTTTGTTTTGTTTTGTTTTAAATTGATCGAGTGCTTTTTTTTTTTTTTGAGTGCCCTCTGTGGCCCAATTTGTGCAGGCACTATTGAACTATTTAAAGTGGCTACAAAGCACCTTGCCCATCCAACATCTTAATTTAAGTAGATTAATGATAATAATAGCTGAAATGAGAGGAAGTGTGTTAGGATCTGTGTTTGCCATCAGTCATTGTTTTCCAAAGGACCAACTGGAATTGTCTTTAATTCAATCACATAACCCTACGGGTTATGGGTCAGGGCTTTGTTCTCAAGTTTGTTTATGCTGTCTCCATCCACCCATTCTCTTCTAAATGCCATGTTTATTTTCTCTGGGCTCCTCTGTAAACTTCTGATGATAATCTGTGACATAAGTGTCTTTGGATGAAGCTTAAAAACGCAGCATTGGGGGCTTAGAAGCACTGTTGCCGGGGGAACAGATATCAACTCTGGGCCCACCCTACAACCCTGATAACCAGGCTTGCCTGTGGTCTTGATTTCAGCGCACAGCACTCCAGTTGACATGCCAAGCAGAGGCCAAAGTGAAGACCGGGACAGTGGCATCGCACGATCAGGTAGGGCTGTGTGCATTTCCTCTCACTGTACGGGAAAGAATCATGGGGTCTTCGATGTATCCAGGTGATTTAGAATCCATAGGTGCAATTTCCCTTGATTACTTGGCCATTTCACTTGGACGGTAGCTTCCTTGCCTTGAAAATCCGTGGATAATTAAGGTCACGGGGATTTCTAGTTTATGCTTTTCAGTGGGGCCGGAGGTGTTAGCTTTTAATGATCTCTCCAGGTGAGTTAACGCCGCGAAATGAAACCCACTGGAGATGGTTAGCCAAAATAGGATTTCAGATTGAGACCTAATCCGTGTTCCCCAGCTGGTTTTTATCAGGTCTATTAAGGAGCGATGTTTTAAATTTCTTGTCATATCCTACCCTCGAGGTCACAAGGAAACAGGGACTTACACAGGAGAAAGAAGAAATTGAGTGGGGACGTGGGTGGTATTCAAACTGGATTATGCAGGAGAAGCTTGTCGTCCTCCCCCTGGCCTGGAATGCCCTCCCTCCGCACATCCGCCAAGCTAGCGCTCTTCCTCCCTTCAAAGCCCTACTGAGAGCTCACCTCCTCCAGGAGGCCTTCCCACACTGAGCCCCCTCCTCCCCCTCCCGCCTTACCTCCTTCCCCTCCCCACAGCACCTGTATATACTTTTAGACTGTGAGCCCACTGTTGGGTAGGGACTGTCTCTATGTGTTGCCAATTTGTACTTCCCAAGTGCTTAGTACAGTGCTCTGCACATAGCAAGTGCTCAATAAATACGATTGATGATGTTTGTACATATTTATTACTCTATTTTACTTGTACATATTTATTCTATTTATTTCATTTGGTTTATATGTTTTGTTGTCTGTCTACCCCTTCTAGACTTTGAGCCCGCTGTTGGGTAGGGACCGTCTCTGTATGTTGCCTACTTGTACTTCCCAAGCGCTTAGTTCAGTGCTCTGCACACAGTAAGCGCTCAATAAATACGATTGAATGAATGAATAGGCAGGGAACGTGTCTACCAGATCTGTGTTGTATTCTCCCAAGTGCTTAATTCAGTGCTCTGCACACAGAGCAGAGTACTCAATAAATACCATTGATTGACTGTCTTCTGATGTGAGGATTGAGACTTGACTCCCCCTTCTAGACTGTGAGCCCACTGTTGGGTAGGGATTGTCTCTATATGTTTCCAACTTGTACTTCCCAAGCGCTTAGTACAGTGCTGTGCACACAGTAAGCGCTCACTAAATACAATTGAATGAATAGGCAGGAAACGTGTCTACCAGATCTGTGCTGTATCAAGTGCTTAATTCAGTGCTCTGCACACAGAGCAGAGTACTCAATAAATACCATTGATTGACTGTCTTCTGATGTGAGGGTTGAGACTTGACTCCCCCTTCTAGACTGTGAGCCCACTGTTGGGTAGGGACCGTCTCTATATGTTGCCAACTTGTACTTCCCAAGCGCTTAGTACAGTGCTCTGCGCACAGTAAGCGCTCAATAAATACGATTGATTGACTGATTCAAAGCCCATCATACCACCCACATCCAGCAGGTGGTGGTAGAGACCTCTCTGGTTGCCTCTGACTCCATCCTATCTGGGCAGCAGCAGTCCAAATCTGCCCCATCATCATCATCAATCGTATTTATTGTGCCCCATGGTTTTATACTCAATCAATCAATCAGTCGTATTTATTGAGCGCTTACTGTGTGCAGAGCACTGTACTAAGCGCTTGGGAAGTACAAGTTGGCAACATATAGAGACAGTCCCTACCCAACAGTGGGCTCACAGTCTAGAAGGGGGAGACACAGAACCAAACCAAACATATTAACAAAATAAAATAAATAGAATAGATATGTACAAGTAAAATAAATAAATAGAGTAATAAATATGTACAAACATATATACATATATACAGGTGCTGTGGGGAAGGGAAGGAGGTAAGACGGGGGGGATGGAGAGGAGGACGATGGGGAGAGGAAGGAGAGGGCTCAGACTGGGAAGGCCTCTTGGAGGAGGTGAGCTCTCAGTAGGGCCTTGAAGGGAGGAAGAGAGCTAGCTTGGCGGCTGGGCAGAGGGAGGGCATTCCAGGCCCGGGGGAGGACGTGGGCCGGGGGTCGACGGCGGGACAGGCGAGAACGAGGCCTAACGGTGAGGAGATTAGCGGCAGAGGAGCGGAGGGTGCGGGCTGGCCTGCATTGTATACTCCTCTTATAATATAAAACAATGGCATTTATTAAGCGCTTACTATGTGCCAAGCACCGTTCTAAGAGCCGTCCTCTTCTCAAGATGCTGTGGCCCACTCACGCGTTTATCAAATTTCTCATTCTGTGGAGAAGATGAAGATCGGCCGCCCACCCTGGTTCAAGCAGCACCTCTTCAAATCTTATTTTGTGTCCACATTGACCAAAATTTGAATTTTTTACTTATTCTTGTAGAGGAGATCATTTTTTTTGTTACAATTTTCTCTAAAATTCAGCTCATTTTCCCTTTTAAAATTGCCGTGGTTCCAACTTATGTACCTTTACTCTTTTTGACTAAGAACTTCAGTGTTCTTTGGTGTTCTTGCTTCTCAAATATTTTCAGTTATTCTCTTATTAATCAATCAGCCAGTGGTATTTATTGTGTTCACTGTGTGCAGAGCACTATACTCAGTGCTTGGAAAAGCACAATACAACAGAGTTGGTATTGTCTGTGATTTTCTGCTTAGCTGGGTTAGGGATGATTTAATGTTTTTTTCATCCTAAGGCAACACCTCTGTTGCTGTGCTCTTTTTGGTACTTTCAAATTTCTCCTGACTCTTGAGGTGTTTCTGATTAAATGTTCAAAATAGAACTCCCATTTCCCAGCATTCCTAATAGTTGATGCAACGTTTGTTCGTATTATTGAGAATCTCTAATTGTTTTAGATACTTCAAAATCTGAGAGATAGACCTGTAAATAATGTAGAGGTAGACATAGAAGTGCAACAGGTGGTTGTGAGTACACAAGTATGTGCTTTACTCAGAAGTGCTGACACTGGAGAGATAAAGGGTGAGTAGAACAGAAATTAGGGAAAGATTCCTGAAGTGGGTGAATTTTCAGAAGGACTTGATGTCACCTTGCCCCAGAGTGGGTGTCACCCACAGAGGTACGTACACTGACCTGGGTAGGTGAATTTGGATATGGCCGGGAAAAAGGAGCACAAAGTTCAGACCAGTCACTTTTTTAAAACAATCACGATTTAGTATCCTCATAAAATACAGGATAAATGACATCTGCAAACTAGTGTGCCAAGGCCCACACACCCTCTATCATAATCTGTTCATGAACATCACGCTGTTCAAATCCCTACCCAACTCGGGAGTCCACACATGTCTCCAGGAGTCATCATCATCATCAATCGTATTTATTGAGCGCTTACTGTGTGCAGAGCACTGTACTAAGCGCTTGGGAAGTACAAGTTGGCAACGTATAGAGACAGTCCCTACCCAACAGTGGGCTCACAGTCTGAAAGTCTATAACAACGCAATCTATTCACGAACACCGCGCTCTTCAAAACACTGTCTGACTTGGGAGTCACGCACGTGTCCAGACCTTAACAACCCCAGAACTGATCTGGGTATCTCCCCTGGCCCCCGCCGGTTATTCAGAAATCGCTCTGGGTCAGTCTGTGTACCGTTTTATGGACTGCAACATGACAACCCCTTCCCTGTGAGTGGGGGATGTTATATCTGGGAGTCAGTTGTTCGTTATTCTTCAGTTCCACCATGGCCAGGTAGCAGCAGGTGCTGATTCTGCGCCCCTCCTTCCCTGGATAGGCACGTTATTGAAATATGTGAGACAAAGTACCGTGGGCCTGGCATGGACAGACATTCCAGTGTTTCCCTGACTCTCCCGTACATTGAGCTTCTTCCGCCTTTTCCCTGACTTGCGCTGAAGTAGCGCTGAAGCCAGAGTAGTCACTTAGGTGATGATGATGGCATTTAAGCGCTTACTATGTGCCGGGCACTGTACTAAGCGCTGAGCTGGATGCAAGCAAATCAAGTTGGACACAGTCCCTTGTCTCATGTGGGGCTCAGAGTCTCAACCCCCATTTTACAGATGAGAGACTGAGGCACAGAGGAAGTGAAAGGACTTGCCCAAGGTCTCACAGCAGACAATGATTAGAACCCATGACCTTCTGGCTCCCAGGCCCTGTGCTAAGGAGCACCAAGATGGCCTTCAAATGGAAGGGCCCGGGCGCCTTCCAGCACCCTAGATAAAGAGTGCTATTTGAGTGACTCCCCGCAAACTCCCGCTTGCATCCAGGGATCGGGATCCACTCGGAGGGCAGTTTGATGGTGTTCTTAGAAATGTTAGGCTTCTCTAACAGCGAGTAAAGGTGCTCGAGGGACAAATAAAGAATTGTGGAATACTTTAAGATAGCTTGCTATTCAGATGGAAAATTATTCTTCAGCTGACTAGATCCCCACAAGAGTTCAAAAAAAACCAACAGACCGGTTCGTTTTGTGTGAGGTTAGACCATCTTCTGGTTTCAAGGTAGTGCTACCTCCTGGTCGGAAGCAAGGCCTAGACTGGAGGAATTTACAGCAGGTATTGCATGCAGCAGCTCTGCAGAGGCAATGTGAAGCCATTAGTTAAAAGGTTTATCAAACTTTTGCTCTGTGGGCCAGCAAAGATTTTCCCCCCTCCAACACCTCCTCCTTCCCCCAACATACAAACACACACACCCCACCTCAGTGTCTACAAGCAATGTGGGGCCCTTCCTCCCCTTCCTCCTCCTCCTTCTGCACCTTTTCTCTTCTGCCCTCCCCTCCCCGCCCTGATCCTGTCTACACACCCACACTTCCTGCCCTGATTGCAGGAAGGGATGTTCGGGGGAGGCATTCACCCCTACAGTCTAGCCACTTTTTAGCTTCGGCACTTAAAGTTGTGGGCCTCTGAGATATCAGTTCCTTTCTTAATCACTTTAGCCTCTACACATTTCCTGCATGAATTCTGCAAGGGCAGTTCCATAAGATCTTTGCAGATGTCCAAGACCTTTATTTAGGAATCGACACTTAAAAGAATTTGATGCTGAAAGGAATGACATTTGAAGGAAAAAGGAATATCGCTTTTGACTTAGCCCTCAATTAGTTATCTGACAAATTCAGTGTGGGCATGTCAGAACAGTTTCACCTGTGTTTCTACCAAATAAGGTTCTATCCATTAAGGATAGGAAGGTTTGAGACTGGAGATAGTACCTGTTTAGAAGAGAGAAAGACTACCTGCCCACAGAAGTTCCTGTGGACTGCTCTGTTTCCTGGTTTTTTTTATAAGTACTTGGGATTGATACCATGGTGAGATATGCTGAGTGCCTGATGGAGTTTCAGATGAAGTGCTTTAATGTTTATGGATTTTTATATTCATTATTGTTCTTTCCCTTCAGTTTTTCCTTTAAAAAGTAAAAAAAGTCTCACCCCCTTCCCCTGCAAATTTAAATGAATTGCAGTTAAAAAACTAGTTGTGACAACTGTATTAAATCTGTTGTCTATAGCGCTGGAAGCAAATGATAGTTACCAAGGCCTCTGATCCTCTACTTTTCCTCTTTCTCCCCACCCCTACCTCTCCTCCCACCTTCCCACCATCAAAAATCAAGCAGGAACATATATTCCTTAAGCTGGTCACTCTGGGACACTCTGTTGATTCAATGCATTTCTCAGCACAACTTTCTTTTTGTTTTTAACAGCCTCACTTAGCAGTCTGCTGGTTACCCCATTCCCCTCGCCAACCTCTTCCTCCTCCAGCAGTTACCAGCGCCGCTGGCTCCGGAGCCAAACAACAAGTTTAGAAAATGGCATTGTTCCAAGGTGGTAAGTGGCAAGTTTCCTTTTGCTGGAAAAAGTGGCTGTGTGGATGCTTTGTCTGAAACCGGATGCCGTGGGCTGCTTCTCCTCTGGGCCAGCCTGGCAGGAAGCGTGGTGGGAGCGAGAGCCCAGAGCGTGGCTTCAGACCTACTTGGAAAACCTGAAAGTTAGAGCCTCATTGGAAATAGAAATAGAAAAAAAAACAGCTGGGGGTGGAGGGACTCTCATGAACTTAGTAACACATAGCTAGCTAGCATGTGGTGGCTAGACTGCGAATACAAAAGGCACTATGTTAGCTTGGAATGAGCAAATTCCATGCCTGGCATTTGGCATTTTTTCAGAAAGACTGAACTTAGGAGTTGGATTTAAGTTAAGTGACTTGGTATGTGATCCCTGTGACTCCTGAAAGTAAAAGAGCCCAGAAGGCTAAGATTTCACTCTGCTGCCGGAAGGTTTGATTTTGAGAAAGTTGAACAGGGAGGGAAAGATTTCATATGGGTGTCTGACCTGGGGCTGGTTTTCTCTGCCCACTTTCTTCCCCAGGAATGTACAGTAAGGCCAGGTTGTCAGCTTTCATTTCCACTCTTCTTTGGCTTTTTTAGGACTGGCATGATGCAGTTTTAGTATGTGAATTGAAGTGCTTTTGATTGGCTTTAGTTTACATTTGGCTATAGATCACTGGCTAAGTTCTCCTGTCCGCTTACACTTGGTATCATACTGGTTCTGCCCTTATAGTAAATGTATGAAAACAATACTGTCTAACTCCTAGGAGGGAAATCCCAAGATAGTCACTGCAAAGACTGCGCCCCAACCACTGACACGTGCCTTTGAAAAAATGCATTTCCAGAGACTCCTCCATCACAAGGCCATAAAGTTAGGGGCATGAAACTCTGATTGCCTTTCAAAATGACTGACTGGCCGCAGTTGTCACTGGCTGTGTGTCTCAGCATTGATACAGCTGTTGGTGAAGTGTGAGTGGCCTGAAGGCTCAAGTCCCATTGGCTTATTAAATCTACAGTGATGATGAGGGCCACACAACAACCAAGAGAAATTAAAACTTTTCTGGAGAATCGTTGGGCAGCCCTCTTCCCACTCAGACCAAATCTGTGCTTCACAGCGAGACTGAATTGCGAGTGGGTTTGTATTTAGGACGAGCTGTAATACACACTTTTTATTTGCTGCTGCTGCTGTGTGTTCTTAGCAGAAAAGGCATCCAGCACACACAGTTGTTCCTAGGATAGTGAACCTTTCAAAACTTCATTCAGTCCAAAAAGCTCATATTGGTTCTGCCTGCTTGCTTCCAGTAGACAGTTGAGTGGATTTTGAATGATGACATTAAGCTTTTGCCCTCAAGGAGCAGTAGGAAAACGTGGACTGAAGCAGCAGGGACAGATGGATAAAAGTGAAGATGTTCACAGCACCTCTGTATATACTTTAATACTCTGCCATTTCCCTCATCCGTAAGGTCTTTTGAGGGCAGGGATCAGGTCTGCTAACTCTATTGTATTGTACTCTCTCAAGTGCTTAGTTGAGTGCTCTATACACAATAAGTGCACAATCAATACCTTTGGTTGACTGAGAGAAAGAAATCCCAGGTGCAAGGGCTGGGGTGCAAATTTTTGAGGAGACACTTTTTGGTGTGTATAAGAACAATTTGTGCCAAATACAGATGATTTATATGATCCACCCAAACCGTTATGGCCCAAAAGCAAAATACAGGGATTTGCAGGCAGCATCCGCTTTTTGAAACAGTGACATGAATGGTGGCCTGGAGCAATTTTATCATTCCAATTAGAAGATTGTGGAAAATCTCAAGAATCAGTTGATTCAGTCGTACTTACTGAGCACTTTAGTATGTGCAGAGCACTGAATACTAAGCTCTTGGGAGTGTACAGTATAATAGAGTTGGTGGACATGTTCCTTGACTACAGTGAACATGTAGTCTAGAAGGGGAAGAAGACCTCTTCAGTTTTTTGCCGGAAAAGATAAAGTTTTACCCATCCCCTTTCTACTAATTCAACTATTGGAAAAAAAAATGTACTTGCATTTTTTTTTTTTAAAGCTGAGGGTACGAAGTCAGTGTAGTGTGGAGACAGGATTACTGGAGTAGGAGTTGTGAGGCTTAAACTCAAGTTCTAATTCCACCCTCACTGAATGAGCACCATCAAACCATTTCACTTCATGCCTCAGTTTCTCCACCACTGAGGTAGGGGTAAAGGTAGCTGTCCTTATAAAAACTCCCAGGGGTGTTGAAGATGAATAAATTGATAAAGATGACAAAACTGAAGGCTGTTTGGAAAAAAGATACTAGAAAAGTTCAACTTTGCTTTTCTATACTGATAACTGAGGTGAAAAGGTTTCATTCAGGAGAGTAAGAAGCAGCTTGGTCTAGTGGAAAGAGCCAAGGGCTGGGAGTCAGAGAACCTGGTTCTAATTCTGGTTCTGCCACTTGCCTGCTTTGAGACTTTGGGCAAGTTACTTAACCTCTCTGTACCTCAGGTTCCTCATATATAAAATGGGGATTTAATACCTGTTCTCTCTCTTTAGACAGTGAGCCACATGTGGGACAGGGACTGTGCCTGACCTGACTATCTTGCATCTTCCCCCACGTTTCATATGGTTTTTGGCATATTGGTAGATGCTTATCAAATACCATTATTATTACTATTATGCAAATCCTTGACTTTCCAAAGGCTGTAATATGTGACACCTGTGTCATTGTTTCAAAGCCATTTTAAGTAAATTGAAAACTCATCTCTCTGATTGAAAAATCAGAAGCTGTTTCAGCCAACTTGAATTTGTTTTGCATTTTTGACAACTTGGATTTGAACTTTCCACCCATACTAGAAGAGTGGAGGTGGGAATTCCTAATTTTGGGGTTCGTAATGAATTAATACAACGTTGACATTTAAATCTAGCACACAGAGCTGTAACTCCATCTAGTGGTTTTAATGGCATTTGAAAATGAATATTTAAAATTTAGGAGGTTCTTGTGGTGGACAGAATTCCAGGAGTGCTTGTTATCTCCCCCCTTTTATATACCTACCTTCCAGCCAGGCCAAAAAAAAAAAAGAAAATTCCAAAGACTCAAATGAACGTGTTGCATTACTTCTTAAGTAACACTACATGGTACACTGATACTGGGGGAGGCTTCTACTGCCAAAGATCTGAGTTTACACCCTGAGAACCATACAAGCATTTTTGTTCCCTGACACAACCCAACGAGCTCAGGCTATTTCCATTTTCGAGATGAGAAAACTGAGGAGTGGATCAATTTCCAGCTTAATCTCCTGATCCCTGCTGTTTAATCGGTCCTGAAGAGTCATTCCTTGAAATTAGTATTTTACCTGAAGTGCAGAGGGGAATACTGGAAATTTACCACTGCCCCTTTTCACCCAGGTCAACAGAGGAAACATTTAGCTTGGCTGACGAAAGCTGCAGTTCCAACCCTGCCATGGTTCGAAGAAAGAAGATCGCTATCAGTATTCTCTTCTCCCTATCGGATAGAGAGGAAGCGCAGAGAAATTTTCAGGACTTCTTCTTCTCTCACTTCCCTCTGTTTGAATCCCACGTGAACAGGCTGAAGAGTGCAATTGAAAAGGTAACGAGTGGGCCAGTTCTGGGGAGACTTGCAGCCACCGGGAGTGGGGAATACGGAACAGTCAATCAGCAACACTGTTCGTGTGCAGAGCATTGTAGAAAGAGACTTGCAAAGGAAGAAAGGGACCCAATCTACCATCCCTGTGCTTTCAATATAATGGAGGAGGCTGGACAAAACAGATACATTCAAACAAAGGTAAAGGGAAGGGACATGCGACTCATCATACAAGATCGTGTCTGTTAACTCTTTCGTATTGTACTCACCCAAGCGCTTAGTACAGTGCCCTGCACACAGTAAGCATTTAATAAATACCATTGATTGATTGACAGACAACCATGAATAACAGCCCTGCTCAAAATATAAGTGGTCTGTTATGGGGGAGACAGGAAAAGTTGTTAGTGAATGATTAATTAATGGAGTTGGCTGGGTCTAGTCTAGAAATGCTTCTGAGAGGAGGGAAGTCTTTAGCAGAGGTTTTGGAGGGAGGGATGGATTTTGGCAGAAGCTTGAAGATGGTAGATTGGGCCTGCAAACTTTGAGTAATTGTGTTGCCTCTCAGTCTAGGAGAGGGAAAACACTGGTGGGTGTGGTAAATTAGAGATCAGATGTTGGTTCCTGTAGGAAAAGAGATAGCAATCTTTGGTTATTCCAAGGTTTATATTGTTATGTTTAGGATTGATCAAAAGATTGTGCCTTGTTAATAAAGCCAAACACATAGGCTGTAAAGTTATTTGTTCTCCAGGAAGTCATCTTGTTTGTTTTCTTTTACACTAAGGCCATGATCTCGTGCAGAAAGATCGCAGAGTCAAGTCAGAGAGTGCAGATCTATGTCAGCCGTCTCATGGAGGCCCTGGGAGAGTTCAGGTGAGCAGTTGGGTTTGGTGTTTGCTCGGCCTAGTAGGCTCCCAGTGAAAGATCAAAATGATTTCTCTGCTGGAATCCACTTAGAGGCATTGCATCTGGGCTTTAGGTAATGGTGACCAAGTGCATAATGAGACCAGAGCCACAGTGCTCCACCCTCCTCAGAATAACCACATATCCCAGATTTTTGGCAGGGTACTCTACACAGTTTAGGAAAACTATATAGGAACCGTCGTGACCATTCTGGTCGACGTACTTTGCCCCAGCGCCAAGCTGTTCTTGCTAGTTTTAAACACTTGGAATTTCACCTCCAGGTTGGAGAAAGCTCCATTTAGGTTCCATGGCATTTGGTATCTCCAGTGTCTTTAACCTTCCACTCTCCTTTTGCCTCTTCCTCCTTTAATAATGATAACAATGATGGCATTTACAAGCGCTTACTATGTGCAAAGCACTGTTCTGAGCGCTGGGGAGGTTACAAGGTGATCAGGTTGTCCCACGGGGGGGGCTCATAGTCGTAATCCCCATTTTACAGATGAGGTAACTGAGGCACAGAGAAGTTAAATGCCTTGCCCAGAGTCACACAGCTGACAGTTGGCGGAGCCGGGGTTGGAACCCATGACCTCTAACTCTAAAGCCTGAGCTCTTTCCACTGAGCCACGCTGCTTTAGCACCTCCCAGCGCGGTGAGAGTGAAGGGAAAGTTGCTCAGTAGATGGCATTGACTGTCATGGTTTTTAGCAAAAATAGTATGGCAAACCTATTTCTGTGAGTCAAAATGGGTGCCTGGGATTGACCCACTGTTGGTTAGGGACTGTCTCTATATGTTGCCAACTTGTACTTCCCAAGCGCTTAGTACAGTGCTCTGCACACAGTAAGCGCTCAATAAATAACGATTGATGATGATGATGATGACAAAGCATGAAGCAGTCTGTCATGTTTCCCGCCACTGGGCAGAAAGCAGCTCCTATTAGCCACCCTTGCCAATTTTGCAGGTATGGGGGTGGCAGACTTTTATTTAAAATGGGAAACAAGCAATAGCCGAAAATGAGTTGCGATTTCCTGAATTCCAACATGTTCAATTTGGGGCCAAATTGTATGGTCCTAAACAGAACATGTATGTGTACCCTTCTCCTTCCCAACTTGGCTAGCTAATGGTATTATGAATACATGCCAAAGCATTACATTAACACATGCCAAAGCACTGTGCTAAGCACTGGGGCAGATGCAAGATGCTGGGCTCAGAATTCAATGTCATTCTTTTTCCTTTGGGCCTGTTTACAGCTGAGGTGGGCAGTAGGTTGGATTGAATGGAGGTGTGGGGAGCGCTGTGCCCCAGCTGACCAGTGGAAAGAGTTATCAGGATGAGGGACCCAATTAAAGAATTAAATACAACAGGAGCTATAAACTCTAAAGGGAAGCAGTATGACCAGTGGATAGAGCAGGGGCTGGAAGTCAGAGGATCCTGAGTTCTAATCCTGGCTCTACCATTTACCCGCTGTGCGACCTTGGTCAAGTCATTTAATTTCCCTGCTCTTCAGTTCCCTCACCTGCAAAATGGGGATTAAGTAGTTGTTCTCCCTCCTACTTACACTGTGAGCCCCATGTGAGACTTGATAATCCTGTATCTACCCCCATGCTTAGTATAGTGCTTGGCATATAGTAAGTGCTTAACAAAATACCACGATTATAAGTTAATTGTGAGAAGATTTGATGATCCTGTGATCTTGTCTGAAACGTTACTTTGGGGACCACAACTGATGGATGCTCATTAAAGGGAGACCAGTAGCTGTAAATGCCATAAGCAGGGATTGTAGGAATTCCAGAAGCTTGGGGATATCTAAGGACATAGAACCAGTGTCCTAGGATAGGGAACCCTCCAGGTCCTGGGTTTTTCACCTTTGCATTTTGTCTTAGAGCCGCCCCTGCAGGAGTGAAAGGACAATCTTTAGGTTTAACCACCTTTCTTACAGCTTCAGGTAGACTGTGGTGGAGGGGAAGTGCAAAGCAATAAAACTAAGGATTCCCTGGTAGTATTAAAGTAACTAGGATTTTTCACAGGTCTAGTCACTAAAATGAATAGGAATTTAGTCCTCTGAAAGAGGGGTAAAGAGTTAGTGTTCTCACAATTATCGCAGCAGCTATCTGAACAAATATAAGATTCTTGGGCAGTTAGAAGAAAAGTAGAATTGCATGGTCCACAGACTGCTCAGTGCTGCAATTGTGGCCTAGCACTGGCTTATAAGAAGGGATCAGGGTGCGAAAGCAGTGTCTTGACCCAAATTGGGGATTTCTTGCGTTCATCTAGCACAGATGTTTGAAAGTGCTGACTGAGAATTTTGGAAGACTTATTCATTTTTCAGTAGATGGGCTAGTGCCAGACTCCTTTTCCTAAGGCTTCATAGGCACCAGCATTTGGACTGTGGAGACTGTTCCATTAACGGTAGAATTGATAATGACAGGCATCTATGGCTAGCCTGCTATGCCCCATGGAGCTGGATGGAGGCTGTCTGGAGGTGGCGACTCCACTTCCTGCTGGCAGTCCGTCTTCCCCACCTTCTGACCTCCACCACTCCCTGACTTGACTCTGCCCCACCAGGTTTTGGAGTCAGGTCGGAGCCTTATCTCACAAACACCAGGCTCTGAGGACTTTTTCCGTCCTCTCATGCCCAAAGCAGGACTCCCACTACTGAGCTATGCCCTTTGGAAACGATGCCCCTCTATGGCCTAGCCCAATTCCCCTACTGCCTTGCATCTTAATATCATCCTCATCTTTAAAGTGGGATTATGCTCAGGTGCCTATTATTTTGCGTAAGAAAGGAGAAACTGACTGAGGGAAGTCCTAAAGCTACTCATGAATCTTTGATGACCCTTTACTCTGGGGTCCTGAAGTAGAAATTGGTACCGTTCTCCTGTCTCTTGTAACTTTTCAACAACCTTCAGGGTGAACCTCCAGGCCATAGGCTTCCCAACTTGCACCAAATCACCCAGCCAGTTTTGTTCTGCACACTAATTCCCTAAGTGTAGTTAACTTTAATGTAAGCTCCTGGTGAGCAGAGATTTCATCTACCCACTCTATTGTACTTTCCCAAGTGCTTTGTCCAGTGCTCTGCACAACTTAAATGCTCAATAGATACCACTGATTGATTGACAAATTAGCATTCGTATGGGGAGTGTTGACCAGTAGGGAGCTAAGAAACTATTGCATCCATGTCTCCCCATTCCTCAAGATCAGGATCCTCCAGTGTTTAACTACCCACCATCGCATCAAAAGAGACTCCTTACCAAAGCACTTAGCACTCTATCTGCTCTCCCCCTGCATCATTACCTTGCTGATTTCTTATTACAACCCAGCCCATCTGCTTTGCTCCTCTAATGCCTACCTACTCAATGATTAAGACTGTGAGGGACTGTGTCCATCCAGAAGACTGTAAGCCCCGCTGTAGGACAACCTGATCACCTTGTAACCACCCCAGCACTTAGAACAGTGCTTTGCACATAGTAAGTGCTTAACAAATGCCATTATTATTATTACTTTATTTTGATCTTGCCACCGATTCCTTGCCCACCTTCTCTCTCTGGCCTGAAAGTCCCTCCCCCTTCATATGACAGACCACCACTCTCCCCACCTTCAAAGCCTTAGTAAAATCACAAGAGGCCTTCCCCAACTAAGCCATCATTTCCCCTATTCCATCTCTCTCTGCCTCATTCTTCCACCTAGATCTATACCCTTTAAGCCCTTGATAGTCACTCCACATTCAGCCCCTCAGCACTTGTGTACATAATTTATTTTAATTATTTAAAATAAAATAGTTATTTTAATGCCTGTCTCCCCTCTAGACTTTAAGCTCCTTGTTGGCAGGGAGCATGTTTACCAACTCTGTGTATTATCTTCTCTCCAGCACCTAGTTGAGTGCTCTGGACAAAGTACTCAATAAATACTGTTGAGTGACTGCCTGGGACAGAAATATTCTATGATCCTGGTCACCTGGTTATTTGGTTGCTGTTCCAAACCGACTGAGGTCACATTCCCAAGGAAAAGAATAAAAGTCTTTGAGGAATTTGCTTTCATAGCCATGATTAAAATGTTACAGATTTGCTACATTCTGGGTTAGCTAGCCGAGTTGATCCCCTCAAATATTTATTAACTTTTCTTAGTTCCCCTTCAGTGATAGAGTTAATAAATGGTTCTGGTGGTGGAAGGTCACATATGTTTTAGGTGTCAGGGATCTGAAAGAGTATTAGAAACCCATCATTTCGGACTCACCTGCCAGCATTCCCCGAAACATGAGGAAGTGTTTGTTGCAATAGTCCCTTATTTAGACTACTTGTGTTGTAAAGTTTGTAAGCTCATTGTGAGCAGGAAATATTTAACTTGTTTATTGCCGACTTCCCAAATGTCTAGTACGGTGCACTGCATCAACTGGGAACTTAATGCTTCTATTACTAAAAAAAAAAATTGTGGTATTTGTTAGACACATAATGTGTACTAAGCACTAGGGTGGGTACAAGCAAATCAGGTTGGGCACAGTCCCTGTCCTACAATAGGCTCACAGTCTCAATCCCGATTTTACAGATGGTGGACCTAAGACACAGATAAGTGAAGTGATTTGCCCAAGGTCACACAGCAGACAAGTGGTGGAGGCAGGATTAGAACCCAAGTCCTTTTGATTCCCAGGCCCGTGCTCTATCCACTGAGGAAAGTCACCCCACTCGATTCAGCCTGTGAATAATTACCCACTTGCAAGCATAGAGTCACACCACGGCCTCGTTCAGGCCAAAGTGGAGCTGATGATAGTTAATCTTTGCACTCAGAAGTGTTCTTTCCTGCATGGATAAGCCACAGTATATCCTGGTGGACTTGTTCCTTTTAATAGGACTGCATTGGCTTGTAATGCTGTCTGAGAAACCAAACTGGGAACTAAAGTGAGACCTTAGAGTCCCTTGAAAAAGCCAGTGTGCCTTCCTAAATGATGAAATGACCACTCAGGAACCCTATAAGGATAATGACATTTTTAAGAGAGCAATCATTGGGATCAGAAGGGAGGGTACTGAAAAGCTAGAACAGGCCTGTGATTTCCATCTCCCTCGAATATCATGACTGACTGAAGTGCTGTTTGTCTTCTCTGTGTTTTTTCCCCCACCTCCCTTCCCCCTTCTCCTCTGTAGAGAGACTATCTGGAACTTGTATTCCGTTCCCAGGATCACTGAACCCGTGTGGCTTACCATGATGTCCAGCACATTGGAAAAAAGCCAGCTCTGCCAGCACTTCCTCAAAGAGTTTACACTTCTAATTGAACAGATCAACAAAAACCAGTAGGCTTCCTCGTTTTCTGCATCTTGAATCCAAACACTTGCTAAAATCATGAGCAGAACTGGATTAAGGCAGTAGTGGGCCCTGGACAGTGAGAAAACCTGGGACTCCAAGCTAACGTTCCCTTCGTTTGCAGTGTGGATTCTAGGGCGTCCTCAGTCTCCCACCTGTCCTTCCTGTACCAGTGTCCTATTCACTCCAAATTCTAGACTGTGAGCCTGTTGTTGGGTCGGGACCGTCTCTATATGTTGCCGACTTGTACTTCCCAAGCGGTTAGTACAGTGCCCTGCACACAGCGCTCAGTGAATATTATTGAATGAACGGGGCACAGAGGAAGTGAAGTGACTTGTCCAAGGTCACACAGCAGGCCAACAAAGGAAATTAGAATTAGAACACAGGCCTCCTATGACTCCAGTCCCAGGCTCTTTCCACTAGGCCATGCCGCTCTCTCATTCCTGTTTTAGGGTCCCACCGGGTCACTGATCTGTCAGGTTCCATTATTGATTGCTCGGGTGGCTGTTTACCTTCCCTTTAGGTTTTTTGCTGCTCTACTGACAGCGGTGTTGACCTACCATCTGGCCTGGGTGCCAACTGTCATGCCCATTGATCATCCTCCCATCAAAGCTTTCTCTGAGAAGCGCACCTCCCCGTCTGTGAATCTGCTGGCTAAAACACATCCATACAACCCTCTCTGGGCCCAGCTGGGTAAGTGGCAGGGCTGGGAATTGAGAGCACACACAACTAGAACAACCACCACCCCACACACCGTTGGACTTGGGCAGACTCGCTCACATCACAGTAAAAGCTGCAGCTCTTCCAGTGGGTTTGTCTTCTGTGTGCCCACTGGTGTAAAGCTTTAGCCTTGCCCTCGTGCTGTGTCCAGATCAAGTCGACAAACGAATTGTGTGAGTTCCTTGTTGCGTTATCATACTGCCACAGGCAAAGATAAGCAAAACTGGTGACTGCATGTGCCTTCGCAGTTGTGATAAATTGTGATAAGAATCACTTTGAATGGATGGGTTTTATCAGTTGCTGTTATCAGTAGGGAAAACTAGCCTTTTTTAAAAAAATCATAATGATATTTGTTAATCGCTGCGAGACACTGTACCAGTGCTGGGATAGAAGATTCAAGCTAATCAGATTAGACACAGTCTGTGTCCCACATGGGGCTCACAATCTTAATCCCCATTTTACAGATGCGGTGACTTGAGGCACAGAGAAGCTAAACGATTTATCAAGGCACCTAGCAGGCGTGGCTCAGTGGAAAAAGCACAGGCTTGGGAGTCAGTGGTCTTGGGTGCTAATCCCAGCTCCGCCACTTGTTGGCTGTGTGACTTTGGGCAAGTCACTTAACTTCTCTGTGTCTCAAATCACCTCATCTGTAAAATGGGGATTAAGATTATGAGCCCCACGTGGGACAACCTGATCACCTTGTATCTCCCCCAGCGCTCACAACAGTGCTTTGCACATAGTAAGCGCTTAACAAATACCATCATTATTATAGCAGACGAGTGGCGGAGCCGGGATTAGAACCAGGTCCTCTGACTCTCAGGACCAAGCTTTATCTACTAGGACACACTGCTTCGCTTCTCTTGGTGTCATGACATTCAGCCATCTAGAGTCCTGAGGGTGAAAGGCTTTTCCGTTTCAAGTTTGTGGGGAAACTCTGGAAGAGTATTTTCCAGTTTGCATCAAGAGCCCAAAGTGTGAGAGAAGCTTAGAAGTGACACAATCTCTCCTTATTGAGAATGGAAGCCAAAATGCCTCTTTAGTCCTCTGCTTGCTATACCTGGGCCAGAACTACAGCAGTACTCCGAGATGCTTTCCGTGAGAATCAGCTCACTTACAATCTTTGAACCTGTACATCATCTTCATCATCATAATTATGTGACCTTGGGCAAGCCCCCTTAACATCTCTGTGCCTCAGTTACCACATCTGTAAAATGGGAATTAAATCCTCATTCCTCTGATTTAGACTGAATCCCTTGTGGGATGGAGACTATGTCCTACCTAATTATGTTATCTACCCATGCATTTAGTACAGTGTTTAGCACTTATAAGTGCTTAAATACTATTTTAAAAATGATGGCATTTATTAAGCATTTACTCAGGGCTGGAAACCTACAAAGTTGAGAGATCATAGTCCTTGTCTTCCGTGGGACTCAAAGTCTATCTCATCCCCTTTTTTCAGATGGAGAAAGCTGAGGCTCAGAGATAGAAAGTGACTTGTTCCAGAGGTGGGATTATAACCCATGTTTCCTACTCCCAGTCTCATGTTCTTCCTAATAGGTCACACTGAATGTCTTCACATAATGAATATATCCCAAATGTTTGGCTAATTGATGTAATCCCACTTTATGGATGCTTCCAGGTCTATGGAACTGGAGAAAAATGTCGTAGGTGAAATTCTCAAGGGTGGTCAGATCTGTGATTTTTTTGCTGTCTCTCTGTATTCAGGAGAAATGTTGTTCTTCCCCACCGCTCTCAACCCCTGCCATCTCATCCAGCTCCAACCTTTTGTCCAGGCTCCCTATGTTTGTGTGTGTATATATATGTATGTATGTGTATATGTATACATATGTCTTTGGGGATCTGTCCCCAGCTTCTGATCTGGAAGTTATTGTATTAGCTGCTTGCAAACACCTATGAATTCTTTGTGTTCTCTCTCTCTCTCTCTCTGTCTGTCTCTCTCTCTCTCCCTTTACAGGGGACTTGTATGGTGCAATTGGTTCCCCAGTGAGGGTAACTCGAACCGTGATCATTGGGAAACACAGAGACCTGGTCCAACGGATACTATACGTTCTGACCTATTTCCTCCGCTGCTCCGAGCTGCAAGAACACCAGCTGACTTGGAGCGGGAAGTTTGGAGACGAAGAGCAGATGTTCAGTGGCAGCCAAATCACAACCACCTTGGAAAAGGGAGAGGTGGAGGAGTCTGAATACGTGGTGGTTACTCTGAGGAATGAACCCGCTCTGGTGCCTCCGGTCCTGCCCCCAAAGAGTGGGGAGAAGAGAAATCGACCCCCTGCGGGTTTGGCGGGGGCCCCAGAGTGCCCTGGGACAGCCGACTCTTTGCACAGAGTTGACCGAGAAAAGAGCAAGCTATCGGAGTGGACCGAGCAGGATTGCAAGGCTCCTCAGGTGGTGGTCAGAGGAGTGGCATCGAGCAACTCAGGGCAGGAGCTTGGAAACCACAATGCCACAGCGTGGGTAGCCTCCGGCCTCAGAGGCCCTGCCGAAACTGAGGCTTCAGAGATGGGGCTGCAGCCCAGCCAGCAGCCGGTGAGGAAGGTTCTGCCGGTGACGGGCGGCCCCGAGAAACCTCACAGCAGATCACCTGCCTGCCCTTGCCCAGAGAGGCTCACACGGGGGAGTACTCCTGTAGAAAAGGTCATTTTTCGCATTGGAAGCTCAGTGTCGCCAGAGTCAGACTTCGAAAGCCAGGCCAGGGAGATGGAGGAAAACCTGAAAGCATTCAGGAAGCATCCAGCCCAGACAGATATGCCTTTGATCCCGGCAGGCCTGGCTCCAGATGACGACGCTCGGGAGGCATGGACACCCGGGGTCTCGGTCATCCGGAGGACCGTCGGTTATGCTCCAAGCCTGTCTCGTGAGGGGAGCAGAAGTCTGTCGGAAGGGCATTTCGTTGAGGATAACGGTGTTGGTGTCACTGTCACCGAGGCTGCTGGGCCACCCAGCCCACCGACTGAACCCTTCGCACCTTCTCACAACACAGTGGCAACGGGAAAGAGGAAACCTCTGGAGGAGACTCAGACCTCGGGCCCGAAGGATCAATCTTTGGAACCAGTTCCGAGTACACGTGTCCAGCAGGGCTCTGGATGTGAGGGAGCTTTGGATGTCCCCTGTGGGGATGCTAACAGGAAGACAGCATTCAGACCAGAAGGCGACCTCCCCAGAAACGAGAGCTCAGACAGCGCCTTGGGAGACAGTGACGAGGAAAGTGGGGCCTGCCCGTCAGCTCCCCTGAATTTAAGTTCTGACAGTGACCGACACGGAGCATCAACAGAAGTGGAGTTGCCTTTGCCAAGGTGAAATGGCAAGAGAGGTGGGGGGAGGAAGGGCTTTGAAGCATTCTCCAGTGACCCTGATAAGCACTCAGTAGACGCTTGATAAATATTATTACTCCTCCTACTATATGATTGTCCTCTGTATTGAAGAAGTCACCACTGATGTTGAAGTTCACGTGTGTGTTTGTGTGTGTGAGAGAGAGAGAGAGAGAGAGAGAGAGAGAGAGAGGGTGGGAGAGAGAGAAAAGACCAATGAGAAATCCATAGTTCATGTCACAGTGTGCACATACAAAGGGCCCATCCTACAACTAAAACTTCCGTGCTCTGTCCTCTAAGTAAGGCTTTTTGTACAACCTGATTTCTAACTAAATAGACCATTCTCAGTAAAGTTTAGTATAGTTGACCTATTAGTTCGTTCATTCATTCAATCGTATTTATTGAGGGCTTACTGTGTGCAGAGCACTCTACTAAGCGCTTGGGAATTACGTCAGCAACATAGAGAGACAGTCCCTACCCAACAACAGGCTCACAGTCATCATCATTAGTTGTCCATTATTATTATTATCATCATCATTATTATTTTTATTAATAAGCACTTTGTGCTATTTTCTGAGGTAATAAATGGTATTTTTTCAGTCCTTCCTATCCATGGAGCACTGTACTAAGCACTTGGAGTGTATAAAACAAGAGCTGGTGGACATGTTCTCTGCCCTTAAGGAGCTGATAGTCGTAGAAGGAGATTCAAGGTATAAAATTAGACACAATCTCTGTCTCATTTGGGACTCTGGGTCTATTTTATCCTCATTTTTCAGATGAGGAAACTGAAGCCAGAGAGGTTCATCGACTCATCCAAGGTCCCACAGCAAGGCCAGCAGCAGAGCTGGGACTCGAACCCAGATCTCCTGACTTTCCATTAGGCCACACCGCCGCCGCCGCCTCCTCCCTGTTATCAGCTAGCATTTGGCCTGTCAAGCAGTGAGACACTCAATCCTCCCTCTGATGCATTAAATGTCTTTCAGGTCTCAAGTCGTCAGCAGCAGGAATGTGAGGAACTTTGGGCGGTCGCTCCTGGGCGGTTACTGCCCAGCATACATGCCGGATCTGGTGCTTCATGGGACAAGCAGTGATGAGAAGCTGAAGCAGAACCTGGTCGCAGACCTCATCCACGCGGTGCACGTAAGTCTTCCTTGCCTCTGGTCCGACTGTAGCTCCAGTCATTGTGTTCGGAAATAGGGAAGCCGGAGGAGATGGCGCCAACGGTCTGATTCTGTTTAGGATGCATTCCCGGCAAGTTCCCAAGGATGATGATGATGATGATGGTATTTGTTAAGCGCTTACTATGTGCAAAGCACTGTTCTAAGCGCTGGGGAGGTTACAAGGTGATCAGGTTGTCCCACATGGGGCTCACAGTATTAATCCCCATTTTACAGATGAGGTAACTGAGGCATAGAGAAGTTGTGACTTGCCCAAAGTCACACAGCTGACAATTGACGGCGCCGGGATTTGACCCATTACCTCTGACTCCAAAGCCCGGGCTCTTTCCACTGAGCCACGCTGCTTCTCTAGGAGGCATCAGAGTCGCTATCCTGACAGATCTTGGGCAACTGCTTGAAGGTGAACGAGATTTGCTGGAGAATTGGCTCAGTGGCCGATGTTAAGCACTTGAGCTTTTGTTTTGAATTTTTTTGGTTTTCATGTTACCTGCAGGGTGGCAGAAACTGAGCTGCCGGAAAGCTGGGTGAATCTGATGAGCTGTTTTTCATTGAGCCGCTGTTAAAGTGGACGGGCAAAAGTAGGCTTTTTGCATTGGAAACATATTATGTCTGTGTGCAGGAGGGAAAGTCTTCATTGGATTAAGACACTTGGAATTTGGGATTCACCCCGTTAGTCACACAACAGTAAAGATTAAGCGTGCTATTCCCCTCGCCTCCTTTCTGGTTAGGACAAGAGACATTTGATTCCATTCTTACCCTCAGGTGTTTCCCGCAGAGGGCACAGCTCAACCCCCGGGGCATCTGTGCCAGATGGCATGGAGCCTTGGCACACCATTGGCTCTCTGAGCCCCTGGTTTGGGTGAGGAGGGGAGAGGGAGATGAGAAGCCTGCTTCCCAGCCCCTCCCTTCTTGGTGGCTGGCTACCACCCAGCGCTGGTATGTGCCTGGAATGAAGATATGCTGCTGCTGCTTCACTCCTTTAACCTGGGGTGGGGCAGCTAAAGGGGGCAAAACCCGATCTCAAGGCTGGTGTGGTACCCCATTCAGTCTCAAGTTGGAATGTGAGAGAGACATACCCCTTTATTCTGTAGCTCCCGTTCCATTTTTAAATATTACCAGAAGGTCTGTGTGTGTGTGTGTGTGTGTGTGTGTGTGTGTGTGTGTGTGTGTGTGTGTGTGTGTGTGTGTGTGGTTGTGGGTGTCAGGCGTATGCATGTTTGTCTGTGAACATCTGATGTCTTTTGGTTGACTGGCTTAACTAGTCTCCAAGTGCCACGTTCAAACACCCTCGCAATTTGCGATCCTTTTCTCTGTAAGAAGTCACGAGCCCGTCAGTGTTGCCCTGGTAACTGTACAGGATGCACATGCAAATGTCCTCTAACAATGCTTAGTGTTAAGTTGGGGGAAAATTTGTTCGGGGGGTGATGCAGGGTGTCCAGGGCCTGGCACAAAAGGGTCTCCCCTCCCTCCCCTGGTCACTTCTAAATCCAAAATTTAGGGGGGCTGCCAACCCCCGGTCTTTCATGTGAAATTTTAATCGAGCGAGTCATGGGGAACTCAGACCTCGGAAGCTGCTAGGCCTCCTTTCCAGAGGGAGAGCAAGCTTTTAGAAAGGACCCTCGGTGTTCAGCCTGACCCAACCATCTACGGGGCCAAGGGCACTTGAAATTCAGAACCCAAGCTCAGACCTGTGTGGCAATGTGAACGGTCAAGTTGCATAAAACGGTAAGATAAAACTCAAGTCTGCTGAATGACCAGATGAGGTTATTCCTAGGATATTAAGGAGAGGATGGTTAACGTCAGCCCCTCTAAACCTAAGTCAGCTAGAGTAATAATAATAATAATAATAATGATGATGGCTTTTATTAAGTGCTTACTATGTACAAAGAACTGTTCTAAGCGCTGGGGAGGTTACAAGGTGAGTACAAGCTCATCATTTAACAAAGCGGCCCCTCTTGGGGTTTCATAATAGTCATTCCTGCCAAAGTTTGGGGAAACAGAGCCACTACCCATACTATATCCCCCAAGCAATGCAAAGATAAGAGGGCACAGAGCCGTGCCCCATGTGGAAACACCCTAGGGTGGAGGCAAAGAGAGAGCAGTATTGAAGCGTTGAGAAGTTTTTGGGGCATCGGTGCAACCCCGTGGTCCCTGGAAACTAATTGCTAGCTCCTTGCAGTGTCACCAGCCCAGAATTAAACCAAAAATTTGTTGTCAGAGTTTCTGGAATCGATCAACCAATCAGCTGTATTGTATGCTTACTGTTTGGGTGCTTACTTACTCCCAGACTAAGTCCCCCTTTTCCTCAGCTTCCCCTCCCTTCTGTGTCAAAGGACTCGCTCCCTTTGCTCTCTCCCTACCCTACAGCACTTATTTATGTATATAGCTATAATTCTATTTATATTGATGCCTGTTTCCTTGTTTTGTTGTCTGTCTCCCCCCTTCTAGACTGTAAGCCCGGTGTGGGGAGGGATTGTCTCTGTCTTTATTGCTAAATTGTACTTTCCAAGTGCTTAGTTCAGTGCTCTGCCCCTAGTAAGCGCTCAATAAAAACAATTGAATGAATGAATGTTTGCAGAGCACTTCGGAGAATATAATATAAGGGTTGGTAGACGCGTTCCCGGTGCACAGTGAGTTTACAGTCTAGAGAGGGAGATGGACAGTACTGTAAATGAATAAATTAGGATATGCACATAAATGCTGTGGGGGTGAGGGAGAGGTGAATAAAGGGAGCAGTGGACGATGCCTTGCCTTCCCAGACACCCTCTGGACTCTCTTGTGCCTCTGCCATGTTTGAGGGCCAGCAGGGACATGGTCAAAGAGACCTGAAGTTCCCACGGTCCCTGGTTTGGGGTTGTGGTACTATTGGAGTCCCAAGAGAAAGGCTGAAGGAGTAGCAGAGTATCGCTCATAGATATGCCGTGGGCAAAGGAGGGAGCGAGGTTAGTGTCCAAGTCTGAAGCACAGAGTAGGGGCCCAGGAGCACCCTAAGACTCAAGCAACTTGGCTGTCATTATTATCTAGCTGATATTGCTGCCTACCTTCCAGTGTTGCATTGGAAATTTGCTAGACTGCGCAGAAGCAGTGTGACCTAGTGGAAAGAGCACAGGCCCAGGAGTCAGAGGACCTGGGTTCTATCCTTGCTCCACCACTTGTCTAATGTGTCCTTTTAGTCCTTTTAGACTGTGAGCCCACTGTTGGGTAGGGACTGTCTCTATATGTTGCCAACTTGTGCTTCCCAAGCGCTTAGTATAGTGCTCTGCATACAGTAAGCGCTCAATAAATACGATTGATGATGATGATGTTTGACCATGGGCAAGTCCCTTAACTTCTCTGTGCCTCAGTTCCCTCATATGTAAAATGGGGGTTAAGCTTGTAAGCCCCATGCGATTATCGTGCATTTATCCTAGTGCGCTGTACAGTGCCTGGCACATAGTAAGCACTTAACAAAGTGCCATTAAAAAAACCACACACACACCTAGGCCAGGCCAGTTCCAAACTGTTTCCCTGAGTAGCCCTCCTTAGTGAAGCAAAGTGACTTCCAGCTGGTGGCAGTGTTCTTAAAGGAACCAAACTTGTCAAGATCTACTCAGATTTACTGTGGAGAAAATTGTGTGCCTTCCAGTTGTTTCTGGTACAGTGAAAGATGTCTATTTAATTGTAGTTCCATTAGGAGGGGGATCATAAAGTTTGGTCTGTAGCTAAATATTGTCAAAGCAGGGAACATATACCAGAGGGAAATTGCATGGTGTGCTTTGCACGCAGTAAGTGCTTAATAAATACTACTTCTAATAACAGTGGCAGTTAGTGCTGATATAGGTGTTCACTAAATAGGAATGCGGTTTTATTAGGGATGGCTTAGTGCAGTGTCTCATGAACATAATCCTCATTCAGCTAGCTTCCCAATATTTCTGTACCACTGTTTGAGAAGCAGCTTGGCCTAGTTGGAAAGACCACAGCCCTGGGAGTCAGGAGGACCTGGGTTCTAATACCAGCTCTGTCACTCGTCTGCTGTGTGATCTTGGACAAGTCGCTTCTAATCCCAGCTCTGTCACTTGTCTGCTGTGTGACCTTGGACAAATCACTTTACTTCTCTGTGCCTCAGTTTCCTCATCTATAAATTAATGATTAAGACTGTGAGCCCCATGTGGGACCTGATTGCCTTGTAGCTACCCCAGCACTTAAAACAGTGCCCATTAAAAAAATCACATAGAAAGCACTTAACCAGCACGTAGAATAGTGCTTTGCACGTAGTAAGCACTTAATAAATGCCATCATTATTACTTAACAAAAACCATAATTATTAGTTACTGTATATTTTGAGTTCCAGTGGGGTAGGGACTGTGTCCAATCTGATTACCCTTTACTTCAATGCAGTACACACATGGCAAGCACTTAATAAGTAGCATTATTTCCTCCTCTCACTCTGTGTTCTTTTTCCCTCCCCATGTGTTTCCTATCTTTTTATCAATTTTATATCTTTGTCATGTCAACAATTGACCACTAGAATTTCTGAGCAAATATTCTCTACCAAGCACTGTACTAAGCACTTGGGAGAGTACATTAGAGTAAGTGACATGATCCCTACCCTTGAGGAGCTTACAATTTAAGTGGCGGGGAACAGACACTAAAATAAATTACAGGTGGGAGGAAGCAATAGAGTTTAAAGATACGGATACAAGTGCTATGGAGGTGAGTTCTCTAGCACAGAGGTGATGTGGAAGCGAGAAATGAGAGTCCTCGGAGGAAAGTATAGAAAGAAGTGATAACTTAATTGCCTTAGAAGAGATTGCAGATACGAAAAGCAAATGCAAATCAAATACAGATTTGCCTCAGCACTTTCTCTCTCCCCAAGGATTAGGTTTCTGTCTTTTCTATGAATTTCTTTCCCCGAACTTAGCACATAGTAAGCACTAAGTAAATATTGTTACTGCCACCAAGAAGAATCCTAGTGGTAGCTTCCACAGCTTGAGCTTGGCCCGCATTCTTCCATGTTCAGGCATCCCAGGCTGCCTTAATTCTAAAGAAGCCCCAAACTAACAAATCAATCAATGAATCAGTTGT
The DNA here is from genome assembly GCF_015852505.1 of Tachyglossus aculeatus. Lineage (NCBI taxonomy): Eukaryota > Metazoa > Chordata > Mammalia > Monotremata > Tachyglossidae > Tachyglossus > Tachyglossus aculeatus. Next base: position 27,061,641 of record NC_052077.1, read on the forward strand.
ATTTATTGATCACTTCCTGTGTGCAGAGTACTGAACTAAGAGCTTGGGGAAAAGTACAATACAACCGAGTTGGCAGACGCGTTTCCTGGCCACAGCAAACTCACAGTCTAGAGGGGGAGAGAGATGATAATATAAATAAATTACAAATATTTACATAATTTCTGTGGGGCTGAGGGAGGGGTGAATAATGGGAGAAAATGCAAGGCTGACACAGAAGGGAATGCGAAAAGAGGAAATGAGGGCTTAGGCAGGGAAGGCCTCTTGGAGAAGATATGCCTTCAATAAGGCTTTGAAGGTGGGGAAAGTGATAATCCAGTGGATATGAAGAGAGGGCTTTCAGGCCAGAGGCAGGATGTGGGCAAGAGGTTGGTGATGAGAGACAGATGAGTTCGAGGTACAGTGAGTAGGTTGGCATTAGAGGAGTCAAGTGTGAGGACTGGGTTGAAGAAAGAGAGCGGTGAGGTAAGGTAAGAAGGGACAAGGTGATTGAGGGCCTTAAAGCCTATGGTAAAGAGTTTCTGTTTGATGCAGAGTTGGATGGGCAATCCCTGGAGCTTCTTGAGGAGTGGGGAAACATGGACTGTTACGCAAACACAAGTGTGTTTGTGTAAATGTCCCTTCCCAAGTTTTAGAGTGCTTTCCAGAATAATCTAAAAAATTAGGATCTTTTGGGGGTACAGCAGTGAGCAAATGCTTCTACTGTGTAATGTTAAAAATAGCAACAGATTGTGTGCCACAAATATTGCACATGACTCATGGTCCAGATGAGGAGCTGGGCTGCGATCGACTCAAGAATCCCTAAATGAGGCTGCTTGTAGGGGTTGATCAGCCACTGACCCTGCTTGAGAAGCTCCCGTGTGGTGCCAATGATATATCTTCTGGTAAATAAGGCACTTAAATAATATTTAAGTGTCTCACGTCAATCAAAAACCTCGAAATCAATAGTGTCTTAAAAGGAAGTTTGAAATTAGGATGGATGTGTTTTTAAGAGAATGTCTCAGCTTTTTCTTCTTTTTGTGTGGTAGAAAATGAATCTACCTGTACTTTGATTCACCCAACAATTCTCTTCATCAAATGTTGCCTCTGGGAAGCAGACAGAGGGCTCTGACCCATCCCAACCAAGCGGAAACCCATACTACTTAAATGCTTCCTCTTCTTCTCACTCCAACATCCACCTTTTTGGCCAGGACATCCTCTATGCTTCAACACCAATATGCCCTGCTCTGTGAGTTATTGGTTGATTGATCCGCTTGTGTTAATTTTGATCTCCCTCCCCTCCTGCTGGCAGCCTGGGGCATGCTCCAGGGTGAGGAGGATGTTGAAGTTCTGGAGCTCTCTGACAACTGGGCAACCGCTATGAGGCTGGTTTATGTTGCCCCTGGGCTGCTTCCAAAGCCCAGCCCAGCCGTCCCACCCATGATGGTGGCAGAAAGTGAGTACCCTCATTCCCTCCCCTCCTCTTGCCTCCCTGCCCCCCACCCAAATTGGGGCATTGTTGGCCTACTTTGTCACTCGCTTTATAATTCTCTGCACACAGTAGGGTTTTACAAGTCCTGTAGATGAAGCTAAGGTCTGAGGTTTTTGGTTCAGCCTAATTCCCAGGAGGACAGATGAAGGTGAAAAAATTTGTATAGACTTGCTTTAGTGAGGCACCACTGTTCTAATGAACATTCTGTTACCGGGACCTGGTTCCCAAATCTTTTTGAAGAAGGGAGGTTTTTTTAAGCAGTTAGCTATGTTTCTCATTTTCTACTCATAAAAACTTGGCAAATCCTGTTCAAAAATGGGCTTCAGATGTACCACCAAGTTGCTAAATTTTTGCTGGCCCATCCACACTCATAATGTCATTCCAAGGTCTCCTCCTTTTCTCAGCCCCCTATTATTACGGGCTCAAAAAATTTTTATAAACCTTGTCAGTGTAGCAGTCTAAAACATCAGTTTGAACAAGCAGTTATTGTCCGTGGTCATTTGTCAGACTGCCTTGTGCCATACATAATAAAAAGGTCATAGGATAAAGAACCGGCTCATGATGTTTTTCTTGGACTGCTTCATTTTCCATGCCTCCTGTCTGTGTTATTTGCAGCATTGCCTGAGGTTTCCTATGTTACCTGCCCCTACCACCTCCCTGTCTACCGTTCCCTCTGGGCCCTGTGAAGATCTACCAACTTGTTTGTTTTTCCCATCCCTGATGAGACACACAAACATGCACATCCACACATGTACACATACACCACACACACACACACCCCAATCCCTCTCTGCTACGTGAGGGGACACACACATGCACACAAACACCCTCAACCCCTTTCGGCTGCATGAGGACCTGTGGAAACCTTTGTATAATATCTGGCTAGCTGTCCTGCTCCATGACCAATATGATTCCCCCGGAGTTGGCAATTTGCAGTTAGCAGCCAGAGCACAGGCTAAGTCAGAGCTGTTGCCCAGGGGAATTTTCAACCTTCTATTGTTCTGCAGTCAGGGAGATACCTGGGGAACTCTGCGCTGGAAGAAAATAGCAGTGCCCTAAGGATTTCCCCCGCTGGAGTATGTGCATAAGGAGAGTAGATGCTAGGAAAGTTGGTTTTTTGTTTCGTCTTTCCTGGAGAGTGTCTGCTTAGTGTCTGACCTTCTCCACTCTGGGCTTCTTGTTATTTTCTGAACCTGGCTTGCAAAAACCTTTGGAGGTGGCAGTGGAGTGGAGATTGGCTGGCTGGCTGGCTGGCAAGAAAACCAGAGCTATGAGGGTCTTGGAAAACTGGCCAGAAGCCATTTAATGTCCAAGGGACTATGGCCTGGGAAGGAGAATGGGAGAAGGAATGAGAGGAGGATTGCAAGCTCAACTTTATTGCATTAGTCATGTTCTGTTCTATATGGGAACAATTAAGGACCTTCCCTCAAGCTCTTGAAGGGCTGATATTACTAAGTCCCAGTGCTGTAGCTGTGGGCCCCCGTGAAAATTATTTTGTCATATGACATCTATTTAGTCAAGTTCAGTTTAATGAAGTTATTGGACTTCCCAGAAGTGGCTTGTAAAGAGTGATTAAATGCAACACAGATGAGGCCAAAGAATCTCCCGCTTTGGCGGCCCAGACTGCTGCAGGGAGAATCAAAGAAAGTGTGAGGCCCTCTTAATTAGCCCTCCCCATAAATCACCCCTCGTTTTTTGAGGCTTATTGGCAAGCCGTGCAGTATTTTAGTCGCAGCTTTCTGCTCCACCATGCCGGCCGGTGTGACACAGTGCAACCAGCTGTGTCCTTTAAGGGATTTGCCCTTTGACCTTTGAAGAAGACCTTGACTTTTGTGAGACGTACACAGCGAAAGCCATCCTGAAGATGGTCTCCATTTTGCTTCTGTGCAGTTACGCCTGCTTTTGACAGCCCTAATTTTCAACATAGGGTTACAACGGGAAAATAGAATCCCCCAGCATTTGTCAACTGGGGATGGTATCAGATGATGTGTTTTTTGGGTTTCTTTGAGACATTTTAAAAAGGAATATTACTAATGAGGTCTTCAGGAATGTATTTTTTGTAGGAATGACAATGCCCGTAAGCGAGAGTGGCAATGCCAACCCACCCTGCTTGGCAGGGAAAGGGAAAGGCTCGACCATTTCAAACTTGCCCAGCTGAGCCCTCCAACCCTTGATTTAACTTTGTCCTTTGTGATTGTCGTGCTCTGTCTGTGAGCCAAGAGCAGCAGCCCTGCCCTAGCCTCAGGACTCTGAACTAAGAGAGGGCAAAGGGTGGGTCGTGGGCCTCCTTTCTCTTTATTTCATTTGGACTTGTTTTTTGTTTGTTTGTTTAATAGGATGATTTTAGTGTAGCAGATGAGCACCCTAGTCAGTCAGTGTTTTTAACAAGGAATTACTGCATTGGATTGTTTGTTTCAAATCACCAGGTCTTGTGTCTTACAGCCCCCCTGGTGAGAACTGCAGTAACTCACAAGAAAAGTCACAAAAAATCCAAAGAGGACATTTGTTCTTCAAGGTCCCTGGTGTTCAAAAAGGAAGTCGTACTCATAACTCAGGAACTTAAATGCTCCTGTTTCTGACTTACTGTAAATGACTTGTCCCCCTGGCCCCAAGGGGGAACTTCCCTGAGGGGAATTTCAGATACTGGGCAATTTGGTTGGGGGAGTGTGGGAGAGAGAGAAAGAAAGCGAGGGAAAGAGAAGGAGAGAAAGAAAATCCAGTCCTGTAATTCTTTGAATTTCAGCTGCACAGATATTGAAAAAGGCAACATCAACAAAATGAACTCCCTGTCTTTTCCAACACTGCCCCTCACGCCATGCTTCTATTGGAAGGAGCTGTGTCAGACAACTGGATTCACCAGCACTTGGATTTGTACTGGATTTGTACTTGTACTCCATTGAACTCCCATTTGCAGGATGTGGTGTCTTCGTAGACACACCTCCGGAAACAGGTTCATGCTAATCATCATGGGTTCTGAGAGGACCAGAGGCCTCCAGACAGAGACAGATATGGCCCCTTTTGTTCTCACCTCCAGGTGGAGGGAGCCCTCATGTGAGAGCAGAACTAGGCAGCAGTTTCCTCCCAGGAAACTCCAGGGAGGCCCAGATTGCAACAGCTTGTCCTGTGGCAAGAAAGTCCTGAAACAAGCATTCTCACTGGGTAAATATTTAGCAGCCCGAGGTTGGGTAAGGGTTGGGTAACTCTGTTGGGTTTCCGTTTTGAAGGTGCTGTCCTGCCTATGAGTTATTCATCTGGTTTCTTTCCTGTTCTAGAGCCTGCCTACGTGGATGTTTTCATTCCTGTGACGTGTTTGAGAGAAATAAAGGGAGAGAGAATGAGAATGTGAATGAATGAATTCCTGTCTTGACTCATTTGCTTTCCACGGTTTCCTTCTCGAGTGGAGGCTCAAGAAATCACCTGCTCCCTATTGTCAGGAAACGGGTCTCTTGCTTCTTTTGGATTCTCCCAAGTTCTTAGTACAGTGCCCTGCATTCAGTGGGGCCTCAGATGAATTCCTCTACTACTATCTGTCATTTGACCAATTGTAACTATCTCTTCCGTTTGCATCAGATTCACCCTCCTTGCTCTACCAAGTCTTCTTGTGCTCATCCACTCTCTGAATGTCCAGCAAGCCTGCTGTCATTACTATGCATGCCATCCCCCAATTCCAAGCTCCTTTCTCATTCCTCTCATGCCAGCGCTGTTCTCAAATCCCGCTTCCTGGAGGAACACATTTACGACCACAAAGACATTTTATTCCAAACTGCCTTGCTATCACCCTTCCTCAAAATAGCCAATAATTCTACCAGATTGAAAAATCGGCAAAATGAGAATCTTAAAGTGCTCGTACGTGTTTAAATTTTGTTGGTTGATGCGTATATCGTGTGTGTTGTGCCATCCTGGCATACTTCTTACTAGATGGCAAGGATCAGGATGTGTGGGTTCTGTGCTTGCCAAATCATGGTGCTCAAAAATTTCAACAGTCCTTCACCCCTGCCCCCCTTTCTGCAAATGCAACTTGCACCTCTTAAATTAAAATCTACCAGATTGAGAATTTGAACCAAATTCAGTGTTTAACCAAATAAACAATCCAAATTCTTGACTGGACAAATGCTCATCCAGTTTTATTTGGTCACCCCAACTTTATTATCCAAATTAGCTTCATTTTGGGTAATTGGTCTTTAATGTAGGTTCAGAGAATGGATTTTGAACTGTATCTATTGAAGGTGCACAACCGGGCTGTGGCGGAAAGAGTTGGTGAACATTTTTTGGGCGACTGAGGTTCCTGAGAGTATGTGGCCCTGTTAAACCTCAGAAATTGCTGTTGTCTTAACATGTAGGGACCAGGTCAGCCAACGTCATGCCATCATTATCCCTGAATGGCACACAAATTGGGCAAGAACTTGCAGAAACTTGCAGGGGGAAGTGAGGCATTTGGGCACGGTGTCCTTCATAACCTGGTTTAATGTAAGAAAAGCTTTGTTTGGTTCAGTTAATACATCGGGGAGTTGCCACACAACCTTGGGAAACCAGATGCTGTTCCTTCAGGGACTTGCTTCAGGAAGTACTTTGTTGTTCCTTCATTTTCCGTGGACAGAGGTTGTCTAGGCCTGGGAGGAAGGTGGGCTATGTTCACGTGATCCTTCTTCCCCAGCCAGAGAACTGTGTACAGGCAGACCATGTAAAAGAATCTAATGCTGTATTTTAATATCCATTAGGCACGGGAGAGTTGAGGTTTTTTTAATGGTATTTGTTAAGCGCCTACTATATGCAAAGCACCATTCTAAGTGCTGGGGTGTTTACAAGGTGATCAGGTTGTCCCATGGTGGGGGGCTCACAGTTTTAATCCCCATTTTACAGATGAGGTAACTGAGGCCCAGAGAAGTGAAGTGACTTGCCCAGAGTCACACAGCTGACAGTTGGCGGAGCCAGGATTTGAACCCATGACCTCTGACTCCAAAGTCTGTGCTCTTTCCACTGAGCCACGCTGAGTTCAGAATATCTCCCCAAGAGTCAGCTATGCATTTCCGGGCCAGTAAGGAATAATTTAATGCCACAACACCCCCAAAATGGGGAGATCACTCCCCTCATTGAAAACAAGGAAGGAATACAGTGGAGAGGACAGTACTTAAGCAGCCTTTTGAAAATGCCTTCCACCATGTTGCTTGTTTTTTTTGGTGTTTGGTAAGAGCTTCTTGTACTCCAGACACTATACTAAGCACTGGATAGATAAAAGGCAATCCGATTGATTGAGTGCAGATTCTACCTTTCTTAAAATAACTTCTTTAGCCTATTTAGCCATGTTACCTTTTCTGTCCCTGACAAAGCTAATCCTTTATCCCCACTCTTATTAATAATAATAATATAACTATGGTGCTTATTAAGCACTTACTGTGTGCCAAACACGGTTCTAAGCACCCGGGTAGATTCAACTTAGGTTGGACACAGTCCCTGTCCCACATAGGGGTCACAGTCTTAATCCCATTTACAGATGAGGTAACTGAGGCCCAGAGAAGTGAAGTGATCACACAGCAGACATGTGGCAGAGCTGGGATTAGAACTCATGACCTTCTGACTCCCAAGACCGTGCTCTATCTACTAAGCCATGCTGCTTATATCCCAAACTTCATTCCAGGTGGAAATTGTACAGACTGTGAGTGCCATTTGGAAAAATTGAGGGTTAACCTTCCACATTCACTGTTCCTCTTCCAGCATCCAGTACTAGATGAGCCGATAGCCGAAGCAGTCTGTATTATTGCAGATACGGACAAGTGGAATGTCCAAGTGGCCACAAGTCAGAGGAAAGTGATGGACAACGTGAAACTGGGCCAGGACGTCTTGGTCTCAAGTCAAGTGTCCAGTTTACTCCAGTCCATTTTACAGCTTCACAAGCTCCACCTCCCAGCTGACTTTGTAAGTTTTTTGTTTTGTTTTTGTTTGTTGTTGTTTTTTTACCAAGACCCTCCATAGTATGGTTTGTGTGAATGGAACAATCCTATGATTATTTTGTTGTTATATTCATTCATTCATTCATACAATCGTATTTATTGAGTGCTTACTGTGTGCAGAGCACTGCACTAAGCGCTTGGGAAGTACAAGTTGGCAACATATAGAGACGGTCCCTACCCAAGAACAGGCTCACCGTCTAGAAGGGGGAAGACAGACATCAGAACAAGTAAACAGGCATCAATAGCTATATATACTGAGCATGGATCATACACAGTTTATAGCTCACAATAAATGGGCAGGGAGTATGTCTACCAGCTGGGTTATATTGTATTCTCCCAAGCAGTTAGTACTGTGCTCTGTGCACAGTTAGAGCTCAATAAATGGCATTTATTATGTTAATATCACAATCTTACAGCTTGGAAAAGAAACTCAGTCCTCTAGATCATAAGCTCGTTGTTGGCAGGGAACGTGTCTACCAACTCTGTTTCATTGTACTCTCCCAAGTGCTTAGTACAGTGTTCTACACATGAAAAGCACTCAATAAATACCATTCATAGTTTTTCTCCAGGGCCTGATCTGTGAACTACAGAAGAACCATCAGAATTTAGAGATTGTCACAGGGACAGACTGAAAGTGGGCTGTTAATGGAAGGTGTCGAAGAGGACATGAAGGTTGCAAGGTTCAGGAAGAGGGTGATGGTGGTGGTGTCCACCCTGAAGGGAGAGTTTAGAAGATATAGGAAAGTGAAGTCCAGTTTTCACTGCAGTAGGTTTAAAGTGTTACAGGGCACCAATGTGGAAATGCCCTGGAAGCAGAAAGTGATGTGAGATTGTAAAGTCAGTGAGAGGACCAGGCTAGAGATTTAGATTTGGGAGTCATAAGCAATCAATCAGCGATATTTACTGAGGGCTTACTTTGTGCAAAACGCTTGGGAGAGGACAGTACCAACAGATTTGGAAAATATGGTCCCTGCCCCAAGGATTTTACAGGCAGCATGAAATGGTGGTTGAAACCGGATGAGAAGAGGAGCTTCTCAAGAAAATAAATGAAGAGCAAGAAGACTAGACTCAGTGGAACTTTTCATAGGTTAAGTGTGACGTGAGGGTGAAGAACCAGGAGAGGAAACTGAAACCTGACGGAGAACAGTCAGAGGGCCAGGAAAATACTGTGTTAATAACCAAGGCAGGAGAATGATGTTAAACATTTTGAAGAGAATCGGGGTTGGTCAACAGCTGAGACTTCAAGGAAGATTAGCAGAGTAGAACCCTTAATTTGCTTTATTGTACTCTCCCAAGGGCTTAGTATGGTGCTCTGCACCGAGCAGTTGTTCAATAAATGCCATGGATTGATCTATTGCTTAACTGGAAGGAATTCATTGGGACTTAGTAGAATAAAGAGGATTGCAAGGATGCAAGAAGAGAGTTGGTGTTAGAAGTATGAGTATTTTAGTACAGTAGGGATAGTAGAAGTATTTATTGAGCACCCACTTGGTGCAGTGTACTGTATGAGGAATTTGGGAAGTACACATTCCCTGTACTTGGAAAATTCGCAAGACACTCTAACAGGTGGAAGTCTTGGAGAAACACACCCTATGTGAGGAGGATAAGCAGGACGGGGGCTAAGGGGCTGGGGAGGAAGTTAGGTCGAGAAATGGAATGGGCAATGTGAGGGAAACTTGGCTTATTTGAAAGCAGGATGAGAAATTGAAAGGTTAAAGATGGCAGTGAAGGAGAGTGCGAGGAGGTATTTTTAAGAGGTAAAGGGGGATGGAGTCCAAAACACAGGTAGAGAGGATAGATTTTAGCAACAGGAAGGAGTTTTCCACTTGGAAGACTAAGAAGGAAGGGGGTGGGGGATATAGAAAGGGAAACGTCGAGGGGGGTCCTTGGGGCAATTCACTGTCGTAGTAGGGTGTAGCAGTATTGTCAGCTGTGTGACTTTGGGCTAGTCACTTCACTTCTCTGTGCCTCAGTTACCTCATCTGTTAAATGGGGATTAAGACTGTGAGCCCCACGTGGGACAAATTTATCACCTTGTAATCTCCCCAGTGCTTAGTAAGCGCTTAATAAATGCCATCATTATTATTATTCTTTTAGACTGTGAGCCCACTGTTGGGTAGGGACTGTCTCTATATGTTGCCAACTTGTACTTCCCAAGCGCTCAGTACAGTGCTCTGCACACAGTAAGCGCTCAATAAATACGATTGATGATGATAGGGTCATTGGGCATTAGACAGGGAGAAGCTTGCATCATAGAGAGGCCTGGAAGAATCAGGAACTATGGGCAGGGGAGTCCAAGGATGGTGTATTCCTGGGTAATTGATGAAATGACAGAGTTGACAGCAGAAGGAGATGAAGAGGCTGAGATCAATGTGATTTTTTAGACTTTCACCAAGGTCACTCAGATGCAAGAGAGCAGGAACGAGAGAAGAACTAAGTGGGTGAATCAGAGCAGGATTTGGCAGGATGAGAGTGACTGAGGGACAAAGGGGCAAGGGAATCGGGTTTGTTGGCAGGTCCCTTTCAACTCATATGCCAGCTCTTGGCTTGGGATCAGGTGAGCCGAATTCTAGCACAAGACATCTGTTGTTTGTGAGGCCTAGTGACTTTGTTCTCGATTGTCCTTCTCTGTGTGTCCCAGCAATACTCTCAGTATTTCCTGAGAACCCACCCTGTGCAGAGTGCTGTATGAGGTGCCTGGGAGCTGCTAAGAAATGTAGAAGACACAGTCTTTGCCCTCAAGCAGCTGACAGTGTAATGGGTGAGAAAGCAGCCTTTCCCTCTAGGTAGAGACTGAATTAAGTTGACTCTTTTGGGTTACTTTCTCATTTTTCTTTCATTTAGTCGTTTTGTGGGGCCGGGGGGAAGAAACAAATTGAACATTGTATTTTTATCCTGGTTTAGGGTTAATTTCTGAGGTTTCCCCTAACAGAATTCCTGTTAACTTTTTACCTCTAAAGCACAATTCTTCCAAGTATAAGGTTATTGTGCAGCACACAGTAAATAATTAATGCATTTAATGATACTGACAGCTTCCAAACAGCAAAACATTAATCTGTGACTTAAAATGTTATTTAAAAGTCAGTGATTTAATTTGAGTAAAAAACAGCTAGAAATGTTTGACCCTGTGTTGGCAAAGGAAGAAAGGGGGAAGTATTGAGTATTTTAATTGTGACTTAAATGAAAATTGTGGAAGCCACTCCTAAAATACTTCAGAGGTAAAAATTGGAAAATTGCACAGGGATGAACACCAGAAAAAGGAAAATATAGCATTTTCTTGAACTCGGAGCTCTGTAATATATGGGAGCCATTTTTAAAAAGTCATCTGTGTGATTTCACGTTTACTAGTCACAGGGAACAGTCCTGTGTCAGTATTAACAGGTGACGACCCTTTGACCTGTTTCCAAGCGCTTAGTACAGTGCTCTGCACACAGTAAGCGCTCAATACAATGGAATGAATGAACTCATTTTTTTTTAAGTACTGTTGTCTCTGAGTTATCTCAAAAAAGTCAGTGTTATTTTTGCTATTGAAATACTTTATCTGGCAACTTCCTGTGTTAAAATTCTTTATCACATTCCCTGTTTTTGATCAATTGAACATGAAGTCTCTGTACCACTTCATTGCACGGTTGACTGTTTTGGTGGGACTGTTCCACATAAAATCGTCCCTGGATCCTTTTATGATCCTAATCTCTTCCAGGGAATGCTGTCATCCGAGCAGCCCAGTACATTGGAAATGCTAAGCACCAGAAACCATCATTTGTCTCCGAGAAGCTCACAGTCTGCGGGCTCTTGCACGACTCTAAAGATTACACTGTCAACTGTATATGTTGATCTTTTTCCTTTAAACATTTGTAATTTTCTGTGAGAAAGTGATCAGAAACTATTGCCAGGTTTTTCTAGTCCCTTCAAAAGATACTTGGATGCCTCTGGCAGCTGGACTGCCTTCTGCAGACACATTAGCTCCGGGTGGAAACAGATTGTCGCTCGTCGCTAGCGGAGATTACTAGCCATATTTTCAAAGGAGGATGCTTCTTGAAACATAGCACCCTGCCTTTTCTGTTGGGCTAGCCCTGGTTCAAATCTGACCTCTTGGCTCTCCCCACACCATCCTACTCCCACAGCAGACAATCATTAATGCTCGGTTTGGGGACATTCTTCATCCCTTTATTATTTATTTGTGATTGTTTACTTATATTACTGTCTCCCTCCCCCTCTAGACTGGAGAAGAGTGTGTTCCATTCATTCATTCAATATTTATTGAGAGCTTACTGTGTGCAGAGCACTGTACTAAGCGCTTGGGAAGTACAAATTGGCAACATATAGAGACGGTCCCTACCCAACAAAGGGCTCACAGTCTATAAGGGGGAGACAGACCAAAAAAAAAAAAAAAAAGCAGCAGACAGGTGTCAATACCATTAGAATAAATAGAATTATAGCTATATACACATTAATAAAATAAGTAGAGTAATAAATATGTACAAATATACAGAATTGCTGTGGGGAGGGGAAGGGCAGGGGGAGGATGGTGAGGGGAGGAGGAGGAGAGGAAAAAGGGGGGGCTCAGTCTGGGAAGGCCTCCTGGAGGAGGTGAGCTCTCAGTAGGGTTTGAAGGGAGGAAGAGAGCTAGTTGGGCAGATGTGTGGGGGGAGGGAATTCCAGGCCAGAGGTGTAGGACAGGCGAGAACGAGGCACAGTGAGGAGGTTAGCGGCAGAGGAGCAGAGGGTGCGGGCAGGGCTGTAGAAGGAGAGAAGGGAGGTGAGGTAGGAGGGGGCGAGGTGATGGAGAGCTTTGAAGCCGAGAGTGAGGAGTTTCTGCTTGATTCGAAGGTTGATAGGTAACCACTGGAGATTTTTGAGAAGGGGAGTGACATGCCCAGAGTGTTTCTGTAGAAAGATAATCCAGGCAGCAGAGTGAAGTATAGACTGAAGTGGGGAGAGACAGGAGGATGGGAGGTCAGAAAGGAGGCTGATGCAGTAATACAGTTGGGATAAGATGAGAGACTGAACCAGCAAGGTAGTGGTTTGGATGGAGAGGAAAGGGCGGATCTTGGCGATGTTGTGGAGGTGAGACCGGCAGGTTTAGGTGACGGATTGGATGTGTGGAGTGAATGAGAGAGCGGAGTCAAGGATGACACCAAGGTTGCGGGCTTGTGAGACGGGAAGGATGGTAGTGCCGTCTACAGTGACGGGAAAGTCAGGGAGAGGACAGGGTTTGGAAGGGAACATAAAGAGCTCAGTCTTGGACGTGTTTCTGGTGGAAAGAGTGCAGGCCTTGGAGTCAGAGGACACTGGAGAAGAGTGTGTTCTAGTGGAAAAAGCACAGGCCTTGGGAGTCAGAGAACGTGGGTTCCAATCCAGCTCTGCCAATTGTGTGCTGTTTGACCTTGGGTAAGTCACTTAACTTCTTTCTCAGTTTTCTCAGTTGTAAAATATGGATTAAGTACCTCTTTTCCCTTTTACTTAGACAGTGAGTCCTATGTGGGACACAGACTGTGTCTGATGTAATTAACTTGTACCTAGCAGTGCTTAGAACAGTGTTTGACACACTGTTAATGAATACCATAAAAAAAAAAACTTGTCTACCAACTCCGTTGTATTGTCCTCTCCCAAGTGCTTAGTACAGTGCTCGGCATACAGTAAGGGGTCAATAAATACCACTGATTGATTCCTTTAGTTTATTTTAAAAGACCCAGCTGTTCATAGAAGTCTTCAGAGTAATGTCTGCTGGTTGTTCTGCCTACTTAAAACAATGACAAGGGAAAGCAGAATGGTCTAATGGATAAAGCCAAGGCCTGGAAATCCAAGTACCTAAATTCTAATCCAGGCTCTTCTGTGTCCCTGCTGTCTGACCTTGGGCAAATCACGTAACTACTTTGTGCCTTAGTTTCCTCATAGGTCAAATAGGGATTAAGTACCTGTAATTTTTTTTTTAATGGTATTTGTTAAGTGCTTACAGACATTGTGCTACAGAGTGTACAGAGTGCTGGAGTAGATAATAATAATAATTATTATTATTATTATAATTTTGGTATTTGTTAAGTGCTTACTTTGTGCAAAGCACTGTTCTAAGCGCTTGGGAGGATACAAGGTGATCAAGTTGTCCCATGTAGGGCTCACAGTCTTAATCCCAGTTTTAAAGATGAGGTAACGGAGGCCCAGAGAGGTCAAGTGACTTGCCCAAAGTCACACAGCTGACAAGCGGCAGAGCCAGGATTTGAACCCATGACCTCTGACTCCCAAGCCCGTACTCTTTCCACTGAGCCATGCTGCTTCTCTAATACAAGCTAATCAGGTTGGACACGGTCCCTGTCCCACATGGGGCTCACAGTCTTAATCCCCATTTTGCAGATGAGATAACTGAGGCACAGAGAAGTTAAGTGACTTCCCCAGGTCATACCACAAACAAGTGTCAGAGTCAGGATTAGAACTCAGGTCCTTCTGACTCTTTATGCACTAGGCCAGGCTATTCTCCCTTCCCTGTAGATTGAGGGTCCCATGAGGGGCAAGGGACTGTGTCTGACATGATTAAGCACTTAGTATAGTGCTCTACACACACTAAGCACTGAATAAATACCTTGAATGAATGAGTGATTATCATGTATATGCTGTAATGTTTAGTTCAATCAATCAATCAATCGTATTTATTGAATGCTTACTGTGTGCAGAGCACTGTACTAAGCGCTTGGGAAGTACAAGTTGGCAACATATAGAGACAGTCCCTACCCAACAGTGGGCTCACAGTCTAGAAGGGGGAGACAGAGAACAAAACCAAATATACTAACAGAGTAAAATAAATAGAATAGATATGTACAGTGCATGGCACATGGTAGTAATAATTGTGGTTTTTGTTGAGCATTCATTCAGTCGTATTTATTGAGCACTTACTGTGTTCAGAGCACTGTACTAAGCGCTTGGGTGAGTAGGTAGGTGAATGTGGTAGTCTAAAGACTGAGGATGGTCATTCAAAGGTCTTTGAGATGTATGTTTTTAAATGTTAAAATAACAACCTGGTCTGTATCAGGATTCTCTGATTCTTAGGTCCATGCTCTTTCCACTAGACCACCCAGCTTCACTTAAAAATGCCACAGTTAATGATCTGGAATCCTACACCTCCCCTCCCATGTGTTTGCGTTCTCAGTGTATCATGCACCTTGAAGACAGGCTCCAGGAGATGTATCTCAAAAGCAAAATGCTCTCCGAGTATCTGCGAGGACATACGCGAGTCCACGTGAAAGAACTGAGCGTCGTATTGGGGTGAGTCCTGAGACAGGGCCGGCCCTACAGCCAGGCCGACTCCACTCCGTTAGGGATCCGGGGATCCCCGCCCGGCTTTGGGGAACGTGGTCCTTGCGGCTGGCTCCGATCAGCGGGGCAGGAATGCTAACGGAGATGAATAGAAGCCTCTTTCCTTTAGCAGTTTGCAGTGATGGCGCACAGGCAGAAATCAATCACCCCGCCCACCCGTCTGCCTGCCTCTGTGCTCATTTGGAGTCGTTTCGGTAAGATGGGCAGGCTGGCATGGACAACGCGGCAGCTTGCGTTAACAATTCCCCTGCACCCAGAATCAATCAATCAATCATATTTATTGAGCGCTTACTGTGTGCAGAGCACTGTACTAAGCGCTTGGGAAGTACAAGCTGGCAACATATAGAGACAGTCCCTACCCAACAGTGGCTCCCAGTCTAGAAGGGGGAGACAGAGAACAAAACCAGACATACTAACAAAATAAAATAAATAGAATAGATAGGTACAAGTAAAATAAATAGAGTAATAAATATGTGCAAACATATATACAGGTGCTGTGGGGAAGGGAAGGAGGTAAGATGCGGGGGATGGAGAGGGGGACCAGAAAGCCATAGTCCTTTGCATGGGCCTCAGTTCCCTCATCTGTAAAATGGGGATGAAGACTGTGAGGCCCCTGTGCGACAACCTGATCACCTTGTAACCTCCCCAGTGCTTAGAACAGTGCATTGCACATAGTAAGCGCTTAATAAATGCCATCATTATTATTATTATTATCATGGCCTGTATCCCTGCAAGTCTGCCTCTTCAAGACAGGGCACCGCAACCCTGGGCCTGCTTCCTTTGCCAGGCTTGGTGGCTTCTCTCTTAGCACCTCCTGATTTTTGTATTTCATTATTCAGCCGAAAGAAGGGGTGACTTTTAGCTAATCAGTAAAGTACATCCGCTTGGCAGGTGGTTGGGGGCTCAGGGCCATTAGCTGAAAATCGTGCAAATTTTTCTTTTCTTTTCTTTTTTTCCTTTTAGATTTACTGACCACACACACTCCCTAGGGAAGAATGGGTTGATTCACCTGTCTTCTAGCCAGGTGAATGTGGTAGTCTAAAGACTGAGGATGGTCATTCAGAGGTCTTTGAGATGTGTGTTTTTAAATGTTAAAATAACAAGCTGGTCTCTAGCCTCCTCTGCCCACAACAAGCAGTCATGCTACATTGTTCATCTTCAGCTCACAGAACAGGTGACTGTTCGTGAGAAAACTTAAGCTCTTTATGGACAGGAAACATGTTTGCTAATTCTATTGTACTCTCCCAAGCACTTAGTACAGTGCTCTGCTCTTAGAAAATGCCAGTAAATACCAACTGATTGACTATAGGTCTGTAGCCATCCTTAGTTTTGTTTGGTATTTCCTTTTGCACATTCTCTCAAAAGTGCCAATTGTTTTGGTCCTCTGAGGGAGGGTGTGTGTGTGTTTTTTTTTTCTGCATAGCTATCTTTGTCTCTTATTCGTCAGCCTGAGTTTCCGTTTTCCTTTTGCGTCCCTCAGACTCTGCCCAACCCAATTCCCTTATATTTTGCCTTTCTCAAGGGCACTTTGTCCCATGTGCAGGAGAGCACTGGATTGGCTCACTAAACTCCTTATTCTGGTTCAGTTCAAGACCAACTCCTGGAATTTGGCTTGAGGCAGGGATTACCCACCTCTCCCAGTATCTCAGGGAACTTGTCCTCTCCCCTTTCAGCATCTCAGCTGTGTCCATATCTGTCAGGCTCACAGTCTAAGGAGGAGGAAGAACAGGCATTTAACCCCCATTTTACAGATGAGAAAATTGAGGTACTAAACAGTGAAGTGACTTGCCCGAGGTCATGCAGCAGGCAAATGGCAGAGCTGGGATTAGAACCCAGTGTCTTCTGAAGTCAACCTGCCCTATTCCTCCCGGGAGGGTGAGGCTGCAGAGGGCAGAAAGTGCTGCTTCCAGTCCAGCACGTTAGCATTGTTCAGCACTGAATAATGAGGCCCAAGAGTGATCGGAGACACACACACACAAGCAAACACTTTCCAGAAGTGCTCTGCACACAGTAAGTGTTCAGTAAATAAATCAATAAATTGATTGATAAGAGAGCTGTAAAAGATAGGACCACCTGCCTCCCTGCAGCCCTTCTAAGCCAGCCAGTGGGCTGACAGGAGCAGCAGCCAGTGACAGGCCTCTCTTGTGGGTGGAGAGATAAGAAGAATGGTGGGTAGATAAGACTCTCATCGTCCTCTCTGCAGAGGAAACTTGGAGTAGGGGCAGAGAAGGCACACAATTTTGGCATGTTAAAAGCTGGAAGAAACAGGTTCAAGATTCCTGGGTTAGATCTGTCCCATTTAAGCTTGCTTAAATTTAAACTTCAACATAAGATTCGGACCGTTAGGTGTAGAATTCATCCTCCTCCAGCCATCCTGCAAGCTGTTTTCTCGAGTTTCATCTTGCGTGAAAGGCTTGCCCAATGCTACCACTTTGCCTTGGAGAGAAATAGGAGATTTGAACATGCTTCTGACGAACTTCAAATGCAGAAGTTTCGATTCCTTGTTAACACGGACTAGTGGTGAGAACAGAGGACTGGGAGTCAGGTGATATGGTTCTACTCCTGGATCTCCTGTTTGCCTGCTGTATGACCCTGGGTGAATCATTCAACTTCTCAGTGCCTCAGTTTCCTCATTTGTAATGGGAAGATTTTTACATAAAGTGTTTTCCCTCCCATTTAGACTGTGAGCCCCATGTGGTCAAGAGATAATGTCCGATATGGTTATTTTGAATTTACCATATGCTGAGCCCAGGGCTTGGCACGTAATAAGTGAAAAATGGCATCATTTTTACGAGACAGCGGACAAAGATTTGTACTTTTTCAGGTTCAGAGATGGGGTCCATTCTCGGGCAGTCAGTCCCTGGGGGGGGGGGGCGGGGGGTCAGTCTCTGAACCCAGTGACCTCATTCAATCCAGGAATCTCATTGAGAGATAACTCCAGTTCCAGAGGGTGGACAGAGTTGTTTTGGGGAAGTATTTTATGGCAGAAATATGGTTTGTGGGAATTTGATGTCTGCCCTACAAGGTATTCTTTGTATGAAATAAGGATGCAAAGACACATTTCTTGTACTTTCAGGATCGAATCTAATGACCTGCCTCTGTTGACTGCTATAGCCAGTACGCATTCGCCATATGTTGCTCAAATACTCTTATAAGCTAAAGCTCAGGAGTTCTTCCCTACACAGACAATTTGGAGATGTTCAACTGAAGGAGAGCGGTGACGAGCACAGAGGAGGAGCGGGTAGAGGTGGGCAACCCATCACCTTTTCGGTTGGGATTCTTTTTAAAATGGACATTTCATCGGAAGACTAGTTTACACGCAAAGGTATTCGGGTGTTTCTTCAGTACTTTGCTCAGTGATGAGTCAACCAAATGAGAAAGTAACATTTTTTTATGAAATAAAATGATAAATTAAACACTATAATGCACACTAAGCTGCCAGCACAAACTAAGTTGTGCTGCTTGAAGAGGGAAGGAAGTGGGGCAGACTGGTTCTGATGCTACACAGCAACACTTTGGAGAAGGGAAGAAAACGATGAATGAAACATTCCTCCATGAAACTGCTTCATAAGTGAGCAGCCAAGATGCGTTCCAGCGCTGGGCTGAGCATGCTCCACTTTTGGGCAGAGACCAGACAGTTTTCTTTTTTGGGTTTTTTTGTTTTCGTTTTTTTAAAAAAAGACATAAGCAAGAAGGAAGTGACTTTGAGTTTTTCTAGGCTCTGGGTTTGCTGTGATGTAATACCAAAAATGAGTAAAGGAGGTCTACTGGCAAACTGGTGGCTAGCAATTTTCTACCATAATTTCTTCTGGGGGTTGACATTTTTGCAGATACAATACTTAAATTAGGGGAGCGGTGGCAGAGGATGCCACCGGAGGCTCAGTCTTGCGTCTTGATATCTTCGACATGAATTCTATGCAGTTGTAAAGTACCCATTCAGGCACCATATGTTTTCTCCCTTAGTCACTTTACTGCGTTCAGCTGCCATTTTCAAGAGAGGCCATTTACCAAACCATTCTGAAGGCTTGTGGGAATCTTTTTTTATTTAATCCTTCCAGCTCAAACACTCTTTTTTCTGACAGTAAAAGTGATTCTCTATTCACACCCCAAAGAGGACAGCTGTCCTTATGTGAATCGAAATCTACAAAGGCTCAATCTGACTAGGGAAAGCAATTAGTTTTGACACATCACGTTCAGATCATCTTCATTATTATACTCTCATCTCTGTGCCTTCCAGGCTGCTCTGGCAAGAGCAGTTGAATATCTGCTGAGAATTCATCCTCTCTAAAGTCACTGCCAGGTGAAGGAGAAACCCTTTGCTCCTAGACTTAGGTGGTCTGGCTTTGCAAGCCAAACAGGAAAAGGAAGCACGTTATATTGCAAATGGTCACCAGGACCATCTACTGGACAATCAGAAGCCCCCCGATTTTGGTGCTAGCTGAGAAATAGAATTCTATGTAGAACTTTTGCAGTAAAGAGTAATTACAAATTAAGCTATTTCCTGAAAAGAGATTGGCAAGGTGAGAAATGATTCAATAGCCATCACCTTCCCTTACTCAAAAAATACCTCTCTCTCTCTCTCTCCCTCCCCCCTCCCCCCATCCTATTTTATTTTATTTTCCCCAATCCTAGGATTTCCTAGAATAACTACGTTAGAGCCAGGAGAGTTTCAAAATCTAGTGGTTGAGGGACATAGCTAGTGAACAAAGGGTACTTTTCAATGAACATTTATTTGCTGACTATCTTTTTCACAGAATTCTTGAAGGAATATGTCACTAAGAGTGTTCCTTTAAGAATTCATTGTCAGAAAGGTCAGAAGGTGTCTGTGTGTGTGTGTGTGTGTGTGTGTGTGTGTGTGTAGGAGAGGGAGGGACATATTTTTTGAGTAAGGGAAGGTGAGGGCTATTGAATCATTTCTCACCTTGCCAGTCTCTTTTCCTGAGATAGAGACAATTTAGGAAACTACACTCTTGCATCAAAATCTTTGAATGTTATCTTTGGACCATCCAAGCAGAACTCACACTGTTTTCCGCTCTTCAATTTTAGGTGCTCCTTTTTGCACAGCATTTGTGTTCAGACATTTTAAAGCCCTTGACAATATTTGTGGCTTCACTGCTGGCTTCTGCACCCCCTCCCCCTGCCCCATCCACCCCCCTGGGGGAGCCAGGGTAGGGAGAAGGGAGGATACACTCTTGGGGTGGCTTCTGCACCCCAGCCCCTCCTACCCCCCATCCCCTGGGGGGCTAGGGTGGGGAAAATGGAGGATACACTCACAGGGTTTGCCTGGCTCTTGAACTAGCTTCATGGTCTGTTCTAGTTTATAGCCTGAGGGAGGCCAGTTTAGCAGAAGTTCCTCTTTGCCTTTCTACTCAGTCTCTGCTGCACAGGAATTGATGTCCAGTCCCCCAGACACTGAAGAGATTCCTCTCCTCACTTCCACCTAAACACACACACATCTCACCTTTTCACCCCTTTCCTAACTCAGGCCTTCCCACAGGCATGTAAACCTTTCCTTCTCTCCTTGCCACCCAGAAATAAGTAGCATGCGTCCTCCCCAAATTTCCCATGACGTTTTCTGTTCTTCCCCCTCTCAGCACCCTCCAGTTTTCATCAGAAGTAACTTTGTAAATGAATTTAAGCTATATGAGTGGCTCACTGTTGACCCGCTTAGATGTGACCTGTAAATGTAATAAACAAAGGTGGTTTACGACTTGGATCTAAGCCGATTCATTCAACTTCCTAATTTGTTTCCAAACTGCCTCTTGTTTAAACATTAAAGGTGCGATGAAGCCGATTTTCTGCGGCTCTCAAGAACAGACTGCTGCTCTGGGCAAATTCCTCATGATTGTTGCCTCCAAATATGATCTAAAACTTGCTGCTCTTTTGTAAGTTCCACTTACACTCATTTTTTTTTTGAGTCTTAAATTCCTATTCTCAGTAATACAAAATGGGGGATTAAAGGTTTGTGGCATTGTCAAAATGTAGATTTTTTTTTACAACCAGTATCTTTATTATTGCTTTACCGAAGAGAATGAAAAATGTTGCCTCCTTCCCCTCAAATTCCCAATCCCGCCTCAAAAAAAAAAATACTACCTCAGTTGACAGGATTCCACCTTTAGGGCTTCTTCAACTTTGTAAGTCTTACCCCATGAGTGTAATTTTTTGTAGCATCTTGCCTTTAAAATGAGTTAGTGTGGCATGATGGGGCTGAAGCTCTGTGCAAATGTTGTTGGACTCTTTCTAGCATGTTTCTGTGTTATTTTTAATAAATGGGCAAGGGACATGAATGTAAGGGAAGATGTGTATGTGTAAGACTGACATTGAAATTAACTGCAGCTTAAATATTTGTGCAAAATTCCAAATCATTTTATTCTTTTATCAGTGTTATGATAGCTTTTTGTACAGGCTTTGATCCATTTTTCAGAAATGTGCTTTTTTTTTTTTAATGAAAGTGATTGTGACCTTTTCAAGTCCCATGGAACTACCGTTTACACACTGCAACTTTTACAATCCATATTTTTTCAAAACTAACCTTTCAGAGGGAAGCAATCTCCCCACACAAGTGTACTCCACTTCTGCTCTTTGGACTCTGGTAACAAACCTCAAGATTTTATAAGATATAATGTATAGATTTCCACACTCTTCACAAGATGTAGCCAGTGTTGTTTCTCTGTATCTTCTTAAAAGGAATTAATATAAGCTAATTTTGAAGTTAATTTAGACACAGTGTTTTCTTCACAGAAATGGGATGGACTATTCTGGTCATGTAGATGGTTTTCTCTTTGAAAGGAAAGTCTATAGCAAATACTCTGTAAAACATGCACCCTAAAAGACGCAGAATAGGAAGTGCTGAAATGTAACTGGCTCTTCAAACAGGAGAAAAATCTGGGTTCTGTTGCTGTTGAAATAAATTGACAGGATTTTTTTTTGATCAATTGAATAGGTACCAATGTCAACTGAATGGAACTAGTCTTACATCTGCTCACCTATCATTTTGATCAGTTTCTCTGTGGCATTTAGTGCAATAAACTTTTTTAAGTACAACTTGAATTATCTTTGTAGTGGTTCATTCAACTGATTCTATTCAAGAAAGCCCTTTCCCTTTCCGCCAAGAACCTTCTTGGAAACAAGTTTTTTATGATATTTGAGTGCTTACTATGTGGTTTACTGTTGCCAGGTGCTGAACTAAGCACTTAAGTCTTAATCCCCATCTTACAGATGAGGTAACTGAGGCACGAAAATTATGACTTGTCCAAGGTCACCCAAGTAGACAAGTGGTGGAGCTGGAATTAAAACCTTCTGATGCCCAGGGTCATTCTATTTCCACTAGGCCATGCTGCTTTTTCAATGATAAAGTGACCTGCAAAGGGGAGGTATGTTTTGGCAACTTACCGAAATGGACCAGCAGATTATAGTGTGGGAGGGAGAACGGGGTACTTTGGGGTCCTACCCAGGTTCAATTAAGTTCTCCAGCTAGCTTGTGAATTCACTTTAAAAGGATGGACAATGCTGTGTTTCGAAAAGGGTTTTCAAAAGATGCAGTTTTACAGTTTCTTCACTTCCCAATACCCATGACAGCAAACTATCATTTTTCTGTGGTGATAATTGTGACCCAGAAAAATTCTAGGAGGGGCAAAGTACAATCCGGTATTTGTGTTTCCATGCACATTCAAGCACAAATACAAAGGTTTTCACCAAGGTGATGCTGTCCTTCCATTTTTATGGCTCTTTTACTTGTACAGTTTGTTCTCACCAGCAATAAATGGCCTGTGAGAATGCATTTTTGCTTTGGGGTTTTTCCCATCATTTCAAATATGAAATCTGGAACCCAGAAGATCTTCTAACATAATAATAATAACGGTGGCATTTTTAAGCACTTACTATGTGCCAAGCACTGTTCTAAGCGCTGGGGTAGACTCGAGGTAATCAGGTTGCCCCACGTGGGGCTCACAGTCTTAATCCCCATTTTACAGATGAGGTAACTGAGACACAGAGAAGTTAAGTGACTTGCCCAAAGTTCAGCATCATCTTTTCCCAGAACTGTCAAGCTTAAGAGCCAACTATCACAAATTAAGGTAGATGGGAAGTTAGATGTTTATTTATGGGAAATAACAAATACAGGTCTTAAGAGTATTTGTCTTATTCCCATTTCCGTTGTACTGGCCAAGGCACACTGGAACCTTCTGCTTACCATAGCCCCTTTCTAGACTGTGAAATTACTCTAGAATATAGATTCATTATGGGCAGGAGGAAGGTTTACCGACTTTTTTGTATTGTACTCTACCTAACGCCCAGTTCAGTACTCAGTGCCCTGGAAGTGCTCAATAAATATCATTGATTGACTGATTTAATAAATGTGGCTTCCCAACTCCGCCACTTATCTGCTGCATAACCTTGGGCAAGTCACTTAATTTTTCTGTGCCTCAGTTATCTCCTCTATTAAATGGGGATTAAGAGTGTGGGGCCCCATGTGGGACATAGATTATGTCCAACCTGGTTAGCGTTTATTTACCTCAGCATTCAATACGGTGCCTGGCACATACTAAGTGCTTAACAAATTCCATTGAAAAACAAATTGTTAAGCACTTTGTACCAGGAACTGTACTAAATGGTGGGGTTGCAACAAGAAAATCAGGTTGGGCAAAGTCCCTGTGCCACGTGGGACTGTGGGCCCCAGGAGGTAGGGAGAACAGGTATTTAATCCCTACTTTACAAATGAGAAAATAGGCACAGAGAAGTTAAGTGGTTTGTCCACGGTCTCACAGCAGACAAGTGGTAGAGCTAGGATTAAAATTCAGGTTTTCTGACTCCCAGCCCTGTGTGCTTTCCATCAGACCTCACTCTTTCCTTTGTGCTATCCAGACTGATTTATCAACCTTGCCGGCTAATAGGAAGCCAGTGTGCCAACGTTTGAGTTGACTGCCTCGGTGATCTACATCAGTTCTCCCTGTTCAAGTGACTCTTCTATCTTTTAACTGGGAAGGGTGGCTGCAGGAACACATACATACGCACATTCAACACTTGTAACGAGTGTCAGTTTGCTCTACTTGACAGCTCTGGGACATGGAAACAGTCTCTCATATCCTCTCTGGAACTTTTAAATCATTTTTCGCCTGACAGCAGGGATACGTTCAAGCGATTGTGTCCAACTCCTCCTTTTGGTCATCGTTTGGGGACCAGAGCCAGAGTAGTGCATTCCCCAGTGCTACATGTTTCAAATAGGTATGTATCTTTGCAAATCAAGTATTGTTACAATCCTGGTTAGCCCCCTTGGCCCCTTTACTGTTGTGCCATCCCCGTTGCCCTGCATGAGGAATGGACTGTTTTGAGCTGGGGACTTGGGATTGTCTCCGTGGGATTGAGAGTCATCCCAACTCACCCCTTCCCCTCAACCGCTGGAGAAATAAATGGACATATTTGCTGTGCAGCCGAAACTCTCATTTTGTCCAGAAAGCTCGTGAATTAAGGGGTGCAACACCCCAAATCAGCTGAATGGCGGTGATGGAGACAATACTCTCTCCGGCCACTCCTGTTTGTGTTTTGTTTCCTGTTCTTTGTTTCCTAATATGCAGGATCACACTGAGAAGCTACAGAAGTAAGCAGATGGCACCTAATAATAGCCATATGGTATTTATATGGTGTTTTCTCTGTACCAAGTACCGTGCTAAACCCTGGGGTAGGTGCAAGATAACCATATCAGACCTGGTTCTTGTTTCACTTGGGTCTCCTAGTCTAAGGGTTAGGGGGAACAGGTATTTAATCACTGTTTTGTAGAAGAGGAAGCAGGCACAGAGGGGTTAAGGGATTTGCTAGTGGTGGAGCTGGGATTAGAACTCAAGTGGTCTCTCAAATCTGTGCTCTTCCCGTTAGGCTTTGGCACCTGATATCTTAGTGACCAGAGCTATGGCCACAAGCTTCTTCAGTAGAAGGGGAAGACATATTTAGAAAAGAGAATCAATTGGTCATATTTATTGAGCACTTTATGCTGAGCTGTGCATTATTTGGGAGAGTACAGTACAATAGTGGTGGACATGACTTCTGCCCACAAGGAGCTTACAGTCTAGAGGAGAGAAAAGCTGTAGGAATGTTTTAAGTTCATGCTTTACAGCTGCTCACAGTTTCTCGTTAACTCATTGACAAAGTATCAGTATCTTATCCAATTCCTGAACAAAAACAAAGAGGAATGGTATGAATACATTTCCTGCAGCACTAGGTAGCCAGGAAGAGAAAAAGTCTTTCATTATCTATCTGGTTATCTGCCCATCCGCCAAGCTAGCTCTCTTCCTCCCTTCAAGGCCCTGCTGAGAGCTCACCTCCTCCAGGAGGCCTTCCCAGGCTGAGCCCCTTCCTTCCACTCCCCCTCGTCCCCCTCTCCATCCCCCCATCTTACCTCCTTCCCTTCCCCACAGCACCTGTATATATGTATATATGTTTGTACATATTTATTACTCTATTATTTATTTATTTTACTTGTTATTTTACTTTGTTAGTATGTTTGGTTTTGTTCTCTGTCTCCCCCTTTTAGACTGTGAGCCCACTGTTGAGTAGGGACTGTCTCTATATGTTGCCAATTTGTACTTCCCAAGCGCTTAGTACAGTGCTCTACACATAGTAAGCGCTCAATAAATACGACTGATGATGATGATGATGATGGTTATCTTCTGAGTATCTTCAGGATTCCTATGTATAATATCAATGGTATTTATTGAGCGCTTACTGTGGGCAGAACACTGTACAAGTGTTTGGGAGAATATAAATGATGACATCATTTTGCCATATGTCTGCTGCTCAGCAACTGCCAATGCTGCCAGAAGTGCCGGGAAATGGGAGAAAGGTGAAGGCGTGAGGAAAAATAATAATAATTGTGGCATTAAGCGCTTATTGTAGGCCAGGCACTGTTCTAAGTATTGGGAGCTAATCAGTTTGGACACAGTCCATGTCCCACATGAGGCTCACAGTCTTAATCCCCATTTTACAGATGAGGTAACTGAGGCACAGACAAGTTAAATGATGTCCCCAAGGTCATACAGCAGACAATGGTGGAGCTAGGACTAGAACCCAGAACCTTCTGACTCCCAGCCCCTTGCTCTGTCCATTAGGCCACGCTGCCTCTGCCTACAGCTTGCCAAAATGGAGAGGGAAGGAGAAAAGTGGGAATATAAGGAAGTCAGGGTCAAAGAGTCAGTCAGCCATTGCTCCTGCCCCTCCTGTGCGGTCAGTGTGTGGGGCAATTTACTCTGGAGCCGATGCTGAGGAAACCTTCCACGAGTTTTAGCACCACTGGGAGAAGATAGGACAGGAAGGAACTGTAGGGCTTGGTTAGACTAATTTGTGACCAATCATCATCATCATCAATCGTATTTATTGAGCGCTTACTATGTGCAGAGCACTGTACTAAGCTCTTGGGAAGTACAAATTGGCAACGTATAGAGACAGTCCCTACCCAACAGTGGGCTCACAGTCTAATGAAGGAGGAGGGAAAGAAGGGGGGAGATGGAGAAAAAACTTACATCTGTTTGTTTTCCTCCGGCTGCTTAATTGCTCCCAGAACGAGTGGGTGTGGAAGCCTGCGGAAAGATCTCAGAGCCCTTGGTGTGGGAGGTGAACTATCCCCCACCCCAGCATTTCCTTGCCCCGTGGCCGTCGTCGGTTTGCCCGGTGCCCAAGCACAGGAGCTGCTGGTGACCTGCTGGGAGCAGTTGCCTTTAGGGCACCCCGGACCACAGCCGCTGACTGCAGGTGGGTAGGGTGATGGGGGATTGGGAAGAACGAGAACAGCTCGAGCTCAGCCTGTCATCCAGGGAGACATGGAGCTGCCATGTTGGCTCCTCAGATCCTTCTGACTGAACGGGATGGGGCCACCCAACTACTTCCTACCCAGCTGTTAGCCGTGAGGACAGAGGTAATGGTGAGCTGTCATCGGGGGTGGGTGCCTATGCCAAGGTCACATTTGATTCCAAGAAGAGCCGTGATTAGCTCAAGAGCCACAGGTTCCCAACCTCTATCTTAAAGGATGAGCTGGAAGAGGAAGCCAAGGAAGGTATGGCCAAACAGTTGCTGTAATGTTTGCAAGAGCTGTTTGACATTCGTACAAAGAGTAAATAGAAGGCCACCGTTTGTATTAAACTTAGTAGGAGGGAGGTGTTGCAACAGTAATGTTCATATAAACACATTTTTTAGGACCTTTGGTAGGGACTGTCTCTATATGTTGCCAATTTGTACTTTCCAAGTGCTTAGTACAGTGCTCTGCACACGGTAAGCGCTCAATAAATACGATTGATGATGATGATGATATCATACTACTGCTTCTGCAGCAAGATACCTTATTAAAGTGCATTTTATTCTACCGCATTAAGATTTTCTCCAAAGTCTACAAAGAGGGTCGTATTTAATTGTTTACTGTTAGCCCAGCACCGTTCTAAGTGCTGGAGTGGATACAAGTTAATCAGGTTGGACACAGTCCCTGTTTCACATGGGGCTCACAGTGTTAATCTCCAGAGATGAGATAACTGAGGCATAGAGAAGTTAAGTGACTTACCCAAGGTCACCCAGCAGATGCGTGGCAGAGCTGGGATTAGAACCCATGTCCTCTGACTCTCAAGCCCGTGCTTTTTTCCACTAGGCCAAACTGCTTTTTTGCTTTAGTTGGAAGAAAAGTTCCTCTAGTCCCCTGGAAATCATGGAATACCCCCATATATTGTTTTATGAACATTTTTCAAAACTGATTATGAATTATTCCTCATGACCAAAAAAAAATGTCTTTGGCAATCCTGACTCTGGGAGCATGAGAAAGGGCACATAAATTAGGGCTTTGAAAATGTGCCCTTTTCTAACCTCTAAAGGGATGGGGGATAGTGGGGAGGGTGGGGAGGGGAGAAACCTGTGGGGTTTTTTTTTGTGTGGTGTTATTTGTCTCTCTCCCCCTTCTAGGCTGTGAGCCCATTGTTGGGTAGGGACCATCTCTATATGTTGCCCATTTGTATTTCCCAAGTGCTAAGTACAGTTCTCTGCACACAGTAAGTGCTCAATGAATACAGTTGAATGAATGAATGAATCCAGGTGGGAAGCTGGTGGCTGGAAAGCTTGTCATTTTAATGCAGGGATTGAACATCTATTTTATGTCTGCAGGGAAATACGAGTAGAGCTAAAGACACTCAGATTTAGTGGTGGGAGTGAGCATCCAGGAAGACTGGGAAGAGTTGACCCCTGGTAGTTATGATCTGACATAAAATGAGCTTAATAGCTACCAACAAACCATCCAGATGCTCCCAGCATCACGGGCAGTGTGTTACAGTAAATCATGATTACAGTGAGAGAGCAGAATACATTAAAGAAAATCCATTGCAGAAAAGCATAGAATGGCCGTAATCTCAGCTGAGTGGATGCTGTAGGGCCAGTCGAACCGAAGTTGGGGTGAGAGGGGTGGAAGCCGGCGGAGCCTACGGGAACAGCCCCCCTGCCCCACAATCCCCGAGAGGGCTCTGGAAAGAGGAGAGTCCTGCTTCTGTTAAGTGGGGGTTTCTATTCTGCCTTGGGAGACAGGATTGCCCAGTGGCACTGATGGATGAGGGAAACCTGTGTGCCTGCTTTCTCCCCCCTTCTATTTATTATGAAGATTTACGTTTTCTTTGCTTGAGCACACCCAGGGGCTTCGCAGCCGGCTTGCTTTCTACAGTTCCAATAAATAAGAAATTCCCATCGTCCCATTCTGACTGCACAGGGTCTGTGTCCTCGAAATCCCCATTATCCACCTAGATCAGGTGCTGGATGCCGAAGGAGCCATTCCAAGGCGAGGGAGGCTTTCCTTCGGGATGAGTCTTTCCTCAGAGACAAGGGAAGTAGCGTGATCTAGTTGATAGAGCCCAGGCCTAGGAGTCAGAAGATCCTGGCTCCGCCAACCTGTCTTCGGCGTGAACTTGGGCGAGTCACTTCACTTCTCTGTGCCTCAGTTTCCTCATCTGTAAAATGGGGATTAAGACTGTGAACCCCATGTGGGACTTGGACTGTGTCCAACCTGATTAGCTTGTATCTACCCAAGTGCTTGGACACAATTGGAATCAGGTTGGACACAGTCCCTCTCCCATATGGGGCTCACAGTCTTGATCCCCATTTTACAAATGAGGGAACTGGGGCCTAGTAAAGTGACTTGCCCAAGGTCACGCAGCAGACAGTTGGCAGAGCTGGCATTAGAACCCAGGTCCCTCTGAGTCCCAGGCCTGTGCTCTATTCATCATCATCATCATCATCAATCGTATTTATTGAGCGCTTACTATGTGCAGAGCACTGTACTAAGCGCTTGGGAAGTACAAATTGGCAACATATAGAGACAGTCCCTACCCAACAGTGGGCTCACAGTCTAAAAGGGGGAGACAGAGAACAAGACCAAACATACTAACAAAATAAAATAAATAGGATAGATATGTACAAGTAAAATAAATAAATAGAGTAATAAATATGTACAAACATATATACAGGATAGACCATGCTGTTTCTCGTAGGGTGGTGAGAGCAATGGGCCTCCAGAGAGGATTGTGGCTTGTTAATTGTTATTTTGTGGTGGCGGTGGCAGCGACACCCCAATATACTTGAGCCCAGGTCAGGAGGGCCTCAATGTGCCACCTTAGCCTGCTTCCCCAGCTCTCTCTTGTTCGCTGCCAATTCCCCCAACCAGGGAATGCTGCTCTCTTCCTCTCATCCTTTAATAACAATAAAAACAACAATAATAATAATAATGGTACTTGTTCAGCACTTACTGTGTGACAAGCACTGTTCTAAGCACTGGGATAAATACATGTTAATCAGATTGGACGTAGTGCCTGTCCCACACTGGGTCTTATACTCTTAATCCCCATTTTACGGATGAGGTAATTTAGGCCCAGAGAAGTTGTGACTTGCCCAAGGTCACACAGCAGACACAGTGCTTTGCACATAGTAAGCGCTTAACAAATACCATCATTATGATTATGTGGCAGAGCCGGGATTAGAACCCAAGTCCTTCTGATTCCCAGGCTCCCCTTCCCCGTGCTGCTCTGAGCACCTGCTTCCCCCAGCAGTCACTGCTATCCCCTGCGAGGATGCCCGCTTGCCATTCTGGTTAGAAGAAAAATTTTTGGCCAGCACCTCTTGGCCCGATTATATTTTTGGTTTGCGGCTCTCCAGTTGCCGAAGCTAAGCCGCCCCTTTCCTCTCCCCCTCCCCACCTCAACCTCCAGTGCGTGTTCTCAAATACCTAAGGTGCTGACCTGTCCACGGTACTCAGTGAATTGGCTTCAATAAATTCTGTTGCTGATCCTGGAAATCCGATAGCCCCGGATGACCGAACTGCTCAGGGAAGAAACAAAGGTGGTTCACATCCCTGGCCATAAGCTGTATACTTAAATCAATGACACTTTCCTTGACTAAAAAACAAAGACTTTACTGTGCATTTTCCCTTGTTCAGACATGATTCTCCAATGGGCATAGTCCAGATTCTGAAGGGAGAAAGGCTTAGTTTTTGAGGTTGGCTCTAACTAGATTTGGGGGGTTGGGAAGGGAGGGATTGCCTCCCGTTTTTGCATATGTGGGAGCTAAGCTTTCTTAAAACTGAGGAAATAGTTTACCAGAAGACGTTTTTCTAGTGTAAACCCTGTAGCCATGACAGAGTTTTCTCCAACCAAATTTACACATTCCGTTAGGCTTCTCCATTCTTGGAAAAGGTGAGGCATGGATGAGCGGAAGAGGTGGGAGAAAAGACTGGTTTACACGGAACTCGAATTTCTTTAGGGGTGAGAGAGATTTTGGGGAAATTGGGCTGAGCTAATGAGGAGTCCATGGCTGCCCACTGGTCCTTGACCCCTGGAGAGCGTTGGTAATTTCTTCGGGCAATATCCTCATAGTTTGCACAGTTCCATGCAAGCCAGCTTCGGCTTCCTGGCCCCTGTTGATCCAAGATCTCAGGTTTAGGTTGCCTGAAAGAGAAAGAACCATCCAGTCAGCAATGAAAACTTATTCTGTCCCATGATCTTTCCAGGAAAAGAGGAGAAGGCTTCCAAATGAGACACATCCTAGCTCTCTCTGCCAATGGCCATAGGCAGCTGATACTGGACTTCTTCTTAAATAAAAGAAAGGAAAGACTCAGGAAATAGCTGAGGGGCATAATGGCCTAATGGAAAGAGTATGGGCTTGGGAGTCAGAGGACTTGGGTTCTAATAATAATAATAATAATGATGATGTTGGTATTTGTTAAGCACTTACTATGTGCAAAGCACTGTTCTAAGCGCTGGGGTAGATACAAGGTAATCAGGTTGTCCCATGAGGGACTCACAGTCTTCATCCCCATGTTACAGATGAGGGAACTGAGGCCCAGAGAAGTGAAGTGACTTGCCCAAAGTCACACAGCTGACAAGTGGCAGAGCCGGGATTTGAACCCATGGCCTCTGACTCCAAAGCCCGTGCTCTTTCCACTGAGCCACTCTGCTTCCCGGTTCCATCACTTGCCTGCCGGTTCCATACCGGTTCCATCACTTGCCTGTTGCATCACCTTGAGCAAGTCACTTCTCTGTGCCCCAGTTATCCCGTCTGTAAAATGGAAATAAAACACCTTCTTCTCTCTCTCTCTCTCTCCCTGTGACTCCCATGTGCAACAGTGGCTCTATCTGATCTGCTTATATCAACCCGAGCATTTCATACAGTTTTTAGCCCATAGTAAGTGCTTAACAAATTGTTAATAGTAACATCATTATTAATTGGGCTCATCATGATGAAAATTTAGTATTAAGTCCAAGCAGGATGTCTGACATCAGTCATGTCCACCGGTTGAAGGGGATGGCAAAGGCCTGAGTTCCAGGTCTTCAAACTGAATTTGGGGAAGGAAGCTAGAGAGAGACAGTGGCTTCGTCCTGCTTTCCTCTAGCCCTTCTGGGCTATGGGAGAAACGGGGAAGCTCCTGTTCTAGCTTCCAAACCTGCCCCATCATCAATCGTATTTATTGAGCGCTTACTATGTGCAGAGCACTGTACTAAGCGCTTGGGAAGTACAAATTGGCAACGTATAGAGACAGTCCCTACCCAACAGTGGGCTCACAGTCTAAAAGGCCCACCCTCTTGTCTTTCGCCCGCCTCCAAGGACGGGCTCTAATGCTTTTTCCCATGGATCAAAGATGGAGATGTCCTGCCAGCCAGGCCCCAGGACCCTACAGCCTCCATCAAACCTTTCGGTGACAGGAGAGACCCACAGCCCATGAACAGGAGGATTTACTCTATGACCTTGAACAAGACGCTTCATCTCCCTAGGCCTTCGTTTCCTCATCTGGAAAATGGGGATAAAGTAGGACAATGACTGCATCTGAGCTCATCACGTTGTAGCTCATCATTGAGAAGTAGCATCACCCAGTGAATAGAGCACAGGCCTGGGAATCAGAAGGACCTGGGTTCTAATTCCAGCTCCACCACTTGTCTGCTGTCAGCCAGTCAATCATATTTATTGAGCACTTACTATGTGCAGAGCACTGTACTAAGCGATTGGGAGAGTGCAATATAACAATTGACACATTCCCTGCCCACAATGAGCTTGCAGTGTAGAAGGGGAGACAGACATTAATATAAACAAATTACAGGTATAGTAGCTATTAGTGAAGTAGGATTTAAGTCATTGTGCCTCAGTTTTCTCACCTGAAAAATAGGGATTAAGACTGTAAGCCCCGTGTGGGACAGAGACTATGTCCAACCTGATTAGCTTGAATCTACCCCAGAGTTTAGAGCAATGCTTGACACATTGTAAGCACTTTAACAAATATATTAAGCGCTTAAAAAAATACCATCATCATCATTAGTAGTAGTAGTAGTAGTACCTACTGCCTTGGAGCTTAGCACATAGTGAACATGGAATAAATGCTACAATTCATTCAAAAGTGCCCTGCCCTTTCCATTCCCACATATTCTCTTCACCTCCGCCCCTGAATGTCATTGTGGAGCCCAGCAGGAAGCAGTGCCCCCAAACTCTCCCCACAACCCTGTAACTCTCCTCTCCCCAACTCTGTCCTTGAGGTTTCCCAGCTGGCTTTAAAACCTCTTGAAACAGCAAGAAGGACTCAGAAGGGCAGGACACAAGCAAGCCTCGAGGGGCAGGTGTATAGCAGGGAGGAGGCAAAAATGTCTCTTTCTTCCTGTAACCGGTAGCTCCCTCTCTAGAATTTACTCCTCTCATTGTACGGAGGAAAGAAAAATGAGGTGACAAGGACCAGAGATTCCAATAGTGAGTCGGGAAGAGGGTGGATTATGCCTTGTCTATCCTGCCGTTGCCCGGGCCTGCAGGGTAACCTCCACTCTTAGATCATAGCGTTTTGGGAGAGCACTTCCCAGGGAGATGCTGACTTGCCCGGAAAGAGGGGAGGGAGGTCCCAGGTGAGAATACTGAATCAGATCCCTACCTTGAAACTTTGGTCTGGCCTAGGGTCTGAGCACTTGGCTCCTGGCTACAGTTCTGTACTTCCCAAGTGCTTAGTACAGTGCTCTGCACACAGTAAGCGCTCAATAAATACGATTGATTGATTGATTGATTGATTCTATGCCATGACTTGAGAACTCCCGCTAGGCAGAAGGGCTCCCAAACAGGGCAGTTTCTATCCACATATGTGAAACAGCTCCTATTTGCGTAGGGTCTGGGAAGGCAGCCTGCTTGCTTAATGTAGGCTCCAGAAAACGGTCACCCTTTTCTGCTATTTCCTGTAGGGCACTATGTGGAAACTTCCCTTTCGGCCTTCGGTGTTTACATTGCAGCATCACAAGAGTGAGGTAACTGGTAACTCAGTCCATTTCTGGCCTTTTCGGGCTCTGACTCCTTATCTATGTTGTGGCCGAAAGGCTCAATGACCAATTTTCTAAATAATAATAATTATGACATTTATTAAGCGCTTACTATGTGCAAAGCACTGTTCTAAGCGCTGGGGAGGTTACAAGGTGATCAGGTTGTCCCACATGGGGCTCACAGGCTTCATCCCCATTTTACAGATGAGGGAACTGAGGCACAGAGAAGTTCAAGCGACTTGCCCAAAGTCACAAAGCTGACAATTGGCAGAGATGGGATTTGAACCCATGACCTCTGACTCGAAAGCCCATGCTCTTTCCACTGAGCCATGCTGCTTCTCTAGATTTGTGACCTTAAACTGTTTCTTGCTTTCAACTCCATCAATTTTTGTTATTTCTGGTCCCTGAAAGCCTGAAAAACCCACTGATGCTGCATGGAAAATTTTGAGAAACATATTTGGAGACCATTTGGCATGTCCTGTACTTTCTGGGAGAACGGAGTTTTACTCCCTGACATTTTCGGCTCAGAACAGTTGCAGGAAAACAAGAGCCCTGTGCTGAAGGCAGAATCATCAGCCAGGACACCATAGTTGTGGTTTTAAAGAAGAAACTGGATTTTCCTGAGAGACTCCCACCTGAATTGAGTCTTGATCAGAATAAGATGCTTTGGGAAGTAGTGAAATTCCCCAAATGATTTTAATATTGTAGACAGAAATGTCTAGGTGGTTTGTTTGGGAGAGGAAAAAGACCCAAAAAGACAAACATGGGCATGAAATGATCAGGAAGCCCGGACTTTTTGCATTGCAAATTGACTGAATAACTACTATTAGGGGGAACAGGAAAGCAGCATGGCCAACTGGAAAGAGCCTGGACCTAGAAATCTAGAAGTCAAATGACCTGAATTCTAATCCCAGCTCCACCATTTGTCTGCTGAGTGACCTTAGGCAAGTCAGTTAACTTCTCTGTGCCTCAGTTACCTCATCTATAAAATGGAGATTAAATCCTCCACCCTCCAATTTAGGCTGTGAGTCCTTTGTGGGTCAGGGACTGTGTCTGACCTAAATATCTTGTATCTACTTAGTACAGTAATAATAATAATAATAATGACATTTGTTAAGCACTTACTATGTGCAAAGCACTGTTCTAAGCACTGGGGAGGATACAAAGTGATCAGGTTGTCCCATGTGGGGCTCACAGTCTTAATCCCCATTTTACAGATGAGGTAACTGAGGCACAGAGAAGTTAAGCGACTTGCCCAAAGTCACATAGCAGACATGTGGAGGGGTCAGGATTTGAACCCATGACCTCCAGCTCCCAAGTCCATGCTCTTTCCTCTAAGCCACACTGCTTCTCAGCACTCAGTACTCAGGTGCTCAGTACTCAGCACGTAGCAACAAGTACCATTAAAAAAAAGGAAGAGAACTTAAAAGCCATGCATATAAACTAATTTCCCAGCACATCACTGAGAGAGAAGAGGCTGACAATAGTGATAATATTTTAATAATATTTACAGCAAGTGCATAGCGAGAGAGCCCGACCCCTTAAGAGAAGTGCCATGCCTACCTGTCTACATTTTCATTTCCCAGCTGCTGAGAAAATGAGCTAATTACCCTTAAAATGTCAGCTGACAGAAGTAAACTCTATTAGAAAAAGAAAGTAAGTTCAATTGATTGAAAACTGTTTTTCTTGAGGCTTTATTTTGGAGGGCCTAGGCCTTTGAATAAATATTTATTTTTCTGGTTTGCCTGCATGTACATGCTCATATTTTACAAAATTAGTTGACTACGCAATTTAACGTGACAAATGAAACAACTTCTGTCGAGGCTCAGTTGCATCATCGGGAAAAACATGAGGTATCCGATGTAAAGGGGGAGAAATCCCCCAAACGAAATGTTTGGGGAAAAGGGAAGAGTAATCACTTCCATTTGTGCAGCTGACTTCCTAATTCTACTACTCAGAAGCCATTAAAGAAAGTGAAAGAACCACTTTGGATTACTCATGTTTTCTTTAACTGGGGAAGAAAATCCCTATTACTTTCCTTCTAGAATAACTCCATGGCGTAGGCTGTGGCACCACAAAGTTCTAACTGCCATCTGCTCTCAAGGCTGTTTTTGTTTTGGTTTGATGCACTGCTCTGGTTCTGTAGGAAACACAGCCCCTTAATTTGAAAAGCCTTGTTAAATATTCCACCGCCACCCTGGAGTAAAGATTTAATTGCAGCGGGCAAGGTTTCACATTACCCAAAGTGAAGACTCTTTCATTAGTTTGCCAGATTGTGTCCCTGCAGCTCCAGAATGTGAAAAATGTCTCCTCCGCCCCAGGGATGTCATGAGCGGCTTGGTAACTGCTTATGGCTTCCAGCTGGACTTGCGATTATCCAGGCTCCGTAATCAAAATTAAACCTGTTTTCTTCCATTTCAGAAGAAAAGCTTAAAAGGTTGAACATTGTCAGATTTTTGAGAAAAATGTACGAAGGCTCAAAGGTGAGTATTGATTTTTCCTTCTATACTTCCAAACCTCTATTAGCCAGTGTCCGGGGTGCTGTGCCAATATTTTAGTTCAGGGTTTCGCTTTCTTCTCTGGGGCACAATTCAGGTAAATAATCATTCTCTCCTTCCTGCCCAGGTATGCAGAGGAATCTGTACTTTCCAAGCTACTGTTCCTAATAGTAGTAACAATAATAATAATTACACTTGTTAAGTGCTTTCTACATGCCAGGCACTGTACTAGGCGCTGGGGTGAATAGAAGCAAATCAGGTTGGACACAGTCCCTGTCCCACAAGGGGTTCACAGTCTCAATCCCCATTTACAGATGAGGTCCCAGTACTAATTTGGGTGATTTTAAGTAAATCCGTTAAATTTCTCAGCTGTATAAAGTTTTTACATTATTCAGTTTGGGGATTGTCCAGGCCAGGAGTTCTCAGTCTTGTTTTAAACACTGGACCGTGGTCTCAAAGATTAAATTTAAATGCCCCTCAATCAGGCAATCAATCTGCCAGTGGTATTTATGGAGCACCTGCTGAGTGCAGGACGTTGTGGTAAGCCCCTGGGAGAGGGCAACAGAAGCACAGCACATGTTCTCCAAGCTCCAGAACCTTGTAATCGAATGGGGAAGGCAGCAGATAAAAATGATTTACAAATAGTGTGGGCTCTAGCCAATAGTAGATGAATAGGTAAGGATGAAATAGAATAAAGGGAAAACATAATTGAATAAACTTATGTACATAAGTGCCAGAATATGGATATAAATACATAAGTATTAGGTATTCCCATAACTCATTGAAAAAGAGTTTTCCAAGGCTTTCTTTTGCACCACATATTCCACCTAAGAGAGGATGCCTACCAGGGAGCAATAGTTGGCAAGGAAAGAAGAGCTGCCTCTGTTGCTGATGTTCAGTACTTATCGCATACTAAGCACCCTGCTTGGCCAGGGGAGAAAGGAAAGGAGGTTTGGGCAGATCTATGCCTGTCTTTGAGGTGCCCTTGAGTGACAGAAGAATCTTTTTTTTTTTCAAGGTATTTGTTAAGCTCTTACTATGCGCCAGGCCCTGTACTAAGTGCTGGAGTAGATACGAGCTAATCAGGTTGGAAAGGCTCACAGTCATAATCCCCATTTTACACATGAAGTAACCTAGGCACAGAGGCACAGAGAAGTTGACCAAGGTCACACAGCAGACAAGCAGAAGAGCTGGGATTAAAACCCAGGTCCCTCTAACTCTCAGACCCTTGCTCTAGTCAGTAGGCAACACTGCTTCTCTAGCAATCAAAATTAAATACATGGTTTCCCCTCCTGGAGGACAAGAGATTGATTGACTGAGAAATCTGTATTGTCATTTTGCCTCTACCTTGGACAGCAGATTGGGAATATTTTGAAGAATACTATATATATATATATATATGTATATATATATATATATATACACACACACCCACTTCAAACTCTGCCCTTATGCAGTCACAATCATCCAAAGCACTTCTGTACCTCCCTTCCACTTTCTATTACTTAAACACTAACTCATATATCCACTTTCCCTCCTTCCTTCTATTTGAAAATTATTTTAGTTCAGTAACAATAGTAATATTTACTGAACATCCCCTGGGTGCAATGCATTACACTAAGTGCTTGGGAAATACAAAATAAACAAGTGATATATTCCTGCCAGCTGACACTCCATCTCTAGACTATAAGCACCTTGTGGGTAGGGAATGTACCTACCAACTGCACTGTATTGTACTTACCCAAGTACTTAGCACAGTGCTTTCCACACAGTAAGTGCTCAGTAAATACAATTGATTGATTGAAAGCTACTTGAGGTCAGGGATTGTGGTCTCCCAAGCCCTTAGCCTACTTCTCGGCATATAGCAGGAATCATCATCATCATCAGTGGAATTTATTGAGCTCTTACTATGTGCAGAGGACTGTACTTAGGCACTTGGGAGAGTACAATACAACAGAGTTGGCAGATATTCTCTGCCCACAGCAAGCTTACAGGCATACATTAAATACTATTAATTGATGTGCTACTTGGTAACTGTGTACCATGGCAGATCTCTAAACCTCCACTGAAAACCCTGAAGATCTGGAAGAGTTAATGCCCTCCAGAAAAGGCATAATAGCCAATTCACGAATGGAAGAATAGCATGACCTAGTGGAAAGAGTAAAGGCCCGGGAGTCGTAGAACCTGGGGTTTAAACCTGGCTCTGTCAGCTGCCTGCTGTGTGACTTTGGGCAAGTCACTTAACTTCTCAGATCCTCAGTTTCTTCATCTTAAAGAGGATCTAATGTCTGTTCTCCCCCCCTACTTAGACTGCAAGGTCCAGGAGAAGGGATTGCGTCCAACAGGATTCATTTATTTCTACCCCAGTGCTTAGAGTTTATATCTGCCCAGGGCATGGAATAGTGCTTGACACATAGTAAGAGCTTCAGAAATAGAATAATAACAACAACAATAATAATAATGATAGCAGAGGAAGTGCAGTTCGGCTCTGATTTCCCTCAACAGTTTCCGAGTTCTAACCCCATGCTACAACACAGTTTTGCTGGAATGTTTCAGGGCCCCAAAACCAGTCAGCCAGAGAAAGATGGATAGCTGGGTAAAGATTCTTCCATCTCTTTGATTCCCTTGTTGAAAAATGGTTCTCTTTCAATTCCCGTGAAAGCAGGTCGAGTTGTGGAGAATGCAAGAGATAAACCTTTCAGCATAAGCCTGTTGTCCTAAAAGAGCCAGTCTGTTAAAGATGTCAGTCCAGCATGAATGCCTAAAAACACCAGCTACAGATATCCAAATACTTTAGTTTCCTTCAGGAGAATGGAGAAACAATGCAGAGACCATCTGATATTAGATTCTGAAGCTCAGAGGTGTCACCTTAAGGAGTAACTGGTGCTAATCAAAATATGACTACCGTCAGATGGAAGGGTTCCCTAAAGGACATTTTCTTCTCGGAATGCCGAGAGAAGCATCTCATTTGGAACCAAGTCAGTCCTGTCAGCGTGGAAAGATGAAGCAAATGTGGAACTCAAGCTGTCATTCTGACTATCCAGTCTCCACCTAAACCCCGCAAGCATGGCCACGAAGATATTTTGTTCTTTTTAAAGATGAAAACAAAAAGAAACGAATTAGTCCTCTGAGCTTCATGATTTTCCTTTTCCCTCAACATGGTCAATGGACAGAGAGGGAAGAATGTGGAAAAAAGGGCCGAAATTATTCTATTGTTAATAAGGCAGTGCTGGGACACCAATAAATCTACCTCTGACTTTCAGTTGGAACTCATCCAGCAGAAAATTCTTTGGAACTATTTGGATCCCTTCCAGAAGGGAGAAAGTAGGAATAAAAGGACATGATAAATGTTTTTTTAAAAAAAAAAGGTGGAGAGGAGAAAAAGACCAAATAACACATGCTCTAACTGTAGGTGGCCCAGAGTTGAGGCTCTGAGGAAGGGAAATATTAATAGAATCAAACTGACCCTGGATAGTAGTTTTCCAAAGTGACCTGAAAGTTGCTGAGCTGCGAACAGCTCCCGGGGATCTCTCTGGATTTCAGGATTCAGCTTCTAAAATAATTTTCTACTTTTGGAAACCTGAAAATAAGTCCAAGCCTGAATTCCTTTAGACTTCTACACTCTCTCGAGCCTTCTTTCCCCCACTGTGACACAGCAACTTCATTACAAAATGCAAATTCACATCCTGTCATCATCAATGGTATTTCGCTACTGTGTGTAGAGCACTGTGCTAAGCACATGGGAGAGTACAATGCAAAAGAGTTGATAGACACGTTGCCTACCCACAAATCCAGCACACAACTAAAAACGTCAATGGCATTGACACCACGTACTGAGTCTGTGGAGTCTGTAGACAGAGCACTGTAGTAAGCTGCTTAGAGACATATCACAGAGCTAAGCTCAAACACTTCACCAACTCTCCACCACCTCACCACAGGACCAATGAAGGCTCTGAGGGGCCACCACAAAATCAGCAGTCCTCTGCCACTCTGAATTTCACCCAGTAATAATAACTGTGGTATTTGTTAAGCAGTTAATATCTGCCAAGCACTGTTCTAAACAATGGGGTAAATGGGGTAAAGATAATCAGGTCGGACGATGTCCCTGCCCAACGTGGAGATCACAGTCTAAGTCTTTCCCAGACAATCGTGTTTTCTCCATCACCCATTCTGTCAGGAATCTCTCCAAACCCCTGTTGGAGGTGTAACAGGGGAGAGATTGTGGTGGCTCGAGGAGCCCCCGATGGCTTCTTCTCCAGAAAACTGCTTCTTCTGGCCATTGGTTAAATCCATTCTGCCCAAACCCAAACTTGTCTTCCCAAATTCATTAGGCATTTGTTTCTTCTGCTCTACTTGGTTCAATCAATCCATCCCTCTAATTTATTGAGCATTTTCCGTGTGCAGAACAGTGTATTAACTGCTTGGAAGAGCATAATACGATAGAGTCGGTAGACATGGTCTTGGCTTACATTGCATTGATGCTTTCACCCGATCGACCCCTGCACCCCAAACTAGCACTCTCCATCGGACCCCTCAGCACAGTCCAGCTCCCCTCCTCCTCCCCCACCACTACCATCACCCCAACCTCCATTACCTCAGCCCTCAGGAAGACACAAAAAATATCACCAAACTTAGCCCCCAGATCCATTTATCCAGCCATTTAGTGCTTAGGGCTGAGAGGAGGCCGGGGGGCATTGATTTAGGCCGTAAGCTCGTTGTGCGCAGGGCTTGTATCTATCAATTCTGTTGTATTTTTCCATGTGCTTAGTACAGAGCTCTGCTCATAGTAAGTGCTCAATAAATACCATTGATTGATTGATTTCAAGTGCTTCCTTCTTTCCTTTCTTTCTTCCTTCCTTCCCTACCCAGCCAGGGCCTCCCACCCACCTAAACTCTCTCAAGTACCTCCCTCCAACTGTCAGACAAGTTTCAAGTGTCCAAATGAAAAGTGGCAAAAGTGTTTTTCTATAATGCCCCTAAATTCTATGTGGAATTAATTTTGGAGTCCTCCATCTGGATTAGGAAGGTCTTGCCATGGGCAACTATTTACCATTAAAATGTGTCCATCAACTGGCGAGATGTGGCTAGTGGCTCCCGTTGACTCTGAGATGATTTGAGGCGGTTCGGGCTTGAGCGTGGTTTTGCACAGAATGAAATGGGCCACTTGGAAAGGAAAACAATCTGAGCATCTGCTGACTTTTTTCCGTTGGGATCTTCAGTCTTTGAAGGAGCAGAGTTGAATTCACAGGCTGCTCTCATTGCCCCTGCTCTGAGTCCCAGCTTGTCTGTTTACTCTGGAGTTTGCGGGTCTCCTACCCCTGTCATTAGCTCTCTTACAAGATAAAACTGTCCTTCTGCTCCCTGTAACATTACTCAGTCTGCCTCTCTACCAGTCTCAAAGGGAAAAAGGCATAAGAATCGGTCAAGTTGTGATTTTCCCTTTGATCAGAGCTGATCTATGAAGTGCTGAGCAATAGCAGATGATAGTGTTTTGAATAATCAGCCACTTCTTTCAACACTTCAAACTTCACTTCATGATGTCTGCCTCCTTGCTAGTGATGTGGGCCTCGAAGGGTGGGGATGGATGAAGCAAGGACCAACTTAGAAATGAATCATCTCTTCATGGAAGTCAAGTCTCTGATGACTGGAAAGTAGATACCACATTTTCCTTCGAAGAATTAGTTCTCCTTTTCTAGAGAATAGAGTGGTGTGGCCCACATTTGAGGCCTAGGCGAATGGTGGCTACTGATGGCCCTTGAAAATATCAGATGGCCATTTTGCTGCCCTACAAGTGATGAGGTATGCATTAGGATATATATGTTTCTCAGTTCCTCATCATGATGTATTGACGTCAAATAAAACATTTTGTGGAAATCTGCGGTCAGTGGTATTTGCTGAGTGCTTACATGTGCAGAGAGCACTGTACTAAGTGCTTAAGAGTAGAATTCAATAGAAATAATCTCTGCCTTCAAGTTGCTGACAATCTAGTGGGGTAGAGGGACATTAAATTATAGGTACAGGGAGCGGCAAAGTATAAGGATATGAAGCAGCATGACGAGTGGATAGAGTACAGGCCTAGGAATCAGAAAGTCATGGGTTCTAATCCTGAGTCCACCACTTGTCTGCTGTATGACCTTGGAGAAGCCACTTCACTCCTCTCTGCCTCAGTTACCTCATTTGTAAAATGGGGATTGAGACTGTGAGCCCACATGGGACAGGGACTGTGTCCAACTTCATTCAATTCAATCATATTGAGCACTTACTGTATGCAAAGCACTGTACTAAGCGTTTGGGAGAGTACAATATAACAACAGACATATTTCTGCCCACAACGAGCTCGCAATATAGAGGGGAAGACAGACATTAATATAAATAAATAGAAAGGTAGATAAATTACAGATATCTACATATGTGCTGCAGGGATTGGAGGGAGGATGAATGAAGGAGGAAATAAGAGTGGTACAGAAGGGAGTGGGAGAAGAGGAGAAGGAGGCCTTAGTCGGAGAAGGCGTCTTGGAGGAGA
This sequence comes from Tachyglossus aculeatus, assembly GCF_015852505.1. Classification (NCBI taxonomy): domain Eukaryota; kingdom Metazoa; phylum Chordata; class Mammalia; order Monotremata; family Tachyglossidae; genus Tachyglossus; species Tachyglossus aculeatus. The sequence continues at coordinate 27,104,168 of NC_052077.1, forward strand.
TGTGTCTTCAATAACGTTTTGAAGTGAGGGAGAGCAATTATCTGCCTGATATAAGGAGGGAGGGCAGGCCAGAGGCAGGATGTGGCAGAGAGATCGACGGTGAGACAGGTGAGTTTGAGGTACAGTGAGATGGTTAGTATTAGTGGAACGAAGTGTGTGAGCTGGATTGTAGAGGAGAGCAGCGAGGTGAATTAGGAGGGGACAAGGTGATTAAGTGCTGTAAAGCCAATGATGAGAAATTTTTGTTTGATGCAGAGGTGGATGGGCAGCCACTGGAGTCTCTTGAGTGGGGAAACATGGTCAATGTTTTTGATGGAAAATAATTTGGGCAACAGAATGGAGTATGGACTGGAGTTGGGAGAGACAGGAGGCTGGGAGGTCAGCAAGGAGGCTGATACAATAATCAAGGTGGGATAGGATAAGTGTTTGATTTGCTTGTATCCACTCCAGCACTTAGTACAGTGCCTGGCACACAGTAAGTACTTGACTGCTATTATTATTATTATTATTATTATTATTATTATTATTATTATTATTATTACAAGTGCTGGGGACTGATGTTGGGTGAGTATCAAAGTGCTTAAGGTGTACAAACCCAAGTGTATAGATAACACAGAAAAGAGGATGAAGAGGGTGGGGAGATGAGAGATTAGTCAGGAAAGGCTTCCTGGAAGAGATTGATTTTAGTAGGACTTTGAAAACAGTGTTGATCTGTGAGATATGAGGAGGAGAGAGTTCCCTCATCATCATCAATAGTATTTATTGAGTGCTCACTATGTGTACAGCCCTGTACTAAGCGCTTGGGAGAGTCCAGTACAATGGAGTTGGTAGACATGTTCCCTGCCCACAAGAAGCAATTATGAGCTAATGTTAGTAAGGCACTCCATGTTCTCAGCCCAAAGTCTGTATGGAAAGGAGAGGGAGGAAAGAAGGTGGTGAGGAAGGGTAGAGTCTCTGACCTCACAAAGGGATACACAGGGAAATACTGAAAATCAGTCTCACAACAAAGACAGTCTTATAGCACAAGAACATGAGAATGGTCGCAGATGATCCAAAACAACTAAGTTGGTATGAATTCAGGCACTGGTGTTAGTGCCTTAGAGCTAAAGAGGCCTTCAATAAGTGATTAATTCTTCATTAATCAACAACAGTAGCATTTAACGAGTGCTTAGATTAATGCCTTCCAGCTGGAGAAATGTGAGTTTTTACAGAAAGCATTTGTTTTCCCTCACCCTTGGAAATATATGCATTTATATAACAATATTCTTTAAATAACACCAATAAGAGAAGTGCTGTTTTAATTGCTGCTTCTACATGATTTTATTACAGAAGAAAGCTAAACCAGGAAAATTCCTCCCCCCACCCCCACCCCCAGCTCTGTTTATTCAGAAGAGCAAATATTTCTTCAGCCCCCCAATGCCTTAAGTTTCTGTTTTCAGGTTTTCCTAGCTGGGCTGCGGTTGGGTAATAGCCCTGGCTCCAAAATCTCAATGCCATTCCTATGCAGAGCCTATCCAGGCTGGGTGCCAGCTGATTTATTTTTTGGTTAGGTTGGAGGAGGGAGCCAGAAAACTGAAATCTGGAGAAGAGGTCTGTGGAAGAATTTAAATCACATGTGATCATCACTATGAGATAGGCTGGAGGTGACTACACTCCCTTAAAACATGTCCTTGTAGCTTTACAGGCATGCATTTCTGCCCTTCTTGGGACTGACATAATTTCTCTGTACAAACTTCACTGGACAGCCGCAGCAATGATATTTTTCATTTACTCCTCATGCCAGCGGTCCAGAGAACATGGAGTACCTTACCAACATTAGCTCATTATTCCTTTGACATGCCCCCAAACTGGCAGGTAAATAGCAAATATCATCAGCTCCATTTGGCAGAGGGAGGAAGGATGGCAAAGAGACCTCATCTGGCCATTAATTCCATTAAAGTGTTGTCTTTGGCTCTGTGGCTGCTAAGGCTAAAGTGAGTCTTTAGCAAATATGGAAAAATCCCCAAACAATCAATCAATGGTATTTACTGAGCACTTGCTATGTGCAGAGCACTGTAGTGCCTGCTTGGGAGAGTACAATGCAACAGAATTATTCATTCATTCAATTGTATTTACTGAGCACTTACTGTGTGCAGAGCACTGTACAAATTGGCAACATATAGAGATGGTCCCTACCCAACAACGGGCTCACAGTTTAGAAGGGGGGTGACAGACAAAAAAACAAAACAAGTAGATAAGTAGATAGGTGTCGCAGACGTGTTCCCTGACCATATCAAGCTTACAGTCTAGACTGGAACTAAACACTAAATTAGGTGAAAGCAATTCATATGTGAAAAAGGGGAACAGGGAAGAAAGAAATAAGTTTTTGAATTCTCTTCATTTTGAGCTAATATTGAGTTTCCGTTGCAGCTAGGAAGAGGTATGAATTGCCTCTCCTGGGTCCAGACACGTGACACTGAACCAGAAAGAGTGCTGTGACACAGTGATTACCTGCTCTGCCATGCAGACAGCAGATCAGAACACACTTCGTGAAGCAGTTAATGGGCCACCCACCTAAAGTGACTTCCATTTCCAAGTGAATTGCATGTGGCCAGTGTCCCTTTCCCAAGTGGTCTCAGCTGTAGAGGTGAAGGCCAGCATTCCAATGGGCTCTCTCTCTCTCTCTCTCTTTCTCTCTCTCTCTCTCTCTTTCTCTCTCTCTCTCCCTCTCTCGCTCTCTCTCTCTCTCTCCCCTTTCTCCCCTCTCCCCTCTCTCTCTTGCACACACACACAAAACACAAACACATGCTGCAATTTGAGTCCCTCAGCTGACAAAATTTCTCAGTCCTTGGGAGAGTACAACAGAGTTGGTAAACACGTTCCTCTCCCACAACGAGCGTGCAGTCTAGAAGGGCAGACAGACATTAACGTAAGTAAATAATTTATAATATACTTTCCCCATTGCCCTGCTTGCAGTAGTCAACACAAATTAAGCCCTAGTATTGTAGCTGAGCTTTCTTCTCAGCAGCAGGAAGTCCTCTAATGTGTGGGGGGGGTGTCCTCCAAAGAGAGTATTTCCTGCAGATCTCAATCCCTGTTTTTAAGCTTCAATATTCTGCTTCACTCGATTTCTAATCCTGAAAGTGTTTGTCATAACCCTAGGCGGATCAAACTGCTTTCACCTCTCTTCTTTGCCCTTTCCCATCGCCTTCATGCACTGGCAAGAAAGACTAGACCTACATGCAGTTGGAGAGGCAGTTTCCATAGCAACAGTAGCCATGGGAACCCTCTGACAACAGCTTCCCATCATTCTCCCAACTTAGTGTGTCTCTGTTTGATTATGGTTTGCCTAAGAACAAGTACTTGGGATCCTTGTGCGTCTGACCTAAATGTCACTGATGAATGGACCCATGTTTTCAAGCTTTTAAGACATGCTTTCCTAGTTTCCTCTACCTCTCAGGATCTCCAGCCTATCAAACCTACCTATATCAAAGCTTATTGCTATCAAAGAGCATATTTATTAAAATATCCAAAAATTTTTTTAATGGCATTTATTAAGTGCTTACTATGTGCAAAGCACTGTTCTAAGCGCTGGGGAGGTTACAAGGTGATCAGGTTGTCCCACATGGGGCTCACAGGCTTCATCCCCATTTTACAGATGAGGGAACTGAGGCACAGAGAAGTTCAAGCGACTTGCCCAAAGTCACACAGCTGACAATTGGCGGAGCTGGGATTTGAACCCATGACCTCTGACGCGAAAGCCCGTGCTCTTTCCACTGATCCACGCTGCTTCACTTCATGGGAGCTCGAGATCTTATCTCAAAAATTTTGAGAACAAAAATAAGCACTTCTGCCATTTTTTCCACCCACAGGAAGCCAATTGAATCCGAGGATCGTGGGTTTAATGTTAGTTCTAAGGCCATTATTGAATGACAGAAAAGTGAAGTATTACAAACAAATGAAGTCCAGTGCTGTGAGTTCCTTGGAGGGTAGATGCTAAGAGGAAATAGTATCCCAGGGGCCCCTGAATCTCTTGTGGACTTAGGGAGGGTCAAGGGGTTTAGAGAGACCAGAATTCTGATGGCCTTGACGGGATGGGGCCTATTGGCAGGAGGGAAGTTAAGTGGGTGGCATCAGATGGGAGCAGAGAGGGGAGAGGGGGGGGAAAAGCAGAGGATGAAAAAGGAAGGGAGAGAAGGGAAAGGTATTTGCCATCTGCTGCAATGCTGCCTTTCTCTGACCTCTGTTACCACCTGCCACAACCAAGTGGCAGCAGATTACAGCAACTGGGCCCAGCTAGGCCAGTTAACCGGGGCTGCTACTGGTTACAGGGTGACAACTTTTTTGCTTCCTCAGGGCCCAGTGGCATCCAGCATCAGAAGCCACTATGGTGATTTTGGTTCCTGGAATCCTACAGGGGCTTGCTTGTAGAGAGCACCCTTTATGCTACATGCCTCCCCTGCTCTTCCCGCCCCCCTCCCCCAGCTCCTCTCCCTCTCCACTCACACACACATGTGCAGACATATCACCCTCCTCTTGTCATCCCTCCTCACCAGGATCAGCATTCCTAAAGGGACCGGAGGGGTGGGCCCTCAAATTACAGGACTGTCCATTTGAAATTCAGCTGTCTGGTCACCTTCTTGGATTCCAGGGAGTGTCAACTAAACTGATCCCTCCCAGCCACCCCTCGCCACTGCATTCACTTAGGGAACCCCTAAGGGCCCTTCAGAACTTCCCAGGGTCCCAGCCCCAGGAGCCATTCATTCGATTCGAGCAGGGGACGCGCAGGGGAAGCAACGTGGCTTAATGAAAAGGTCACTGGCTTGGGAGTCGGAGGACAAGGGTTGTAATACTGGCTCTGCCACTTGTCTGCCGTGTGACTTTGGGCAAGTTGCTTAACTTCTCTGTGCCTCAGTCACCTCATCTGTAAAATGGTGATTAAAACTGTGAGCCCCACGTGGGACAGCCTGATTACCTTGTATCTACCTAAGCACTTAGAACATTGCTCGGCGTATAGTAAGCGCTCAATAAATGCCATTGATGGATTGATTGAATCCAGCCCAGAATCCATACTGCATTCATTTATTCTTTCAATTGTATTTACTGAGCGCTTACTGTGTGCAGAACACTGTACTAAGCACTTTGAAAGTACAATACAGCAATAATAATGATAATAAGCATTTCTTAAGTGCTTACTATGTGCAAAGCACTGTTCTAAGCGCTGGGGAGGTTACAAAATGATCAGGTTGTCCCCCGTGGGGCTCACAGTCTTAATTCCCATTTTACAGATGAGGCAACTGAGGCGCAGAGAAGTTAAGTGGCTTGCCCAAAGTCACACAGCTGACAAGTGGCAGAGGCAGGATTTGAGCCCATGACCTCTGGCTCCCAAGCCCGGGCTCTTTCCACCAAGCCATGCTGCTTCTAGATAGGGATAGAGACAATCCCTGCCCACAGTGGGGTTAGGGTCTAGATATGGGGAGGCGACAGACATCAAAACAAGTAAAGAGGCATCAATATCTCACAGTCTACCCGGTTACCTCAAAGCCACCAGGCAGACCTACACCCCAAGGCTCCAAGCTTCTTCAGGAAGTCCGGGGTCAACAAACTATAATAATAATAATAATAATGGCATTTATTAAGCGCTTACTATGTGCAAAGCACTGTTCTAAGCACTGGGGAGAATATAAGGTGATCAGGTTGTCCCACGGGGGACTCACAGTCTTAATCCCCATTTTCCAGATGAGGGAACTGAGGCACAGAGAAGTGAAGTGACTTGCCCAAAGTCACACAGCTGACAGTTGGCGGAGCCGGGATTTGAACCCATGACCTCTGACTCCAAAGCCCGGGCTCTTTCCACTGAGCCACGCTGCTTCTCCAAACTACAGTGGCTAGCACCAAGAATTTTAGAGAAGCAGCGTGGCTCAGTGGAAAGAGCGCGGGCTTGGGAGTCGCAGGTCATGGGTTCGAGTCCCACCTCCCCCACATGTCCGCTGTGTGACCTTGGGCAAGTCACTTCACTTCTCCGTGCCTCAGTTCCCTCATCTGTAAAATGGGGATTAAGACTGTGAGCCCCACATGGGACAACCTCATCTCCTTGTATTCCCCCCAGTGCTTAGAACAGTGCAGTAAGCACTTAACAAATACCAACATTATTATTATTATTATTAACACTTTAGAACACCCCCCCGACACACACACACACACATACGCACACCATGAGGCCTGTCTACTTCCATCTCTCTATCCACTCTGATGATGATTTACCCACTGGCTAGCCCTGGGGTGGGGGAAAGGAAGAGCTTCAGCTGCTGCTGTTGCTGCAGAGGAGAGCACAGGGCAGGGATTCAGGGTTGAGCGGGAAAGAAAGGAGGTAAGAGAGAGTATGTGAAGGAAGGCACCCATGACCGCGGGAGCTGTCCCGATGGTCATCGCCACTCCGGACAGTCATGGGCAATAGGTGCTATCAGGTTTGGGTCATAATCCATATGATATTATATGATCCATAATCCATAATCCACAGAGTGTACGTATGTGACTACGCTTCTGGGGCTCTAGGAAGGGGGAGAGGTTAGTAAAGCAGGCAGAGGGTGTGCTTACTTAAGGGCCAGAGACTACCTCTGCAGGAACCCCTCTCTCTCTCCCTGCCCTTCCTCTCCCTTTCCCTCCCCCCACAATCTTGGCTAGCCACCCTGCAGGCCCTAACTCCTGGCTGTGTTTTAGAATACAATGGGAATCCTGACCCTCTCCTCACTGGTAGGATGGTAAGGAGGATGGGCCGAGGAGTGTCCTTTGCCGGGCAAAGTGGATTATTCCTGGACTTTTATCAAAACTTCATGATTAGATTTTCTGAAACATAATTCACATTGGCTGAAAGAAACAGTGCTCTACAGCTTGTGGCAATCAAGGAGAAAAAGCAAGAGATAAAGAAGAACTTCAACTTCTCGTCCCCAGATGACAGGCTTGACGTTTGGAAAATACCTAATTGAGGACTGCATTAAGGGACTGAAAAAGAGCCAACTATCCTACGTTTCTTCTTTCTCCTTCAGAACCAGGCCAGGCGGCTCTCATCAGAAGGCCCCGGTGCCTGACTGCTTTGCTAACTGATGAATTTATTTCCACTGCCGAAACAGCAAGACTTTGCTGCCAAATAGCTGGCTAAGTGCTGTCAGGTGTCCAGAACTGACCTCCTCTTTTCTATGCCTCAAATAGCAGAAGCACCAGGAAACATGGATTGTCTGCTGGATGGGGAGAAGCTTGGCAAGCCCAGCCTAGTGAAGACAAGCCATTTACATACTTCAAAGATCTGCAAGTTCACTATCTGGCAGTGCATTCTGTTGTGACATTTCTCTATCTGATTAGAAATGTTTCCTTTATTCCTTATCTAACTGGTCACTCTTCTGCATTCTTGTCACTTATCCGCAAAGCTAATACTGCATACCTTCACAGTTGAAATGTGATCATTTTGTAATACTGAGCAAGGGAGAACCTGCGCTGAAATAGAGCCTGCAAAAAGCAAAGGTTATGCCGATTTGCCCCTGCTATTTATGACAGGCTATATCTCGCATGACTGTGTGTTGCACACAGAGAGATAGTCTGTGATAACGAACTACTCCATTTTTTCCTGTTCTTAATGCTTAAAAGCAACAGTTCAGAGGTTCAGAGGGCTTCAGTGGTTATTTCTTCAGTATAATGAATCCATTATCTTTCCGTATATTACAACTGAAAAAATAATTTTAGCTTGCAGTCTTGTGAGAGTGTGCCTGATTTAATCCCTCGCTGGAAGGCTTTCTAAGAGCCGATAAAGAGTTACAATACTGGAAAGAATGACTCTTGCTTTGCTCCTTGGGGCTGTCACTCCAAACATATCTCAAGGTTAAACATGTTTAATGCATAGTGGAGCAAGCAGGTTTGAATCAGTTTAAATCAAAATCATTATGTGACTTCAGCAGAACTAATTTTATTAACTGATAGGAGCTATTATGATGGTTTCTAGGACAACAGCATGAAGTGGGAGTGGCTATTTGTCTAAATAATTTAATATGTGATCTTTTCACCTAAGAGTATTATTTAAAGAGGTAAAGTCATTTCTTTGACCATTGCTATTTTTGACAACCACGACTTTGTTTTCCTCTTCTCCTTACTCCGTCTGTTCTTCCTTCACTTGCTTCTTGCATTTCAGTCCATCATCAATGGTTTTTATTGCATGCTTACTGTGTGCAGAGCACTGAACTAAGCGCTTGGGAGAGTACAATACAACGAAGCTAGTAGTCGTGACCTCTGACCACGAGAAGTTTACAATCTAGTGGGGAGTTTACAATCTCTCGCTCTAGTTACTTTTTGCCCATTGAACCCCCCGAGCTCCCCAAGTCTTCCCACTCTCTTCTCTTTCCCCTTAACCCAAAAGGAAATAAAAATAAACAATTTTCCTCATCTTCGTCGGCTGTTTGCCTGTGCCTTGCTCTAGAATGTAAGCTTTTTTATGGTATTTAAGCACTTCCTATGTGTCAAACACTGTTCTAAATGCTGGAGCAGATACAAATTAATTAGGTTGGGCACAATCCTTGTCCTGCATGGGGCTCACCAAGTAGGAGGAAGAACAGGAGAACTGAAGCACAGAGAAGTTAAATGACTTGACCAAGGTCACACAGCAAGCCATTGGCAGAGTCAGGATTAGAACCCAGATCTTCTGACTCCGGTGCCCCTTCACTCTCCAGTAGACCATGCTAAGCTTCTTGCAAGAAGGAGCTGTGTGGTTCTGCTTACTAGTTCATTCATGGTCTAACACCCTTACTGAAACAACATCTTCGCAGAAGGAATCTTACTGAAGTTATTAGTATGTTACTGATACAGTACAAGAAGACGTGTCCCACAGTATGACCATTTGTGATAAAGATGCATTTTTGGGAAACATATTATGGTAGTATGATGGGGCATACCTTTATTGAGAACTTCTTCTATACCTGAACTCCCAGTATCCCTATTTCAAAACCCCAAGTACTTCAGTTCCCTTTAGCTATCTTTCTCCTTCACACCCCTTAATGAAGGGAGGAGAGTGACACTGAGTGAACAGATTCACTGTTCTCCCTTCTATTTACTCTTTGAGTCCCATGTGGTGCCCGATTAGCCTGAATCTACCCCAGTGCTTAGCACAGGGCTTGGCCTACAGTAAGCACTTAACAAACATCACAATTATTATTGTTATTACACACACACATACACACCTCTAATGTTCTTCATTATTTTATGAAATCTTACATTGCTCATTGCTGTGCAACAGCGAGATACAATCAGAGGTTAAATGGATTCTAATTTACTTTCTAGAATAAAGTGATCTCCGTCAGCAAGGACAAGAACTTACCATGGATTCTGATATCGGTGAGTAGCCCGCAACTCAGAAGCATTGCGAAATTCTCCAAGCTGTCAAGAAGGAAAAAGAATAAGTTGCATTGATGAGCTGCATAGATTGAGTGCAGGATGAGCATGGTTGACTATGGAGGGAGAAACAGAGAGAAGGATTAGTTAGCAAAGTGACCTGGAACTGAGAGCGAATACAGAATTACAGGGAAGGTGGAAGCGATAGAGACTGCTCCCCACACAGGGAGGGACCAGCAAGGGAAATCCATAGTACCAGCCCAAGAGAAGAAATAAATGTGAAAATAGCAGAAAAGAATCTAAAGATCTCTACTGGATCTGCAGTGTAGCCCAGTCCCATTTTTCCAACATCTTTATTCTGTTCCATGACTTCCTCCGGAAACTTTCTGTTTATTCTTCTTTACCTGGAGCCCAGAAATGGACATGGCTCTCTGCTAAGGACCAACCGGTACTGAGGTTAATGGGAAGGTTACCTGGAGTGCCTCCAGGTCATGTTCCCTTTATTTTGTCTCATCATCTTCTTGTTTGATAGTAACAAGATATGGCTGGCTCGTATGTGGCTTGGTGCTATCAGCATAAGAATAAAGGAAGGAGTGAGATGGAAAATTTAAGGCTTCCTGACCCCACAGATGTCAATATAAAAATAATAATAATGATGGCATTTATTAAGCACTTACTATGTGCAAAGCACTGTTCTAAGCGCTGGGGAGGTTACAAGGTGATCAGGTTGTCCCATGGGGGGCTCACAGTCTTAATCCCCATTTTACAGATGAGGTAACTGAGGCACAGAGAAGTTAAGGGACTTGCTCAAAGTCACACAGCTGACAATTGGCAGAGCCTGGATTTGAACCCATGACCTCTGACTCCAAACCCCGTGCTCTTTCCACAGAGCCAGGTTGCTTCTCAGGCAAGAAGACCTAAGCAAGGCAGTTGATTTATGGACTACAGGAAAGAAATCTAGCAGTTGCCTTCTGCTTTTATATTTTATTTTGTGTATTTGTCCTCGCCTTTTCAGTTAGTCAATTAGTCAGTCATATTTATTGAGTGCTTACTGTGTGCAGAGCACTGTACTAAGCACTTGGGAGAGTAAAATACAACAGACACATTCCCTGCCCACAGTGAGTTTACAGCCTAAATGGGAAGACAGACATTAAATACATAAATTACAGAAATGTGCATAAGTGCTGTAGGATTGGGAGGGGAGATGAATAAAGGGGGCAAGTCTGGGTGACACAGAAGGGAGCTGAAGAAAAGAAAAAGAGGGCTTAGTCAGGGAAGGCCTCATGGAGGAGACATGCCTTCAATATGGCTTTGAAAGGCCTTTATGTTGTTTAGGTATTTGATTGTTTCTTCTCCCATGTGTTTATCACCAGTCCCTCTTGCTGCCTTTTATATTCTTAGATTGCGAGCTCCTTGATGGCTAGGTGCCATGTCTAATTCCACTAGTGTGTTTTTTTCCCAGAGTTTCAAACAGAATAAGAGTAAGTCCTTAATGAATACTACAACTATTACTACTTCAACAACTACAGCAATCTTCCCTTGACTTATAAAAGGTCCAAGGAAATAGTTCATTATCACCTTGTTCTCTGAGATTCCCTGAAGCCTAGAAATTTTTGCTTTGAGCTTCTAAGGAACGAGGTTAGAGAGTGAATTCCGGAGCAAGAACGAGCAGCTGGCCCTGAATGAGCTACCCTCTCAACAAAGCTCTTATTGGGGAGCACATGTATTTTGAGGGTCATTGCCTCTACTAGGTTCCTATCTTTCACTCTCTTTATCCGATTTCATTACCCACCCCATCATTATTCTCATTGCTTATAAGCAGAAAATCCATATTTAAACTAAGACCTGTCTTTGTATTTTTTCCCCGTTCATTTTCTCACACTGCCGTCTTCTTAGAGCAGAATTTATCCTTCGACTTGTAATTTTAAATGTCAGTATTAAACTGAAATCTTCCAGTCAGTTCACTCAATAATTCATGCCTCAGAGACAATTTTCATTGTTCTTGCTTTTTATTTTTGTAGCCAAACTCAAATCTTTTTCAGCTGGGGAGGTTTTCACAGCCTATGATAAATACCAATTATTAAACCACCAGGCTGACTGGCTGCTGTTTTAGTGAGTCACTTGATTTCTTGCAGCATTTTACTACTGACTGGGTTTGAATGGTTCCTTTAACCCACTGATTTTCTGAAGCACATTTATAATGGAAGTCATTTTTAAGGTGGCAGGTTTGTTGCACTGTTACATCACATAATGGAAAATAAATAGCAGACATCGATGAATTATGGAGCTACAGCCCTTAAGCAATTTTGGAGGAAATCATAAACCACAGAGAAAATGCAGTTGTTTTGGTCACTAGAATCCCGACCCAGAATGATAAGCTCCGTCAAAATCGGCCTCAATCTTATTCCGTTGGAAATTTGATTCTAAATCTTAGATCTGGGCTGCCTGCATTCGTCTTCTTTTCCTCAGGGCCTCTCTTTCCATGATGCTTTCTTTCCAGCTGCCTCTCTCCATTTCACATCACTCTTTCATTTTCTGGTACCTTATAGCTCCCTCCATTCTCTCAACGTGTCTCCGCCACCCCCGCCAAATTGCTTGTTTGCGGTTTGTTTCTTACCTGATCTATGCAACCAGAATCAATCCAGGGTGGGAGCAAAAGGGTCCCTCGATGAGCTTGGGCACCCACAAAATGATTACGGTTTGTATCTGTTAAAATCCTCGAACCTTCTTGCACTGAGCCTTACCATATGGTCACCCTCCATCCCATTGATATTCAGCTAAACCTGGAACCACAGAACGCACTGGCAATTTGTGGGAAGGAGGTGTGAAAACCCTGGGTATGCTGAATACTCACACACACAAACACACACACACACACACACACACATACACAACACATGGTGACAGATAATATATGCATCTCTCTCCTGTCTTCCTCCTTTCCCCCAACTCCCAGATTATCTTTCTTGAAATCAGAGAGCGTATCTTATTACTCTGCCTCAAGCATCTAGTTCGATGTCTTATGCACCCTCAGAATTCTTGGATGATGTAGATAGTTGGTCTTTGTGCTCAAAATAGATGCCACTCACAGGTGCATGCTTGTCTGAAAATGCACGTTGCCCTTCAAGTTTTTGTAAGTCTCCCGTTTGTCTGATTCACCAGGTGCTTCAGGGAGTTCATTGATGATGTTCTGTAATTGTTTCACTAACAGCAGATTCTGTCACCGAGTCATCTGCATCAAACCTGGAGAACTCATTCAATTGGATTCATCTACCATCTCTATGCAGACAATTCCCAAATCTACCTCTGCAGCCTGGCCTCTCTTCTTCTATGCAGACTCACATTTCCTCCTGCCTTCAGGACCTCTCTACTTGGATGTCCCACCAACGTCTCAAACATGGCCAAAACAGAACTCTTTATCTCACCCAAACCCCATCTTCTGGCTTTCCTGTCACCGCAGACAACACCACCATCCTCCCTATCTCGCAAGCCCATAACCTTGGCATTATCCTTGACTCATCGCTCTCATCTAACCCACATATTTAATCTGTCACGCAAACTTGTCAGTTCTACTTTCACATCAGTAAAATCCACCCTTTCCTCTCCATCCAGCCTACATCCATGCTGATCCAAGCACTTAACATTTCCAGCCTCCTTGCTGACCTTCCAGCCTCCTGTCTCTCCCATTGCCAGTCCATATTTCATTCTGTTGCCTAGTCATTTTCCTAAAATAGCATTATCCACATCTCCCCATTCCTCAAAAACCTCCAAAGTTATCCCAACTACCTCTGAATCAAACAGCTACTCTTTACCATTGCTTTTAAAGCACTCAATCAGTTCCCCACATCATGCCTTACCTCACTGATCTTACCTCACTACAATCCAGCCCACACACTTCTCTCCTCTAACCCCAACCTGCTGCCTGCCCCAATCTCATCTCTCTCAGTGCTGACCCCTTGCCCATGACCTCTCTCTTGCCCAGAACTCCATCCCCCTTCATATCCAACAGACCACCACACTTCCCATCTTCAAAACCTTTTTGAAATCACATCTCCTCCAAGATGCTTTCCTCTGAGCCCTCATTTTGTCTATTTACCCTCCTTTCTGCTTTGTCTATTTGTACTTCACCAAGTGCTTACCATAGTGCTCCATTTGGAGTAAGCATTTAATAAATATCATTGATTTGATTGATTGATTATGCCAAGGGCAAATGCCAGAATGTGTGTCTTCCTTACCCTGTTTGGCTAGAATGTTGTTAGGGAAGGAGAGAACATTCATCCGACACTGCAAGCCTGTCTAATACAAGACACCAAGGTATTGAAAGACACAGTTTTTGTTAATGCATTCAGCACTATAACCGGTTAGTACCACAGTAAGTACCAGTACTACTACAATTTTCCTTCATGTGAAGTTTGTGAGAATGCTTTTTAGGGTAACTGGGTATCTTGGATCTTCCATCATCTCACCATATAAATGTCAAGTAAACTTTTCCATATTTTTTTTAAAATTCCTACCCTGCAGATTTGATAGTATATGGGGCAATTAAAAGTAAAAACAAAAGCTTCCCAAAGTGTTGCTTCTCTAAGACATGTTTGCCCTCTTCTCATCTATCTTAATTTATTAATGAGATTTGTTATGATTTAGACAGTTGTACTCAGCGTTGAGTTAAACTTAATGAAATATGGAGAATAAAGTGCTGCTTTTCCCACTGGTCTCTGGAATGAAAAAACTGTCTGATCAGAAGAGTACCTCACCCGTGACAACACGCAACTCAGTGGCTAATGAATGTGTGCAGCCAAATCACTCATTGCTCCTGCTTTTTTAGACTGCAGTTTATCAGAGCTATTATATGCTCCAAATGAATCATTTCCTACCAAAACAAGTCCTATATGGTGGAGGTTTGGACATTTGTCTAGTGGCCTGTGGGACAGAAGGAGCATGTCCCAAGATGTCACTAAACCCCAGGAATTCCAATCCTGAACATTGCTCCCAGCGGCCTGGCATTATGAGAATTTGACCTCTGGTGGGTTGTTATAATCCAGTTTAGAAGGTATCTACTGATCTACCGAGTGATGCCGAGTGAGATAAAATTTACATGTGTTTTGCTGCAATGTCCTTTTCCACTTAATTTACACCTGGGCCTTCCATTCATGTTTACAAGGTTTTCACTTTACGCATCTCTTCCTAAGTCTGGTCATGAACTACCAGAAATGCCCTTTGCACAAGAGTAACCTGACTGCCTCCTTTCTCATTGCCTTACTCTATTTTTGTTTTGTTTCTTCTGTGTCTATTATCCAATAGACTTTCACACTTAGCATTGTTTTCCCCCTACCATTCTGCAATCTTTTCTTCACCAATACAATGAAAATAATTGTAATAGATTTTAAGAACCCTTAAGCTTGCTCAGAGCCTCCCCTCTTCCGCTCTCCATTTATGATTTAAGGCTCTTGGAAATTCTTATCCTTGAACAAATTTGAGTGGAAAATCCCCCGAGGGTACCTTTTTTATGCTAATTTTTTTTTCTATCTTTGGCCCAATTCACTAAATATTTCAGTTAACCATTTAAATGCTTTATTTCTCACAGCCCAAGAGAGGCAGAATTCCCACTGTAACAATGCATAATATTTCCAGCGAAACACAAAGGCTTATTGGAAAACGGAGCATGTGAAATAGATTATTTGTGTATTCAGCCCAGGAGAAAGAAAACATTTATGCCTAAAGTTTTGAATCCTTGAATTCCACCTTGGAATTCACTGTTCTCAAAACAGAGCAGTAAAGCCAGGAACCATACTTCATTTACCAGTTCAAAATCCACATGTATCCAGTATAAATGGACTAGACTGTTTTTAAAGCTGTAGTAGTTTCCCTTGAGTTATCAGAGTAACATTGATGATTCTGCAGTAAGATGAAAGGCTTGGATTTCTGCAAATTGATGATCAGTTCACCAATGCCTCTCCACCCTCTTCCCACTAAGGGAGCTGGATTATAGACATGTTATTTCATGACATTTCTAGAATATTTACAATAATAATATAATCCAAGAATTGATGACATGAGGAAAAGATTATAAATGTAGGTATCATTTCTTCTGACTGACATCAATATATGCATATATATATGCATGTATATATAGTCTCTTTTATGGTTGGCATCAATTTATGATTGATAGACTTACTGCCTTTCACTCTGCTAAGTGGCATGCAAAGATTCTCCATGGTGCTTCATTTTGTGGGCCAAATTTAATTAATCCTAAAGAGAAATCCCTTTGCCCCTCATTGAAGCAGAAGAAACAGATTGGCCCTGAAAAGTGAAGATGAGCGAATTCTGCTCAGTTTCTAGATACAGGTCAAGTTACTTTCTGGCTTCTCCTCTGAGCACATCCTTAAAATGTTGTGTTTTGCTAATGAAAACAATGTCAAGATTGGTCTGGAAGGAATCAGTAACCACTTGTGATAAGGCACGTGACCCTTTACTAACAGCCCTATTAGCCAAGCTTGGTTGATAATGTCTATCCGGTGATTGGAATCTGATTATTCTGGGTTGATGCTGCTCTGATCACTAAACAAAAGATGAGCGGAAAGCCTTGCAGAAGTCTCTGTGTGTGTTTGTTGTACACTTTGTGAAATACAGTCAAATGCCTGTTTTGCAACCCTGGGGGCCTCTAATGGGTTTGGCTGCTGGTATTAATGTAGAGGTTGAGAAGTGTGTTCCTCCAAGTTAATTGTCCAATTATCTATGGAACACAGAAACCCAGTGGAGATGGGAACCGAGGCCCTTTGCATAATAAAATTACACTTAAATTTCAAGCCAAACTTAAATGGTGGCTGCTTTATGAATAATTACTCTAGGAGTTGTAATTGTGTTTTTCTAATCTAGTGTATTCTTAGGTTTCTTTAGCAGTTTTTGCTGGGACTCTGCAGAAAAATGTGCTAGAAGTCTTTTAAGAGGAGGACTTTTAAGACACCAAGCATTCTATTTTTGCTGTGTGCTCCAAAACAAAGAGATAAGTGATGTGCACAGTGGGTTTGGGTAGTTGGGACAAAGCTATAAATTCTGTGCTCTCTCAACCATTTTCCATCTATCAATTTATCACTCTCTCAGAGGCTAATAATCTGACTGGTTTCTTTTCCTCTCTGAGGATCATTTTTTTGGATTTATTTCTTCCTCACACCGGTATGTAAATATTCCAGCCTCTAGAATCATTTTCTAAATCAGTTATCCATTTGTTCTATAACTTCAGAGGCATGCCAAACAGTTACAATTCCATAGAAACTCTAAGGTTTTCCAGTCAAGTTATAGAATTTGGATTCCTGTTGATATTCTGATCCTATAGGCTTTCAAGCATGACCTTAGGAAAATATATTTAGCTCTCTCCTAAATGTCTAGTGTGTTTATAGTATCTCCAAATGCATATGTCTTCTAGACTGCGAGCCCGTTGTTGGGTAGGGTTTGTCTCTATCTGTTGCTGAATTGTACTTTCTAAGTGCTTAGTACAGTGCTCTGCACATGGTTAAGCGATCAATAAATATGACTGAATGAATGAATGAATATGTCCTAGATTAAAATGTTTACTGAATATTTAGAGTGAAGGAAGGGAGGGAAATAATAAAGATGGCTGGAGGTCATTATGCTCTGTTGGCCTGTATATTTGATGATGATGATAATGGCATTTATTAAGTGCTTATTATGTGCAAAGCACTGTTCTAAGCACTGGGGAGGTTACAAGGTGGTCAAGTTGTCCCACGGGGGGCTCACAGTCTTAATCCCCATTTTTCAGATGAGGTCACTGAGGCCCAGGGAAGTGAAGTGACTTGCCCAAAGTCACACAGCTGACAGTTGGCAGAGCCAGGATTTGAACCCATGACCTCTGACTCCAAAGCCCGAGCTCTTTCCACTGAGCCACGCTGCTTCTCTAACATATTTCAGATGTTTGCAGATTTTAGCTATAATCCACTTTAGATTTCCTTGCACCAAACCAAGACCCAACTTGATAATGTGAATTTAATAGGAAAAAATACAGTATTTTTAGCTTCAAAACAGATATGGATCATGTTCACAGAGCCCATGACTCAGTAGACCACAAAATACCTTTAGGCCATAATCTAATTTATATTCATCACTGTCTGATGAGATCAGACAGAACTGTGGCATAGCAGAAGTTAGATAACTTTCGCACATTTACACAGTGGGTCCAAAGTTTCAATCAATCAATCAATCGTATTTATTGAGCGCTTACTGTGTGCAGAGCACTGTACTAAGCGCTTGGGAAGTACAAGTTGGCAACATATAGAGACAGTCCCTACCCAACAGTGGGCTCACAGTCTAAAAGTTTCTAGAGTTTTAGAATTTTAGTTACATTCTCTAGGAAGTGGATTTAGTGGATTGTTTCTCTCTCAAGCACATCAGCCACCCCTTTGAGAAATTCGGTTGCTATTCGACCTGTCACCTTCCTTGTACAGTACAATGTAAAATTTCTGGTCAGGGCATCCACCAACTGTCAGGGCTACTGTTGCTCCCTGGCCACTCTCACAGCCCCTCTCACCTCCTGATATGTATCTGTAATCCACTGCCTTTTTCTGATCGTCTGTATTGCCCCTGTTAAATCCAATCTCCTAGAAAGCCAGGCAAGTCAGTTCATTTTCCACTCCTCTTTACCAAGTGGTATGAAAAAGACAAAGCACATTGGTAGACGGTGTCCGTTTATCTGATAAAGCAATGACGGAAATGTGGGGCTGGCAGCTCATATCCAAGACACCACCAAAAATGCTCCTTATTCAAAACCTAACATCCCTCTCAGAATGGCTCTGAGTCAGACTTTTGAAAAACGCTCAAGAGGGGCACATCTGAGGTAGACAGTTTCCTGAGCTGAGGCCTATAAGTAAATGAGACTGCTGAGAGTCTCTGGATGAAATTTTAGAATTTTCCCTTCAGAGGCCCAGATCCCAGCAGGATAAGTTCCGAGTCATTCCTCTAGGGCTGTGCCTTAGTAAAGGATAAAACAATCTTTTGCTTGGGCTAAGCCAGTTGGCCCAATATTTTAATATTTGATCTGGTTCATGCATGAAATGCTCCATGAAAACTTTCCTCTCATTATATTTTTTCAGCCATTAGGGTTTCTGCAGGGGTCCCTGAGACAGCACCGTATTAGACGTCTCTGCCACTTTTTAGATCCACCGACAGTCTAATTCCAAGCAGTTTTATCCTAGGCTGTTTGGGTCGATGTTTTCCCCTTACATTTCTGAGCTTGCCTTTTAGTAAGCGGTTCTGAGGGGAAAGGTGGAGGAAAGGTTTGGGCTCAAAACCCAGGTCAGCATTTCCAAAAGTGATTGCTTGATTCCAATCAAAGGTGACTCACTCACCCCAATCAATCAATCAATCGTATTTATTGAGTGCTTACTGTGTGCAGAGCACTGTACTAAGCGCTTGGGAAGTACAAATTGGCAACATATAGAGACAGTCCCTACCCAACCAGAATTTTTTCATGAAACTGCCTCTAATGAAACTGAAACAAACCTTTTGAAAATGGGACCAGTTGAAACAAAGGGTGGTGGAACTCATTCCCAGAGTAAAATTGTCTTGTTCAGGGGAACCAACCTTAAAAGGCTGGAAGAATGAAAGATCAGAATCTACATTGGTCTTAATATCACTAAAGATGCCTGGTGATTGGAAGGAGAATTACATTTGCTTTTTTTGTTGCAGTTCAGCATAGAAAGGTTGAAACACCTGAGGCTAGAGTCATGTTGCCAACTTGTACTTCTCAAGCGCTTAGTACAGTGCTCCGCACGCAGTAAGTGCTCAATAAATACGATTGAATGAATGAATGAATGTTGACAGGATTCTTTTTTTTTTCCCCCTTGAATTTCTGATTGGCTTGGGCATCCACTAACAGCAGTGCCCTTCCTGCCTGTCCTATCCCTGGGGAGTCTCTGGAAGGATAGGGAAAGTCTGAAGGGTAAAACAGCTTGGGCAGACGTGGGATAGAAGCCCATGCTTTGTGGCTTCCAAAGTTAACTTAACTTTGCCCAAGGTCACACATCAGGATTAGAACTCAGGATCTTCTGACTCCCAAGCCCATGTCCTATTCAATCCTCTGAAAGGGGCAAACTCTGCTCACCTTGACATTTAACATGAGACCTACCCTGCACGGATCTAGGGATAAAGGAAGGAATTTGGCTTTTAAAAATCATGTTTATAATGATACATCTGCTGCATACTCATACTGAAATTAATGCGGCATCCACCATCATATACCCTGTTAATTCAGTCCCAAGACATTTACTGGTAATATTGTAGCTGATTTTCAACCACTGAGAGCTCAATATTGACAGCTCATGTCATTCATTCATTCATTCAGTCATACTTATTGAGCACTTACTGTGTGCAAGGCACTGTACTAAGCACTTGGGAAGTGCAAATCGGCAACGTATAGAGACGGTCCCTACCCAACAACGGGCTCACGGTCTAGAAGCAAAGCCTAAAAATGCTTCCTTCCCAGTTCCAGGAAAAGAAGTAAAAAAACCCGTGTGGCCTGTAGGTGAGGGAAGGACTCTATGTTTCATATTAATAAGGGATATGTCTTAGGAATCTCTAACCATCTTACTGTTTCCACTAGTCCTAAATATATTTATGTTTGCCCCACCATTAAGAGTGTAGCTTTTGGTGGGCAGGGATTGTGTCTTACTTTTCTGCTGTATTTCCCAAGCTCTTAGTATAGTGCGTTTCACCCTATGGGTGTTTGGTAAATACTACTACTATTACAATTTTATGGTATTTGTTAAGTGCTTACTGAGTGCCAAGCACTGCACAAGTGCCAGGATAAGTACAAACTAATCAGCCACATGGAGCTCACAGTCTTAATCCCTATTTTACAGATGCGGTAATTGAAGCAAAGAGAAATTAAATGACCTGCCTAAGAAGACACATGGAGGAATGGACTTCTGACTCTCAGGCTTATGCTGTATTCACTAGGCCATGCTGCATCTACTACTAGTTAACAGGTGAACAACTTGTAAGAGACTCCAGTTTTTCCAAGGCTTTCAGTGGTGCCGTGAAACACAGTACTTTATAAAGCTCTTGGGGGTGTAGGGGGCTAATGTAATTAGTTTTCTATTAAACCATAGGTAGCTAACTTTATGACAAATATAATGTAAATGAATTTAGGGAAGAAACTATAATCTAGAGACTTTTCTAATTATAGAAAATCCATTAGAATTTGCTTTTATATCACACCGAAAAGGGCAGGATTTTTTTTTAATCGTGTCTGTTGACAGCAACATCTGCAGATTAGGAATGTGAGAAACGAAATGATTTGGAACTTGTCAGACACATGCAGGAAACTAAAATCCAAGTAGTAGCTGTCTATTTTTAAATTATTTTTAATATATTGACAATACCAGAGCAATCGTGAGAAATCTTAGATTAAAATGAGAAAATGGTTAAATGATCTATTGTCTGGGCTCTGGACTCAGCACCCATTTTCACTGTTAAGCAGGCGGATTCCCGAGCTAAAACCAAAGCCCCCTTCCTCCATGCGTTCTGCTTATCATCAAACTCCAGTTCTGAAGGAAAACAAAAATGTCACCAGGGTCCCTTCTGTTAACTTGAAAACACCAAAGCTAACCTGTGGAACCAGCCCTCCCAAGGGAATTATTTTCCGGGGATCTCTGCCTGTGGAGGGGGAAGTGGTCTGTCATGGGGTAATAGGAACTGATCTATGAGGAAACAGTGAATGTGTTTGTCTATGCAAAGCAGACTGCACTCAGTTTGGAAACAGTCAAGAGAAGCTTAACAAATCCCACCTCCTTTGTCCCTGCACACAGGTGTTTTGTTTTTTGTTGGGTTTTTTTATATTTGTTAAGCACTTACCAGGCACCAGTCACAGAAATAAGCTCTGGGGTAGATACGAGATAATCAGGATGGA
Organism: Tachyglossus aculeatus; assembly: GCF_015852505.1. Lineage (NCBI taxonomy): Eukaryota > Metazoa > Chordata > Mammalia > Monotremata > Tachyglossidae > Tachyglossus > Tachyglossus aculeatus. The sequence continues at coordinate 27,125,439 of NC_052077.1, forward strand.
CACAGTTCATGTCCCACATTGGGCTCTCACTGTTAATGCTCATTTTACAGATGAAGGAACTGAGGCACAGAGAAGTGAAGTGACTTGCCCAAGGTCACACAGCAGAAAGTGGAAGAGCTGGGATTAGAACCCAGGTCCTTCTGACACTCAGGCTTGTGCTCTAGCCACTAAGCCATGCTGTTTCTCATACACACAGGTTAGTGTTGGTGCTTTCAAATTAACAGAAGGGAAGGTGGTGACATTTTTGGTTTACTTGAGAACTGGAGTTTGATGATAGGCAGAACCCCTGGAGGAAGGGTGCTTTGGTATGTGATTAGCTCGGGAATCTGCCTGATTGACAGCTGCCCTGGCCCAGTATTTTCTCCCTCTACCTCCTGACGGTTTTCCTGCACTCCAGGGATTGTCCCGAGACCCCCCCATAGGCCAATAACAAGATGGGAAGGGCAGGATGAGGAGATGAAAAGGCCTAGAATGCTCTGTGATTCAGGGGCACATATTGCTGTCACGGTTTCCACAGTAACTCCCTAGCTTGGTTTTTGCTTATGCTGCTCTATCACTGCTTGTTAAGTGAGTGCTTGGATTTAGGCTTGCCTAGCCATTTCAATGGGAAATTTTTCCTCCAACAACACAACATCATTGTGTAGGCCAATTTTGTGTGGATGAATGCACTGAAAGAATGAGGGCATGTGGTTCTGAAAGTCTGTGTATGTGGGTTTGTGGATGCATGGGTATGTTGCAGCAGGGGCGAGTGAGGTTACAGTTCTTGCGTGTGTGTGTGTGTAAATGAGTGTGTCTTACATGCTGTGAGTCTAGCTTCAGAGTTGGCAACAGCTTCCATTCTCCAAATCCTCCAGAGAAATTCTCAGGAGCTGTGTTTGCTATCCTAAACTTGCCCTTCTGCTAGATTATAAGCACATCTCCTTCAAGAGGCCTTCCCTCTAGGCTACAAATTCATTCTGGGCAGGACGCGTGCCTACCAACTCTGTTGTACTCTCCCAAGCGCTTAGTATGGTGCTCGGCACACAGTGAACACTCAATAAATATGAATGATTGATTGATTCTCTGTCTAAGCCTCATTTCTGCATCATCTAAGCACTTGCGTCTGTATCCTTAAGCACTTAATATTCACACAGAGAAGCAGCATGGCTCAGTGGGAAAAGCCCGGGCTTTGGAGGCAGAGGGCGTGGGTTCGAATCCCGCCTCCACCACAAGTCTGCTGTGTGACCTTGGGCAAGTCACTTAACTTCTCTGAGCCTTAGTTACCCCATCTGTAAAAATGGGGATTAAGACTGTGAGCCCTACGTGGGGCAACTTGATCACAGTGTATCCCCCCCAGCGCTTAGAACAGTGCTTTGCACATAGTAAGCGCTTAACAAATGCCATGATTATTATTATTTTTTTCTTTTAGACTGTGAGCCCACTGTTGGGTAGGGACTGTCTCTATATGTTGCCAACTTGTACTTCCCAAGCGCTTAGTACAGTGCTCTGCACACAGTAAGCGCTCAATAAATACGATTGATGATGATGATTCACACACATACACGGCCTCCTTCCATCAATCCTACAGCCATTAAGTATGTATCCTTACGCTCTTCCATTCCCCTATCTGTACTTTATTTCCCCTTCTAGAGTGTAAGTTCCTTTTATGCCATCGTGCCAGCCAACCCTACTATATTGTACTCTCCCAAGTGCTTAGTGCAGTACTCTGCACACAGCAAGTGTGCAATATGGGCTGCTCAAGAAGCAGCCTGGTCTAGTGGAAAGATCACGGGCCCAGGAGTCAGAGGACCTGGGCTCTAATCCCTGGTCTGCCACTTGTCTGCTGTGTGACCTTGGGTAAGTCACTTAACTTCTCTGTGCCTCCGTTACCTCATCTGTGAAATGGAGATTAAGATTGTAGGTGCCATGTGGGACAGGGATTGTGTCCAACCAGATTATCCCATACCTACCACAGCACTTAGAGCAGTGCCTGGCACAGATAGTAAATGCTAAACAAATACCATTAAAATAAATGAATAAATAACATTGCAACATCCTAGGAGACAGGGATCATATCTATTTAGTCTATTGTGCTCTCCCAATCAATCATATTTATTGAGTGCTTACTATGTGCAGAGTACTAAGCACTTGGGAGGGTACAATATAATAGAGTTCGTCGACATGTTCCCTGCCCACAAGGCAGCCGAACCTACCTTGATGTTGTTGCCTGACTGAAGGTTCATTTGGGGAAGACCAAACTGGTTTACTGCCCAGCCAATCTCGCCAACATAACTACTTCTGTGAGCTGGGGTGAAGCACTTCATTGGGGCAGGACGCCATAAATACTTGAGCTCACTGGTAGCACCTAATGCTGGAGGCTTGTCTCCTATAAAACGAGTAAAATCGGGGATCTTGGGGCGATAATCCTTAATGCCATCTGGACCTTCAAAAGTGGAAAGGAAAAAAAGCATGTAAAAATACGTTATACCCCTTTTTTATATTATATATTTTATATTATATTTTCTTCCCGAGTTATTTCTTAAAATATACAACTTCTAGAAAGTGAATATAAGCTGGGATGAAAAGAAACAAAAGTAGAAGGAAAGTTTTAAGTGAGTTTTTAGGTTTACTGTCTGTTCATTGTATTGCACTCTCCCCAGTGCAGAGTACAGTGCTCCACATACGGTAAGTGCACAATAAATACGTTTGAATGAATGAATAAATGCCAGCAGCAACCGATGGGGCTTTGGCTGCTCATTCTCGGAGAATGGAAACAAATGGACAAGCATCACCAGGGGCAGGAGGGAATGAAGCATCACGCCTCAGTCCAGGTTTACTATGTTCATCAATGTGCTGAGAAAGGGAACAGAAAAAGTTCATTCATTCATTCAATCGTATTTATTGAGTGCTTACTTTGTGCAGAGCACTGTACTAAGCGCCTGGGAAGTACAGTGAGGCGGTCCTTACCCAACAACGGGCTCACAGCCTAGAAGGGGGATTAATACGATTGAATGAAGTTGCGACATTAAACGTGTATCCAGGCCTGTGCTCTAGCCATTAGGCCATGCTGCTTCTCTAGTTGTTACTATTACTTAATACAATTACTTAATATTATTATTATCGCTATTATTATTTGCTCCAACCTAACCTCCTAAATATCTCTCACTCTCACTCTTTCATTCTGACCCATTATCTCTGACCCCCCTCAAATCATGGCCTGCTCTACCTTCAAAGCCCTCCTAAAAAACTACCTCTTCCCAAGGTAGGTTCCGTTATTGATTTATTTATTCCTCCTCTTCCCACTCTTCCACTTCTTCTTCCCAGTTGTGCCTCCTTACCTATCTGTCCTCATTGTCTGTTATTCACAATAACTCATATTCCCTATTCCACCAACAAAACCTGCTGACTGGTCCCTGCATATGACTCATCATCTGCTTGTCAATCCCACCTGAAATGTCCTTACCTAACCTCTTTGCCAACCTATGTCCCTTTCTCTCCCTCAAGAACAAAATACCTCAAACTCTCCTCCTCCATGAATATTTAATAATAATAATAATTTGTATTTGTTTAATGCTTACTATGTGCCAAGCACTGTTCTATGCACTGGGGTAGATACAAGGTAATCAGTTTGTTCCACGTGGGGCTCAGTCTTAATCCTCATTTTACAGTTGAGGTAACTGAGGCCCAGAGAAGTTAAGTGACTTGCCCAAAATCACACAGTTGCTAAGTAGCAGAGCCGGGATTAGAACCCATGACCGCTGACTCCGAAGCCCGTGCTCTTACCACTAAGCCATAACCTCGCCCAATGGCAGTCTTCAGTGTTTCTCCAGGAACCTAATACTACTTGTGTAGTGTATGTTTCTGTCTTCCTAAATTCACAATTTTCAGCCATTTGTATTTTATGTTTCTTAAGTTGGTTTCATCCTGTCTCCCCCAGGCTCCACAGGTGGAGGATGGAGTCTTTTATATTCCTTCCAACTTGCACTTTCAGTCATTTATTCATTCAATCATACTTATTGAGCGCTTACTGTGTGCAGAGCACTGTACTAAGAGCTTGGGAAATACAAGCCGGCAACATATAGAGGCGATCCCTACCCAACAACGGGCTCACAGTCTAGAAGGGGGAGATGGACAACAAAGCAAAACACTTCTCTTCTGCATCCAATGGGTGCTCCCTAAATACTGTTGACTGACTGACTGAGCCCACTGTTGGGTAGGAACTGTCTCTATATGTTGCCAACTTGTACTTCCCAAGCGCTTAGTACAGTGCTCTGCACATAGTAAGCGCTCAATAAATATGATTGATTGATTGATTGATTGTCTTGACATGCTGTTAAATCGTGTCCGACCCATAGCGGCGCCATGGACACATCTCTCCCAGAACTCCCCACCTCCATCTGTAATCATTCTGGTAGGGACGCATAAACAAGCATTTCAGCTAAATGCACCATTTACCAGATCATCACACAATACGCCATTTTATTTTTAATGGGAGAGAAAGGGGAGATAATTCGCTCCACCCAGCTGGGTGTTAATTTAGTCTCTCACCTCTCTGACTCAGTGATAATTGATCCCATTATTTTCCAGAGTTGGGTAAGTGACCACTAGGGAGGTGCAATTCAGGAAAGACTGCTAGTGCCCATGGAAAGGGGAGAGGGGTAAAGATTAAATTATATAAATAGGCTAGAAAAATAGCATTAAATAAGAATTAAATTAGGGATATTCACATTGGTTACATAGGTGTGAGGTGTTGGAACATTGACTCCATTAGTGGTAGGAATAATGATGGTAATTATCACTTAATCTGAAGAAAAGAGCATAATTAACACCTAGCAATGAAATGAGTCCACATCATTTCTCCTCAACCCCTTTACCCCAAGGAAGAAACCAGTGTTTTGGGTGGGGACACACAGAAGCAGCAGCTAATCACTCTACATGCAGTCTAACTTTTATTTTGGCTTCATTCATTCATTCATTCGTCAAGTTTGTTGAGCACTTACTGTGTGCAGAGCACTGCACTAAGCACGTGGGAGGGTACACTATAACAATAAACAGACACATTCCCTGCCCAGAATGAGCCTACAGTCTAGAGAGGGAGACAGACGTTAATATATATAAAGTACAGACATGTACATAAGTGCTTTGTCAAGTGGACCTTTCCTAACTCCAGTCATTTAATGACCAACTTAATCTGCAATTAATGATAATAAATAATTGTGGTATTTGTTAAACACTTACTATGTGCCAAACACTGTGGTAAGAATTCAAACACACAAAGTCGCTATCCTACGCAGGGCTCACAGTCCAAAGCAGAGGGAGAATGGGTATTTATTTTCCATTTTACAAAGGAGGAAACAAACAAGGCACAAAAAAGTTATCTTATTTGCCCCAGGATGTAAAGCAGATGAGTGAAGGAGCTGTAATTAGAACTCAGGATTCTGTGCTCTTTTCACGAGCAGTTACTAAAAATAATATTTATTGGAAATAAATATGGCATTGCTCTCTGGAATGTGGACCAGATTTTAAATCCAAAGAATAATTAAAGTGGCTACAGACTGCTTCCTTGCATAGGGTAATGTACAAATGAACATGATAATGCAATAGAAATATGCTCATTTGTGCTTGAGCCATAATGAGAGGGTCCGTTTTGTCTCTACATTCAGGTACTCATTAAAGAGGTGTTGCCACCCCACCTCTTAGTTGAAGTTGGGTAGAATGTACTCTCTCTTTCTTTCTCTCTCTCTGTCCCTCTACATACAGTCGGTACTCAATAATAATAATAATAATGGTATTTGTTAAGCACTTACTATGTGCAGAGCACTGTTCTAAGCGCTGGGGGTGGATACAAGGTGATCAACTTGTCCCACGTGGGGCTCACAGTCTTAATCCCCATTTTATGGATGAGGTAACTGAGGCTCAGAGAAGTTAAGTGATTTGCCCAAGGTCACACAGCAGAGATGTGATGAAGCCAGAATTCGAACCCATGACCTCTGACTCCAAAGCCCGGGCTCTTTCCATTGAGCCATGCTGCTTCTCTAAATACTTCAATAAATACTACTGATTAATTCCAAGAATGAGTGCTACCTTAGCTCAAATTTTGGCTCCTCATATCAAACTAACAGTGCTTTGCATACAGTAAGTGCTGAATAAATATGATTAATATTAATAACAACTCCATTGGGGCAGTCAGGAAACTATTTTTTTTTTTTAGTGGTATTTGTTAAGCTCTTACTGTGGACCAGTCACTGTTCTAAGCACTGGGCTAAATGGGTTGGACACAGTCCATGTGGCACGAGGGGCTCACAGTCTTATTCCCCATTTTACAGTTGAGTTAACTGAGGCACAGAGAATTTAAGTGATTTGCCCAGTGTCACACAGCAAAGAAGTGGCAGAGCTGGGATTAGAACCCAGATCCTTCTGACTCCCAGAACCGTAATCTAGTCATTAGGCCATGCTGCTTCTCAATTCTCTGGGTTTTTATCCCACGAGAGGATTTTCCACTGGAGGAGTTCCAGGGTGAAAAGATTGGAGCATCCTGACTGGTAGCATTGCCAAAAGTCACCTGGAATATCCAGGGCTTTGTCTAAAAAATCAACTACCCTTAATATGGCTGTTTTCCCCTTGTCATTAAATTCTCGCTCTTGCTCCTCCTAAAGTGGAGAAATCTAGTCAGAATTGAATGGATAAAATCTTTTTTTCTTTCCTCATCTCTGTGAATCTGTCAAATCCTTGCCCTTAAATCCCTTCACCAATTCCCATTGTGTGCCATTTCAAACTCAGAGTTCTTACCCACCCGTTCAAAGTTTTCTATGGCTCCAGCCTGCTTCTTTTGGCTCTCCTCTCTCATAACCACCTCACCCTTTTTTTTTTTTTTTTTGGCCTAGATGCCAGCTCTCAATTTTACTCACTCCTATTGTTCCCATCACAACCTCATTTTTTCATACCTTCATCCCAGCTGCATTCCAGGCCATAAATAGCTGGAATACATCTGTATGCTATGTTTGAACAAGCACAAGAACTGTTTTTTATTATCGATGCATTTTTATCCCCCTGAATAATAGATAATACCTTTGCACCGGGAAGAAACATGACTAGTGGAAAGAGCATGAGAATCTCAGTAGTACCAGTCCTCCTTCTTGCTCTATGACCTTAGGCAAGATGATGATAATAATAATAGTAATAAACACTTACTATGCACCAAGCACTGTACTAAGCACTGGGGTAGATACTAGATCATTAGGTCCCACATGGGGCTCACAATCTAATCAATCAATCAATCAATCGTATTTATTGAGCACTTACTATGTGCAGAGCACTGTACTAAGTGCTTGGGAAGTACAAATTGGCAACATATAGAGACAGTCCCTACCCAACAGTGGGCTCACAGTCTAAAAGGGGGAGACAGAGAACAAAACCAAACATACTAACAAAATAAAATAAATAGAATAGATATGTACAAGTAAAATAAATAAATAAATAGAGTAATAAGTAGGAGGGAGAACAGGTATCGAATTCCTATTTTGCAGATGAGGGACCTGAGGCACAGAGAAGTTAAATGATTTGCCCAAGGTCACACAGCAGGTAAGTAGTGGAGCCAGGATTAGGATTTAGGTCTTCTAACTCCAAGGCTCGTGGTCTTTCCACTAGTCCATGCTGCTTCCCCGTGCTGCGAGTTATCTTCTCTATGACTCTTTGCCTCATCTGTACAACAGGAATAAAATACCTGTTCTGTTTCCTTCACACTGTGAGCCCCATGTGAGATTGGGTCTGTGTCTGATCTATTATCTTGTATCTGCCTCAGTGCTTGGCACATAATAAACACTTAATAAATAGCACAAGAATTGCTATTATGGGTGTTGTTTCCCAGCTAAAACTCTGGGGAAAGCATGCCGAGTAAATATATCCTTCTTGAATTTGGAAACAAAAATCTCCCAAAAGTGAGATCTCTGAGCTCTTAGCGGCAAGTGGGGTAAGGTTGTTAATCAGAGTAGTACAGGAGATGATATGGTTCATGAGGGTTCATTTCTCAGAACATGGGAAGCAGTGTGGCCTAGTGGAAAGAGCACAGGCCTGGGAGGGGAATTGGGCTCTAATCCCACCTCTGCCACTTGACTGCTGTGTGACCTTGGGCAAGTTATTTCACATCTCCTTGCCTTAGTTTCCTCATTTGTAAAATGGGAATTCAATGCCTGTTCTTCCTCCTACTTACACTGTGAGGCCCATATGGGAGAGGGACAGTGTTCAACCTGATTAACTTTTATACACCCACAGTGCTTGACACATAGTAAGCGCTTAACAGATATCATCATTATTATTACCCCGGGGCTTTGTACAGTGCTCGGCACATAATGCTTAACAAATAGCGAGAAGCAGCATGGCTCAGTAGAAAGAGCACGGGCTTTGGAGTCAGAGGCATGGGTTCAAATCCATGCTCTGCTGCTTTTCAGCTGTGTGACTCTGGGCAAGTCACTTAACTTCTCTGGGCCTCAGTTACCTCATCTGTAAAATGGGGATTAAAACTGTGAGCCCCTCGTGGGACAACCTGATCAACTTGTATCCTCCCCAGTGCTTAGAACAGTGCTTTGCACATAGTAAGCACTTAATAAATGTGATTATTATTATTATTATTAAATACCATGGTTATCATTGTTATTATTTTTAGGAGTAGTAGCGGTATTGTTACAATGTTTTTTCTTGCTCATGAGAAAAAGAATTCTGGGAGGCCTGCCCAGACTGAGCCCCCTCCTTCCTCTCCCCCCTTCTATCCCCCCGCCTTACCTCCTTCCCTTCCCCACAGTACCTATATATATGTATATATGTTTGTACATATTTATTACTCTATTTATTTTACTTGTACATATTCTATTTATTTTATTTTGTTAATATGTTTTGTTTTGTTCTTTCTCTCCCCCTTCTAGACTGTGAGCCCACTGTTGGGTAGGGACCGTCTCTATATGTTGCCAACTTGTACTTCCCAAGCGCTTAGTACAGTGCTCTGCACACAGTAAGTGCTCAATGAATACGATTGAATGAATGAATGAATTAATTAATTAATGAACTGAGATTCCCAAGTGGACCAGCCTGTAGTTCCAGCAGTAACCCATTACGATTTAGAAAAACTTTAATAAACAGAACATGTTACTAAGAAAGGAGTGGATTCCAGACAGCATAACTAGATTAAGAACAAGTGACAAAAGGATCGAGTCTCAGTACTAAAAAGAACCCCAACTTGGTCAGTCCTGTTGGCACCAAGATGAATGGTTAATGGTCTCTAACTGGGGAGAAACTATCAAGGTACTTACGCCTGAAACTTGCAGGTTTTTTATTACTAATTGTACAGAGCTGCATCATTTTTAAGACAATGACCTCCCTTCTTGGGAGATAAATTATACTTGATTTTCTAAACTAATTTTACTCTACTATTCCATCTAAATTCGATTTAGAACATGAACAAGTACAAATCATTTGGGTCCAGAAAACTCATTTGTATCTCTGCTATTGTCTCTGAAGGATGACTCCAACATGTCAGATAGAAGACCGAATATGAGCAAATGTATAGATTCAAGGAGAAATGGTGGAATTGTCTTTTTCCCTGAAATGTGTGTGTTTCTAAAGGGTGTAAATCCTTACTGCTAGCCTCAGAAACCAGTCATCAATTCACAGAACAAAGGGAAGACCTTAGTTGGTTCCACTAATGAGGAAGATAATTCTATCTCCAAGCCCCCATGGGCCTTAATTTCTCTTGTGAGACTTTCAGGGAGAGGGTCAGTGGTATTTGTTGTGATGGTAGTTTCTGTGATTTGTGACATCATCCAACACGTACAGACTAAGTATATAGATTTGATTCACTGAGCACGCGAAATAGTCAGCCAAGAGTCACTGCATTTGGCTTTGCTCAATCAAATCCCAGGTTTCAGGTTAGTGATCCAAGGTCTTGGTTACAAGATTTCAAAAAGTTATTAATAGTTACATGAACATGTCAATGGCTGTTTGTATTTTAATCTTAAGCCTTCCTGATTAGTCTGCCCTTTGCCGCTATCTCTACAGGTACTCTTGCTCCATTTTTCTTTCTTGTGATTTGTCTTCTCCTTGCTCTCCTCTTCTGCCTCTCCTTTTCTCCCCAGTCAACCACCAGGCTTTAGCAGAGCTGAAAATTAGGCTGGAATGGCAGAATGAAGCCTAAATGGAGCTGCCCACTCAGAGAGACCATCAGTCTGGGGTCGGTAATCAATCAATCATCAATCAATCGCATTTATTGAGGGCTTGCTGTTCTCAGAGCACTGTAGTAGGCATGTAGGAGAGCAGCATGGCATAGTGGAAAGAGCACAGGCCTGGGAGTTAGGAGGGGCTGGGTTCTAATCCTGACTCTACCACTTGTATGCTGTGTGACATTGGGCAAGTCTCTTCACTTGTCTGTGCCTCAGTTACCTCAACTGTAAAATGGGGATTAAGACTGTGAGCCCAATGTGGGGTAGGGACTGTGTCCAACCTGATTTGCTTGTATCTACCCCAGTGCTTAGTACATTGCCTGGCACATAGTAAGTGCTTAACAAATACCACAATTGTTATTATTATTTCATGATCCTGTACTTCCCAAGCGCTTAGTACAGTGCTCTGCACACAGTAAGCGCTCAATAAATAGAATTGATTGATTGATTGATTGATCGCTCTCAGTAATGAAGACACTGTGTTCATCCAGGTTCACAGTATAGTGTCCGACTCATTTTCTCAGCCCATATGACAACTAGACTATAAACTCCTTCTAGACTGTAAGCTCTTTGTGGGCAGGGAACGTTTCTACCAACTCTTCTGTTGTACTCCCCCAAAAGCTTAGTACAATGTTCTGCCCAAAGTAAGCGTTCACTAAATGCGATTAATTACCTCTGACATACAGCCTGATAAGTATGCCTAGGAGAGACTTTACCCCAGAAGGGCCACAAATCTTCCATTGGCACAGCCAGATAGATCGAGGGTTGAGAATAGTGACTAAAAATAAATATAATTCCTACACGTAATAATGGCAGTGTGCTGATTGAAGGGTTGAGTGCCAAGACCAGAGAAACACTTGAGAAAGTAATCCCTATGCTTTTTTTTTCCTTTAAAAGTTAATTATATTTGATTAAAATTCAATTATGCCTTCAGAGACCCTTGAAATGACTGGAAGCAAAACTAATTACTGGAAAGCCAGAAAAATGGAGATATTTCAAACTAATACAGGCTGCTAATAGTGCCAAGAGTTTATCAGCTATGTGAAAATCCACACCAATCTTGACGCATGATGAAAATGTCCGAAGTCCATTCCCAGGAAGAAATACCCTCGGTTGTTTCTATGGACAACAGAGTTATACTGTGTGGAACTTTTTTGGGCCACTGGCACAGCTCACTTGTGTGACCCTGAGCCATTTCCTTTATGCCTCTGGCTGACTGTCTGGGCCCTTAAATCTGTGACAGGGTTATACCAGAGAGGATTTCACAAGCTCTCATTCATTCATTCATTCATTCATTCAATCATATTTATTGAGCGCTTACTGTGTGCAGAGCACTGTACTAAGCGCTTGGGAAGTACACAAGTTGGCAACATATAGAAACGGTCCGTACCCAACAGCAGGCTCACAGTCTAGAAGGGGGAGACAGACAACAAAACAAGACATATTAACAAAATAAAATAAATAGAATAAATATGTACAAATAAAAAATAATAGAGTAATAAATATGTACAAACATATATACATATATACAGGTACCGTGCGGAGAGGAAGGAGGTAAGGCGGGAGGGAGCGGGAGGAGGGGGAGAGGAAGGAGGGGGCTCAGTCTGGGAAGCCCTCCTGGAGGAGGTGAGCTCTCAGTAGGGCTTCTCCGATCCCATACCTCATTTAAGTTGGTCAGAGGAGAATGGATGGCAAAGATGCCCTTGATAGACATGGGAAGAAGGATACATTTTTTTTTATAACCACCACAACCCTAACCCATGCTGCATTATCAGAGTTCAAGGATGTCTTTAATACGTTCTCGTACAGCTACTCTGGACACAGAAGGTACTTAATCAGTACTGATGACTGACTGAATTTTAAGGTAAACTTTGATTAATTCATTTCAAAATTGCCTTAGTCAAACCAATATTTCTGGGACCTCCATAGGTGGAAAAGGAAATGATTTCTACTGGGATCTCTGAATTATTCCAAAATCAATAATGATGCCTGTGGAATGATTTGGTTACTGGTAGACCTGACAGATCCTATTCCCATGAGCTATTTTCTATCTACTCAACCCTGTTCATCCCCATTTCCACCCTTGGGTATAAAGGGCATTACATTTTGGCTCAGTCACTGAATGGGAAGGCAGTAATCAATCAATCAGTCAATCAATCAATCAATCAGTGGTATTTATTGAGTGTTTAGTATTATGTGCAGAGCATTGTACTAAGCACTTCGGAGAGTACAGTACAACAAAATTATCAGACACATTCCCTGCCCATATGTCCTTACAGTCTAGAGTGGAGATGGACATTAATATGAATAAATAAATAACTTATGGTAAATAATTTAAAGATGTGTCAGTGAAGGAGGTCAGTCTGAGGAAGTCTGACCAGGTCAGGAAATGATTTCAGCCAACCTGAAATCCAGAGTCCCTTGGACTATAAATAAGTCAAACCCTGACCCCAATGTACACTCTAGAATATCTTTCTACTGCACTAGAAATAATAGCAACATTTTTAAAGGACAGTTTACTTCCTTTTCTAGTTATCCCGAAACTTTCTTCCAAGAACCTGATTATCCTTAGAAATAAACTTTTCTGTGTCCCTCTGGGAAAGGCAAAGAAGCCAGAGATCGTGAGAGCTCCCTCAGGAGTTTAGTCAATCAATCAATCATATTTATTGAGTGCTTACTATATGCAGAGCACCGTACTAAGGGTACAACACCATAATAATGCCTGTAGGCCCAAAAATCACAGGAGTTGCTGGATTACTGAGAGGAAAATAACTGAATAAAGAGCAAAAGCCTTGCAGCGGGGAAAGTGCTGCAGTCTCCATCATGCTTAGGAAATAAATGCATCAAATGAACAAATCAAGCAGTTGTAATCCTGCTTATGTATGACCTGTACAATATATTCAGAGTGGAAATGATTCTCCTCAGTGAGCATAAAAGCTAATGGACATGCAAAAACCTTGGAGTTACCCTTCATTTCCAAAGGTTGAGAGTAATTTAACAGCATCTTGGAATGAAAAAAGACCTACCAACTTAAAGAGTCACCAGTGCCATACTGTCCTCTTTTTCAAGACATTTACACTTGGAAGGGGAGGATGTGCCTGTTTTGAAATGATATATATATTTTTTCTCTTTCTCACCCTCTCTAAAAAGGAATCAATACTGCAGGTTTGGAAAATTTTCTCCTCCATTAAGTAAGATTTCCTAAATCCCATCTTCTCCATATGCTTTTTTTCACAGTTGCTGCTGAGCTGCTTTTTGAAGTTGTTTGCTCTTTTAAAAAACCAAAAACTGGGTCTGACTGTGCTCCCAATTTAGCCATTTTAGCAGCAGCCTGCCACCCGCAAGGAGATCCTGAGGAAGCAGCAGCTGGGCCTTTGGAGAGGGGAGAGTGAAGGCTTAGAAAGGGACTCTCTTTGAAGCAGCTTGACCCCTTCCCACTGCTTCTGACAATGCCCCTGCTGAACTTTCCCTTTCACTCTCTCCTGGAAGAGAAATTCTCTGCTTTTCTCAAGGAGGGTGAGAGTTAAAAGGAGACCTGTCCCCAGGAAAGCTTGGCAGGCGGTGGCGTGGGGAGAGGGGGCCCAGGGCAAGGATGGTATGGGGTGGGGGGTGCTCCCTCTGAAGTCTGTTGCCTGCTGCTGATCCAGCAGCAGCCATCCCCCAGGGAGCTGGGCCGTGGCAATCACTGATTCTGTGTTCTTCCCAATTAAAAGGTGCTTTAGATGGAAGGATAAAGATAAAAGAAATTGCTGAAGACCTTCCTTCCATGACACACATAAGCCACAGGTTCAGGATATATAAGCGGAAATCTTCCCCAGTGGTTGGTACAATTCTTTGTGCTTGGTAATTGTTTAACAGATGCCAAAATTATCATCATTTCTTTTCTTAAGGTCTGTCCTTCCAGCTAAGAGAATTCATTTGTAAACACTTCAAGGCCACCACCACATTTTTCCAATGGCCTGTAACTTCTTTGAAGCCAGTACCACATTTTCCCTGTGACCTGTAACTTCCCCATGACTCCAGGTAGGACATACTGAGCCCAGACTGAGCCCCCCTTTTCCTCTCCTCCTCCCCCCCCACCCCCGGCCCTACCTTCTTCCCCTCCCCACAGCACTTGTATATATATTTGTACAGATTTATTACTCTATCTATTTTACTTGTACATATTTCCTATTGTATTTATTTTGTTAATGATGTGCATATAGCTTTAATTCTATTTGTTCTGATGATTTTGACACCTGTCTACAATGTTTTGTTTTGTTGTCTGTCTCCCCCTTCTACACTGTGAGCCTGTTGTTGGGTAGGGACCGTCTCTATACATTGCCGACTTGTACTTCCCAAACGCTTAGTCCAGTGCTCTTCACAAAGTAAGTGCTCAATAACTACGATTGAATGAATGAATACTGATGGGTGAAAATGAGAAATACATAGATGGATCATTATAAATTGTGCAAAATCATACTCACTGGAAAGAAAGAGAATCAGGTTTGATCTGGTTCTGGTTGCCCTATTCTAGATGACTTCCAAGGAAGGCTTTAAGCACATTAAGAGTCATTTAGTAAGCGCATAACAAATCCATTATTATTATTATTATTTAGAAACATAAAGGACCACAACAATGCTACCTCATCACCATCCCTCTGTGAAAAGCTAGAGCAGACCCATGGATGTATATCTAGATGGGTCCAGAAGGATGGGTCAGTTCTGCCACCATCTTGGTTCCAGTTTGTTTTGGTGAAGGGGTTGGGTCAAACACATATAGAGTTGGTCCAAACTTTGGCTATTGAACCCAACTTCCCATGGGTTCTCCAGATAGAGCATGAATCAAGATAAGACCACTCCAATAAGATCACTGTTGTGCTGGATTCCCCCAATCTGAACCCCAAAATTGGGTCTGAACCAGGGAAGACTCGGGTTGGGGGGAGAGAGGGAGGAGGACGGTTGCGAGGCCATTTTTGAGACGTTCAGCCAGCTTGATTTCAGTTTGATATTGGCTATTAGGCTCTTGGAAGACCAAGATGGCTTCAGGGCCACCCAAGGGCTAAGGTATACTCCAGAGAAGCCTATGCACTTTAAAAGTTGGTGATGTGGGTTGCTTCTTGTTTAGTTTCACCACAAGAGTCAATCAACAAGCGAATAAATCCCATTTTGTACTAAAAGAATCATTTTGCGTTTTCAGTCTCATGATTCAGGCTTCAGTCCTGGGCTCTTTGAGCAGGTTGGATCAGACTTATTCCCTCAGGAGGCTGTAAACAAGCAAACTACAACAAAAAAAAGTGGGACTTGAGCATGAGGGCACATCCCTGAAATGCTGGCCCAGAGCTGGATCAGACCCTCAGTCATAAAGAAAGGACCTAGTTCATTCAATCATGTTTATGTGCGCAAAGCACTGTACTAAGCGCTTGGACCTAGTTCAAGAACTGGAAAAGCCATTTTACTCAACAGAAGGGAATGTCCAGGTGGATTAAGGGATTGGAGCTTTTAAATTGAGGGGGGGGTGGTGGTGGTGTCATATTCTTAACTTTGTTATTGTCATGTGTTTCTGAGGACTCAAGCCTCCTGACTTGTGTTTCTGTAAAACAAGAGTGATAAGAGCAGAGATACCTATGTTATGAGATTATTTTGGAAGCTTTAGAAATCCATAGAAAAAATGAGTTTTGTTGCTATCTCTGACAATGTCTCTACAATAAACGGACAAAATAATGCTGAGTGTTTATTACCCAAACTAACTGAAAAGAAGGAACTCAATCACTTCAATCCTTCAGATGGATTTATTCGGAGGAAGGTGTCCATTAAGGGCAAGAGCTTATCATGGTTTCTTACCGCCCGAAAAGAAGGTTCTCTGACAAGTTCGCTGTCCTGGCATTTTTGGGAGATAATTATTCAGTACTGTTACTGTGGCTTTAGGAAGCTCTACTGGCAGAATTTTTTGACTACTTAACATTCGCTAATTATCCTGTCAGCAGAACTGTTAATTCACTGATTCAAAAAGATATTTCATTTTTACAGCATAATTTAGAGAGAGATAAAACTGACACCAATTTGAATCAAGCATATTTTCAATCTTTTAAGCTGTGATTTTTAAGAACTATGTACATTTTTTCCTTTTTCCTAAATACCAGCCATGATCCAATGAGCCATTACCTACTCCAGAACGGCACACTTGATGGTTTTGCTGAATCACTGAAAATAATATTTAGAAGAAGCCTCCAGATCATTTAACCCAATCCCCTGCACCAGTGCCAAAGTGATATAAATGAGTTGCTCCAAATGACCACCTATTAATCCTGAAATTTAGGAAAACGCAAAATGATTCTTTTAGTACAAAATGGGATTTATTCGCTTGTTGATTGACTCTAAACTAAACTAAACAAGAAGCAACCCACATCACCAACTTTTAAAGTGCATCTTTTAGCTGCTAAAACCCAGTTTACTTCCTGTTTCAGTCTTTTGCCTCTCCTTTGTCGTCTACCTCATTTTAAAGTCTTTTCCCCCATGCTGTTTCCTAGAAGGTATGTTTTTTTAAGGATGGCAGTATTGATCAGCAGAAACCTCTACCTGTTTTTGAGATCATTTCTGGTGATTGGTGAGGAGCGAGAGGATTCTGGAAAGTACTTTATCCCTTGTCACTTGCTGGGAATAAAACTGACAAGGATCACACAAAGCAGGGCCAACAGTTAAGTGTTCCCTTGCCAGAATTGAATTCCCACTGACTCTCATCCAGTGGTCCTGCGCTGAAAGTAGGGAGGAGAGAGAAATGGACAGAAAAAGGTACAGACTAAAAGAGTCCCACAGAGAAAAGCCACCTTGCCTACCCCAATCCATGGTCATTTTTTTCACCCGAAGCTCTAATTCGATCACTTAGGTTTGCAGACTCAGGAGCAAAATCTTGGAGACAGATGCTTTGTAACAACTGTGAGTGGGAAGGGTTCCATTTATGATTGGTTTTGGACATTTACTAAGGCCCTTAAATGCATAACGTCAACTTGATGCTTTATATTTGAGGTTTTTTTTTAATTGTTTTAATGATACAGGCTCTTCTACTAATGTACCACTGCCAACTCTTCATAAAATTATCTTTGTTCTGGTGATTCTTGGATAAATTTAGTTGAGTGACAAAATGATTTAAAAACATTTTGGGAAAGTAGCATGGCCTAGTAGGAAAAGCACAGGCTTGGGAGCCAGAGGATCTGGATTCTAATTCCACCTCTACCACTTTCCTGCTGTGTGACTTGGCAAGTCACTTACCTTCTCTGTGCCTCAGTTTCCTCAACTGAAAACTGGGGATTCGATACCTGTTTTCCCTCCTACTTGACTACAGCCCAAATGGGATAGGGACTGTGTCCCACCTGATTAACTTGTATCTACTCCAGGGCTTAGAACAGTACTTTACACATGATAAGTACTTAACAAATATGATTAAAATAAAAAAGGAAATTATGGACACTAAACTCAGAATGGAAAGTACTGGAGTCAACAAGTATAACATCACTACTAAATGTGTATATTCTCTATAAGGACATTTTAGAAATGACTGCAACTCATTTTTTTAAATTTCTAAATCTAAGATATTTGATTCTGGGACTTATTGAGAAAGGGTTACCTGATTATTTATTTCTGTTAAAGAGAAAATGATGGTAAAGGTGAATTCACTTCCCAAATGTTTACATCACTGAATTTCAAACATTTCTATTAGTGTGATGTTATGGTGGACTAGAAATGAGATGAGTGAATAGGTTCATGAGGCAGATTAATGGAGTGGAGATTTGCAAAATAACTCATGTTTATATGTGTCTCCCAACACTTCTGGTATCATTCATCAGGTGGTCTCTGGCAGTTTTCTAGACTATCCCTAAAGGGATTCTTAGGTCAGAAAAAACACTGCCATCCTCCTAAGGAAGCCCTCCATTTTAGGTACATTCTTGCACACATACATGTAATCCAATGATTTAATAAAAAATAGAAATGCCAATAATATATGATTAGCTGAGGTTGAGTCAATGAACTCACCTCTCGTAAGTGTTAGACTCTTGAAACCATGAAATATTTGATAAGATGGTTGAAATTAAGGAAGGAATTTATTCTGGTCTACATAACACCTGTAAGACGATGAACATGGTAGCACTTGGCTGTTGTTATTTATTCTAGGGCAGAACTGGGCACTCCAGGATGCTCTGTAAATGATTACCTTGCTATAATATAGAAGAGGTAATGCAGCACCTTGGTTTACAGCAGCATGTAAAGAATAGTGTGGTGTACAGCATGTACAAACGACTGCTAATTATACTCAGTACTTGTAATTAGTACTTCTAATTGAAATATACTGCTAGTTTAAATATACCTACTCTATGAGTATTCAAATCTACAGATAGAGACCGATCAAGCTAGCCAAGATTGATTTAGGGAATCTGTCCTATGCAGAGGGCATCAGAAGCTTTTCATTTACCTGTGAAAATCATTCGTGTTCCAACAGTTGGAGAAACAGATTTCCTGTGAGCAAGAGACGTCATGGTGCCTTCCTTGACTGAAGAGTCAGTGCCTGGGTGGCCCTTGGACCTGTTAACCCTAGCTCTGAGTTCTGCTGCAGCTCAGAAGGCAAACTGTGCCCCCCCTTTCCCTCTCCCTCTCTCTCTCTTTCTCTCTCTCTCCCTCCCTTTCCTTCTCCCTCTCCCTCTCCCTCTCCCTCTCCCTCTCCTAAAGTGTTTCAGTCTAGAATCCAGGTGGTCATTATGGAGTCATTGTCATGGGGAGTTTAGGGTGCTCAGAATTCCATAGCAGCAGCAGCTTTGATAGGAGCAGAGGGTCATGGGGTAAAGTATGAGGGAGTCCAAAGGAGAAGGTGGATGAGGTGAGAGAAACAGAAATGAGGAGAAAGATTTAGGGCTAGGTTTAATGAAAAGAAGAGAGAAGGGGGCCATTTTGGTGAAATGTCCATTAGCAACAATGCTACACCCTGAAAGACTGTGCCAAGGTTTTACTAAAACCACTGGGACATATAGTCCATACTCTCCAAACTCTCATTAAGATCATTCTGAGATCATCAGTGCCATTGGATGTTCTCGGACTGTCTGACCCCAGTGGAGGGTTCCTGGACCACCGCCAAAAGTTTTGGGAGCAGCTGTGGCCTAGAACAATCCCCTCAAGATCACATGTGCTTGACCCAATCCTCTTTCATTCTTTCATTCATTCATTCAATCATATTTATTGAGCACTTACTGTGTGCAGAGCACTGTACTAAGTGCTTGGAAAGTACAATTTGACAACAAATAAAGACAATCCCTACCCAAAAGTGGGCTCACAGTCTAGAAGGGGGAGACAGACAACAAAACAAAACAAGTAGACAGGCATCAATACTATCCCAAGGGTCTCCTTCCCAGACAGCCCAGTGAATCCACAGTGCCACAGTGTCTGCAGGCAGGGTTTGCCTTCATGGATTGGTCTCTCAACAGATTAGGTGCTTCTGTGCAATAATTTTCCACTTTGAGTCTGATTTATAGTATTAGATGAGATGTGCCCAGTGTGGGGCAGGGTCTATGTCCAATATGATTGTTTTGTATCTATCCCAGCGTTTATAGTACAGTGCTTGGCACATAGTAAGCACTTAACAAATACCACAATTATTAATATTATATATGCATTATATATGATATAATATATAATTAATACTGATTATTAAATTGTTATTATTATTTTATTTCCATTTCTGCTTGCCACATCTTAAAAATAATGTGGAGGAACTGCAGAATGTCCAGCCTAAAGAAACATAGCTGATTAAAGGGAAAATGGCAATCTAGGAAGGGAAAGGAGTCCGTGGAGGGGGGCAGCAGGATGAAGAGTAATTAGAGAGAACAGAAGGAGAAAGAACAGAGAGCTATATACTCACAATGACCATCTTGTAAAAAATTGGTTTTGAAACAAATTTCTGGCTCAAGCACCATAATAATTTGGCTGGATAATCCCTGTGAAATTCCCACCCAACAGATGGTAGAATGAGGACCAATGGAATGGAGTTTGCTTCTCCTCAGACACAAATCTCCTTGTGTCACCCTCAGCAGTTGCCCATCCCCTCCCAGTCAGGTCTTGAAAGAGATAATGGAGAGTGAGCAGTATCTTCCAATCAATCCCTGCGGCAGCCTCAGACCCTGCCCCAACTCTTGCCCCACTTGCTCCATCTCCTCTTCCCCTCCTCCAGTTCTCTCTTTGATCACCTCCATTCTGGCTTCCAGCCCCTTCACTCCACAAAAACAGTCCTCTCTAAGGTAGCCAATAACCATTTTGACAAATCTGATGGCCTCTACTCTGTCCTAATCCTCCTAGACCTCAAACGCCTTCAACACTGTGCCTTCTTCCTTGAAACTTCATCCAACATCAGCTTCACTGACACTGCCCTCTCTTTGTTCTCCTCCTAGCTCTCTGATCACTCCTTCTCAGATTCTTTTGCTGGCTCCTCCTCTATCTTCCACCTTCTGACACAGGGGGTCCCTCAAGGCTCAGTTCTAGGGCCCTGTCTATTCTCCATCTATACCTACTCCCTTGGAGAACTCATTCTCTCTCATGGCTTTAACTATCATCTCTTTGCAGATGATTCCCAAATCTCTATATGTAGCCCTGACCTCTCTCCTTCTCTGCAATCTCTCATTTCCTCCTGACTTCAGGATATGTTTACCTGGATGTCTCACCAACACCTCAAACTAAATATGTCCAAAACTGAACTTATCTTCCCACCCAAACCCTGTCTTCCTGCTGTCTTTCTCATCACTGTAGGCCATATCACTATCCTCCTATCTCACAAGCCCATAACCTTAGCGTTGTCCTTGACTCACCTCTCTCATACCACCCACATATTCAATCTGTTACCAAATCCTGTCAGTCCTATCCTCAGAACATTCTTCTGCATCCAAACTGCTCCCACACTGATCCAAGCACGTATCCTATCACACCTTGACTACCGGGGTACTTGCCTATAGAAGGTCCTGAGTTCTAATCCCAGGCTCCTCACTGACCTCCCTGCCTCCTGTCTCTCCCCACTCTGGTCCATAATTCACTCTGCTACACAGATCATTTTTCAACAAAAACGTTCAGTCCAGGTCTCCTCACTCATCAAGTGCTGCCCATTCATCTCCACATTAAACAGAAACTCCTTTCCACTGGCTTTAAAGCACTCAATCAGCTCTCCCCACCCTACCTCACCTCACTGATTTCCTAAAACCCTGTCTGCAAAATTCACTCCTCTAGCGCCAGCCTACTATCTCTGCCCCAGTCTCATCTATCTCGCCGCTGACCCCTTTCCCACCCCCACCCCCTATCCTGGAACTCCCTCCCCCTCCATATACACCAGATCATCCCTCTTTCCACCTTCAAAAGATTATTAAGGTCACATCTCTTCCAAGAGGACTTTTTTCCCTAGCTCCTTTTCCCTTCTGCATCATCTATGCACTTGGATCTGTGACTTTTGGGTGTTCGATATTCACCCCACCCATAACTGCACAGCACTTAGGTATGTATCATTAAACTACATTATAAATTACTTATTTATATTAATATCTATCTCCCTCGCTAGACTATAAGCTCATTGCGGGCAGGGAACTTGTCTGCTAACTCTGTACTAATGTCCTCTCCCAAGTGCTTAGTACAGTGCTGTGCGCCTACAAAGCACTCAATAAATGGCCCATTGTTAGGTAGGGACTGTCTCTATATGTTGCTGACTTGTACTTCCCAAGCGCTTAGTACAGTGCTCTGCACACAGTAAGCGCTCAATAAATTCGATTGAATGAATGAATGAATAAATGCCATTGACTGACTGATTGATTGCAAATTGCCACCCATCTGTGCTCTCTAGGAAATCAAGACGCAATGTGGTCTAGTGGATATAGAGCACGGACGTTGGAGTCAGAAGGACCTGGGTTCTAATTCCGCCTCCACCACTTGTCTGTTTTGTGACCTTGGGTAAGTCACTTAACTTCTCTGTGCCTCAGTTAACTGTAAAACGGGAATTAAAGACTGTGAACCCCATGGAGGGCAGGGCCTGTGTCCAACACGATAAGCTTGTCTGTACTCCAGCACTTAGTACAGTGCCTGGCACTTAGTAAGTGCTTAACAAATAGCAGCGCTTAACAAATACCATAAAAAAGATGTTTAGATTGCATGAACATCCTACAAGTCCCTTGTCTTACAGTGGACCAGAAGATGCCAAGCCTGCTTTCCACAGCACCATCAAGCTTAGTGAGCCCAAGGGGCTCAGTCCACGGAATGAAAATTGCATGAACACTAATGTGCAAAAGGGCCAGGATCTTGACTGCACAAGCGTCTAGCGAAAAATGAGGCCAATTGGACATGAAAGAACATGACAGCTCTGGTGATTAAAGATTCACTAACTACTCTGGCTACCAGCTACATACTGGTCCCAGAAAATACCCACCGGTTGTGGATTATCAGCAGTTCCTTTTGAAAGGAAATCAGCTTTTCCTTTTCAGTGCAGATGCCATGCTGGCTGCTGCCTTGATTCACCAATTTAATTGTGTTTTTTTTGATGGGCTTTTTTTTTTCAGAGCTGGCAGACTCTCTTATTCCTGATTATTGGTGAACAAATGCTGCTTACATTTTCATATATACACCAGTAGTAACTTACAGATAGAAATGATAAAATAAACACAAACTGGCAGCACTGAGAGAATAGAATAGAGTCAAAAATAGCCTCGTACCCTAGTGAAGAATATCATTGCCGAGACGATACAATGAGCAAGAACCTCTTTAATGAAGTGATATAAATTGACCTAGTTTTATTCTAATGTACTTCTGGGGCAGAAAATGCTCATCCCTTAATCTCCTTCCCATTCGTTATTTTAACATTTAAAAAACTCAATAATGATTTTTAAAAAATTCTTACTTGAGCATAATGGGAACTTTATAACACCAAGGTTATTGAGGTTGAACAGTGTATTTATTCTTCATCAGGAGCCCCTGATCTCTGGAAAATGTCTTTAGACTTCATAAGGGAATGTGCAGAAATGGACCAATAATACCCAATTTCAAGTGTAATAAAATCATTTTCAAACTAATTTATGTTCAAGTGATTGCTGTGGCTTTTAGGTATTATGATTGGTTTAATCATCAGATATCCAGGCTCAAATCATTGAAGTGAATAGATTTTGAGGTACTGATGAACCCGGTCCCCTGAGAAACCAGGAGATATGTGATTTCTCTTAGTGAAATCTCATTTTCTTGGTAATTTCAGATATAACTGAAGGCTCAACCTAGTCATGGGGCATGGGGTGGCGGGGGGAATGGGACTTGAAGGTGATCTTATTTGTCCATGGAATAAAGTGGGAATTTGATTTGTAGAACCTTGCTTTCTATAAATGATTATAATTCCTTTCTTTTGTAGTAGCCAGTTCTGTTGTTGCATGTCCAAAGGTATTAGCTTTGAACAGAGAACATTTTTATGTCTAAGGTGTTCAACAGTATGATTGTGGAAGCATCGTCACATGTACTCAGGACTCTAACTTCAGCCAATACTTGACTTTTGCACAACAGATTAATCCCTTCAAAAAGGGCATTCTCCTCTAGTTTTTCTTCCTTTTTTTGTCTATTGTGGAGTTTATTTCAAAATCCCCAACTTTTCTTCTCTCTCCCATTTCCGGATGGGTTAATTTATCTTTGATTTTCAGGTATCTCATCAGTAATTTATCTAGTTACATAGGGGAGTCTTTTCTGTAATCTGGCTCAGATCCTAAAGTGCTATCACCTATTCTGGTTTCTCTGCGGTATACGTACAAAGACTGAAGGAAAGGGGAGACAGAAAACCGAAGCAAGAAGTCCTTTGGGAGATTGACAGGGTGCGGCAACGATAGGGCATCAAACTTGTTACAAACTTTGTTTGTCATGGGCTTTTCAGAAAGTACATCAGACATCAGGCTTCTTGAGTGATTGAATTAGGATCCCTCTTTAGCCATGAACAACATCAAATGAAAAAAAAAAAAAACAGGATCATGTACAATGAGGTCCTGGAATTCTGTCACTTCCTCCAAGTTGAGGTAACGCTCAACGCAACAACATTTGGGTGGGAAATATAAGGAGAATGGTTAATAGTAGGATAACAAAGACGTTGTTGGCAAAGTATTAACTTTAAGGGCCTACAGTGTGGAATGGATTGCAGAATCCATTGTAGATTTTAGACTGTAGACTAGGGAAGTAGCATGGCCTAGTGGAAAGAGATGGGCCTGGGAGTAAGAGAACCTGGATTCTTATCCCGGCTCCACCATTTGTCTGCTGGGTGACCTTGGGCAAGTCGCTCCACTTCTTTGGGCCTCAGTTACCTCATTTGTAAAATGGGAATTAAAATGTGAGCCCTATGTGGGACAGGGATTGTGTCCAACCCAATTATTTTGTACCTGCCCTGGCACATAGGACGGCATTTAGTATACAAATACCATTAAAATAAGAATTGTTGCTGTCATGCCTACTTACAGGGATAGGCTTTCACTGTTAGTAGTGTCATCTTCGAAAATAGGCACAAAATCAACATCTGCTCTCTAGGTCTATCTCTATATGGGGAAATAATTCTCCTGGAGGTGAGTCAGAGCAGGATGTGGGAGAAGCAGTGTGGCTCACTGGAAAGAGCACGGGCTTTGGAGTCGGAGTTCATGGGTTCAAATCCCGGCTCCGCCAATTGTCAGCTGTGTGACTTTGGGCAAGTCACTTCACTTCTCTGGGCCTCAGTTCCCTCATCTGTAAAATGGGGATTAAGACTGTGAGCTCCCCATGGGACAACCTGATCACCTTGTAAACTCCCCAGAGCTTAGAACAGTGCTTTGTACATAGTAAGCGCTTAATAAATGCCATCATTATTATTATTATTATGTGGGTCAGGGAGGGAGAGTACAGGATCTGAGTCCTGAAATTACAGGAAGGCATTCCACAGTAGGAATCCCAGGTTGGGGAGAGCCCATGGATAGAGGAATTCCTGGCTGGGAACAGCAATGATGTGGGCAGAGATGTATGAAAACTACTCCTCACCGTACCTCGCTCTCGCCTGTCCCACCATTGACCCCCGGCCCACGTCATCCCCCGGGCCTGGAATGCCCTCCCTCTGCCCCTCCGCCAAGCTAGCTCTCTTCCTCCCTTCAAGGCCCTGCTGAGAGCTCACCTCCTCCAGGAGGCCTTCCCAGACTGAGCCCCTTCCTTCCTCTCCCCCTCGTCCCCCTCTCCATCCCCCCCATCTTACCTCCTTCCCTTCCCCACAGCACCTGTATATATGTATATATGTATATATGTTTGTACATATTTTTTACTCTATTTATTTATTTATTTTATTTGTACATATCTATTCTATTTATTTTATTTTGTTAGTATGTTTGGTTTTGTTCTCTGTCTCCCCCTTTTAGACTGTGAGCTCACTGTTGGGTAGGGACTGTCTCTATATGTTGCCAATTTGTACTTCCCAAGCGCTTAGTACAGTGCTCTGCACATAGTAAGCACTCAATAAATACGATTGATGATGATTGATGATGATGAGATAGACAAACCCATTAGTATTATTATTAGAATTAGATCCATTATTTCTTTTGAGTGCCTCCTACTGGCAATGGATCTGATGAAACCACCGCTTGCTTTCACTGGGAATATTTTTCTATTTCTAATTAGTTCTGACAGTGCTAAAAGGCATTCGCTATGCCTGATTTTAAATAGCAACATTCTTCCCATTCCTATTGTACACCATAATTTGATGGATCACATCTTTTTTTTCCTCCTAACACTTGCCTACCCAGATTACGGAAGCACCCACAGAATACTTTTCAGGGATCCACTTTGAGCTTTTTGTCTGATGTGCTCAAGAAGGCATCCTAGAAAAACAGATTCTCAATTACCTGACGATGGCTAGCCAAGATCCCCAGTATGAAAAAAATTCAAAACTCAGTTAATTTATATTCAACCCCACGAAGACTTCCCTGCAGGAAAAAATCCTAAAGCGAATTTACAGTTATCAGTGGTGTTTCTCATTAGGTCTTTGAGAGAGCTCTTCCCGGAGTGAAGCCCTAAGCTCTGTGCTTCTTTATTTCTGAACCATCTAAAAGGACTACAAAGTCTACATTTACAGTGACAAGGCGTTTAAGGTGACCAAGCTACATTAATTGCTCATTGCTTCCTGTAGCATGAAGGTATTAATGTTATAACTTATTCTAGATTATTCAGATAATGTGGGACAAATAACCATCTAACCATAATCCTTTCTAGAAGTCACAGCTATATTCAAACACTGATCTGGTCTGCTGGTGGAAATTTATTTTATTTCACTCAACAGGTCACATTGGTCTACCGCCTCTTTTGGTGCCAGGGAAGAGAGGTTTTCAAAGTGTAACGATCACTTGGTTAATCCTCTATTTTCCTTTCTCCAGTGTACACTGGGATTTTTGGCAAGAGAAAATACAGGGAAATGTATTATTTATCAAGTTCTCCCAGTTAATGTTTTCTCACACGTAACATTCAAAAAACTCAATCCCCTGGAAAATGTGTTAAAGGAGGTTTACTGTATTACGCTTATTCTTCTCATCTTTCACAAAAGCAGTCAGTTCTCTGTTGAACATGCGCGTTCTTTTCTTCAGAGCTCATTTCCCCTTCCATAGGCATTTTCTCTTGGCATAAAGCCACCCAGTGGGGTTTTGAGCAAAAGTGGAGAGTTGGTGTTTTACAATTCTTTTCTTACAGTCAAGACACAGATGGGTGTTATAAAGATTTGAACCTAAAACACACATCATTTTGCATCCATTAAGATTATAAAGGTAATTCAAAAATATAAACCCTAAAGTGGGATCGAGATAACCTATTGAAATACCATGAAAGTGGTTTAAAAATTATTTAAGACATGAATTTAAGAACTTTTTTTATGGGAAGGGAAGATGATTTGAATCACTTAAAGTTTTAGGTATACTGGAACATTAGAACAACACTAAACAAGTTTAAATCAATTCAAAAGAATTCACAATGATTAATTTTGGTGAGAGGAAAATTAACATTTTTTCTTTCCATGGGGGTCGTTATAGATCAATTCATAAAAATGGTAGACTGAAACATTCTGAGCAATTACTACTAAGTAAAATAAAGCAGAACTAACTTATCAGATTTTATACTTTCCACATACATGCCCCTAGGAAAGATTTCTTTTTTATTTTAAATAGAGAAATTAACAGGCACATCTCAACCAATTAAGTTTGGGGAAGACAGACATTCGTTCATAAAATACATCTAACCACTAGTTTTCTTGGAAGACAGTAGAATAAATATCTTAAAACTATAGATGTCACAAGACAATTCAACATTCCTGAATGCTATGAAGAGGTACAAGCTATGTTCAAGTGATGACTATCAAAGACATTTATTGCCTTCTCTTTGCTAAATGAAAGTCAACCCCTGAATCCCTACTGTGAGGTTTTTCAATCAACTCCTCTCTTGTAAGCTGTTTGTTCCTTGGAAATGTTCCGAACTTGTTCCGTTCTTTGTAAATATTGGTAGCCTGATGGCAATTCTTTGTAGTGTAGCTACTTAGAAAATAAGATAAAAGCCATATAACCCCTGCTGCCTATCTGAGAAACAGTGGTCGATTTTCACAGATGTCATCAAGACCCTACATATGAACTGGCATCACATCACTGACATTTTGGCAGTGCCTATAGAGCTGAAAAATGACTTTGATATTGATGTTATTCACATGGCAGGGAAATTTTGCTGGGAAAAAAGACATCTGTACTAAGGAGGCATTAATGATAAAAGTTTTAGCTCCTTGAGGATTAAACAATCCACTCTTTTCATACCTCCTCAAAGAATTTTGACATGTTAAAATGTTTTCTGCTGCTCTACGGTGCCATTCAGTGTTGTCTATCCATTAGCATTGACCCTGCACTATCCTCTCTTAACAATGACTTTGCTCTGGTATTCCTGATGGAGAAGTTAATTATAACTCTGAATGAGGCTCCTATTATTTTGACATCATTTGCCAGTTCAATCTTCAAACTGCTCTGCTTTTAAGCCACTCTTTATTTTCTTACTATTGGTGTTTACTCTCAGTAATCAATGGACAAATAAGTCATACTTATTGAGCACTTACTGTGTACACAGCACTGTACTAAGCACTTGGGAGAGTACAACACAATATAGAGACACATTCCTTGCCCATAACGAGTTTACAGTCTAGAGGGTGGGTAGGTGAAGAGGTCTGTTTTGGACCCTGACTTCTGAGTGCAACTGTAGTACTGAACAGGGAGTGAGTCCCTAGATGACTTTTCAGAATTATGTATGGACCTCAGGATGAGGTGCCTGCCTGATATTGAAAAAACTTGCAAATCTCCAGACCAAATTCAGAATGTCTTCTGGTTACACAACACCCTACTGCAGGTCTGTCACTAATCTGACTCATTGTGTTCAACCAGCATTTCTGAGGGAGTCGAAAGCTAATTATCTCAGAAATTCTGCACTGAAAACAGATTAAAAATTCACAGGGTAATGAGCAATGGAGGGGTGCGGCGGGACACTGTATACTGGCAATTCTCCTCTAGGCTGTAAGCTCCTTGTGGGCAAGGAATGTGTCAGTTATATTGCTATATTGTACTCTCCCAAGGGCTTAGCACAGTGCTCTGCACACAGTAAGCATTCAATAAATATGATTGACCAACTGATTACTGACAATGAATAGTATTAATAGCTTTTATTAAGTGCTCATTACATACAAAGCGCTGTATTGAGCACAGAAAAGAGGCCTAGACATGGCCCTGGTCTCCAAGAAACTCAGGATAAGGAGGGGAGAGGCCGGGTTGGTGACAGATATGTTAGAAAAGGTGAACACAAATATATAAGACAAAGATGACGACAAATGTGATAGGAGCAGCGGGATTTCAGGCTCCTCATGGCTCAGGTTAATAGCCACAGATGGCATGGTTACGGACACAGCGGTGACTCTCTCAACACTCTAAAAGTTGTTGCTGCCTCTGGTCGAATCCTTCCCCAGTGCCGTGGTCCTGGTGTCCTGAAGGAGGGGCAGAATCCTTCCTACACGGCTAGGCCCTGGTGGTGGGAAGCAACATGATTTAGTGGATACAGCGAGGGCCTGGGAGTTAGAAGGTCTTAGGTTCTAATCCTGGCTCTGCCACCTGTCTGCTGTATAGCCTTGGGCAAGTCACTTCACCTCTCTGGGCCTTAGTTCCCTCATCTTGTAAAATGGGGATTGAGACTGGCCCCATGTGGGACAGGGACTGCGTCCAACCTGATTCGCTTGTATCCACCCCAGAGCTTAGTCCAGTGCGTGGCACATAGTAAGCGCTTAATAAATACCACAGTTATTATTATTGTATTAGGAAAGTGATGGAACAGCTCTCACGGGTGCCTATGGTCGAATCCTTCCCTGGGCTGAAGCAGGGGTCTATGGAAAGCCCTTCTCAAAAGGAGGTGAGCACAATTACCCGCACACACACATACTTCTTGATAGAAGACATAGACATAATCTCTATCCTCGACCCTGTTGAGAGAGTTCATAAAAAGACGCAGTGAGAGGAATCAAATACGTAAAAGCAAAGCTCCAAAAATCTTAGAGGCGGAACCTGCTGCTGCCTCAATTAGGCAAGAAAATACCTTTGCTGGGCAGATGAGGTTTGTGGACCAGAGATTTCTTAACCATGTACATGCAGAGGCAGGGAAGGTGTACTCTGCTGGCCCAGTCCAAGAACCTCCATACCTTCCCTCCTTGGTCCTCCCCTGTCCCTGCACTGCCCCCCCCTCCCATCCCCCCCGAGGAGCGTGTTTGGATTTCATTTGAAAGTACCCAGAGACTTCAGCAATATGCGCCATATAAATAATAAATGGAATGCAATTGAATTTAAATAGCCATGGTCCCTGAGTTTGGCTTACATCCTAAAATAGATAAAAAGAAAGAGACAAATTCAGACATGTGAATGCTGTTTTTAATGAAAGCCCAATTTGCCTCCTTTTGGTAGAGAGAAATGTTGTTTTTTCCCTTCTTAAAATGATGATTTCATTTCTTAATTGGACTTCCTTATTTTGAAGGGGAGGAAAGAGGATGAGGGAGAAAAGAACAACGGTAAGGAATGAAGGGGAGTTTGGATATGGAATAGTGTATGGAAATAATTGGGGATTTCTGTGCCTAATATGTATGTGGAATTAGATATACTCCAGCCCTAGTAAATTTATGGCACATGGCCCAAATTAAGCTATATGACAAAAAATCCTATAAAATTTAAAGTCCTAGTAATACTCAGCTCTCCAGCTCAACCTCAACATCTGTTTCTAGACTATCAGTTTTATTGGCTCCCTCTGTGAATAATATTCATTCCAAATTTATTAGTTTCCTTCGCGTGTTGATTTTCCTCTTTAATAATAATAGTACTTGTTAAGCATTTACTCTGTGCCAAACACTATCCTAAGTGCTTGGATCGATACAAGATAATCAGGACAGACACAGTCCCTGTCCCACATGAGCCTCACAGTCTAAGCAGGAATGAGAGCAGGTTTTGAATCCCCATTTTGCAGATGTAGGAACTGAGGCTCAGAGAAGTGACTTATTCAAACTCACACAGCAGGTAAATGACAGAGCCAGGGTTAGAACTCAGGTCCTCTGACTCTCGGACCTGTGCCCTTTCCCCTAGACCCTACTGCTTTAACCAGCAAAGCCTAGGTAGCTGGGATGGGAAGTTTGTGTTGTTCGTAAGCAGTGATTCCCTGCCACCGTGAGACGACTAACCCTTCCAAGTACTGTTTTCGCTACCTATTTAAACATTGTTAATTTTGGACTATTGAATTTTAAATTTTATCTTATTACTTGAAATGTGTTCCTATTTTTTACCCATCTACCTTCCCGACTTGGGTTGTGAGCCCCTTGTGGGGACTTTGTCTAATTTATTTATCCCAGCATTTAGAACAGTCTCTGTTAGAAAATTCACACTTAATGAACACCATAATTAATAATAGCAATGTTGATGATGAACCTCCTCATGGTTAGTCCCTGGAACAAAACAGAGCTACATAATTTTGTCTGTGATTGAGGGCCTCCCCAACCCATTTGGCCCTAGAAATTTTGCCGATTTCTTTTCCCTCTTTACCCATTGCAAAGGAACCCGGGCCCACCTTAGAGAAACAAGTGGAAATGGCTAGAATGGTTCTGATGTGACTAGAGAGGTATCTGCTTCCCTTTGAGCTCACCGTGGGGATTGATCATCAATCAGTCAATCAGTGGTATTTAATAAGTACTTACTGGGTGCAGAACACTGTACTAAGCATTTAGGAAAGTGTAATACAACCTTCTAGACTATAACTCGTTGTGGGCAGAGAAGGTGTCTGTCAACTATGTTACATCATACTCTCCCAAGCACTTAGTACAGTACTCTCTACATACAGTAAGAGCTCAATAAATGTGACTGATCGACTGACTGAATAATGGTCGTAGAAGTGATCCCCGCCCCCAGAGTTCTTACATCTGGCAGGCTGGCCCTCCCACAACTTTGAGTGGATGGGGCTGCTTGGATAATAAAAAAGATGACCCATAGCTGGCCCCTGAAACTGGTAGTAAATCCCAATGCTGATCCCCTACTTCAGCACTGAGGTGTGAGGGCATGGGAAGAGAATGCATTTCACTCTTCTGCTACATTGGCATTAAGGAAATTGGAAAAGATGGGGAAAAGGAGGAGTGGACATATTTCATGAATTTTGCCTTTAAAATTGGGGCAGAGGTTCTGGAGAGGCAAGGGGATGTCAGCTGAGCAACTTATCATCATCAACAACAACACAGTGACATTCTTTGAGCGCCATGTGAGGAGCACTGGATTAGGTGCTTTGGGAATCACTCCAGTTCCCTTTTCACCTCTCATAATCCACTCATTTCTTCCATAATGTGTGTTTTCACTAGGTGTAAAGTTAGCTGTTCAGGAATGAGAATATGTTTTTCCAACAATGTGCCTCTGTCTAGATAGAATCTGAAAGATGTTGAAAGAAATGGTCACTTGAAGACCTGTGGTGCTGATCAAGGTGAACTTTCTCTAATGCAAATTTTCCTTAAGGTGGGGTTTACCAGAAGATAACCTCCGTGTCACAGGAGAACTGCATGCAGGAACTGGGACTTTGCGGTGAGGCTTTTAATCACTTACCTTTTAGTTTGAAAGCAACCTGAGATTCTTACACTGATCAGGGTCCAGAAGCTGATGCGGAGTGATTTGGCAATCTCAAGTCACTTTACAATACCTGCCACATAAACACTGTGGGGGCAGTCCCAACAGAAAGGCTAAGATTGAATGAACCAAGAGACCAATCACTTCAGGGAATGAAATCATCAAGGCAGAATTGAAATGTGGATTTATCAAGTCAATGTTCTTATGCCCCAACTGCCACTGGCCATTCAGAATATGACTTCTGGATCAGTAGAAGAGTCAGTTGTCATTGAAGATGATGGGATTCCCTTTTCCAACAAACTTGAAAAATAATTTAGATCTTCATTTTTTTCTTAAAGAAAGAGGGAGAAAAGGAGTCCAAAATCCAGCCTGAATAATGATAATGATGATAGTATTTGTTAAGCGCTTACTATGCTCAAAGCACTGTTCTAAGTGCTGGGGGATATACAAGGTAATCAGGTTGTCCCACATGGGGCTCACAGTCTTAATTCCCATTTTACAGATGAGGTAACAGGCCCAGAGAAGTTAAGTGACTTGCCCAAAGTCACACAGCTGACAAGTGGCGGAGCCGGCATTAGAACCCGTGACCTCTGACTCCCAAGCCTGGGCTCTTTCCACTGAGCCACCCTGCTTCTGAAGCCTGAATGACAGCCTCAGAGCAGTGTGAAGGGTGAAAGAGAATAAAGGGAATTTACCATCCAACTGTCCATTGGACAGATAATAATAATAATAATGGTATTTGTTGAGCACTACTATGTGCAAAGCACAGTTCTAAGCGCTGGGGGGGATACAAGGTGATCAGGTTGTCCCACTTGGGGCTCACAGTCTTAATCCCAATTTTACAAATGAGGTAACTGAGGCACAGAGAAGTTAAGTGACTTGCCCAAAGGCACACAGCTGACAAGTGGTGGAGCTGGGATTTGAACCCATGACCTCTGACTCCCAAGCCCACGCTCTTTCCACTGAGCCACACTGCTTCTCTAACACATATTGCAGATGATTGCATATGTATAAAGACTGAACCAAGAAGTAAGACATCTCACAAAGAAGGTTTTGGAATACTGGGGCTGTTTCTAAAGAAAAAAATCCCCGGTCTCTTCCTGAATAATAATAATAATAAAAATAATAATTGTTAAGTGCTATCTATGTGCCAGAAACTCTACTAAGTGCTGGGGTGGATACAAGTAAATAGGGTTGGACACAGTCCTTGTCCCACATGGAGCTCACGTCTTGGGAAGGAGCCATCAGAAAGAGAACAGTTGAAGATGGTGGTCAGAGAAGAAAGAAACGTGGACACAAGTGTCTTTACAAAGTGAGGGAGATAGAGTCGTAGGCATAAGAGGGGAGAATAAGTTTTATAGAAAATAAACAAAAGAGTGTAAGCTAATAAAGCAATTCATGTTTTCATTGACAATTTTCTATTGTGGTGGTGGTTTGAGAATTGGGAGTTGGGTGGGGTACAACCTAGAATTGAAGGCAGGAAGGAAAGTCATCCTCTCTCTTTTGCTAGCTAGGGTGTAGAGGAGGGATGAAGAGGAGAGGCTTTGGGAGGGTTTTGAAGGAAGAAGAATTTGGCGTTTCTGGAAGGAAAGCATGTGAGGAATGGTGTGGGAGAAGACATATGAGTGGTAAAACCAGACAAAAAGAGTAGCCTAACACAAAAGAAAAGGCTGAGGGATAAGGGTTGATGAGAGATGGTGGTTAGTCTGGCAGCCTGGTAAAAGGCATTTGAGAACTAGCAGATGGTAAGGAGCTTAGACCTAATACACAGGTCAATTGGCCTTTTAAGCTGTCGATTCAGATAAAGTGCCTCAATAATATGTGAATACCTCTAATTGAATAGAATTGTCCTCTTCTTTCTACCCAAACTGTACCATTTTAAACATATCTCATAAAATCCTATTTTTAATGAACCAGATCCTCCAAGGGAGCAAGCTACTCCAGGAAACTGCACTATGAGGGGTATTTATTGACTGCTTACTGAGCGCAGAGCACTGTACAAAGGAATCATTTAAAGAGACGACATAGTGCGGTGGAAGGAGAATTGGGTATCAAGTTTCTAGTCCCTGTCTTTTTTCAATTGCCTGCTGTGTAATTTTGGGCAAGCCACTTCATCACTTTACTCTT
Source organism: Tachyglossus aculeatus (assembly GCF_015852505.1). NCBI lineage: Eukaryota > Metazoa > Chordata > Mammalia > Monotremata > Tachyglossidae > Tachyglossus > Tachyglossus aculeatus. Next base: position 27,159,916 of record NC_052077.1, read on the forward strand.
CAGTTTCCTCATCTTTAAATTAAGGGTAATATATTACCTACCTTTCTTTACCTTAAGGGGATGTTGTGAGAACTGAAATGAGCTGAGTAATGTGTAAGTGCTTTGGGAATAAAATCTGTACATAAAATCAAAGTATCATTTAGTGCTCTTAAAGAGTTATTTGTTGAACTGCACCCTAGAGGCCTGGAAGAATTAAAGTGGGGTTTCCACGAATGACCAACTTGGGCATAGTCATAAGCATAGTGGTGTGCTTACACTTACTATGTGCCAAACACTGGGCCAGATACAATTCAATCAGTCCCACTTGGGGTTCACAGCCTAAGCAGGAGGGAAAAAAGGTATTGAATTCTCATTTTACAGATGAGGAAACTGAAGACCAGAGAAGTTTAAATGACTTTCCCAAGGTCATATAACAGGGAAGTGGCAGAGCCAGGATTAATAAGAATAATAATAATGGCATTTCTTAAGCACTTACTATGTGCAAAGCACTGGGGAGGTTACAAGGAATTGCTTGTTTCCTAGTATTTTATGTTATTATTATTATTATTATTATTATTAATAACATTAGTATTTGTTAAGTGCTTACTATGTGCCAAGCACTGTTCTAAGCACTGGAATAGATACAAGGTAATCAGGTTGTCCCATGGGGGGGCTCACAGTCTTCATCCCCATTTTACATATGAGGTAACTGAGGCACAGAGAAGTGAAGTGACTTGCCCAAAGTCACACAGCTGACAACTAGCGGAGCCGGGATTTGAACCCATGACCTCTGACTCCAAAGCCCATGCTCTTGCCACTGAGCCACGCTACTAAATATAAGACTAGAAGCACAAATTACTGCTAAGCACATGGGAGGTTACAATACCACAAGAAGACTACTGTCTACAGGACTACAGTGCCTGCCTTGCTACAGCTAATAAACTTGGGCATTGGGAGAACTGGGTTCGTTGGTTATTCTTGAAATCTCCCAGTGACTCCCCAGTTGCTGTAGTAATCAATCAATCTATCATTGGCATTTACTACTTACTGCGCAGTATTATGCAGAGAGTACGTTATAACAGAGAGTATTATTATAACGTTCCCTGCCCACAAGGAGCTTACAGTCTAAGCTTTTGTTATATCAGGATGGTTGAATTTTTAAATGGTACATGTTAAGATGCATAAGTAATTTGGCCTAACTAAATTATATTTACGATCCAAATCCCCTAAGATAATTACAGAACACGGTGTTATCATGACTTTGAAAACCGATTGTTTAAACCTCTTATAAAAGATAAGCAAGAAACTAAACTGAATGGAACAAAAATAGGAAATTAAAAGAAGTAAAATCTAAGCAGAATAGTCTCCACGGTTATATTATTCCCTTAGAAATAGATATTCCTTTGTTTGTGGGTTTCTTTTATTATATTTTTCATAGGGATTTCAGCACAAAGCTCTCCATGTGTTTTTCTTTACTCTGCTTCCTGAAGGGATAGGTCAGAGGGCACCCTTAGGGATTGAGATAGAAATTATCTTTGATATTTATAAAGACTGACTCTACATTGTTAATGATGGTAATGCATAAGTAATGAATGATAAAAATAATATTTTACTGATCCTCACTGATGGACACAAATGGATTGGGCTTCAGGCCCAGCAGAGTGCCAGGTGCTCTGTGGGCTTTGAAGAGCGGTCAAAATATTCCACTACTGCAGTTATATTATATCTTAAAAATAGTGGGGAAAAATTAAACCCCTAAGATCAATGGTCTCTAAGATCTTAAAAGCATTCCTAAAAGAAAGGAAAAGGAGCCAAGCTAGAATTTTGTCTTCATTTGCCTCTTTTCCATTGTACCTTTCAGAATGTAACACTACAGTGAATTATTTCATTTGGTCTATTTCACATTTGAAAATAACAAATGCCTCAGGGTGGAAACCCCCAGTGTTCTTAATCAAAGCCACATTGAAGATACGGAGGGCTTCCTTGAAGGCCCACTTTATTGCTACCTTCTTCAAGGGGAAGACATTCTGATGGATGGTTTTTACTTGCCTTGCCTTACTCAGAATTGTGATTGACAGAGGTTTTTCTTTAGCCAGTTGGCTTTTCAGATGGATTTTTTTTCTTTAGTCATTTTTTTTTACCAATTTTCATTAAATGTGTTTTTAATTTTAGACACATTTTTGAACTTTTAAAAACGTAACCAACATGTATGGGAAACATATGAAGGTATGAAGTGATTTTTCAAACAGCTCATCTTAAAAAATGTTTGTGTTTCATATTTTGAAGATTTCTTTTGTATAAACCAGCATTATGTATTCTCTCAGTTCTTTGGAATCTGCAGGCTGATTATCATTCTGGTCTATATTCTCAGACACCTTTCCCTTCCCATTTTTACTTTAAATAGAATTTGGCACAATTTCAGTTCATAAGTCCTCTGAAGAGAGGATTCAGAGGACTGAAATATTAAGAATTATACATAATACTTGAACTATGGTTCAAAGTGTTCAAAATGGTATGAAGCTCCATTATCGTTTAAGTAGCATGGCCTAATGGAAAGAGCTCAGGTCTGGGAGACAAAGGACCTGAGTTCTGATCCCGTCTCTGCCACCTGCCTGTTGTGTAGCCATGGGCAAGTCACTTAACTTCTCTGGGCCTCAGCTTCCTCATCTGTAAAATGGGGTTTCAATACCTGTTCTCCATCCCCCTTAGACTGGAAGCACCAAAAGGGATGGGGACTGGGTCTGACCTGATTATCTTGGCACAGAGTAAGGACTTAACAAATATTATTATTATTATTACTATTATTGTTATTATGCAGATTATCTAATTCTCCAAATTTTGGCAGAATCATAACCATGTAAGATTGTAGGGTTGGCTTAATAGCGCCTGAAGATCAGGACCTGAGGATGAAGACTATTACATGTCTCCATGGGGGAAATTCTGCCATTGCCAGCTTATCTAATTATTTCCTTTCTCTGCAGAGTCAGAATGGGGAACGATAGAAATCCTGGAATTTCTGAGGTCCTAGAAAGGCTCTGTAAGGGGGACACAGGGAGTTGGATTCGGTAGCTCTCCAGCCAAATGGGAATGCTGAGATACACGTTCTGGTGGCTGTACTTCTCCATGACTCTTCACAGGCAATGTCAGGTGGAATGGGGCAGCAGGTACAAAGCAGGGGAGGTGGAAGGGGCATTGAAACCGTAGGGAGGAGCAGAACATTGGAAGTATGCGTGGAAGAAAAAAAAGGTGGGATGATAAAGTAGAATGGGATGGATGATAAATGGATGAAGAAGTATGTTTCGTAAAGTGGGTACAGAAAGAATGCAAAGTGCAAGTGGTTCAACAGGGAGATGCTATGTAATACACACTTTAGACATCTCTGACTTTTCCCTCGAATAATTCTATCCCTCTATGAATATATCTAAACCTTTCTTGAGCCTATTGTTTTGATTGGCCCGCATAGCTTCCCATGATAAAAAATTCCATGTGCTGATATGAATGTGGTTTTGCTTGGGTTGATTTTCTGCAAAATTTGTTGAACGTCCTCTGCATTACACTAAAAAAGGCTTTAGAAGTAAACTTTCTATGAACTTTACATTTCGCTTAAATGGGAAAAGTCAATGTTGCTGGCACATATATGAGGCTATGAAAACTGGATTGCCCAAATCCATCTTTTCCTGAAAAGCTACTCACTTGACAACTGGAAAAATATGAGAAGAACTTATTTCATTAAATGCACAAGAAATCAAAATGACAAATAAAACCACCCTTCTCTCCAATCCTCCCGCTCTAACTCTTGCATTGCAATATTTTGAATCCTAAGTTGTTCCTTTATCAATTGGAAAAATCTTATTCTAAACCTTAATGTTGGATATTGCCGACTTGGACTTCCCAAGTGCTTAGTACAGTGCTCTGCACACAGTAAGCACTCAATAAATACGATTGAATGAATGAATGAATAAACTGCTGTTTTCCATTCTGTTCTGCTTACCACTCCCTTTAAGTGAAACAAAACAAAAGCTCACTTTGACACTTTGAATGTGAATTACTAAAGGAAGTAGGAGTTACGTGTGTGATATTAAATTCAAAATTTCTAACCCTAATTCTTAGTTTCTCATTCCTGTGGGAAGCAGCCTGGCCTAATGGAAAGAGGATGGGTCCAGTAGTCCGAGTAGCTGCGATCTAATCCCGGCTCTATCACTTATCTACTGTGTGACCTAGGGCAAGTCACTTAGGTTCTCTATGCTTAGTTTCCCCATTGTAAAATTCATTCATTCAATCGTATTTGCTGAGTGCTTACTGTGTGCAGAGCACTTCATTAAGTGCCTAAAATGAGAATTCAATACATGTTCTCCCTCCAAATTAGACTGTGAGCCCCATGTGGGATGTTCAACCTAATTATCTTGTATCAGTTCCAGCGCTTAATACAGTGGCAAGTGGCACTTAATACAGTGGCAAGCACATGGCAAGTGCTTCAAACTATTATTACTAGTGATATTATTATCATTTTCATCATTATTATTATTATTAACTCAGTATATGATGTGTTGAATGGTGGGTCTTTAACCAATCTTGCTTAGTCCCAAAGCACACTGTTGTTAAAACAAGTTTTGAAATCTCCTTCTTTGGAGGTGTTTAAAAATTGCTTTACATATGTCAGGAATGGTGAGTCATAACCCTTCCTGAAGGCTCCTTCTAACGTTGTGATGAAGAGAGCCTGACTTGGTAAGTGGGGCATGTAGCCATTCAACATATGGAAGAAATTTGTCCTATTCAAAGTTGATGCACTGAACCGCAAAGGAAACATAGTTTGATTGCACATTATTTTTTTCATTTCTATCCTTGTTCCATTCCCCAGTTAAATATATTGTGCCCATCCTCAGTCAGACAAAGAAATGAGAGAGCAGTACAAGCACCAGAAAGGCGAGCTGAGCTCGCATGGGCCCACATTTGATGAGACTGGATGAGACTGAAATTTCCTCTTTGGCCCAAGAAAGTGAGACGAGACCTACGAGACTCACTGTGAGCAGGGAAATGTCTACTAACTCCACTATATTGTACTCTCCCAAGCGCTTAATAAAGTGCTCTGCACATAGTAAGCACTCAATAAATACATTTTTGATTGATTGAATAACAAGCACATATTGAATTCAATACATTGCCATTTTATGTAACTATAACGGATGGGTACGTTTGTAGATTTTTATTGTTACGCATGGCATAGTTTGCAGGTTTTCACTGCATGCTTCTGATGTTGAGAGACGATGAAACTTTGATGGTGAGGGAAGTTCTAGAGCAAACCTCCAGAGGCCAAACTTGTTTATAATAGACTATACATACAAGTGTCATCAAATTGTTAATGTCAGGGTGCCACTGCTTCAGGAGCAAGAGAAGAGGCAGTTGTCTTCCAGTCCCATTTTCCTCTCCTGTCAGTCAGAGATGTCACCACTCCTCTCCTTAAACCAAAATGCACCTTGATGGACACTACTTATCCTGCCTTTCATGCCAAAGCCCATCACTTGGATGACGAGACCCTCAACTCTTCATGAGAATGAATTACTAGATGATTTCAGTTTTTCACATGGATCCCTGGGAAAAACATTGGTATCCACAGTTGATCAATTGTTATTACCCTGCATTTGGGGCACCTCCATTTCACATAACCATGAATTGATTTGTAGATCATCCAAACAAGTAGCTATAAAATTTTTATAGCATCTCTGTGCAATGTTTCCCTCTACTTGAAGTACAATAGTTGCCATGGAAACAACATCGATGGATGAATGAAGGTTACCTATGTTCACTATTGTATATCAACGCTGAATCTAATTTTCATCTCTGTAGAGGCAAGGTAATGATAAAGGAGATAAAGACCACTCCTCAAAGGGAGCAGAGGATAATTGCCATCCATTTTCTCTATGATTTGGGAAATTAAGCAACCAAACCCATTTCCATACATAAGAGAACTATAGAACTAAATGCAATACGGAAATTGGTGTATCTTGGGAGGACCCACTTAAAACAGTTCTTCTGCCTAGGTGGTGCTCATAAGTTTTCTTTTAATGTTATGGTATTTTTTAAGCATTTACTATGCTCTAGGCACTGTACTAAGCACTGGGGTAGATTCAAACTAATCAAGTTGGACTTAGTCCCTGTCCCACATGGGGCTCACAGTTTTAATCCCCATTTTACAGTTGAGGTAACTGAGGCACAGAGAAGTGAAGTGATTTGCCCAAGGTCACACAGCAGACAAGTGCCAGAGCTGGAATTAGAATCCAGGTCCTCTGACTTTCAGACCTGTGATTTTTATCCACTAGGACATGCTGCTGCCCAATATGAGCACAATTAGTTCCCCCTTAACAACTGTTTTCACTACATATTTTAGATGGTCTGCTACTGGGGATTTAGGGAATGGTCTTCTGACAAGGCTTCTCTCTGAGTAGAATGAGAGATGTCTGGAAAAAAAAGTTGTGTTATGCATGTGGCAATGGTGAAGGCGTGGAACTGCCAGGAAAGTTTTCTTAAACCCAGGGTTCTCAAAGCATGTAATTACAGATGTAATGTAATTGTATGCACTGTTAGAGAACTAACTGTTCATCCCTTTTCCATCTCTGAAAAAGGAGGAAAATGTGATCCTATGAAACAGTCTGTCCTTCTCTTCTGGCAACAGAACACCTACCATGTAGACTGTCCGGCTTAACCATTTGGTTTTGGGTCGAGGAGAGAACCATTTGGAAAGTCACGGGGGGCTGGACTCTTGTAGAAAGTTTCAGAGAGAGATGAGTTCCAAGGATAGAGGTTTGTGATGTCATTTTAAGCATTGTTTCCCTGTGTTTGTAGAGATGACAAACTTTTTTTTTTTTACCACATTTTCTCGAGTTGAAATAAGCCAACCCAGACAAGTCTGTGGTATTTTTGAAAAAAGCTTTTTGTGAAAGGATATCTAGCATATTGTATAAATATTGGGCATTGGAATGTGGGTATTACTACGATAATGAGAGAGAAGTGTTTATAAAAACTGATGAAACTGCCTTTGTTTTTTTAAAAAAATAATTTTGAATATTTTTTCTATTTAGGAATAGGTACCAAATTTTATTAGCGGAAACTTCAAGAGAATTGATTCTTTTAAAAATAACTAGGTTAGTCCCACTTAGGATTTTGTCAAAACTTCCAGGGATTAGTTATTTGCTTTATGAATTGAGATACTGGAGTGCAGTCCAGGTTTCAAAGATAAAGGAATCACAGAGCTCTATCTCAATATCCAAATGCCTCAAAAAATAAATAACTGCAATTGATTTTAAAGGGGGAAAAAATACAATCCTATTTTTTATTCTGAAAGACTCTTCTGAGCTCGGAAGTCAGTCCGGTACTAGCAATTCAAATCTCTGGCTATCACAAGAACAAAGTGAAGGAAATGGGATCATGATATCATCATCATCATCAATCGTATTTATTGAGTGCTTACTGTGTGCAGAACACTGTACTAAGCGCTTGGGAAGTACAAGTTGGCAACATATAGAGACAGTCCCTACCCAACAGTGGGCTCACAGTCTGAAAGGTGGAGACAGAGAACAAAACCAAACATACTAACAAAATAAAATAAATAGAATAGATATGTACAAGTAAAATAAATAAAAATAGAGTAACAAATATGTACAAACATATATACATATGTACAAACATGATATATATTTTGAATTCCTATGCTATTAGATCTTTAGGATTATTTTGAGTTCACTTTGCATATTATTATATGTCTGCCATAGCGTAATATGGAAATTCAGATATGTAATATATTTAGTATTAAATGGACCTTTTTTCTCTTCTTTATTAGACTTCAAAATCCACAAAACTAGTTTGCGAATTGGGTCTCCTCTTTTCCTTTGTTTCTTGCAGTGAACGGCTACGTATTGGCTACCAGATGGCAATAATGGAGACAGGTTTGCCATTGCAGTGAACTAACTGTAATGTTATTGTTAAAGAAGGAGATGACTGAAAAGGGATGACAAGATACAACTGTGTTGCATTGTACTCTCCCAAGCACTTAGTTCAGGGCTCTGCACACTGTAAGCATTCAACAAATGCCACTGATTGAAGGCAGGTTCAAAGCAGCTGCCGGTAAGTCCCCATTAAATAATGAAATATCCTTTTAAACACTGCAATCCTCACAGGTGGCAGGGATTGAGACAGAGATGACTGGTTCTGGTTACAAGCTCCTGCTATCAATCTGGGCTTTAAATTGCCCTCCATAAAGAACAGATAATCTCATCCTCATTGTTTATTCGATTATACACTCAATTATTTAGTTTAATAATTACATTTGTTAAGAACTTAGCATGCCAGGTACTATACTAAGCTCTGGTGTGGCTATCGTAGAAGCATTACTCCTTTCTAAATCTTTTAATCTTTCACCCCTGTTAAAGTGTAAGTTCCTTGTGGTTAGAGAATATGTTACTTGCTTGTTTTGTACTTCCTAAGAACTTTATTATAGTGTAATATATGCAATGGGTGCTCAATAAATACTACTAGTACTACTACTACTACCACCACAACTATTACTGCGAATATTTGGGGAGATATTATATTTCAAACCTAGAACTTCAGAAAGCCTGAATATACTGATATTTGTACCACATTTTCCAATTGTTTTAGGATTTCTGTGGGGTGGTCTTAGTTAAGTCTACCCTAATGAGCATACTCATTAATGTTTGCTCCCAACTAAATGTTAGGAGGCATCATGAAAGTTTAGAATCAAATATTCTGTTGCAAAGCAGAGACATCTTTGGAAAGAATAAAAACACTAAATCCTACCAAAGGAAACCGATTAAAGTACAAAATATGTTTTGATAATATTTCAAAAACTTTTTTTAATACAAGGCAAATACTATACATGCCACATTACCAACAACTCATCAAGTGCAATCTGGACAATGACATGACAAGCTTACACAGCTCTACTAGCTTACCTCGGTTCTGACCTCTTTGCTGGGAGGAGGTGATGATTAGGTTTTAATGCCAGCTTATCCTTGGAACTGTTTAAATGCAGAGACGCACAGAGATATGGATTGGAACATTTGTGGACAACTTAATGTTCGTTAATCTGGTTTAGTTGCAATAGTTTCCTAAAATTGACTCTGGTTTCCCTAGCCCAACTTTTAATAGGAAATAATGTCTATGGTTGAGATGTAAATAAAATGTAGGCTAATAAATTATGTACAACTTGTACTTCCCAAGTGCTTAGTACAATGCTCTGCACACAGTAAGCGCTCAATAAATACGATTGAATGAGTGAATGAATGAATAGCACAGACAGTATTATCATCATTTATTTATGCCTAGGTCCCCTAATTTGAAAGATTAAAATGGATTTTATAGTGCACAACTTATAAGGTGGTTGTTCATTATTATGAATATATTTTGGAAGTGAATTTTGACATTTAAGGCTCGACTTCTACGGATGTTTGATGGCATGCTGAAACCATTTTGTCTGGACTCATTCCAAGCCCTCAGACAGTAATGCTGATGAGTAACTCTGGCAACACCTTTTGGAGAAGACAATCAAAACACTCTGTTTATACCAATTCTGGATCAATTCCAAGACACATTTCTAGCAGGAGATCAAAGCATGTCCTGATTGGCTAAGAAGGAACTGATTGGTATAATTAGTGAATATTATTCTACCAAAAAAAAATGATCGCTGACTTTGTCTTCCGCATACTAATGCTTTAGAAAGATTAGTGCTATTGATTCTTACCCCCCCAAATTCTCAATATATGGATTTCATTTGGTTTGGCTATTTTAAAAGTTGTAGGAAATCCAGTACAATGAATATGTCCAGGTTCAGAGATGCTAACTTTTCATTTTAAGGGTTGGGGCAAAATGAGGACAGTGTATTTAGTGACAACCAACCCAACCTGGTGGAAAGAGTAAGGCCTGGGAATCAGAAGACCTGGGTTCTAATCCCCACTGCACCACTTAAGTTCTGTGTGACCTTAGTCAAGTCACTTAATATCTCTGAGCCTCAGTTTCCTCATCTGCCAAATGGGCATTCAATACCTCCTCTCCCTCCTACTTAGACTGCGAGCCCCAGTGGGACCTGATGATCTTCTATCTACCCCAGCACTTAGGACAGTGCTCGCTAAGTAGTAAGTGCTTAGCAAATACCACAGTTATTATTTTTATTATAAGAGTAAGTGGGCTGGAGTTCAGCTTCAAAAAGGTAATGAGTCAGACTCAACTGGGAGGCTTTCCCCAGGCCCTCAAAATCTCTTGGCTCTTTTCAGCCAATCTCAAAACACTGATCTTGTCAGTCCTGGGATGAGGATGGTTGATAGAAAAAGCAAAGCCAGATGTTGCAAATGTTAAGCACGATAACACAAGGGACAACTTTTTTGTGTGCCCCCTGTGGTCTGGACTGTGGATCCCACATTGGCCTTTCCAGCCACATACACATTCCGCAGGTGAAGCTCACTCTCAGTGGTCTCTTCTTCGAATACAAAGAATAAAGGTGTATTCAAAGATGAGACCACTGAAGGGGAGGTTCACCTCTGTGTGTGTGTGTGCGTGTGTGTGTGTGTGTGTAATAATAATATTATTAACCCCGTGTTAAGAAAAATTTGAATTATACTGTATATGTATAATCATAATAATGATTATGGTATTTGTTAAGTGCTTACTATGTGCCAAGCACTTTTCTAACCATTGGGGTACTGGGGGTAGATACAGGGTAGTCAGGTTGTTCCACAAGGGGCTCACAGTCTCAATCACCATTTTACAGATGAGGTAACTGAAGCACAGAGAAGTTAAGTGACTTGCCTAAGGTCACACAGCAATCAAGTGCTGGAGCTGGGACTAAAACCTACATCCTCTGACTCCCAAGCCCATGCTCTCGCTACTAGGCCATGCTGCTTCTCTAGGTGCATGTCTATATGTATAGTCTATATGCCTAAATCTCTGTGTGTGTGTGCGTGTGTGTGTGTGTGTGTGTATATATATATATACACACACACACACATTGAGTGACTATATATCTATATAGTCACTCTGTGTGTGTGTGTGTGTGTGTGTGTGTGTGTGTGTGTGTGTGTGTGTGTGTGTCTCATATATGATACTCCCAAGCTGCAGGAGAAATACAAGCTTCAACCACAGATCTGGAAAACAGGAAGGCTGTTTGTTAATAGAATTAGCACCTTTGACCTGACATTCCACATTAGACAAAACTGTCGCAAATTTTGTCTTCTGTGTTCGGGCCTCCTAAAAGAAGACTGGCAGGATTAGCAAATTCCATTTTTATCCATTGTGAGCATGATGCAAGGAGGCTGCTCAGCATGGACTAGGCTGCAGCAGAAGGTAAGAGAAAGGAAACACAGGGCAAAGCAGCCCTGGTTTGCTGCACCGTGACTACTCTGCTCCTGAATTTTCACCTTCTTCGTCATCAGCAATGGTAATTGCTGAGTGCTTATTGAGTGAGAAGTGCTGAAATAAGAATTTTGGAGAGCACAACAGTAACAAGACACATGATTTCTAACCTTCCGAAGCTTACAACTTAACAGGAGGCAGTGTGGCCTAGGGAAAAGAGCATGGCACTGGGAGTCAGGAGACCTGGGTTCCTGTTCCAGTTCTATCAATGGCCTGCTGTGTGATTCAGGAAAGTCATTTAACCTCATTGTGGCCTTGGTTCCCTCAATCCCTATAATGGAGACAAAATACTTGATCTCCCTCCACCTTAGATTGTGAGCCCTGTGTGGGATACAGACTTTGTATGATCTGATTTTCTTGGATTTCCCCAGTGCGTAGTATATAGTAAATGCTTAATGAAATTTTTTTAAAAAGAGCAGGGGCAGGTGAAAAATATTTGCAAATAATAGTAGCAGAGGAAGAACAAGGAAGTCCTATAAATGAATCAGGATGAGATGGCTGAATGAAGTACTGAATATACAAATAAAAACATATATGTACATAGGTGTCATGGATAGGAAGAAAATAAATGGGCTAAGAGCAGTGGAGATGGATTTAACAGGACTGGAGTGATGTAAATTAATCAGGGAATTAGGCATTTGGAGAGGTTTGAAGGTGGGATGAACTATTATCTGAATAATTTGGGAGCGGGGGAGTTCCAGACTGGGAGAATAGCATGAACCAGAAGTACTTAGTTCTACTTTTGAATGAGGAGGCAAAAAGGTGGCAAGGATGATAGGGGAGTGAAGACTGGAGAAGGGACAGGGTTCAAAGTACTAATAGGCTGGAAAGCCCCGTTTTTCAGTCTTGTCAGCCCTGACTGGAAACTTCCAAGTCTTTTCAGAGACTAGGGATGATCGCAGCTACTTATTCCAGGGGGCCAGAATGTGGCTCAGTGCCCCATGGGATGAAGACTAGGAGATGAGGCCATTAGCTCTGCCTCAGCTTTGGGGACACAGTAGGCAGCTGTGGATATTCGACCACCCCCACACTTCACAGTAAAATGGTGGGCAGGTGGACCAAGAATCTAGAGCTACTACAGGATTCTAGATGGCGAACTTTTTGGTCTTCTGCCTCATTCTAGACCCAGTTTGGCTGAGGCCTCAGTGACAAGACTCACCACTGGCAACTACTGAATGCTTCCCTCGCCTGGGGTTAGGGGGAGAAGGGGAGAAGGAGAGAGAGAAAAAGAGAGAGAGAGAGAGAGAGACTGCACTTCTCTCTCCCCAACCTTTTATGTGTCTCTGTCTCTCATGGTTTTTCATCCCTGTCCCCCTAAGAATCTCTCTCTATGTGCAGCCCTGCCCACAAAACAAAAGGTGGGTACCACTGCCATTTCAGCAGCATGGCTTAGTGGCAAGAGCAGGGACTTGGGAGTTAGAGGCCATGGGTTCTAATCCCAGCTCCATACTTGTCTGTTGTGTGACCTTGGGCAAGTCACTTAACTTCTCTGTGCCTCAATTACCTCATCTGTAAAATGGAGATTAAGACTGTGAGCCCCACATGGGACAACCTGATTACCCTGTATCTACCCCAACACTTAGAACAGTGCTTGGCACCTAGTAAGTGCTTAACAAGTACCATTATCATTATTATAATAATAATTATTATTATCTCCTCCTCGGGACTGCATGTGTGATGGTGCAGTAAAATCTCTACAACGTCATCAGTCAGGGGCTGCAGGAATTCCATCACTTGCTGGCTCTCTTCTTATCTGCTCCTGCTGCTGCTACTGACCATGCATAAAGACAGCTATCTGAATGAGTCTGTGTATGTGGACAATACAACAGACCCACATATATACACTCAACTACTCTCCTTTCCCCCTCCCTCCTCTCTCTCTGTCTCTCTGGACCCCTCTTGTATCTTCCAGGCTATCTTCCTCTGTCTAGTGGGAGTTTACAATCTAATACATTGAAATCTTTATTTCGATGCCCTGAAGACACCTCAAACTTAACTTGGCCAAAACAGAACTCCTCATCTTTTCACCCAAAGCCTATCCTCCCCCTTAACTTTCCCATCACTGTAGACAACACCACCAGCCTCCCTGTCTTCCAAGCCTGTACGCTTGGCATTAACCCCGACTCATCTCTCTCTTTCAAACCACATGCTCAGTCTGTCACCAAATCCTGTCAGTTTTATCTTCACAATATCTCTAAAAGCCACTCTTTCTTCTCCACCCAAACTGCTACTATGCTGACCCAAGCACTTATAAAAGTCCCTCCTTGACTACTGCATCAACGTCCTCGCTGACTTCCCTGCTTCCTGTCTCTCCCCACTCCATTCTTCTGACTGGATCATTTTTCTAAAATAACATTCAGTCCACATCTCCCTAATCCTCAAGAACCTCCTTTATGTCCATTCACCTCTGCATTAAAAAAGGAATTCCTTACCATAGGCTTTAAGCTCCTTGTGGGCAGGGAACGTGTTTACCATTCTGTTGTATTCTCCCAAGTGCTTAGTTTAGTGCTCTGGACAATAAATATCATTGATTGATTTAAAGCACTCAATCAGCTCTAGCCTTTCTATGTTACCTTACTGATTTCCTACTACAACCCAGCCCATATACTTTGTTCCTCTAAGACTACTGTACCTCGATCTCGTCTAACTCACTGCCTATCCCTTGTCCAAGTTCTTCCTCTAGTCTGGAACTCCCTCTCCCTTCATAGAAGCAGCGTGGCTCAGTGGCAAGAGCACGGGCTTTGGAGTCAGAGGTCATGGGTTCAAATCCTGGCTCCGCCAATTGTCAGCTGTGTGACTTTGGGCAAGTCACTTAACTTCTCTGGGCCTCAGTTACCTCATCTGGAAAATGGGGATTAAGACTGTGAGCCCCCCGTGAGACAACCTGATCACCTTGTAACCTCCCCAGCGCTTAGAACAGTGCTTTGCACATAGTAAGTACTTAATAAATGCCATTATTATTATATATGACAGACCACCATTCTCCCCACTTGCAAAGGCTTTTAAAAATCATATCTCCTCCAAGGGACCTTCCCCAAATAAACTCCCCAAATAAACTCTCATTTTCCCTAGATCCTCTCCCTTCTGTGTTGCCTTACGCACTTGGCTGTATCTAGAGAAGCAGCATGGCTTAATGGGAAGAGCCCGTGCTTGAGAGTCAGAGGTCATGGGTTCTAATCCCAGCTATGCCACTTGTCACCTGTGTGCCTTTGGGCAAGTCACTTAACTTCTCTGGGCCTCAGTTACCTCACCTGTAAAATGGGGATTAAGACTGTGAGCCCCATCTGGGACAACCTGATAACCTTGAATCTCCCCCAGTGCTTAGAACAATGCTTGGCACACAGCAAGTGCTTAACAAATACCATCATTAGTATACCCTTTCAGCACTTGATATTCACCCCACCTTTAGCCCCACAGCACTTACATACATACCTATACTTTATTATAAAGTAGGTCTCCTCCTCTAGACTGCAAACTCTTTGTGGCCAGGGAATGGGTCTACCAGCCCTGTTGTGTTATACTCTCCCAAATGCTTAGTACAATGCTTTGCCCACACTAAACATTCAGTAAATACCAATGATTTATTGACGGAGAAAAAGTCAGAGAATACTTAGGGCCCATGGGATCCATCTATAGAGAAAAAGTTGCCCCCCACCCTTCAGTATGTCACATCTCCACTCCTATACATTAGGGTGGGATTGTATTCTCCTTAGTTCCATGCTCCGCACCGAGTATGTGCTCAGTAAATACCACTGATGGACTGATTGAAGGGGAGGCAACAGGCTGCACAATTTTATAGAGAATGAAGCACCCACTTGGCTCTCTGCTGTGCCTCTCTTTCCCTTTTGTGTGTGTGTGGGGATCTGTGTATGTATGTGTGCGTTTGTGTGTGCAGGCATGTGTAAATTACTTAAAGGAATCTGATTATAACTTTAAATTCATTATACAACACCTTGAGTTCTTTAGAGGACATTCTCTAAAGAGAGCAAATGGAAGAAAGAAGTTCCACTAATATTATGTTTAATGGACTAAAGAGCTTTGATTGCTGAGTGTTTTCATTTGCATGACAGTAATGGCTAGCTATAACAACTTACTATTTATAAATGTAGAACAACAGAATTATTTATACAGCATTTTATATTTTTCCAAGTGCATTATTAGCTAACCCCACAATAGTTTCATCAGGTGAGTGACAAGTACTGTTAGCACTTAAGCAAATGATTATAATGGGCTAAAGTCTGCATTTTTTCTTTTGTACCTCTATATTTTTCTTGAATGACAGCTTTTTGCACATGCAAGAAAAACCCCGTAGAGTAACAATGAATTTTAATTTTCTCCCATCTGATCTTCACAGGCTTCTGCAAACATCAACCAAAAATAATCTTTACATTTTTCAAAATGTAAAATGCACTTCAAAAACTAAACATTTCTAAACACCGTTAGCGAAGGGCAGAATTCACAATCACATTGCGGACAATTGGCACGAGAAATATAATAACGATAATAATGAAAATATTTGTTTAGGGCTTACTTTGTGTCAAGCGCTGATCTGAGTGCTGGGGTAGATACAAGTTAATTAGGTGGATAGAGTCCCTGTCCCACAAGGGACTCACAGTCTAAGCAGAAGGTAGAACAGGTATTGAATCTCTATTTACAGTTGAGGCCCAGAGAAGGTAAGTGATTTGCTCAAGGTCACAGGGCAGGCAAGTAGTGGAGCTGGGAATAGAACTCAGGTCCTCTGACTCTCGGGCCCATGGTCTTTCCACTAGGTCATACAGCTTTCACTCAGTGTGTGCTGAACATGACCTGATTTTAAGGTTTCTACTAGCTGGGGGCCCAGATTAGTTTGGGCCCCTTATATATAGGTGCAAATTCTCCAAGGGATCAGCTTCCATCTGAATATAAGGGGTTGAAACAGAACCACATTGACCTGAAAGTACAGGGAGGGAACTGGGTTTGTTAGCACTCTGGTTACATCTCCTAGTAATAGTAATTGAAGTATTTATCAAGGGCTTATTGTGTGCACTGGAAAAGAATACGCAAGTCGGAATTAGACACAGTCTCTGACCCTCAAATGGCAATATTAGTTGGAGAAGAGAGATTGAAGACAGACCTATCAGGAGTGATGAAACGTTAAAAAACAAAACCAACATGAAAACAAGATACAACGTTTTGAGGCAACCCATACTTTCCACTCTTGTGGACAGTAGCAGAACGCATGTACAGAAAAGATCAGTAATAGTTAAAGACTGCAGTAGTGGTGTGTTTAGTGGCAGATATTGTGATGCTGCTGAGTTGACCAGGCATTTCAGCTGAACACATAAGAGAACATTCACAAAGACACTCTGGGTCAGTTCTGCATTCTGTCCCTGTCAGCGGCAACAAAGGATATTAAAGGAACAGTATTCATGAAGGGAAAACACTCTCCCATTTGCAAAATGTTCCCTTAATGGCCAAGGAGCTATTTTCAACATCACTGTTGTAAATTCACCACTCTATTATTTTGATGTAGAAACAGCCCCAACTACAAGCTATCACACAGTCATAAATATATTTCTCTTCTCACTTCAACTTCCAAATAAAAATAGTCTCACATTGGTTTTTATGACCAGAAAATTCGAGCCAATGCCATGGATGCTGAAAGAATTTATAAGACAGCTCTCAGCTCTTTCTATTTTTTGTCAACATAATACAGTTTGGAAGAAATCAGAAGGCGCTCTGTCAGCTGCTGAGATGGACGAACAAGCAATGTGAGGTCACTCAAATAGAGATCTTTCAAACTGTTTAATCCTATTGGTGTGTCTGGCATATAGTCCCAGGCCACCAAACCAAGTGAAATTAAAGAACCTCCTTTGAAACTATTCTCTTCCAGAGGGAGAACCTGGGTCTTTCAGATTAAGCTGTAGATAAAGAGTTCAAAGAGAAGTAGCGTGGTTTAGTGGTAAAATCCTGGGCTTGGGAGACAGAGATCATGGGTTCTAATCCCGGCTCTGCCACTGTGTGACTTTGGGCAAGTCACTTCACTTCTCTGTGCCTCAGTTACCTCATCTGTAAAATGGGGATTAAGACTGTGAGCCCCACACGGGACAACCTGATAACCTTTGTATCCACCCCAGCACTTAGAACAGTGCTCGGCACATAGTAACTGCTTAAATACCACCATTATTATTATTAGTTCTAGTCTCAAATCTGTCTTTTGTACTCCTGAGTGATGTCAGGGAAATAATTTATCTTCTCTGCCTCACTTTTCCAGATCCTTTGGCTCAAATATGAATGAAATACCCATCTCTAATCTCTATTACAGTGTTGTTGCAGAGATTAATTAGAAAATGCCCCCGTAGCATTTTGTTCCTCCGGGAAAGTAAAGCTACTTTAAATATACTGCAGCTTTATGTAGTATCCTGCTTCACAGTCTTTGGAATAGAGATTCCAGGACTCATGACTTTCTGATGTCCTTTCAGTACAAAGATGAGCTAACGAATATGAAGTGTCATATCTGCATCAACCAATTTTTCACAGTGATCTAAGAAGAGTGTTTTATTGGACTGGATGGCTTCTTCTGATCACCAAAATAAAGTTAATGGGTTGAAATTATTTTAAGATTTATTTTTCTTAAAAGCCCTACGTCTCCCAAGCCTTTGGGATGCAGGAGGGTGGGAGGGGGGAAGAGAGGACAGAGTCGGCCTGGTGACTACAGGAACCTCCCGGCTCCCAGTGACCACTGCAGGAATGTGCTTCCTGATCTCCTCCCTCCAACTCCCTTACCCTGGGAGTGTTGGGAAGACTGCAGCAATTTGTAACTAAGGACAGTAGCCTGGATTGGGGAAAAGCCTGAGAATTACCTCATCCAAAGAATTCCAGCGCTTAGAACAGTGCTTTGCACATAGTAAGTGCTTAACAAATGCCATCATCATCATCATCATCATTGTTTAGCTACTTATTTTAACCTATTTTGGACTGTTAAATCCATATACTATTTTTGTTCATAGTTCACTGCTGTTGTTCTACATCCACGGCCTAGTGGAAAGAGCATGAGCCTGAGGGTCAGAAGACCTGATTTCTATCCTGGCTCTGCCACCTGCCTATTGCTTGACCCTGGGCAAGTTGCTTAACTTCTCTGTGTCTCAGTTTCTTCATCTATAAAATGGGGAGTTAGTACCTGTTCCCCCTCCTACCTAGATTGTGAGCCCAGTGTGGGATGGGGACGATGTCTGAACTGTATATACTATATCTACCTGGCTCTTAGTACAATTCTTGGAACATAGTAAGTGCTTAACGAATGCTGTCGTTATTATTGTTGCTATTATTGTTATTACTATTTCTACCCAATTCTTCTATAACATCGGAATTGTGTTCTTGCAGAATCCTGTGTTAAGAAAAATTTGAATTATATGTCTGACACTGTAGGCTTGTGCACAACTGGTTGCTATGACATTGTGGCATGCTATATCTAGCCACTGTTGAAGGAAGTTTCCCCAATTCTGGCATCACAAAATGCGTAGTGGAAACACGTTAGGGCATTCATTAATTCACTCATTCTTTCATTCGTATTTATTAAGCGCTTATTGTGTGCACAGCACTGTATTAAGTGCTTGGGAAGTACAAGTCAGCAACATATAGAGGTGGTCCCTACCCAACAACGGGCTCACAGTCTAGAAGGGGGAGACAGACAACAAAACAAAACATGTAGACAGATGTCAAAATCATCAGAACAAATAAAATTAAAGGTATATGCACATCATTAACAAAATAAATAGAACAGTAAATACGCACAAATAAAATAAATAGAGTAATAAATCTGTACAAATATATACACAAGTGCTGTGGGGAGGGGAAGGAGGTAGGGCCGGAGGGATGGGGAGGAGGAGAGGAAAAAGGGGCCTCAGTCTGGGAAGGCCTCCTGGGGAGGTGAGCTCTGAGTAGGGCAGTCTAGACGGGGAGACAGACCATGATATAAATACATAAATTTCAGCCATGTCCCTAAATGCTATGGGGTTGAGGTTGGGGTGAATAGGATAATAATAACAACAACAACAACAATAATTATGGTGATGATGGTAATGATAATAATAATAATGATGGTATTTGTTAAGCGCTTATTCTGTGTCAGGCACTGTTCTAAGCGCTAGGGTAGATACAAGGTCATCAGGTCATCCCACATGGGGCTCACAGTCTTAATTCCCATTTTACAGAGTTCGCCAGATGTGAGTGTATCTGCTCTTCCCCATTACTTTGTGAGCCCTGTGTGGGGTGGGAGGCAGGTCTTATCTGGTTATTTTGTACTTATCTAGTGCTTAATAGAGTCTATGGCACATAGTAAGTGCTTGATAAATATTATAAATAACTAGAATACAACTGATTGAAAATGAACATGCCCAGAAGAATATAAATCAAGCATCTGAGTTTCAATTCAAACATGACGGGAGCTCTTTAATTACCTAGGAACGGAGCTCATGTCAAAGAGGTGATGATTAACATCCCAAGAGAGGTAATGAAAGGAGACGCTTCCTAGTTAATGGTACAAAATGACATCATCTCAAATAAAAAACTCACCCACTGAAACTAGAATATGTATACAGGGTGGACATTTTAATTCATCCTGTCACTGTGGCTGAGCAAGCATGCCAATCACTTTAATTTTTGTTTTATAGTAAAGGGGTAACAATAAATGGGCCAAAGACCTTAGTAGAGCTAATAAAATTCATTCATTCATTCATTCAATCGTATTTATTTATTTATTCATTCATTCAATCATATTTATTGAGCGCTTACTGTGTGCAGAGCACTGTACTAAGCACTTGGAAAGTACAAGTTGGCAACCTTTAAGACAGTCCCTACCCAACAATGGGCTCACAGTCTAGAAGGGGGAGACAGACAACAAAACAAATGGAAAAGTTGTGTGCTATCTCTCAAAATATTGCACCCTGAGCAAGTAGGGGTTTAAGTAGGACTCTTTCTCTGCCCACCCACCCCACTCTGCCATGGGAAAACCTTCCTGCTACCATGAGCAAAATCCATCTATTTGTTTCCTGTCTCAAGTTTGGAAACACACACACACAGACACACACACACACACACACACCTGTCCTTCATTTTTAAAGATGGAGCTGCCTGTGGGAATGATACTGTCTATGTGTGTGGGTGTGGTTGAAAAGACTGATGAAACCTTAGTAACTTCCTTAGCAAATACCACCCAGTACCTAATCCTTGGCAACTTTCTAATTCCAATTTGGCCGTGAAAGAGTACATCTAGGTGGATCAGGAAAGACTGATCCTTAACCAGCCTTGGGAGTTCCAGTGGATATCAGTAGTGTCAAGAGGCCTGTAAAAGCCAGAGAGGTTCTGCGGTTATTCTGGGAGTTTGGGTTCTCTCCTGTACAAGTCCCGGGTTCAGTTCTGGATGCCGAAGTTCTCCCCGGCCTGGTGCTGGAATAATCCAGACGTTTGGGTCAGTCTCAAAACTGTTCAGACTCCCAGAAATCCAACAGATCATCCAGGTCAGGCCTCCAGAGGCCACACATAGCAGGCAGAAGAGCCTGGAAAGTGTGGTTGGAGTGCCTTTGGGCCAGGCCTCTGGGTGTGCTCACTGGGTTCTGAGTTCAAGCTTAGGTTGGGGACTTGGGAAGCCACCTTGAATCCAAGGCTCTAACTCGGTTTTCAATAAGGATGCTTTTATCCTTAACTCTGGCTTCAGCAGCTATCCAGACTGTTTAAGCCACTGCCACTGAATGATTTTTCTTCATCTGACTTTTCTGATCCCTTTCTCCACACTCAGAATCTGAAAGGGAGGTTCTTCAAGACAGAACTGAAAAGAGGAGGCAATTGGCTCTTTTTGATTATTTACCTTCATCAGCAAGTAGATAAGCAAACAGCAGCTGCAGTGTGAGCCCTCCATCGCACCCCTTACACCAGAACTTCAGGACCCACCACGACCAAGACCAGCGTGGCCTAGTGAAAAGAACACAGGCCTGGGGGTCAGAATCCTAGTTTTTTCCAATCACTTATTGTGTGACCATGAACAAGTCACTTAACTTCTGAGCGCCTCAGTTTTCTCAACAGCAAAATGGGGATTAAATATCTGTTCTGTCTTCTACTTAGACTGTATCCAATCTGATTAACCTGTACCTACCCCAACACTTAGAACAGGGCTCGACACATAGTATGAGCTTAATAAATACCATAATAATTATCACACAGGAGAAAGATTGCTCCTATACCTGTGTCACCTGGTCTCCCATCACCCCCTACTTCACTCCAGGAAGGATTCAAACAGAAGCAGTAGCATGATCCCTCTGCCATTCCCTTTATATTCAGCCCCTGTTCCATCCTAAGATTCAAGCAAAAGCAGCAGGAGTATAAAGCCTTCTCAACTTGTACGGAATCGCGAAAGTCGTCACCATGGCCATGACTGTGTCCTCTGGTGCTAGTAAGTCAATCAAACATATTTATTGAGAGCCTACTGTGTGCAGCGCACTGTACTAAGCATTTGGGAAAGTAAAATATAACACACATTTCCATTCCACAATGAGCTTTCATTCATTCATTCAGTCAGTCAGTCATATTTATTGAGTGCTTACTGTGTGCAGCGCACTGTACTAAGCGCTTGAGCTTACAGTCTTGTTCTGAACTATGAGGAGCCTGAAATCCTGCTGCTCCTTTTAAGGCATTTGTCCTCAATAGAATTAGCAGAAATATTCCCTGCCCATAAGAGCTCGTAGTATAGATATGTATAATATATACATATATATTTACATTAATAACTGGAGGGATAGTTAAATTCAAATACAGCCATTCCCCCCTGCCTTTAAGTGTGAGTTTGTCTTGTCAATGTTAATGCACATGATTGAGCCCATCAAGGAACGATTAATATCCAATGTCAAGGGACAATAAAAACTGCAGACTTCTCAGACATTGTTAGAAGACTGGCTCATTTCTTTCTTATCTCATTAATTCAGCAGAATCCCTAGTGTACCCAAGTACAAATTATTGTGTGATTTTTTTTTGAAAGAAAAAAACTGCTGTATTCTCCTATTACTCATCTTTCCTGAAACATGAATTAATGCTTGTTCAAAATCTTGGATTGGCAGAGTAGATATATTTTGAAAACATGTCACTTTTCCTATATTTAATTCCAGCTCAATTCTCATGTAGCTTTGAAAACTAAGCAAAATGGAGTCGATTTTAATTAATATTTTCATAAATTTTTCCGGGGTACATCGTAACAAGCCATAGCCGTTAAATGTTTCTGGAGCCACAGGGAATAGCATTCTTTAGCAAAACAATATTGTTACATGTAACAAATAGAGAAGCAGTGTGGCTCAATAGGAAAGAGCATGGGCTTTGGAGTCAGAGGTCATGGGTTCAAATCCCGGCTCTGCCAATTGTCAGCTGTGTGACTTTGGGCAAGTCGCTTCACTTCTCTGGGCCTCTCTTACCTCATCTGGAAAATGGGGATTAAATCCGTGAGCCCCACGAGGGACAACCTGATCACCTTGTAACCTCCCCAGAGCTTAGAACAGTGCTTTGCACATAGTAAGCGCTTAATAAATGCCATCACTATTATTATTATTATGTAAGAGCAACAATTGTACTCTTTTGTACTTTCCAAGCATCCAAGCACTTAGTACAGTGCTCTGCACACACTAAGCGCTCAATAAATACGATTGAATGAATGAATACTGAAAATGTCAAAGAATACATGCAGTAAAATCTAACATGGCTAGGCACAAAAATGCCACATTACGCCTGGAAGGTCATGACCATTAAGGATGACCGAAGCTCTGGCCAGGAATGGTGGATTACAGTGTTAATGGCTTTTGCAGGGCCACTCTCACTCTCTTGTCCTTGACATCCCGTGATAGCAAAGTAGCTATAGATGAACCTTTATGGAAATAAGATGGAAGAAGTGCTTTGAAGCAGCGCAGCTTAATGGAAAGAACACGAGTCTGGGAGTTAGGAGACCTGGGTTCTAATTCCGGCTCTTCCACCTGCCTACATTGTGATCTTGGGCAAGTCACTTAATGTCTCCGTGCCTCAGTTTCCTCCTCTGTCAAATGAAGATATAATAATTGTTCTCCCTTCCTCTTAGACTGGGAGCCCCATGTGGGATGGGGACTGGGTCTGATCTGACTGTATCTAGCCCAGAGCTTAGTATAGCACTTGATACATAGTAAACTACGTAAACAACAGACCTTCGACCTGCCCCCTCCATCCAGCTGCTGGCCGAGGGAAGGTGGCCCTGCCACCTGGGCCTTGGCCTTGGCCTTTGGGGACAGGGGCCTGGCTTCGGGCCCTGAAGCCCCCTCCTCTCTCTCTCTCTGGTTCTCTCTCTCTGTTTCTCTGTCTCTGTTTCCCTGTTTGTCTCTGTTTCTCTTTCTGTCTGTCTGTCTCTGTTTCTCTGCCCCCTGTTTCTCTCTCTCTCTCTCGCTCTCTCTCTCTCTCTCCATTTCTCTATTTCTTCCTCTCTTTCTCTGTTTCTCTGCCCTCTCTCTCTCTCTCTCTCTCTCTCTCTCTCTCTCTCTCTCTCCATTTCTCTATTCCTCTCTTTCTGTTTCTCTGCCCCCTCTCTGTTTCTCTCTCTCTCCATTTCTCTATTTCTTCCTCTCTTTCTCTGTCTCTCTGTTTCTCTGCCCCCTCTCTGTTTCTCTCTCTCCATTTCTATTTATTTTATTTTGTTAATATGTTTGGTTTTGTTCCCTGTCTCCCCCTTCTAGACTGTGAGCCCACTGTTGGGTTGGGACTGTCTCTATATGTTGCCAACTTGTACTTCCCAAGCGCTTAATACAGTGCTCTGCACACAGTAAGTGCTCACTAAATACAATTGATTGATTGATTAAACACACAGTTGTGGAGAAGCCCCCACAAAAAACAAGTTATCAATCTCCTTTTCAATCAATTGAAATGAAACCAGAACCAGAACCACTGTAAGCAGCAGGCATATTCCACACAGATTATTTGGTTTTTTTTCATATGGCCAAGCTACACTCCTGGTAGGAATATGATATTTGTCCCAGTATATATTTAGTTCTGTTCTGTGCATTTTACAATGGATTTTAGCTGGAACATTTTTAGGGATTTTGGTAATGTGCATCTAAATGCAATTCGATTTGGATATAACTCTGTGGGAAGCAGCTTGGCGTAGTGGATAGAGCACAGACCTGGAGTCAGAAAGTCATGAATTCTAATCCTGCTTCTGCCATTTGTCTGCTGTGTGACCTTGGACAAGTCAGTTCACTTCTCTGTGCCTCAGTTCCCTCATCTGTAAAATGGGGATTGAGACTGTGAGCCCCATGTGGAACAGGGACTGTGTCCACCTGATTTGCTTGGAGCCACCCCAGCACTTAGTACAGTGCCTGGCATATGGTAAGCACTTAACAAATGCCATTATTATCATTATTATTACCGTGGGGACCTAATAGAAATGGTTTTTGTGGTTTTATATATATATATATATATTCACATAGTCAAAGCAGGCAAGTGTTGCTGTGTGATCTTGGGAAAGTCACTTAACTTCTCTGTGCCCCTTGTTACCTCATCTGTAAAAATGGGAATTAAGACTGTGCACTCCCTGTGGGACATGGACTGTGTCCAACCTGATTAGCTTGCATCTACCCCAGCGATTAGAAGAGTGCTTGACACATCATAAGCGCTTAACAAATACCAATATTTGCTCCAACATGAGTTTTTCTTGACTGATGTTTCACAAGAATCATCATCTGCCTTATAGAAGAACTAGGTATAGCAATGTCTATAGGTTATGCTTTCAACCACAAGTGTCTAGATGCTGATTTGAGTTGATTACTTCCAAAAATCTATTATGTTTTGCATTTAGGGCATTTTCAAATAGGGTTAAATCTCTGATAATTGCACTATCTATAAATTTGTATTTTATTGATCTTTCCCAGGACGATGACCTCTTGAGCTTGTTAGACAAAAGTGAACACAATTTTGTATTTTGAGCCAAGAATACTGGCATTTTTAAATAGCTGCACTGCAGAACATTATCAGTAACCCTTGCCTTCTTATGGACAGGGAACATGACTGATGATTCTGTTTCATTGCACTCTCCCAGGCGCTTAGTACAGTGTTCTGCATATAGGAAGCACTCAATAAATACCACTGATTGATTGAAGATGTTGCAGGATATTGTTTAGGAGGGGAATGCATTTGTGAGCTAAGCTTTAAATGCCCTTGGGGGAAAGCCTTTCATTTGGTAATATTTCTTAGTGCTTTGGTGATGCAAAGTAGCGTGTGTTAGTGAGGAATGCACTTTCAATGGGAGACAGAGGTGAGACTGCGCCTATCCACTTGTGATTCTTCATTCATTTTATTCAGAGTTGTCTCTCACTTTTGTGTTCTGGTCCCAGTTTCATATCAATTTAATGAAAAGGAGATGGATAACATGTTTTCATTTTGAGCTGGGGGCAAAAAGGCGGCAGGGATTTTAGGGGGAGTGCAGAATTGGGAGGGGTCAGGCTTCAAAGAGCTAAATACCTGTTTTGGGTTTTTCCAGACCTGATTGGAAACTTTCACGGTTGACTGATTTCAAGGCTTGTCAGAGCTCTGCTGAATGGGGTTGGAAGTGCAGCTCAAATATCACTGGGGACCATCACCTCCTTCACTCTCAGGGGAGCGGGCACCTGTGCCTTTGGGAATTCATCATCATCATCATCATCATCATCAATCGTATTTATTGAGCGCTTACTGTGTGCAGAGCACTGTACTAAGCGCTTGGGAAGTACAAGTTGGCAACATATAGAGACAGTCCCTACCCAACATCATCATCATCATCATCAATCGTATTTATTGAGCGCTTACTATGTGCAGAGCACTGTACTAAGCGCTTGGGAAGTACAAATT
This sequence comes from Tachyglossus aculeatus, assembly GCF_015852505.1. Taxonomy (NCBI): domain Eukaryota; kingdom Metazoa; phylum Chordata; class Mammalia; order Monotremata; family Tachyglossidae; genus Tachyglossus; species Tachyglossus aculeatus. The sequence continues at coordinate 27,186,172 of NC_052077.1, forward strand.
GGCAACATATAGTGACAGTCCCTACCCAACAGTGGGCTCACAGTCTAAAAGGGGGAGACAGAGAACAAAACCAAACATACTAACAAAATAAAATAAATAGAATAGATATGTACAAATAAAATAAATAAATAAATAGAGTAATAAATATGTACAAACATATATACATATATACAGGTGCTGTGGGGAAGGGAATGAGGTAAGATGGGGGGATGGAGAGAGGGACGAGGGGGAGAGGAAGGAAGGGGCTCAGTCTGGGAAGGCCTCCTGGAGGAGGTGAGCTCTCAGCAGGGCCTTGAAGGGAGGAAGAGAGCTAGCTTGGTGGATGGGCAGAGGGAGGGCATTCGGGCTCACAGTCTAAAAGGGGGAGACAGAGAACAAAACCAAACATACTAACAAAATAAAATAAATAAAATAGATATGTACAAGTAAAATGAATAAATAGAGTAATAAATATGTACAAACATATATACATAATAATAATAATGACATTTATTAAGCGCTTACTATGTGCAAAGCACTGTTCTAAGCGCTGGGGAGTTCACAAAGTGATCAGGTTGTCCCACGGGGGGCTCACAGTCTTAATCCCCATTTTACAGATGAGGTAACTGAGGCACAGAGAAGTGAAGTGACTTGCCCAAAGTCACACAGCTGACAACTGGCGGAGCCGGGATTTGAACCTCTGACCTCAAAGCCCGGGCTCTTTCCACTGAGCCACGCTGCTTATATACAGGTGCTGTGGGGAAGGGAAGGAGGTAAGATGGGGGGATGGAGAGGGGGACGAAGGGGAGAGGAAGGAAGGGGCTCAGTCTGGGAAGGCCTCCTGGAGGAGGTGAGCTCTCAGTAGGGCCTTGAAGGGAGGAAGAGAGCGAGCTTGGTGGATGGGCAGAGGGATTGGGGGCATTCCAGGCCCGGGGGATGACGTGGGCTGGGGGTCCATGGCGGGACAGGCAAGAACGAGGCCTAACGGTGAGGAGATTAGCAGCAGAGGAGCGAAGGGTGCGGGGTGGGCTGGAGAAGGAGAGAAGGGAGGTGAGGTAGGAGGGGGCGAGGTGATGGACAGCCTTGAAGCCCAGGGTGAGGAGTTTCTGCCTGATGCGCAGATTGATTGGTAGCCACTGGAGATTTTTGAGGAGCCAGTGGAGATTTTTGAGGAATTTCCTTGCTTCATTCATCTTACCCCATCACAGTTTAATTTGCTCATTTCTCTCCTCTGTTCCTGCAACTTGCTAGCTCTGTAGTGAGTGTAGTATTTGTTAAGCGCTTACTATGTGCCAGGCACTATACTGAGCGCTGGGGTAGATAGCCAATCAGGTGGACACAGTCCACATCCCACGTGGAGCTCAGTTTTACAGCTCAATTTTACAGCTGAGGGAACTGAGACACAATGACTTGGCCAAGGTCATACAGCAGACATGCAGCAGACCTAGGATTAATAATAATAATAATGGCATTTATTAAGCACCTACTATGTGCAAAGCACTGTTCTAAGCGCTGGGGGGATAAAAGGTCATGAGGTTGTCCCATGTGGAGCGCACAGTCTTCATCCCCATTTTACAGATGAGGGAACTGAGGCCCAGAGAAGTGAAGTGACTTGCCCAAAGTCACACAGCTGACAAGTGGCGGAGCCAGGATTTGAACCCATGACCTCTGACTCCAAAGCCTGGGCTCTTTTCCACTGAGCCATGCTGCTTCTCCTTGATTCCCAGGCCAGTGTTCTTTCCACTAGGCCATGCTGCTTCTCTGCTTCCCTTTCCATCACTGTACAGTTTCTTCTCTGCTTTTAAGGGCCACTCTCTTCCAACCTGACAAACTACCTTGTTCTTCCTACAAATCTCTCCTAAGTTTTTTTTTTTTAAACTAAAAACAAAAACAAAACAAAAAAAAACTTTCTTGGATTACTCTAGCCTATGTTACCATATTTTATTTTGGGCTGATTCTTGAAATCTCTAAAGATCATTCCTTGTTTCCAGCTATTTTCTCTAGTCTGAATATCCCATGACCTTCTTTGCTTCTTTATATATCGCTTGCTTAATTTAGATTGGTAAACTCACCACATAAGCACTTTGTCTTTGTTTATGTACAACCAGTGCCTAGCACACGGTTGGGAAAGGAATAAGTATTATCAGAACTCAAGATGATAGCAGCTTTGGCCTTTTTTAATCATAGCTGGCCAAGACACCGTGACTGCGACTCTGTGACCTTTCATTTTTTTGACACTTCTAGTCTAGACAACTGAATACTTACATTTGCCCTTGATACCACCTGGAATCTATAGCCGGTAAAAAACACAGTGGCTCCCCTTTTTTAGGGGAACATTAGCATTCAAAAATCTGGACTGAATATATTTGCTCGTGGAAGTGTGCAGTAACCTTCAGCTGGCTATGGTCAGGGGTCCTAGCATAATATTTCTATTCAAGAGTGTTCAGTTTTGGAATTTATACTACGTGGAGGGTCCACGAGATGCTTACTTTTCAAGAGCTTAATTTTGTTTGTGATTGTATTGTTTATTATTTGGGTAAAAGTTTGCTAAAGACAGTAATACCTTTCAGAGGATTAGTTATTGAGGAATTCGAAGTACTTTAAAAATATTAACTTGTTAACCTTTACATGTTTGCTGCTTATATAAACTACTTGGTGTGTACGCATGTGTGTGTGTGTATATATATATATTTATCTAGATAAATATTATTTTTCAAGGGTAGAAAGGTCATAAGGTAAAGGACTAAATCAGAGTACAGAAAGCAGATATCCTGACATAGTGCCTGACCACATAGACTGTAATCATTTGCCATTGAATTTTAAGAGATTAGAGATAGGAAAAAAATGCTAGACCAGATTCCAGGAGGGAACGGTGCTATGGATAGCTTGGTTTAATTTGGTTTGTTGATTCAACGTCCTCAAGTCTTCAGTTAAACAGTGTGTTGCTTGAAGAAGCATGGCGTTGTGTTTACAGTGCTCTGCACACAGTAAGCGCTCAATAAATACGACTGAATGAATGAATGAATGAATACAGCACAGGCCACTTGTCTGCTGTGTGATCTTGGGCAAATCATTTCACTTCTCTGTGCCTTAGTTACCTCATCTGTAAAACGGGGATTGAGGCTGAGCCCCAGATGGGACAGGGACTGTGTCCAACCCAATTTGCTTGTATCCACCCCAGTGCTTAGTACAGTTTCTGGCACATAGTAAGCACTTAACAAATACCACAGTTATTACTATTTTTATTAAACCAAGCCCACCTGCTAGCCACTCCTTATTCTGCCTCCTGGTCAAAGCATACGTCGTGCCTCTCCCGCCAGGATGGTCTCTGCCAGGCCATGACCCTCCCCTTCTTCTTCTAAACTACTTAAAACTCACCTCCCTCATGATAAGGGCTTTAATCTCACCTGGCTCCAGCCACTGAAATCATTCCCATAAACCTCACAGCTCTTCTATGTCCTTTATTTCTGATCAACATATGCTTCAATGCTTCTGAACAACCTCGGCTTGTGTGGGGATTCTAAAATCCAGCTTTTTGTTGTGTTTTATGAATTTTTCCTTTTACGTATTTGGATCTGATAAGCCAGGTCCTCTACAATATTTCCTTTGTAACTCCCTTCAGCAGCTGGTGCAGCATGAGATGCACAGTAAATACTCCCAATGAGTAACGTTGCCTGACTTAGATCACTGGGCTGCGTCTGTGTCCAATTTAATGTTCTGAATATCACCTAGCACAGTTTTGGTTTCCAAATGTTAAATATTAATAACAATTACAAGCGATGCCAAAGAGTAGCTCTACTGTTAAGATTATAAGCAGTGATAAGTGCTAATGAAGTGCTTAGATAGGGCGATCATGAATAAGAAAAAAATTAGTCATAATTGAAGTTAAATGATAGCTTAGTAGGAAGTGGTTTGGTTTTTTTTTGTCAACCTGCTGTTGACAGGTGCCTCTTTAACAATATGCTACTAGAGGAACCCAGCTCAGATTTTACATTTTTCTGGTAGCCTTTCAAACCAACTCCAAAAAGTGTAATCTGAAGACATTAATTTTACCAAGAGTTGCACAAACCAGCATAAAGAAATGTGTGTTATGTATTTGCCCAACCTCAAACTATACGGAATAACTGTGGACCACTGGGAGGCAACAATGGCAGACATACAACAATCAGGAAAAGATGACTATACAAGCAGATTATCTTGTCAAAAGGCAGAATTAAAAACAGCAATCAAGCAGTGGCAAATCCCCACCGCCCCACCCTTCCCTCTGCCCTACCCCCATCGCCTTCCCACAGCATTTGTGTATATTTGTACATATTTATTACTCTATTTATTTTATTAATGATGTGTATATAGCTATAATTCTATTTATTCTGATGGTATTTACCCCTGTCTTTTTTTTGTCTGTCTCCCCCTTCTAGACTGTGAGCCCATTGTTGGGTAGGGACTGTCTCTATATGTTGCCGATTTGTATGTCCCAAGCGCTTAGTACAGTGCTCTGCACACAGTAAGCACTCAATAAATATGACTGAATTGAATGAATGAATGAAATATTGAGCTCCTACTTTAGAGGCAGAATACTAAGTGTTTGGGAAACTATAACGCTAGCAAGGCACATGATTCCTACTCTCAAGAACTTTATAATCTGATGGTGATGATAATGATAATAGTATTTGTTTAGAGCTATGTGCTAAACGCTGGGGAATATATCAGATAATCACACTGGACCTAGTCCCTGTCCCATATGGTCTCCAGGTCTAAGTAGGGGGGAGAAGAGGTATTGAATCCTCATTTTACAGAAGAAGAAAGAGGTTAAATGACTTCCCCAAGGTCACATGACAGGCAATGGGTAGAACTGGGATTAGGATCCAGGTCTTCTGACTCCCAAGTCCAGACTCTTTACACTAGGCCATGCTGCTTCTTTAAGAGGAGGGGTAAAGACAAAAAAATGTTTACAAATAGTGAAAGCCAGAGGAAGAACATGAATAAAACAGGAAGCAATACAAACACATCCAGAATGAACAGCTGAACAAATCATTGAACACACAAATAGATACTTAAATATGTCATGGTACTGTAGAGGACCATCTTTAAGTATGCACTGTGAAGAAGGGATTGTGGGCAAACTGGTATTTTAGATCACATTCCTCACAAAAGGATAAAAATTTTAGCATCAGTACCATCACCTCCAAACATGGACATACTGTCAACTTGCCAATAATGTAGACATATTGTTATCTTGTCAATAATGCTGAATATGGACAGACATATCTGTGTCAATACTGTCATCTTCAATGCTGGCAGCCTCCATCAGTACATAGTTACCTATTTATATATATTTATTTATGTGTAAAGAGAGAGCTGTACTGCTGTTAAGACAAAACGTACTAGCATAGGAAACACGTTGTTCAGCACAGAGGTAAAGTACTGTAGCTATTTTTTGCATTCAGGAAGTCTTACTAAATTGTGCACATGCTATCTGACTTTATTATATGGAATAAACATATTTACATATATTTCAAAGAGACATTTAGAGCTTGCAGTAAATATCCCATTCTGTTAAGGTTTTTACATGTTCACATTGAAATCTGTAGCTCATTTAAAAATCAGCAAACCCCCACACATTGCTTTGCCTTTGTTTGATTTTGTATACACATACACATTTGAAGCAGCCTAGCACAGTGGGTAGAGCATGGGCTAGGAGTCAGAAGGTCATGGGTTCTAATCCCAGTCTGCCACCTATCTGCTGTGTGACCTTGGGCTAGTCACTTGACTTCTCTGTGCCTCAGTTAGCCTCATCTGGAAAATGGGGATTGAGACTATGAGCCCCATGTAGGACACGGACTGTGTCCAACCCGATTTGCTTGTATTCACCCCACTGCTTAATAAAATGCCTGGCACTTAGTAAGTGCTCAATAAATACCATAATTATTATTATTATTATTATTATTATTATTATATAAAAACAAGGTAGCGTCACATTCAAACAAGAGTACCAATACACACCCACACCCACACACCACCCACACTCTGAAACCTTCAACCTTAGGGATTTTGTGGATTTTTGCATATTTTATTGGACTAGGCATCACATTTGCTTATTACCCCCGTGGTTGATTGAAGTGAATGTGAAAACAGAAGGAGGTGCAAAAATGTCAAGTGCTGCAACTTCAAAGTGCAATCTATATGGCATATATTTCCTAGAAGGAAACTGCTGAAAGATATACATTTCCCCAAAGACTTTACAAGTAAAATAAAGGAACAATTTGTCTGAAGGCCCAGCAATAGCACAGCCTCCAGAAAGACTGAAAAATCTGTTGCTAGTGTGAGACCCAGATCGCTTTCCTTTTTTCCCAGCCAGTGTTCTATAATAATATAAAACGTTAACATCAAAGTACTTTAGCTGGGAGAAGGATGAGGGTAAATGAAGTCACGTTATAAAGGGAAATGCTCTTCTGCCCCCAGTGAGTCAGGCTTAGAAACATCTCGGTTTCAAGTGCAGGGTTGCCGAGCCTGCGACAGAAAACCGAGTTCCAAATAAAGGTTCCTGATCATAACGGATAATTTTCCATACGGTCCTAGACTCTGTCTCTCTCCTCTTTAATTACTTTTCAGCTTGTGTGGGGGTGGTAGAACTGGCACGTTCCAACCCCTACATTTTTTAAAATCACCCCAGCCTGAAGGGACGATTTCCCTGCAAGTTGAAAATGCCGACAAAATCAGTGAGCTGACTAAAAACAAATTTTTTAAAAGGATCCCGGGCGGGCAGCCAGCGGCGATGGATCTAAAGAAGAGTTCTTGGCTTTATTTAGGTTTGCAGAGGTAGGCTCCCTTGGCCCCTGGGCCCCTAAGCTCGTTGCGGGCAGGGAATGTCACTGTTCGTTGTTGTGTTGTACTTCCCCAAGCGCTTAATACAGTGCTTACACAGTGAGCGCTCAATAAATACAACTGAGTGACCAGAGGCCTCGGGAACCGTGCTGGCTTCCTAGGGAAAGGTGCCACCTTGGAGCAAGCGGGTAGTGGCCAAATATGCAACAATAATAATAATGATAATAATAATAATGTTGGCATTTGTTAAGCGCTTACTATGTGCAAAGCACTGTTCTAAGCGCTGGGGGGGTACAAAGTGATCAGGTTGTCCCACTTGGGGCTCACAGTCTTAATCCCATTTTACAGATGAGGTAACTGAGGCTCAGAGAAGTTAAGTGACTTGCCCAAGGTCACACAGCAGACATGTGGCGGAGCCGGGATTCGAACCCAAGACCTCTGACTCCAAAGCCCGTGCTCTTTCCACTGGGCCACGCTGCTTTGTTAAGCATGTACTATGTGACAAGCACTGTTCTAAGTGCTGGGGTAGATACAGGGTAATCAGGTTGTCCCACTTAGGGCTCACAGTCTTAAATATATATGTTTATATACATATGTGTGTGTTTTCATTCTATCCTATTAATTGGGTGCTTACTGTGTGCAAAGCATTGCACTAGGCGCCTGGGAGAGTACACTACAACAGCAGACATTAGAGAAGCAGCGTGGCTCAGTGGAAAGAGCCCGGGGTTTGGAGTCAGAGGTCATGGGTTCAAATCCCAGCTCCGCCACTTAGCTGTGTGACTTTGGGCAAGTCGCTTAACTTCTCTGTGCCTCAGTTACCTCATCTGGAAAATGGGGATTAAGTCTGTGAGCCCCACGTGGGACAACTTCATTACCTTGTCTCTACCCCAGCGCTTAGAACAGTGCTTTGCACATAGTAAGCGCTTAATAAATGCCATCATTATTATTATTATTATTATGATTATTATTCCCTGCCCTCCACGAGCTCACATATTGGGCGCTTACCTTGTACAGAGCACTGTACAAAGCGCTGGGGAGAGTCCACTAGAACAATAAACCCATTGCCTGCCCACAATGAGCTCACAGTCTAGAGTGGGGGAGATGGACATTAATGCAAATAAATAAATTACAGATACGTACATTAGTGCTGGGGGGCTGGGAGGGGGTGAGGCGGTCAGGGCGAGGTAGAAGGGAGTGGGGAGAAGAGGGAAGGAGGGCTTAGTCAGGGAAGGCCTCTTGGAGGAGGTGTGTAGGTGTGTGTACTTTCCAAGCACTTAGTACGGTGCTCTGCACACAGTAAGTGCTCAATAAATTCGATTGAGTGAATAAATGTGTGTGTGTGTGTGTGTGTGTCTCCTACGAGAAGTAGTGTGACCTAGTGGCAAGAGTCTGGGCTTGGGGGTCAAAGGACATGGGTTCTAATCCCGGCTCAGCCACTCGTCTGCTGTGTGACCTTGGGCAAGACACTTCACTTCTCTGAGGCTCAGTTCCCTCTTGCCAAATGGGGATTCATTCAATCGTATTTATTGAGCACTTACTGTGTGCAGGGCACTGTACTAAGCACTTGGGAAGTACAATGATGACCATGAGCCCCACATGGGTCAACCTGATGACCTTGCATCTCCCCCAGCACTTAGAACAGTGCTTGGTACATAGTAGGTGCTTAACAAGTACCCTCATCATCATTATTATTATTATTATTATTATGAGAGAGAAGCAGAGTGGCTCAGTGGAAAGAGCACGGGCTTGTTGAGTCAGAGGCCACGGGTTCTAATCCCGGCTCTGCCACTTATCAGCTGTGTGACTTTGGGCAAGTCACTTAGCTTCTCTGAGCCTCAATTCCCTTATCTGTAAAATGGGGATGAAGACTGTGACCCCCATATGGGACAACCTGATCACCTTGTATACCCCCCAGAGCTTAGAACAGTGCTTTGCACATAGTAAGCCTTGTACATATTTATTACTCTATTTATTTTGTTAATGCTGTGCATATATCTTTAATTCTATTTGTTCTGACAATTTTGAACACCTGTCTACATGTTTTGTTTAGTTGTCTGTCTCCCCCTTCTAGACTGCGAGCCCATTGTTGGGTAGGGACCGTCTCTATATGTTGCCGACTTGTACTTCTCAAGCGCTTAGTCCAGTGCTCTGCACATATCATGGCTCAGTGGACAGAGCACGGGCATGAGAGTCCGAGGTCATGGGTTCTAACTCCAGCTCTGCCACTTGTCAGCTGTGTGGCTCTGGGCAAGTCACTTAACTTCTCTGGGCCTCAGTTCCCTCAGCTGTAAAATGGGGATTAAAACTGTGAGCCCCCCCATGGGACAACCTGATCACCTTGTAACCTCCCCAGTGCTTAGAACAGTGCTTTGCACATAGTAAGCACTCAACAAATACCATTATTATTATTATTATTATTATTGTCAGCTGTGTGGCTCTGGGCAAGTCACTTAACTTCTCTGGGCCTCAGTTCCCTCAGCTGTAAAATGGGGATGAAGACTGAGCCCCCCCATGGGACAACCTGATCACCTTATAACCTCCCCAGTGCTTAGAACAGTGCTTTGCACATAGTAAGCGCTTAACAAATACCATTATTATTGTCAGCTGTGTGGCTCTGGGCAAGTCACTTAACTTCTCTGGGCCTCAGTTCCCTCAGCTGTAAAATGGGGATTAAAACTATGAGCCCCCCCCATGGGACAACCTGATCACCTTGTAACCTCCCCAGCGCTTAGAACAGTGCTTTGCACATAGTAAGCGCTTAACAAATACCATTATTATTATCGTCAGCTGTGTGGCTCTGGGCAAGTCACGTAACTTCTCTGGGCCTCAGTTCCCTCAGCTGTAAAATGGGGATGAAGACTGTGAGCCCCATGTGGGGCAACCTGATCACGTTGTACCCCCCCCTCCACGGGGCTTAGAACAGTGCTTGGCATATAGTGAGTGCTTAACAAATGCCATCATCATCATCACACGGGAAGCGCTCCATATTTACAATTAAATGAATGAACGAATGCATCATTATTGTTATTGTTATTCCCCCCGGGAGTGAGGGCCGGGCTCTCCGGGCAGCTCCACCCCTTCCAGCCGACCTGGGGGGCCGCAGGCCGGCTGGAGGGACCTCCTTACTGGGCCTCATTCATCATCATCATCAATCGTATTTATTGAGCGCTTACTGTGTGCAGAGCACTGTACTAAGCGCTTGGGAAGTACAAATTGGCAACATATATAGACAGTCCCTACCCAACAGTGGGCTCACAGTCTAAAAGGGGGAGAGTCTAAAAGGGGGAGATCATCATCAGTCGTATTTATTGAGCGCTTACTGTGTGCAGAGCACTGGACTAAGCGCTTGGGAAATACAATTTGGCAACATATAGAGACAATCCCTACCCGACAGTGGGCTCACAGTCTAAAATTCTCACCTGTCCTCCCCCTGGCCTGGAATGCCCTCCCTCCCCACATCCTCCAAGCTAGCTCTCTTCCTCCCTTCAAAGCCCTACTGAGAGCTCACCTCCTCCAGGAGGCCTTCCCAGACTGAGCCCCCCTTTTCCTCTCCTCCTCCTCCCCATCTCCCCCTCTGCCCTACCTCCTTCCCCTCCCCACAGCACTTGCATATATTTATTTGTCCAATCAGTCAATCCATCGTATTTATTGAGCGCTTCCTGCGTGCAGAGCACTGTACTAAGCGCTTGGGAACATATAGAGACGGCCCCTACCCAACAGTGGGCTCACAGTCTAGACTTTTTACTCTATTCATTTTCCTTGTACGTATTTACTGTTCTATTTATTTTGTTAATGATGTGCCTAGGGCTCTAATTCTATTTGTTCTGACGATTTGGACACCTGTCTCCATGTTTTGAGGCCTGTCTCCCCCTTCTAGACTGGGAGCCCGTTGTGGGGTGGCGACTGTCTCTATCATCAATCCTATTTATTGAGCGCTTACTATGTGCAGAGCACTGTACTAAGCGCTTGGGAAGTACAAATTGGCAACATACAGAGACAGTCCCTACCCAACAGTGGGCTCACAGTCGAAACAGTCTATCTGTTGCCGACCTGTAGTTCCCCAGCGCTTAGTGTAGTGTTGTGCACATGGTAACTGCTCTATAAATACGATTGAATGAATGTCCCAGTGCCGTCGTTATTATTATTGTTGTTCCCCCCGGGAGGGAGGGGTGGTCGGAGGGTTGGGGCGGGGGTCGTGTCAGTCACCGGTCACCATGGTTACAGCACAAAGCAACAAGCGGCGTCGGTGGGTTGCTCCCTGAGCAGCGGCCGGGACGGCAGGAGGAGAAGGAGGCCTTCCCAGCCTGTGCCCCCTCCTTCCCTTCCCCGCAGCACCTGTATATATGTTTGTACGGATTTATTACTCTATCTATTTATTTATTTTTCTTGTACATACCCATTCTATTGATTTTATCTGGTTAATATGTTTGGTTTTGTTCTCCGCCTCCCCCTTTTAGACTGTGAGCCCACTGTTGGGTAGGGACCGTCTCTATGTGTTGCCAACTTGTAATTCCCAAGCGCTTGGCACAGTGCTCTGCATACAGTGAGCGCTCAATAAGTACGATTGATTGGTTGATTGAGGAGGGGGAGCGGGGGGAGGAAGAGCGGGGGAAGGAGGAGGAAGGGGGGAGGAGGAAGAGGGGGGGAGGGGGGAGGAAGGGGGGAGGAGGAAGAGGGGGGAGGAGGAAGAGGGAGAGAGGAGGAGGGGGAGGAGGAAGAGGGAGAGAGGAGGAGGGGGAGGAGGAGAGAGGGAGAGAGGAAGAGGGGGAGGAGGAGGGGGGGAGGAGGAAAAGGGGGGAGCAGAGGGGAGGAGGAAGAGGGGGAGAAGGGGGAGGAGGAAGGGGGAAGGAGGGGAGGAGGAAGAGGGGGGAGGAGGAAGGGGGGGAGGAGGAAGGGGGGGAGGAGGAAGAGGGGGAGGAGGGGGAGGGGGAGGAGGGGGAGGAGGAAGAGGGGGAGGAGGGGGAGGAGGAAGGGGGAAGGAGGGGGGAGGAGGAAGAGGGGGAGAAGGGGGAGGAGGAAGGGGGGAGGAGGGGGGAGGAGGAAGATGGGGGAGGAGGAGGAGGAAGAGGGGGGAGGAGGAAGAGGGGGAGGAGGGGGAGGAGGAAGAGGGGGGAGGGGGGAGGAGGAAGAGGGGGGAGGAGGAAGAGGGGGGAGGAGGGGGGGAGGAGGAAGAGGGGGGGAGGAGAGGAAGGAGGAGGAAGATTGGGAGGAGGAGGAGCACATCACCCCCCTAGCCCCCCTTCGCTCTCACACACAGACCCCCCCCCCGGGTCCAGCAGCGGGAGGAGGGGGAGGAGGAGGAAGAGCGGGAGGAGGAGGAGTACATTCCCCCCCCCCCCCGTCGCTCGCACACACAGCCCCCCCGGGATCAGCAGCGGGAGGAGGAGGAGGAAAAGCGGGAGAAGGAGGAGCCCATCACCCCCCCAGCCCCCCTTCGCTCTCACACACAGACCCCTCCCCCCGGACCAGCAGCGGGAGGAGGGGGAGGAGGAGGAGGAGGAGGAGCGGGAGGAGGGGGAGGAGCTCCCTTGCCCCTAGCAGCAGCAGCAGCAGCAGCAGCGGCCGCCCGCACCGCCCTCCCGGAGCCCGCGGGAACAAAGTTGTCGGGCGGCGGGCGGCGGGCGGCAGCAGAGGCGGGGCCAGGAGGGCCTGGGGGACCAGCGGGGCCGCCCGTCCCCCGTCCCCCGTCCCCCGTCCCCGGGCGGCGGCATGGCCGGGACGCGGCGGCGGCAGCAGCGGCAGCGCTAGCAGCCGGCCGGGACGTAGCGGCAGCAATCGGGAACAGCCTCCCCACCAACGGCGGCAGCGAGCGGGATTCAGCTCCTGCAGCAGCAGCAGCAGGAGCAGCCTCGGCGGCGGCGGCGGCGGCAACCGCCGGCCGCTTCCCTTCCCTTCCCTTCCGTTCGCAGCCGGTGGCCGGGGCTTGGCGGCGGGAGAGGAGCGGCCGGGGAGACCTCCGGCCCACTGCCCGGGCTAGGGACGGGCCCCGAGGCCCCGCCCCCGCCCCGCTCCAACCCCTCCGAAAAATCACTTGGCCCCAAGCCGCCAACCAACGCCGGGGACCGGACGAGCCGCCGCCGCCGCCGCCAGGAAGCGCCCAGCCGGAGCCGGGGGCCGGGGGCCGGGGGCCGGGGCCCGGGAGGAACAGCAGGAGGAGCCGGGAACGCCCGCCCCGGGCCCTGTCCGCGGCCGCTCCCACTAACTCTCCTCTCCGGCGCGGCGCGGCCCGGCCGATCGTCCCCCGCTGCCCCCCCCGGCCCGGCCCGGCCCGGCGCGGCCCGGCCGCTCGTCCCCCGGGAGGCGGGGCGGGGGAGCGGCCGGGGCAGCGGCGGAGCTGGGCCCCGGAGGAGCCCGCCAGCCCGGGGAGCGGGAGCGGGAGCGGCCCCGGCCCCCGGGCCAGATGGCGTCCTACGTGGATAACAGCTTCCGCCAGGCGGTGATGAAGAACCCGGCCGAGAGGAGCCCCCAGGTAACCACACACCCTGCCCGACCCTCGGCACCCAGCCTGTGCTCCAGCAGCTCCAGCCCGTGCCCCAGCCCCTGCCCCTATTCCAGCCCGTGCCCCAGCCCCTGCCCCTATTCCAGCCCGTGCCCCAGCCCCTGTTCCTTGCTCCTGCTCCGGTCCCTGCCTCTGTTCCAGCCCCTGCCCCTTTTCCTTGCCCTTGCCCCTGCTCCTGTTCCCTGCGGTTGTTTCTCGCCCTTGCCCCTGCTCCCTGCGCCTGTTTCTTGCCGTTGCCCTTACTCTTGTTTCCTGCGCCTGTTTCTTGCCGTTGCCCCTGCCCCTGCTCCCTGCGCCTGTTTCTTGCCGTTGCCCCTGCCCCTGCTCCCTGCGCCTGTTTCTTGCCCTTGCCCCTGCTCCTGTTCCCTGCGCCTGTTTCTTGCCCTTGCCCCTGCTGCTGTTCCCTGCGCCTGTTTCTTGCCCTTGCCCCTGCTGCTGTTCCCTGCTCCTGTTTCTTGCCCTTGCCCCTGCTGCTGTTCCCTGCTCCTGTTTCTTGCCCTTGCCCCTGCTCCTGTTCCCTGCGCCTGTTTCTTGCCCCTTCTCCTGTTCCCTGCGCCTGTTTCTTGTCCCTGCGCCTGTTTCTTGCCCCTTCTCCTGTTCCCTGTACCCGTTTCTTGCCCCTGCTCCTGTTCCCTGCGCCTTTCTTGCCCCTGCTCCTGTCCCCTGCGCCTGTTTCTTGCCCCTGCTCCTGTTCCCTGCGCCTGTTTCTTGCCCCTGCTCCTGTTCCCTGCGCCTGTTTCTTGCCCCTGCTCCTGTTCCCTGCGCCTGTTTCTTGCCCCTGCTCCTGTTCCCTGCGCCTGTTTCTTGCCCTTGCCCCTGCTGCTGTTCCCTGCGCCTGTTTCTTGCCCTTGCCCCTGCTGCTGTTCCCTGCGCCTGTTTCTTGCCCTTGCCCCTGCTGCTGTTCCCTGCGCCTGTTTCTTGCCCTTGCCCCTGCTGCTGTTCCCTGCGCCTGTTTCTTGCCCTTGCCCCTGCTGCTGTTCCCTGCGCCTGTTTCTTGCCCTTGCCCCCGCTCCTGTTCCCTGCGCCTGTTTCTTGCCCCTTCTCCTGTTCCCTGCGCCTGTTTCTTGTCCCTGCGCCTGTTTCTTGCCCCTTCTCCTGTTCCCTGTACCCGTTTCTTGCCCCTGCTCCTGTTCCCTGCGCCTTTCTTGCCCCTGCTCCTGTTCCCTGCGCCTGTTTCTTGCCCCTGCTCCTGTTCCCTGCGCCTGTTTCTTGCCCCTGCTCCTGTTCCCTGCGCCTGTTTCTTGCCCCTGCTCCTGTTCCCTGCGCCTGTTTCTTGCCCCTGCTCCTGTTCCCTGCGCCTGTTTCTTGCCCTTGCCCCTGCTGCTGTTCCCTGCGCCTGTTTCTTGCCCTTGCCCCTGCTGCTGTTCCCTGCGCCTGTTTCTTGCCCTTGCCCCTGCTGCTGTTCCCTGCGCCTGTTTCTTGCCCTTGCCCCTGCTGCTGTTCCCTGCTCCTGTTTCTTGCCCTTGCCCCCGCTCCTGTTCCCTGCGCCTGTTTCTTGCCCCTTCTCCTGTTCCCTGCGCCTGTTTCTTGTCCCTGCGCCTGTTTCTTGCCCCTTCTCCTGTTCCCTGTACCCGTTTCTTGCCCCTGCTCCTGTTCCCTGCGCCTTTCTTGCCCCTGCTCCTGTCCCCTGCGCCTGTTTCTTGCCCCTGCTCCTGTTCCCTGCGCCTGTTTCTTGCCCCTGCTCCTGTTCCCTGCGCCTGTTTCTTGCCCCTGCTCCTGTTCCCTGCGCCTGTTTCTTGCCCCTGCTCCTGTTCCCTGCGCCTGTTTCTTGCCCTTGCCCCTGCTGCTGTTCCCTGCGCCTGTTTCTTGCCCTTGCCCCTGCTGCTGTTCCCTGCGCCTGTTTCTTGCCCTTGCCCCTGCTGCTGTTCCCTGCGCCTGTTTCTTGCCCTTGCCCCTGCTGCTGTTCCCTGCTCCTGTTTCTTGCCCTTGCCCCCGCTCCTGTTCCCTGCGCCTGTTTCTTGCCCCTTCTCCTGTTCCCTGCGCCTGTTTCTTGTCCCTGCGCCTGTTTCTTGCCCCTTCTCCTGTTCCCTGTACCCGTTTCTTGCCCCTGCTCCTGTTCCCTGCGCCTTTCTTGCCCCTGCTCCTGTCCCCTGCGCCTGTTTCTTGCCCCTGCTCCTGTTCCCTGCGCCTGTTTCTTGCCCCTGCTCCTGTTCCCTGCGCCTGTTTCTTGCCCCTGCTCCTGTTCCCTGCGCCTGTTTCTTGCCCCTGCTCCTGTTCCCTGCGCCTGTTTCTTGCCCTTGCCCCTGCTGCTGTTCCCTGCGCCTGTTTCTTGCCCTTGCCCCTGCTGCTGTTCCCTGCGCCTGTTTCTTGCCCTTGCCCCTGCTGCTGTTCCCTGCGCCTGTTTCTTGCCCTTGCCCCTGCTGCTGTTCCCTGCTCCTGTTTCTTGCCCTTGCCCCCGCTCCTGTTCCCTGCGCCTGTTTCTTGCCCCTTCTCCTGTTCCCTGCGCCTGTTTCTTGTCCCTGCGCCTGTTTCTTGCCCCTTCTCCTGTTCCCTGTACCCGTTTCTTGCCCCTGCTCCTGTTCCCTGCGCCTTTCTTGCCCCTGCTCCTGTCCCCTGCGCCTGTTTCTTGCCCCTGCTCCTGTTCCCTGCGCCTGTTTCTTGCCCCTGCTCCTGTTCCCTGCGCCTGTTTCTTGCCCCTGCTCCTGTTCCCTGCGCCTGTTTCTTGCCCCTGCTCCTGTTCCCTGCGCCTGTTTCTTGCCCTTGCCCCCGCTCCTGTTCCCTGCGCCTGTTTCTTGCCCTTGCCCCTGCTGCTGTTCCCTGCGCCTGTTTCTTGCCCTTGCCCCTGCTGCTGTTCCCTGCTCCTGTTTCTTGCCCTTGCCCCCGCTCCTGTTCCCTGCGCCTGTTTCTTGCCCCTTCTCCTGTTCCCTGCGCCTGTTTCTTGCCCCTTCTCCTGTTCCCTGCGCCTGTTTCTTGTCCCTGCGCCTGTTTCTTGCCCCTTCTCCTGTTCCCTGTACCCGTTTCTTGCCCCTGCTCCTGTTCCCTGCGCCTTTCTTGCCCCTGCTCCTGTCCCCTGCGCCTGTTTCTTGCCCCTGCTCCTGTTCCCTGCGCCTGTTTCTTGCCCCTGCTCCTGTTCCCTGCGCCTGTTTCTTGCCCTTGCCCCTGCTCCTGGTCCCTGCGCCTGTTTCTTGCCCTTGCCCCTGCTGCTGTTCCCTGCGCCTGTTTCTTGCCCTTGCCCCTGCTGCTGTTCCCTGCGCCTGTTTCTTGCCCTTGCCCCTGCTGCTGTTCCCTGCTCCTGTTTCTTGCCCTTGCCCCCGCTCCTGTTCCCTGCGCCTGTTTCTTGTCCCTGCGCCTGTTTCTTGCCCCTTCTCCTGTTCCCTGTACCCGTTTCTTGCCCCTGCTCCTGTTCCCTGCGCCTTTCTTGCCCCTGCTCCTGTCCCCTGCGCCTGTTTCTTGCCCCTGCTCCTGTTCCCTGCGCCTGTTTCTTGCCCCTGCTCCTGTTCCCTGCGCCTGTTTCTTGCCCCTGCTCCTGTTCCCTGCGCCTGTTTCTTGCCCCTGCTCCTGTTCCCTGCGCCTGTTTCTTGCCCCTGCTCCTGTTCCCTGCGCCTGTTTCTTGCCCCTGCTCCTGTTCCCTGCGCCTGTTTCTTGCCCCTGCCCCTGTTCCCTGCGCCTGTTTCTTGCCCCTGCCCCTGTTCCCTGCGCCTGTTTCTTGCCCCTGCCCCTGTTCCTTACCCTTGCCCCCGCTCCTGCTCCCCCAGGCTGTGCCCCTGTTCCTTGGTCCTGCCCTGGCCCGCGGCCCGCACCGCCTTGGGCCCCCGGGCTCCGCCGTCCTCCAGCCCAGCCCCCTTTATCCCCGGACCCCCCATCCTCAGCCCACAGTTCCCCGTCCTCCCTCCGACACGGGCCTCTCCGGCCCCCCTCCTTCCCGCAGTGTAAGGCCCAGCCTTCCCCCTGCCTCCTTGGAGCACTTTCCCTCCCGTGTCCTCGGCCCCCAGTTTCTCCTCTTGCCTTCCCGAACACCAACCTCCCCCCCATCCCTTGCCAGTTCGCGACTCAGCCATTGGACTCCTCTTACTCCCTGGAAAACACCGGCGCCGCTTCTCTGTCCTCTTCAAAGTTTAATCTTTTTTTAAAGAGAAAGAGCCCAAGAACTTGCAATACATAAAGCAAACACTTATTACTAGCCTGAGTTTTAGGGCAGCGAACGTATTTCCTCCTAACAAAGAAAGCTTCCTTTTTTTATATCTTATGAATGAGATTTCCATTGTCAAAAGGAAACTAGTCTCAGTTGTCTTTGTGCGGGAGGATTAGTTGGCTGTGTTTACCACGCTGATATTATTATAATGTTTTTAAGTTACGTAAAGCAAGGTTGTGTGTGCTTAAGAGTTGCGGTGTGTTGGAGGTTTTACTGATTCCATTAGGGCCGCACCACCGCGGCCAAACGAGTTAGATAAGAAAGGTCTATTAACCTTGATTCGCTTGTTTGTTTATGTAGAACTTTATTTGTGTTTCCTTGTGCGGGGGTATTGCTGATGCAGTTGGAATTGGCTGGCTGCAGTGGAGGAGAGAGGGAGGAAAAACGCATGGAAATGTGGTGGTTGGGTTTCCTTTGCTTGTTGATAAATGGATCGGGCCCAGTGGCGTTTGTTCTTCAGTTAGGGGACGTTCCTGCCGACTGTTTTGAG
This sequence comes from Tachyglossus aculeatus, assembly GCF_015852505.1. NCBI lineage: Eukaryota > Metazoa > Chordata > Mammalia > Monotremata > Tachyglossidae > Tachyglossus > Tachyglossus aculeatus. The sequence goes on from NC_052077.1 coordinate 27,204,097, forward strand.
ACAAATAGGCTCCGTTGCCCCGTAGGACAAGCTTTAGTTCCAAAGATAATGATTGAAAGAGTTTCTTCTTAATGTTGGGAGGTGCCATCTGGTTCATCTACATGCTGTCTGTCTTGGACACTGTATCACGTTGTGATTTCATTCAAATGCTTTGTTTTTGGTAGGAGTAATTTTTTTTTCTTTTCACAGAGTGTAGAGACTGATTGTTTTAACTGAAATAAGAAAAGTAGTAGAACCTGAAAATCTTGTCAAGATGCCCCTTCCAGACCACTGTGGCCCATTCAGACTTTCAGCGTACATGACACAGTTTTCACGTATGGGAGATCACAGAGTGACTCTGCCCATTTTCCAGAGGTAGAAAAGAGACATTTCAATGTTTTCAGTGAAGATGATTTCACCGCTTCACTCGAAAGCTAAAATCTGAAAGGGACTTTTCAAGGTCTGAGGGAGCACCACTGCCCCCATCTTTTCCTCCATCACTTCCCCCTCCCCTGATCCACTGTTTGCTTGAAATTTGGCTGCTCATCCCAATTCTTCTACATAGGGGAAAGATAGAATATTTGATTTAGAGATTCCTCTTGGCAAGGATGGTATTGGAAATGTGGGGTAAAATCACACTGCCTGAAAGCGTAAAATCCAGTACAGGTAGTCAGAAAATGACATCCCATTCTTTGGGAGAAGGTGAGGAAGGAGAATCGCATTGGTCGGAAGGGGGCTGGCGAATTGCGCAGATTCCGGGCAGTCAGGTACGGGGGCATCGCACCAGGATGAAAGAGACAAAACCTTTATTATAGCAGCTGAAAGTATGGGCTAAATAAAATGGGCCGTTAAACTTTCCTGCATTGGAGCCAATTCTTTAGAATAGCATAAAACACTGACCCCGCACAGAAATTAGCCTGAACGCAGGAAGAGAGCCAGAACCAGGAACCAGCAAATACCAAATCCAAAACACGAGGACTGCATTAACTTTGGAAAAAACACATAACAAACCTCATTCAGAATGTATCTTTTAGAAGCTCCAAACCCACTAGGTCATAGGTAGCTCAGGGGGATCATGGGAGAGACTTTGGATTGTAAATACTGGAAACTTGAAATCCCTTTTAGTATTTTTTGAAATTTTGAATGCATTATCTGAATAAACTCCTACCTTGAATGCTTTTTCATATGTAGTTACTTCTTGATTTGTTTTCCAGAAGTGAGGAAAGGGGAAATAGTTATTTTAAAAAGCAGGAGTTGTTAATTTGGAAAAGGGTTATTTTTTACATCAGATTATATGCTGACAATCCAGTGGTCTTGTCTTTTTAATCTTTTGGATACAGGTTTTGGGGGAAAGTTGTTAATATTCTTTAATGCACTTTAAAATGAAAAGAAACTTAGCGATTTTTGGAAAGAATCTTACCTGGGAAGAATCTTCCTGATTCTGGAATCTGGAAAGTTAGTCATGGTTCTTTCTGTTGCGGTGGTCACAGACAGGCTGTCTTTATCAAAGGTGTGCAATATCGGTTCCTGGGGAGGGGGACTTGATATGGGAAAGTAGAATGGGCTTTAAATGGGTTTTATTTTAGTTCAGTTAAAGGGTTCATTAAGACTTTTTCTCCCTACCCTGGTAATTTTCCCTCCCATCATGCATTTAGGGGAACTTACTCAACAAATGATTGTAATTTCACAAATTTAACCTCAGTAGTTGCCTGTTGCCTCAAGGGGCCAGCTGATGACAGAGGCGAAAAAGGCACACCTTTTATTTAGACAAAGGTTTTGAGAATTGTCATACCCAGTTAACTTATGTGGAAAATCAGTTATCGATATTTTCCCCCTTTTTCTTTAGACAGTAAGGTGGCGTAAAATTAGAGAACCTGAGAAATCTTACTGTCTTCTGAGACTCGGGAAAAAGATTTGCTGGACTTTTTTTTTTTTTTTTCTAATAGCACAGTAAGGGAGAAAACCTAGCTAGACTGTACTAGTGGATTGGATGCTGTATTCAACGTAACAAAGCTCAGAAAAGAATAAAAAGGAAATGCACATAGACAGTAGCTTCATGTTGACATGGTTCCATGTGCTTCAGTGGAATAACAGGCTTTTTAAAAGTAATTGCTTTATTAAACTATTTGGGTTGATATCTTTACAGACTTAAATGGGAAGTTAGGTCACTGGAGAAATTTAATGAAGTAACTGAAGTAAATAAATTATAAGCAGCTTTATGCCCTGAGGCTCTGTACAATGAAATGATTTTTCTAAACCATTTTATTAACTTAGTAGTTTCAGGCCCTTCTACATATTCTAGCTTAGTTTTTTTTTAATGTTTCAGATGAAACATCAGCCGCCAAAATCTTGCTTTTAAGTTCCTCTATTTTGAATGTTTCGTATAAAATGTTTTACGTTTCTCCTCTTAAATGTTACTGGCCTAAAAGTTGTGAATAATAAGCACCTAGAGAACAAGTGATTTTTTTTTTTGCAAAATATGTATTGTTGGCATTTTTTTGGCTGATGCATCGTTGAACATGTTTAGCCATGAAATAACCAGCTTGACACTCATAACAATGCAACTCTAAAGTTTTTTGCTTAACCTTTAAAAATACATTTCACATATGGGGAGAGCTAGGTAAATAGCTTCAACTCTTTTATGCTACATCAGCTGTACATAAGATAATGCTTTGGCAGGTATTCTACTGTTTCAATCAACGGTATTCACCGGGCACTTATATGCAGAGCACTGTAATTAATAGTAATAATGATGATTGTGGTATTTGTTGAGTGCATACTCTATGCTAGGCACTGTACTAAGTGCTGGGCTGGATAATAAGGCTTTGGAAGTGGGGAGAGTGGTGGTCTGTTGAATATGAAGTGGGAGGGAGATAAAGGTCCGAAGGAGGATGTGGGCAACTGGGCAGCTGTGAGAGAGGTGAGATTGAGGTGTAACAAGAAGGTTGGTGTTAACAGAGCAAAGTGAACATGTTGGGTTGTAGGAAATCTGTGAGTAAGAATAGGAGGGGGCAAGGAGTTTCTGTACTTGGGGAGGTGGGGAGCCATTAGAGGTTCTTGAAGAAGGGGGAAACAGGATTGAATGTTTTTTTAGAAGAATGAACTTGGCAGCAGAGTCAGTTGTGGATTGGCACTCAGGAAGACAGAAAGCCGGGAGGTCAGCGAGCAGGCCGATGCAGTAGTCAAGAAGGTGTACCATAAGGGCGTGGATGACCGTAGTAGCAGTTTGGATGAAGAAGACAGGGTGGATATTAGTGACAGGATTTGGTCTCAGATTGAATATATGGGTTGAATGAGAGAGATGAGTCAAGATGCCAATATTATGGGCTTGTGAGATGGAGGATGCAGGTGCTTTCTGTACCTTTCCCCTACTACTCCACTATTTCCCTTCTCCATAAGGCTTTTTGATTTTTTTTTTTATTTTATGGTATTTGTTAAGCACTTACTATGTGTCACACTCTATTCTCCATCCTGGGGTACATAAAAGTGAATCAGATTTGACACAGTCCCTGTCTCCCATGGGGCTCACAATCTTAGTATCTACTGTACTTTAATCTACCCTAATGTCTGTCTCCCCTTGTAGACTGTAAGCCCCTTGTGGGTAGGAATCATGTTTACCAATCCTGTCGTATTGTTCTTTCCCAAGCATGTAGTTTGTGCTCTGCCCACAGTAAGCACTCATTAAATATCTTTGCTATTCAGCTGTCAAATCCTTGGAAAAAAGATAGTGTGTGATTTAACGTAGAAGTGTATATGTTCACATATTCAGTTAAAATTTTCACTTGAAATTTTTTGTTTATGAACCATTTCATTCGATGACAGCTTTAGAGTGTGATAATGAACATTTGCCTCTCGTTCAAGTAGTTTATGTTCCTAAATCACAACCAAATATTTTGCATGAAGTTATGAGAAGCCTAATCTTGGAAACAATGGGATTTTGAATAGTGGCTGTAAGGTTGTAGAGTGTAAAATGTGTTGTGTTTTACCATCATGATCACATTTGTGAGGAAAAAAGATTAATTTATAGCCGATATAACACTCACTATATGATAAACTACTCGCTCTGAGACAATGGTTTCACAGGACAGCTGTTTCAATGCACCTGCAGGGTCTGTTCCTTTTTCATCTAGCATAAATTCTCTGCATTCCTATCTTTGCATTATCGGTGGAATAGTTTTATTTTATTCATGGCATGAGGCCTCTATATTTCATTCTGCATATGGTAACTACATAAAAGAGCCCTCTGGGAATCAGGCTTTGCTTCTTGTCCCAGTTCTGCCTGTAGCTGGCTAAACCGGACCAAGGCTGCACACGCAGTTCACCTACTCAGATGTGAAAGTGAAATGAGTACAGAGGAGAAGCCACCCTCAGCTTAGTGGAGGCAACAGATAATTTTACCTGGAATGATGTTCTTTATCCAGAGTAAGAAACCAATTTGCCTCCTCATCTTCCTAGTCCTCCGAACTTGTTCAGTTGGTATTACCCTGTGGATCACCTCCTCAACTACGCAGCTGCTATCAACCCTGTAGATCATCCCCTTCTCCCCAGGAAACACTGTCCAACCTTGGCTTCATTGACACTGCTCCCTACTAGTTCTCTGATCTCTCCAGCCTCTCCTTTTCACCCTTTTACCATGGGATTCCCTCAGTGCTCAGTTCAGGGTCCCCTTCTCTTCTCCATCTTCACCATTCCCTTGGAGAGCTCATTTGCTCCCGTGGCTTCAACTACCACCTCTGTGTAGATGGTTCCCTAATTTACCTCTCCAGGTCTGACTTCTCTGCAGTTCTGCATTTCCTTCTGCCTTCAGAAAGTCTTTATTTGGATGTCCTGCTCACCACCTCAAACTTAATATGCTCTAAACAGACACCTCCTCACCTTCCACCCAAATCCTGTCCTCTCACAGATTTTTCCCATCATTGTAGACCAATCAGTGGTATTTAATGACTGCTTACTGTGTGCAGGGCACTGTACTAAGAGCTTGGGAGAGTATAGTACAACAAGAGTCGGTAGGCACATTCCCTGCCCCCAACGAGTTTACAGTGTAGAGAGGGAGACCAGACCTGTGACAATCCTATAACCATGACGTTACGCTCTACTCATCTCTCTCATTCAACCTGTATATTCAGTCTGTCACCAAATGCTGTCTGTTCTACCTTCATGAAGTCTCTCGAATCCACCCCTTCCTCTCCATCCAGACTACTACCATGCTGATCCAGGCACTTACATCTCACCTTGACTACTGCATCAGCCTCTTCACTGACCTCCCTGGCTCCTGGCCCTCCCCTCATCTGTACCCTTCAGCCTGGATTATTTTTCTAAAGAAAATCGTCCACTTTTCCCTGCTCCTCAAAAACCTCCAATGGTTGCCCATCCATCACTTTATCAAACAAACACCCTACCATTGGCATTAAGGTACTCAATCAGTTTCCCCCTCCTACCTTCTCTGATCTCTTACTACAACCCACCCTGCACACTCCACTGTACTCGTCTAATGCCAGCCTTCTCACTGAACTTCAATCACGGCTGTCTTGCTGCCGACCCCTTGCCCACATCCTCCTCTTCTCCTGGAACTCCTTCTCCCCTCATATACAACAGACCACACCCTCAATCAGTAAATAAATGGTATTTGAGTGCTGAACACTGTAATAAAAGCTTGAGAGAATTCAAAATAATAGAGTTGATAAACACAACACCTGCCCTCAAGGAGCTTGCAATCTAGTGAGTATCTTTATAATTTAGTGAGTAAAACCTGGATTCCAGATAATAAAAAGGATACTAGACTTTGACCTCTCCACATTTAATGCAGCAGTTTTCTCCCCATAATTAAAACACTGACACGAGTCTCTTAGCTCTGGAAGCCAACCTAAAATCACGAGTCCTTCCCTAAATCCTCCTTTCCCCTATTCATCTCCTTTCTGTGTCACCTATTCACTTGGATCCGAGCCCCTTAAGCACTTATTATTCAAATCAGCCCCATAACACTTATGCACATAGCCGTTTACTCCTCCATTTCCCCTGTCTGATCTGTAATTTAATGTCTGTTTTCCCCTCCAGTCTATAAACTTTTTGTGGGCAAGGATCCTGTTTACCACCTCTATTGAATTGTACTCTCCCCAGGTTTTAGGACAGATCTCTGTACATAGTGAGCAGTCATTAAATGCCATTGATTTGTGCTCCCCCCTGCCCCCCCCCCCCACAACGTAGATAGAAACTGGAGAGTGGTGCTGATGGAAAAGATGTTCTTTAGATTCATTCCCTCTTGAAATCCTCTAGCATCCCAGAACCTCTCATGACCAGTCGTAATCCCCTTTCAACCTCACTTCTAATTCCGTCATCATCTTTCCAGGGAAAAGGATGGACAAGGCAAGGTGGGACTATGGGGTGAAGGCCAGTTGGAATTGAAGTAGAGATTGGGAGAAGAGAGTTTGGAGTTGCTATTAGTGGCTGCTGGTGAAACAGACAGTTTCAGAACTTATGCAGCTGGTAATTGTTCTTAACACAGATAATGGGTTGGTAATCATTCAGTAGCTTTAAATGAGCATTCACTGAGTGCAGAGCACTGCAATAGAGTGGGTAGACCAATTCCCTGCCCACAAGGAGCTTACAGCCTAGAGGGGAAGACAGAGATTGATATAAATTATGGATATGTACTGAAGTGCTGTAGGGCCGAGGGTGGGATGAATACCAAGTGCTTAAATGGTACCGATTGAAGGGCATAGGTGACAAAGAGGAGAAAGGGAGTAGGGGAAATAAGGGCTTAGTTGGGGAAGGGCTCTTGGAGGAGATATGATTTTTATAAGGCTTTGAAGGTGAGGAGAGTGATGGTCTGGATATGAAGAGGGTGGGAGTTTCAGGTCTGAGAGAGGACATGGGAAAGGGTTGGCAGAGATGGGTGAGATTCATTTGATCATATTTATTAAGCGCTTACTGCGTGCTGAGCACTGTACTAAATGCTTGGGAAAGAATAACATGACAATAAGAGTGGCAATCCCTGCCCACAACGAGCTCACAGGAGGTACAGTGAGTAGGTTGACATGACAGGAGTTAACTCTATGGGCTGGGTTTTAGTAGGAAATCAGCAAGGGATGAGGTAGGAGGGGGGAAAAGTATTTGGCTTATATCCGATTTATCCTCCTGTTCCCCCTTCACATCTGGAGGCTTGGAAGGAAGGAAGAGATGCCAAAAGCTTGGACTCCTCAGGAGCCCTTTTTACTAAGGCCATGACTGCTTCCCCATTGTCTTGCGTTTATTCATTCATTCAGTAGTATTTATTGAGTGCTTACTGTGTGTACAGCACTGTACTAAGTGCTTAATTATGCTTTCAGATAAGCATGCTTTAGGGTAACTTTCCCTAATGCAAATATTTAACTGCTTAATTTGTTTCTATAATAGAGGAGCAGTTTGCTTAGGCAGAGAGGGCAATTGGAGGTGAGATCAGATTGTTTAGGGCTGTGCATCCTGAGCTTTATAGGAAATGGGATGGAATTCTAAGAACTTGACATAATTAATGGTGGAGCTAACTTGAGTAAAGGGTTTTTTTTTGGTGTAGGGGCACACAGGTTTCTCCTGCCTCTCAATAATCTATTTCTAGAGGCTGAAGTGAGGAATCTGAGGTAGATGTTCACAAATCACACTTTGGGAAATCCTCGTATAACCAATGGAAACAAAGTGCTTTGCTTTGGGGCCTGATTCAATATTTTATTTAATGAAGACAGTCCTGATGATCTCAAGATGACATACTACATTTGTGCAGCCCCTTAGGTAAAATTGAGGTAAAATACATTTAATGCTGATTTATGTCTTTCATACACTGAGACAACTCTTGTCTTAACAAAGATCACATAACAGACATTTCATTGTAATAAATGGAGCCAGTTTCAGTATAACAAAGTTCAAATTAATGCAAGTCTGGGGGCCTCTGATCGCTCATTAAAATGAAAATTCATCTGGTAATCTTGTCTCTATACAGTGTTCCTTTATGAGTTTTTATTTTTAAATTATTTTGTATGGTTGAAATCCATCTCAGGAATTGTGGATCTCTGGTGAGCCTGCTTTGGATGAAGGAGGCAATTTCTTGGACTCTTTTTCTTCCAGTAATGCATAGTTCGTCACCTGTTTCATATTGACTTGGACATTCTAGGAATCTAAATCGCTTAGAGCCTAGAAGAGTAGTGTTGGCAGAGCCTGGCAATAACAGGGTTCAGGCTTCAATTGGAGGTGGACCTGAGGGGAAGGACAAATGGGAAACGGCCAGAAGTCTACATTTCCCAGAATCGTCAATCAGTGGAATTTGAGTGCTTACTGTGTGCAGAGCACTCAACTAAGTGGCTGGGAGAGTACAATACTGTAGAGTTTGTAGATACGATTCTTGACCTCATGGAGCTTTGCCTAGTGATAGAGGCAATTATAAAAATAAATTACAGGTAGGGGAAATGGCAGAGGAGCAGCGTGGCGTGGTGGCTAGAACCTGGGCCTGGGACTCAGGAGGTCATGGGTTCTAATCCTGGCTCCACCACTTGTCTGCTATGTGGCCTTGGGCAAGCCACTTCACATCTCTGTGCTTCAGTTACCTCATATGTAAATGGGGATAAAGACTGTGAGCCCTATGCAGGACAGGGACTGTGTCCAACCCGATTTGCTTGTATCCACCACAGCATTTAGTACAGTGCCTGGCACATAGTAAGCGCTTAACAAATACCATAATGGGAAGCAGCATGGCATAGTGGTTAGAACCTGCGCCTGGGAATCAGAAGGTCAGAACCAATCGCTGTGGTTCTTGAGGAATGGAGAGACAGGGATTGAATATATATATATTGAATATGTATATTGAATATATATAATATATATTAATATATATATTAAGAAAAATGACTCTGGCAGCAGAGTGAAGTATGGACTAGATTTGGAAGAGACTGGAGGAAGGGAGGTCACTGAGGAGGCTGATACAGTAATCTAGGTGGAATATGATAACTGCTTGGATCAGCATCGAAGCACTTGGGGTGGAGAGGTAGGTGTAGGTTCTAGAGATGCCATAAAGATAGAACCAGAAGGATTTGGTAACATCACAAATATGTAGGTTGAATCAGGGAGATGACTCGAGGCTTCTGCCAACGTTACAAGCTAGTGAGATTGGGAAGATGGTAGTGTTGTCTATAGTGATAAAAAATGTCAGTAGGAGGACAGGGTTTGAGTTCAAAGATAAGTTCTGTTTTGGATATGTGAGGTATCAGTGGGGCAGGAGGAGATGCAAGACTGTGGAGAAGGAGGGAAGTCGAAACTGGAGAGGTAGATTTGGGAAGCATCATCATAGAGCTGGAGGTATGAGATTGACAGACGGCTTGGGGAGCAAATCATCAGGGAATGAGAACCAATTTGCAGTCAGGGCAGAGCCTTTTAAAAATCAGGTGAGGAAAACTTCACTGGTACTCTATATGTTTCTACATGCTGGTAGCCTTGCTGAAAATCCTGTCCATGTGCTGTTTGTGAGTACACCTGCCCAGAACTCTGTCTTAGTCTCTAAGAAAAATATCTTGTATTTGTATACTGGTTTGTGGATAAATTATTGTGGACAGGGAACGTATCTACCAACTCTGTTATATTGTAATCTCCTGAGCACTTTACTTTGTGCAGAGCATTGTACTAAAGTGCTCAATAAATACAGTGATCAAGGACTCTCTATTTAAGGGTGGGTAGGCCATTTGGATCTGGTTTAACTTCCCTTGTTTTCTCGTGTAGCCATTGATGTCTGAGGAATGGTCACCTGGCAGATCAGAAAAAAAGTTTCACATCAGCAGTATGTATTTTCAAACTGAGGTGCATCACTAATTTTTTCTTTGTGGGTAGGGACTGTCTCTATGTGTTGCCAACTTGTACTTCCCAAGCACTTAGTACAGTGCTCTGCACACAGTAAGCGCTTAATAAATACGATTGATGGATTAAACTGAATTTTTCTTTGTAGATGTTGATGTTTGGGACCATAAGTACCATTATTCTTTCTCAGGTTCCTTCAATAAAACTCTTGCTACAGCTGCTTTTATTAGGGGCCAAATGACTAGTGATTGGAGTCCTATGGCTTGAATTTGTGATCTAAGGTATCTTAAAAATTTGGAGCCCACCCAGTCTTCACCTTCTTTTTGTGGCAGCCCCATTTTCTGGAGTTTGTTCGCTGCTGGGGGAAAAATGCCCAACTGCTCCTGTTCAGTTCCCTACAAAGAGTAGGCACTCAGAAAAGACAGTAGATTGATATAATAATGGCTGGCATCTCTGGCAGCTCTTCTGTCCATGGTGGTGTCCGGTTCCCTCAAAAGCTGACGTCACTGTACTTCCAGTTTTGGCAGTCTTTTTGACTCCAGTCTCCACATCCATTATGTTGCTAAATCCCGTTGTTTTTCCTCTGCGTATTTCCTGAGTCCACCCCTTCTTCCCTACCCTTGTGGCCACCACCCTGGTTCAAATTGGCATCATTTCCCAGGTGGACTGTGGTATCAGGCTCCTCACTAGTCTCCCTGCCTTCGGACTCTTGTCTCTTCAGTCTTTACAATCTTATTGTCTTATTGAACACATTACCCCACTTCTCACAAACCTCCAAAACGGGTCACCCGTTTCTCACTGCTTCAGACAAAAGAATGTGATGGTTGCATATAGGCTCTGCTCCAATTCTTTCTGTACATATCTGCTGTATTCCTCCACTACCTCCCTTTCTGCTCTTTTTTCTTCTCCCAAGACAACCTTATTAGTAACTATCTCACCCACAGCCCCACTCCTCATGCCTTTCCCTCTGCCTGGAAGTATCTCTTCCCCCGCTAGCTTCCCATTCTGCCAAATCACATCTCTCCCCATCCTCAAAAGCTCCCCTGAAAACTATCCTCCTCTAGGAGATATTTCCCGGCCAAACCAACCACCCTGATCGTATCATTTTCACAGCCACCCCTAGCACTCAGAAATCACTATACTTCTTCATTGTTCCCCTGAGTAGAAACGTGTTTTTACTGTATGTGTTTTGGAGAGAATAATGTCAGGGAGTTGGAACATTCTTCTTGTATGGATAGGATGTGATTGCCCTGTTGACAGAAATGTTTGCATGTGGTGCCCGCCGAGGCATGTGAGTCTTGCTTTATGTGCTGTTCATCGAGAACGTATCTGCCATATGTTAGAACTGTAGTATGTGCAGATTGGTTACTAAATGGAAACACTTCTTTTTTTGTGTATTCTCTTAAAAATGTATTAAAAAGGGTCAAGATGAAAAGAGCTGGCAGTTAATGGTTTGGACTGGATTTGAATAGAAGCTAATAGGGAGACCCATTATATCTCATTGTGGATATCTTAAGGTGTTGAAGTCTCTTTTCATGACTTTCATTTATTGTTCCTGTTCTTTTGATATTTCTATTGTGCGAATGAATAATTCATCTTGTGTTTGATCCCTGTGGTCAGATAAGGGCAGAGGTTTTTTTTCCCTTTTTTTCTTACCTCCGTATACTATTTAAACAGAGGCAAAAGTGGGTTTAGGAAATTTGTTAATCTGCATAGCTATTTAGTAAAAATGATTGCAGGGACAGTATGATAATTACCATACCATTTTGAGAAGAGGTCCTCTTTTTATTGACCACCCCTAGATTCATCACCCCAGCGATGAGACGGGTAAGAAAAATAAGTAGTTGTGTGTTTTTTTTCTTTTTCCTTTTTGTGAGTCAAAATACAATTTTTGCTGTTTTTGTCAGAAAGGACCGAGTTTGGGAATGGTGAGAAAATTATTTGAACACCAGTTTCTGAGATTGCTAGAAAGCATTGGTTTGAATGGTGCATAATGTTGAAGGGCTGTCAATTACAGTAAGACACAGAAGAGCAGAGAAAATAAAAAATCCTGAAGATCATGAGATTGAGCTTGAGGAAGTGTTATTGATTGTCCCCGGGAGTAATATTTGGGCACTAAAATATTCCTATTTTCCAGATGAAGGAAAAAAAGAGACCAGAGGGCTCTTAGTTTTGACAGGCCTCATTAGAATTGACTATAGAATCAGACTCTGGTTTGTTTGAAGGGTTGTATGATTATTTGGGAAGGAAGAAACGGATGGCCTTATACAGGGAAGTTATTTGGTGCAAAAAAAAGGAATAATGCTCATTATAATAAAAGCATATGTCCCATTTCCTCTCCCCTCCACCCCAAGGAATTTATGAAAAAATTGTTTTAATAAAAAAAGTCATTCTGGTAAATAACAAGAACAGTTATTTATCCTAAGGAAATAGATTCAGGGAAAATATTCTGCTCTAAGCCTTTATGGAATCTAGTTGTTTTATGGAATCTATGGAATTATTACTTTAATAGCTTTGGTTTGCAATCCCCAGAACTTTTACAATCTGTGCTCATGTAAATTATTGATAAGCAATTGCTTCACCCTTAACTGACATCTCCCAAGTACAGTAATTTGTTTCTTTATAATTTACGTAGATTAAAAGGAAGGGTAGCTTTCCGAATTTGGTTTTCTACTAAAACATCTTGCAGACTATTAGAGAACTGATGGTCTATTGAGTGCTTAGTGGTTTTTCAGTTCTGTAAATTCCTCTTTGCTCCTCAGTAGTAGATAGTAAATATAGTTTTTTCAAAAATAGTAAATTGGAACATCAAGCATTCTTAAGGGACTGTTTTATAGAGAGCATACATTTATAAAGGAATTATTGGGATATAAATACAATATTCTGTGAATCATATATGAGTGCTTACTGTATGCAGAGCACTGTACTAAGCACTTGGAAGAGTGAAATGTAAGAGTCGCTCGAAGACTCTTTCCCTGCCCACAGTACAGTCTAGGGGACTGTATTATAGTCTGATTTATTTCTTTTATTAAAGCATCTTACTGCTTGGATCATATTTTGGGTGACATTTGTTTCATTTCTCAGGTTTCCATGGGGACTTTGGGGTGAACAGTCTGGAATGAGGAACAAAAATTTTCTTAGTGAAATGCCATAGTATACAAAGCTTATTGGAATGGTGTTCTGAATTGTCACTTTAGTTCCTTGAGGCAGGGGTCATGTCTCCCAACTCTAGTGTACTGTGCTCTCCCAAGTGCTTCTCTGCAAACAGTAGGTGCTCAGTAAATATGTCTGAATGATTTTGTTCATGGGCTAAAATGACAGAGCCCGCTACCCTATTTTTTTGGTTAGTTATGCAGGTGAATAGTATTTTGTACTTGTCAAAAGTATTATGATAAGACTGTTTTTCAAGCTTTACATTTTTGACAGTACTAATTCAGGTGCTTATTTACTTGAGGGGCGTAGAAATGTCATTTTCCATGTGAGAGAGTGGGAAGAAGAGTTTCTGCTCTTTTCTGGGAACATTCAGGTGTCTGCTGGAAACTTTTATAGTTTAGATGTGTTTTCCTGAGGTATGATTCTAATATTGAAATTTTAAGTGAGTGGAGATCTGAATAAGAAGCCCATCCTGGAATAGTCATATGTAGCAAGACTGGTTTCTGAATTTGATTTTTGTTTAGTATTAACCCCTCTTTTTCTGTTGCATGTAGATTAGTGTTATTTGGGGATTTCTATATCTTTTTATAACTTGGGACATACCAAATTCAACAAAACAAAAACCCCTTTCCCTTTAAAAAATATCATCTATGTAAGAACTTGATTTCTGAGAGGAATTTCAAGGGGAGAAGCTTCTAATGTTAGACTTCCAGAGTTAGAATGTTTTATTAACTCTATATTCAAAACACACTTAGAAAGGGCAAATCAAGAGTATGGAATGCTGTGTATGTGTCTATATTTACATAAATATGTGCATGCCTGTGTATAATTTGTATAAAGAGCAGCATTAATGGATCTTGAAATCAGAGGGAATAAGTGAAATTTAAGTTGGCTGTGAAACTTCAAAGGTGCAGTCCTTATATGTTCTATAGAACAAATCAGTTTGTATAGTTTTATGTACATTCACAAGTTAACCAGTCATTCAGTTTACAACATACTATTTTCTATTTGATTTTAAAGTCGTTTAAGCTCCCAAAGATGTCGGACTTAAAATTCTATACTTAAAAATTACCTTGTATACTGTCTGAAATGTCTTTTTCTTCCAAACAGCAAACCTGAACGAGGTCGAGTTGACAGAGGAAATTGAAGGTAGTTTTAGGTTCTGTATCATAATATTCAGTCTACTTAGATAACAAAAGAGTGTGCTACTATTGTACATAGAATTTTGTCAGTAAATCTTGCATTTCCCACTTTCAGTATTTTGAAAACTAAGATTTATGTCATAAATGTGCACCTTCAAGTCCTAGAAGATCTGTGAAGTTGTCCCATAATGTTCCTTTCATTCATTCAGTTGTAGTTATTGAGTGCTTACTGTGTGCAGAGCACTGTACTAAGTGCTTGGGAAGTACAAGTCGGCAACATATAGAGACAGTCCCTACCCAACAATGCGCTCACAGTCTAGAAGGGGGAGACAGACAACAAAACAAAACATGTAGATAGGTGTCAAAATCATCAGAACAAATAGAATTAAAGCTATATGCACATCATTAACAAAATGAATAGAATAGTAAATATGTACAAGTAAAATAGAGTAATAAATCTGTACAAATATATATATAAGTGCTGTGGGGAGGGGAAGGAGGTAAGGTCGGGGGGATGAGGAGGAGAGGAAAAAGGGGGCTCAGTCTGGGAAGGCCTCCTGGAGGAGGTGAGCTCTCAGAAGGGCTTTGAAAGGAGGAAGAGAGCTCGTTGGCGGATTTGTGGAGTGAGGGCATTCCAGGCCAGGGGAAGGATGTGGGCTGGGTGTCAACTGCGGGACAGGCGAGAACGAGGTACAGTGAGGATGATGATGATGATGGCATTTATTAAGCGCTTACTATGTGCAAAGCACTGTTCTAAGCGCTGGGGAGGTTACAAGGTGATCAGGTTGTCCCACGAGGGGCTCACAATCTTAATCCCCATTTTACAGTTGAGGTAACTGAGGCCCAGAGAAGTGAAGTAACTTGCCCAAAGTCACACAGCTGACAATTGGTGGAGCCGGGATGCGAACCCATGACCTCTGACTCCAAAGCCCGTTCTCTTTCCACTGAGCCACGCTGCTTCCCCATATTGTTCCCCAAGGTTGTGAGGATCCTTATCTCACAACCATCCCTTGTCAGGAGGGACTCCAATGTTTTCGTGGTAGAGTGGCCATTCTTTTGTTCATTTCAGAGTGGCAGTTCTTTCATTTCCTTTTTGTCAGGAAGCACAATTGAAGAGGGCTACGTGGAATTTATCCTCTAATTCTGCAAGTAGCCATATGCTCCCTATCCCCAACCCCTTGTTTCTCTCAAATTTTCTTCTGAAGAAAGGAAACCTGGCCCCAATAAGGGAAGTTCCAGAGCTCAGGGCATACGTGGGAGCCTAATATTGGCCTCCTTTAGTCACAAGATGTATTATGTAACCCAGCTCCCACCTTAAGTTCAGTTTACTGCAGACTTCGTTGGAGCAGAGGAAAATCAATCAATCGTGTTGAGCATTTACTGTGTGCAAAGCAATGTACTAATTGCTTGGGAGAGTACAGTATAACAGACACATTCCCTGCCCACAATGAGCTTACTGTTTACAGATGAGATAACAGAGACCCAGAGTGAAAATCCCTAAATAATAATTGTGGTATTTGTTATGTGCTTACTATGTGCCAGGCACTGTTCTAGTTATAATTGGATTGAAAACAGTCCCTGTCCCACAATAGGGTATACAGTCTTAATCCCCGTTTTATAGATGTGGGAACTGAGGCACAGAGAAGTTAAGTGACTTGCCCAAGGTCACACAGCAGAAAAGTGGCAGAGTGGGATTAGTACCCAGGTTGTTCTGATTCCCAGGGCACACTGCAAACACGTGATGAAGCTGGGATTAGAACCTAGATCCTTCAACTCCCAGGCCTGTGCTCTCTCTTCTGTCCACACTGCTTCACGTTTTCATTGTACTCTTTCAAGCACCTGTACAATGCTTTGCATTCAGTTGCTCAATAAATGTAATTGACCAAACCTATGCTACTTGGCGTTTTTTAGTCAATTTTCTGCGATCGTACAGGAAGATATCTGTTTATCATCATCAATCGTATTTATTTAGTGCATACTATGTGCAGAGCACTGTACTAAGCGCTTACATTGTCATATCCATGTCTCATATACTGTCTTGTATAATCTAGCATTGTGCCTGAAGCTAGGTATTTTTTATCTTATGCATCTTTAGATCTCAGTCTTCTGAAGTAGGTGCTGTCTTGGATGGCTCCCCGCCCCCGGTAACTTTGTCATCCCTGATTCAAACCCAGTGTTCACTTCTGCCAGTCAGAGTGGGTAGCATGAGTTCTGGTGGTTTTTTTTGGTTTGCAAACCTAATGTGTTATTAACTGTTATTAGCAATCTTATGAAGTCTGCATCCTTTCTTGCCTTGGAAATTTATTTTTAAATGTGATTCCTTGGGACTTGTAACCAAGCCAACTGTTAGGAGCCAGTAAACTTCTGTGTTCGTTTGTAATTATTAATAATGTAGCATTGCACCGACTTGTCGGAAGTGGAACTATGGTTAGTATAATGAACGTGGGTTTACCCTGATGCTTCCAGGAGACTGTCAGATGTAGATGACAGGATGAGACTGTGTGGTGGTCAAAATGTGTTGTTAATTAGAATTTTTCTCACCCTCCCCTGCATCCCTCTTTCTCTTTTCCTTCCTCCCTCCCTGTCCCTCTTGCTCTCTGTATAGTAGCTAGGTTCAGTTGCATTTGTGTAGTATAATATGCACATGGTTTATAAGAAGTGGCTATGAGTTGCCTAAACTCCAGAGGGACTACATTTGGAGATCGTGTTTCAGCTGTCCATTCCATAACACACTTCCAACCACTTTACTGCTGAACACTTATGGAGCAATAATGAGTACATTGACCATATTGTGAATGCATTTTGCTTGGCCAAATGTCATGCTTTTTTTTTTCTCTGCTCATCTCTCTTTAGGGAACTCTGTTGGGATGTGTTTTTTTTTTTTACTAGTGAAACATATTTGAGTGCCACTTTAGAAATAACCACTGAGATGCTATTTGTTTAAGATGACTCACCCAACCTTATAGGAAACCAAAACACCACTTCAGAATAATATTAATCCATGAATCTTGTTTTCCATTCTTCAGAGATATTTTTTTTCCATTAGAGAGATATGCGAAGGATGTCATGAATAAAATAACTGAAATCTTTTAACATTTACTCAGTTGCTAAAAATTATCTGGAAACTAGACTTATTTGGGTTAATTTACTTTGGTCCAAAATTGCAATGTGCATATGATTTGTATGTGATGCTGTGTCATTTGGGTGGGTTGGCAGATTTTAACAAAGTTATTTTTCTTTACTTTGGATTCTGACTGAAGGCTGTGTTCTACAATTTAATTCTGTTTGTGCACTGGATTTCTTTGTTTACTTGTTAGAACTAATCTTTTCTCCTTTCTTGAAGTAGGAGTGCATAATATTGATTCTGATTGTCAAATCAGAGGGGAAAATCCATTAGAGATCTTAAGCAAATACTAAGTATCCCATACTCTTAATGTTGGTATGGAGATTGATATTTAAGAAACACTTAGAAGGTAAAGATGCTATAAATGTCAGGTGTTCCTTTCATCTGGCAACTGATTGTCTCAAGTGGTTTCCAGAATCAGTTCCTGCTTTGCTAAAAGGGAGGGTATATTCAGCTCTAATTTATTGTCTTTCCAACTCTAATGCCTTGATCCTGATTTACATAAAAAACTGCAGTATCCCTTAAGCATTTACTCAGAACCAAGACAATCAGATTAGACTCAATCACTGTCCCTTATGGGGCTCACATTCCGAGTAAAAGGGAGAACAGCTGTTAAACCCCCACTTTACAGACGAGGAAACTGAGGACCAAATGAGTGAGTTGCCTGAGGTCACAAAGCAAGCTAAGTGACAGAGCCTTATGGCATTAGACCTCATGCCTCCCCAATTCTCTCAGGAAGCAGTCTAATTTTAAAGGAATCTTCATTCGTGTGAAACTGAGTTAAAAGTGGTCTTGTGAGCATTTTATTGTTCAAATGTTTTTTCCAATGGGTTGGAATTCTTTTCATCTGATCTATTTCCGGGGCAGAGCCTTCCATGGGTATAGCCTTCATTCATTCAGTTGTGTTTGAGTGCTTACTGTGTCCAGAGCACTGTACTTATGCGCTTGGAAAGTACAGTTCAGCAGTAGAGACAATCCCTGCCCACACCGGGTTTACAGTCTAGAAATGGGGAGACAGACATCAAAACAAGTAAACAGGCACCAATATGAATAAATAGAATTACAGATATATGCACTTCAAGACAAGTAAACAGGCATAAAACCTGGTTAAGTACTAGGGAGATTATGAAGTAGGAGAAAAAACCTGGTCCCTAGCCTTTAAAGAATTCACAGTTTGGGTGCAAAGCATTGGCTTGGGGTTTTAGTGATTTATGAATATATATATTAGAGAATATAAGTATCTAGATAATAATTAGATACTTGAACATAGATAAACATATTGAGTTCAACTGGAAAATCAGCAAATATTACCACTGGGCACTCATATATTGTCTGTTTGTAGTAGTGGCATTTATTGAGCACCTACCAGATGCAGCACACTGAACTATGAGGGGCTTTGGCTGACTGGGGAGACAGACTGAAAAGTCTGCACCAAGAGAATAATTAAAGTAAAAAATGGAATGTACAATAGATGAGACCTATACATAAGTCCTGGAACTGGCTGGTCGGTTCATGGGAATTAATCAGAGAAGGCTTATTGGAGGAGGTGGAATATTGAGAATGATTTTGAATGTGGAGAGCTCTTGTCTGTTGGATATTAAGAGGGAGGGGGGAGAAGCCTGAGTGAGGGATAGAGGCTGGAGAGTGAACAAGGAGGTGTAGTTTGGAGGTTGGCTTGAGAGGGAGTATGTGAAGAGAGCAGTTAGGTAAGATGGAGAAAATTGGTGGAAAGACTTGAAGCTGATTGTGAGGAGTTCTTGTTTAAGGTACAGGGAAATGGGAAGCTAAGAGGATTTTGTACAGTGGAGAAATGTGTGTAAGTTTAACACATCTGAGGTTGACCCTTTCATGGGAAAGGTACAGGGAAGAGCATGGAAGGAAAACATGGGGAAGCAGAGAAGTCCTGGAATGTTAGTATTGTAGGTGACGCCTTCCCAGCATATTAACAATTTACCACTGCTAGCTTGTCTCTTACTGTGCTGGAAAGATTTATGCTGAACAGTATTTTTTTTTCCAGTTCATTTAACTTTGGCTCCACTGACTCTATTCTTCTTCATTCATTCATTCAATTGTATTGAGCGCTTGCTGTGTGCAGAGCACTGTAGTAAGCGCTTGCGAAGTACAAGTTGGCAACATATAGAGACGGTCCCTACCCAACAACGGGCTCACAGTTTAGAAGGGGGAGATAGACAACAGAACAAAACATGTGGACAGGTGTCATCAGAGTAAGTAGAAGTAAAGCTAGATGCACATCATTGACAAAATCAATAGTAAATATGTACAAGTAAAATAAATAGAGTAATAAATCTGTACAAACATATATACAGGTGCTGTGGGGAGGGGAAGGAGGGAGGGCTGGGGGGAGGGGGAGAGGAACAAGGGGGCTCAGTCTGGGAAGGCCTTCTGGAGGAGGTGAGGTCTCAGTAGGGCTTTGAAGGGAGGAAGAGAGCTAGCTTGGTGGATGTGTGGAGGAAGGGCATTCCAGGCCATTCTTTACTAAACGGTTCACTAATTTGGGGAGACTACCAACAAGAGTTGTTTTGCATATGGCTTTATTTAAAATTTTACACATTTGCTACTGTATCTGTCCTTTTTAAAGAAAAAATGGAAAATTTTCACATTTCATTTTGGAATGAGGCCTAAGCATAATAAAACCCAGATGCTACTCCAGTCTTAGACATGCAGAAGGTGTTTTAGGTTATCATGAGAACTAATTTTTACTTTGATTTGTTGCTTAGTTTCATGGCTATGCAATACCTTCACCAATCCCTTTTGACTGTAGCTGAAATTTTTCTGTTGTTGAACTTACATGTAAAGTTCATTTTTGAGTTTTTGCCCAAACAACAGTATGGTATTGATTAGCGTGTGGGGAATGATGGTTTTGATCATCTTTATGATTTCCAAAGACTCTATTCTTTCCAGAATCAGTTTTAAAAAGAACCACCCAGTTTACAACAAAGAAAATATTATACTATGCCATTTTATACTTAAAATGGTGATGGATGCAGTACCTGAAGCTTGAGCTTGCATAGAGTTGGTGGCAGGAATGACTTGGCTTATTCCTTATGAGGTATATTTTTGTTTTGCACTTACCCTGAGAAGGATTATTATTAGTATTATTGCTGTATTATCTGCATTATTTGCCTGCAAAAAACAGCAGTTTATTCAGTGAGGTCTGAATTTTATGAGTCTAAATGGAAAGCGTTTTACTTTTTGACTCAGTGGACAGTTTTTTATTAAAGGCGATTGATTTTTACAGATCTGCTGCATAGAATTGTCTTCTAGGTGAGTATATATATATATATTTTTTTCTGAGTAGCAAGTCGAAGAATTCCTGTTTAATCAATATGTGAGGGTACAATTAAAATAATTTGAATGTTCCACACTCACATGACACAATTAGCAGCTTCTAAACACTGAGGAAAGAAAATGAACTCTCAGGGCAAAGGGGTATCAAACGTAATTTAATAATATGTAAATTAATAATGCCCTAAGTGTTGTACTCTCCCATGTGCTTAGTACAGTGCTCTGTGCTCAATAAGTAAGATCGATTGATAGCCTCTTTCTCAGAAAGTGTTCATTAATTTACAGAAGGTGAGCAATCAACCCCTCTCCCCAAAGCAGGCTCAGCACCAATGTTTTTTACTCAGAATTCACACAAATCAGTTCTTGTCACGTTGTCCTGTAAGCATTCTGAGAGGACAGTGTTTCACCTTCCTAAAATACTCTTGTAGGGTCTAGTGACCCAAACAGTTATTTTTTTATTGCACATGTTAATTTGTTTGCATAACACATTTACTTCAGAGTTTGCTATAATTATATGACATTGAAAGCATCCCTTATGGTTCAAAAATGAAGTTCCATTAAAAATCTATTTCAGGTTAACTTCTTGACAGCTGAGGGCTAGACAAAGATAGGACTGCATTTAAAAAGTCATTTGGTAAAGATTAAGGGATAAAGCATAACACTTTTGAAACTGTAACTTACTGTTATTCATTAAGCACCTACCACATTTTGGGGAGGCAGCATGGCTTAGTTGGAAGAGCACCGGCTGGGAGTTCAAGGACCTGGGTTCTAATCCCTGCTCCTCCACTTGTCTGCGGTGTGACCTTGGGCAAATCACTTAACTTCTCTGTGTCTCAGTCCTCATCTGTAAAATGGAGATTAAGATCGTGAGCCCCCTTCTACAACATATAGATGTATAAAATGAATTCTATTAATGTCTACCTCTCTAGACTGTAAGCTTATTATGGGCAGGAGACGTGTCTGCCAACTGTTGTACTCTCCCAAGTGCTTAGTACAGTGCTGTGCACATAGGAAGTGCTCAGTTAAAAACATTCCTTGGTCGAAATCTATCCCAGCGCTTAGTAGGGTGCCTGGTACATAGTAAGCCTATGGCTCAGTGGAAAGAGTACAGGCTTGCTTGGGAGTCAGAGGTCATGGGTTCTAATTCCGACTCTGCCACTTGTCTGCTGTGTGACTTTTGGCAAGTCACTTCACTTCTCTGTGCCTCAGTTACCTCAACTGTAAAATGGGGATTAAGACTGTGAGCCCCACGTGGGACAATCTAATCATCCTGTACCCCCCCCCCCCAGTGCTTAGAACAGTGCTTCACACATAGTAAGTGCTTAACAAATGCCATTATTATTATTATTATTATTATTATTATTATTATATATGATGAATGTCACACATGAAAGCATCATTATTGGCAGTATCATCTTATCAAGCAACCCATTTTTTGTTAGAATCCTGCTGGTCATATTTTCTGCCCCCAGAGGATGATTGAACTGTGTCCACCCCAATCTTTTCTAAATGCGTTTTCTGGGTGGTTCACCTAGCTATTTCATTTTTCTTTTTACTGTCATCATCATCAATGGCATTTGCTGAGTGCCTACTATGTGTAGAGCACTGTAATAAGCACTTTGGAGAGCACGATGCTCTTTTGGTAGGGTCAGTATTAGGCAGATGACCTTTCTGGGCTCCTGGAATTCCTTGCTTTGCTCTTTGGTTTTACCAACAAAGGAAGCTGCTCTTATGTGTAAATGAAAGTCTAGAAGCAGCTCAGATTGCTCATATCTTTATTGGCAAAGCAAGTTGGTTCATTAGCCACTGGAAAAAAAAAAGATTAAATATTATCAAGGCCAATCCAGATTGTTGAGAGGATTCAGCTCATTTTTGAGGGGATTTTGGTTAATACCAACATTACTTCCTTAGCATAAAATTTCGTGTTGTAGTTCCTGTTGTTTGCCTGTGAATTGTAAAGCAGAAAGCAAAATTGCTTTGGCTTAGCCTGAAGAATATGATTCCTAGATAATAGAAATATTAATGGTAGCAAAGGCAGGCTTGTTCTTAATTCTCCTTTATTTTCTCATTCTTAACAAAGAAGTGAATTTTTTAAAAAATGTTTCCTCTATATCAGAAATGTATGCCAGGCCTGTCCGAAGGGAAGGCTTAGGGAGAATAAGCATAGGGCAGGCTGGAGGGATGTGATACCGTATTTTTTGAGGATGGGCATTGTGTCTTCCAACTTTATTGTACTCTCCTAAGTGCCCAGTACTTAGAATCTGAGAATTGAAAGAGAGAGGGGGGGAAATATGGACCTGAAAGACAGGGAGGATAGGATGTTGGTGTTGTCAACTGTAATGGAAAAACTAGGTGGAGGACAGGATTTAGGAGGGATGATGAAGTCATTTTGCCCATGTTGAGCTTGAGGTGCTAGTGGGATGGACATCCATGTAGGGATGACCTGGGAGAAAGAGATGTGAATTTCTCTTAGATTTGGCAAAAAAGAGGTTGAGGTGACCTTGAGAGAATGAAGGAGAAAAAAGCTGGTAGCTAGAGGGCAAGTAGAGTGTTGGAGAAGAGCAAGTGGAGGAAGTGCACGTATTGTACTCTCCCAAGGGCTTAGTACAATGCTCTGCATACAGTAAGTGCTCAATAAATAGGATTGACTGACTGTACCAGTTCAAGGAGTTTTTTCAGTAATATTAGGAGGTAGATGGCGAGCTAAGTGGGCAGGGCAACTGGATCAAGAGAAGATTTTTTTAGTATAGGGGAGATATAGCCTTATCTGAAAGCAGAGCAGAAGGAGGGATCAGGGAGCAGTGGACGATTGTGATCCGGGAGGAAAGAAGAGTGGATAAAAGTGTTATTACAAGATGTGGAGGCACAGGTAAGTAGAGGTAGATTTTGAAAGCAGGCAGGAGATCTCCTGAGATGAAAAAAAAATTAAGATCAGAAAGCAAAAACTTACTTTTTTTTTTTAAAAAAAATAGGTATTTTCAAGGCCCATACTGTAATATTTTAGGGAGGATTGAATACTTTTGCCTAGGCAATAATTGTATCTTGTCTTCTTTAAATGGGTATAGAGAAATGTGCTGAAAAAGCAATGTTTCATGTTCCTAAATGAACCTTAATTTTTGCAGGACTCATATTGCTTTGCTTCATTTTTAGTAAACAAAATTTATTGATGGGTAGTCAGTTATGAAGAATTAGAGTGGAAGATATTGTATTGTATTGCAATTAATCTAAATTTCTTTAGCTCTAGAAATTCAAGGAGGCAAGATACTTTGGGTTTTCATTGCTCCAGTTCCTGCAGAAATCATTATTGTAACATCTCTTGTTAATAGGGAACCCTCTGGATAAATATTCCATTTCAGTGTATTTTATATGTTCATTTTTCACATATGCAACTATCTTCTATAAGAACTGCTGTTAGTTTCAACTATTAAAATTGTAAATGAATAATTTGTTTATACTTTTAATTCATAAGTTATGTTTATTGAGCATTTACTGTGTGCAGGGCACTTGTAAGAGTACAATCTTTAAGACAGTAATAAACATAGTTTGGTTTAATGCCAGTAAAGTAAGAGGCACATTATTTAATTTAGTGATAAAAGTGTCTTTGGAATATTCCTGATTGAGGATGAAGAACTTAATCCTACAACTAGTGATCCTTTTCTATCACTTAAGCTTATTGAAATGACAGGGTTGATTACAAAGTAGATATAGTAAAACAGAAATCAAACTGCCATTCTAGCAGCTGTTATGGGATTAATCAGAATTTTCTACCCCCATAAATGTTACCTTGTGAAATAACTGACAAGCAAGTACTTTCCCTCCTGAGGAAATGGGTCATGAGAAGGATGAGGCACTGAGGCAACTGGAACATGTAGGCTGTATTAGCCGCGGGTGATGTAGAGAAGCACTGTGGCTTGGTGGAAAGATCACGGGCTTGGGAGTCAGAGGTCGTGGGTTCTAATCCTGCCTCTGCCACTTGTCAGCTGTGTGACTTTGGGCGAGTCACTTAATTTCTCTGTGTCTCAGTCACCTCATCTGTAAAATGGGGATTAAGACTGTAAGCCTCACATGGGACAACCTCATTACCTTGTACCTAACACAGCACTTAGACCAGTATTTCGCACATCCTAAGCACTTAACAAATACGATCATTATTTAACTGGTGACAGCTTTGTGAATACAATACTTCATTTAAGAGAAACTTTAACAGTAGCTTGATTTGAAGCTATTGATCCCAGGAAGGTATCTGATGGGGCCAAATGAGTGTAGAGAGGGTAGTTACCAAAAATTAATTAAATTGTCCTGAACTTCTATGCTTTATGAGAAACGCCGTTACTATTAGAATCTCTTAAAAAGTACTTCTTTGTTTCTTGTAATAACCACTTTGGTTATAGCCAAGTATGTTGAATAGTAATTTAGCATTCTTGACACCGTACAATATTTCCTGTGATCACTTGAGTTGATACGGTTGAGTTGCTGGGGTTCTGTAAGCCCCAGTTGTAGGTAAATTAGTGACCAGTGACTAATTAAAGCAATGGAGAAACAGGGCTAAAACTCCACTCCCATGAGACCAGCCCAAAGCATTCGTCCCAACAATGATCATTTTTACAGAAAGTATTTGAAAGTTCATTGTCTAAATACTATTATTAATCAGCTAGTTGAGAAGCAGCGTGGCCTAGCGGAAAGAGCACGAATCTGAGCGTCACAGGACCTGGGTTCTAATCCCTGCTCCACCACTTGACTGCTGAGTGACCTTGGGTAAATCACTTAACTTCTCTGTACCTGTTACCTCATCTTTAAAATGGGGATTTTAAGATTGTGAGTCCAATGTGGGACATGGACTGTGTTGATTAGTTTCTATCTATTCCGGTGCTTAGTAGTACAGTGTATATAGTAAGCATTTAAAATACCATTAAAAAAACCCCCATCTGTGACCTCTTTAATTTTGGATTTATGGTTTGAAGAATTGAGGTTCAAATGAATGAACACATACCTTGATAGTAAATTGCAAAAAGAATGAAGAATTGCTGTGGTTATGTATTGACCTTAATAACCAAAGTACTTGATTTTTTTTACCAATAACCTCACATTATGTATAAAGGGAGAAAGGGTAGAAAAATGGCCTTTTTAAACTCTTTTTAAGTATATTGTACAATGCACTACCACATTTCATAATGTGATTTGTTTAGGAGTTGACTTAAACAGTGCCACACATATTGAATCAATTTTGAGAAAAGTAGTCTCTATCCCCAAATTGCCTGAAACAAAATATGGAATAGTGCAGGGAGGGGAAAAAAAATCCATGTAAACCTTTGAAGCTCTGGAGAAAGCTATTCATCATCCTTACCAAGTTAGATGAAGGTATTCTGAAGAAAGAAGATAAATGAGTTCGAAATCTGTCCTGTATTAGGTGACAATTATCCTGTTGCCTGTATATCCAGATCGGTTTCTTCATATCAAAATAGCTGCACAAAATGACTGTTGCCATTTTGATAATCGAGTATAAGGTTTTATTTGACTAGAATCTCTGCAGTGCAACTTTTGTTTTAAGCATTTAAAAAATAATCATTTTAACTTTTAAATATGTGTTTTATTTAAAAAAAAACCATTCTTGGGTCAATCACTTCTTTCCAACCTTCCATTCTTACTACTTGGATCATTTAAAAAAATCAAAATTGTTTAGAAAGAGATGGCAGTTCAGTGAAGTATTTAAATTTTCCTTTGGAGCACTATGCCTTGAAAATAAGACTTGTGTACCAATGTCAAGTTCAGTGGTTCTAATGGTGAGTCGTATCAGATCAGATCATATTGGAATCCAGGAAGAATGAAAATGTGTGATAGTATGGTGAGATTAACTGCTTATTCAGTTTATATGAATTCAGTCAAAGCCACTGTGTAATTCTGGAACTAATTTATTTCCTTTGAATTGGCCAGAAAGCACCATATTTTGAAAGTGTCTTCATTTATAAAGAATTTGACTGCCTGTGTTTTCCACTACAGGTTGACAAATTCTTCACAAATGAAGACACATGTAAAGAATATGTCTGCCTATGTCTTCCACTAAATTATAAGTGCCTCAAAGACAAGTGCCATGTCCTTGACTTCTCTTATATTCTTCTAAGCACTCAGATGATGAGCTTCCCCCTACCCTGGGACAGGAACCATGTCTAATTCTCACCTGTGTATTCTCTCCCAGTGCTTAGTACAGTAGTCTGCACACAGTAAGTGCTTAAAAAATACTCTTACTAGTAGAAACAATAATTAATACAGTCCCCTTATGCAGCTGGGACTTAGTATGTACTGTTATTTGTTGATCGATAAAGTGCTTCATAAATAGTTAATTGAATTATGTTAGTAATTAAATTGTATAGGTCATTTCATTACCCCGAATCCAAGGAAAAGTGTTATTGAAATATATGTTGTGCTTCTCAAATTCAAATTAGCTATTCCTATTTCACAACAAAATATAGTTCACACCCAAAATGTAGAGCATATAAATCAGCAGTATTTGATAATTGGAGAGGAAAGAGTGCATGCGTTGCTAACCACATTTTCTGCATCAATACTGTTGACACTCACTCAGAGAAATCCTTTTGGCACCCCAGGGGCTTCTTTTTAATGCCTTCCATTTCACAGCTTGAAAATCAAATCTAAGAAACAAGGTTAGAATTAGTTAATATTTTTGAGAACAAAGGAGTACAATGGACTGGAATGTAGGAGAGAAAGAATGAGCTAAAAAATCAGGAAAAAATGCCCTTGTCTCAGTGTATTTGCTCGTTATCTCTCTCTTGCTCTCTGTCTGTCTCTCTGTCTGTCTCTCTTGTTTAATTTTCAGTTGGTTGGGATTAAACACTAAACTGAAGCACCATGGCTAAATGTTTTGTGCCAAAGATCACACAGTAAATGCATCCTTAATTAAATAGCAGAAATAGCATTAGAGTTCAAGAATTGCTAACTGCAAATTCCTCGACTAAAATTACTTCTGCTATAATCTGAAGTTATATTCAACCAGTAAGGAAGTGAGACCAACATATTTAGGACTTGGCCTCTACATTGGTATGCCTTTTAGATGGATACTTTGAGGAGACTCTCATTCTAATATAAAAATAGCTTTCGTTTGATACCCGTGACCCATTCGCCTTTTTGGTAATCTCCTCCTTTGCCTTGTCTGTCTCATACCCATCTATTCTATTCTGTCCTAAGCAATCAATCAATCAATCATTGGCATTTACTGAGCATTTCATTCAGTCATTCAGTCGTATTTATTGAGTACTTACTGTGTGCAGAGCACTGTACTAAGCACTTGGGAGAGTACCATGTAACAGTAAACGGACACATTCCCTGCCCATAACGAGTTTACAGTCTGAACTAAATGCTTGAATTTCTTCCTCAACCTGTCTGCCTCCTTCTTTATTGATACTCTGTTCCTTTATTTTTCTTTCCCCTCTCTCTCCCCCATTTCTTTTTCTCTCTGCCTCTTGACACCCTGATGTTGTTCCTTTCCTTATTTACCTGCCCGTAATTTCATTTATCCTTCTCCTTAAATTTTGTCAACCGTTTTCCATCTTCTGTATCCCCCTCTTTCTCCGTCTCCTTGTTATGTCACTCTCAACTTTAAAACATACACAACGTATTTCCATAATATAGATTTACCATTTTCTAAATGTTCTCGAACGATTGATGTGATCTTTAACACATATTTTTAAGGGTATTTGTTAAACACTATGTGCCACGATTCTAAGGGCTGGGGTAGATACAAACCAATCAGGTTGGACACAGCCCATGCCCAGCATGGGGCTCACAGTATTAATCCTCATTTTACAGATGAGGTAACTGAGGAACAGAGAAGTTGCCCAAGGTCACACAGCAGATAGGTGGTGGAGGTAGGATTAAAACCCAGGTCCTTCTGAATCTCAGGCCTGTAGTCTGTCCAGTTAGGCCATGCTGCTTCTTAGCTACACACTCAAGTCCTGCAATAGTAGCAAATGATGAAGACTGCTGAAACCCATTATCTTTTTGCATATATTATGACTAAAAATGTGTGAATTAAGGCATTTAGCCGAGACTTAACTGCTACCAGAAAAGCAGAATTCAGTGAAGGGCACTGCAGTGTGCTCTGTGGTAAAGCTTCCCAAAAGATGCAGGAATTTTTAGGAGTACTACCTTCATATCTTAGCATATTACGATTTTGGAGGACTTTCAAAATGCAGCCAGTCGATGGTAGTTCACATAGCCCTTTTCTGCTGACACTGAAACCGAGAGGTGGATATAATGCTGATTGAACCTTGCTTCAGGTTGTCTGGAGATCAAATTGGCAAAGATGTCGCAAACATTCCACTCAGGTACATTCTGTGACTAACAGGTGGTTGGATTCCTGTATCACCAGTAACAAAATTTCTTCCATTTCAGTCTTCTGGTGAGAGTTTGATATCTGCTAAAACATGTGCAGCTCGTCTAGGTCATTCCTTTCAACAGCCATTTTAAGAAAATATGGGCCTTCAGATTGAACTGTATAATGTACTCAGTATTGTACTCAGTATTGTGGCAGTTGATGTAGTCTGTTAATTGATCCACTGTCATCTAAATGATCCTAGGCAGCTGCTGTGGATGAGGCAGAAAGTCATGAACCAGGATCATGTTGCCTTGCTCCAGCTTGAGTTTTGTCAGAATGTGTGATGTAAAAAGGAACGGGGATTGTCCCCAGCCGCATCCTTCACTGATGTGTACTTCACATGGATTTGGATGAGTTTGCTGTTGGTCCCTCCAAAACAGGTGTCACAGCCTGAGTTTGTCTAGCATGCACAGATGAGGTTCTGTTGTCTGTTCATGACAATACAAGCAGGTGTGGGGCTACGTCAACCTGATGCTGCCTGGCTCACCTGGCTACCAGGAGGTTATCTGTTTGTCCAAAATATTTCTGTTTTTTAATCTGATCGGGTCGGCTTGGAGAACCGGCTCTGCTGCTCTTACCTCGGTATCATTGATGTGCTGTCGCTTTCTTTTTTTATGGCATTTGTTAAGCGCACAGTATGTGGGAAGTAGAGAAGCAGCGTGGCTCGGTGGAAAGAGCATGGGCTTGGGAGTCAGAGGTCATGGGTTCTAATCCCAGCTCCACCACTTGTCAGTTGTGTGACCTTGGGCAAGTCACTTAACTTCTCTGTGCCTCAGTTCTCTCATCTGTAAAATGGGGATTAAGACTGTGAGCCCCATGTGGGACAGCCTGATTACCTTGTATACCCACAGCGCTTAGAACAGTGCTTGGCACATAGTAAAGCGCATAACAAATGCCATCATTATTATTATTAAATGCTGAGGTAGATTCAAGCTTATCAGGTTGTATGCAGTCCGTGTCCCACATGGGGCTCATTATATTAACCCCTATTTTACAGATGAGGTAGCTGAGGTCCAGAGAAATTGTGACGTGTCCAAAGTCAGGCAGCAGACAACTGATGGAGCCAGGATTAGAACCCAGGTCCTTCTGACTCCCATGCCTGTTCTCTATATATTAGGCCACATTGTATCTCCAGAACCACTAGTCTGGCATCTTTAGTGCTTGACTTTGAGCACCCCAAGTGCTGAGGACCAGCCCAGTAGCAGGAGTTGCATTATAAGGCATTGCAGAAAGCCACCCTGGACTAATAAACTCCTATAGAGTCAGTCAGGGTACAACTCTCCACTCCTTTCAAAACGGCTTCCCTCACCTGAGGCTTTCCCTGATTCAGAAAGCTTTGGAGGGCACGGTGAGGTGACATTCGTTCATTCCATTATATTTATGTGCAGAGCACTGTGCTAAGTGCTTGGAAAGTACAATTGGGCAACAAATAGAGACAGTCCCTACCCAACAATGAGCTCACAGTCCAGAAGGACACTAGTAAGTACAGAAGGATGTGGAGAGAAGCTCCCTGGCCTTGGGCCAAGGTCAAAATCAATCAGTGGTATTTATTGAATCTTTGCTATGTGCAGAGCACGTACTAAGTGCTTGGAAGAGTACAGTGCAACAGAATTAGCAGACCCGTTCCCTACCCATAATGAGCTTACAGTCAAAGAGCCAGGGTTCAATCCCACTGTGAAAAAAGTTTCCCTTCTCATTGGTTCTCACCCAGGGCTGAGGTGAATCTCATGCCATAATAATGATCTGGTGATTACTCACTCAGGGAAAGGGTGTTTCCTGAATTATTCTTGCACCTAAATCAAGTGCTAAGGTGTTCGTGTTTTAAATGCGGTTTTAGAGCTTTTCATTTGCAGAGATTATGGATTTGTTGATTCCTGCTGATTCAACAAGAGGGATGACTCTTCTTCATGCCCGTGATTTGTCTGGCACTATCCAAGACTCAGACCAATGTCCTTGCCTTGGGGCCTTTGATTAAATTAGAGACTTATAAGAATGTTCCACCAGAGAAAGTTCTGGTAATTACCTCTTGGATTTGCCAAGAATTCCTTTTGAGTGATTGTTTTTTGCATGGTATTCCAGCACGACTATGAATGCTCGTCAAAGTGGTTCACCAACTAAAAATCCAAAGTTTCTCCTCTTAGACTAAAGAACTCTGCAGAAATCGAGGTAGGCAGAAGCCCAGGACCTTCTAGCTCTGAATACTCCTCTATCAGGACTGTTGGGGAGATGGTCCAAGGGGAGGGACTGACTTATCCTCTGACCAAGAGCTGCTTTTCATGGGATTGCAGGGCACACTGTCGCTTGGTCCCACACAGGCAAGAACCATCTCTCTGTGAGGCCTCTGGAGGTGTTTTCAGGACTACCCCCACTGTCCCAATCTCTGCCACGGGAGCCAAAACTGGCCTTCCCAAGTTTAGGACACTGGGAAAGTCACAGCAGAGTGGACAGAGTGGCCGTGGCAGAAGTGGTGAGAAGAGGAATTACCTTTTTCTGCTTTTTTTTCTGTTACTGTTTTCTTTCTTTCTTGCTCATTTTCCTCTGTCATCCCCACTTTTTAGATTCAGAGTCCCAAGTGGCCTAACTTAATTGCCAAGTGTTCTTCCCAGCTCCGTGTCATTGCGTTGCACATTGTTCTGCTTAGAGAAGCAGCGTGGCTCAGTGGAAAGAGCATGGGCTTTGGAGTCAGAGGTCATGGGTTCAAATCCCGGCTCCGCCAATTGTCAGCTGTGTGACTTTGGGCAAGTCACTTAACTTCTCTGGGTCTCAGATACTTCATCT
Source organism: Tachyglossus aculeatus (assembly GCF_015852505.1). NCBI lineage: Eukaryota > Metazoa > Chordata > Mammalia > Monotremata > Tachyglossidae > Tachyglossus > Tachyglossus aculeatus. Next base: position 27,235,778 of record NC_052077.1, read on the forward strand.
GTAAAATGGGGAGGAAGACTGTGAGCCTCCTGTGGGACAACCTAATTGTCTTGTAACCTCCCCAGTGCTTAGAACAGTGCTTTGCACATAGTAAGTGCTTAATAAATGTTATTATTATTATTAATAAGTTTTAGCATTGACTGACTGAAATTATTAAATTATAGAGCAATATAGATTTGAACAGACCTCAGTTTGAACTTGTTTTTGTGCAGGTTAATCTAAATATTGTTCAGAGCAGAATTTGAAGGAACCATGTTAGTATGCAGTTTCAAATACAAACATCCAGATTACATTTTGGCAATTTGATAGAAATTTGATGTCTTTTTCCTGATTAAAGTTTGCTTTATTTGTTAAAGTTTTATATTTACCTTTAATTTTATACTTAAGGGTAAACTTATTTTAGATAGGCAGTAAATTAACAGTGAAGCAGAAGACACACAGTAAGCACTCAATAAATACGATTGAATGAAGACACCCAAATTTGAGCCTGCGAGAATACAGTCAATTAGATTTTGTCCTCATGATGGGTAGTATTTGAGTGCGTAGTATCTGTAAAAACACTGTACTAAATTCTTATGGATTATTCGGAAGACTTAGTACCATAAGAGTAGACAGTGTAGTGGAGAAGAAAAGCAGACATAAAATGAAAATTACTGGAGCGTAGATTAAAAATGACAAACGGAAAAGAAGTTCATGACCATGGATAAAATATCATGTATAAACAAACAATAAGTGAACATAAAGTAATACAGAGGAATACGGAGGTAGTTGGGGAGAATGCCAAGTCCATAGTGGTGAAAGAATGAATCATGGGATGCCTTTTGTAGGAGGTAGTTTTTAGGAAAGACTTTGAAGTCCAAGAGGGATTAGATTTGGCAAAGGTGAGCGGACATTCCAGACTGGGGGTATGGCACAAGCAATCTTCTGATGGTAGGTCAGTCAGGAAGAGGAATAATTAGGAGACTTCATATCTGACGGACCACGCTGCTACGTTCACATCTCTTCCAAAAGGCATTCCTGGACTTACCCTCCACTTCCCCACCTTATTTGCCCTCCCCTATGTGACACCTACACACTTGGGTCTGAACCCATTAAGCAATTTGATACCCACCCTCAGAGCCACAGCACTTGGGTATATATCCTGCCATTTCTTGTAAATGTAATTTATTTGAATGTCTGTCTTCCCATGTAGACTGTAAGCTCCTTTTGGGCAGTGATCATTTCTACCAATTTTATTATATTGTATTCTCCCAAGTACCTAATATAGGGCCCTGCACACTGTAAGGACTCAGTAGCTACCATTGTTGGAGAATTCCTTGAGATTTGTGGAGGGCTGGGTTATAACAGTAGTTGAGGCACTTGAGTACTGTGAACCAGCTGATGGAAAGTGCAGAATAAATGGTCAGGAACTTTTGTTTTATGGGGGAACTAATGGCTGTGTTTTAAGAAGGAAAGTGATGCAACTCTGGTAATTTTTCTAGTATCAATCAAACCAAATTTTACTTGGTTTAGAGCAGAGATTGGCAGTGAGTAGTCCATGGTAGTGGCAAAAATCAAGTGTTTAAAAGGTACAGTTCTTAGCACATAGGTGATGCAGAAGGGGAAAATAGAATTAGTACTTCATAGAATAGGCTAGAAGTTTCCCCCCGCCCCCCAGATTGTAAACTCGTTGTAGGCAGGTAATACTGTACTCTCCCAAGCACTTAGTACAGTGCTCTGCACACAGTAAGCACTCAATAAATATGATTGATGATGATGATGATGCTCTGTGCACAGTAGTTGCTCAATAAATAGGATTGATTGATTGCCAGCCCATTGTATTATGAATTTTGGGAGCCACCTTATTAGTGGTTTATCATCAGTAATACTTATTCAGCACTTAGTGTATACTGATCACTAACTCAGATACTTGGTCAGAAGTAGGAGTCAGAGGTCCTGGGTTCTAATCATGACTTCACCACTTGTCTGCTTTGTGACATTGGGCAAGTCACTTAGCTACTCTGTGTTTACTTCAGTTACCTGATCCATAATATAGGGATTAAGACTGTGAGCTTTATGTGGGGCAGGGACTGCGTCCAACCTAATTAATTTGTGTCTGCCCCAGCACTTAGTATGGTGCCGGGCATGCTATTATCTACATATGTACTTTCGCACATATACTTATTCTCTGCCATTACATCTTAGAGTAATTTATTTTAATGACTGTTTCCCTTTCTAAGCTCTTTTTGGGCAGGGATCATGTCTATGAACTCTATAGTATCCTTCTCTATTTTCATTATATGTTTTAGATAGCAGTGTGGCCTAGTGGAAAGAGCATAGGCTTGAGCATCAGAGGACCCCTCCTTGATTACCGCATCAGCCTCCTTGCTGACCTCCCTTCCTCCTGTCTCTCCCCACTTCGGTCCATACTTCACTCTGTTACCCGGATCATTTTTAAGTCCATGCTTCCCCATTCCTCAAGAACCTCCGGTGTTTTTTTATACACCTCTGCATCAAACAGAAACTCCTTACAATTGGTTTTAAAACACATAATTACCTTGCCTCCACCTACCTTATCTCTCTGATTTCCTACTACAGCCCAGCAGAGCACTATACTAAACGCTTGGGAAAGTACAGTATAACAAAAAATAGACACATCCTTGCCGCCATCCCTTCGTCCACGTCCTATCACTGGCCTGGAACTCCTTAATAATAATAATGATGGTATTTGTTAAGCGCTTACAATGTGCAGAGCACTGTTCTAAGCACTGGGGGGGATACAAGGTGATCAGGTTGTCCCACGTGGGGCTCACAGTCTTAATCCCTATTTTGCAGATGAGATAACTGAGGCACAGAGAAGTTAGTGACTTGCCCCAGGTCACACAGCAGACATGTGGCGGAGTCAGGATTCAAACCCATGACCTCTGACTCCAAAGCCCGTGCTCTTTCCACTGAGCCACGCTGCTCCTTCTCCCTTAATACCTGACAAACGGTCATTCTCTCCACCTTCAAGCCTTATTAAAATCACATCTCCTCCAAGAGGCCTTTCCTGACTAGACCCTCATTTCCCCCTCAATCAGTCATCATCATCATCATCATCATCAGTATTTATTGAACACTTAGTGCAGAGCACTGTACTAAGAGCTTGGGAGAGGACATACAACACAGTTGGCAGACACGTCCTATGCCCACAACAAACTTTTAGTCTGTAGCTGAACAATCAATCATGTTTAACTTAGCACTTACTGTGTGCAGAGCACTGTACTAAATACTTGTCTCACTCCCTTCTGTTTTGCCCTTGAACTTGAATTTGCACCCTTTATTCATCCCATCCTCAGCCTCATGGTACTTATGTACATATCCATGGTTTATATTAATTTGTCTCATACTCTAGACTCTAAAATGCTTGTGGGTAGGAAATGTTTCTATCAACTGTTATAGTGTACTTTCCCAAGCACTTAGTATAGTGCTCTGCACACAATAAGCACTCAGTAGATGCCATTGATTGATTTTTAATTGTGGCTGTCACGCATCTGCTGTAAAATGGGGATTAAATCCTACTCCTTCCTACTTAGACTGTGAGCCCCATGCGGAACAGGGACTATGTTCAACCTGATTGTCTTGTATCCACCTCAGTTTTTAGAACAGTGCTTGGCACAGAGCTCTCTATAGCTTATTATTACTTTAATAACCTCTCAAGTGCTTAAAACAGTACTCTGTACATAGTAAATGCTCAGTAAATACCGGTGATTGACTTAAATTACAGTTCTGGTATTTAAGTGCTCAGTTTGTGCTAGGCACTCTGGTAGATACAATACAATTATATTAGGTACAGTCCCTACCCCCTGCAGGTTCTCACAGACTGGGAGAGAGGGAAACAAGGTATTTAATCCACATTTTCCAGATAAGGAAATCGAGGTGTAGAAGATTTAAGTGTTTTACCCAAGGTCATGCAGCAAGTAAGAAGCAAGGCTGGAGTTAGAACCCAATTCTCCTGACTCATAGCTCTTTGCTCTTTTCGCTGGACCACACTGCTATCTAAGACTTATATAGAAAATAAAAATGCAGAACAACTGAGGGTACTTTTTTTGATTAGGTATTGTAGCGCATGTGTAAGAATTCCTAAATTTATTAACATGTAGTTGATATTTGAGAATCCAGTATATATTTTATGTTTTGTTTTTTCTACCTATTTTAAGTGTGGGTAGTAGATCCTTTTTATTAGTGTTTGCCAATGCATCCACTTGCCTTCCAAAAATTGCAAACTTTGTTTTAGTAGGAGTTTGTGATGTTGGATTTGTAGGTTTCTTTGGAGAAAGAATGCTAATGCAGCAAAATAAAATTTAACATTATCAGTTCGTTGTGGAAGTTCAATTGTCCTTCTTATATCCTAATCAGCATGGCTTTGGAGTTTCCAGTCATACATTTTGTCAACAAGATATAATTAGACTTTCCATGGCTTGTTGGAGCCACTCTTCTTGTCATCTGACTCCCTTTCTTGGCATGGTTGGCAGTGAGCAGCTTTCCCCTTTCCTGGCCAGTGGGCTGCTCCAAGATCTTCCTGTATCATCTTTGCCTCCATGTGATAGAAGGAGACCGTGAGCGCCTTGAAGTCCAGGGACCATGTCTAATTCTTATCCTTGTATGTTTAACCAGAACTTAGCGCCCTCAGATTGTGAGCCCCCGACAGGAGACAGGGTCTGTGTCTGGTTTCCACCTATGTGTTTTCTTCCAGCACTCAGTACAGTCCTCTACACACAATAAGTGCATAATAAATGCTATTACTACTTCTAGCTCCACTAGTAGTATTTTTGCAGACAGTAACTACTTCATCTCTTTTGTAGAGTAATAACAGTACGTATTAAGTGTGGATTTCGTTGGAAGTAAATGCACCGTGAACAAATCCACTTGTTTTTACTGTGACTTAACAAAATTGTGACTTACGATTCCTCCCCCCGCAACTCCCAAACACACGCATGCACACACTGGAAGCTCTTTCCCCGGTATAGAGAGATCCATTTAAAATTAGTTCCTTTAAATTCTGCCTTTCAGATATGCCTCCCTTCACCAAAAATGCAAGGATTAAGCTTGTCATATCATTTTTTCTAAGGATTGTATAGAAGTAAGATTCTGGGTTTTGTAGATGAAGCTTCAATTCAGGAAGTGAAAATAAGAGAGCAGGAGAGTATACAAAGATACCTAATAGAAAAAAGAGTACTGATATTGGGGTAAGATGTAGAAGGAAATATAAATTTATTCCCCATCCACTTGGGCAAAGCAAAATCTAGTTTAACCTTTTCATGCTGGTGCAGTACATTTATTGTTGTTCTGTCCCAACTGCCTAGTACAGTGCTCTGCACACAGTAAGCAACTCAATAAATACAGTTGACTGACTGATATGTAACTGGAAATTGAGGAGAAAAATTGGCTAGAACAATGGGAGGCTGCTTTAAGTTACTCTTTCCTACTCTTTCTTCTGTTTACTAGTTTAGGGCAACAGTTACCCTTACAAGCTGCATTGATATTGTGAATATGAAGAGGGACTGTCAAGGGGAAAAAATTAATAGGAATTTTTAATGTTTGAGATTTTTGGCTCTTCAAGAATAGATGCTTCAAGCATGAAGGAATTATTGTGAATTGTCTTCCAAATAATACACCAAAAGTAAAGAAATTTTATTGAAAAACATGCTTTTTTTTGTAGAAAATTGGGTAAGAAAATTCAAAACATGACTTTCCCCACCTTTTCAGGGATATAGCAGCTAATAGTAGCTGGTAACTTCTCCACAAGACCCTTGTTTTATGAAATCAATCTGTTTACTTTTCTTCCAGTTCCTAAATAGCAAGGCATAGGTGAGTGGTACTGGTTTATTTGCATTTTCTATCCATATATGCCTTTAGGGTGTATGTCAAGACCTGGTCACCAATCTGAATTCCTCAAAAGTTTCTAGAATTCTGCTCAATTCACCAGGCACCCTATGTTGGCTAGGTAGGTCCCGTTTTACCATAGAATTAAACTTATTACTTCAATATGGTGGTTAAGTGCTGCTACCCGTAGTTGGACAATTAAAGGGAAAAGCTCACTTTGAAAGCTTTATGTGGGAAGAAGATGACACAATATGAGGCTTGTGATTAAGAAAAATTTTGAAATCATTTGCATTTGTTGAGTGCTTACTCTGTGTAGATCACTGTACTAAGCACTTGGGAGAGTACGATACAAGAGAATTAGCAGACATGTTCCCTGCCCATAACTGTTGGGTAGGGACTGTCTCTATATGTTGCCAACTTGTGCTTTCCAAGCGTTTAGTACAGTGCTCTGCACACAGTAAGAACTCAATAAATACGATTGATTGATTGATAGAGGAGCAGGGGTCATTGTAGTTGCAGAGCTAGGCAGTGCTGGTAGTATGGAAGTAATAGTAGAATGTATTAAGCACTCATTGGGTACACTCTACTAGGTGCCTGGGAAGTAAAAATGAAATGGTGATAAATTCTCTGCACAGAAGGAGCTTATGTTCTAGTGGGAGAGGTAAACATATTTACAAAGAAAGAAATCAAAATAACTGATTGATCAATTAAATAAGCATATGAAAGATCGAGGAAGGGGATTAAAAACCGTACACAAGTGCTAGAGTTGGCTAATTGACTTTATATTACTTGGGGTCCCAGAAATTAATTGAGAAAGGTTTTTGGAGGAAGTCGGGTTTCAGGAGGTCTTCTAATGTGAGGAGAGTAATGGAATGTTGGTGACAGGGAGAGTTTTAAATTGGGGGAATTTTATGAATGAGAGGTTGGAGGAGGGAGGAGTGAGAATGAAGTACTATTAGAAGGTGGACTAGGGAGGAAATGAAGGGAGCGAGTTGTGAAGTGGCAAGGTGAAGTGAGCAGATGTGAGGTGAGGCAGAGTTTAGTTTTCTTCTCCTTTGACTGAAAAGCCTTCCTTTATGTGTCTCTTTAAGTTTTAGAAGTTTAAGAGGGTAAAGAGATATGTCTTCTGGCCACTAGATATTCCTTATCCTTCCTCTCCCCCTCATCCCCCTCTCCATCCCCCCGTCTTACCTCCTTCCCTTCCCCACAGCACCTGTATATATGTATATATGTTTGTACATATTTATTACTCTATTTATTTTACTTGTACATATCTATTCTATTTATTTTATTTTGTTAATACGTTTGGTTTTGTTCTCTGTCTCCCCCTTCTAGACTGTGAGCCCACTGTTGGGTAGGGACTGTCTCTATATGTTGCCAACTTGTACTTCTCAAGTGTTTAATACAGTGCTCTGCACACAGTAAGTGCTCAATAAATATGATTGATCAGGGAGAGAGGGAGACACTGTAAATAAAATGAAGGTTCTATGTTACGGATATTACCTTTGTTCCAGCCAATGCATTTTAGAGCACTGTTTGGTCATGTAACAAGTAATACCAATGTTAAACTTTTTAATTTTAGAAAAAGGCATAGTTGTGTAGGCAGGCTACAGATGCAGTAAGCAAATAAGCTTAAAAAGAATTCTAAATGATTTGAGGGATATTTTTGGTTAAATAAAAAAAAAATAATGATCCTGTCTTGGTAATATGAACTACTGACAAGAGGATAACCTAGTAGATTTTGTCTAGAATAAACAAGTTTGCATCCTGTTGATTGTGTAAAAATACTCCGCTGAATGCAGTGCTAAAAATAAACTCCTCCAGGTTTTTCATTTTTGTGAGATCAGAGGCATAGTTATTAAACAGGAAGAGAAAAATCCAGTAAACAGGAATTGAATGCTGAAAGGAAGATTTCAGAAGGGAAGTAGGTTCTATATTTGGTCCATGAGAATTTCAGAATGAAAACACAAGGATAACTAGTTGTTCATATGGATATTGAGCTAAATGGGCTCATTTCTGGGTAATGTAAACCATTCTATTCTTTCAGGGTCCCCAAAAACCCACGAAGCTTGAAACAAGTGTGGACCTAAATTAAAGAATAGTCCTCTTGTACTTGCTGCTTCAGAATGGAAGAATGTTTTTTCTACCTATTCATTCCATCACCTTTTCCCCTCTGTGTGACTATCACTTATACCCTTTCTCTCTAAGAAAGTGAGAGATAGTGTTCCCTCCTCTCAAATTCTGTCAAAAAATATAACTTTTCTTCACTGTTACCACTAGGCTGCCTTAATATTTGTCACAAAAGCCAGGATGTTTTGAACAGCTGAAGATGCTCAGTAAATGCAATTTACTTGCACCTTACCAATATTAATTTCCTTTTGCATTGTTTTCCAATCTCTGCCTGCCATTCAACTCTGACTTTAAACTCATCGAAGCCTCTTTTCAATATCACTTATTTTCTTTTTCCTGTGATCACTTCTTAAATTGTGCAAGCGCTTAGTACAGTGCCCTGCACACAGTAAGTGCTCAATAAATACGATTGAATGAATACAATTGTTTGAACACATGCGACAACTAAGGCATTGAAGAGATAGATAATCCAAAATTCATGTATATAAAACCTGCAAACATTCAAGATCCACAGAACAGTAGAGTGGTAGTCAGTAGTATTATTCCTTCCTTTCCCTTTTGCTTAGAAACTCTACAGTAATTATGGCTAATATTCGTATTCTGGAAAATACATCTATTCTCCCATAATATGGTGGATAAGTTCTTAACAACCGCTATGTCAAGGAAACCTCACACTTTGATATTTATAACAACTTATGCTGCATGCAGTGTGCCACGCTTTCATCCAAGATCGTGTTTTGTTCTGCCAAGACAGATGGGTGTTGTTGGAAGAAAGCTCCATAATTCCGAAACAGCATGCTCTCCAAAATGCATTTTGAGAAACAATTTACAGAAGAATTGGCTGGGGTGGGGGAGGGATGGGGGAGCTGTGTGTGTGCATGTGTGTTTGTGTGTGTGCGCGCACACACATGTATTTACCTGACAGCTCGAGGAAGAAACAAAAGCGTATACTATTCTGCTGGACTATGGCTTTGAAATGTTTCCAGACTTTTCGTATGTGGATTTTAAATGGTCACTTGAATATATACTGTATTATACATTTATATTTTACAAACAGATGCATTTAAATTGATTTGCTTTTAGATAACAGAGCATTCGGTTACAGTGTGTTCAGACCACAGTATGTGACCCACATCCCTTAAAAGCAGCAAAAATCCAAAATCCACATGTTGCTTGATTCTGTGGATTACGAATTTGTGATTTCTGACTGTACTTGAGGGAGATGCTTTCCAGATGTAACATCTTTTCTGACCTTCCTTGCTCTGAGGCTGGCAAAGTTAAATTCAGCCTGTTCCTGAAGTTTACAGTCCTTTTTCCTGTCCCACTTTGGAGCTCAACTATTTTTCTGCTCAGCCGAGAGGGTGGGTGTAGATGAGGAGGAAAGACAGAGAGGGTTGAGGAAATCAGATGTTTAAGAAGTAACAGGAGAAGAAATTCAAGAAGTGATCATAGGAAAAAGAAAAGAAGCGATATTGAAAAGAGGCTTCGATGAGTTTAAAGTCCGAGTTGAGTGGCAGGCAGAGATTGGAAAAGAATGCAAAAGGAAATTAATACTACTAGGGTGCAAAAGAAAGCTAACACTGACAAGTACTTTTATCTAGGGCTTAGAAAGGTTTGCTATTTTGATTCTCTTTCTCTTCTTTTGAGGTCTTGTAGATATACTTTATATGATTTCCCTAGGGTTTTTAGTTATGAATAAAATAAGGTAGTGTCTTGCTTAGTGATGTGGGGTTTCATTATAGATTTTGAAGACTTTACTGTACTGTCCTTATGCATTTTGGCAAAATTAAATTAAAGTATTTGGTGGTTTTGAGACAATCTTCTGGTACATTGGCAAAAGGATGTAACAAATAATCCAGTAGGGTGTTTTGGTAGGTTATATTTTTATGATTCTGTTTCACAGTTCAGCTGCTGTGGAGGAAGAACTTGTGGGTTTGAACATAGTACAGTCTGTGCAGAAAGTAAGCAGTGTGAGGAAATGAAATTATTTGGTGTATAGACCAATGTTAAGGCTGGGGAAATAGAGGTATTAATAAATTAAAAAATAAAAATAAAGAATTGAAATATACATTCTTGAAGCAGCATGGCCTAGTGGATAGAGTATGGGCCTGGGAAATCAGAAGGGCCTGGGTTCTAATTTCAGGACTGCCACTTGTCTGCTATGTGACCTTGGGCAGGTTATTAACCTTTCTGCCTCAGTTATGTCATCTATAAAACGGGGATTAAGGCTCTGAACCCCATGTGGGTCAGGGACTGTGTCCAACCCGATGGTCTCTAGTGCTTAGAACATAGTAAGCACTTAATAAATACCATTTTTTAAAAAAAAGCCTGCTTTGGTGTTTTCCTGAACATATAAGTACGAACAAGCTGTTTAACTTACTGAAGAGAAATGGATATTCATTTTGAAAAAGATTCTAATCTTAGAGTGAAATAATCATGATAGATAGAATTCATTATGTGTTTTTAATAAATAAATTCTCCAACTGAAACATGACTCAGGAGTGACCGAAAAAGCTTTTTTGGAGCCAGTGGTCAGTGTGAAGCTTATCATTGAAGGTAGGATTTTTGCCAGAGTGGGCACTGATGATGCTTGAGTATACTGAGAACCCCTTTGCTGACGTGGAAGTAACAGATCAGCAAAGGGGTTCTCAGTATTTCTGAGCATCTGAATCTCTTCTTTGTTTAAGCCATTGCATCCCATTCCAGGTCCCTGTTGGCATGATGATGCTTCTGAGCTGCAGGATCCTGAGCTGTAGGAGCTGAGGCAGAGGCAGGTTGGGTGTTGAAACAAAAATACCAGCCAAAAAAGGCGTCTGATGCTTAATCAGGACTGGACATGGGACACATCAGCTGAAGACCAGACTTCTATAAAACTGGATCAGTTGTCACCTTGGTTATCACTTTTAGAGACACCACGAACTGGACATTTTTCTGAAAAGCCAAAAAATGTGGTAGCTTTCGCACCTGGGTACATTTCAACACTGTTGGCTTGTAGGGTGCAACACTGATGTCCAACCTTTAAAAAACATAAAGAACTTTAATAGACATATTACTGTAATGAAAAGTTAACTTTCCCCTCCCCTCCCATTTAATCTAACTTGAATTATCAATCCTTTTATTTTGGTTCATTGTTGGTTTCATCTTGTGAAAATAGTGTCTTGTCTACCTCTAGTAACTCAACCATTTGCTGATTAATTAAAAAAAAATCCAAAACATTGCAAAACCAAAAATTGAGGGATTTTACCATGAATTATTCATGGAAAAGGGATTGCTACTGGGTCTTAAAATTGAATGCTTTTATGTTGTTCCCCATTGTTATTTTCATCATAAATGAGGGATGAGGACCGTGGGTGTGAGCACAGAAATTGATTATTGTGCCTAGTGCAAGCTCTCATCCCTACTAGGCATCTTCCCTTCCTCAGGAGCAGTAGTTGTAATGTGCAGGGGACAGCACATTGTGGAGTGTACATAAAATTGTATTAGACCTCCTTATAGCTAATGACCACTGTGAATTGCCGTGGTTTTGCCTCTGTATCTTAGACTAGCAGGTGGCTTGCCGGGGTGGTCATCTTAGTAGCTGCTCTGGCTAGGTCCATTTTAACCAGGTATTTTTGGGATTCCTGTTGGGCTTTTCTACCTCATCAAATCCTATTGGGTTCTTCAGTTGGGAATCTTCATCACTGCTGTCAAAACTCTAGCAGGCATTCCCCTACTTCTGGCTGTTTCCATCTTCCACTGTGGTAAGTTGGACAATAGAGAGGACTGCTAAAATTAGTGAAAGTCATAAAGGTTCAGGAGCTAAGGGACCACCAATTAAGCTCATGATGACAACCATGATGATGATACTTGGGCTGAGATTGCTAACCTCTCAGGGTTTGGATTTTCATACCTGTACAATAAGGATGATAACTGCCCTTCACCGTCTTCACAAGTCAAAGTGTCTTCCATTAAAATATAAATAATAGTGAAGGCATTTGTTAAAAGTCCAATGCTAAATTGCCACACTGATAATACGTTCAGTTAAATGCTGTTAGAATTAACCTCTCCCCCAGTGATTTTGTTTATTTCAATTTTTTAATGGTATTTGTTAAGCACTTTGTGCTAGGTCATGTTCTAAGCACAGGGGTAGATGCAAGATAACGGGGTTGAACACATTCCGTGTCCCACATGGGGCTCACCGTCTTCATCTCCATGTTACAGATAAGGTAGCCCAGCCAAAAAAAAAAAAAAGGTAAATGACTTGCCCAAGATCACACAGCGGATAAGTTGTAGAGCCGGGTTTAGAATCCAGGTCCTTCTGATTCCCAGGCCCATGCTGTATCCACTAGGCTATGCTTGCTTTCCAACATGCAAAGCAGTCACCCCCTCCACTCACGGGATTAAAGGTCCCCACAAGGAACACTCGCTCACAAGTGGAAGTTACTTTTTATTTTTGAGTTCACAATTCTCCAGTGAGTTCTAATCCTATTCCTTTTATTCTGTATACTGTCTGGAATAGGATCGACGATTGTATCCAACATGAATGGAGAAGAGTCAGCAAACAGTTTTGCCAGAGTTATATAGCTAAATTCTCCTTCTGAATGAATATGTTTCTTGTGTAAGAATGTAGTAGCATAAGAGTAGACTTTTTTTTTTCCAAGAATCCTTTCATAAATTCTCAAAGCAGTAGTTAGTTTCTCTCGATCTCATTGTCCAGAGGAGGAAATGTAAAGAGCAAACCTTTTCATCCCAGAAGTCCCCGGAGGGATCCCATGACCTTTCATGTGCCTAGCACCAAATAATCCCCAAACCCAGGCCTCAGTTTGTAACTTTCTTTCGTCAGAGCAGATCGTAAAGGCTGAAAGGATGAGAGGGTCCAAAAGGACTTAGGAGGATACAAGCTCTCCCCATTTGGAGAGCCTGCAGCTTGTTGCTGTCACTCAGGCAGTTGAGAGTGTAGCAGCTCTGGTTTCCCAATATCACCACCATCATAATAAACCCAAGTGAGTTCTTGTTTGTACCCTAAGTTGGGTAGTAAAGGGAATCACAAGGGAAATATTAGACAACGTATGTTCCCTTGAAGAGATTACAGTACAGCACTGTATTAAGCGTTGGGGAGAGTACAGTATAACAGTATAACAAGCACATTCCCTGCCCAAAAGAGCTTACAGTCTAAATGGGGAGACAGGCATTAATATAAATAAACACATTAGAGATATAGTGCAATGGCGTACGTAGGTAGTATTCTTTTGACAACGCGAATGGCTCTGGAGGTAGTGCTACATGTTAGAAGAAATGGTTGTCCATGTGGGCATTATCATTTTCAATGGTATTTATTGAGAGCTTTCTGTGTGAAGAGCACTGTACTAAGTGTGCTTGTGAGAGTTCAGTACCACAAAGTTCACGGACATGTTCCCTTCCCACAATGAACATGGTCTAGAGGGGCATTAGTGCACATGCATGTGGTATTGGACTCATCAATCACTACTGTAGGTTTCAGGCTATCAATTGTATTTGAGTGCCTACTGTGTGCAAAGTTCTATGCTAAGCCGTTGGAAGAATGAATTAGGAAAAAAATGATCCTTGCTCATAAGAAGTTTATAATCTGGCAGGGCAGATAGACTGTAAGTAATTTACAAGTAGGAATAAGTGCTCAAATAGGTATAGTATGGAAAATGGTTCCCCTAAATTGCAGGGCCAAGTGGTTAGTACAAGAGTGATAAGGTGATGGTAGGTAGGGTGTAATCTGGAGGGAAGGATTTTGAAATAATTCCATATTGGAGAACTGAGTGTATCTTATGAAAATGCATTCATTTTCTGTTCTTCCTGATCACTTCTTAGCAGTTATGTGTAAATGTCCTCTTTATTTTTGATCTCATTGGTTGAAAATATTTTTGTTTGTCTCCCTCGTTAGACTGTTATCTCCTTGTGGACAGGGACTGTGCCACTATGCTATTCTGAATTTCCCAGGTGCTTAGTACAGTTCACTGCTCCCAGTGTGGCATAATAGAGAGAGCACAGGCCTGGGATTCAGATGACCTGGATTCTAATCCCATCTCTACCACTTACCTATTTTGTGACATTGGGCATGTTTTGTTTTGTTGTCTGTCTCCCCCTTCTAGACTGTGAGCCCGTTGTTGGGTAGGGACCATCTCTATATGTTGCTGGCTTGTACTTCCTAAGCGCTTAGTACAGTGCTCAGCACACAGTAAGAGCTCAGTAAATATGATTGAATGAATGAATGAATGAACTTCTCTGTGCTTCAGTCCCTTATCACTAAAGTGGGGATTAAGACTGAGCTTCATGTGAGAAATTCATTCATTCATTCAGTCATATTTATTGAGCGCTTACTGTGTGAAGTCTAGAAGGGGGAGACTGACAACAAAACAAAACATATTAACAAAATAAAATAAATAGAATAAATATATACAAATAAAATAGAGTAATAAATTAATACAAACATATATACATATATACAGGTGCTGTGGGGAGGGGAAAGAGGTAAGGTGGGGGGGATGGGGAGGGGGAGGAGGGGGAGAGGAAAGAGGGGGCTCAGACAGATATGGACTCTGTCCAACTTGTTTTTCTTGTCTCTGCCCCAGGGCTTAATACAGTGCCTGGCACATTGTAAGCGTTTAACAAATATCATTAAAAAGTAGGCACTCAGTAAATGCCCCTAGTGCTACTACTACTTATTAGTTAAACAGTTATGGAAATTAATATAAATCGTTGGAACCTAAACTGTTTAGAGTATTAATAAAATGTTCCTAACCCTTCTCCCCCACCATCCTCACGAAAAAATAAATAAAAGTAAGGTTAGGCAAATGGCTACATGTTTGCAGGGTGTTACTCTATAACTTAATACGGAAAAATTGCAGGGTAGCTGCTTAAGTCCTCCCAGTTACTTCACTCTTCCTGCAACTACAGTTTAACAGAACGTAATAATAATGATGGTATTTTGTGAAGTGCTTACTGTGTGCCAAGCACTGTTCTAAGCGCTGGGGTAGGTACAAGGTAATTAGGTGGTCCCTTGTGGGGCTCGCAGTCTGAATCCCCATTTTACAGATGAGGGAACTGAGGCACAGAGAAGTGAAGTGACTTTCCCAGAGTTACACGGGGACAAATGGCAAAGCCGTGATTAGAACCCAGGACCTTCTGACTCCCAGCCCGGGCTCTTTCTGCTAAGCTACACTGCTTCTCTGTAGGGCCTAGACTTTAACTTCCTCACAGTGAAGAGGGAGAGAATCAGTTTTTTAACCAAGATCTATTCTTGGTTCCACCAACTCATATTTCTCTTAGCTTCTAGGCAAACTAGAAAAATAGGATATGACTAGATGGAAATTGATATGAGTGATTAGTGGGTGCCAGTGTGAAAGTAGTCATTATGTAGGAATTTCTTTTGCGGCAAAGCCATAAGGATTATTTGATCCCTACACTTTCCAAGTCAATACAAAGTCATTTTATTTTTAATTGGTTTCTTAAACTTGTCCTCTTTTTGTTCCTATATTTGGTATTTTTGCTCAGGTAATCTGCCAATGCAAGCAAGCATGCCTTGTATTTAGCCTCTTAATGAAAAAAACAAAAAGAACCACCCACATCTTGGAAAGAATGCAGGAAGTCATAGTAAAGTTTTGCCTGGTTGCATAAGCTTGGCATGAAGCTGAACCCAGTTAGGGTTGGGCAGAACCTGACAGCTTTCCTCTCCTCTCCTGCTCTGTCTGCTGTTGGAATAAGAGAAGGGAGCAGGTAGGAAATGCTTAAATGTATTTACATAATTTCCTTTCATTTGGTTTTATCTCCCCTCAGCAAGAGCGGTAAACGTGTATGTACTTTTCCTGGTTAGTGCTGCTGCCGGCCACAGATCTGGAATCTGCCTCCAATGCGTGACGAGTCAGTGCTGTTTGAGCGTAAAAAGGCCGCTTGACCATGTTGACCTGGCCAGGGGCTTATTGGGAGCCAACTGGAGAGACTGGTATCTTGTCTGAGTCGGACTCAAAGTTGAGTGGGATAGGGGAGCAGGGTCAGAGCTCACCAGGTTAAGGGACAGAGAGCTGGGGAACCAAGCTGAGTGTTATTGCTGCTGCTATTATTATTGTTTGTTAATATTATTATTAATAATAATAATTGTGGTATTAAGTGCTTACTGTGTGCCTGGTACTGTACTAAGCACTGGAGTGGATGCAAGCAAATCGGGTTGGACACAGTCCCCGTCCCACGTGGGGCTCACCTTCTCAATCCCCATTTTACAAATGAGGTAACTGAGGCACAGAGAGGTGAAGCAACTTCCCCAGGGTCCCACAGCAGACAGGTGGTGGAGCCGGGATTAGAACCCATGATCTTCTGACTCCCAGGCTTGTATTCTATCCACTATGCCATGCTGCTTCTCTAAGCACTTACCTGTTAAGCCCTTACTATGTACCAAGCACTGTTTTAAGTCCTCAGGTAGATCAAATTTAAATTGGACACAATACTCTTCCCACTTGGGGCTCACAATCTGTTGCTGCTGCTAGTTGGGAGGCATAGGGAGGATCAGAGCCCTCTCATTTGGCTGGTTCAGAGGAACTAAAAGTTTTTTATTTCCCCTCCTCCCAGGGAGCTCTTTTCCAGTCAGTAGACACTCTTAGTCCAGGGGAGAATCAGTAGCATTTATTGAGGACTTTTACCATGTGCTGTGTCTGGCAGTGAGCCCCGGTTCAGAACTAGTTGGAAAAGCAGCTTGGCTAGTGGAAAGAGCGTGGGTCTGGGAATCAGTGTTCCTGAGTTAATAATAATTATGGTATTTGTTAATCAGTCGATGGCATTTTTTGAGCGCTTACTATGTGCCAGGCATACTATGTACTAACTGGTGGAATGGATACAAGTAAATCAGGTTGGGCATAGTCCCTGTCCCAAGTGAGGCTCACAGTTTCAATCCCTATTTTACAGATGAGGTAACTGAGGCACAGAGAAGTGAAGTGACTTACCCAAGGCCACACAGCAGAGAAACGGAGGAGCCGGGATTAGACCTTCTGACTCCCAAGCCCTTGCTGTATCCAGTACAGCATGCTGCGGCTCATCCTGAGTTCTAATCACACTTGCCTGTTGTATGACCTTGAGCAAGTCAAGTCTCTGTGCCTGGTTCCGTATTTGTAAAATGGGGAAGAATACGTGTTCTTCTTCCTTCTTAGATTGTGAACCCCATGTGGGACAGGGACTGTGTTTGACTTGATTGTCTTGTATCTACCCCAGCGCTAACTCAGTGTCTGCAGTCTGCGATTAACAAATTCCACAGTTGTTGTTATTAGTAATAGTTGTCTGGGAAGGGTGGGGAGGAGGGAGAGGAGTTGAGCAAGGGAGAGAACCTGAGACTGAGTACAGGAGAAAGCTGCCCTGGGGTTGATGGGTGACTAGGTCATTGGGTAGAGTCTACCAATTGCATTGTTCCCTCCCAAGCGCTTAGCTCAGTTCTTTAAACTTATTAAGCCTCTAATAAATCCAGGTGTTTGAAAAATTGGGATTATTTTGAAAAATTATGTAGTTCTGTGCAAGGTTTGATCTCCAGCTTTTCCCTTGTATCTCCCAAGGCTGACCACATTCTTCACTGCTGAAACAAAACAATAGTAGTAAAAATTCCTAATATTTACATAAGACTGTTCTTCCTAGTAAGTGCTGGAGAGATTGAGGGAGAGGAGTTGAGGAGAGGAGGAGATGGAAGAAAGGGAGGGAGAGAGGAAAGGAGGAATTAGCACTCTGCTCATGCTTCAGTAGAGGGAATGTGACAGGGAATGGGGCATCTTTTCTCACTGAGGTACTGCCTATCATATTCATGCTTCCAGTTCCTGTTTTCTAGACTTGCTGAGCTAGATAACTTGCTTGAATTTATCAGTTTTATGTTGTCTTTGCTAATGGGTAATTTGCTTTGCCAGTTGATTATTGAAAGGAGATAGTAAAAGGTCTACCTTTTAGTTGTATAAATTTTTTTCTTTTTGCCTGTAAATTTCAAGAGTTTTGACTTTCTGCTTGGAGTGTATTCATGTTGTGTTGTACTTGAGAGTTGTAGCAGTAGATTGAAGATGGTGCTTTCAGTCTGGAAAGTACCGTATTTAATTTGAACATGCAATGTTTGAAATCTTATTTCAGTCTAGATTACATAGTTGGGTTGGTGTCAGTCTTTATTTTTAGCTCCCATTAGCATTAATATTTGTTATTGTAAAATAATCACTTTCAAACAAACTCAGGTTTGATGATGGAGACATGGTTCCTACCTGTGAGAAAATCACGGTCTAATAACCCGAGACACCTACAAAATCCCATTAAGAAATGAGTCACCATTTGGTGAAGAAAAAAAACCCCACATTTTCAAAGCTTATATAGTGCTGATGATCAATTAGTTGGGTGAATTTCAGATTTAGCAACATAGTAGGGACTCCTGGTGATATGACTCCTGTTGCATTGACAATTTACTTAAAGGAAATGAAATATATGTGGTTTTGGTTTTCCATGAATACTACAGTAGTAATATATATGATGTGTGTTGTAGGTATCGCCTGTCATACACTAACTTTATTGTATTAATACCTACTCTGGGGGCTTTTTTTCCCCTCTCCAGTGCTGCCAGGATCCACTAAAATCAAGCTCTTTGGTGATGTCATTTGTGATAAAATGATGATAATCTTCAATGCATTGAAGACTTGTGAATGCACCTTATATTTATAAAAATAAAGTTCCCTGGACCCAGAGGGGGACCGACATAGATAATTCTAGCCTAGGTAAAAAAGAATAGGAGTGGAGCTACAATTAGGACAAGAGGTCTTGCTGCCTGAGGTCCAACCAGAGTCCTTTGGCATCCCAGCCAATGTTGCCACTCAGTGGGATGGAGGGAGCCCACCCCGCGCTTGGGGAGGGAAGTACTAGTGTGGGTCATTCCTGGAGCTTGAAAATGGCACCCAGTGTTGACTCCTAAAACACATTTTCAAAATTGTGGCAAAATCTGGGACTATAATTCCCAGGAACACTGGAGTATTTTAAAGCTTCTACCTCTTCCCCACCCCCATTCTGGACTCATGATGTGGTCTTATACTGTAGTGGGAAAGGACCTTCTCTCCAGGGACCTTCTCCCCAGATGGCAATGATCCACTTTTGGATCAACATGAACTGTAAAACCCTTTCCATTTCTTACTTTCAGAGCAATTCACAGGGAATTACCAATAACCTAAGTGTTTGTTTCTTAATGGGAAAAGAAATGATGGTGAAAACATTTCTGGGATCCTTAGTCAACAGTGTAAATTGGGCTTAGAGTTAAAATTTCAGGAAAGTAGTACCCTGGGATAATCTGTGTGATTCTGGTGAGTTTTTTGAGGGTGCCTAGAAAAAGTCAATACTTATGAAAGTAGACCATTATTTTATACCACCTTACAGAGAAAACAGTGATTTTCCCCAAGGCTACATGAAGACTATTGTTTTTTAATTTTTTTTTTTTCGTGGGGCAAGAAGAGGAACATCCACAAGCGCAACATACTGTACTTCAGTATGTGGATAGAGCATGGGCCTGGAAATCAGAAGGACCTGGGTTTAAATCCTGGTTCCACCACTTGTCTGCCGTGTGACCTTGGGCAAGTAACTTAGAATCTCTGTGCCCCAGTTCCCTCATTTGTAAAATGGGGATGAAGACTGTGAGCTCTATGTGGGACAGGTACTATATTCAACCCAATTATCGTGTATCTACCCCAGTGCTTAAAACAGTGCATGGCACCTAATAAGTGCTTAACAAATAGTATTTTTATTGTTATTACTGAGGAATGGAATTCTAATACTATTTTCTTTAACACCCAGATATTTGAATAAAAAGTCAGAAGTAGTAATAATAATAGTGATGGCATTTAAGCACTTACTATGTGCCAAACACTGTTCTAAGCACGGAGGGGGTACATGGTAATCAGGTTGTCCCACATGGGGCTCACAGTCTTAATCCCTATTTTACAGATGTGGTATCTGAGGCACAGAGAAGTTAAATGACTTGCCCAAAGACACACAGTCAAGTGGCAGAGCTGGTATTAGAACCCATGATCTCTGATTCCCAAGCCCATGCTCTTTCCACTGAGCCACTCTGCTTCTCAGTGGACATCTTTAGGGAAATGAATGACATTTCTCTCAGAAATTAGCCTCTGGCACTGAATAAATTCTACTCAACCCCACCCCACTACACATCCTGTGAGTTTTATTAACTACAATATCCTAGGGGGTTCACTGCTATTTCTGTAGTAGGGGATATGTATCTTTCAGTGGAGGAGGCATTAATAAGTGAAAGAACTTACCACACTGTAATGCTTTAAAGTATAACTTTTTATAGAAGTCAGGAAAAGAGAAATGAAAATGTGATTCTTAGTAACCTGCCAAATGTGCTGAACCAGATGGTGCAAATACTGGCTACACAGCCAACTGGTTTTAACTTCCATTTTTATTGGCAGTGAGATACAGAAATCTGTTTACTTGGTCTTATATTTTATCTCAAATGGAATTTAAAAAAGGTTATTAGGGGGAAAAAACCCATGATTCCCCCAGATTTTTTAGGTTTTGAGAGCAGCCTTAGGTGAAATAAGGTTGTAAATTTTAACATTATTCCTTGATTTTGTGTTTAATCTCAATGTGTTTTTCCTCCCCTATCGCACTTTGAGGGATGTTATTCTTCTTCCTAAACAGAAATAGTTGTAGCAGCTCTATCAAAATTTCGGTTCTAGAGCTTTCCGAAGAGGTTTCTGAGAAACAAATACGAATAGAGAGGGGAAGCATTTGCTAGACCTTGATCAGAGCTTAATTCAAGAAATGCTAGTTGAGCAGATGGCAGTGATCTTTGATTCCCTCCACCTGTCATGTGTGTGGAAGACTGAGGGAGAAACTAAGTTAGAGACCTTTGGTGGTCTGACCTTGTTCTAGAGAAGGAGGAATAGTGATTCCTTTCTGAATTTTCCAGAAAGATACATGAATTCCACACCTAGTATAGTTTAAGAACAAGTTTTGTACCCAGGTGTATTGTGTTCCTACAAAATAATAATAAAAAAATTACTTCCATCTTCTACCAGCATGCTATTTTATTTAATTCCTTACATCCTCTACTTATTCAAGTAGGGAAATAAGAGATGTTTCACTGGATGATTGTGAAGGAGAAGTCCAAATTTTGAAGAGCATTATGTTGAGTGAAGGCTGATAGTTAAAGCAGTTATGGGCACAGATCGGGACATCAGCTCTGTGAAATTGTATTTTCCCAAGCACTTAGTAAAGTGCTCTGTGCACAGTAAGAGCTCAATAAATACCATTGATTTTTTTCCAGTGATTATGGCAGGTGGCCAGACAGTACTTTATTTGGGTTCTTTGAAGGTTTGTACCAATGATTGCACTGACAAATTAAAATGCAGGTTCCATTAGTGAAGGTGTTTAGTTCTCATGTTCAGAGAAATATTAGGGTGACATTATCTCTGACCCCTGAAAGAGACATTTAATATGCTGATTGTAAAACCTATTGCATATCAGGAATGGTGACAACAAACCTCTTAGAAGAATGTAACATTAAATGTAATAGAAACATGTAATATAATCTGACACTTCTTGAAATTGGCTTTGGTTTTTCAGGAATTGATCCTGAAGAGGTGTTGCTGTGTTCGCAATAATTACATTGACATAGACCTCAGATGTTATCAAGCTTTTGTAAAATGTTGACATTCTTGTTTGGAGAAATTTATTAACAGTGGGCCTCCTACACAGTTCTTAGGGAAATTGATATGTTCTTTAGGTCAAACAAACCTGGGTGTTTCTTCTTGACTCTCAAAAATGATGTACTTCAAAATAGCCAATAGAAAGCTGAGCTGTAAGTTAAATTCATGTATTAAGTTCTTTCTTTGGTTTATCCTCTTTCAGGATACTACTTGTCGTGGGTGGGAAACGGGACTGTCAATTCTGTTGTTCTCTCCTAAGTGCTTAGTACAGCGCTCTTCACATACGAAGCATTCAACAAATACCACTGATTGACAGATTATACTAAGTGCCAGTCATGTCAAATTCTCTACAAAGCATGGTAGTTTCCAGTAACATAACGTTTTTCCTGGAAATCTTTTCAGCCTTTTTGTAAGGAGGTCTCTTTCTCTCTCTCACTCTGTCTTTGTCCCCTCACCACAATACCAAAGTGCTGTTGGAAAATTATTTGGCTTTAGGAGAAGTTTGCAAAATACATTAAATGAAAACTCAGTTTAAACTTGTTTCATGAAACATAAACAAAATTTATTCATTTGTTTTTCAGTGTTTTGTTTTTGATTCCAAATTGCTTTCTACTTTATGAAGGAAAACATAATCTGCAGTTGAGTGGCATATGTCTGATATGAGTAAAATGGTGCCCATTAAATTCACTATAATTGGCGTTTTTATGCCTCTCATTTACACCTGTTTTGGGTTTGCAGTAGCAAGAAGCTATGATAGTAGACCTAAAAGAGTGTACCTATATCCATCAGCCTTGACCATGAAAAAATTTATCAACCTGTAACACAGAATAGAAGGGAAACAGATCGATTTAGTGCATCTGGGAGTCAGCTGATTAAGGTTCTAATCTCAGCTCTGCCCCTTGTCTGCTGTGTGACCTTGGACAAGTCACTTAGTGTCTTTATGCCTCAGTATCCTCATCTGTAAAATGGGGATTCAATCCTACTCTCTAGAATTTTAGAATAAGGCTTAATCCTACTTCCCTTCTATACTGTAAACTCCTTGTGGGCAGGGAATGTGTCTAACAACTGTTATACTGTGTTCTCCCAAGCACTTAGTATAGTTCTGTACGTAGTAAGTGCTCAATAAATAAAATTGATTGATTTCAGTCTCTTAGTCTGTGAGCCCCATGTGGGACTGGGACTTTGTTCAACCTCATTAAGTTGTACCTATCCCAGCACTTAGTACAGTGTGTGGCACATAATAAGTGCTTAACAAGTACTAAAAAAAAATGAGTGGCAAATCCAGTTGAAACTGTAGGTCATATGCATGCAGAATGTAATCACAGTATCACACCTGAAAATTGTACAACTTTTAATGCAAATGGTATAATGTTCTTAATGACGAGGTGTAAATGGCCTATCATAGAAATACTAATTCTTGGGAGGACAACAGTTAATGGTAGAAGAGAGAACTCTAATGTACAGCTGAGTAATCATATTTCAAAAGTGTGCCTTGTATAAAGCCAAGGTTTTTCAATGTCTAAGTATGAGATGTGAGTTTGGTACAAATCACTTGTGACACCTATTATTTGCAAAGCAATGAATTGCTTTTGGTTCATGATGTTATTAATTTTTACCTTGAAAATTGATTCATTCATTCAATCGTATTTATTGAGCACTTCCTGTGTGCACAGCACTGTACTAAGCACTTGGGAAGTACAAGTTGACAACATAAAGAGACGGTCCCTACCCAACAACGGGCTCACAGTCGGGAGCAGCAGGGCCATTGATAAAGTCTTTCCAACTTTTACATTTTTTTCAAGCGAATGCCTACTTTTTGAATCACATCTTCAAAATGGTTCTGTCAGAATAAGAAATATAAAACTATTTTATTCATTCAGTTGCATTTATTGAGTGTTTACCGTGTGCAGAGCGCTGTGCTTGGAAAGTACAATTTGGCAACAAATTTGAGAGATCACACAATTCCAGATGTTTTGTTTATGTTTAACACCACACTTCAAGGCACTGAAATTACTGTGAGGGACACAGTATCTACCTTTAAACTACTTTCAAGCTCTTGGCCAAGCATCTCATTAGCCTTTGATTAATGGCACAACCGGTATCATTATTTATACAGGTGAAAGCTTGATCTAACAATGAGGTATATAGTGTAAATCTCCTTCTAATGAGAAGAAACAAAGGTACTATTGTAACCCATGGTAATGAGACTATCTTTGGTTATAGGTAACAAGCTCCTATTGTAGGGTATTTTGGGAATTTATAACTTTTCTTTTTATCAAGATTTCATTTGTGCTGTGTGTTCCCTTCCTTGGTGCTTTTTGGTGATGTGCTTAGAGTGTGTATTTTATCAAGTTTATGTATGTATGTATGTATCAAGTTTATCCTTTCCTGCCTTAACTCAGCCCTCTCTTCTGCCAGACAAAACAATTTCTCCTCCCTTATTGACACCCATGCCCATCACCCCCGCCAGCTCTTCCGTACATTCAACTCCCTTCTCAGGCCCCCGGTTCCTCCCCCTCCTCCTTCCCTCACCCCCAACGATCTGGCCTCCTACTTCATTAACAAAATTAAATCCATCAGGTCCGACCTCCCCAAAGTCTCTTCCCCCCTTTCTCCAACCCCCCGGCTCTCAACACTCTCTGCTACTCTCCCATCCTTCCCAGCGGTATCCTCAGAGGAACTCTCCTCCCTCCTCTCAAGTGCTACTCCGGCCACCTGTGCTTCTGACCCCATTCCCTCTCATCTTATGAAATCTCTCGCTCCATCCCTTCTCCCCCTCCTTAACTTCCATCTTCAACCGCTCACTCTCCACTGGTTCCTTCCCCTCTGCCTTCAAACATGCCCATGTCTCTCCCATCCTAAAAAAAACCCTCTCTTGACCCCACCTCACCTTCTAGTTATCGTCCCATATCCCTCCTACCATTCCTTTCCAAACTCCTTGAATGAGTTGTCTACACGCGCTGCCTAGAATTCCTCAACAACAACTCTCTCCTCGACCCCCTTCAGTCTGGCTTCCGTCCCCTACATTCCACGGAAACTGCGCTCTCAAAGGTCACCAATGACCTCCTGCTTGCCAAATCCAACGGCTCATACTCTGTCCTAATCCTCCTCGACCTCTCAGCTGCCTTTGACACTGTGGACCACCCCCTTCTCCTCAACACGTTATCTGACCTTGGCTTCACAGACTCCGTCCTCTCCTGGTTCTCCTCTTATCTCTCCGGTCGTTCTTTCTCAGTCTCTTTTGCAGGCTCCTCCTCCCCCTCCCATCCTCTTACTGTGGGGGTTCCCCAAGGTTCAGTGCTTGGTCCCCTTCTGTTCTCAATCTACACTCACTCCCTTGGTGACCTCATTCGCTCCCACGGCTTCAACTATCATCTCTACGCTGATGACACCCAGATCTACATCTCTGCCCCTGCTCTCTCCCCCTCCCTCCAGGCTCGCATCTCCTCCTGCCTTCAGGACATCTCCATCTGGATGTCTGCCCGCCACCTAAAGCTCAACATGTCGAAGACTGAGCTCCTTGTCTTCCCTCCCAAACCTTGTCCTCTCCCTGACTTTCCCATCTCTGTTGACTGCACTACCATCCTTCCCGTCTCACAAGCCCGCAACCTTGGTGTCATCCTCGACTCCGCTCTCTCATTCACCATTCACATCCAAGCCGTCACTAAAACCTGCCGGTCTCAGCTCCGCAACATTGCCAAGATCCGCCCTTTCCTCTCCATCCAAACCGCTACCCTGCTAATTCAAGCTCTCATCCTATCCCGTCTGGACTACTGCACCAGCCTTCTCTCTGATCTCCCATCCTCGTGTCTCTCTCCACTTCAATCCATACTTCATGCTGCTGCCCGGATTATCTTTGTCCGGAAATGCTCTGGACATATTACTCCCCTCCTCAAAAACCTCCAATGGCTACCGATCAATCTGCGCATCAGGCAGAAACTCCTCACCCTGGGCTTCAAGGCTGTCCATCCCCTCGCCCCCTCCTACCCCACCTCCCTTCTCTCCTTCTACTGCCCAGCCCGCAC
This sequence comes from Tachyglossus aculeatus, assembly GCF_015852505.1. Taxonomy (NCBI): domain Eukaryota; kingdom Metazoa; phylum Chordata; class Mammalia; order Monotremata; family Tachyglossidae; genus Tachyglossus; species Tachyglossus aculeatus. The sequence continues at coordinate 27,261,444 of NC_052077.1, forward strand.
CCTCCGCTCCTCCACCACTAATCTCCTCACTGTCCCTCGCTCTCGCCTGTCCCGCCATCGACCCCCGGCCCACGTCATCCCCCGGGCCTGGAATGCCCTCCCTCTGCCCATCCGCCAAGCTAGCTCTCTTCCTCCCTTCAAGGCCCTGCTGAGAGCTCACCTCCTCCAGGAGGCCTTCCCAGACTGAGCCCCTTCTTTCCTCTCCCCCTCGTCCCCCTCTCCGTCCCCCCGTCTTACCTCCTTCCCTTCCCCACAGCACCTGTATATATGTATATATGGTTGTACATATTTATTACTCTATTTATTTATTTATTTATTTATTTATTTTACTTGTACATTTCTATCCTACTTATTTTATTTTGTTGGTATGTTCGGTTCTGTTCTCTGTCTCCCCCTTTTAGACTGTGAGCCCACTGTTGGGTAGGGACTGTCTCTATGTGATGCCAATTTGTACTTCCCAAGCGCTTAGTACAGTGCTCTGCACATAGTAAGCGCTCAATAAATACGATTGATTGATTGATTGTATTAATGAATCTTGCACCGTCAACATTGAGTGATGAGGTAGCATTCATTTTACCACTTGTAATTTCTGAAATTAGTTTAAAGATTCTGCAAGGAACATCTTGATCAGTTCCCATGTTTACCACTTTATGAACCACTTACCAAGTCACTATTATTATTTCAAGTTGCTCCTTGATTTTTATTGAACGTTTGTTAGTCTTGCTTAATTTTTCCTCTGGTTCATTCATTCATTCAATCATTATTTATTGAGCGCTTACTGTGTGCAGAGCACTGTACTAATCGCTTGGTTCAGGATAACCAACCTCCTTGTTGGTCATTTCTTCTTCTTCTTCCAAAAACCACAACATTTTGCTAGAAACAGCTACCTTTTTTCCATCAGAAAATGTGATTGGGAACTTAAGAAACAGGGAAGCAGCATGGTCTAGTGGATATAGCATGGACCTAGAAATCAGAAGAACCTGGGTTCTAATCCCAGCTCCACCACTTTTCTGCTGTGTGACCTTGGACAAGTCACTTAACTTCTCTGGGCCTCAGTTACTCCAAATCCATCTGAAAAATGGGAACAACATTATGAGCCACATTTGGGACATGGACTTTGCCCAACCTAACTTGTTTCTACTCTGGCCTATGCCCGGCACATAGTAAGTGCTTAGCAAATGCATAAAAATTCTGTGCTTTAATACAAAATTTGTACTGATGTGCATTTTAGTTTTCAAAGAGAAAGAAATGTAGTTGCAGGAAAAAATACCGACAGATTATTCACTCACCTGCCAAGTTCATTTTCCTTTATCTTGTTCCTCTTGCTTGTTTATCCTGAACAATAGTGTTACTTAGGGTATAAACATATACTGGGCGGTAGTTGCATGGATGACAAAGGGAGATTTTGTAGCTGCTGCCATTTTGACATCCTTGATCTCAATGGTAGTCATAAGGCTGGAAGCTACTCCCCCCCCCCCCCCCCCCCCCCATCAATGGCATTTATTGAGAGCTTACTGTGTGCGGAGCACTGTACTAAGCAGTTGGGAGGGCGCAGTACAACAGAGTTGGTAGATATATTCCCTGCCCACTGAGAGATTACAGTCTAGAATGGGAATCATTTGAACTTTTTCAGGACTCTGAAACTAACTGCTGAGTGTGTGCAGAGCACTGTACAGTGCTAAGCACCTAGTACAGTGCTCTGCACACAGTAAGCGCTCAATAAATACAATTGATTGATTAGATACAGCTGGATTTAGTGCACTGCTAAGTGCTTCTTGAGTGACTGAAAGAGTACCTGCTCTTCTCAATTAATACCAGCAAGTACATTTAGTTCCTGGGAGAATTGTCCTCACTAGTGCTTAAACTAGTTAACTGGGTGCTAATATGTATATGGGATGTAAAGATTGTCTTGATGCCTAATCCTTTTACTAAAATACACACTTTATCCCCACTTTATGTTATCCCTATGCTTTGTTATTTTAACAGAATATATGAATAGCATGTGAGACTAATTAAAAATACACTGTTTTAAAAGAGCCAGTCGTTTATATGCACATTTCTCTTGGCCTCTTTGAACGCTTTCTGGTGGTGGTTTTTTTCCTAATCCTCACTGCATGTGCAGTTTTTAAAATTTTCAGAAATAAAACTTGAAATAAAACTTTCTATACTTGGAGTTGCCCATCTGAAATTGGGAAGTGATTCTGATTGACTTATTAACAATAGTAGGCACAGTTTATATAGCAACATCCTATTTACGGCTGGAAGCAGCTGCATCCTCTCCCTTTACATACAAGGAACACTATTGTTCTCAAGTCATCAGGTTAATATACTGTGGGAAAACGTAGCACTATTTTACGAAGAGGTATTATTAGACATACTTTTTTTGGTATAGAATGTCTTCCATTAGCACGTAAAAAGGAAGGGGAACACTTCTGAACTTCTCTAACTTGATTATCACTAAGCCACCTCGCCTCATTCTTACACTGCAAAGGAATTGGGGCTTTATTGAGTTGGGCACTTTCGGGTTTCAGGCACACTAAACTATTGGTTAGCATTTGAGTCACACAAAAGCATGTAGAAAAGACTACTGTCATCTGCCAAAATGCAGTCCACAATTAATTAATTCCCTCAAATAATGACATTTTTCTTGTAATGTGTTTGTCTTTAATAATGTGTATTGGTTTCCCTCTAAAATTATCCTGTAGTCCTTCTTTGAGACTGAAAAGATGCTATTTCTGGAATTCTAAAGATGAAAATTAGAAAAATATCTATGCTTGCCTGAATAAGCAAACACTGGTTTGTTTTGGACTCAAACTGACCAATCCTCCCGACTTTGTTTACTTTGGTAAATCCTTCTGAAACCTTTAGAAACACCTAGTTTAGAGCTTTGCTTGTAGTGGCTATTCAGTAAATACTGACAGTTGATTAAGGTAATGAAGTATGTAGATAGTTAAGCCATGAGTATACAGATTTCATGCAGTATGAGTTGTCACATGAAATCCCTAATTCCATAAAAAAGTACACGTGTTTTTATTTAGTTTTATTGGTTTAAGACTTTTGGAAGATTAATGGAAAGAAATAATATGTAGGGATAAGGCAAATAAAAGGAAGTAACTTGAAGGAATAATTTTAAGTGTAATAAATTGGTCTTAACTGAGAATTTGATTTCGGAGCTAAATGAGGAAAAAACTAGTTCTATTGGGTGACAGTTTAAAATTTTGAAGTGTTATAATTTTTGAGGCATTTATTCATATGCTGCAAACAGTAATTTCTTGATATTTTGTGAATGAAATTCCAGATTGTAGTGATTGATATTAATTTAACGTTTTAGCTCTAGGGGGTGCTGGAGAGGAAATTTAAACTCTATTTCAGGTCCTTTTTGTCCCTATTCCCTTTAAAAAAATAAAAGACATAAAAATAAATTATAGGAGTTTGCCAGCCAACATTTATACTCATTTCCCTTGTTACATAACTCTTCTTTCTGCGAAAGCTTGCTTGATTTAAGAAAAAATTGAATTGCAAAGACCGGATAATGCAAGTAATGGAAAAACATAGTACATGCTTAATAAATTAATCACAGCCATTCTTAACACTGAATTTTCTTTGTTTGTCCCACAGCTGATTTATGGCAGGTTGGGAGATTTAATTGGCCAAATGAGGCACTGTGTTGTTTTTCAGGAATTCTGTGACTGCTAAGTAGAGACTTAGTAATGCAGTTTGAATTTTTGGCAAATTTTGATTTGGGGCCAAGCCTCCTTCAGACTTGGTCGGGCCTTATAGAACATGATGAACAAACAATAAAATGTTAAAATTCCCCACAAACTCCAACGTCCAAACCTAATATAGAATACTTTCATATCTTGATAATGACAATTGTGGTATTTAAGTACTTACTAAATGCTAGGGTAAATGCAATGTAATCTGGTTAGACACAGTCCCTGTCCCACACACAGACTTATGTGAAGCTGAATTTTAAACATAGTTATTCATTTGAAATTTGATTTCTGCAAGTAGTAATAATAATTGTGGTGTCTAAGTGCTTACTATGTGCCAGACACTGTACTAAGAGCTGGAATGGATTCAAGCAAATCAAGTTGAACACAGTCCTTGGTCCCTGTGGGGCTCACAGTCTCAATCTCCATTTTACAGATGAGGTAACTGAGGCACAGGGAAGCGAAATGACTTGTCCAAGGTCACATAGCAGACAGGTGACAGAGCCGGGTTAGAACCTATAACCTTTTGACTCCCAAGCCCGTGATTCTTCCACTGCACCATGCTGCTTCTCTAAATTCATGTTTTTAGTATCTTATTCATTCATTCAATTGTATTTATTGAGCACTTACTGTGTGCAGAGCACTGTACTAAGCGCTTGGAAAACACAGGTCGGCAACAGATGGAGACAATGTCTACCCAAAAATGGGCTCACAGTCTATAAGCGGAGTGGCTCAGTGGAAAGAGCATGGGTTTTGGAGTCAGAGGTCATGGGTTTGAATCCCAGCTCCATCACATGTCTGCTGTGTGACCTTGGGCAAGTCACTTAACTTCTCGGAGCCTCAGTTACCTCATCTGTAAAATGGGGGTTAAGAGTGTGATCCCCACCGTGGGACAACCTGATCACCTTGTATCCCCCCACAGCGCTTAGAACAGTGCTTTGCACATAGTAAGTGCTTAACAAATGCCATCATTATTATTATTAGAAGGGGGAGACAGGCAACAAAACAAGTAGACAGGCATCAATAACATTAAAATATATAAATAGGATTATAGATATACACATCATTAATAAAATAGAGTAATAAATAGGTACAAATATACACCGGTGCTGAGGGGGGAGGGGGGTAGAGCAGAGGGAGGGAGTAGGGGCGATGGGGAGGGGAGGAGGAGCAGAGGAAAAGGGAGGGCTTAGTCTGGGAAGGCCTCCTGGAGGAGGTGAGCTCTCAGTAGGGCTTTGAAGATGGGAAGAGAGCCAGTTCGGCAGATATGAGGAGGCAGAGCATTAGTGAATTGCAGCGACTAGCTACATTATTGTTGATGATGTAAAAATATGGCATTTTTGTCATTGATTTAGGATGTCAGGCATATTATTTTTGCCACCATAGTCCTCTGGACATTTTTAGATCATATGTCTTAAAATCCACCCACCACCAATAATTCTGTTCATGTTCAGTTCTTTTGGTGGCAGAGTATGAAAACAGTCTCATCCAGGTACAGCTAATGAATCTTCCTTTTATAAGTTTTGGCATTTGTTAAACTTCTACTCTGGGCAAAAGCTGTGCTTAACACAGGCATAATTACCAAAATTAAAAATGAACAATCCTGAAAGAGCTTCCGCCCTTCATAGAAGCAGCGGTTGAGAAGCAGCATGGCTCAGTGGAAAGAGCACGGACTTCGGAGTCAGAGGTCATGGGTTCACATCCCAGCTCTGCCACTTGTCAGCTGTGTGACTTTGGGCAGGTCACTTAACTTCTCTGTGCCTCAGTTACTTCATCTGTAAAATGGGGATTGAGACTGTGAGCCCCCCGTGGGACAATCTGATCACCTTGTAACCTCACCAGTGGTTAGAACAGTGCTTGGCACATAGTAAGTGCTTAACAAATACCAACATTATTATTATTAGTACGTCATATTCAGAGAGGGAAAACAGACACATGTGGACTGTCCGCTGCTTTGGCAAAAGGGAACCAACTGGGGGATTTTCCTTTTTTCATTCCTCCTTCTTTTTTTCTTCTTTCCCCCTTCTTTATTTCCCTTACCTGCTTTTCCTGGGGTCTTCCGCACAGTGCTTTTGGCTCTCATAAAGAAGGCAGGCTGAGCAGGAGAAAATCGCTAGACGAGAAGACATTCCTCCATCTGTGACCTAATGGAACTGGTGAGAGGCAGCTTCCTCTGCCATCTAGGTAGGCAAAAAGGAGCTCCCTGTCACTGGGCCAATTTCCCACGTTTAAGGACAACAGAATTATATGAATTTCTTCAGAGGCCAAAAAAGGGAGTTATTTGTCAAGTTAAGACCCTGTCGTGATTAAACCAAACGAATAAATAAACGAACAGTCCTTCTAGACTGTGAGCCTGCTGTTGGGTAGGGACCGTCTCTATATGTTGCCAACCTGTACTTCCCAAGCGCTTAGTACAGTGCTCTGCACACAGTAAGCGCTCAATAAATACGATTGAATGAATGAAAGGTCTGATGACAAGAAAGATCAAGGAGTAACTGTCGGCTGTTCCTCTTCAATCAATCAATCGTATTTATTGAGCGCTTACTGTGTTCAGAGCACTCTACTAAGCGCTTGGGAAGTACAAGTTGGCAACATATAGAAACGGTCCCTACCCAACAGTGGGCTCCCAGTCTAGAAGGGGTAGACAGAGAAATGGTAAGCTCGTGTGTGGTGGAGCCAACAAAATAGAGAAGCATCTTGGCTAGTAAAAAGAGCATGGGGCTTGGAGTCAGAGGACCTGGATTCTAGTCTCAGCTCTACCAGTTGTCTGCTGTGTGATCTTGGGCAGGTCACTTCTCTGTACCTCAGTTACCTCAACTGTAAAATGGGGATTAAGACCGTGAGCCCCATGTGGAACAGGGACTGCGTCCAACCTGATTATTTTGTATTTCAGAGAAGCAGCGTGGCTCAGTGGAAAGAGCTTGGGCTTGGGAGTCAGAAGTCGTCGGTTCTAATCCCAGCTCTGCCACTCGTCTGCTGTGTGACCTTGGGCAAGCCACTTAACTTCCCTGTGCCTCAGTTACCTCATCTGTAAAATGGGGATGAAGACTGTGAGCCCCACGTGGGACAACCTGATGACCATGTGTCAAGCGCTTAGAACAGTGCTTGACACACTTAACAAATACCATTATTATTATTATTATTATTACTATTATTATTTACTGTGGCACTACGTACAGATTCTTGCACATCATGTCTGGCACAAATATCTGTAAAAAATAAATTGATACCATCCAGAAAACTCTCAAGAACAAACAGAAAAACATGACATCACCTATATAAAACCCTAGGCTTTTCTCATCTGTGTATGTAACTTAGGAATTCTGTAACAGAGCTAAAAGAGATCCAGAGATGGGCAGCCCAAATGACAGGAAATGAAGAAGTTTCTGGGTGAAGATAAACAGAAAAAAATAGGACTCAACTGTGGAATGGTGAAAGGAGATGATTGATGCTGTAAAATCATGAAAAGGTTTCCCATTCAAATGGAAGCTCCCAATGGGCAGGAAGAATGTCTTGCACTTCTGCTGTACTTCCCAAATGCTTAGTGTAGTGCATTGCATTCAGTAGGCACTTTTAAATAAAATTACTATTTCTACTACTAAGGAAACAAAGTACTTATTTCCACTAGAGTGAGTAAACTTGGAAGTCATTACCATAGGAAGTACTTGTGTAGGAATATCTAAAGGTTCAAGAAGGGTTTGAATAAAATATTGGACAATATCCCCAGAATGGGTTATTGGAAATTATTTTAAAAAGATGCACTGCTAAATATTAAGGTGTATTTCAGAACCATTCCATTACTCTTCCAAGCATCCTTTGGTGCCACTGGGAAACAGTATGGCCTAGTGGGGGAGATCACAGGACTGAGAGTCAGAGGACCTGGATTTTAATTCCACCTGCCTGCTTGGTGACCTTGGTCGAGTCACCTGTATTCTCCAGGCCCCCATTTCCTTGCCTGTAAAATGGAGATTAAGTACTCGTTCTCCCTCCAACTTATACCTTGAGCCCCATGTGGGACACAGAACCGGGCCTGATCAGAATGTATTTTATTTATCCCAGGTAGTGCCTGTCACATAGTGCTTAACAAATACCCCAATCATTATCACTAAGCAGGATGGACCAGTAGATTGACCCAGTATTAAAAATAGAATATAAGAGTGAAGCCCTGCTGTGATGGTTTAAGTGTGTTAAATTTATGGTTCCTGGAGAAACATACTTGGCACCTGTGAATACCAAACTTTTATGCATTACTGTAAATGGTCTTAACATGTTGGTCTCAATGCTTTTCCTCTTCAAAGAGTTTTACAAATATTAATTATCTTAACACGATGCTATAAAATGGTTAAGTAGTATTTTGCCCTCTTTACAGATGTGGAAAATTATAATAGCGTTTAGTCTTGCCAAAGAGTAGAAAGGGAATTGTGGATGAGGATTGAAGCTCAGTAGTTTTTGGCTTTCATACTTGAACTGAAAGCTCACTTCTCTAATAGTCCATGATATGCCCATAGGCACACTGTACTGTGTGAACCTTAAGAATGAAATCATAAGAATAAAGCATCTTTTTGAAATGGAATTACATGCAATATATTGGCATTTCAGCTCTGTGCCATCAGGAAGGAAAAGGTTATTTAAAAAAAGTCACAGTGGGAAGTCTGCACTTGGGCAGCCTTGGCACCTAGATTAGATCTGCTGGAGACCCCTTTCAACTTTGGGATTTCATGCTTTTATGCCTTCTTTTGGTCATCTGTAAATGCATTTGTTGTGCTGTAGGATATACTCGTATTTCTCCAAAACACCTAGTGCCGTGCTCTGCACAGAGTAAACCTTCAATGCTTCTGGATGGTAATAACTAACCAAAGGATTGTAAGAGTACAGTGTAAATACAAGAGTGTCTTCTGAACTGCCGCTTAGAGAAGGAGCGTGGCTCAGTGGAAAGAGTGCGGGCTTGGGATTCAGAGGTCATGGGTTAGAATCCCAGCTCAGCCACTTTTAATTAATTCATTCAATCGTATTTATTGAGCTATTACTGTGTGCAGAGCACTGTACTAAGTGCTTGGGAAGTACAAGTCGGCAGCATATAGAGACAGTCCCTACCCAACAATGGGCTCACAGTCTAGAAGGGGGAGAGAGACAACAAAACAAAATATCAGCTGTGTGACCTTGGGCAAGCCACTTCACTTCTCTGTGCCTCAGTTCCCTCATCTGTACAATGGGGATGAAGACTCTGAGCCCCACGTGGGACAACCTGATCACCTTGTATCCCCCCAGCACTTAGAACAGTGCTTCACACATAGTAAGCGCTTAACAAATACCATTATTATTATTATTATTAAACACTTAATAATGATGAGCTCTATTTAGGGGTAAAAAGAATGGTTTAAGCCCACCTAATGATCCCTGTATGGGCTTAATAGGGAGGGAAGAAAGTCCTTGCCTTTTATCCATTTTCCACACTACTTTTTGGCACCACCTTAACTGCAGTGCAAGGATGATATTTAGTCTTCTTCTACGGAGGGTGACCCGAGGATGTGTAGTGACATTTCTAGGAAGGGGAGCAGGTGCCCACTGCTGAGAGTTTACTTCCAGTGCTGCCATTAATAGTATAGTGATGGTATTTGTTGAGTGCTTATTATATGCCTGGCACTGTACTAAGCCCTGGTGTAGATATAAGCCAATTGAGTTGGACACAGTTCCTGTCCCATTTGGGGCTCACAGTGTCCATCCCCATCTTCCAGATGAGGTAACTGAAGCACAGAGAAATGAAGTGACTTGCCCGGGGTCACACAGCATAATACCCATGCCTGACACCATGCACAGACTCACAAGCACAGCTATAATCTGCTCCGCTTGCTCTGCTGCTATTGCTCACTTCCTTTGTGACCTCTCCTTACCGAAGACATTGAGGAAGAGAAAGTGAATGTCAGGCAGTGCAGGCTGAGCAGACTGATTCCACCCGTAAAGTTTTGGACCTGAAGAAGGCATCTTCTTGGTTCAAATGGAGCATGGATGAATGGAGAGGCTGGATGGATCAAAGGGTGGAGGTTGTTTTCCTTTCTCTGGGTTGTAAAAATGAGTTGCCCTAACTTTGAGTCTCATAAGGGAGTGTTGCAGTCATAACTTGTTGCAATGTAATTATATTTGATTAAACTTGCCCCATAGTTTCAGTAAGAAATGCATTTTTCCTCTTCTTATTTTGTGTTGTATTTGCTCTGGAGTCACCTAGAGTGTGTAGTTCCTCTACTGGTTCTAGTCAGGTGGAATTCGTCATGGATTTTGAAGTGGGATGAAAGTTTTGTCGAAATGATTCTGCTGTACTGCCGTATACCTTTTTTTCAAGCAAACCTCGAGACCCTAGATATGTATCTTGAAAGGTAGTTATTCTGAAAATGTTTTAATTTTGTTTAGGGATAAAATGAATCAGTCATTCATTTTAATCACTCAGTTGTATTCATAATAGCACATATTGTGTTTAGGGCACTGTACTAAGTGCTTGGGAGAGTACAGTATAACAACTGGGAGACACATTCCGTGTCCACAAGCCAGTCAGTCATATTTATTGAGCACTTACTGTGTGCAGAGCACTGAACTAAGTGCTTGGGAGGATACAATGTAACAATAGACACAATAAGCTTTCAGTTTAGAGGGGGAGATAGAATTTAAAAAATTAATAAATTGAGGATGTGTACATAAGTTCTGTGGGGTTGAGGAGGGGTGAATAAGTGGTGCAGATCCAAGTGCAAGAGTGACACAGAAGGGAGTGGGAAAAGAGGAAGTGAGGGCACAGTCGAGAAAAGTCGACCTTGAGATAGATGGGGTCGAAGTACAATAGTAGGTGGTAGGAACAAAGTGAGATAAGGTAGGAGGGCTGCAAGCTGATCGAGTGAAGTTCTTTGGAAACGTCATGTTACGGATGAAACAGTGATGTTGTTGGAGATATGAAGTGATAAACATCCTAAGGAAAACGGGGGTTAGAAAGTTCAAGAAATCATACTTCATAAAAACATTTTATAAGTTCAGATCATAGTGTAAAGAATTCAGATGGAAAGAAGAGTAAATGCCAACACGGCCCGGGCATGACGGGTGTAACAACGAGTCAGAAATGAGAGGTTCAGGGAGAAGTTCCTTGTGCATTTCACTTAGGCTGGCCCCATTATTGGTTCCTCGAAAGTCTCCGCTGTCACCACCTCAGGCCCATTTCAGTCGTATTGCCTAGTGCCCATTTGAGGAAAGCATTTATCCAGGCATACCAGATAATGGTTTCCAAACTGAGGAATTGAGCAGTCACCCAAGTTTGACTAATATCAGGCACCCCAGTTTAGAGGCAGCTCTTTTTTAAATGGATATGATCTATGCCCACACATTACTCTTTAGTCATTGAGAATTGCTCTTTCGTTTTAGGGAGAGCAGTTTTCCTGTGAACCTCGGTTTGGCATTTCATTTAACTTTCGAAAATCAGTGGGCCCACAAGTTCTCGGTTTCAGCCATAAAATTTGCATTGGGCTCCCTCTTCCTTTTTCTAGTCATCCTCATCTCCTCTATCAGCTCCCTGCAGGAAATCAACAGAGGCGGAGGCACCCAGACAAGCATTTCCACACTTTGTATTTCTCTGCCTCCCCATTTTTTTCCCCCTTCCTTTGTATTGCTTGTCTGCATGAAACTGGAGAGGCTGCTAATCAGGGAGGGTGGGAAAGCCATCCACAGGAGGCTTTTGTTAGGAAAACTCACTTCAGTATGGCCGAGACAAATGTTTTGGAACAAAGGTGAACAAAGAGGGGACCTGGTTCCCACGGTAAGCGAGGCAGCTACATGGACCAGTGTGTTCCCCACCAAAAGATACCAGGCTGTGACTGTCTTTTAGACCCAGCCTTAATGGGTTTCTCTCCCCTCCCAGGGATAACAACGAAAACCACAGTAATAAAGAATGAACCGAGAGGGAGGTCGAGTATATGAATTTTCTCAATTGCCTGGTGTTCCATATGCACTTGATGTGCTCTGCCTTTCTTCTTGGCTCTGTAGGTGAGGTGGGTCTTAGGTTGAAGACCTATATAAGGAAAACATGTACAGACCTTGTATAGTCCCATCTGAGGAAAACATTTATCCAGGCATATCGGATAATGGTTTGTAAACTGATCAAAAATGAAACTTTTGAAGGAAAAACATTTTCTACCCACGACTAAGAAAACTTCCACGTTCCTGGAAGAAACAGAGAGTTTTGGAGAGTGACAAAGGATGACATCAGTGGGATGAAGCCAAGGTTTGAGCAGTTATGACCTATATTAGCTTTTTAGCTGTTTCATTGGACTATTATAGGTTCTCAAGTTATTTGAATATTCATTAAAGCTGGTCCTACTGAAAGCAAATTAGCTAACCTGTATAGAGGTTCACATGTTAGTAAATGCTTAACTGAAAAAATATTGATGAGAATTTGGTCCAAGTTGTTAATTTCATGGAGGGCATAGTCTATTTGTTATAATTTTATGATGAGGAAATAATATTGGTAGCCAGCCTAGAAATAGCTTGGCTTCCCCTTGGAAACTAATTTTCTTTTATTTTTTTCTGGGAAGAATCATGCATTGTAAGCTGGGATACAAACAAGAAAGTTTAGTACTACTAATAAGTTTCCATTAATGTTATTAGTGCTACTAATAACTTTCCACTTGAGTGGCCTGGTGGAAAGAGCACAGGGAATCAGAGGACCTGGGTTCTAATCCCCGCTCCGTTCTTTGTGGCTGCATGACTTTGGGCAGGTCACCTCACTTGTCTGTGTCTGTTTCCACATCTGTAAAATGGGGATTCAATACCTGTTTCCTCCTGTTTTAGAGTGTGAGCTCTTTGTGGGTCAGGGACTGTTTCTGCTCTAATTTTCTTGTTTCTACTCCAGTGCCTAGTACAGTGTTTGATTGGCACGTAGTAAGCACCTAGCAAATATCACAAGTATTTTTATTACAAGAATGCTGTAATGTGCAGTTGAAAAAATGACAGGGTGGGAATTATTTCTGTGATTGGTGAAGGTTGCCTTGTTATAGGTGCCAAAACTTTATTGTTGCATATATTATCTGCCTCAATTCATCACTGTATGTTGCTGAAATTTATATTGAATTGTTTAGAGAAAGGGCACTTGAAATGAAGAAAAATTTAAAGAACGGAAAGGCATGAAAAGTGGGGTTGGAAACTTGGATGCAGAAGTTGAAAAATGCAGAGGATAAATGAGGAGAAACAAGCCACCAAAGTAAAGGCATGCATCTTATTTTCTATGTGGTTCATGGCAGTAGTTCAAGGGGAAAAGAAACAAATCAAGAAGTTTCATATTTTTTTGGTTTCAAGAACCCACACAGTTTTTGGACACATTTAACTTTTATGGAAGATGTGGGGATAATTAGTATCATATCATCCAACTCCATCTTTTAAATATGTGTGATAAAGCTCTCAAGCATTCATAAATCCTTGCTAAACTGCCCTGATGCAGGATTGGTGATGCAGGAAATTCACACAAAGGTGTTTTTCATCATTTGCATACATTTTGCAGAATTTTTACAAATCTCCAGGAAGATGCTACCAGATGAGTTCATTGTGGACACCGGTGTGAAATAACATCTCTTTTGTACTGTGCAGTTCTGCTTGCCTTTTATCGATATAAAATGTGCTTTTACTAAGAGAACGTGGAACATAAGTACCCCTTGTCCCCCCTTCATTAGCTGCGTGACACCCACTTAGATTTTGTGGAAGAAAAAAGCAACAGACACAAAACTAAACATCACACCTCTTCCCCCTGCATAAAGCAGAATTCACTGCTTCCTTCTGCTTGTGTAGAAGAAGGTCACATTATTTTGTGACATTGGTATTTTCCAACCTGCTGTTTCATTGTTGTGAAGAAATTCATTCATTCATTCAATCCTTATTGTGTGTAGAGCATTGTGATAAGCGCTTGGGAAAGTACAGTACAGTAATGAACAGTGGTGTTCCCTGCCCACAATGAGTTCACTTGCCCCTCTGTAGTATTTTTTCATCCATAACCTGGGATTTTTACTGGTGGAACAGATATTCTCTTTAAAACAGATTAAAACAAAGCCACATCATTTTTTTCCCAGGGTTTTTGTAGTGTCCTCAGTCCAAGCATATTATTTAAAAACAGTTGAGTTCACTTGATAACTGCTTGTCATTCACATTTTCTCAATCCTTTAATTTCCATGGGAATAGCATTTGGTCACTTGGGTGGCAGTTGAATATGAAACAGCACTCTTCCCAGTGAATGGTTTATACCCCAGGTCTATTTTTGGTCTTTTCTTCTGTTATTCTCAACCACCTGTCAAATGACTGAGTTTGGCTGGAAAAATAGACACTTGAGAATTTAATCATGACTAATATTGAATCTATATGTACATCTTTAAACAAGATTTCATATTGCAGAGACGATATCAAGCTTTGAAACACTGGAGCAATTTTGATTAGAGAACTCCCAGAATAACTACCACTTTCTTAGAAACATCAAAACACAACTATAGAGGACACACAAGCAATCCTATGATCCCACAATATTCATTTGTTTTTATCACTGAAGGAATAGGAGCAACCAACTCCTGTCCCAGATTTACCAATCATTCAGCTGTATTTTTTGAGCACTCACTGTGTGCAGAACACTGTACTAAACACTTGGGAGAGTACAAAATAACAGAGTTGGTAGACATGTTTTCTGCCCACAACGAGTTTAAAGTCTAGAGAGGGGAGAAAGACATTTTTATAAATAAATTGACTTATGGATATATACTTAAGTGCTGTGGGTCTGAGGGAGGGGTGAATAAAGATTAAAAATCCAAGTATAAGGTGAAACAGAAGGGAGTGGAGAAGAGGAAATGAGGGCTTAGTCAGAGAAGGCCTCTTAGAGGAGATGTGCTTTTAATAAGGCTTTGAAGGTGGGGAAAGTGATCTCTGTCAGAGAGGAAGGGCGTTTCAGGCTAGAAACAGACGTGGTCAAGGGGTCAGTGGTGAGATAGATGAGATTGAGGTACAATGAGTAGGTTAGCGTTAGGGGAGCAAAGTGTGCGGGCTGGGTTGTATTAGAAATCCACTTATCCAGTGGATTCCTCATTAGTCTGGAATGTCTTGGGTCCTGATTCTGTTGTGTTGATGTGGGCAGTGACCCTCCCTTGGACCTCCAAATATTTGCGATGGAAGTATTATTCCACTCTCCCTGTGGCGTCTGGCTTCCACTCCCTCCTACATGCGCTTTTCCAGTTCCACATGTGCATTTCTGCATTTCCCTTCTGGAACTTATTTTAGAGCCCTGGCACCTAGCTGGGAAGGTGATTCTAAAATAAGTTCCCAGGAGAAGTGAGTGCCCAGAGATCCAAGGGGTGCCCATTGGAGAGGAAGATGAGGCCATCAGTGGTATGTCAGTCATGCCCTTCTCAGGCATGACCCTGGTTCTCTGCGTGGGCTTGATTTATTGGGGTTCCAAATCTGGACTTAGCCCAGCAGGCATTGAAAAAAATTAAGGTCTGATTTGTTTGTCCATGTTCTAATTTATTTTTTTTATGCCTGTCACAAGATCACATTAAACAATAGGGGTATGTTTGTTTTTGTGTACAGCTTCCAACAGAGCAAGAAGGACAAACGTACATTCAATCCTCTTTTTCATCTTCCTTGCTAGCTGTGTTCATGCAGTCTAGGGGAAGATTACAGTCTCCAGGGGCAATGCTGTTATCCCTTGGTGCTTATTTTTGATCCTGGTATCCAGCTGGTCTAATATTCTCCTACACCATTTAGGGGAACATACTTTATTTAAAAAGCAGTGAGGGCATAGATAGCATCATTGTATTACTTATTAAACAGCAGTTTTTACAGTTAAGTGTCAGTTGGATTTTTTTGGTTAATAGTAATGCATGCATACTGGAGTGTAACAGACTCTACAAGTCTACATGTCCTCATGGGCTGGATGAAGTATAAGCCACCCACATTGTGGGCTAGAGAGCTTGGCAACCAATAAAAGACTGCCCTTTTCCTAAAATAATAATGTAATAACAATAATGATATTTGTTAAGCACTTACTCTGTGCAAAGCACTGTTCTAAGTGCTGTAGCTTCAGAGGATCACTAAGTAGCCGTCATAGTGTTTTAGCACCTAAGTGCAGTGCACTGTTATAAGCAGAAGTGCACAGTGAGTTCCCTGTCCACAAAGAGAATAAAACTATTTGGAATCTGAATAAATAGGTCGAATACTCAACTGAATATCCCCACAAACACAAGTTCTGATAAATGGGCTTAAACAAATCAGCACTATTGCCGAAACCCTGCTTCCATTCTCTGATCATCTGGGCTTCTACTTGGGATTGGGACATTGGCAAGGCCCTGTAACTAACATAGCTGGGTGGAGAATTGAAAAATGATTGAAATATGTGGCATTTCAGCAGATACCAAAATGTCTACTTTTTCCCCATAGCACATTTTAATCAACTTTTCCTTTTTCTGTTATGGGGCCCCCTAAGCAGTTAAAAATTTAAATGAGCACTAAATTCAGTTGCCTCCTGTGATCTTAAGTGTAAGTAAAACCAACCATCATTTACATACATTCCATGTTTGCTTAGGTTCTCTCAACTTTAATGTATTTATGGTCAAGGGGGCAGGATTGGAATAAGTGAATAAAATGAACAGATAATCCAGAATTCATGTTTTAGTCATTAGGTAATTTTTAGTTTTAACTTCTGCGTCTACCATATCTTCTTCAAGAACCTTCTAAGAAGCAGAAAAATTGATGGGTAGAGAGTAAGTCCTTGTGGGCAGGACTCACATTTACAAACTCCTGTTGTAATATATTTTCCCAAGTATGTACAGTAAATTCTGCACACAGCAAGTTCTGAATAAATACCACCAGTTGAATTTCAGTTCCTTTTAATTTGCCCTTCTCAGTTCTGAATGAAGGTGCCATTGAACAGCAAAATATATTCAGAGAGGGGAGTGGGGGAAAGGGGAAGCAAAGCTCAGCTTGGGCCCAGAGTGGCTGGGCGAGGGTAAAACTTAGCTGACCCAGTTTGAACTATGTTAGGATAATTTCCTTCAAACTCCGTATTTCTGGTAAAGGGGTAGTGGGCCTGGGGCTTGAAGCTTCACTGAACTTCAAGTAATACTAAAACGAACTTCTGGAGGCTTTGCCCCATGGCATCAAAGTCTTCTGGGCTTTCGCCAGTTTCGAGAACTAGGATGAGTACCGGGCAGGCTGATTATTGAGTTTTCAGCCTGTGCTGATTGCTAAATTCATGACCCGGGTGATAAGAACAATAAGACTCTGAGTCACCTCCATGTCCCAAGTAGTTATCTAAAGCATATTGAAGCATAATGGTTCACCTAAAGACTCTCAGTCAATTGCAGAGCCAAGACCAGAACCAGCTTTCTTGGTTGCTAACCCAGTGGACATTCTAATAGACCACACCACCTTCATTCGAAACTATGATTTTTGTATTTGCCTTTCCTCATGTCTACTGTGGCATCTATTTTCCTTACACTAGCAGCTGTGCACATGTGTAGAGGTCTCCATTCCATCAATTCCCAGCCCCTTATGATACCTTCAGCCCTAGCCAGCCTGCTCTTTGCCTTTGGAGCTGTTTTTGTAGTGCGAATCTGTCAAAGTGCCTGCTAGCACGAGGGAGTTTTCTCCTGTAATTATCTAACGTGGCTCCAAGAATGACCCAGTGAAGTTCTTCTTTAGCAAAATCAGCTGATTAGCTGATACGCAAAAACAAAACTGAAATGTCCTGAGCTACAAAAACAGCTTTCCTTCATTTCTGGTTAAATCTGTGCCACTTTCACGTGACACTTTTCATTCCTCTGTGCTCATCTTCTCGATCTACCCCTAACCAGTTAACACATTTCTTGTTTCCCCATAAAGTATTAATCCCTAGAACAAGTCATAACTCTGGCATTTAAAAGCATCATATAGGTTGTCTTTATTATACATTATAACTTCCACCTCTGGGCCACACAGCTACTTAGCCCTTAGCATCATAACAGTCCAGTGAATATTTTCCAGACAATTACAGGGATTCAGAGCATATTTTCAAGAGCTACAGCCCGTTTCCTTCAAATAGTTAGTTTTGCTACAATGTGTGTTTGCCCTATGGTTTGCTAGAATGTAGTGGATGTGTCTGCCGACTCTTATATTCTCCCAAGCCCTTAGTACAGTGCTCTGGACATAGTAAGCACTCAGTAAATATTAATTGTTTGAATTAGGGAACTCTTATCTGACAATCTTAGTCAGTTTGGATCCAGTACATGGTGGTGTCAAAAGTCTGGTGGTTTATATAAATGCTGTGGGCAGGGAATGGGGAATGAATAAAGAGAGCAAGTCAGGGTGATGCAGAAGGGAGTGGTAGAAGAAGAAAGGAGGGTTTAGTCAGAGAAGGCCTTTTGGAGGAGATGTGCCTTCAACAAGGCTTTGAAGTTCAGGAGAGTAACTGTCAGATATGAAGAGGGAGGACATTTCAGGACAGAGGCAGGATGCAGATGAGGGGTCGGCAATGAGATAGCCGAGATTGAGGTACAGTAAGAAGATTAGCACTAGAGGAGCAAAATGTGCAGGCTAGGTTGGAGTAGGAGAGTAGCGAGGTAAGGTAGAAGGGGGCAAGGTGATTGAGTGTTTTAAAGCTAATGTTAAGGAGTTTATGTTTGATACAGAAGTGGATAGGCAACCACTGGAGGTTCTTGAGGAGTGGGGAAACGTGTCCCGAACGTTTTTGTATAAAAATGGTTTGGATAGCAGAGTGAAGTATGGACTAGACTGGGGAGACACAGGAGACTTGCAGGTCAGCAAGGAGGCTGATAGAATTATCAAGGCAGGATAGGATAAGTGCTTGATAGCATATGTGCTTGGACTAATGTAGTAGCAGTTTGGATGGAGAGGAAAGGGTGGACTTTATGTGTGCAGAGCACTGCACTATATGCTTGGGAGAGAACAATACAACAGACACATTCCCTGCCCACTACTACTGACCACCAGCTCTGCCATTTCAAGCAGCTGTTAGGTCTGATCGGCCTTGGCCAGGCCTGGATACCCCTGGCTGCCTCTTGGGGCCTTCAACTAGCCCTCCTCGCTGGTTCTGTTACTGTACACTCCAGTGCCACATTCAATCAATCAAGCAGTAGTGTTTGAGCGCTTACTGTTTGCAGAGCACCATACAAAGTGTTGGAAGGCTACAGTGCAACCGAGTAGTTAGGTTCCCCTCCATAGATCTCCAGAATGAGTTGTGGAAAAATGAAAGGATTTGGGCCTCTTAAAACTGACCGCATGTACTCCTCATGAATCCAAGCCATGTGTTCGATTTAGTTTCTTAACCTTTGGGGAACAATTCTTATTATAGCAAATGTTCTAGTTCCTTTTTTCCTTCGGAAAATTCTGGTTGCTCAGTCACACTAAATATGAAAGCAGCTGATGTAACAGATACCCTGTCCCCTAATTTCCTCTAAGATCCAGAAATAAGAGCTAACAAAGCATCTAGTTTGATTCAGGACAGTAGTGAAACTGAAATTCAATATCCCCATTATGTTTCTTCCATCTTCACTCCTTCCTCTCTCTATAATTTGATGTGAATGCCCACCTTGTGTTTTGCTTGTTGTAATAATAAATAATAATGATGGCATTTGTTAAGGGCTTACTATGTGCAAAGCACTGTTCTAAGCGCTGGGGAGGTTACAGGGTGGTCAGGTTGTCCCACGGGGGGGGGGGGGGGGGGGGGGGGGGGGGGGGGGGGGGGGGGGGGGGGGGCCCTCACAGTCTTAATCCCCATTTTACAGATGAGGTAACTGAGGCACAGAGAATTTAAGTGACTTGCCCAGAGTCACACAGTGGACAATTGGCGGAGCCAGGATTTGAACCCATGACCTCTGACTCCAAAGACCAGGCTCTTTCCACTGAGTCAAGCTGCTTCAAGGGCTAATCGCGAGTTGGTTTGGGTCAATCATAAATTGTATTTTTTGAGCATTTACTGGATTAGAAGCAGCAGAAGAAGCTACTGGATTTGAGAAGCAGCGTGGCTCAGTGGAAAGAGCCTGAGCTTTGGAGTCAGAGGTCATGGGTTTGAATCCTGGCTCCGCCAATTGTCAGCTGTGTGTCTTTGGGCAAGTCACTTAACTTCTCTGTGCCTCTGTTACCTCATCTGTAAAACTGTGAGCCCCTGTGGGACAACCTGATCACCTTGTAACTTCCCCAGCGCTTAGAACAGTGCTTTGCACATAGTAAGTGCTTAATAAATGCTATTATTATTATTATTATTATTATTATTATTAGAAAGAGGAGGGATTGGCAGGTTTGGAATGGAGCACTGACAGAATGGCACAAATAGTTGTTTTAAAGTGCCCGCTCCCCTCTAATTCTCCATCTCCCTCTGTGCCCTACTCCTAACCCTCAGGACTCAATTAGGAAGGGGTCTTTTTGGGATTGGAAATTAGGTTTAAAATAAGAAAGAGTTTAAGGGCAGAAAGGAAGGTTGAGGCCCCAAAGAGACTTGCAGATGCTTGGTCTGGTCAGAGTGATGGGGGAGGGAGAATGCCAAAAGCAAGGTGAGCCTGAGAGAGATTTTGGTCATGACTTTACCAGGTTATGTTTTCCTCTGCTTTCGTAGCAGGACTGAGCCGTTAAGAAAGGAGTAGACAAAAAAGTGGTCCAATCTGCTGGATTGTAAACTCTTCCCAGGCAGGGATCATGTCTCTTACCCCTATTTTGCCTAATACAGTGCTCTGCAACCAGCAGGTACTCAGTAAAAGCAATTAAAGATAGGGCAATGAGCAGCTGTTTTAAAATTTGAGAGCTGTTTAAAATTTAAGTCTGTGCCTAGAATCTTTGCTTCACAAACTTTTTTTTTTCTAGCAGTCACTTTGTAATATATCTGTTCTCTGCTCCAGAGACGTTGCTTTCCACTTAGGCTTTGTGAGTTATAGCTTAAAGGCTAGAAAATATACAAGGAAGAATTAACAAAATATAGAACGGACTATATGGCCATTTTGGCAAACTGTAAATGAGAAGGGTATAGGAGAAGCAGCGTGGCACACAATCATAATCCTTATTTTACAGATGAAGTAACTGAGGCACAGAGAAGTTGTGAGTTGTCCAGGGTCACACAGCAGACAAGTGGCAGAACCAGGATTAGAACCCAGGTACTCTGACTCCGAGGCCAATGCTCTTTCCACTAGGCCAAGCTGCTTCCAGTGGACCCAGTAGAGAAGCAGTGTGGCTCAGTGGAAAGAGCACGGGCTTTGGAGTCAGAGGTCATGGGTTCAAATCCCAGCTCTGCCAATTATCAGCTGTGTGACTTTGGGCAAATCACTTAACTTCTCTGTGCCTCAGTTACCTCACCTGTTAAATGGGGATTAAGACTGTGAGCCCCCCCATGGACAACCTGATCACCTTGTAACCTCCCCCAGTGCTTAGAACAGTGTTTTGCACATAGTAAGCACTTAATAAATGCCATTATTATTATTATTAATTGTGCTTACCCCAGGTTTATTATGTGGAAGTTGGAATTTGACTGTTATTTAACTTTGCAAATAGTGCTTATAAGCATGCTAAAAAAAGTTTCAAAAATAGTCTTCAGTAGATCACTAGATAATCTTTTAAAATAAGAACTTTGTAACAGAGGGCCATATAAACAGTGATTCAAGAATGAATTTATTGTCCTAAAATTTGAACTTTAATTGCTTGATGTGATGATTCATAAACTTTTTGATAGGGTGAGGCATTAAGCAGGCAAAGAAATCCTAACAGCACCCTGCAATTTCCTCAGTGTATTAGCCACTTTCTCACTTTAGGAGATGGCAGGCTTTAATTTTCGATGTAGAATTTTCCCATTTATGCGCCTCTTGCAGGATCATTATAATTGTGCAAGTCTTAATTTTCCCTTCTCTATTTAAAGCTTTTGGTGTAAAGCTGTTGCTGCCATCAGAGAAGTTGTCTTCAGATACAGCAGTCTTTAAAACTTGCTTCTGTGGATTTTTTTTTTAAATGGTGTTTAAATGCTTACTTTGTTCAGTCATTGTACTAAGTGCTGGGATAGATACAAGCTAATCAGGTTGGACACAGTCCATGTCCCGTATGGGGCTCACAGTCTTAATTCCCATTTTACAGATGAGGTAACTGAAGTTAAGTGACTTGTCAAGGGTCACACTGCAGACTAGGAATTATAATCCTGGGCCTTCTGATTCCCCGGCCCGTGCTTTATCTGTTAGACCATGCTGCTCTTATTCACGTGATTTTTTCTAATTGGAGAAAGTTATATCTTAAGATCATGAAATCAAAATGATCAAGAACTGGCAGAGCTGACATCCATCAATCGTATTTATTGAGTGCTTACTGTGTGCAGAACACTATACTAAGTGCTTGGGAGAATACAATATAACAGTTCCTGCCCAAAAGAAAGAAGTTATTGCAAAGTTGATGTTCTTAATGATATTATCTCTCTTACATGAGTCATGATTGTACACTCTAGATTGTAAGCTCATTGTGGGCAGGGAACAGCTCTACCAACTCATTTAAATTGTACTCTCCCAAGTGCTTATTACAGTGCTCTGCCCATAATAAGTGCTCAATAAATATGATTGATTCACGTTCAATAAATATAATTGATTTATGAGCACCTCCCCTTTTAGGCCAGGAAGGAGCAGACATAAAGCTTTTGGCGATTGCCTGAGTTATTCTTTGCTCACGGAGTTTGATGGATGTAGGATAAACCTAAAAAAATCCCTCTATCTGTAACAATATTTACTGCTGCCCTTTGGCAGTATACAGAGCAAGAACAATTTAGGGAGGAGATACAAAGAACAGAAAGTCTCTGCACTCAGATGCAGAGTGAACATATTTAAGAACCTTTTGAAACAAAACCATTTAAAGACAACAAATATGCACTTAGCCAGTCACTGCTGCATTAAGTGCACCTCCCCTCATGCTAGGTGAGTTGCTGGGGTGAGTAGAATCACCTTAACATAGTTTGAAAAGATTTCCTGGAAAATTGAGTTTTGAGTCATGATTTTAAAGAGGAGAGAGACAGAATTGGGTTGAAAGGAAGGGAACACATAATGTGGGACCCCAGACAGGAGAGCAGTAGCCAAGGTGTGGGACGAGAGTAATTCGAGGGGAGTGAAACTAATTGATGGAGCACCATGAAACTCTTGACTAGGAGGCAGTTGGAAGTTCCCGAGAGAGTGATATAATCGATCTTGCTCTCCTTGGGATGGGGAGGTGATTCCAGATGCTGATGTTTTGGGTGGAAGGAGATAGAGAAAGACTAACCTCCTCATTTTGTCTTGTTCTCGCCTGTCCCGCTGTCGACCCTTGGCCCACGTCCTACCTCTAGCCTGGAATGCCCTCCATCCACACATCCACCAAACTAGCTCTCTTCCTCCCTTCAAAGCCCTACTGAGAGCCTTCCCAGACTGAGCCCCCCTTCTCCTCTTCTCCTCCTCCCCTCCCCATCATCCCCCCTGCCCTACTCCCTTCCCCTCCCCACAGTACATGTGTTTATTTGTACATCTATATTACTCTATTTTATTAATGATGTGTATATAGCTATAATTCTATTTATTCTGATGGTATTGACACCTGCCTACTTGTTTTGTTGTCTGTCTCCCGCTTCTAGACTGTGAGCCCGTTGCTGGGTAGGGACTCTCTATATGTTGCTGATTTGTACTTCCCAAGTGCTTAGTACAGTGCTCTGCACACAGTAAGTGCTCAATAAATAGGAATGAATGAGTGAAAGTAAGACTTTCCCTAATGGCACTCAGCTACGTCAGCATAGAAGCCAAGAAAGTTAATAGAAGTTAGTGGGCTAGATTGCCAGAATGAAGGTGGCAAGGTAGACTAAAGACCTGATCAGAGACCTGAGGTTGTGAGGGAAGCACCTGGAACAAGAAGGATGAGAAATAGCCTGACTGAAGCAGGTCAAGTTGTGAAGTTAAGAGCTACAAGGGTGTAAGGCTCTGACAGAAGAGCAGGGCTCTGAACTTGTATGTAGGGAGAAACCACTGATGAGCCCTGCCATTTGGGATTTCTCCCCACATTTAATTAGGATTTCATCATGAATGTGGGAACGTGCCAGCATAAATGGCAGAATCAGAGATAGTGGTGCCAAGTATGGTGGACGATGAAATCCCTGATTTGAGCGCTACTGTCTGTGATTCCGTTGGGCATGTTTGAACACAGTGCTGAGCTTGGAAGTGCTTGCACATGCTCGTGAAATTAAAGATGGTGAGTGGCATGCCAGTCCGTCACTAATGAGTAAGGAGTGTCTGCACTGAATGAATGACCTATATAGTTTGAAGCGTGAGAGGAGGTAACCAATATGTGATGGAAAGCAAATAACTAAAATAGGATTGTGCACCAAGGCGGAGGTGTCCAAGAGGCCAAATTCCTGAGTGTTAAAACAAATGTTAGTGAAAATGGAAGTGCAGTCTGTCTCCCCTTGGTGAAATATGCTAACTTTAATGAACTCCAGGGATTTTTAGGAAGTGAAGTCAGGAATGCCTTATTTAGTCAAAAGTCTTCCAGACAATTTTTAGTTGAGCTGTAATAGATATGGGTACCACACTGTGAGTAAATCATTTTGTGAAGAGTGACCTGTAGTTTTTATTTGATTGTAATTTAAGAAAAAGGGTTTTATGGAACTGCTGAATGTTTTTGCCTGTTAATTCAGCTGATTTGAGGAAAGAGTGCCACCTATAGGAACTACTACACAATTTGTTGGGGTCATTTAGACATTTGGACATGTGACTGAACAGAATTACAGTTGATGATGCTGTTTTTTTTGTTTAAAGTGACTAGGGCAGCAGTTCCAAACCTGTTTTCTGCCTTCATAAAATTTGTAGTTAATATTGGAATGGTTGTCTTTCCGGGGACTTTATAGTTCTTTGATTTTTCTGATATTTTCTGCAGTCTGCTGCGCTTTACGATTGAATGAATGAATGGCGTGGCCTTTCCCACTGTATTCCATTACTGGGTTGACTTGATCAGATGTTTTCTGCATTTACATTAAATGTGTGCATAGAGTTCCATTTATTTGTCTTAATGTATATATTCGAATATTTAATGCTTTCATCAATAATGAAAATATTAAAAAAGATGTCCCCTAGCCCTCTCCCCGCAAAATAGGTGATTCGCTTTTGAATGGTCAAAGAAGGATATAGTTGTCTATGCTTGCATTTGCAGTTATGGAACATTTGCCTTCAGATGGGGGAGAGGGAGTCCGTTTCTATTTTTGTTTTTAGTAGGGGGGAAAGATCAGGTTTCCTGAACATAACTAATATAAGTGTAATTGAAATGGGTTAGGTTGATAGCTATTGCAATTTTCCCTCTGGAAAAGGAAAGATGGATCATTCTGCCACCTAGTGAAAAGCTGAGGTGCCTTTTTTTCTCAAACTTGAACACCAAGATTGCAAATTTTTCCTCTGTTTAACATTTTTAGACTTATTGTAGCCCCAATCCAAAACAAAGACTTTCTAGGAGTGCAGCTTGGATTATTGTATTAGAAACCTTATACTATGATAAGGAGCAAGAGGATTTTCCTGAGGTACACTATTCTGTTGGACATTTTTCATATAGTACAATTTTTTAAGGAAAAATGCCTGAGCATTTCTTTACTTCTGTCACATAACATGTATTCATTTTGATACAAGAACTATAGTAAAAGCAAAACAGTGTGAAAAGTGTATTCTGAGGACTGTAAGCTGGTCTATACACTCCATGTGGAGTTTGTATTGTGTTGTACTCTTAAGTGCTTAGTACAGTGTTCTGCAGACAGTAAATACTTAAATATCCTTGATTGATTTTGAAGAGTGGCTTTGGTATCAACGTCACGGTATGGTTGGTAAAAGTATTCCATAGCTTGTAACATTTTTAAGTGTAAGCCTTGTAAAGAAGCTGTTAAGAAGAAACATGGGCTGCTTATCAATCAGTAATATTTGCTGATCACTTATTCTGTACAGAGCACTGTACTGAGCATTTTGGGAGTGTACAATTCAATTAGTAGACATGATCCTGCCATCAAGCATTTTGCAATATTTTGGGAGAGGCAGGTGCTAGAATGAATTACACTTAAGAGGAAGCTATACAGTGAAAGATATGTTACATATGTACTAGATAGGAGGTATTGGAAATGAGTATCCAAGTGAAGCTCACTTGGGTAGAGGACTTGGAAATATAGAAGTGGCAGTGGTGGGGAGTGTGGAAGTAGGTTGGAGAGATGAGCGGTTATTCAAAGACTTGTATAGTATTTACCTTTATTCAAATACTCTGCTTGTTGCTCAGCCGTATCACTCTCCTTCCTCTTTGTGCTTAGATCTATCTATCTATACATGATAGAGGGTGACTCTTTCAATTATTTGAGGAAAATGCCTCAATTTGTGTGAGTAACTACCGTAGAAGCTTGTGTTCCTTTGAGCGAGGCCTCTTGGAGGAATTTAAATGGTTGTTTTGAATTTGAATTTGAATTTTTTTCTTCTAACGGTCCTTAACCCTGTTGGTCACCTTAGGAATGTGAGGTTTCAGATCAGTCTCAGATTGAAACCCTATTAGGAATAGGCAGGAATGACTATTTTTTCTTGAGCCTAAAATCACTCCATATTGGAATCTTCAGGATAAAGCTGAATTTATCTGAATCTTTCCTTCCCAAGGATTTAAAAAAGCTTGGAAATTACCAATTTTCCTGTGGCAGAGCTTGTGAACGTTATGGAGAGCTGTTTCCAATTAATGAGGCTTCAGTTCTGAGCTTGGAAGAAATTCTTTCCCCTTGTATTGACCTCTTTTGAAGATCTTTCTCATAGGCTAGATTACTATAGTATCAAATAATCAGTGTATGTATTAGCATTTACCATGTGCCAGACACCACTGGGATAGACACAATACAGAGAGACCACATGGCCCACCCAGGGCTTACAGGCATAAAGGGAGGGGAAACATATATTGATCCCCAAATTACAGAAAAGGAAATTGAAGCACAGAAAAGTGGAATAATTTGCCCAAGGTCACACAGCAGACAAAAGTAAGATGAAAAAAAATTGCATTTTGTTAAGCACTTAATACGTGCCAAGCATTTTAATAAATGCGAAGTTGATACAAGTTAATGAGGTTGGCCATAGCCCTTGTCCCACATGGAGCTCACAGTCAAAGTAGGAGGGAGAATAGGTAGATTGAGTCCCCATTTACAGATGAGGAAACAGACACTGAGAGATTAAGCAGTTTGCCTATGGTCACACAGACAAGTGCCAGAGCCGGGATTTGAACTTAGGTTCTTTGACTGTGAGCTTGGGGGCTCATATTCTTTCCACTAGGTCATGCTGTAACTGCTTATCAATCAGTCAGTAATATTTGCTGAACTCCATTACATTTATTCAGCAAGGGTTTGGGTGGGAAGATAAGGAGTTCTGTTTTAGACATGTTAAGTTTGAAGTGTAGGCAGGGCATCCAAATAGAGAAGTCTTGAAGGCAGGAGGAAACACTAGACTGCTGAGAGGGAGAGAGAGAGAAGAGCTGGAGATGCAGCTTTGGGGAGATGTATATTTGGGAATCATCCTCAAAGAAGAGGTAGGTGAAGCCATGAGATTGAATAAGTTCTCCAAGTGAATGGGTCTAGATGGAGTATAAAAGGGGACCCAGAATTTAACCTTGAGGGGCCCCCTTCAGTTTAGGGAGGCAGAGGAGGAACCTGCAGAAGAGACTGAGAAGAGACAGAGAGACACAGGGCAGGACAGTGTCAGTGAAGCCTAGGTTGGATAATGTTTCCAGAAGAAGGTAGTGCTGAAGGCAGTTTAAAGGTCGAGGAAGATAAGGTTGGATTAAAGTTCGCTGGATTTGGGAAGAAGAGCATGTGAGGAGGCTTTTTCTATGGAGTGAAGGGAATGGAAACCCAGATTGGAGGGGGCCAAGGAGAGACTTGGAGGAAAGGAACTTGAGACAGCAGGAGGAGACAACTTGCACAAGGAGTTTGGAGAGGAATAGTAGGAAGGAGATGGGACATAACTGGAGGGTGCCATGGGGTCAAGGGAGGGCTTTTTTCGGATGAGCATGTTTGAAAGCAGTGGGGAAGAAGTCATTTAAAATCAGTGGGGAAGAAACAAACAGTTGAAGATGGTGATCAGGGAAGGAAGAAAGGACCCAGCAAGTGCTTTGATAAAGTGTGAAGGGATGGGGTCAGTTGTGCAGGTGGAGGGAGTGGATTTTGATGGAAGTCAGGAGATCTCCTCTTAAGATACTGCTGGGAAGAGGTGAGAATTCAGGGGCAGGAGGGAGGGACTGGAGAGGAGCAGAGAGATTTTAAGGAGATCATGCCTAATAGTTTAAGTTTTCTCAATCATCATCATCATCATCAATCGTATTTATTGAGCGCTTACTGTGTGCAGAGCACTGTACTAAGTGCTTGGGAAGTACAAATTGGCAACATATAGAGACAGTCCCTAGCCAACAGTGGGCTCAATAAAGTAGGTGCCCTGTTATCTATTTCCTCATTTGCAAAATGGGGATTCAAAACCTGTTCTCCCTCCTACTTGGACTCTAAGCCCTATGTGGGACAAGGATTGTATCTGGCCTGATTAACTTGTATTTATCCCCGTGCTTAGAACTGCTTGACACCTAGTGAGCAATTAACAGATGCCACTTAAAAAAAAATTCTGAAGCTTGAGGTTCCATAAACATCTGGGTAAAGCTTCCCTCTTCTGTAGTGTTCTCCTCTCCCCTCTTCTTCACACAGTCCATGTTCTCAAGCTGGAGAAGAGACTGTAAGCCCCTTGTACGCAGGGAAAGTGTCTACCAACTCTGGTGTATTCTCCCAAGAACTTAGTAAAGCTCTCTGCACACACTAAGTGCTCAGTAAATTCTATAGATGATGATGATGAGAAGAGAGAGAGCAGGATTGCCTGCCCTACAATCATAATGCTTTGCTTGGCATCAGTAGAATTGTGACAGAAACTTGTGGTTTTCATGTGGCTCACCTTACCCACAAATATATATTTTTTGCCTTTGAATATCTATCTCATTAGGAAAAGAAGTTGGAGAATTTTTCTTTTTCAGTTGAGTGGATCGCCCATCTTATATGTAGTCATTTAATTTGGGAATGCTGCACACATCATTTTTTTAGTACCTCTTAGAATACATAAGGTAATTTCCTAGTGTGTGTAGGTAAAAAGGAAAAAATTGGTTAAATTAAAATAGGCTAATAGATTTTCCCATAGAAAATTGCATTGTTTTTTCTCAAATCTGTTAGGCCCAACCCAGGGCATCAACAGCCACCAAATATTTGTGGGCTTTATAACAGACATCAAAAATGAACATTTTTGAAGCTACTTCCTATTCATTCCACTTCTAAGCCAGGCTTGTCCCAGGAACTCTGACATTGGCATATGTGTTTGATTGAGGAGCAGTGTTTCAGACTCTCTGTGCCCTCAAGTAACCACAATTATTAATACTATTTGGATTATGAAGGACTTCCAACGGAGAAGCAGTGTGGCCTAGGGGAAAGAGCTTGGTCCTGGGAGTCGAGAACTTGAATTCTGTCCCAACTCTTCCACCTGTCTTCTGTGTGACTTTGGGGAGATCACGTAACTTATTTTTGTCTGTGGCCACTCTGAGTTAGGGAGGAGTCACCGTGAGGCCAAGTGGCTGAATTTAGGAGAGTTCATATAGTTCTAAAGTCTACCTCCCCTCTCTTCACTACAGTCATTTAACTCAGAAAACACATTGATTGGTTCTTTATCAAGTAATTGCCCATAACAGAAAAGGGTTGATTCGGCAAGTTTTTCATTTCAGGCCAGAGTTGGCTTGCTAAATTTCTTTTAGATAGCATCTTTAAAAATGCCTTTCTCCTAGGAATTTTAATTTTGTGGTTATATAGGTACCCAGATAAGGCACTTAACAGATATTAAAGCATTATCTTTTGTATGCTGTAGGCGAGACAGCAAGCTTTCCATTAGGGCATTTTCTATGAAAGGGCCTAGTTATTTTACTTGTACAGTCTTTAGCTGCTGTGGATATGTATAAACCTATCATGTTACATGTAAGAAAGATAAAATGAGAACCATTAGTGAAAAGAGCAGTACTCTCTGCTTAGCTGTTTTTCATTCAATTTCTCTTTCTGCATCCAAAACATGCCTACCAGTCTTGTCTTTCGTACTTTAAATACAGGATTTTCGTACTAAGGAACTCAGTTCTGATCTTGCTATTAAAGCTTGAAGGTCTTATTCAGTAAATTCAATATCTTTGAATCCCTGTTTCTCTTCTCCCTCCTCCCATCCCACCCCTTTCTTTTTCTACAATATTCTGGATTTGACCTTTACATTGTGGTTGCCACTGAAAGCATTTTTAGGGATTTTGCAAAATGTGTGAAAGTGTGCCATCAGGAATGGAAAAATATTGTACATATTTTGCTATGGAAAGATAAACTAGATGAACCACCAGAGGGCATAATCTCCTTTCTGCTTTGCATAGTGATATTTTTTCAGTTATTTTTAATGACAAATTCAACCCCAAATCCTCCCACTTTTTCAAACCTTTTTAATGAGACACTCTTAGAATTTTAACTAACATGGAAGCATCAACTGCTTTCAAGCTTTAGTTCATGTCTTCATAAAGTTGTTGGAAATGATGGGTTTGGCTACACATTTGAAAAAGTAAATCTTTAAATGTTTTTATATGTAGCATTAAATGAGTCTTAGAAATCTAGGTTTTAGAATAATGGCTTCATTTAAGTATTCTCCCTTGCCATGACTTCTGGCAGGCATTTGTCTCAAGAATTTTTTCTTTTTCTTTTTAGATTCTAAATATATTTTCTTCAAGGATCTCTAACTTAAAGCTAAAAATTGTGAAATTTTATAATTATGCTGCTTCTCTGCTATTTTCTGGGTTTGTGAATTTGTTTAAGCACTAGCACCAAATTAGAGATGTATGGTCCTGCTCAGGTCTTTTCACAAACAATTTGAGTTAGAATGAAATTCAGTCAAAAAGTAAGAAGGATCCATGGCAAGCAAAAGTAATGAAATAAAACTAATGGGGTATTTAAGCAATACTTTGATCACTTTCCCACCGTTTCTACAAAATGGCAACTTGCCAAGAATGGGGAGCTTATATGTTTCAAAGGAAATTAATATCTCTTCCAGTTGAGAAAGATGCCTGAGATTGATTATTATATTGGAAAGCGGAGAAAGAAAGGTGCTGATGGCATATGCAAAGTTTATAAGGTGCAAGTGGCAGTTCACACGAAGAACAATTTCCAGTCATATCACACCGTATATGAAAATGAATGCTTGCCATGAATCCTTCTTACTTTTTGACTGAATTTAATGCTAATTCAAATTCTTGGAAGTTATTAAAACATTTTATTGTTTTTTTTTACCTGACGCTTAAGAAGTAAGCCTGGATAATTTTTTCCCATCTGTTCACAATACTGAATTTGGACATAATAAAACAAGAAATGTGTAAGAGAATAATATTTGGATTCAAACTTATTTTTCTAAATCTTAGCTACTATTTGTCAATCGTTTGATATCATAAAATGATTTGTTACCCATTCAATTAGGTGAGCTTTGTCTAAAGGTTTATAATGCTGAGTTAATTCTTAATATCCCAGAAATAAGATAAGCATGTTTTAACATTCATAACAGAAGTTTGCTTAAATATGGAGATTTAATATGCAGTGTCTAACAAATATATATATTTTTTTCACAGGATCTGGAAATAGTGTATTCCTACTTACACGGAATGGAAGCGTTGTCTAATCTGAGAGAACACCAACTTAGGTATGAATTCTTAAGGCAATTTCAGAACCATGATAAGTCTTGCTTCAATAATGTCTGATCATGTAAAGATGTAGAAGGCTAAAAAGGAATGAAACTGGCTTGATTTTTTTTCTAAGCATATATAATATACCTGGTTTATGTTTTGTTAAATGTGAAATGTTTTTATTTTCTTTCCTCTCTAACTTTTAAACTTACTTGGAAAACATTGGGTTCTTAAAGCTCTTGGGGAATATTTTAGCTTACAGAACTTTTACCCATTAACGAATGTTAAATCAGTCCTGCTTATGACTGAGGATAGATCTTTCCTTCAGAGAGGAAGTTCTTTGGGGACAACTACCCTTCTCCAGCTAGAGGGAAAGCCTTATTACCCGGGAGGCTGGGGAAGTGGATGTCACCAGTTAAGTACCAGATAATGATGAGTTGGGGCTGGAGAGAACCGGGAAGACTACTATTAGAAGGAGGCATAGCTCATCCAGAGGGCTAACAAGAGCAGCATAATTAAGAATAAAAACCCTTTCAAAGCCTGTTAGTCTGAGGAAACATAGCAAGGAATCACCACAAGTTCAGTTATTTAGTGGTGCTGCAGCTTGTGGCAATCTTGTGAACAACAGCTCTGAAATTGTTTGCTAATAAGAATGATAAAAACCTGATTATTGTCTTATTGATAATAAGAATAATAATGATAATGGTATTAAGTGCATACTATGTGCCAAGCACTGTACTAGGTACAAGAGAATCAGATTGGTCACTGTCCCTGTCCCACATGGGGGTCCCAGTCTAAGTGGGAGGGAGTGGGATTTAATCCTCATTTTACAGATAAGGAAACTAAGGCACAGAGAAGTTAAGTGACTTACCCAAGGTCTCACAGCCGGCAAGTGGCAGGAGCTGCAGATGCTAGGACTGACTTCCCTTGGAGATGTGTTTCTCAACTTGTACTTCCTAAGCGCTTAGTACAGTGCTCTGTACACAGTAAGCGCTCAATAAATACAATTGAATGAATGAATGGACTTCTCTGACATAGTCCTCTCCTGGTTTTCCTCCTACCTCTTTGGCTGCTCCTTAAGTCTCATTCTTTGGTCTTCCCCTCCCTAACTGTGGGAGCCCCTCAGGGCTCAGTTCTGTGTGCTCTTCTATTTTCAATTTACACCCACTCCCTTGGGGACCTCATCTGCTCTAAAGCCACCTCTGCTCAGAAGACTCCTGAATCTTCCTCATTAGCCCTGACCTCACACCACCTCCTACCTCCAGAACATTTATGCATTCATGTTCTACTGGCAAATTAAATTCAGTGTGTCCAAAATTTTCTCCCAAATCCTCTCCTACTTCTAACTTTCTTATCACTTTTGAAAACACTCCTCTCTTCCTTATCTCTCAAGCCTTCCTCCCATTCTTTGAAGCCTCTTATTCAGTCATTCACCAAATCCTGTTGGTTCTTTCTTCACAACACCTCCAGAATCCATCCCTTCCTCTCCATCCAAATGGTGGTCCAGGTAACTGGAGTGTCCTGAATTACATACTGCATCATCCCCCTTGAAGACCTTCCTCACTCTAGTCTCTCCTCCCTCCAGTCCATACTTCATTCTGCTGCCTGGATCATTTATCTAAAGCCTCAATTTGGGCCTATCTCCCCATTAAAAAAAACCCTCCAGTGGTTGTCCATTCTTCAGATTAAGCAGAAACTTTTCAGTATTGACTTTAAAGCACTCAATAAGGGCTCTTTCTCCTCTACTTGTCCTTCATCTATCCCACCACACCTCAGTTTGTGTGCTTTGCCAATATTCCAACTGTGCACTTTTTTTTTCAATGTTATCAGTTAAGCACTTACTATGTGCCAGGCACCATATTTAGCTCTGAGGTAGTTACAAGCTAATCAGGTTGGACACAGTTCGTATCCCACGCCGTGCTCAGTGTATTAATCCCATTTTTACAGGTGCGGTAACTGACTTGCCCATGGTCCAGTCCCTCTAGACTGTAAGCTCGTTGTGGCCAGGGAATGTATTTGTTATAATGCTATACTATACTCTCCCAAGCACTTAGTGTACTGTGTAATTTGTACACTTAGTACACAGTAAGTGCTCAATAAGTATGATTTACTGACTGACCAAGGTCACACAGCAGACAAGTGAGATTAGGCCCCAGATCCTCTGATTTACAGGCCGGTGGCTTTCCACTAGTCCATGCTGCTTGTCTTAATTGATTGATACTTAGTTCAGCTGACTCAGTGGTGCACCTGGGCCTATAGCTCTGGTCATCCTGGCGATAGCCCTGGCATTGTTCATTCATTCATTCAGTCATATTTCTTGAGAGCTTACCGGGTGCAAAGCACTGTACTAAGTCCTTGGGAGAGTACACTGTGACAATAAACGGACATATTCCCTGCCCACAACGAGCTTACAGTCTAGAGGGGAAGACATACATTTGATTTACATATTACATATGAGGACCTGAGGCACGGAGAAGTTAACTTATTTGAGAACACAAAGAGTGAGTTTTGAACAGCTCCACTAGAACCTTCAAAATCATAATTATTTGCCCCAGTCTTTGCTGGAAAGTACCAACTTTAGGGACAAGGGAAAGTGTTGTTTTGGAAGGGTTATCTCATAATTTCTATTTCTGGGAAAAATAAAAAAATCTGAAATTCTATGCCTTATGTTGTGAGGGATCTGTTGGTACCTTTTTGACCTGGAATTTGGAGACTATCCAAAAAAAAAAAAAAAACTCTTCACAAATTGCCAGCCTCTCTTTCAGGAACAGAGTTGGCAATTAATAATGAAGCTGAATATTCACAGTTTTGGCAGTAGTAGGAGTGCTATTTGTTGAGCCCCTACTGAGGGTATTAAGGGATTGGGAAGTACAACAGAAGCACAGGATGCATTAATTCCTAGCCCATGAGGAGTTTATACTCTAACAAGGGAGGAAGACAGAAATGTTCACAAGCAGCTTGTCAAAATAAATACAATTGAACCATCCATGTATAGTAAGTGCAAGAGGCTGCTTGAAAGGTTAAGATTCAGGGTGCTGATAATTAACTGGGGAGGCTTGTTTGGAGAGATGGGATTTTAGGAGGGGAAGGCTGAGGTCTGGTGAATTTGTGGAGGAAGGGATAGGCACTAGGTTAACGGGGGGTTGGAGACAGCTAGGTTGAGAATGGGGTACAGCTGGGAGGTAAGGTAGTGCTTTGCACATAGTAAGCACTTAACAAATGCCAACATTATTATTATTATTATTATAGGGAAGAGTCGAGAGTGTGATTAGGGAATAGTGGGGGAAGAGAGCTGGTGGAGTGCCTTGAATAAAACTATAAGGAATTATTTGGGAATGTGTTATTCCCCAAATTCAGCTTCAAGGCTTTAGTACAGAATTAGAATTGTGTCGTTTTCTCCCTGTTTACCATGTGGACAGGAACATTTTCCTGCCAAACTATGTGTTGTATTATTCATTATTTTGAAAAGCCAGGTACGGTTTTTAGTTTCGCAAGTGCTTGACATTATTTCACTTGAGCTGACTGTGTTTTGCAAACACAGATCAAAGTAATTATTGACTGTTAGTATGATATATCGACAAATGGCATTGACCTGCTTGCCAGAATAAAGTCAGGAGATTCTTGCTGAGGAAGTGGGGAACTTTACCTTTCTGCTTTACTACAGTAGCCACAATTGAAGGGTGTTTCTGTTTACAGTGCTACCCAAGGAAGAGATTGGTCTGTGTCGCACATATGTGGAGTGTGATTAGGAGTAAAGCTTATCATGAGACTTTAATATTTGAAATCCATCTTTGAGGCCATTTTTGTTAGGCCAATTTTAAATAGATAAAACCTTAGGTTTGTTTTTTTCCCTAATCTTGAAATCAATCCAGATAATAGTTCTTTCACTTAAAAATGCAAGGTACAGTTTAATGTACTTTATATATATATGAGGCCATTTTTGTTAGGCCAATTTTAAATAGATAAAACCTTAGGTTTGTTTTTTTCCCTAATCTTGAAATCAATCCAGATAATAGTTCTTTAACTTAAAAATGCAAGGTACAGTTTAATGTACTTTATATATATATGAGGCCATTTTTGTTAGGCCAATTTTAAATAGATAAAACCTTAGGTTTGTTTTTTTCCCTAATCTTGACATCAATCCAGATAATAGTTCTTTAACTTAAAAATGCAAGGTACAGTTTGATGTACTTGAACTTCATATGTTGTAGTGTACTGGTAGGTAAACTGTCAGAGTGCAAGTGATTCATTGCCTTGTAGTGGTTTGTTTCCTGTTCTAAAAAAGTTCAATTTTTTTTGGCCTTCCTGGAAAGGCCTTGGAAGATCAGATGACTAGTTTTGTGGCTACTATAATTTTTGAGTCATTTAAAAAAAATAGGCTGATAATAATAGCTGAACTCATCTGGGCAAAGTCTTCTTTGATTTCTCTTTCACCACCCACATTCAGTCAAGCTTTTTCTGCCGTCCTCCTGCTCCTTTCTCTCCACCCTTGGCTCAAATACTTGTCACCTCATCACTGATCACTTCATCACTCTTCTCACTGGCCTCTCTTCTCCGGCATCTCCCCTCTTCAGTGTGTTCAACACTTAGATTCCCATATCATCTAACAGCAGAAAGTCAGCTTGGTTACACCAGACATCCAATTAGTGACCCCTAAATGACTGTGTTACTGATCGGCAGCAAAACCAGAAGAACGCTCATAATTCCTGCTGATTTGTACAGCACTAAGTTGTGATCCATTTGATGCATTAGTTTGTCACTTCAATTTGGAATTTAACACCGAGCCATGTTCACTGTTTAAATGGGCGAAAATCCCTTCTTTTTTGAAGAGGTTGACAATAAAGAAGCTTAAGGACAATATCACAGATCAAGTGTAAAAAATAAAAGCCCATTTAAATGTGACTGCAACCACTAGATAAAGAAAATCAAGTAGCCGCACAGACTGGGCATCTTTGGCAGACAAAATGAGAACTAGTTTGGTGTATAAGTCTCCAAAATCAAATAGGTACTTGAGGAAAGCAATACATTTCCAGCACCTTGTGGTTTCTCATGACCCTGCAAAAAAAGAGGTGTTTATTGAAGTTTTACATTAAAGAATGATAAATGAGTTAGAAACTATGCACAACCATGTTGGGATGCCAAGGCTGAAGAAAATCAAGGCTACACAGACCAAAAGCAAATCCAATTTCAGGGTGTCCCTGAGAAGTGAAAGGATACATAAACATACATAGTGCCACTGAAGATTATATAATAATAATAATAATAATGATGGCATTTATTAAGCGCTTACTATGTGCAGAGCACTGTTCTAAGCACTGGTGAGGTTACAAGGCAATCAGGTTGTCCCACAGGGGGCTCACAGTCTTAATCCCCATTTTACAGATGAGGTAACTGAGGCCTAGAGAAGTTAAGTGACTTGCCCAAAGTCACACAGCTGACAATTCGCAGAGCCGGGATTTGAACCCATGACCCCTGACTCCAAAGCCCGGGCTCTTTCCACTGAGCCACGCTGCTTCTCTATATCTGTCTGTATATCTGTATACCTGTCTCCATCTCAGACAAGGAGAAAATTGTAAAACAAAGGCAACACTAGTGTTAATAATAATATCTGTGAGGTGTAATAAGTGTTGTGTGTCAAGCGTGGAGCAGAAAGAAGATAACCAGGTTGGGTACATCATGTCCCATGTGGGGCTCACAGTCTAAGTAGGAGGGAGGACAGTTATTGTATTCCCCAGTTTACAGATGAGGAGACTGAGGCACAGGGAAGTTAAATGACTGGTTAAACTAGATAAGTGGAAGAGCTAGGATTTGAACGCAGATCCTCTGACTCTCAGCCCATTGCTCTTACTACTAGGTCATGCTGGTTTTCACTTGTTGATTACACATCTACCACCACTGAGTATTAGGCCTTTTGTGTGCAGGGAATTTTATTAAGTGCTTGGGAGATTGCATTAAAAGTGAAAGATGTGGCCCCCACCCTCAAGGAGTTTACGTCTATGTTGCAGGGTTTCAGACTGCACCATTGTCACCATTTTCAAGAGGGAAGGGGAAAAGAAAAATGCTTTTTGTGGAATCAAACTGTTTTCCATTGCTAGCAAGGCCTAGCCAGTCTTTCACTCTTCCCATTCTGCTTCATTTGGTGTGGATGCCTAGGAGAGGGAGGTGAAGGAACAGTGATAAGTAAAATTGTGAGTAGTGGTGGCCAAGTTATGAAGGGAACTGGCTTGGGAGATTAGTCCAACTTGCCACTGTGGTTTGCATTCGAGGATTATTAATGCAGGTCACAGATAAGAATATTAATACTGGTAACCTACATATTTTAATACTACTACTACTAATTATTGTGGTATTTGTTAAGCATTTACTGTGTGCCACACACTGTACTAAGGACTAGGGTGGGTACAAGCAAAGTGAAATGGACACAGTCCCTGTCCTACATGGGGCTCATGGTCTCAATCCCCATTTTATAGGCGAAGTAACTGAGGCACAGAGATGTGAAGTGACTTGCCCAAGGTCACACAGCAGATGAGTGGTGGAGCCGGGATTAGAACCTTTTGACTCCCAGGGCCATGCTCTATCCACTGTACCATGTTGCTTCTCTTAAACCCCCAAATGGATACGTTTATGGACTTGAGTGGGCAGAGAGTATAAGAATGCCATCTACTTCATTTCTTCCCAGGATGCTATGTTGTATTTTGTGTAGGTTGTGAATGGGTGCAACATGTGAGACTCAGTTTCCCCAGCAGTCTTAGAATCCAGCACAGCGACTCAATAAGGGAAAATTAGCCCGTTCATATTTGGGCTTGACATACATTTTGGATGGATTTGTAGAATGTATTTTTTACCTCTGAAATTTTGAGTGGAAAAAGAGATGTAGGTATTCCTGCAAACATATAGTTGTTGTTTTCCAACAAGCCCTCATTTCCAAATTAACACAGTGGTGGACCAGTTGTGATTGTGGCAAATAAGCCAGCTGGGGAGGATGGTTTGAAAACAATTACTATAATAAGGTAAGTAGCTTCTGACACTCCAGTTTGAGCCCTCCTCTGACACTTATCTAACACATATCAGGTTATTAGAGTTATTAGATTCATTTATTCAATCATATTTATTGAGCGCTTACTAGTGTGCATAGCACTGTACTAAGCGCTTGGGAAGTACAAGTTGACAACATATAGAGACGGTCCCTACCCAGCAGCGGGCTCACAGTCTAGAAGGGGGAGACAGACAACAAAACAAAACATATTAACAAAATAAAATAAATAGAATAAATATGTACAAATAAAATAGAGTAATAAATACGTACAAACATATATACATATATACAGGTGCTGTGGGGAGGGGAAGGAGGTAAGGTGGGAGGGATGGGGAGGAGGAGGGGGAGAAGAAGGAGGGACTAATTTTGGGACTGTTAAAAGTTAGTTTCCAGTAAGCAATGAATTTCAAATAGCCAAAATGTTTTTCTTTTCAATGCTGATGACTAATGAAGAGTGATGCCCCACAATCTTGATATTTTGTTTGCAGCAAACTTTAGAAGGCATCCCTGACCACATTGCATTGATTATAGTCATCCTGTGTTATGGCAACTGTTTTCACCATTCTTCTATTGTGCTCTACCCAATATCACAGTGGATTGTTTCTTTCAGTCAGGAATGTCTATTCAGTTCTTCTATTATACCATGGTATGAATGCTGAATTTATTTAAATAGCTTAGTTTTCATTCCTTAAATGATTTTGCATTGATGAGTTAAGTGCTGCTTGCCCATAAGCTGGTCTTTCAATTGCTTGTTAAGTTTTTTGTGATTAGTTGAACTGTTACAAATGCAGAAATGTGACTGTCATTAAAAGCTGTTTTGATGTGAATTGATTTTTGAGCCAAGTATGAAAATAATTGCAGTTCGCCAAAGGTTCAATTTTTTTAAAAATTCCATAAATTAATTTCCAATTATACGGATTTTGTTGGGAAGTTCAGAATTTAGGTCAAACAATTATGATTCATTTAAGATTTTAAATACATTTTGAAAGTTCCATTGACAATTGTAATTTCTATTACTGCAAACCATTTTATTGGATTATTTAAAACATTAAAAATATTCTCTGATCTCTCAAGTTTTTAAAAATTTCTTTTGTAGGTTAATGTGTGAAACCGTGAGATACGAAAGACATGAAGCCAATGAAGTTTTATACTAGTAAGTGTTTCTTCTCTTCCTTTTGTGTGTAATTTAGTAAACTAAATCTTTTCCTCAAGGACTGAGAGAGGTTTTAATACCTCACTAACTCAGTACATCTTCACAAACACATTGAGACCTCGTAGTGTCTTCGTTATTTAGAATGTCCACATTTTTAGCCCATACCTAGACTAAAACTGATGTGGACAGCCGTTTTTTATTGTATTAAAGAAAAGGTCATAATAGCTTTGAAATGATGGTCCACAGAATTTATAATACACCTACTGTGTGCAAAAAAACATTGTTCAAAAAACTGTAGGGTGTGGATGCTTTTGTAGCAATCCAGATAAAAATCTGCATTAAGATTTTACTAGAGGGAGTGGAGAAGATTGGATGTAGGAAACAGGGGATTAATCTATGTTTCAAATTAGGCAGTAGTTTTAGTTTTCCATTAACAGGAATAAAGCAGCATGAACAATAAACTGTTTTTTTTTTTGTCCTGACACCAACTACCTTTAACAGAGTAGAGTCTCTTTCGATCTGAATTGTTAAGTGCTAAATATTATTTTGGATGCCTAGATAATTTTGGGTAACTGGGATACATTGAGTCCACTTTATGATATAGAGTTGGGGAACTTACCGTGGGCCTCTCCCCTTGGTCAGAAGTGGAGCCTCTCTTGGGTACCAGGAGCCTCCAAGTAAGAGTCCTGTACTTGGAATGGGGTAAAATAATGGGATTTGTGATTGGTGAGGAAAGAGGGAAAGCGTGCCTCCATTCTGAACCTGGTGTGAAATCTGGATTATTTTGATTACCTGTCTGTATGGGTCGGGTGAACTGAAAAAATGGTCAACTTCCAATTCTTTCTTCCAGTGTTGATCCAGGTTATGGCTATTTGAGGTCTCAGGATTAACATAGTGATTCTAAAAATAATGTTTCATGCAATCAATCAAGGGTATTTATTCATTCATTCATTCAGTCATATTTATTGAGCGCTTACTCTGTGCAGAGCACTGTACTAAGCGCTTGAGACGTACAAATTGTCAACATACAGAGACTGTCCCTACCCAACAACGGGCTGAGAGCATTGTATGGAGCACTTTGAGGAGTACAGTACAGTAGAAATGTTGGGCTTTCATCTCTGCACCCTCAATTTCAATTTTTAATTTTGATTCATTCTTACATGTTTGCCTCATATGATTTAGTGAAGTAACCTAGACACAATCCCTACCTACAA
Source organism: Tachyglossus aculeatus (assembly GCF_015852505.1). Lineage (NCBI taxonomy): Eukaryota > Metazoa > Chordata > Mammalia > Monotremata > Tachyglossidae > Tachyglossus > Tachyglossus aculeatus. The sequence continues at coordinate 27,302,295 of NC_052077.1, forward strand.
GCGGCTAACGGTCTAGAGTGAGAGACGGACACTGAATTACAGATAGGGGAAATGGCAAAGTATAAGAACTTGCACCTAAGTAAGGGCTCTGGGGCTTGGGTGAATATTAAGAGCTTAAGGGTTACAGACCCAAGAGCATAAGCAGTGCAGAGGGGAGAGTGAATGAAAAGGGTGGGGAAATGAGGGGTTAAAGTCAGGTTAGTGAAGTCCTCCTGGAGGAGATATTGTTGTAGTAGGGCTTTGAAGGTGAGGAGAGTGGGGGTCTGTCAGTTGTGAAGGGGAAGGTAAGTCCAGGTCAGAGGAAGGATGTGGACAAGGAGTTGGTGATGAGATAAATGAGATGGAAGTACACTATTAGAGGAGCAAAGTGCAGGCACTGCATTGTAGTAGGAGATTGATGAGGTAGTCTCCTTGTTATTGCTTTCATAGCATTCTTTAACCATTAGCCAGTAAAATTGTTAATTCAAAGAGGAGGTGCCTTAAGTCTGTCCTTCGCTGTTTTACCTCTACCTTCTGATAACCAGACAGTTGGCAAAGTTGTATTGGACTCCAGCCATATCTGCACTGCAGTAAATTAGGAGTTTTTGTTTCTATCTGTCACTGTGACAACATTTTCCTCGGAGAGCGTAGCCAGTATTTGCCATTAGGACAAATAAATTCAAGGACTTGGCAGTTGGCTCTTCATAAATAAACAGGTACTGAATAAAGACTTTACTCAAGTTATCTCCTAGTAGAAATGGTGGGCTTTTACCTCCCCGCCTTCGGTTTTAATTTTTAATGTGATTTACAAGTTTGCCTTAGACATGATTTTATTATGGTAACCTAGAGATTAATAGCTTTCCTGTAAAATACTGGTAAGTACAATTTCAGTCAGTTCTATTTTTGCGTGTTGATTTTCATCATCAGTACCTGCTTCACTGAAGAGATGCTTTTGTAGTTTTGATTTGGAGCAGAAGGTAATATGGGGTGGAAAAAAAATTTCAAAATCTAAGAATGAATTACATTACAGAACCAAAATTTCCATGAGGTCAGGTGTTTGCAATATGATTAAAAGCAAGAGCACTAAAACTGACCGGTTAACAACCAGCTTCCCTTGAATCGAAGGTGACATTTAATAATCATCTTTCTTTTCCTTGTAGTATTTCATTCCTTAACCTTCGGGAAGAATATATATTATTCTCAAAATTCCAGTGCTACAACATTGCAGTACTTTAATATCCTATCTAAATATCACCTCCATGTCTTTTTATAGAAATTTTATAGGTTCATGAATGCTTACAGTTTAAATTTTGAATGTTTGGAGTAAGTTGTTCTACCAACTTGGCTGTTCTGTACTCTGCACACAGTAAGCGCTCAGTAAATGCTATTAATTCAATAAAAGTAGTAATCAGTTTTATATTTGTCGGGTTTTCTGAATTTAAAATTGTGCTTTTTTACTGTTTAGAAGTGGACATAAATTAATGACGTGTTATAGTGCAGGTACTATTGTTATGAAGTCAGAATAGGCCCACAGGGATTCTTATGTAATTGTTTCGTTATTTCTGCCCTTATATTAACTTGAAAGATAAAACCTTTGGTCTTAATCATCAGAAGTCAAATTTTTCTACTTAGCATTTTTCTGCCACCAATCAGTGATTCATGAATATCTAAATCACCAAAAACCTTAGCATTCAAATGGTACATCACATTACTCAAAATGTAGACTTATTCCACAGGCAAATTTCTCAGTAGATACTACTTGCAGCGTTTCACAGGATGGATGCACCAAAAGTTATTTAAGCTATTGAAATTTTTGAATCTCTTTACTGGTTTTGAATTGTGATGTAGATAAATATGTGAAGCAGCATGTCAACGCACTTTCATATTAATTTCATACATGATTTCACTATTGTCAGTTTCTCCAAACTTGGTTCTAGACTGTGAGCCCACTGTTGGGTAGGGACCGTCTCTATATGTTGCCAACTTGTACTTCCCAAGCGCTTAGTACAGTGCTCTGCACACAGTAAGCGCTCAATAAATACGATTGATTGATTGGTTATCCTATGTCTATTAAAAAATAATAGCCCCTTGTTAGGAGAATTGAAGAGATTTTCTCCTCAGGATTGTCTATTAGTTGCATTTAGTACTATTCTCAAGTGCAGTTAAAGATTTGGCAAAACTGCTGTAACAGAATGTATGTTGATTCTAAATTTTACTATCTTTAAAATTCCATATGGGAAAAAAATGTGTCTTCTTCCTGTGCATAAATCCCTTTGAATGATGCAGATTGCCTGGCATGTAGGAAATGCTTAACAAATACCATAATTATTATTATTGTATGATCCAATAAAGTAACTGTATGTATGAATTGACACAGGGGATCTACTTTACTATTTTCTTATACTCTGTACTACTCTTCCTGCTTTTTTTTGCTATTTAAATGCAGTGATTGAGCAGCAACACCAAGACCTTTTTCATAGGCCTTACCTGAGCATTTGGTATCATCTCACGATTCAGGTGTCCTAAAAATTTCAGTTCAAAAATAAACCCTCAGCACTTACATACATATCTGTAAATTATGGCCTATGACCCCCCCCCCCCCCAGACTATTAGCTTGTGTCTACCAACTGTGTTGCATTGTACTCTTCCAAGCACTTAGTACAGTGTTCTACACATAGTAAGCACTCAATAATACCATTGATTGATCATTAATTGATCGTACCAAGCAGGTATGGAATAAAGACTTGTCAAGACAGTAATTTGCTAAGCAAATGATGGTGAGTTCTATTTTGAAGGTGCCACCAATAGATCAGTTCAGGTTGAAGGTGGTCTACTCTCTCTTAACCCATCACCATCAGAGTAAAGCAAGGCAGTGGAGTATACTAGTAGTAATGATAATTATGGTATTTCTTAAATGTTTCTCTGTGCTAAGCATAGTACTCTGTGTTGGAATATATTTCCTGAGCCACATGAGTCTCATAGTTTACAGGCAGGAGAATGGGATCTTAATCTCATTTTACAGTTGAGAAAACTGAGGCACAGAGAAGTTGTGGCCCAAGGTCTCACAATAGGCAAGTGATAAGGCAGGATTTTTTTTATGGTATTCAAGCACTTACTACATGCCAGGTACTTTACTAAGTACTGGGGTAGATCATCAACTTCAATGGTATTTATAGATACAAGCTCGCTAATCAGGTTGGATACAGTCCATGTCCCTCATAGGACTCACAGTCTTAATCCCCATTTTCCAGATGGGATAGCTGAGGCACAGAGAAGTTAAATGACCTAACCAGGTCACATAGCAGACAAGTGGACAGATCCTGGATTAGAACCCAGATCCCTTGGCTTCCAGGCCCATGCTTTTTAGCCCCTATGCCTCTATTTTTGAGGATGTAATGATTGTGTCAAATCTGATTAACATGTATCTACCTCAGCACTCAGAATTGTGCTTGGCACACAGTAAGCGCTTAACAAGTACCGTAATTATTATTATTATTACTGTCACCAAATTCTGCTGCCTACACAATCCCTGTCCCACATGGGGCTCACATTCTTATCCCCAGTTTACAGATGAGGTAACTGAGGCACAGAGAGTTAAGTGACTTGCTGAAGGTCACACAGTAGCCATGTGGTGGAGTGGGGATTAGAATCCAGGTCCTAATGACTCCCATACCTGTGCTGTATCCCCTAAGCCACACTGATCAATATCTTGGCTTGTGTGAAGCTTTTTGTGGGCACAGGCTAGTACATAACTTTACTGTCAGTCCATGGTTCGGTGCCAAATCTGCAACTGACTCATAGTCATCTGCATGTCTTCCTGGGAATGTGCCGCAAAAGCACGGAACTCGATGACTAGCATCTCGCACTTCTGATTAGGTTTGCATCTAGCTGAATTTGCAGTGTTTCCTGGTCATCCCCAAATGCATAAACAGTGAAGGCCAGATTGAGGACAGAGTTTCTCAATGTTTCAAGTTTCATACCAAGTTGATGGTCAGTAAAACCATGGAAATCTCTAACCTATGTGGAGAGGAGACACGAACCTACTAAAAAAGATCCATTAAGCTTCTTAAGCAGCAGGACGAGGTAACCAATTACAAGGTCTTGCAGAACAGCCGATTCACCAGCATTGAGGCAGTGTGTTCGGGAACACATCTTCCTTGGGCAAGACATGAGTCCAAAGTGGATGCCAGCCTGATATTAGGCAGCTGCTTTATGATGAAGCGTGCATATACAAGTAAGGAAAGAAAGGAAAAATAGATTTTTAAATATAATGAAGCTCAGAGCAGTGGATCGTTGGGAGAGTTCTGCAGCTGACAGACAAGCCTGGGAGAAGAGTTGTTCTTGAGCAAAAAGACTTTGAAGATTCCAAGAGACAACCTGCAAAACAGATAAAGGGGCTGGGATGGGGAAACATACTAACCAGGACAGCAAGCCTTTGTCTTTTGGGAGCACATTGTGGAAGCAAATGTGGTTCTTAATCCTTCTTTTCAGTTTAAACCCTGATGCATGTGTAGTTTTCCCACTGTCAATAACGTTATCTTCAAAAACAAAAGGACAGTACTCTGTATATTCAGGGCAGTAGGCTTTGTTTCTCATCTCGTTTTATCTCCTGCGTTCAGAAAGCAGTCAAGCTGTCTTCTGACTTTAGAAGCTGTAGGTTATGTTTTATCTGTGTACCCTCTGCATGCTTGTGTGAAGAGACCGAATGACTTAGGAGGAAAAAAAGAAAGTCTGGATTGAGGGGGAGTTGGTTGACCTCTGCAACTGGCAGGAATTTGGGTAGGTGGAAATGGAGACAAATGTACTGTGCATGTGTAATATGTCTTTGTGGGTTGGTCTTGGTTTGCAGTCACAGTAATTCAGGAGGCGTAAGTGTATTTGCTTGCCTCTGGCCCACGCCCAGGTTTAAGTCAGATAGAGAGGGGTAGTATAGACAGCAGAGATCCCATAAGCATCAAAGCCTGACCTGACTCAGCTATGTGAATCATTATACTAATAATAGTGATATTTGTTAAGTGCTTACCCCTTAGCACTTTTTAAATATGGGAGGCAAATGCAAAGCAATCAAGTCAGACACGCAGTGCCTGTCCCACTTGGGGCTCACAGTCTAAGTAGGAGGGAGACTGGGTATTGAATCTTGATTTTACAGATGAGGAACTGTGGCTCAGGGTAGTGACATGCGCAAGATCATTCAACAGCCAACTGGTAGAGCCAGGATTGGTACCCAAATGCTCCGGCTCCCAGTCCCAGGTTCTTTCCGCTAACTCTTGCTGCTCCTCTTCCCTTCTGTAACCCTATCTTGTCATCTTGCCCACCTTAGCAGGTTTATACCAGGATGGGTTTTGTGGGTGGTGGAATAGGGATCCAACCTGCTCTGGATCCAAAGAATCGGTTATGCGTCATTTAGGGATAAGCAAGTGTACTTGAGCCTCTGGTTAAATACGGAACTCAAGTCAGCCTCGTGGATGACTGGGGATGCCTAGCATAGTACCCTGCATATGGACAGCTATTGATGATGAGGCTGATGAACTGACCTAAATTCATTCATTCATTTCAGTCGTATTTATTGAGCGCTTACTGTGTGCAGAGCACTGTACTAAGCACTTGGGAGGCACAAGTTGACAACATATAGAGACATCTCTCTGAGATTCTTCAGACCAATCCTTTTCCCAGAGAATTCCCCTGGGTAAGGCCTAAAATCTGGCTTGAACAAAATGGGATAAATATCTGGGGTCACAGTGCTAGGTAAGGTTTCCCGGGACTTTGATTCTGTCTGTCTTGCTGGTTATCAGTTAGTACTCAGTCTTTCTTATGACCAGTGTCAGAATAATTCTGAGTTGTAAACTCATTTGAATGTTGGGGAATTAGGGAAAATTTTTCTGTTACCCACTTCTGTCTGAAGAGAACGTGGTGGTGACGGCAGAATAAATTGTTTGTGAAAATACAGTAGCGGTCCAGGCATTGGTACTGTAATGTGGATTCTCTTTCACACAGATTTTGTCAAGAACAAGACTCTCAAGTTAGGGTGCTATGTTCATATGGCTGACTTCATATTCAAAGAAGGCTGTATTTGACAGGGAGGTTTCCAAGACGTTGGAAGCCTAATTTTTCCCTTGACGTGTGATTTTTACAGTAATTGTCTCTCCATGCCTATGTCCAGTCTAAGGTGAAATCTTTGCTCAGTGGTATGTTCTAGCACTTCAGTAGGCTTGTACTGTAATAAATGTTCATAATTGTAAGCTTCTCTGTGGCAGGAATCTATGTTCCCAAGCACCTCCTCAGTAAATGCTTTTGATGATGGTTTGTTTCACATGATTACCCTCACTGGAAAAAAAAGAACAGTCATGTCAGAACACCCAATTTAGGATCAAGGACTGGTGTAGTAGTTGATGTATAATTCCTGTTTTCTCTTATGCCATTTTTCCTCTGGCTTACTTTCATTTGGGTTCATTTTGATAGCTCTGTCATTTGCTGTCAGTTAAACTTTTTTTAAAGTAGTCATGAACTTGGCAGTACATATCCTACTTACACAGTCAAGCACAGTATTTAATAATAGTGTTGTCGCCTTTTATTATGGAAGTTTAGTGGGCTTAAGTTTGAACTCTAATTGAGTGTTGGTTGCAAAGAAAAGCTCAAAAAATTGTGGAAGTGGTAATAAAATGATTCATCTTAATGTTAGAAGTGCATTCTTTTGATGTCTTTTATTTGTTCATGTCAAAAATTGAAAACATTTTAGTGTGACCTGAATTGAATTTGTTTACTGTAGAGTTAAAGAGCATCTGGGTAGGAGCATGGCCTTGTAGAAAGAGCATGGGCTTGAGAGCCAGAGGACCTTGGGTTCTAATCCCAGATCTTCCACTTGCCTCCCATGTAATCTTGAGCAAGTCACTTAACTTCATTTTCCTCATTTGCAAAATGGGAATTAAATCCTGTTCCCTTCTACTTGGACTGTGAGTCCACATAATAATAATAGCATTTATTAAGCGCTTACTATGTGCAAAGCACTGTTCTAAGTGCTGAGGAGGTAACAAGGTGATCAGGTTGTCCCACGGGGGGCTCACAGTCGCAATCCCCATTTTACAGATGAGGGAACTGAGGCCCAGAGAAGTTAAATGACTTGCCAAAGTCACACAGCTGACAATTGGTGGAGCCGGGATTTGAACCCATGGCCTCTGACTCCAAAGCCCGGGCTCTTTCCACTGAGCCACACTGCTTCTCAATGTGGAACAGAGACTGTGTCCAAACTCATTTTCTTTTCTTGTGTCTACCCCAGTGCTTAGAACAGTGCTTGGTGCATAATAAGTTCTTAACAAATACCATAAAAAATTTGGGACTGTTAAAGTGGATCTGAGTTGTGAGCAGTGTTGAATATTGGTTAAGAAAGTATCTTGGTGATCAAGCGATAGTCCATGCTGCAAGGCTAGGATAGCGGGAAATGTCGATCATTTCATAGCAATTATTTTAACTTTAAAAAGATCATATTCTTTGAATTCTACAATCATTATATGACATTTTGCTATTGAATTTGGTATTTTATATATCTGTAATAATTTATATATAGAAACATCTTCATTTTCCAATGTAGTTGTAACCAAAATCAGTAGAAGTGATAGTCATGGTATTTGTTAAGCATTTACTAAGTGCCAAGCACTGCACTAAAGTGTGGAGATAGATACAAGATAATCCCAGAGATGTGCTCTTTCCACTAGGCAACACTGTTTCCCATAGGCATTGTGAGACAAGAAGCATCATGATATTTTATTTAGGTCAACACTGGGTGGCTTATGGAGCCCACAGGCTCCTAGAGAAGTCCGTTCTGTGTTGGGGCATTTCTGATTGGGATGACTCTGGGTTGGGTTGGTTATTTATTAGAGTCCTTACCTCCATAAGCTCAATAGCTTGCTTCAGGGTGTTTTTCAGACTGTGGGCATTGGATTAAAACCCTCTCAGTCAGGGTCAGGAATCGTTTTGTGGAGAAAAACTAAGCCAATTGAAACCCTTAAGTAGAGCCATTCAGTTTATGGCATCCTCCTGTAGCATCCTACATGACACGGTATGATGACTCAGTGCAACTTGTGACCGCTTCATAAAGAAGCTATTCATAGAAAAGACGCTGCCAGCAAAGATGGGCAAGGGGAGGAGAGGATGAGAGTTGCTGGGTAGGGACCGTCTCTGTATGTTGCCGACGTGTACTTCCCAAGCGCTAAGTACAAGTGCTCTGCACACAGTAAGTTCTCAATAAATACGATTGAATGAATGAATGAGAGTCTGGGGGTTACCCCTTGCTCCTGCCCCTCCTGTTCAGTCAATGGGGCACTTTAGTCTGGGACTGAATCAGAGGAAACTTTGTCTGCATTAGTGCTATAGGAGAAGCAGTCTTGTTAGTGTTAGTTTGGCTTGCTTTTACTTTTGTTTATTGTAAGATCTGTATCTAATGGCCTTTACTTTCTTTCCTTTCAGCCCTGATGACATTGGTACCTGTTGGTATATCCTTCTTTCTGGTTCAGTGTTCATAAAGGAGTCCATGTTTCTTCCAAGGAGCAGGTATGTGTATTCTTTAAATTGACTTACATCATAGGACTGTTACAAGTGAGAGCCATGGTGTAAACAATGCCAGGATGACCCTTTTGCCCACATCCTCCCTCTGGCATGGAACTCCCTCCTCTGTCATATGTGACAGACCACCACTCCCCCCACCTTCAAAGCCTTATTCAAATCACATTTCCTCCAGGAGGCCTTCCCTGACTGAGCCCTCATTTCTCCTATGAGATCGAGGGAGAGACAGTAAGAGTGCAGTAATAGCTGCCCTCCTCAGGTTTCAAAAACCCATATCGTACAGTAGTACCAATCCGAGTGTTACAGCATCAACACATAGTGCAAATGAAGCCTGATTTGCGCATATTTTAATTCCCATTGAAAGTTCATTTTCCCATCACAGCACATTAAGATTTAACTTGATTAGAAAGGCCTCTGGTAGGGCTGATGCCCGAATGAGATACGATGCCAAACCGGCTTTTAGGATGTCTCTGGTAGGATCGATTGGGCAGACAGCTCTTTGCCTGTCCTGGCTATTGACTCATCATAGTTTCCCAGCCTAGCTCTGCTCAAAGATATGGTCCCCTGTTCCAGATGAGTATACTGGCTGAAAAGATAAGATGGGGTGGAGAGAGGGTGTGAAGGAAGGTGGAAGTGAGTAAAGAGGGAAGGTGAGTAAGTAAGTTTGCTAAATCATTTTACATTTTTTATTTAACATTGAAGCTATCATTTTCTCTTCTTTAAAAGTAACGCTGACATCTGTGTTTGTGCAGGCTGTGAAAAGAAATTAGAATATTCAAATTAGAATTACTTCCTAAGGGAGAGGAAAGACCAAATCAAGTCATGTTTGACGGACATGTGGGGCAGTTTGCATTTTATCGTTTTTTTGAAAGCCTTTTACCCTTTCCCTTTGAATGTCAAATGTTTCCAAATCCTATTTTGTCAGGGTGAAGGAGATAATGGAGTTTTAGGCTAAACGACAAGTTGGCACTATTTATAGGTTGCTACTTGATGTTGCATCTGGTGACATTTCTAAAGAAAGACCATAAATGTCTCATTTTGAGGTGATAGCTTAGAAATATTATTCATATTCGCTGACAAAGAAGGAAATCCCTTCCGTATAACCTGAAGTTGCATGCTAATGATTTATCCATGAATTTTCCTCAGTTATTTTGGGATGAGAGAGAAATAATTTTGGACTTTGTTTTATCCTTTGCTGCATTTTGACTAGAATTTATAATGCTTGATTTGTAAGAATGTAGTCAGTTTTCTGGGGGAGAAATTATTTTGTAATAGAAATTAAAGTAAAGCAGGCTGTAATTTTGTAGAGCAACTCTAGACTGTTAGCCCTTTGTTGGGCAGGGACTGTCTCTGTTGCCGAATTGTACTTTCCAAGCGCTTAGTACAGTGCTCTGCACACAGTAAGCGCTCAATAAATATGGTTGAATGAATGAACTCAGTTTCCATTGCACCTGTTTAGGAATTTGCTTATTCAGACTCACATAAAAATAAAAGTAAATCAAATATCCCCAATGATTGTGCTTTGTGTGGACATTGACCAAAATACTGCTTTGAAGAAAGCGGCCTAATATTTTTTTCTTCATTTTTTTTGACCCTTTTAGTGGAGGGTTTCTTTCATTAACAAATATTTTTGTATTAAACACGCTTTTCTTGATTAGTTGTAATGTTGGGCAACATGCTGAAGTAGCAGAAATTGGTGATAGTATTTACATCTGCTGGACATCTTCAGTTGGGCTTTCTAAGTGTAGGTTGGTACATATGATTGCTTTGAGGCTAATTATGAACCTATACCACTTTTTTCATTTAGGAATGTTTTTGTGTGTGCTTCTTGAACAGTCACCTGCAATAAAAGGGCCTGTTTTTGGCTTATTCTAGGACTTTGATAATGCTCATAGGTAGTTGACTTGGAAGAATTTCCTGGATTATCAAAGAGTCAGTTCAGAGACCAGCTTCCATGTTCCTTGATGCATGGCTAAGTGTACTTCATTCATTCATTCAGTCGTATTTATTGAGTGCTTACTGTGTGCAGAGCACTGTACTAAGCACTTGGGAAGTACAAGTTGGCAGCATATAGAATTGATCCCTACCCAACAGCGGGCTCACAGTCTAGAAGGGGGCTTACAGTCTAGAAGGGATAATAATGTTGGTATTTGTTAAGCGCTTACTATGTGCCAAGCACTGTTCCAAGCGCTGGGATAGATACAAGTTTATCAGGTTGCCCCACGTGGGACTCACAGTCTTAATCCCCATTTTACAGGTGAGGTAACTGAGGCACAGAGAAGTCAAATGTGTTGCCCAACGTCACACAGCAGACAAGTGGAAGAATGGGAGAGCTATATAGGACAGGTTGAAACAGACTGGACCTATTAAACGCACCATGAGTCATGTTAGGATTTCATTGAAGTCGTCAGGGCAGCCACATTTTTAATTATTGCAAAGCCCGTGTCACCTGATGAAGACAATTACTTTTGTAAATTCTTTAGACCACATTTTGTCACAGGTGCCAAATCCAACTTGTAGAATAGTTCCATCAATGTTACCAGTGACTGTACTGAGCACCACTTGAAAAGCTAGAATCCCCCAAAATGAGGATCCTGAACACTGAAATATTTGGAGAGTATTTCAAATCATTTATCTATTTATTTATTTTTAAATGATATTTGCTAAGTACTTCCTATGTGTCAGGCACTGTTCTAAGCCCTGGGGTAGATACAAGTTAATCAGGCTGCGTGTAGTCCCTGTCGTACATGGGGCTCACAGTCAAGTCGGAGGGAGAGCTAGTATTAAATCCCCATTTTGCAGTTGAGGAAACGGAGGCACATAGAAGTGAAATGACTTGCCCAAGGTCACCCAGCAGGCAAGTGGTGTAATTGGGATTAGAACACATGTCCTTTGGCTCCCAGGCCTGGGCTGTATCCACTAGGCAGTGATACCATGCTTAAGCATTAGGGCTATCATTAACTTAGCATTGAAGCTGAACCTCATCATTTGTGGTTCAGCCTTCAGACTTCTTTAGAAGAAAAGCCAGGTTTACTTTGGGATGTCTGAACAATTTGGTGAAAATAACTTTTTTACAGACTTCTGCACTTAGCATTCTAATTAAAGGTGCTTTCCTATAACATTTGGAGAGAAACTGCACCCTCATGCATTATGACTCAGACTTTGGATTCTTTTGAAAGATAGTCCTAGTTGACCACTTGTATTTATACCAAAAGAAGGCTACCATTTGTAAGCACGCTGTATGTAAGTCTGGAGTATAAATGTAGATATTGTGAAGGATAATGCGAGTCATTGTGCAGAGCTGTGGTTATGTTCCTCATGCCTCTGGGTGTGTGCGTGTGTATTTCTTTTTCCCTTCCTCCACCTTTCTCCTCTCTCACATTTAATTCTGGATGTGCAGGGAGAGTGAAAGGTTTAGGCTCCGCAGGTAAATGAAATCTACTTTGCGTCAGCTAAGACTGAGAAAATTAAAGTCTTAATTGTTTTTGATATTTGTGCTACATGACATAATTCCGTGTGTTTTATTTCATTGTGCTCTGAGCCCTGCTATTGACTGTGGAAGCTGCAGCCTTAAAATTGTCACCTAGATAAATGTCATCTGTATTTGGATTAATTTCCTTCAGGGTAAAGGTCGTTGTAATTATTATAAACTTGAACAGAAGCACTGAGATTTTCATTGGGGAAAAAAACATGTCAGCCCCTGGAAGGAAGAATGACAGTTTTACTTATTGCTTACACTGCACCCTTGACACCACATCACTTGTTATTTTCATATTTTGGGCTTATACTAGGCTAGTTGCTCACTCCTGAAACCCTGATGTCACTCTTTTTCTTTCTGAACTAAGGAGAATAGTTTGTGAAGATTTTAAGAAGGTAGATTGTTTGTAGTAATTCTGACGGAGACAGAGTTGAATAATTTAACCCTCCTACCCTTCTACAAATCACAACTGTGATTTGTGGGGAAAAAAAATCACAGTTGACAAGCAGGTAATTGTAGGTGTAATTAGCAAATACATCAATGAGTGACAGAGAGACATTAAGGAAAACTAATAAAGAGATAAGTCAAAGATAGGTGAGAGTATTTATTAGGTGCTTACTCTATGCCAAGTACTGTACTAAGCACTGGGGTAGATATAAGATAATCAGATCATACTCAGCCTCTGTTCTGTAAGGGGCTCATGGTCTAAGAGGGAAGGAGAACATAATTTTGTCCTCATTTTCCACATAATAATAATAATCACATTTATTAAGCGCTTACTATGTGCAAAGCACTGTTCTAAGCACTGGGGAGGTTATAAGGTGATGAGGTTGTTCCACGGGGGGCCTCACAGTCTTAATCCCCATTTTGCAGATGAGGTAACGGAAGCCCAGAGAAGTGAAGTGGCTTGCCCAAAGTCACACAGCTGACAATTGGTGGAGCCGGGATTTGAACCCCTGACCTCTGACTCCAAAGCCTGTGCTCTTTCCACTGAGCCACGCTGCTTTCTCACATGAGGAGACTGAGGCGCCAAGTCTTGCTCTCTTTCAGCTGGGTCTTGTTGCCTACCACCATCAAGCCAGAGAACATTGAGTGAAATGGCATCTTTATCTAATGGTGGATCCAGCTGACATTTTTACACGTTTGTTTTAGAGATGCTTCATAAGAGGGCTACTAATTACTGGTCAGTTGATTTTTACCAATAGTGTAAACAAATACCATTGGGTGTGAAGGAGTGACACCTTTCCTGCAGATAAATTAGCTGTGCAAACCATTAGATTTAGTACTATAGTTGAACCAGAGCATGTAAACCAAATTTGATCATTAGGAGAATGATCTTTTCAAGAGACACAGAAAGTTGTGGACAAATACACACTCCTTGGGTTGGTTTTAGATTCTTTTTTCTCATGAAATGGTTTTTGTATTCTTATTATGGTTCCTTGTGGATATTTGACCATTTTGACAGAGAAGACCAGGGTATAAGGGGCATTGGCAGAAAAATAAAAGAAACATGTAGTTCATCTCTTGACACAAATTCGACTGCGTCCCTCCTAAAGTTAGTTCTTCGTGTTTATTAGAGCCAGATATGCCAGTTACTTAGAAGGAATGCTGTGGTGCTATTCCTAGACACTCTTCAAATCAGAGCTGGCAACCATAATGAAGATATGTGGAAACGAGGCATTGAACTAATCGGTTTTGAGGTTGAAATTATTTACGGTTTGATTGACGTTAAAATCAGTGGAAGTTAGTCAGTTATCTGTTAACACAGGTTTGTCCTGTTCTAAATACTGGTATGATCATACTTATCCATTCCAGGGCTGTGCGCATACACAAAAGCTATTTTTTCCAATACCACAGTAGTGATCTTAGTAGAAGTAATAGTGTTTATCAAGTGTGAACTGCTGGCAGACCACTGTACTAAATTCTGGGGTAGAATCGGTGGGTGGGAAAGACATGATCCCTATATAAAATTAAAAAAAAAAAAAGAGGAAGGGGGACTGCCAACAGATACATAAGGAAAAATAAAATAAAATACAACGTAAAGACATACACAAAGATCATTAGGGTACTGTGGCTAGAGAAGCAGAATTTCAGCATCCTGTGTCCAAACTCATGCAGTGGGATGCATATTCCCTAAATCCTTAACAATATCCTAGCCAATAACTTAAAGTAAAAATATCCATTATGTCAGAACTAAGTGTATTTTAATAAAAAAATGGTTACCCTATTTCATAGTGATAACTCTAAGACTCTCCTAAGGCCTAGGAAACAGAAGGTAAAATGGAAAAAATAAGTTAATTTTATATACCGCTTACAGTAATTTAGCCATATAGGCTATCTTCAGTAATAGAAAAGAGTTTGTTGAAGCCTGAAACTTCATAAACTATCTCTGGCCTTTTGGTAATAATGTGAAATCTCAAAAGAATAAGAATTGCTGATCTCTGTAAAATAAATAGCCTGAATGTAACATGTAGCTGATTTTTTGGTCAATGAATAATTAAGGTTTTATGTCTTTTACACATACTTTTGGCATATTTTCATTACTCAGCTTGGATATAATCAATTAGAAGCCCAAATATTAGTGAGTACTTAGCCCACAATACGAGGCAGCTCTGGATATAACGTGATCAATAAGTTGACGCAAGCATATTTGGTATAGGAAGAAATAGTTGTGTGTATGTGGTGTGTCTCAAGGCTCTGCCTTGGCCTTGCTGTACAATATTTTGTTTTGAGTTTTCAGCTCTACAGTATTTAGTAATAAAAGAACCAGAGGTGGCAGTGAATAAAGCATTCTTCATTCTGCAGGTGGGAAACATGACTGTGAGAATTTCTAGTAAATGGTGCTATCTTTGAATAATGGTCACTATAGCAGATTCTCCCATTGCACAAGATTCTTCAAGAACACAGCTACCGCATTATAGCAGAAAGTGTATAAACATACATTCAGGAAACATCAGAATGCAACAACTATCCAAGCATCTCACAACTGTCTATTAATTTTTTTAAAAAAACCTAGCTAAGTCCCTGGACTGGTTACTGAAAAAAAGTTGTTTCCCTTCCTCCTTTCCTGAACTTATCTCTGTACAGTCCCTCTAGACTGTATACTTGCTGTAGGCTAGGAACGCATATACCAACTCTGTTATATTGTGCTCTCCCAAGCGTGTAGTACAGTACTCTGCATACAGTAGGCACTCAATAAATGATCAATTTTTTTCCCCTCCTCTCCCTGTTTCCCTCACCTGTCTCCTTTCTTTTTCCCACATTTTTTCTCTCCCCTTTTCCTTTTCCATTCTTTCCTTTCCCCTATCCCCAAACTCCATTCTTTGGCCACATGCTGGGTAACCTTGGGAAAGTCACTTAACTTCTCTGTGCCTCAGTTGCTTCATCAGAAAAATGGAGATTGACTGGGAGCCCTTTGTGGAACAGGGACTGTGTCTAATCCAATTACCTTGTATCTACCCCAGCACTTACTACTGTGCTTAATACATAGTAAGCACTTAACAAATACCATTTTAAAAAAAGTACTATTGATTACATTAAAGATGGGGAAAGCCACTATATTCCTTTCCTATTCCTCACCAGACATTTGTTTTGGAGTTTTCTCCTGCCTACTTGCCTGCTAAGATATTTATAACATTGTATAACTCTCTTTTTTTTTCCAAATGCAATCTCTTGCTAGTGATTTTCTGCACTCTAAGTAATCACCATAGGTCCCTGCATGGGTCAGAAGTTTGATTCCAAAACTGACTCAGGCTTTGTCTCTCTTGTCTTGATGCCATTCAAGTGTGATTCTTGCTGTAATGATGTCATGGTGCCACTACATTGTAGAACTCCATGCCAACCAGAAGAGCCTGGAAGTATTATCTTGTCCTGCATGCTGTCCACAGATTATTGCGCTCATAGAACTATCATCCATAAGGCCTGCTAATAATAATAATGATAATAATGGCATTTATTAAGCGCTTACTATGTGCAAAGCACTGTTCTAAGCGCTGGGGAGGTTACAACGTGATCAGGTTGTCCCACGGGGGGCTCATAGTCTTAATCCCCATTTTACAGATGAGTTAACTGAGGCCCAGAGAAGTTAAGTGACTTGCCCAAAGTCACACAGCTGACAATTGGCGGAGCTGGGATTTGAGCCCATGACCTCTGACTCTAAAGCCCGTGCTCTTTTCCACTGAGCCACGCTGCTTCAATGGTCTGTGGAATGTGGTTGGCCACCTCGGGCTACGCAGTGGGCACTTCCATTCTGAAATACTCTCTCCACTCCCCCCAACCTGGCACAGTAATCGGCATTTGATTTTTATACCTACCTCTTCAGACGCCAAGGGTTTGGTTCCAGTGGGACCTACAGGCTTTCACAAATTCCCTACATGACTCTTAGGCACCTTAGAAGCAGCGTGGCTCAATGGAAAGAGCACGGGCTTGGAAGTCAGAGGTCAGGGGTTCAAATCCCGGCCCTGCCACTTGGCAGCTGTGTGACTTTGGGCAAGTCACTTAACTTCTCTGTGCCTCAGTTACCTCATCTGTAAAATGGGGATTAAGACTGTGAGCCCCACGTGGGACAATCTGATCACCTTGTATCTCCCACAGTGCTTAGAACAGTGCTTTGCACATAGTAAGCGCTTAACAAATGCCATCATTGTTATTATTCTCTGTTTGCCCATAGAGGTTCCTGATCCCCTTTGGTCTTGCTTTCACTTCCATTTGTTTTAAGTCTAAGTGATCTCTTCGCCATATAGTATGTTAGAGTGAGTCACAAAGACTAAGTAACTAAGTGGGAAGCAGTGTGGCCAAGTGGATAGAGCATCAGCCTGGGAGTTAGCAGGACCTCAGTTCTAGCCACCTATCTGCTATGTGACCTTGGGCCAACCACTTCTCTGTGCCTCAGTTACATCATCTGTAAAATGGGGATTAAGACTGGGAGCCCTATGAGGGACATGCCCAGTGTTTATCCTACTCTATCCTAATCCTTCTCGACCTCTCAGCTGCCTTCGACACTGTGGACCACCCCCTTCTCCTCAACACAGTATCCAACATTGGCTTCACAGACTCCGTCCTCTCCTGGTTCTCCTCTTACCTCTCCGGCCGTTCATTCTCAGTCTCCTTTGCGGGCTCCTCCTCCCCCTCCCATCCCCTTACTGTAGGGCTTCCTCAAGGGTCAGTTCTTGGTCCCCTTTGGTTCTCTATCTGCACTCACTCCCTTGGTGAACTCATTCGCTGCCACAGCTTCAACTGTCATCTCTACACTGATGACACCCAAATCTACATCTCTGCCCCTGCTCTCTCTCCCTCCCTTCAGGCTCGTGTCTCCTCCAGCCTTCAGGACATCTCCATCTGGATGTCTGCCCGCCATCTAAAACTCAGTATGTCCAAGACTAAACTCCTTATCTTCGCTCCCAAACCCTAACCTCTTCCTGACTTTCCGGTCACTGTAGATGGCACTACCATCCTTCCTGTCTCACAAGCCCGCGACCTTGGTGTCATCTTCGACTCTGCTGTCTCATTCACCCCTCACATCCAATCCGTCACCAAAACCTGCCGGTCTCACCTCCGCAACATCGCCAAGATCCGCCCTTTCCTCTCCATCCAAACCGCTACCCTGCTGGTTCAATCTCTCATCCTATCCCGACTGGATTACTGCATCAGCCTCCTCTCTGATCTCCCATCCTCCTATCTCTACCCACTTCAGCCTATACTTCACGCTGCTGCCTGGATCATCTCTGTGCAGAAACGCTCTGGGCATGTTACTCCCCTCCTCAAAAATCTCCAGTGGCTACCAGTCAACCTACGCATCAGGCAAAAACTCCTCACTCTTGGCTTCAAGGCTGTCCATCACCTCGCCCCCTCCTACCTCATCCCCCTTCTTTCCTTCTATAGCCCAGCCCGCACCCTCCGCTCCTCTGCTGCTGACCTTCTCACTGTGCCTCGTTCTCGCCTGTCCCGCCGTCGACCCCCGGCCCACGTCCTCCCCCTGGCCTGGAATGCCCTCCCTCCGCACATCTGCCAATCTAGCTCTCTTCCTCCCTTCAAAGCCCTACTGAGAGCTCACCTCCTCCAGGAAGCCTTCCCAGACTGAGCCCCCTCCTTCCTCTCCCCCTCCTGCCCTACCTCCTTCCCCTCCCCACAGCACCTGTATATATGTTTATACAGATTTATTACTCTATTTCACTTGTACATATTTACTATTCTATTTATTTTATTTTGTTAATATGCTTTGTTTTGTTGTCTGTCTCCCCCTCCTAGAATGTGAGCCCATTGTTGGGTAGGGACCGTCTCTATATGTTGCCAACTTAGTACTTCCCAAGCACTTAGTACAGTGCTCTGCACACAGTAAGCGCTCAATAAATACGATTGAATGAATGAATGAATGATCTTGTATCTACCCCAGCGGTTAGCATAATACCTGGCACATAGTAAGAACTTGAAAAATACCATTATTAAAGAAACAAAAACAAAAAAACTCAAACACATTTGAGGGCATGCAGTTGAAAATTGTGTCCTAGATATGTAAGTATTAGCATTTGATTGTATTAAATTTAGTATCACTAAATTTGGCACTATAGGTTTGATTTTTATTATTTTTTCTTAATGCTTAATGCTAACTTGAAGTGGGGAAAGAGCTAGGCTGCTTATTGAAATATAACCAAAGAAGAATGCCTCATATTGCAAATGCTGACCACATGCATTTCTTTTTGTATGTAAATGCTCTCTGGTGTTTGTTTCAAAGTGGACACTCTGTTCAAAAATGCAAGAGATTTAGCTCTGTGGGCTTTTTTATTCTTTGTCGAGTTCTAAACCTCTAAACTGTAGTGTGTAGAGAGATACCTGACACAAAGAGCAAACTGTACCCCAGAGACAGTAGTTGAATTGCTAGATCAAGTTGGGAATTTTGTTGCCATAACTACTACTTTCCGGCTGTTTTGTATGTATAAATACAGGCTTTACAAGGTCTCTGAATACTGATTTGAGAAGAGTAGTTTTTAAAAATAAGCAAACTTCTGAAATAACCCCAAAAGAAGTAGGATCTTTTGTATAGCAGGTTAGGTCAAGTGATATGAAAGATGATCTAAGGTCCTGAAGACTACAGACAGGTGAATTTAAATTTCTGATTCTGTATATAAATGAATGCTTAATCATTTACCATGGAAGTCCTGGTTTCATAATGTTCTGGAGTTGACTATAATGCACTGCTTGCTTTAAAAGTCTCAGACTAATTCTCCTTTCTCTCTTCTGTACAATAAGTTGCAGCATGTAACAGCCTGGCAATAATAATAATAATAATAATAATAATAATAATAATAATGGCATTTGTTAAGCATTACTTGAATTTCCTTGTGCCTTAGCAGATTAACTTGTTACAAATATTCTTTCAGAAGTAAATGAAAGGTAGTCAACCTTTATGACATTTGTCAATTTTATTTTATAAAAAAGTAATAGAATTTGAGAGACTGAGAAGTAACTTAAAGAAATGTGCCTTGCAATTTTAGAAAAAGCTCATATACATTTTTAATCATTATAGTTTGGTTTTGATTTTGTTTAGTATTTTGCAGTATGTGACAAAGCTATTAATGAAGCTTCAGTGACCGGTGAAATAATTTTAGTTTATAATGGTCCGTTCCCTTTGGCAGTGTTGAAATACGTTCTCCTAAAGCTATAGCATAAGAAGCTTTTGGAATTGATCGGTCAAACAAAGTGTTGGATTTAAATACCATTTTCCGATATGAAATTAAAACTCAACAAGTCTAAGACTGAGCTCCTTATCTTCCCTCCCAAACCCTGTCCTTTCCCTGACTTTCCCATCATTGTATACGGCACTACCATCCTTCCTGTCTCACAAGCCCCCAACCTTGGTGTCATCCTGGACTCCGCTCTCTCATTCACCCCACACATCCAATCCGTCACCTAAACCTGCCGGTCTCACCTCCACAACATCGCCAAGACCCGCCCTTTCCGTTCCATCCAAACCGCTACCTCGCTGGCTCAATCTCTTATCCTACCCCAACTGGATTACTGCATCAGCCTCCTCTGGTCTTCCATCCTCCTGTCTCTCCCCGCTTCAGTCTATACTTCACTCTGCTGCCCGGATTATCTCTGTTCAGAAATGCTCTGGGCATGTCACTCCCCTCCTCAAAAATCTCCAGTGGTTGCCTGTCAACCTACGAATCAAGCAAAAACTTCTCACTCTTGGCTTAAAGGCTGTCCATCACTTCGCCCCCACCTACCTCACCTCCCTTCTCTCCTTCTACAGCCCAGCCCGTACCCACCGCTCCTCTGCCGCTAACCTCCTCACTGTGCCTTGTTCTCGCCTGTCCCACCGTCGACCCCTGCCCCACGTCCTTCCCCTGGCCTGGAATGCCCTCCCTCCATACATCTGCCAAACTAGCTCTCTTCCTCCCTTCAAAGCTCTACTGAGAGCCCACCTCCTCTAGGAGGCCTTCCCAGACTGAGCCCCCTTTTTCCTCTCCTCCTCCCCTCCCCATCGCCCCCCTCCCTCCCTCTGCCCTACTCCCTACCCCTCCCCACAGCACCTGTATATATTTGTACGTATTTATTACTTTATTTAACTTGTATATATTTACTACTCTATTTTATTAATGATGTGAACATAGCTATAATTCTTTTTATTCTGACAGCTTTGACACCTGTTTATTTGTTTTGTTTTGTTGTCTGTCTCCCCCTTCTAGACTGTGAGCCTGTTGTTGGATAGGGACTGTCTCTATATGTTGCCGACTTGTACTTCCCAAGCTCTTAGTACAGTGCTCTGCACACAGTAAGCGCTCAATAAATATGATTGAATGAGTGAATGAAGATGTTTAGGGAGATAGTAAACCTTGATATCAACGCTTTCTGGGTTTTCACAGATTTTCATATATTTCTCAGATGGCATCCTGTTAAATTACTGGGGGTTTTCAGCCCTAAAATCCAGGCCAAAAGAACTTGTGGAGTCACTTAAGGAGTCCCCAGACACCCAGTTAGCCTCTGCTGGATCCTAATGCCCTCCAGTTGTTCCATTCTAATTCAGGTTTGGGATCAGTGCATCCTAAACCCTGCATCCCCATCGATGCCAGTTTTCGGCTGAGCCGAGGCATCTCCCCACAGGCCTAGGGGTCATCGGGGTCTAGACTCCAAGCCGCCTGTCGGGGATGGCCGCAGGAAGCCCACGGACAAAGTGCTCCTTTCCGTACCCGTGGCATCCCAGATCCACATCTCTCCCCAGCATCCAGACCTTCTCCCCAAGCCCTACTGCAGGCAGACACCAGGATCTGAGAGCTCAACAAAATTTAACAACAAGGTAACAACAGAAACACATTATTTTTAGTAGTAGTAGTAATAATTGTAGCAGACAAGTCATCATCTCCAAACACTTTAACAAAATAGTTTGTCTCCACCCTTGAACTTGAGATCTTTTGGTAGTTATTGGTTCCAGTGCATTTTCAACTTCATCCTTCTGCTTGTACCTGGTTGTACTGTCTTTTGTTTTTTATGGTTTTCCTTTTTTTTTTTTGGTTAAAAACCTGTCAATATTTGACTATATAGAAGAATCTCATGCCTAGTAGATCTCTGTACGGGTCTAAAGTTACCATCCATCCCATTTAACTAAAAGGAAATTTCAGGGTCTCATCTTCCTGGAATCCTGCATTTAAAGAAAGACTTCTGACAGTTTTAAAGATTTCAAAGGAGTTCCTCAAAAGTCATCACAACCTGTTAGTGGGAAAGTCTCACTACACTGGACTGTAAGAGCCTGCTGGGTAGGCATCATGTCTGCCATCTCGATTGTCTTGTACTTTTCCAGGCTCCTAGTACAGTACTCTGCACAAAGTAAGTGCTCAGTAAATACCAATGATCGATTAATTGGGCAATCCCATGAGAGCGGCACTGCAAGTCCCAACAGGCACTGTAGCACACACCCCAGTTTTTAAGACTGATCCCCCCTTCCACAATGCTTCTGTTGTGCTTGGCTGTATTCTGATCCTGGAATTTATTTCTGGAGTTCTGGGAAATGGTTACACCACTCAGACCCATTGTGGTTTTTGGAGCCAGGTACTGGCTTACTTATGCCAATGCAGGCTATTTCCTGGCAAAGTTGTCCACAGCAACAAATACACATAAGAAAAACAAAACGCCGGATTCCACAATACTTTGAGGCAACCTAAATCTGGGAAAAAACTCTTCTTTTTCTTTAGATAGTTTGCTTGCCAAGTGTTAATACATTCAGTTTGCATTAGAACTCATGTTCCCACCCAATTCTTCCCTCTCCCTGACCGTCATCACTGTAGACAGCACCACCACTACCACCATTCCCAAGCCTGTAGCCTTCTAATCATCCTCTTTTTTTTTTTAAGTGGTGTTTGTCAGGTGCTTACTGTATGCCACCCACTGTATTAAGCACTGGGGTAGGCACAAGTTAATCAGGTTGGACACATGGGCCTTAAAGTCTGAATCCCCATTTTACAGATGAAGTAACTGAGGCACAGAGAAGTGAAGTGATTTGCCCAAGGTCACACAGCATACAAGTGGTGGAGTAGTAATAATAATAATACTGGCATTTATTAAGCACTATGTGCAAAGGAGGTTACAAGGTGATCAGGTTGTCCCACATGGGGCCCACAGTCTTAATCCCCCCCCCCTTTTTTTTTTTACAGATGAGGTAACTGAGGCACAGAGAAGTTGTGACTTGCCCAAAGTCACACAGCTGACAAATGGTGGAGCCGGGGATTTGAACCCATGACCTCTGACTCCAAAGCCCGTGCTCTTTCCACTGAGCCACGCTGCTTCTCTGTAATAATAATAATGACGTTCGTTAAGCGCTTACTATATGCGAAGCACTGTTCTAAGCACTTGGGGGGGATACAAGGTGATCTGGTTGTCCCACGTGGGGCTCACAGTCTTAATCCCCATTTTACAGATGAGGTAACAGGCTCAGAGAAGTTAAGTGACTTTCCCAATGTCACACAGCAGACATGTGGCGGAGTTGGGATTCGAACCCATGACCTCTGACTCTAAAGCCCGTGCTCTTTCCACTGAGCCACGCTGCTTTGCTGCATTAGAACCCAGAGCCTTCTGACTTTCAGGCCCATGCTGTATCCACCGGGCCATACTGCTTTTCTCCTCCTCCCCATCCCCCCGACCCTACCTCCTTCCCCTCCCCACAGCACCTGTATATATATATATATATATATATATATATATATATATATATATATGAACAGATTTATTGCTGTATTTATTTTACTTGTACATATTTACTCTTCTACTTATTTTGTTAATGATGTGCATTTAACTTTAATTCTATTTGTTCTGATGACTTGACACCTGTCCACATGTTTTGTTTTGTTTTGTCTGTCTCCTCCTAGACTGTGAGCCTGCTGTTGGGTAGGGATCCTCTCTATACGTTGCCAACTTGTACTTCCCAAGTGCTTAGTACAGTGCTCTGCACACAGTAAGCGCTCAATAAATATGAATGATTGAATTAACTCATCTCTCTCATTCAACCCACATATTCAGTCTGTCTCCAAAATCCTGTTTGTTCAACTTTCACAACATTACTAAAGGCTACTGTTTCTCTCCATCCAGACTGTGACCTCGTTAATCCAAATATTTATCCTATCCCTCCTTGATTACTACATGAGTCTCTTGCTGACCTCTCTGACTCCAGTGTCTCCCCTCTTTGGTCTATAATTTACTCTGCGGCCTAGATCATTTTTCTATGAAATCATTCAGTCCATATTTCCCCACTCAAGAACTTCCAGTGATTGCTGGTTTCTTCAAATGGTATTTTTAAGTGCTTAATATGTCAGGCACTGTACTAAGTGCTGGGGTAGATACAAGCTGATCAGGTTGGACATAGTCTCTGTTCCACGGGCTCAGTCTTAATCCCCCTATTATAGATGGGGTAAATAAGGCCTAGAGAAGTTAAGTGAGTTTCCCAAGGTCACAGCAGACAAGTGGCAGAGCTAGGATTAGAATCCAGGTCCTTCTGATTCCCAGGCTTGTGCTCTCCCCAATAGGCCACAATGCCTATCTACAGTGCTTTGCACATAGTAAGCGCTTAATGAATGCTATTATTATTATATTATCATTATTATTATTACCAGAAACTCCTTATCATAGGCTTTAAAGCACTCAGTCACCTTTCCCCACAAACTTTACCTCACTCATTTCGTACTAAAACCCAGTAATTGTAGTAGGGTTGCACATTTCACTCCTCTAATGCTAAGCTACTCACTGTACCTTGATCTTGTTTAGGTCGCAACTGATCTCTTGCCCACTTCCTGCTTCTGCCTCTCTGTACCCAAAGATGTTCACTCTCCCCACCTTCAAAGTCTTATTAAAAACACATCTCCTCAACTAAGCCCTCATCTTCCTCTTCTCCCACTCTCTTCTGAGTCTCCCTTGCATTTGGATTTGCGCCCTTTATTCACCTCTCCCTCAGCCCCATAGAACTTACGTACACATCTGTAATTTTAATTTTTTTTTTAAAATGTCTGTCTTTACTGTAATCTCGTGGGCAGGGAAAGTATCTGCCAACTCTGTTGTACTCTCCCAAGTGAAAGTAAATAATAAATACAGCTGATGGATTGCAGTAGCCATAATATTTATCAGCAGGAAGTTATCAAGACCTTATATCAGGGGAGTTCAGATTTCTGAGGCTCTACCCAATAGACATCTTCATAAAAAGAGAATGGCTAAGTTTCTTCATGTAGCTGAAAGGAAAGACCACTTGAGCGGTTTGATTTTTTTTTTTTATGGTATTTAAGTGCTTACTCTGTGCCAGGCACTTTTCTAAGCATTGGTATAGATACAGGCTAATCAGATTGGATGCAGTGTAGGTCCCACATGGGGCTTAAAGTCTTAATTCCCATTTTACAGATGAAGTAACTGAGGGACAGAAAAATTAAGTGATTTGCCCAAGGTTAAACAGCAGACAAGTGGCAGAGTCAGGATTAGAACCCAGGTCCATGTGATTCCCAGCCCCATGCTGTATCCACTGGGCCACACTGCTTCTTCACACTTCTACTGTATAGTCAAAGAATTATAAGCTTTAAACTGCTTTTACTATCAGTGATCATCGCCAAAAGTAAGCTTTTGCATCATGGGAAATCCAGGAAGAAAAGTGGGGTGTCACAAATCATATGTCTCTTTATCTTTCTCCTCAAATTGTGATACATAAAGGAATCAAATATCCTGTTTGAGAGACCAGTCGGTGGTATTGAGCTTTTACTGCGTGCAAAGTACTGGACTAAGCATTTGGGAGATTACAGTTTAAGAGTTGGTAGACATGGTGCCCGCCCTCAATGAACTTAGAGTCTGGCTGTTCATGAGAAAGGAGTGCTTGACATTTTGTTGCACCTTTGAAGTTTGGTATTGCCACACAACCCAGCATCATGGTTGTTCAGGTGCATGCTTAAGTCCTGGGTGCCCTCTCCAACTTCCCAGATTGGTAATATCGCACTAAAGACACTGAATTTAGGAAAGGCAAGAACGCGATATGGCTAGACATAAGATATGGAGAGATTTTAAAGACATAACAGAGGCAGGATATGTACTCCACTTTTACAGAGGCGACTCTGTAAGTCAGGCATTAACACGACTAGACTGACTTCCAAATTTTGGTTCTTCTGAGCAATTTCAGACATTTGAATGGAGACACTGGTCCTTTCCTCATTCTTCTTAAATAAACCCCAAAGTGCCATTAGTAGAATTCTGGCAAGGGTCTGTAGTGGCTTACAATGCAAACACCACAGTGTTAGTTCCGTCAGGCAACGATCCATTCTTATTTATCTTGGCTTTCTGTCCCTTCCCTTTGTTAATGAAGCTGCTCACTATGCTCAGCCCACTCCAGTGAGGAAAACTGCTTTTGAAGTGGGGGAAGAAAGAACAAAAGCAGTTCTTCTTTACTTTCCATATGCCTTTCTTCTTCGAAGTAGAAAATTAGAATAAGTTAATGTAATTCACAGGCTTAATGTCATGGCATTTTTACTACTGAACATAGCGTTCACAGATAATAGTATTCAACCTTGTTGTACAATTTAGAACTGCAAAGGTTGCCAAATGTGTAAAGATGCAAATAGGATTAATATAGTTCAACAAACTAGGATTTGACCTTGAGACTCGTAGAACAGCAGCTAAGAGTTCCCTCTTTGCTCCTGTAGGTAGAGAGAATGCCTAACGAATTCCTAAAAAATGGATATGTTGTGTTATCAGTTATATGGATATGTTATGGATCTATCCATAACAATGGATAACAATGAAACTCCTCACCATGGGCTTTAAAGCACTCAATCACCTTGTTCTTACCTCCTGCTCTCCTACTGCAACCCCATCCACATACTTTGCTCCTCTAATGCCAACCTTCTAATTTTACCCCAGTCTCATCTACCTCGCTGCTGACCCCTCACCCACGTCCAGCTTGGGACCTTCCTCAAATCCGACAGTTACTCTTCCCCAACCCACTTCAAAGCCTTTTTGAAGGCACATCTCCTCCAAGAGGTCTTCCCTGATTAAGCCCTCCTTTCCTCTTCTCCCATTCCCTTCTGCAGTGCCCTGACTTGCTCCCTGTGTTCATCACCCCTCCCAGCCCCACAGCACTTATGTATAGGTCTGTAATTTATTTATTTATATTAATGCCTGTCTCCCCCTCTACACAGTAAGCTCATTGTGGACAGGGAATGTGTCAATTTAGTGTTAGAGTGTAGACTCCCAAGGGCTTAGTAGTGTTCTGCACACAGTAAGGGCTGGATAAATACAATTGACAGTGGCTGACTGACTGGATAGAGCAGCTGTCAGGCAGCAGTTGAGGTCATAAAGCTGGTATGCGGAAACAGCTCCTATCCACATGTGCTGCTGAAAACTACAGCAGCCAAGGGAGGAGGGTGGGTCGTCCAAGCAGGAAATGAACCATCAGGAGGAATGTTGGCTTCTCTCTGCTTACAGCCAGCCACAGAAGCAGGAACTCACTCAGCGAAAGCACAGGCAAATGGGAAATACAAAATGTTGCAGAGGAAGGAGATGGTGTAGAGGTAACAGCACTAGCTCCTGCTGCTACTGCTTTGAAAGCTAATGAAGACCGTGCAGGTCAGACCTTTTTTTTGAGGAATTGTAATAATGATAATGTTAATATCAAATACATTACTCTCTTAGGAGGTGCCATTTGAATTCTTGGGCACCGTAGCCTTAAAAGAAAAAGCCGAGTTAGTTGTGGGAAGAATAACATTTGAATTGAAGTTCCTTGTACATTCTCAGTGGCTGAGGAACGCTATACAAAAAGAAACTTTGTGGCAATATGTTTGTATGCTTGAGTGAGGATATTTGCATGCTGAAAGAAAATTTAAAGATCTAAAATGAAGGGGATCATTAAACTCACAAATTTAACTCCTGTATGTACTCAATGCTTTGTTTTAAACAGCTATGACAAATCTGAGAAGGGGCTTGTCAAAGCATTTGTTTCATTTCTTTTAAATCATATCTTCCAGTATATTCTAAACTATTGTTTAATAGTTCTTAAAGCACTGACTAAAATTGTGTAGGCATCCTACGGGGGTATTTGTTTTTAACATGAAGTTAAAATATGAAGATTACATTCACAGGCTGTTATAAATTCCTTGTCCCCTTATTCCCTTGGTAAAGTTCAGAAGATAAGACCATGATTTATAATTCCAAACCAAAAGGATTATTTGGAATAACATTTGAAAGTACTTAGAAGTAGTTACAAATCCTTTACTTAATAAACCCTAACCATATGAGTGTTTGACACATAAAAGATAATTTTGTAACCTCGTATGTCTTCAAAAATCATGAATTTGTGCCTTGAATGAGAGTAGTTTCCTAACTCTCCCTAAAGGGAAAAAAAATAACTTTAGTGATTAGAAGGGAATTGTGTTAGTCATTTAGTAAAATAGGGTTACTCATTGGTAAAATCTCAGCGAGCCGTTGAGTCTTCCCCAGCTTTGTATGTTGTCTGTCAGGAATAAGTTTACATTCCAGCCCTGAGAAATGGCATTCCATTGGGGAGTTTCACTGATGTGAATAAGGAATGTGGAGGCCCAGGGCAAGGGGAAGATTACTGAATGCAGATAGGAAAGACTTCTGTGCTCAACTACCGCCCCCATTCCTGGACAATGCCAGCAGTGTAAACCAGAATGCGTCTCGGGCCAAAAAATGTCCCAAGACCATTAGGGAGAAACAGATTTTATTCTGTTTCTGTTTATCACTGTCAAAAGATTCCATGGAGCAGTTTTGCCTTTTGCCATAAAGTTTTTGACTACCCGTGCATGTGAGTATTTCGGGAAAATGCATTAAATACCTCATGACAGCATTTTAGTTAATTGTGAAAAATGTTTCTTAAGGTCATGCTCCCTTAGTTTTGGAATTCCTGATGAGAAAGAGCATAATGATATATACTAATTTTTCCTTCTGTTTTTGTTGACAGAAGAACTAGTTGAATAACTGATTCTATAGGTAGCTCTGCTGTAAGATGTTCTTTGAATATATTTTCAGTGTAAAAATCAGGTCATATTTTAATCTGTGGAATTGTTGACCCTGATAAGTAATTTGGTCGCTTATTTAGCCAATGAAATGACTTTAAATTGTTTTTACTGTCCTGTGGATAACAAATCCATTTAGTTTATGATTTTGTATGCAAATATAAAACAATTATGGTTTCCATAGGAAAACGTTGTTTGTATTGCTAACAGGAGAAAAAAACTCCTGTAATGATCATAGTGTGAGACATTTTAGCTGTCTTTAGGACAAATTATGTATTTAGTTTCAAAATTCAAGTTGATTCCCTTGTGGAGGAGTTCTGCTGGCGTCATTAAAGTCCAAACTACAGGTAGTGGTAGTTGGGCAGGTTTGTTAATTCAACCCCTTCTCCCTCACAGTTGCCGTTTTTATTTTCTTTTTTCCTTTCTACTCTACTGTTCCCTGTCCCATCCCTCTCTCATCACCTCAATCCATATTATCACCAGAATTACCTCACATCTCACCCAGTACTTCCTATTGGGCTTTGCCCTTACTAATGAAACAAACTGGAACACCCATCCCGGGGAATCTCAAATTTATTTAAAGTGAAATTTGGCTTACTTGAACAAGCTGGGGTTTAGCCCAAAACGTCAGAAACATGACCAGAAAGGGGAGACTGCAGGGGATTAAAAAAAGGTGGGAAAAGGAGGAGGGAGATCAAGAGAAAGAGGAATAGTGTGGGGAAGGAACTAGGAATGCCAATTGTTGCCATTGTGTAATCCCTGACATCTGGGCCACAGGCTACTGTGTGACTGGGTAGGTATTTAGTATTTATTGAGCAATTACCACGTGCAGAGGTGGGATGGGGCAAATATCAAATGTCAAAGTGCATAGATGACACAGAAGGAAGAGGGCTTAATCAGGGAAGGCCTCTTGGAGGAGATGTGACCATAATAATGCTTTGAAAGTGGAGAGTGTGGTGGTTAGAGTGACATGGAGGGGAAGAGGACTGGAGCTCCCAGAGTGTATCAGCTCCCAAGGCCCCCACCATGCATTCTTTTAGACTGTGAGCCCACTGTTGGGTAGGGACTGTCTCTATATGTTGCCAACTTGCACTTCCCAAGCGCTTAGTACAGTGCTCTGCACACAGTAAGCGCTCAATAAATATGATTGATTGATTGATTCTGGGGAGCAGGCAGCCATGGTCACCGGAGAGCTGGGCCTGCAAGATTAGGGTTCAAGTGGCAGTCTCTTCCCCCCCCGCCATGAAAAACAGTATTTACTGTTACACCATCTGCACGTGAATATTGAAAGTAACGTGATCATACTGCCATGTATTATATTGTAGATTATCTCCTGGATTAGTTGTTGGACAGATAATCAGAGGAAGCAGAAAATTCTGGACAGTATTCTTATTGGACTTTTGGTCCAGTATTATAAATATTTGGCCTGTCAATCAGTCAATGATAGCAAATGCTCACCGGGTGCAGAGTACTGTACTAAGCCCTTGTAAATGTGGCTCTGCCACTTTCTTGTTGTGTGATCTTGGGAAAGTCAACTTTCAACTTTAAAATGGGGATTTCAATCAATCAATCAATCAATCAATCGTATTTATTGAGCGCTTACTATGTGCAGAGCACTGTACTAAGAGCTTGGGAAGTACAAATTGGCAACACATAGAGACAGTCCCTACCCAACAGTGGGCTCACAGTCTAAAAGGGGGAGACAGAGAACAGAACCAAACATACCAACAAAATAAAATAAATAGGATAGAAATGAACAAGTAAAATAAATAAATAAATAAATAGAGTAATAAATATGTACAACCATATATACATATATACAGGTGCTGTGGGGAAGGGAAGGAGGTAAGATGGGGGGATGGAGAGGGGGACGAGGGGGAGAGGAAGGAAGGGGCTCAGTCTGGGAAGGCCTCCTGGAGGAGGTGAGCTCTCAGCAGGGCCTTGAAGGGAGGAAGAGAGCTAGCTTGGCGGAGGGGCAGAGGGAGGGCATTCCAGGCCCGGGGGATGACGTGGGCCGGGGGAGACGTGGGCTGGGGGAGACTGTGGCCGTGGGCCACAGTCTAAAAGGGGTTCACTTTTAGACTGTGAACCCCTACAGGTACCGTGTCTGATCTAATTACCTTGTTTCTACCCCAGCACTTAGAACAGTGCTTGAAACATAGTAAGCGCTTAACAAATACCATTAAAACAACACATTAGAATTGATAGACGTCCCTGCCAACAAGGAGATCAGTCTAGAAGGGGAAACAGATACTAAAATTAAATATATTGAGAGGAAATGGCACTGTTTAAAGATACGGTCATAAATTCTGTGAATATCAAAGTGCTTAAAGGGTACAAAGTGCTTAAGGGAACAGACCCAAATTGCATAGGTGATTCGGAAGGAAGGATGGATAGGAGAAATAAAAGAGTTAATCTGGGAAGACCTCTTGAAGAACTTGTGATTTTAAGAGAATTTTGAAGGTGGGGAGAGTGGTGGATTGTTGAATATGAAGCAGGGGGGAGACCAGGCTTGAGGGAGAATGTCGTCAGGGGTTGGTGGTGGGCTAGATGAGATAGAGGTACCGAGAGCCTGTTGTGTTGCTCTGCACACAGTAAGTAATAAATACGATTGAATGAATGGTGTTATAGGAGTGGAGTGTGTGGCTTGGGTTGTAGTAGGAAAACGTGAGATTAAGTATGAAGGAGAGTGTCTTAAAGCCTTTAGTAAGGAGTTTCTGTTTGATGCAGAGGTAGGTAGGCAACCATTGGAGGTTTTTCAGGAGAGGGAAACAGAGTGGCCTAGTGGATAGAGCATGGGCTTCAAAATCAGAAGGACCTGGGTTCTAATCCCAGATCCTCCATTTGTTTACTGTGTGACCTTAGATAAGTCGCTTAACTTCTCTGTGCCTTAATTCCCTCATCTGTAAATTGGGGATTTAATACTGTGAGTAACAAGTGGGACAGCGACTTTGTCCAACCTAATTAACTTGTATTTACCCAAGCGCTTAGTACAGTGTAGTAAGTATTAAACAAGTACTATTAAAAAAGTAGGGAGATATAGATTGAAAATTTATTTGCTATTTATTTATTTGTTTTAGAAAAAAGATGCAGGCAGCAGAGTGAAGTATGGACTTGAGAGGGGAGGAATAGGATGCTGGGAAGCCAGTGAGAAGGCTGATAGAGTAGTAAAGTCAGAAAATGATGAAGGCTTGCATTAGCATGGTAGCAATTTGGGTGGAGAGGAAAGGGCCAATTCTGGAGATTTTGTGAAGGTAGAACCAGCCCATCCCATACCCGTACCCATTGTCTGTGCCAGCTGTTTCATACTTTTAACTCATCCTAAAACTCTTTCTCCCCTACTTAACCCCTACCATTTGTTTCCCCTAGTGACTTGGCCCCCTACTTTATTGATAAAATTGAAACCATCTGGTGTGACGTCTCTAAAATCTCCCCTGCTTCTCTCCATTCCTCCCTCTTCCTGACCCATCCTTCCTTTGACTCTCCCATCTTTCCCAGAATTATCTCAAGAGGAGTTCTCCCTCCTCTCAAAACCTACCTCTTCCACTGGAATCTCTCACCTCATCCTCTCACTCCGTCCCTTTGCACCTTGGTATATCTCTCTCATTCAACCCACACACTGTCTGCCTCCAAATCCTGTCAGTTCTACTTTCATAATACCACTAGAATCCACCCTTTCCTCTGCAACCAAATTAGTACTATACCGATCCAAGCACTTATATCCCACCTTGACTATCACATCAGCCTCCTTGCTGACCTCCCTGCCCCGTCTCTACCCACTCCAGTCCATACTTCACTCTCCTATCCATATCATTTTTCTAAAAAAAATTCAGTCCATGAGTCTACTCCTGAAGAACCTCCAGTCTTTGCCCATCCACTTGTACATCAAACAGAAACTCCTTATCATTGGCTTTAAGGCACTCATCAGTTTGTCCTCTCCTACCTTATCTCATCAATTTCCTACTATACCAAGTCTTCACGTTTTGCTCCTCCGTTGCCGTTTTGCTCTCCCTTGATCTTATCTGTCTCACCACCGACACCTCACCCAACTCCTTCCTTTGGTCTGCAACTCCCTCTCTTGTCATATGTAACATCCCACCCCTCTCCCCACCAGAGCCATATTAAAATCACATCTCCTCAATCAATCAATCAATCGTATTTATTGAGCGCTTACTGTGTGCAGAGCACTGTACTAAGCGCTTGGGAAGTACAAGTTGGCAACATATAGAGACAGTCCCTACCCAACAGTGGGCTCACAGTCTAAGAGGGGAGACAGAACAAAACCAAATATACTAACAAAATAAAATAAATAGAATAGATATGTACAAGTCAAATAAATAAATCTCCTCGAAAACACCTTACCTGATTACACCCTTTTCCCCCCTACTTATTGTTCCTTCTGCATCACCTATGCACTTGGATCTGTACCCTTGAAGCACGTGATATTTTCCCCACCCTCAGCCCCACAGCACTTACGTACATATCCTGTTTTTTTTAATGTCTCTCTCGTCATCTAGACTGTAAGCTCCTTGTGGACAGGGAGTGTTTCTCTGCCAACCCTGTTGAATTGTACTCTCCCAAGCACTTAGTTTACTCTTCTGCACATATTAAGCACTCAATACCATTGATTTGTTGATTTGATTACAGTAGGCAATATGGGAGATAACAATTTTATGAAAATTGAGAGAAGAGAGCAGGCAATTTTACTACATTTATAGGAAACAAAGTACAAATATTTGGGAAGTTTGAGGAGTGGAAAATGGGAGGAATCTGCCATCAACCCCAAATTATAGGCTTCCAGTACTGAAATAAGATGGGGTTGAAAGAAAAGGTAGGTATAATCAACTCTCCAGAATACTCTTTCCAGAATGCTTATGACACTTTCCAGTTACGCACCCCTCTCTTCCCTTTGCCTATCCAATAGCTGGTCTCCTGAGGCTGACAGTAAGACCAGACTGGAAAAGAGGTAGAGATACTGAAAATGAATGTTAGTATTAAATATTCGTTACAGATGTTGCCTTCATGGAGAAAAGGCAATTTTTCCTTCCGCTTCACTTCTTTTGTGTTTTCCTGTGGACTTGTTACCCAGTTACTCTGATTTGCTGGACCCCTGGGCAGTTTTATTTTTTATTTTTCCCTGCTGAAAGTCACAAGAAAACCCATTTATAAAGAACTTCCTTTTACCAGGAAAGTTCAGGGAATGATTATGAATTATTCCTATTTATCTCTGAGTACATCAATCTGTGGATTATGACTAGGTCATTCTCCCTTTGGCCTGGGTGAAAGGGAGATTGTGGGACAGGGTGGTGACACCCTAGGGCAGTATGAAAAATCCGAATGAATAGGTCAAGAAGAGACATTATTTTCTAAAGTCATGATCATTATATTAATTTTCAAGCATCCTAGGCTCCTTTGATGTTGACTTCCTAGGTCTTAAAGGGCAGTGACGGAGGCAGGGCTAGATTAGTCTGGGCAGAGCCAAGGGGCCAATGGGAACTTTGTAGGAGATAAACATGGAAGAAGCAAAGATAGAACTTAAGTGTTCTTTCTGGGAAATCCAGAGAGAACTTTGGTATCAGCCTCTTTCTGGGTTCCGCAATTAGAGGTCTCCTTCTGTGTCTTCGTCGTTCACTTTAACGTATAATGGTGTTCGAATAGTAATTAATAAAAGTTTAAGCACCCACTGTTTCTATGGAAACCTGCTGCAAGGAAGATGGTTTAGAATAGACTGTTTTCCTGTACACTGTATTATCTTTACCAAGCATTTAGACTGGTGATTTTAATAAAAAAATGAATTCCTGACTTCTCAAGAAAACCTTTGGTTGCCTGGGCTAAGGGCGTTAGGACTGATCGAGTCCTAGAAGTGCTAAGCTAACCTTTATTGTACAGCTAGTAAGTTGGAGGGGACAATAACTTCTTATCACTTCACCCCAGACACCTCAAACACCTTGTTTAAAAAGGTCTGAATTACCTTGGGAAGACCTACAACAATTTACAATACAAGCAATATGTATTCCTACAATAGTTTGTTTCTGGTTCTTTATAATAATAATGATAATGGCATTTATTAAGTGCTTACTATGTGCAAAGCACTGTTCTAAGCTCTGGGGAGGTTACAAGGTGATCAGGTTGTCCCTCAGGGAGCTCACAGTCTTTATCCCCACTTACAGATGAGGGAACTGAGGCACAGAGAAGTGAAGTGACTTGCCCAAAGTCACACAGCTGACTAGTGGCGGAGCCAGGATTTGAACCCACGATCTCTGAATCCAAAGCCCAGGCTCTTTCCACTGAGCCACACTGCTTCTCCTGTTCTATGCTCCTTTTATTCTTCAGAATTTCTTTATGTAATTCTGGTTATACAAGTAGTGGTCTTTTAGGTGTGTTACATGAAATTGGAGTGTTAAAGGTACCTGAGGACAAGAATAAATTGGGCAAGTGGGGATTGGGGAAGGACTAAGGAGAGGGACGAGCATTTTGTAGGGTTCTGTCCTCTCTCATTACCTCCCTTCCAGCTCACAAAGTGATGCCTCATTTCAAACAGTAGAACTCAAGCATATAACTACAAAGCTGAGGTTAGCCTCCGTCCTCAGATCCGCCAAACTTGCACAATTCCCCCCTTCAAAGCCCTACTGAAAGCTCACCTCCTCCAGGAGGCCTTCCCAGACTAAGCCCCCTTTTTCCTTTGCTCCCCTCCCTTCCCCATTGCCCCGGCCCAATCCCTTTGCTCTACCCACCGTCCCCACCCCACAGCACTTGTGTATATACGTACAGGTTGATAATTATAATTCTATTTATTTTTACTAATAATGTGTATATGTATTTAATTCTGTGTATTTATAATGATGCTACTGATGCCTGTTTACTTGTTTTGATGTCTGTCTGCCCCCTTCTAGACTGTGAGCCCATTGTGGGCAGGGCTTGTCTCTCTTTGTTGCTGAATTATACTTCCCAAGCACTTAGTATAGTACTCTGTACACAGTAAGCACTCAGTAAATACGACTGAATGAATGAGTGAATGACACTTATGTTCCAAAGTGGAGGAAAGGACAGGTGCTTGGCATTAGTTCTTCATTTCATCTCACAATGTAATGTGAAACAAAACTCACTTTAAGAAGAAGTAGTTCACCTACCGAGTCCCTTTTCATTTTCTGGAATAAAACTTCAACTTGAAGCATATTTTTGGCAAAACTCACTTTAGAATATGAGATGTGGCCCAGAGTTTAATTTTCAATTAATCAATTGTATTTATTGAGTGCTTATTGTGTGCAGGGCACTGTACTAAGTGCTTGGGAAAGTACAACACAATATAAGAGAAATCTTCTGAGTAAGATCCTCAAACATTTTTAAGACTTTTAAGTAAAATTGCATTGCAGTGTTGTGTTAAAATTAATCATACATTCTTTGTGTGTCTCTGATATGTCCATGATTTATGGGGTTTTGGTAACTTTAAAGCCCTAGCTTTGAAAGTCGTAATCCTTAATTTGCACTTTAAACGTGAATGTTTGAATGTAAAAAATGCCTTTTATTTAAAGGCTGTTCAATATCCTTGTCAGTAGCAAGTTTTTTTTTTCTATGTTTTGCACCACTGGAAAAGACTAAATTGTATAAGACCTTTCATGGACATGTGATATTTTATATGAGCCTAAATGGTATTGTGTTATTGTTTCATCACTGGAGCTATGTATAATTGGTACAGGGAAATTCTCATGAAACTTTGGCTTGGCAGGGGTAGGGCAGGGGACACATATTTCTTTTCATATGCCTTTAATTATCTGAGAAGAGTTTAAATACATGTTTGTGATGTCTTCCAGCTCTGATTTTGTTCTGATTGAATGTTTTTCTTCCTTAGTTTTGGCAAACGTTCTGCAGGAAGCTTCAGGCGTGGCTGTGAATGCATTGTTTTAGAGCCTTCTGAAATGATTGTGGTGAGTATATTCTCAGGCAATTTTCCCATTAAAACTATTTTTCATATTAAAAGGAATCATTGTATAGACATCTAGTTTATCATGTAGTATTTCATATTACTGGACCTTTTTTGTGCTGTTCTTTTTGATATTAATTCTATGATTAAGCTTAACTTGAGAATTTCAAAGAAAAGGAAAAGAGACACACAAAACCAGGAAGGCCCCATTATTGGAGGAGCTAGTTTTTGAACCTTGTGTACAAAAACATTTATATGCTATTTATTTGAGGAATTGGCAAGCGTTAATTTTAGCTTTTCAGGTCTAATTGGAATGAAAGAATATCCCATGAATTTGTAAAATAATCTACTTTTATTAAACATTAGAGGTTAGAAAAATTGATTTTTTTTCCTTGTGAACATTAGCAAATAGCGTTCAATGCACACACACACACACACACACACACACACACAAACACCCCCCACACACCCACACACCCCCCACTGCTTTTTTTTTCTGCTTGCTCAGTGCTGGGGTTAAATAGATAAATCACGAGATCCTGTAAAATCCAGCCCTATTATGTTTTTTAACCGTCATCAGTTTGTATTAATAGATGTCAAAAACAGTATTGAAGCGTGCTAACAGAAATTGCAAAACACACCACTTAGAGTGACCATTGATGGAACTTGAGACTATCGACTGCTTCATTGCTGACACAGAAACAACAGACGCAAACACGTTATCTACATGCCATGCACCGAGGTCATAAGAAACTCCTCACCCTGGGCTTCAAGGCTGTCTGTCACCTCGCCCCCTCCTACCTCACCTCCCTTCTCTCCTTCTACAGCCCAGCCCGCACCCTCCGCTCCTCTGCTGCTAATCTCCTCACTGTACCTCGTTCTCGCCTGTCCCGCCATCGACCCCCGGCCCACGTCATCCCCCAGGCCTGGAATGCCCTCCCTCTGCCCATCCGCCAAGCTAGCTCTCTTCCTTCCTTCAAGGCCCTACTGAGAGCTCACCTCCTCCAGGAGGCCTTCCCAGACTGAGCCCCTTCCTTCCTCTCCCCCTCATCCCCCCTCCATCCCCCTCATCTTACCTCCTTCCCTTCCCCACAGCACCTGTATATATGTAAATATGTTTGTACATATTTATTACTCTATTTATATTTTACTTGTACATGTCTATTCTATTTTATTTTGTTAGTATGTTTGGTTTTGTTCTCTGTCTCCCCCTTTTAGACTGTGAGCCTACTATTGGGTAGGGACTGTCTCTATATGTTGCCAACTTGTACTTCCCAAGCGCTTAGTACAGTGCTCTGCACACAGTAAGCGCTCAATAAATACGATTGATGATGATGATAAGAAAACATAAAAAAAGTCGTATGCAGCAAATTTGCACAGCTTGGAGCATTTCAACAGAGAAACCGCTAACTTTGCCCTTGCTTCAGGACCATTGCTGTCCCCAGAGGACCCCAACTCTAGCTCAGGAATCATTCTTCTCCCCTCTTTTCCTCCTCCTGCCAACCCCCCAGGAGCCCTGACCCTTGCCCCTGCTCCTGAGCTATTCCTGTGCTTTTCTTAGACATCATCACAAATGTAAAGTGAAGACTGGACACACACACACACCTCCTCCTTCTCCTCCCCCGCCACCCCGAAACCACACATCCTATTCATGCAGTCAACCGCTCTTTGCGATGACCATTGCCATGATGCTTCTCTAAAGAAAAAGGGAATTCACCTTTTACATAGATTGCCTTAAAAGCCTTTCAAAATCATGAGTTTCATTTAGCTTTGGTAATGTGACTGTCTCTCACTTTCAGCCTGAAATCATCCTCTCCTTTTACTAAAGTAAAACTAGATTTACTGTACACAGATCCCCTTTACCTTCTCATGGTTGACATATTTAGGGTCATTCAAGGTCAGTCAATGAGTCAATTAATTAATCCGTTAATGATGGTGTTTGTTTAGTGCTTACTATGTGCCAAGCACTGTTCTAAATGCTGGGGTAGATACAAGGAAATTAGGTTGTCCCATGTGGGGCTCACAGTCTTAATCCCCATTTTACAGATGAGGTAACTGAGGCCCAGAGAAGTTAAGTGACTTGCCCAAAGTCACACAGCTGACAAGTGGCGGAGCTGGGATTAGAACCCACTGCCTCTGACTCCCAAGCCTGTCCCCTTTCCACTAAGCCATGCTGCTTCTCAATCATATTTTGTTTATTGAGTGCTTACTTTGTACAGAGCATTGTACTAAGGAGAGTACAGTGTAACAGAGTTCATAGACACATTCCCTGCCCTCAGTAAGCTTAGAGTATAGAGAGGAGCTTATACCTGTAGTTTTGCTTTTAAAAATTCATTGTCAGTGACATTTTCCAAAGTGAAACTGCAAGTGCCATGTCATAATTTAAATCTTAAACTAGAACTGACATTCCAAACATAGTTAAGTCTCCGTATACTATATGCCTATATGAGGCTGAGCAACCTAAAGCAGGTCATCTATAAAATTCTACTATGTTATTTTTAATACACTCTATAAACCTTATCTGAGAGGAAAGACCTCAGATGTCTGTAGGAAAAGGAATCATTATTCAGTGTATTCCATTGCAGGTGGACTATATGGATGAAAATGAAGAGTATTTTCAGCGCCAAGCTTCTCATAGACAGTCACGGAGAAGATTTAGAAAAATCAACCAGAAAGGAGAAAGGCAAACCATTATCGACACCGTGGATCCATATCCTGTGGGAAAACCACCTTTACCTAGAGGCTACCATACGGTGAGTTAATAAAAAGTGTTTGAACCTTAAAAATAG
This sequence comes from Tachyglossus aculeatus, assembly GCF_015852505.1. Classification (NCBI taxonomy): domain Eukaryota; kingdom Metazoa; phylum Chordata; class Mammalia; order Monotremata; family Tachyglossidae; genus Tachyglossus; species Tachyglossus aculeatus. Next base: position 27,341,505 of record NC_052077.1, read on the forward strand.
AAAACAAATGCTTATTTAGCATTTTCATTGTCTTCATATGGCCGTTTTGGAGCTCTCAGTTTTGATTTTTCAGAGAACCACTAGATCCGTACAGTATAACTGAAATGATTATTTAACCTAATACGTCCATGATGCTGAAATATCTTTTTAAATGTTTGTTTATATTAAAACTGTTTTTTAAGAAGAATGAAGCTTAATTCCTAAGACTCATTGAAATTCCTGTCTACTTAACAGTTTTTAAGTCAGTTAAAATCATTGTCCTATATATCTGAGTAATTGTGGTAGAAATTGTAGTGGGTTTATATTAAAGCATTTACTTTAATAAAAGTGGTGTGCTTATCTAATGCCTGTTGTTCACTGAAATGTAGATCAATGGGAACTGTGAGTTTTGAATGCTGCTCCCCAACTTTATATTTAAATATCTTAAAGTTTTGTCTCCTGCTGCAATAAAATAACCATTTGGGAATGACTTGAAAAGTGCAATGCAGATTTTGTTATTTTTTTCCAAGCTAGTATAGGCATGTCCTTGCATTGTTGCCTATTCAAGTAAAAGTTATGGTCTGACACCGTAACTGTTATCAGTACCATATTAAATGATAAATTGACATGGTATGGTACCAGAAAAAATTATAAGACTATTTTTGGATTTTTTGGAATGGGCTACTACAGTAACATTTGCCATTAGAGCTCAGAAAGCTGAGGTACAAAGAGGTTCTATCTTGTCTCAGATATAATTGCCATGCTCAAAGTATAAGACAATTTTATAATTTCAGTAGTTTTTCCATTGTTCTGGAAACTTTCTTTGGAAAACTGAAAACAAAATTCTCTCTAGTGAGTGGCTTCTGGTTCCCAACCACAACTGTTCTTTAATCAAGTGTTGTAGAAAGAGATGATTGACCTACATTTAAGTTTCATATTTTCTGCCTCCCTTAATTCATTACTTTCCTCTACATCCCTGGGTATGAGTGAGTGTGAATATAAAATGTGTGAATACCAAGTATTTAATGATTGCACCTCATTAATTGTAGGGGCTTTTGTCAAATGAAATTAAAATACAATTTTATCCCAACACGTCATTGGTTTTGTTTAACAAACAGAGAGCTTTTCATGACTTAATATTCAGTGGAGTTTTGGCCTTCAACTCCCCACCTCACCTAATTTAGCATGAATTTCATAGGTGAGTCATTTCATGTGGCTCTTTTGAAAAGGATTTCTTTTCATCTGTTTCAGTTACCACATGAACTTTGTCTGGGAAGGATTGGTATTAAAAATCCATGAAATTTTTTTTGTTATCTCTATGAGGAAATGGAAAGTACTCTAAAATTGCTACGTATAAATGCTATAGGAAATCCGTGTGTGTAAACACATATACATTGTACTTTCCAAGCACTTAGTACAGTGCTTTGCACACAGTAAGCGCTCAATAAATACGATTGAGTGAATATATAATAATAATGGTATTTGTTAAGCACTTACTATGTGCCAAACACTGTACTAAGCAATATAATAAATATGCAATACAATATACAGTATATAGAGAGAGGGGAAGAGAGAAGAGAATATGTGTATGTAATATTTGTACATCAGTAGCAGTACAAAATGCATAATTTAATCTTAATTATAAGAAGAAGAATAAGGATAATATTGGTACTTTTAAAGCACTTAATAGGTGCTATACAAGCACTGTGATAGACGGTAGACTATAAGCTCTAGACTCTGGCCTGTAAGATTTTTGTGGTCAGGGAACATATCTACCAATGCTGTTTATGGTGTACTCTCCCAAGCACTTATTACAGTGCTCTGCACACAGTAAGTACTCAATAAATATGATTAACTGATCGATACATTGGTAATTAGGTTGGACACAGTCCCTGTCCCACATGGAGCTCACAGTCTAAGTAGGCAGCAGAGGGATTTAATCCCCATTCTACAGGTGCAGAAACAGAAGCACAGAGAAGTTGTGATTTGTCCAAGGTCACACAGCAGACCAACGGTGGAGCAGAGATTAGATCACAGGTCCTTCTGACTCTCAGACCTGCTCTTTCAACTGGGCCACTGTTCTTTTTAATTATTTAATGGTTTCCCACATATACTAAGATAAAGAATTTTGAAGTATTTTATAATGGGATTATACAGAAATCTCTTAAAATAGAAAAATAATTCTCAGTATTTTAGCATTAAAATTTTACAGTATCTTTATACAAGTTTGCTCAAGTTATTATACACGTTTACTCAAGTTATTTGAAGCCCCTTTTCTTAGCATTGCTTTAGAAATTTCTGCTCCTTGTTTTCCACGATTTCTCCCCACCCAAATAGATAAATAAGATAAAGTACCTATTGAAGTGGTTTGATTATACTTTATTATCTAAAACGTCTCTTAGATTGATGCTCACAAATTAAATTCTGTGACTAAAGTAACAAAAAGATGGGACTAGGGTTGGAAGATACGATAACAAGTGTCTGATGGGTTGGGTCATATTTTATCATTAATAGATTAAGTGGATTATATTGGGCAGTGTTAGTCTGTTCATAATAAATACATCACAAATGTACATTTACACATGTTTGCATTCACTTGTGTGTTGGTGACATGTAATTCAAATATGATGCTTTCAGATACGGAGCTTTTTGAATGCATCTACTTGCCTCCGTCTATATAATACAACACATTGGTACAAGTTGCTAGTTTATTCAAAGCTTTTTTGTACCACATTTATAAGTAATTGGTTACATATTCTCAGTTGTTTTTAATGACAATGAATGCTTATTTTAGCACGTGGTTTTTATTTTTGGCTAGTAATACAAAAATGAGTGAGAAGTTGTTAAAGAAATAGTTTTCTGCTCTTGCTTCCTAAGGAATTAAAAATAATTCTGAGGGCATTAGTGTTGCATGGCTTTTAGAATAGGTAAAACAGCCTGTTTATCAGGAATCTGCTACCATCCTTAACACAATTTTAACATAGTCGTCATATTGGCAGTACGTACTATAGCATGTCTGATGATGTCATCTTTTCCTTTCCTCCTTTATGGCATTCATTTCATTTTGGCTCAAAGGAATGCACTAAATCTCAGGTATTGTAATTTACGTGTGTGATCCCCTAACACTAACTGTTTTCTTGTAAGTCTGCTGTGAACTAATGAGCTCATAATAGTAATATGACATTTTGGCTTGTGCTTGCCTCTCTGTATTTTACCAATATTTAAATTGGCCTTTTTGAGTGAAAATGATAAAATATGACATAAGATTTGGCGACAATACAGGATTTCCACTTCAGCCTATTATTTTCAGAAGTAATCTCTATTGGCATCAGGCCTTCTCAAGAACTCTAAAGCATGGACAAATATGTACATGTAGGATGTAAAGAAAATGCATTTGATATGAGGCACTCCGTTTCCCCCTTTCACAAACATATTCTATTAAAGCAGCAGAATATAAAGTTGCATGATAGATTTTAGGTTGTTAAAAACTTTTATGGGTTCCTTTTGAAAGCTATTGTTTTTGGTTGTTGAACCATCTCAAATTTAGCTATAGACACAGGAGTCTTATTTCAAATTTTCAAAAAATATTATAATAAACCACATAATTATGGAAGATTTATGGTACTATATCATAATGTATTTCTGAATGTTAACACCTGTAATGTCGCCAAAATGCCAAGAAAAAGAATTTAAAAATTCAGGATTTGCTTGTTGTTTTCAAAAGGAGTGTTCTAAAAAAACACCTTTGTTGTGTTACAGTTTTGAAATACGGTTGTTATTGCCAATGTGATATATGCCATATATTTGACTAATGATATATAATATTTATATTTAAGGAGACAAACTTAAATTTATGAATGAAATATCTGAATTTAACATTTCTAACCAGATTCATGCTCATTTATTTCCTTATTATATCCTGCAGTTTTTGAGCCAGTCGTCTGGTTTCTCTTTTTTCACTCTGTCCGCAATAGATTATTTGTTGTATACTTTTGTGACATTTTTGTTCAGATATGAAGTGGTAGCAGGAAGGGCTATTGTACTCACACTCTGAACAAAACTGATCTTTGTCAACGGTACTAAGATATGAGTGATGTTTTAGCGTGCCAGTAGTATTTGTTCTTCTCTTGAATTGAACAGACATAAGAAAATGGGCGGTTAGTTTTCTTGAAGATATGTCATCTACATCATCATCATCATCATCATCATCAATTGTATTTATTGAGGGCTTACTGTGTGCAGAGCACTGTACTAAGCTCTTGGGAAGTACAAATTGGCGACAGATAGAGACAGTCCCTACCCAACAGTGGGCTCACAGTCTAAAAGGGGGAGACAGAGAACAAAACCAAACATACTAACAAAATAAAATAAATAGAATAGATATGTACAAGTAAAATAAATAAAGTAATAAATATGTACAAACATATATACATATATACAGGTGCTGTGGGGAAGGGAAGGAGGTAAGATGGTAAGATCTACATATTAAATTGGTTTACCATCCTGTGTAATCATCGCACACCTCTTTATGATTTTGGTGCACTCAGATATGTCCATTACCTATTTTTCAGCTTGTAATGAAGTGCTTTGCATCAGGTTTAATGTGATCTTTTGACTGGCATGACAGTGTTGTATTATTGAGAAGGCCATTGCTGAACTGACGGGGAGTTTGAAGTAGAGTGAGAACTCTGTGCTTATTGTGGTTGTGTGGAATTAGCTTGTGCAAACCCCGTGCGTGCTGATGTATCATCAGCAGATTACAATTCCCAGAAGCCCGATGCTTCAGATGGACTGGAGCCCAGTGTGGCCCAGTGGAAAGAGCATGGGCTTGGGTGTCAGAGGTTATAAATTCTAATCCTGGCTCTGCCACTTATCAGCTGTGTAATTTTGGGCAAGTCACTTAACTTCTCTGTGCCTGTTACCTCATCTGTAAAATGGGGATTAAGACTGTGAGCCCCACGTAGGGCAACCTGATCACCTTGTATCTCCCCAAGTGTTTAGAACAGTGCTTTGCACATAGCAAGTGCTTAACAAATGCCACTATCATCATCAAATCCAGCTTTGCACTCTTCTGAGTGCTGGGGTAGATATAAATTGTTAATTGGGTCACACGGTTCCTGTACCTCATGATGTTCACCGTCAGAGTAGGAGGGAGGATGGGCATTAAATCCTGATTTTGCAGATGAGGGAACTGAGGCACAGAGAAGTTGTGACCTGCCCAAGGGCACACAACAGACAAGTGGCAGAGTGGGATTAGAACCCAAGTCCTCTGAGTCCCAGGCCAGTGCTCTTTCCACTAGGTCATGCTGCCACAATGCAGACCTACTTGGCCAGTAGAGCCCACCTTTTTGTAATAATTGTGGTAATCAATCAATCATATTTATTGAGCACTTACTGTTTTCAGAGCACTGTATTAACTGCTCAGGGGAGTACAGTATAACAGTTGGTAGACACATCCCCTGCTCATAACTAGTTTACAATGTAGGGGGGGAGACAGAAGTTAATATAGAGGCCAAACCCAGGGATACATACAAAATAATGGGAGCTGACATAATCACTATCATTCATAGGGTTCACAATTTAAGAAAAAGGGTGAAGCCCATATTTTATTCCCATTTTACAAGTGAGGTAAATAGAGTCACCCAAGATGCCACTACAGGTCAATTGCACATCCGGAACTATAATCTAGGTCCCCTGACTCCAGCCCCATCAAGGTCGGGGCTCTCTGGGCTTGACTACTGCAGAACTCTGAGGAGTTAGCTTTTCTCAAATTCCTGCCAACTTTTTACAGAATTTGGAAATGGCTATTCTCAGGTGAAAGCTACCACCAGTACAGTCTAAGAGGAAAAAGAAACTAACTTAAGCTCAGCAAATGTACAGGTCTTTCTGTGTACTGCAGACTTTGTGGCACCAAATGTGCCTTGAAGCAAAACTAAAATGCCTTTTTATTTTCTAATTATTTGTTATAGGTTTTGCAATTCCAAGTGCTGTAGTTAAATTTAAGTAATGTTTTATAACCTAATACTACCTCATTTTACAGAGATCTTTGTTGATTAAGCCATTGGAGTGCCTGTTGTAGGGAGCGCTTGTGCAATAGACATGGTCTCAATTGTCTTCTTACCTCCACATCCTCCTTTTCTTCTCCTCCCCATAGAGCCTGACTTAATTTTATTAAGATTCCTTATGACTTAGATAATATCCAAACCCTTATTTCAATAATATGAAAGTTAGAACAGAGATCTTTGTTGATTAAGCCATTGGAGTGCCTGTTGTAGGGAGCGCTTGTGCAATAGACATGGTCTCAATTGTCTTCTTACCTCCACATCCTCCTTTTCTTCTCCTCCCCATAGAGCCTAACTTAATCTTATTATGATTCCTTATGACTTAGATAATATCCAAACCCTTATTTCAATAATATGAAAGTTAGACAAAAGTGCAAGGCGATTATATGAATAAACCAGGTATGTTTAAAAGAGACTTTTAAAACTGTCCCTAGAAAAGCCAAAGGGAAGTGGAAAGGGGAATTGGGGGATCTTTGCAAAAGTTAGGATAGAAATGGTGGAAGGAAATGGATTCAGTAAGGCATGAGTAATAGAAAATTGAAAAGAGTTTAGGTGGAGTCTATGGGGCAGAAGAATAGTACCCTTCAAAAGGGAAATTAGATTCATATGTAAATGGTCAATAAGTTTAGTATTTAGCAGATTTTACCTGTTCTGTTTTTTAGATGAAAAGGATTGCGACCACAGATTCAGGCTGCTTACCATGGCTCTCCCCACTCCCATCTATATGCTTAGAGATAATAATAATAATGGTATTTGTTAAGTACTTACTATGTGCAAAGCACTGTTCTAAGCACCTGGTGGGGGGATACAAGGTGATGAGGTTGTCCCACATGGGGCTCACAGTCAACAGTCTTAATCCCCATTTTACAGATGAGGTAACTGAGGCACAGAGAAGTTAAGTGGCTTGCCCAAGGTCACACAGCTGACAAGTGGCGGAGCAGGGATTCGAACCCATGACCTCTGACTCCCAAGCCCATGATCTTTCCACTGAGCCACGCTGCTTCTCTAATGCAGGGTGGACAGGGAACAAATAGCTTAATTAAGATTTTGTTTACTACGACTTCTTAGTATAGTACTTTGCACCCAGTAGGCACTCAGTAAATACTACTGATGAGTGGGTGATTGAATTATTGGTTTAAGAAAAGAGAAAAAAAGAGCAACCAAGTTTCCAGGTCATGAGAATTTAAGAATTCTAACATAGGAATGCAAAGGTGATTAAAAACAGTGATTAAAAATTGAAATAAAAGATTTTTAAAAACAGGAGGACAAAACCATTATTGCTGTGGGCTAAAGATAATCTTAATATCAGAAATTTGAGAATCAATTTGGTACTGATAAATACAATAATGGACTGAGAAGCTGTCAAAAAATCCTTGAGAGTTTCACTTGGATGCAGCGATGATGGTAATCTGTGAAAAAATAGTATTTATGGAGTACTTACTGTTTGTAGACCACTTGGGAAAGTTCATTACAATGAGTAGATGTGATTTCTAGCCTCAAGGATCATACAGTTTAAATATAGGGCGACGGCCACTAAAGAAAATTAAAGATAGGAGGAAGTATATAGTGTGTCTAAGATGTACATATAAGTGCAGTTGTGGAGGAACAGTGACTTGGTATTTGACAGGATTTTTTTTTTACTGAAATGCCTTGATTTCTGAAATTTTAAGTGCTGCGTTTTATCATATGTATTGAAATTTGAATGATTTATGGATCTGTTTTGATGGCATATTTTTTGAGCATTTCCAATGCTTATGACACCAAACTAGGTTCTTAAGGCTTGCAAGTGGTAACTAGGGCACAGTCCTTGCCCTTATGTCTTTCAATACATAAAGGAGTGGCCATTCTTGAAGTCCTCAAGATTGATCACTTGGCAATATTGGTATCCCTACCAAAAACAAAATAAAAACCAAGTTTTTGGTCTCCTTTCCAGAAAGAGATAAAATAATTGTTAGGGACATTTACATTAGTGCTGTGGGGCAAATATCAAGTGCTTAAAGGGTACAAATCCAAGTGCATAGTGCATTCCTCTTTCCAGTGTGTAAGTACTAAAATGAATTGTATACTTCAGCAGTGAGAATTGGCAGGTCTTGCTGTCTGCAAGGAGATAATAATAATAGTGATGGCATTTATTAAGCACTTACTATGTGCAAAGCACTGTTCTAAGCACTGGGGAGGTTACAAGGTGATCAGGTTGTCCCACGGGGGTTCACAGTCTTAATCCTCATTTTACAGATGAGGTAACTGAGGCACAGAGAAGTGACTTGCCCAGAGAGACACACAGCTGACAATTGGTGGAGCTGGGATTTGAACCCATGACCTCTGGCTCCAAAGCCCGTGTTCTTGCCACTGAGCCATGCTGTCTGCAAGGGTGGGGCAGAGGGTACACCAGGATTATCTCTTGCAGGGCAGCATATCATCCAAGCCTGTCTATCCTGATGTGCACGTCAAGTCCTGACTTCCATGTCAAAGGCTAAGAATATTAGGCGATTTTTGCAAAACTATACCAAGTGGACTGACTTTTCTGTGCCCCCCTACTAGGCTGTAAACTGTTTGAGGGTAGGAACTGGGTCTGTTAACTCTATTGGATTGTGCTTTCCTAAGCGCTCAGTACAGTGCTCTGCACAGAGTAAATGCTCAATAAATGCCACTGATGTGTGGAAAAAATGTAACTTGCTGAAGCTGCTGCAGTTGTAATGTGTTTCCTTTTGGGAAACTGTATGTTTTCCTGTCCTATTAAGCAATTTATGTTGGTTTAATTGGTTAGATTGTGGAAAATTATTTCACCCAGGGAGTATAGTGGAATATAAATCACAAAGCGTTTTAGGAAGAAAATAAAACTTCTTTATCTCTCAACAGCATACAGTTGCAAATTCATGCAAAGCAGCTCTGAGTGATATGCAGTGTGCTGTTTACCCAAGTTTCAGCTTCTGAGGGAGGATGTCTATTTTTATATATTACATCATCTTTGCTGCAGAGCTTGGGTGTCTACTGGGATTTACTATTCTTTCATTCCCCTTGGAAAGAAAGCTTGAATTGATGTCATAATTGGACCCATCTTTTGGTTGCACTTGGAAATTGAAAGTAATAAGGGTGTTGTGCCGTGCAGTATTTCAGGCAATTTATTTGTCAGAAATATAACACTGCCAGTTTGAGTCCTGCCTCTAATTTGTGAGTCCCAGTGGTTTTCTGCCCATAAATGATTTTTTTAATCTTTATTAAGAAGAACATAGTTCTGTCACAACAGCAAAAACTTTCTAGCATTGTTTTTGTAATCTTAGCTTTTTATGTGATTTTTGTACATGCTGATAGATTAAATAAAATTGAATTTACAAAGCGATTGCCCTCTCATTTTTTGAGAAAAATCTATATCTCTGAGATGACTTATTTTACTTCCAAAATCAAATTTATTTCTATAAGATAAAAAGTTAATTTCTGGGCGACTAGAATATTGAATGAATTGGAATATCCCTCTGTGCTTTTTGCTTGAAATTGCTTCTAGTGGCAAGCTCTTCTGAATTCATATGCCAACAATTCAAATGCCACATTTGACACAGGGGTTTGCTTGATGTACTAATCAGTTTTGCAAATCACTTGGTTATTTTACATTCGTATTTAGGTGTTTCTTTTTTAAGCTTAGGCATTCTCCCAAGTCATTTTTTGTTACACAAATGAAATGGTGTTTTGAGGTTAACAAAAAAAGAAGTATACCTTTAAGAGGCAGCCATCTCCATAGTAGTTTAACTAGTAACATTATCCATTTCATTAGAGAAGCAGGTAGGTTTTCAGTGAAAACTGGGCACGGGCAGAAGATGAAAAAGAGAATCCAAGAATGTCAGTAAAACGGATAATATAAAGTCTTAAAAAAAGGATTGGAACAATTGCATGGGAGGGGCATGAATCTGAATCATTGTTTTATCCCGTTTCAGCACACTGAGTGCTTTTTGCCAAACGTCATCTTCTGTCCTGGATGGAGGCAGCTGATGGAGGGTGCTGACCACGCTACCGGATGACTTGTGGGAGAAGGCGGGGGGTTTGACGGGGAGGCTCTTGTACTAGCAGAGACAGTGCTGACTGTGCAGACTCAGTGAAAGATCGAGGCACAGGGTTTCTCTGAGAAACGAGGGCACAGGCTGGGGAAAATGAGAGCCAAGTTTGTTCCCTGTATCTGCTGCAGAATTGGAAGTAAACCGGAATGGGCAGGAGCCCAGTTCCGGGAAAAGAAAAGGTCCCGGAATGGCTTCTCCAGTACAAAAAGTGGTTCACCATGGCAGCTCTTGTGGCTGGAGGGGTGGTGGTGGTGGGCCGCATTGGCCCCGCTACGTCTCGATTGTCAGCCGTGGTCCTGCCACTGCCGTTTTTGGCTCCGTGTCCCGGGGCTGTGTGTCTGAGTCCCAGGGCTTGGAGCCGGAAGGAGTTGTGGTTGAATGGACGTGAAACTGAGGTAGTGGTTCTGTTCCTTGTGTCTTCTCTATTATTACTCTATTTATTTATTTGTTTATTTATTTTACTTGTACATTTCTATCCTATTTAATTTTGTTGGTATGTTTGGTTCTGTTCTCTGTCTCCCCCTTTTAGACTGTGAGCCCACTGTTGGGTAGGGACTGTCTCTGTGTGTTGCCAATTTGTACTTCCCAAGCGCTTAGTACAGTGCTCTGCACATAGTAAGCGCTCAATAAATACGATTGATTCTTCTGGCAGGGCATGACTCTGGTCCGGGAACCTATAAACACAGTCCAGGGCCTTCCATTGGCTGCCTCTTCCACAGGCAGTGTTCCCAGTAAAGAGAGATTTTACAATAGTGTGTTAGACTGACTGAGCCCCTTCCCCCCCACGCCATTCCCTCCCTGCCTTACCTCCTTCCCCTCCCCACAGCACCTCTATATATGTATATATGTTTGTACGTATTTATTACTCAATTTTACTTGTACATATTTATTGTTTATTTTATTTTGTTAATATGTTTTGTTGTCTGCCTCCCCCTTCTAGACTGTGAGCCTGCTGTTGGGTGGGGACCGTCTCTATATGTTGCCGACTCGTACTTCCCAAGCGCTTAGTACATACAGTGCTCTGCACACAGTAAGCGCTCAATAAATACGATTGAATGAATGAATGAAGTACCTGCTGAACCTGGTGATATAACCAGATGCAGGTCAAGTGACCAAGTAACCTGCCCATGCCAGTACCCATATTGACTTTGAGGAGAAATTATTCATGTACATTTTGCTCATCTTAGCTGCCAAATCTGAGTGTAGGTTCTTTCCCTCTTTGCTGGCGGTTGGCAGATGCAAACAATGTGGGATGCTCATGCTAGCAAAATGACTGATGTTAGGAGAAAAGGGGGTAGGGACATAATTTGGTAAGGTGCCCCAAACCCTGGAAATAGCCACTGCCAAACCTCAATAGAATTTTGGAATAGCATTTAAGTCCTGATTTTAAATGAAGCACCAAGTAAAAATTCACTGTTTCTAATCCTCTTTTAATTTAGGATGAGGTTAATGGGGTCTAACAGGGATTCATTCATTCATTCAATCATATTTATTGAGCGCTTATGGTGTGCAGAGCACTGTACTAAGCGCTTAAGTACAGGTTGGCAACATATAGAGATGGTCCCTACCCAACAGCAGGCTCACAGTCTAGGAGGGGGAGACAGGCAACAAAACAAAACATATTAACAAAATAAAATAAATAGAATAAATATGTACAAACATATATACATATATACAGGTGCTGTGGGGAGGGGAAGCAGGTAAGATGAGGGGATGGGGAGGGGGAAGGGGGGAGAGGAAAGAGTGTGCTCAGTCTGGGAAGGCCTCCTGGAGGAGGTGAGCTCTCAGTAGGGCTTTGAAGGGAGGAAGCAAAACCATTCCCACTCTGCAACAGGCCCAGCTGTTCCATCTCCAAGGAAACTAATAGTCCTGGTGCCTGTTAGGCACTTTCAGCTCTAGTGTAGAACCAGTTCTCATCATAAGGTGCCAATTCTTTGTGTTTGGCTAGCTTGACTGTGTCCACCCATTCGGGGACCTTTAGCTTCCCTGACTTTTTGAGGAAGGCAGCCAGGGCTTGGACGAACTCCTACTGGTTCACGTCCTTCACAGTGACTCCTGGCATCGTGCGGCCTCCGCGCTGCCGGACAGGGAAAAGGCGATGCCACCAGTATAGCAGCCTCTTCAAAATCTGAACAACCAGGTTTTGAAAATCTAGGCTGCGTAGCTACTTGACATTTTATTCAGGTTATCCTATTGTCAGTAAGATTTACCCCTTTATTGTGGACTTTGTTAAGCACTTACTCTGCTGGGCACTGTACTAAGTGCTGGGGTAGATACAAGCTAGTCAAGTCAGACATGGTCTGTGTCCTACATGCAGCTCACAGTCTCAATCCCTATCTTACAGACGAGGTAAATGAGGCACAGAGAAGTGAAGTGACATGCCCTAGGTTGCACAGCCGACAGGTGGCAAAGCTAGGATTAGAACCCAGGCCCTTCCCCTGGCCTGGAATGCCTTCCCTCCACACATCCGCCAAGCTAGCTCTCTTCCTCCCTTCAAAGCCCTACTGAGAGCTCACCTCCTCCAGGAGGCCTTCCCAGACTGAGCCCCCTCCTTCCTCTTCCCCTCCTCCCCATCCCCATCCCCCCGGCCTTACCTCCTTCCCCTCCCCACAGCACCTGTATATATGTATATATGTTTGTGTGTGTATTTATTACTCTATTTATTTTATTTGTACATATTTATTCTATTTTATTTTGTTAATATGTTTGGTTTTGTTCTCTGTCTCCCCCTTCTAGACTGTGAGCCCGCTGTTGGGTAGGGACCGTCTCTATGTGTTGCCAACTTGTACTTCCCAAGCGCTTAGTACAGTGCTCTGCACACAGTAAGCGCTCAATAAATGTGATTGAATGAATGAATGAGAGCAGACTTCTATTTTTAGAGGCTTTTCAAAGGGGATTTCAATTCCAGTTTGTGTTGAACAGAAATAATAATAATAATAATAATGATGGTATTTGTTAAGCGCTTACTATGTGCACAGCACTGTTCTAAGCGCTGGGGAGGTTACAGGGTGATCAGGTTGTCCCACGGGGGACTTACAGTTTTAATCCCCATTTTACAGATGAGGTAACTGAGGCCCAGAGAAGTTAAGTGACTTGCCCAAAGTCACACAGCTGACAATTGGCGGAGCCGGGATTTGAACCCATGACCTCTGACGCCAAAGCCCGGGGTCTTTCCACTGAGCCATGCTGCTGTTATTCTGAAAGTCTAAGGGCAGTGGTGGTAATAATAATAATAATAATAATAATAATAATAATAGTACTTGTTAAGCGATTACTACGTGCTAGTCACTGTACTAAGCCCTGGAGTGGATACAAGAAAATCAGGTTGGACAGAGTTCCTGTTCCCGGTGGGGCTCATAGTCTCAATCCCCATTTTACAGATGAGGTAACTGAGGCCCAGAGAAATGAAGTGACTTGCCCAAGGTCACAGATCAGACAACTGGCAGAGTCGGAATTAGAACCCATGACCTTCTGACTCCCAGTCACGTGCTCTATTCACTATGCCATGCAGCTTCTCTGTGCAGTGCACTGCAGTGGTAGCAGCTGCACTGGGGAGTGGAGGAGATAGATCTGGGCAGTGAGACACTCAGCTGGGGTAGGGGACCCACACAAGGACCATGCTGTTCTCTAAAATCCATTTTCCTGTAATATATTTAAAAAAAAAGAGGCAGCCTATGAAGAAAATCATTTTGAAATTAAATCCATTTGGTTTTCTTGTTTAACATGCCAGTCCTTTGGCAAAATCGTAAAGCTTTAACATTTTTAAATCACCCATTCATTTATTAAATTAATCGGCAGTGATATAGTTCAAATTAAAGAAACCCATTGCAATCAGTATCCGGGATACTTCGTTGCAGTTTCTCTAATGTAATAATATGCTGTTTTGATCAACCATTTACCAATTTTGCAGAGTTTTAACAAATGTCCCTTTGTTGAGTTTCTACTGCAGATGGATCTATAATCCAGGTCTTTGCAGTATGACAAGACTGAAGCATTCAGTCTAATGCCTCAGCTGGGTGTGCTGCACTTTAGACTGCCAATCTTCCTCTCTGAACTGAAGGCTGAATAGTCACTTCATGCATTCTACTTTCAGCAAAGAAGCCATTCTCCTCATTTCATCTTATGCCCTTTCTAACAGTATCGAGGCCCAAAGCCTACTAAAAATGTCAACAGCCTTTTTTCTAGGAAGCTACACAATGTCTAAAATGGGATCATTGATCATTTAGTCTACAATTACAGTACCAGCCATAGTAACAGCCCACTATTTTCAGGATGGAAAGTGTCTCCAGTCAAACTTTCTGATTTAGAGTTTTGGGTCAAAGTCTCTCTCTGAGAACAGTTTACACCTCTAGGTATATGCATGAGCTGTGGGGTCCGGGGGGTTAATGGTTTTTAAGTGCTTGCCAAGTGTTAGACACTAAAAGCTGGGATAGATCAATCAATCAATGAAATGTATTAAATAAGCTCTTACTATGTACAGAGGCCTCTACTAAACACTTGGAAGAGTACAGTACAACAGAATTAGTGGACACATTCCCTGCTTACAGCTTGAAGCAGCATGGTTTAGTGGAAAGAGCACAGGCTTGGGAGTCAGAGGTCATGGGTTCTAATCCTGGCTCTGCCACTTGTCAGCTCTTTGACTTTGGGGAAGTCACTCACTTCTCTGTGCCTCAGTTACCTCATCTGTAAAATGGGGATTAAGACTGTGAGCCCCAAGTGGGACAACCTGGGAAGGAGCAGAATATCTACCCCAGCGCTTAACAAATACCATCATTATTATTACACTTGGATCCATGTCCCGTATGGACCTCACGGTCTTAATTCCCATTTTACAGATGAGGTAACCAAGACAAAGAGAAGTTAAGTGACTTGTCCATAGTCACACAGCAGGCAAGCAGCGGAGCCAGGAGCCCCAATCCTTCTGACTCCCAGCGCGTGCTCTTTCTTCTAGGTCATTCTGCTCCTTCCCAGGTTGCCACTACTTTGGAATTCAAATGTTCTTTGTGAGCTAGGAATCATCATCATCATCATCAATCGTATTTATTGAGCGCTTACTGTGTGCAGAGCACTGTACTAAGCGCTTGGGAAGTACAAGTTGGCAACATATAGAGACAGTCCCTACCCAATAGTGGGCTCACAGTCTCAGAGGAACAGTGTTGTTCAGAGGGGAAATCTCAACATGGCATTCCTATCAAGAGTTGAGGGGGGCAGAATCTAAGTTTGGGAACACTGGGTTTTGTGCCTGAGCTAAAAACTTGTATTCCTGCACAGACTGAAAAATAAGGGTTAGACTTTTAAGTGACTTAAAATTATCAGTAAAATTATCAGTAAAATCACTACAGCACACCCAGCTATTCTGGTCATGAGTTCAATTAACTTGTGTTTTAGGGCTTATACATATGGAGTTGAGTGGGGGTCATGTTGTCAAAAATTAGCCATAATGGCTATTTTTGGATTTTCTGACTCTGGTTAATGCCAGAATTTCTGGAAATCCCATGCAGTTTTGCAAAACGCTGAATTTACATCCCCTTTTAAAATAGAGGAGAATTGGTCTTATCTTTGGCAAGGCTTGGAAATATATTTTACCACTAGAGAAGAGGGCTAGAATGTGTTTCAGATCTGTAATTACTCCAGCATTATGAACATATGGATACTTAAAAAGAAAAATCAATTGTAGGTCATGCCCACAGCACAAACCGCTGTGTAGTGTGTTCAGGTCTTGCAATTTTGTGGCATTTATTTAAGGTACTTTATAGGAATTGGATAGCTAGAAAAACATTTGGTAGACCAATTGGGAATGATAGATGAGTCCACAGTGAAAGTGTGTAATTTTTTGCAGTTAATTCAAGTTAAACAAAAATCCCTAAAACTATTCATTTAAATTAGAAATGAAAAAGATTCATTGATAAAATTGCTTTTCCTACTGTAGAGCATTTTTTTTTCTTTTACAGAGGTTGGTATCTGAAGAGTTTTGCCATATTTAAGAAAATCCAATTGGTAGATCCATGTGAAATAGGCTCACTTTACTCATGCATTTTTGCAGCTTCCCAGGATCGACAGCAGGAACTTTCAGGTAGCTGAGTGTGGTACTGCATTAACTCCTGGCAAAGGCAAAGACTGGCTCCCATATAAAGAGCATTTAATGGATACAGATACTGGAAGATATTTTCAGCAAATCAGAGCGATGGAAGGGACATAAACTGATCATTTGGTTGGACCCTCTGCCTTTAGGCAAAGTATTAGTTCATCCAGGTCAGAAAACTTTCACTTAGTGCAAGAATTTTAAAAATGCTTTTTATTTAGGTATTTGTATGTGTCTGTGCGTTTAAAGTCATGGAAATGTTTCTGTGGACTTTTCGTGATGGCAGGAAACCAAATCGGTGAGTGATTAAAAATGATCTTAAGGTGCATATCAGTGACATTGCATATCAGCACAGCTGATTCTGGACCTCAAGCTGAAATCTATTCTGTGGATCCAGCACTAGCACTTAAAACTTAGGCCCTCCAGTATTGGTACCGAAACTCCTGTAGACTATAAGCTCCTTGTGGGCAGGGATCACGTCTGCCAACTCTAACATATTGTACCTTCCTATGCACGTAGTTCAGTGCTGGGCATAAAGTAAGCCCTCAACAAATTCAGCTGATTGATTAGGATCGTGGGCAAGAGCCTACCTACATTCCTATCCAAATTCTTCTCCTAATTCTTATGAAAGTTTTCAGCCTTGTTCATTAGAAGTCATCCTATCAAAAGGGCACAATTCGTCACCACGCTGTTACTTAGTCAATAAATGGTATTTATTGAGAGCTTACTGTGTGCGGAGCACTGAAAATTCCTTGAGAGTACAGTAGCTAGTAGATGCCATCCCAGACCTCAAGTAGCGTACATTATAATGCGGAGGGACAGAAATTGAAGTAAATTATAGCTAAGGAAAGCACAGAGTATAAGAATATGTACCTAAATGCCGCAGGAATGAAGGTGGGATGGGTGATTATTGCAATTCTTTGCAGATACCGTGTTTCTGCTTCTGAATTCATTCTTTCTCCTTCCCGACTCCCCCTCGTCCTTCTGTATCCAAGATAAAATGCAGATATGGCACTGGCACATGTGCATTGAATGCGAGTGCAACATTAATTAGTATGTGGATTGCAGATGCCACTAAAAATTGGATAATAAAAATCTCTGCAGGCCTCTGTAGTTAGTCCTGAGAGGGTGAGCCAAAGTGTCTTTCAAAATTTGAGTAGACATAAAAAGACCAAACTGAGCTGAGTTTACCCACGATTCACTACCTTTAAGAGAGACCATTTTGTCTGTGAATGTTTCCCAGACTGCACAACATTTCTACCTTGAAAGTATAAAGGCCTAACAGCAAGGATGAAATGCCCTGCATAGCTCTGTAATACTGAGCAGTGCTTTCCATTCCTTCCTTTGTTGTTTGAAGGTACACCAAAACCACATGCAGTGGTCTACCTAGTTTGACAGTGATTTAGTCTTGTTCTGTGTCTGTGCAAGAACACACCCACATTTGTGCAGTAAAATAAAGTTTACTGGCACTGAGGGTGCAATTGTGAGATCTTCAAGTTTTCTAGTTGGGTATCCCTAAAGTAGAACTTCCAGATTTTCTGATGATACAAGAATTCCCTGTGGGAAAGTGATAAAATGTAATATGAAAGTGAGCAAAAAGAAAAGAAACAGAGCTTTGCTGCACTAGATTCAGCTCTGATATCTTGAATTCTACACCAGTTAAACAGTGGAAGTGTTCCCTGGTCAATCTAGAGGATCGGAATTGAATTTGAATTGAAGTGTAAAGTATTTTCAGTAAACAGTTAAAGAATAGTGATTAGGTGTGGAAAGGTACTGTGAGCACATGTCTTTATTCTATTTTAGACTCTTTCTACAAGCTCCTGTATGATCTTCAACCACTTTGATTTATTCCCATGAGTGTCCATTTTTCCATGAACATGAATATATTTCCTTGTTTCCCAGTTGTTTTGAAGAGGCTTAATTAAATGTTTGTACAGCATCTTTTGATCTATGGATAAGAGGTGCTAAATGTCAGAGTTATTGAGAAGATTAGGCTATTTTTCTCAATTCCATAGGAATTTTAAAAATCTTACCCTTTAAACAGAGAAGTAATATTGTGGGAGAGATTATTCAAACTGCTTGTAAACCACTTTAAAATGTTCTTAAATGTTTAAAATGAGTTCACATTTATTGGATGGGTTTCACTGGGGAATTAGAAGTCTCTGTGTGGGTGGGGGGCGTATTTAAGTGGTTACTGTGTGCCAGGGACTGTCTTAAGTGGTGGGGTAGATACAACAGGCTCATCAAGTTGGACACATCCATGGTCCAAATGGGGCTCACAGTCCTAATCCCCATTTTACAGATGAGTTAATTTAGGCACAGAGAAGTTAAATGATAGGGTCACACAGCAGACGTGTCAGAGCTGGGATTAGAACTCAGGTCCTTATGACTCCTGGGCCCGTACTCTCTCCACTAGGCCACTCTGCTTCTCAAGTCATTAGGTTTTTCACATTTTGGGACTAGAAAATAATGCAGACCTTTTCCTAAATGGGTGATATGTCCAATTTACCTCAATTCGACATGGAGTATAATGACTTAATATACATTGTAGGTACTAGTATATGATTATTTGAAAAACTTGTATTTGCATTTTTTATTGTTTAAAAAAATCCTTCTTGGAAATTGTAAACTTCTTGTGGGCAGGGATCACATCTTCCAACTCTTGTTGTATTTTCCCAAGTGTTTGTTACAGTGTTCTGCACACAGTAAGCACTCAATAAATACCATGAACTGATTGATTGATTGCACTTTGGCATGGTGACAGGATTGTATTTCAAAGCACAGTATTGACAGGGTTATATTGCAAAGCGCAATATACTCTGTGACTGGAAAGGGGGACCCACTGCTTTTTCAGGAAAGAAACAAGTGAAAATTACAGAAAATTTTGCGATTTTTGCATTCAGTTAGAAGTTAGGCACATCTGATTGAAATTCATGGTTACCTTTGTACTATAGTACAGCCCTTACCTATGCACACTTGCCTGGTTTGAAGAGCCATTGATAGTGGGTGACGATGCAGGTTTTACTTTAATTTTTTTTAATCTGCATTAATTCGTGAAGAAAGGGGGAGAGGGGAAGGGAATTGCAAGCTCCTACATTTAGAACATGTTCATAATGTATATTCCAATAGATCTTAAGGGGGGAGTGTGAAAAATGAAAGTTTTTCTCTCACTATTTCCCGTGTGTGTATTTTTTTGGAGTATTAAATGCCTGTTCAAAACCAATGAAAGCTTGTCAGATGTTCAGTTTCTAGACCCTTGGTATTTACTGTGATGCAACGACATTTGGGGAGTGGGGAGGAGGGGATGGAGGAGGTGGTGTCAGAGCCATTCCTTTATCTTTACCTTGGTGAAAAAAATCATATTTTAGTTCAAAGCTACTGAAGTAAGTCCTTGCTCCTTATTCCCACCCTGTCTTCATTGATAGTATTTGGAGCCAGCAATCAGTGGATTCCCCTCCCTCTGGGACTTGCTTACCCTGCAGAAGCTGATATAATACAGGCAAGAACTTGTTACTTTATCTGAATTGTCCATCTCTCTACCTTAATGAGTGAAATGGTTAAATAGAGGAGGGGGTGAGCCTCAAGGAATGGGGCTACGGTTTGAGTCGTCTGTTTCGATGTGGAGAGGGAGAGGGAGGGTGTCAGAGAGAGAGAGAGAGAGTGATAGAGAGAAACCCACTTACATCACTAGAACTGCATTGAGTGTGAGCCTGTGTAGGTTAAGAGAACAGACTACCG
Organism: Tachyglossus aculeatus; assembly: GCF_015852505.1. Taxonomy (NCBI): domain Eukaryota; kingdom Metazoa; phylum Chordata; class Mammalia; order Monotremata; family Tachyglossidae; genus Tachyglossus; species Tachyglossus aculeatus. The sequence continues at coordinate 27,361,415 of NC_052077.1, forward strand.
TGTCTTGCTTTCTGCAGGAAGCAGCAATGCCGTTTGTTTCTTAAAAGGAATTTTTTTATTTAGGAAAGGAAGCATTCTCTCTCCCCAGGAAATGGCTTTCCTTGTGCGTTGCTATGCCAACTGCCTGCAGCCATGGTCCTCTAAAGTAAGCACAATAATGTAATTATATTGGCGTATTGCGTTCAGACTCATGATTCTCTAGGTTTTCGGTGTGCATGTGTTGTGTTTCTGTTAGTGACTCTCTTGGTAGTAGACATGCTTGCATTGGGTATGGGGGACAGACATCATTAAATTAAATGTCCATCAGTGTCATGCTGCTAAGATTAATTGTGCAAACTTGGTTAGTTGAGTGGAACAGAGATCACTGGTCACCACTCTGTCAGCATCATTAGTAGCCAGGGAGGAGGTCCCTATTCACATGCTCTAGCTTGAATTTTTGTCCCCTTTTTTTTCCTCTCTTTTTTTTTCTCCCTTGGTTGGAGGGGGTCTTCTCTGTATGTGATTGCAAGTGAAACAAGAGTATTAACTATGCTTGACTGAATGCTAGAGGCTGGTTTCTTCACCCTGACTAATATAATACTGTATTAAGCCTTTTTGAGGGGAGTCTGTGTGCAGTCAGCCATTTTAGCTTTTTTTCCTCCTTTTCTCTTTTCCTCCTCTTCAGTCTCGGAAATGGTCTTGTTCTCGTGGAAGAATGTTAGCTGTGTAATGTTTCAACCGTCTTGTTACAATCTGAGAAGCTTAGAGTTTCAGTGTTATAAAAATGGAGATGAATGCCGTTGTTGGATTGCTTTTCTGTACTACAAGTGTGAGTGGGGCTTTGATCTTACCAGTAGTGACACTTTAAACTGCAGATTGGGTGTTCCTCCCTCACCCCCCACCTTTTTTAAAAATTTAATGCTGAAGAGGGTGAGTTGCCATCCGTGAGAGATTGATGCATGATGTGTAAATTCAGTTCAGCCTGTGTTTCTTCATTATGAAACCACTAGCAATCCCAGCTAACCATGGAGTTATGGGCCAGCAGGAGAAACATTCAGTGAGTATTGCAAATGCTGCTTATGCTACTGATAGCGCATCCTAGTTTACTGCTCTTAAATTGAAGTTATTGCTTTTACTCTCCAAGGGGAATCATTTTGGAAGGGCTTGATTGTGTTTTGGGGAAAGGGGGACTTGTATCTGACTTAATAGTCCAGGGATTTTTTGATTTGTTTTAATTGAATACAGTTTTCATTTGGATTTTATTAGTAGCAAAAATGCTATTTTGTTTTTAAAGCCTGGGACACTGAAAAATACAGAACAATTAGTTAACTGTTTAATCAAGAATTAATGGCAGAGCATCAAATTCAGTTTTAACTTAATGATCTACATAATTCCAAAATGTCTTCACTGTCAGGAAATTAATGAGTGACATATCCACCAGGAGAGTTGTGGAGAATGGGCTTTTGTAGTGAAGTACTAAATGCTGAAGGCAGGAGTGGAGTAGGTGCTTTGACTATGAATATAAAATTGAAATGCTGGTAGAGCACAGGAGGCACTAACAGTTGGTGAAAATGCAGAATGATTTCAAGTATAGGTGCTTTATAATTGATCCCATGAGTCAGCTCCACCTTTGACATGTTGAAATCCCTCAGGCAAGCTACTGTTAGTTGTTTGCATGAGACGTGCATTCATAAGCAGAACACCAAATCTGGGTCTCAGGTGTAAAAAAAAGTGTGAGTTTATGGTGTTACTTTTTATAAAATCATGTTAGAAGTTTTAAATGCTCCTTTGTTTTAATGTTATGCCACAAAATTAGAAGTTTGTGTGTAAAACTAAAGTAAGAGCAGTAATTAAGTTGGTGTGGCTACATTTACTGCATCTGAGCTGTAGTGTGCATGTTTAGAGAAAGGCAGTATTGTATGGCCAGTACAGAAGGCAACGTTATCCTGTTTTATTGGCCAACAGTTAAGACTTGGAGAATCTGGGCAAAGTGAAATGAATTTGGAATTTATCTAAAGCGTGTGGCAGGCCTGCATTCAGTTCGGCCATAATGCACGTTTGCACTCCTCATCTTGGCTGGAACGTTGTTAGGGAATCAGGAGACGTGAATCCAGCAATGTAAATCCGTTTGGATATAACACGCCAGTGTCTGATGGAACAACTTCTTTGCAAGCGAGCAGCATCCAAATGGGTGAGTGCTACAGTGTGAGTCTTCCCTAATGGGGGATTTTCCAGACTGTAACTCCCAAGTTAGAGAAATGGGGACATTAGGTGTAGCACATTCTTTACCCTCAGTTATAACTGAATGCCTTTTGGGGATGGGGAGAGTGTTACTGAAGAGAGACAAATTGGTGTGTACAAAGTGGCGGCAAAGGGTTTGAAACTAATGAAAAGGCCTCAGAGGTGGGCTGACCTTGCAGTGGGGGACTTCTCTAGGGCTGATGAGAGTTCTGGGTGAAAACTTCAGGGAGAACTGTAAAACTTTAAGCCATTGGTAGCTCCAGCTCCTGCTTCAGTCTGCTTTCCCATCCCATTTTCCTTTTAAAAAATGGTAAAAATTTATAAACTTTCATTATATCTGGAATTATTTGAGACGTGTGGTTTGTAAGCCATTAGGGTGGAAATCAAGAATTTTACTATAAAGTGCTTTGCGGGATAATCCTGAAATGTCTGTGCCCGGCCAAGCAGGTAGGGAATGTGTTTGCTAATTCTGTTGTAGCACACTCTCCCAAGTGCTTAGTACGGCCCTTTGCACATAGGAAACACTCAGTAAATACGATTGATTGATCTCGCTCCCTAAATGTCCTGTCTTATGCTGTCATCATCTCCGACCCGTAGCGAAACCATGGACACATCTCTCTCAGAACATCCCACCTCCATCTGCAATCGTTCCGGTAGTGTATCAGGAGAGATTTTGTGGTAAAAATACGGAAGTGGCTTACCATTGCCTCCTTCCACACAGTAAACTTGAGTCTCCACCCTCTACTCTCTCCCATTCCAGTGCTGCCCAGCACAGGGGAGTTTTGACTTGTAGCAGATTGCCTTCCACTCGCCAGCCATTGCCCAAGCTAGGAATGAAACAGATATACCCCTGCTTGACTCTCCTTCCCGTAGTAGAGACTGGTAGAGTACTGTAAACTCTCCAGGTGCGACCTTAAGAGGGGGGTCCCTAAATGTACTACCCTTGAAATAGTCCATATGCCTTAGGAAGCCTCCTTTAAAAAATACATTTTTAACAGTGATGTAGGGGACAAAATAAAAAATGGGGTAAAGCCATTGCCCAAATGACCATTGGCTTAAGGCTTTGCACCTGCAAAGGCCTATCAAGAATCTGCTATATAGCCTCATCAGGTCTATCCCCTTTATTACATATCTCCCCTACAACTCTGCAATACCAGCTGGCCTAAACAGGGCTAGAAATGACAGGGAGGGGCTTGCATAATAATAATAATAATAATAATAATGGCACTTATTAAGCGCTTACTATGTGCAAAGCACTGTTCTAAGCACTGGGGAGGTTACAAGGTGATGAGGTTGTCCCACGGGGGACTCACAGTCTTAATCCCCATTGTACAGATGAGGGAACTGGGGCACAGAGAAGTGAAGTGACTTTCCCAGAGTCACCCAGCTGACAAGCGGCGGAGCTGGGATTCAAACCCGTGACCTCTGACTCCAAAGCCCGGGCTCTTTCCACTGAGCCACACTGCTACAGTGCTCTGCACACAGTAATAGTAATAATAATGGTGGCATTTATTAAGCGCTTACTATGTGCAAAGCACTGTTCTAAGCGCTGGGGAGGTTACAAGGTGATCAGGTCACCCCACGGGGGGGCTCACAGTCTTAATCCCCATTTTACGGATGAGGGAACTGGAGCACAGAGAATCAATCAATTGTATTTATTGGGCGCTTACTGTGTGCAGAGCACTGTACTCAGCGCTTGGGAATAATGCTAATAATAATGGCATTTATTAAGTGCTTACTATGTGCAAAGCATCATTCTAGGGGTGCATTTTGGGGGCTGGTAACCCCTAGTTTTAACTCTCTAGGGCTCCCTATTCCCAGAAATTGTCTGTTGCTGTTAGTTTGCAGCTACTTGGGACACTTGCCTGGGGTTTGCCAAGTGCCACTTAAGTGTTCAATTTTGCAGTTGGTTGTGTGCAGGTCTTTTGATTTCTCTAGTAGCATCTCATGTTTGACTTCTCTTTAATTAGAGGAGGAATTCCCTGGAGAATTTTGCCTTCCAGAGTAAGAAAATGAGAAATGTTCATTGATAAAAGAGAGCTATGGAGAGCAAGAAGATTTCTAGGAATATTCTAAATGCATATAGAAAATAACATCTATAGTTTTGCTCTTTAGAATCCTTTTCATCCTTTTAGAATGAAAGATACAGATTCAGCAGTTTCATCCTGTTGGTCTATTGACCTAAGTAAGTCATTTCAGTATTCTAGTCTCCCAAGCACTTTGTATATAGTACTCTGCACACGGTATAGGTGCAGTAAAAACCATTGATTAATTTTAAAGCTATTTGTTTCAGAGGGACATGTGGTTCAGTGACCTGGTTTCAAGTTCAGTACCTGAATATCAGTGAGTTATCTATCTCCATCAGGTCAAATTGATTTGGGTGTGGTACATTTGAAAGAGGAGGGGAAAGAACCCCCCCCCCCCAAATCTTAATTTGAGGCATATAATTTTTTCCACTTTTATAATAGTTGGGCAACTTGGACTGGTTTGATTACTCTGCTTTCTTCATTCATTCATTCATTCATTCATATTTATTGAGCGCTTACTGTGTGCAGAGCACTGTACTAAGCATTTGGAAAGTACAGTTTGGCAACAGATAGAAACAATTCCTACCCAACAACGGGCTCACAGTCTAGAATGTCCCATGTGCTCCTTTTTGGGTGTCAGGGTAACTGTACCATCGATGGTATTTATTGAGTACTTAGTGTGCAGAGCACTGTACCAGGTGCTTGGGATAGTAGAATACAATGGAGTTGGTAGTAGTTCCCAGGTATTTAATCAATCACATTTATTAAGCACTTACTGTGTGCAACGTTAAGGTAAATTAACATGTTCCATGTACAAATGATATATTTTATAGTTGAATTTTAATACAATGATGGGCTACATTTCTACCTAGTGGTAAGTTTTCCCAGTTGTATATAAAGTATATTGGTGTCACTTCATTCTTTTAATTTGCTGTAGTGCTGGTAATCTATTCATCTAGTGAATAGGAGTAATCAATAAAGACCATTGATGATGATGATGATGATGATGATGAGTATGTGTTCAATAAATGGAATTTTGGCATCTTCTTTTAAAAAGGTAACAACCACTAATAATGCCTTATTTCAACCAATACTGTAAACCCAGCTTATTGTATCATGCATATTTTTGAAGGGAGTTCAACAAAGAATCCGATTAGCTGGTGGTCGTTAAAAATCTTTTCGCCAAGATGGTAGTTGGTTGACTTGAAACTAATACAGTATTAGCTTGGTGAATGAAGTTCCATGCGATTTGGCAGAGCATTTTACTGATCTGTCTTTTTTCAAGATGACAGCATTGCTGTAGTAGCGCCAAATAACTGCGAGAGGCCCTCGTGTAGATGGAGTCCCAGTGCGCAGTGCTGAGCAGGGTAGCTCCAAATGGCCCGACCATGGTGGATGAGGAGCCTTAGTTAATTATGGTATTTGTTAAGCACTTACTATGTTCCAGGCACTGTACTAAGCGCTGGGGTGGATAAAAGAAAATCAGGTTGAACGCAGTTCCTGTCTCACATGGGGCTCACAATCTCAATCCACATTTTACAAAAGAGGTAACTGAGGCCCAGAGAAGTGAAGTAACTTGCCAGGGTCACACAACAGACAAGTGGCAGAGACGGAATTGGAACCCATGACCTTCTGACTCTCAAGTCGGTACTCTCTCCACTACGCCATCCTGCCTTGTCCCTGTTCCCTAATTTGAAGCAAAAATAGTCTTTTTATTTTAACCTACAGGGAGTAGCAGGAAAGGAAACATTTTCATAAGTGTAAAATGATGCATCGATGTGTTTAGGGTTAGAGAGACCATGAATGAACTGCTTTGCCTTTTCCTATTTGAGCCTTGTAACAGGACCAGGATAATTGCCAACCTAATTTCAATCAATAGCTCACAACAGCAATTCATCCTTAACATAAGTAAGTTAGTGACTGGAAATAGCAAATAGGTTGCATTTAGTCTCGATTGAGGCAAATTAATTTATTTGTAACTTAAGTTGAACATCTCCTATAATCTTTTATCCTCTTTCTTTCAAATCTCCCCTAGGTTGGCCTAACTTGATCATTTTTTTGAGGTAGAGATAACTGAAGTTTTGGAATCTTGTAATCTAGCTGCCATGTTGTTTCCTTTTTGCTATCCAATTTTTACTTGCTTAAAAAGAAGCTAGCAGAAGATAGACCTATTTAATCAAGACAACATCTCTTAAGGAAGATTTCCTCTGTGCTTATCACCAATGTGAGTATTCCCAAGAAGGTGCAATGCTCCACTGTTTTGATCAAGGTCAAGGTCATCTTGCCCGTCCCGTTTTTTTGGATTCAGTCCAAGAAATTAATATCATAGCTTCTGACCCCAGCAGAAAACGAAAATCTATATTTTCCCAGGGCTTACTATCATATGACATGAGGTTCAGACAAACCTCTTACAGTTACTGGGCTCAATAACTAAAATCCTTGCCTTATCAAAAGAAAATACGTCAGCAACTAGTTAAAATTCCTTACCATCAAAAAGCCTCCTTTTATATCACTGAATACATTTATTAAAAATGTGTGTGAGGAATTGTACCCTAGTACTGAACTGTACTAAATCAATCAGGGGCATTTATTGAGTGCTTACTTTATGCAGAGTGCCGTAAAGCATTTGAGAATGTGTGCTATAAAAGAGTTGGTAGACATGTTTCCTGTTCACGAGGAGTGATCTGTACTAAGTGATGGGAAGAACGTATAGATTTTCATTCAGACTTATTCCGTGGTCCAGGAGAGCTCAGAATCCAAAAGAATAGTGGGGTTTGGATCAACAGAAGATTCTGGGAAAAGGCAAACAGTGAATTAGAGCTCGTGAATTAGAGCTCTCTGGCAGATAAGGTGACTGACTGTTCAGTTTTTCCATTTTATCTGATATATCAGCACAATTGTACCAATACTTTACTGTGCTATATCTCTTTTCATGTCCATTTCCCCTGAGAACTGTAAGCTCCTTGTGGGGAGGGGTCACATATACCAGCTTCATTGTATTGTGCTTTTCCAAGTGCTTAGTGCAGTGCTGCACCCAATAAATACCATTGCTTGCTTAATTGTGTGGGTCTCTGGTGTCTAGCCATCAGGAAGAAGGAGAGCTATGTACAGTTTCATCTGGTCCTCTTTTTCCCCTGATTCCAGTGCTGTGTTTGTTCCTTCCTCCAAACTCTTCCATGATATCTTCCCTCCATTCTTCAAGGAGAATTTGACCCAAGTAAACGACTAACCCCTGAAGAACCACTTGTATAATTGTTTTTGGACACCTTAAAGAATGGCAAAGAGTTCTGGATTGTATTTGTTTTTAGTAGTACTGGTTAAGTGCTTACCTTGTGCAAGGAACTGTAGATGTTTATGGTATTTGTTAATCACCTATGTTCCAGGGACAGTACTAAGGCCTGGGGTAGGTATAAGCTAATCAGGTTGGACACAGTCCATGTCCCATATGGGCTCACAGTCATTTTACAGGTGAGGTAACCGAGGCAGAGAGACTTTAAGTGACTTGCCCAAGCTCAGTAAAGTGTTGGAGCCACAGGTTTGAAGAGGGGAACCATATGTCTCTCCAGTACTTCTGCTCCTTAATAATCATGGCATTTAAGTGCTTACTGTGTGACAAGCACTGTACTAAGTGATGGGGCAGATACAAAATAGTCATGTTGAACACAGTCACTGTCCCACATGGGTCTCACAGGTAGGAAGAACAGGTTTTGAAACCCCATTTTACACTTGAGGAAACCGAGGCCCAGAGAAGTTAGGCGACTCGCCCAAAGGTCACAGAGGAGACAAGAGGCAGAGCCAGCATTAGGTCTCTCTGCATTAGGCCACACTGCACCTAAACTGACTCCCTGCTTGGACTGTGTCTGAGAGGGAGGGATCGTTTAGGGAACATATCTCCTGGCTTGTGTAGAGCTCTAAAAGCTGCTTGCCCTGATCCCAGGAAGCTGTTTCATTCAACGAAGCATAGAAAATGGCTATGCAGAGCCCAATTTCTGTTTGTGCCCTGTCAATGACAGTGGGCAGTGTCAGTGCGTAATTATCTTACAATTTCAGTCTTCCATTTTCTTCTAGGTGGTGACAGGTTACTAGGAGAGAGAAAAGAAGGCCATTTAAGACATAAAACAGGACAAAAAAACTGGTAACAAAACTGAGTTTAGGGAAGAATTTCAATGGGCCGAGCAAGGATAAACTAGATGTCCTTCACTGTGTAATGAGGCTGTTAGAGTGAATAGTATCCCTGGTAGTTTTGGACCTGTGTTTAAAATTCAAATGAGACTTTGCCCTGTGTTCTGACATGTTTGCATTCTGCTCTTGTGCTGCCTGTCATATTGTAAAAAGAACATCACATATTCATTTTAGTGACTGTTTTAAAAATAGCTTAACCTTGGCCTGGCTCTGCATTCACTAGAGCAAAATAGATTTTTAAAAATCAAGATATGTATTACTTTGCATAATCTGGCTAAATGTCCACTAGGGAAAACATGTTAATTGGTTCATAATCTAGGACTGGTAAAAATGAATGTTATGAACACTAAATCTGTTTGACTGAATTGGGTGCCGCCCTTCCCCAAATTTCCAAGTCATTTCAGGAACAGAGCGATAATTTTCAGGAATAAATTATCCTTTTACCTCTTATAAATTAAGCAGTTTTCCTTACTAGAATATCTAAGAGCTGCAAATGATAATGAAAGTACCTACGCAGGGTGGATTTTCAGTTAGGCCAGCTTTCTACTAATTTTTCTAAAGGTGCCTGAACCTAACCTCTCACAACAAATGCTTAATAGTCTGATCATATGCAACCATAAACTTGCTGTTGGATTAAATGTTACTGTAAAAAACCTGTGAAGATGTTAATCTTATCATCCCAACTACCTTCTTGGGTGTAGTAATGATAAAATGAGGTCATATTTGTAATAAATGTTGCCTGATTATTTGTCTCAGTAATCATTTTATTTACATCTGGAAAAGTCTCAAGTTAATTGGAACTAATGTTTCTTTTAGAGGGTTTTTTGAGTCTTATGTAGCTGAAAAGTTTCTAATGCCTTTAAGAGTGGCTCAGAATTCCCTGACAGTATTTATTTTGAGACCATTTCTCATAACAAAAATTTGAGTTATTGAAATTCATCCTGCAGGTTTCAGTAAGTGAAAGTGTGAAGGATTTATTAATTTTGTAAGAGTAATCATTGTTACATTTCACACATTTCATTACTTTTGGGTACAGTTATGTTAATTTGAAAACAATAGCCAAAATGCAGTAATGGTGTTACGTTGAAGCGTTGAAGAAACCCTCATCAGTCAATCAGTGGTGTTTATTGAATGCATACTGTGAGCAGAGCACTGTTGAACACTTGGGAGAGTACAGTATAGAGTTGGTAGATAGAATTCCAGGCCAGAGGGAGGATATGGGAAGGGGGTTGGCAGCGAGCTAGACGAGATTGAGGCAGTGAGCGACGTAGCGCTAGAGGAGCGAACTGTGCAGACTGGGTTGTAATAGGAAATCAGTGAGGTAGGATAGGGCGAGTTGAGGGAGAGCGTTAAAACCAATGGTAAGGAGTTTCTGTTTGGTCCCCATTTTACAGATGAGATGACTGAGGCATAGCGAACGTACGTGACTTGCCCAATATCACACAGCAGACAAGTGGTAGAGAAAGGGCCAGAACCCAGGTCCTGTGACTTCTGGGCTCGGGTTCTTACCACTAGACCCCGTGGCTTCTTATTCTTAGGCCTGTCTTCCTGTGAGAATGGGTTCCACATGTTACCATGGAGGAGAGTAGTAATATTACAATAATAATTGTACTTGTTGGGCCCTTACTGTGTGCCAAACACTGTTCTACGTTCTGAGGTAGATACAAGTTAATTCCCAGACTGAGCCCCCTCCTTCCTCTTCCCCTTGTCCCCCTCCCTATCCCCTCCGCCTTACCTCCTTCCCCTCCCCACAGCACCTGTATATATGTATATATGTTTGTGCATATTTATTACTCTATTTTACTTGTACATATTTATTCTATTCATTTTATTTTGTTAATATGTTCTGTTTTGTTGTCTGTCTCCCCTTTCTAGACTTTGAGCCCGCTGTTGGGTAGGGACCCGTCTCTATATGTTGCCAACTTGTACTTCCCAAGCGCTTAGTACAGTGCTCTGCACACAGTAAGCGCTCAATAAATACGATCGAATGAATGAATGGAGTGGGGGAAGATATATATTAAAATTATATGTAGGAGAATAAAAAGTATGTAAAGATATGAACATAAGTGCAGTGGGGGTAGGATGAGTATGAGAGTACTTAGTGAGTAAGGAGTTGAATGTGTAGGTGATGTAGAAGAGAGGGAGAATAGGGTGGGGAGTTGAGAATTTAGTCAGGGAAAGCTTCCTGGAGGAGATTCTTTTAGTAGGGCTTTGAAAACGGGGAGAATGGTGGTCTGTCGATTCATAAAGGGGAACCTCTGATGGTTGCCCATCCATCTCTGCATCGAACAGAAACTCCTTAACATTGGCTTTAAGGCAGTCAGTCAGCTCCTCCTCTCCTACCTAACCTCACCAATCTCCTACTACAACCAATCTCGTACTACAACCTAATCCTCACAGTTTGCTCCTATAATGTGAAACCTACTCACTATACCTTAATCTTATCCATCCTTTGATGACCCCAAGCCCACATCCAACCTCTGGCTTGGAATTCCCTGTCCCTTCATAGCTGACAGACCACCCCTCTCTGTCTTCAAAGCTGTACTAAAATCACATCTCCTCCAAGGGTCCTTCTTTGACTAACCCCTCATTTCTCCACCCGATTCACCCTCCTGTCAGTGTTTCAAAGGCTCTGACCATTTAAGCACTTTGATATCCCATTGGTAGCCTCTTAGCCACTTATGTAGATATTCGTTTACGCTCCCATTCCTGTATCTGCCACTTATTGTAATGTTTGGTTCCCCCTTCTAGATTTTAAACCCTTTGTGGGCAGAGATTGTGGTCTACCAATTCTGTTGTGTTTTATGATGTGCAGAGCACTGTAATAAGTGCATGGGAGGCCATGCACTAATTACAGTGCTCTGCATACCGTAAATGCTAATTGAAGGGAGTGCCAGGCAGGATAGAGGGCAAGAGGTTGAAGGCAAGAGAGATGAGATTGAGGCACAGTAAGTAGGTTGTTTTAGAAGAACAAACTGTGTGAGTCGGGTTGTAGTGGGACAGTAAGGAGAGAAAGGAGGGAGAGAGCTGCTTTAGTACCTTAAAGTCATGGTGATGAGTTTCTGTTTGATGTGGATGGTCAACAAATGTAAGTTTGGAGGAGTGGGGAGATATGCCCAGAACAATATTTTTTTTGAGAAATAATCTAGATAGGGTGACATATGGACTGAGTTGGAGAGAGGCAGAAAGATCACTGGAGAGGCTATTGCAGTAGTCATGATGGGCTGTGACAAGTTCTTGGTAGCAAGGTGGATGGAGAGGAAGGGATGGACTGTAAATTGTGAAGATTAGAACTGACAGGATTTGGTGACTGACTGACTCATACATTAAAGCTAGTGTAGTGTTTTCATTTGATCTTGGTACACACTATTTTTTCTCACATTCATCAACTATCATCTTGTTATAAACATTCTTTGAGGGCATGTACTGACTGCAGTGGGAAGATTCCAAAACTTAGGCTGTCCGTCCGGTATGTGAACAGAATACAGTAAACAATTTGCAGTGTGTCAAACAAGTCTGGAATTTGGCTGTTGCGTTCTGAAAATATCTAGGCCAAAAGGTTTTAGGAGAGGTACATTAATTTCCCCTTGGTGTTTTTGAGTGGAGTTAATGAAAGCCGCCTGATTGAGAAAAGACTGCCTTGCATACTAATGTGCTGTAAGTGTCATATTACCCATTAATAGCTAATGCTACCATTCTCCATTAGCATGGACCTCTCTGTACCTTAAATCTGAAGGAAATGAGGATAAGGTTGGAACGAATCATCTTGCCCATGAGAATTTTTCTTTTCCCATGAAGCTTGACTAGAAACCGAACTGGCAAGGAATCTTGATATGTTCACTACTTATGTTGATGCAAAAGGTTTCCGCCTTTCAAGGCAGCTGAGCGATATTTGGTATGTTAAGGGACCATTTAGGGAATCTTGATGGCTTGTGCATTATCAAATTTTTCAGAATTTGGGGGAGAGAAAATTCCATCTGTTTTTGGTTATGCTTCTTGTGTGTATGATTACTCCACCAGAGTGTTTTGCTTCAGTACTTTAAAGTTTGCCAGATAAGTGGAGGAGCAGCATGACCTAGAGGATCGATCCTGGGAGTCGGAACGATCTGGGTTCTAATCCTGACTTTGCCACTTGTCTGCTGTAACCTTGGGATTAAGATTCTGAGCCCTATGTGGGACGTGGACTGTATTCAACTTGATTAGCTTGTATCTTCTCCAGGGCTTGCTCCTCTCAGGGTCACACTTGGAGAGTATTTGGTACTCTACCAGTCTCCACTATGGGAGGGAGAGTCAAGCAAAGGCATATCCATTCCATTCCTAGCTTGGGCAGTGGCTCGCGAGTGGAAGGTAATCTGTTACAAGTCAAAACTCCCCTGGGCTGGCCAGCAGCGGCATGGGAGAGAGTTGAGGTGAAGATTCAAGTTTTCTGTGCGGAAGGAGGCAGTGGTAAAACACTTCCATATTTTTACCAAGAAAACTCTATGGGTACACTGCCAGAACAATTGCAGGCGGAGGTGGAGTATTCTGGGAGAGATGCATCCATGGTGTCGCTATGGGTAGGAAACGACTCGACTGCATAAGACAAGACTCCAGTGCTTAGTACACTGCCCTAACAAATTACATTAAAAAATGATTTTTATGTTTGTAGTAATGGAGTAATAGTGAAGATATTAAGGTTAAAAGTACAGAGTTAAATAAAGGACATTGATTTTAATCTAGACCGTGATCACAGGCAGCTCACCATCTAAAGGCTAAAGTGGAGGAAGGAGGGAGAAAGGAGATGACAGGCATGCAGGTAAATTCAGCTAAAGTTGCAACAATAAAAATAGAAGAATTGTCCTATTAACACAAGGCTCTCTGAGGCGGAGAGAGAACAGTTATTTATTTCCCATTTTATAGATGAGAAAACTGAGGCACCTAGAAGTTCAGTTGCCCAAGGTCAAACCAACAAGCACGTGGTAGAGCCAGGATTGGAGCCCGCATGCTTTAGCTCCCAGACCCTTACGCTTTACACTCGGGCACCTCACTGTTCCACGCAGGACTATACTTGATCTAAACTATTTCATCACTTTTCATCACTCTGAATGAAAGCAGGTACCCACTGTCCACTTATGAGAGGGAAGATCTTCCTGGTGATTGAGTGGGAATGAAAGGGGCTACCTAGATTATCCCAGAGCCAAATTAGCATGGTGACTCCGAGCAGTAATGCTACCTCTTTGGCTCCATTCCTGAAGGTTGAAGTGCTTTCTGTGGTGACAGTGGATGGCCCTGACACCTGTCCACTCATCCACTTCATCCACTCATTCTAAGGGTGCTCTCTTTTGATCTCAGCTGTGGCTCTGTGGACACATGTAGCCCTCTCTGGAATCACTACAGTCACGTTCCCTCTAGACTATAAACTTGTGGACTGGCAACATGTTTGCTAACTCTGTTATATCATACTCTCCCAAGTGCTTAGTATTGTGTTCTCCACACAGCAAGTTCTCAATAAATACCATGGACTGATTGATTGGGTCTCTAGTCATGAAAGTAATCTTAACGATAGGGCAGTGAGACCTTCCAATCCATAGACTGTAAGCTGTAGACTCTCAGCAGGGACTGTGTCTACCAACTCTGTTGACCAAGTGTTTCATAATCAATCAGTTGTATTTACTGAGGGCTTACTGAGTGCAGTGTGCTTGGGAAAGTAAAACATAACAGATTTGGTAGACACATTCCCTGTCCACAATGAGCTTACGGTGCTCTTCACCCAAGCCTGCAGTAAATACCACTGATTAACAACATGGACAACCTTAATTGTGTGTGGTCTTTGAATTCTCTTTGGTAGAGTTGGGAAGCTCAGTTCTTTCCCCTCTCCTGGTGTTTGCTTAAGCAGTGGAGACACTCAGAGACTACGCAAGCCTTAAGCCTGAAACTTCGAAAGCTAGATTTGTCCCCTTCCTCCCTGTCCCTACAACCTTAGCCTGTGGCATGCACCTTCAGAGTTGGCCTGTGGAGTTCTTTAAGTGGTGCCAGTATAAACCAGGGCTTGATCATGTCTTCTGATGGGATTGGGATTGCCTCTAGTTTTCTTCTTGAAATGGTTAAGGGACTAAACAACTAGGAATGCCCCTGGCACAAGAGCAGTGATTTGCCAAGGAGCCCAGGGAGGCCATAAATCACCCTCTTTAGGTGACCCTACATTTTTTGCTGTTATGGCCCACAAGGTTAGTTTTCCAAAGGAAAAGGGAAATTACAACAGACTCCAAATTATGCTGGGTTGACTGATCCTAATGTGATGCTCTAAATGCTTTAGCTGGCTAATAATCAGTGTGGCTGATTATCGATTGAGAAGCAGTGTGGCTCAGTGGAAAGAGCACGGGCTTGAGAATCAGAGGTCATGGGTTTTAATCCCTACTCTGCCACTTGTCAGCTGTGTGACTTTGGGCGAGTCACTTAACTTCTTTGGGCCTCAGTTCCCTCATCTGTAAAATGGGGATTAAGACTGTGAGCCCCATGTGGGACAACCTGATTACCTTGTATGCCCCGAGCACTTAAAACAGTGCTTGGCACATAGTAAGCGCTTAACAAATGCCATCATCATCATAATCATTAGTTTCCATATTATAAAAAAATTATTAACCATGGTTGGGAAAGGATTTCTTTTCTTGGGTTATCAATCAGTGCTATTTATTGAGCACTTACTATGTACAGAGCACTGCACAAACCACTTAGGAGAGGACAGTAGGAAGTAGGGTTCAGAGATACTTCTGATAATTTTAGCAGAGGTAATGATAAATGGCCTAGGTAAGGGACCATAAAAGAGGAAAGTTTTTTTTTAAATAGCATCTCACTTTTTATGTACATGCAGTGCTTTGCACATAGTAAGCACTTAATAAATGCCATCATTATTATTATTATTATTAGCAAGAACATAGTGTATCAGCCTGCTCACTGACCTTATGACTTCCTATCTCTCCTTACTCCAGGCATTACTTCATTCAGCTGCCCAGATCATTTTTCTACGAAAATGTTCAGCCCATGTTTCCCTACTTTTCAAGAACCTCCAGTTGTTGCCCACCCCCCCAGGTTGCCCACCCTTCTTCAAAAAGAAGGTCCTTACCATCGACATTATAGCACTCAATCAGCTCTCCCCGCCCCAACCCCCGTATGTTACTTTGCTGATTTTCTGCAATTCAGCCCGCGCACTTCATTCCTGTAATGCCAGCCTACTCACTGAACCTCCATTTCTTCTATCTTCCTGCTTACCCTTTGCCCACTTCCTATCTCTCGCCTAGAAATCTTTCCCCCTTCATATGACAGACCACCAGTCTCCCCAGCTTCAGAGTCTTTCTGAATTCACATCTCTTCCAAGAGGTCTTCATTTCCCCTACTTCATCTCCCCTCTGCATCTTCTGTGCACTTGGATTTGTATCCTTTAAGCACTTGATATTCGCTCCACCATCAGGCTCACAACACTTATATACATATGTGTAGTTAATTTTAATGGCTGTCTCCCCCTCTACTCTGTAAGCTCCACATGGGCAAGGAACGTGGCTATCAACTCTGTTGTATTGTACTCTCCTAAGCGCTTAGTACGGTGTTCTGCCCATAGTAAGTTCTCAGTAGATGCCATTGACTGATTTTGGATGATCAATTTTGGGGAGGTTTCCTGATTATTTAAAAGTTGGTGTACCTGCCATTTTCCTTTGATCAGTTTTCTCTCATTTTTTCTTTGCAAGGTCATTTGCAGCTCAAATCATTTGTTAGCTCCGCTCTTTGATATTTGGAAAATATATTCCTTAGCAGAGAAATATGGATTTCACACTACATTATTTGCATTTTGAAAGCATTTTAATTGTATTTTAGTAGTTAAGAAAATTTGCCCAAGTGGAGCTGCTTAGTAAGTCTTTGTAGTCTTTTATGTGTGCTTTTTTGCAAGGAGGTATTTTTAGAGCGTTTAGCTGAACAGCAATCTGACGTCTTTAGCAAAGACATCAGTTCATTATGTGGATACAAATTCTATGCTTTCAGCTTTTGTACACGAAGTCTTATTTTAAATTTGTTTCTCTTGCTTTTTCTAACGAAAGAGACCTTATCATGGTATGTATACTATTTTTTCCTAAGGCCACAATATTTAGTTAAACCTTCATTGGAGGAAATAAACAAAACAGAAATACTGATTACCATAGTTTATGAAAATGTGTAATTTTGTAGCATTTAAACATGCAATCATTTATGTTCTGGTCTGTAATGTTTTACATTACTTTCTGGGTTTTGTGATTTAACATTGTGCTTATGGGGCACAAATAGGTCTTTCTTTGGGGTACAGGATTTGATAAGCTCTGTGCGCTGGGATTAACTATTGTACCGTTATTAACAAAAAGTTCGTTGTTTTCTTAAATTATTCTCTGAATACAAGCTGTATATATACAATTACAATACATGTCCATTTCTTTGGTTAATAGTGTGCTTTCACTTCAGATCTTATAATGCTTATTTATCTATAATTCAAAGGAAAGTAATGCTCTTTAAATTTGCCTTTTTATTCATGTCAAAATTTGGGGGGTAGAGGGAGAGTTGTGCAGTTTATTAAAGAGTAGAGTTTTGGGTTTTTCCAGATAAATGTCTTGGAAAAGGAATGCTAGCTGTTGATCCTCAAATGAGTTTTTTCAGAGCTCTGTTAATCATACGTATTGTACTTGTTTTTTCTAGTTTTATGGTAATTATGTTTCTGGCGAATGCTCTTGAAAAGTTCAATTCATTAATCAAATAAAATTTAAAAAATTGATCAATCAGAACCTTTTGCTACTAGATTTCTCTGGTCCAGTTGGAGTTTGAAGATGAAATAATTTATGAAAGATTTTAGACAAAATACAGTGTGCTTTCTCTCAGCTTGCACCGCTTTATTTCAATAGCATTGCATATTCCAAATATCTTGTTTTCAAGAGAAAACAAGATTACATTAGTATAGGCACATTTATGACTTTTATTCTGTAATTTATGTATTATCTCTAGTTCTGGAAAACATTTTAGAATAAGCCAAAGCATATAGATATAGAGGGGGAATCTAGGCAGAAGACATTTTGAAAAGCAAAATGTATAGGAACATGAAATGTGAATTCACCTATGCTCAGAAACTTTCCTCTTATAATTCTTAAAAATGAATGGTTTTTCATTTTGTGCACTTACGTAAGATACTTAGGAACTGAGATACTTGCCCTTTAAGGATGCTGCTTTACAGTGGAATTTTAAGTAATTTTCAGACTGTCAGTAACTTCATTCCCCCTAACACAAAACTTCGATCCATCCTTAATGTGGTGGATTTAATGACAGAAATAAGTATTCCCATCAGAGGCAGACCTGATGATCTTGAAAGTTAAGTTCCATTACTGATTTTGAGGGAAAAGTGGGGGTCAAAACAGGAGTTTAAAAATGGAAGACCTCAAACTAGTGATGTCAGTGTGTGCGTGTGCCAGTGTGTCTTATTGAAGGCACATCTCCTTTAGGAGGCCTTCCTCTTTTCCCACATCCTTTTGTGCTACCCTGATTTGCTCCTTTTCTTCACCCTCAGCCCCACAGCACTTATGTACCTATCCATAATTTATTTATATTACCATCTTTCTCCACCTCTAGACTGTGAGCTCATTGAAGGCAGGGAATGTCTTTCAACTCTGTTGTATTGTACTCTTGTAAGTGCTTAGTACAGTGCTCTGCAAACAGTAAGTGTTCAATAAATACTATTGATTGATTGATTTTTACCATTTAGGAGGTGATGCGAAAGCGCCTTAATCTAAATCTGGGTGTTCAAGCCTCTTTTCATTCAACCCACCCTATTATGTAGCAATTCACATTTCTGGCTGCTATTTCCAGTCACTCTGATCTTGCTTCCCTTAAGCACCGTGGGAACCCAGCTCTGTCCTCAAGACCTACTTTGGATATGAATTGGAGTTTGAAAGATGTCCCTGCTTGCCCCTCAAAACAACTACTGGTTTAAACCATTGTTGTGATTTTGTATTTACGGCCTTAACACTGTCCTACATTTTCTCCCTCTCATCTCATTCTCTTAATTATGTGGTCTCAACATGCCCTATGTGGATCAGAAACAGTTACTTCTCTTAGGGCTGGAAATGTCTTTGTCACCCTCTGACTATTAAACAGTCAATCAATCAACAGTCTTTATTGCATGCTTACTCTGTTCAGAGCACTGTAATAAATGCATGGGAGAGAGAAGCAGCATGGCTCAGTGGAAAGAGCATGGGCTTGGGAGCCAGAGGTCTTAGGTTCTAATCCTGGCTCCACCACTTGTCAGCTGTGTGACTTTGGGCAAACCACTTAACTTCTCTGTACCTCAGTTACCTCATCTTTAAAATGGGGATTAACACTGTGAGCCCCACGTGGGACAACCTGATAAACTTGTATCCCCCCCAGCACTTAGAACAGTGCTTCGCACATAGTAAGTGCTTAACAAATACCATCATTATTATTATTAATGGATATGAACCCCGTCCTTATGGGCCTCATAATATGGCAGGGAGAGAGAGACACTAAAGTCACAAGGAAGGGGTAACAGTAGAGTTAGAAGGTAATTACATTATTGCTATTCTATTTATTTCATTTTGTTAGTATGTTTGGTTTTGTTCTCTGTGTCCCCCTCTTAGACTGTGAGCCCATTGTTGGATAGGGACTGTCTCTATATGTTGCCAACTTGTACTTCCCAAGCGCTTAGTACAGTGCTTTGCACACAGTAAGCGCTCAATAAATACGATTGTTTGATTGATTATTGCTACTCTGAGAGCTGGAGGGCTGAAGTGGGGAATATAGTTAGAAGGACTTCAGAGCTGTGGTCTTCTGGATGTGAAGAGGAAGGGAGTGCGCAAGAGGTAGGGGGCTAAAGAGCAAAGAATGTGTCAAAGGAGCAAAGCAGGTGAGCTGGTGGATAGTGGGAGCAAGAGCAAGAATAAGCAAGGGAGAGAACTGATTGGGGGCCCTGAAGCCAATGATCAGGAGTTTCTACTTGTGGGAGAGGAATGGACAGCCAGCGGAGACTTTCGAGAAATTGGGAGACCTTTGGTTTAGAAAAATGTTTCAGGCCCCCAAATTCATTTGGACTGCAAAAGCAGAGACTGGAGATCGGGAGGTCTGCCAGGAAGTTGATGCAGTAGTAAAATTAGGATATGCCATGTTGCCTATTTGGATGAAGACCATGTTATCCAGCATGTTGACCATTTGGATGGAGAGTAAAAGTGTATCACCTGTGACTTATAACCTTTAAGCATTTGATATTCACCCCGTTGTCAGCCCCACAACACTTATGTGCATATTCATAATTTATTGTAATGTCTTCAGCCCCCTCTAGACTTGTAAGCTTTTTGTGGGCAGGGAATGTGTCTACCAACTCTGTTATAGTGTACTCTCCCAAGTGGTTAGTATAGTGCTCTGCATACACTAAGCACTCAATGAATATTCATTCGTTCATTCAGTTGCATTTATTAAGCGCTTACTGTGTGCAGAGCACTGAACAAAGCGCTTGGAAAGTACAAGTCGGCAACATATAGAGACGGTCTCTACCCGACAACGGGCTCAGTCTAGAAGGGGGAGACAGGCAGCAAAATAAAACACACAGACAGGTGTCAAAATCGTCAGAACAAATAGAATTATAGCTATAGGCACATCATTAACAAAATAAATAGAATAGTAAATATGTACAAGTGAAATAGAGTAATAAATCTGTACAAATATATACAAGCGCTGTGGGGAGGGGAAGGAGGAGAGGAAATCATTGATTGATATTTATGAAGAAAGAAGTGGCAGAATTTGGTGATTGTTGGGGGAGGGAGAGGGAGAAAGAGATATATATCAAGGATAATTCCCCGGTAGAGCAATAGTGGTGATACTGTCAGCGATGATAGGAAAGTTGGGGGCTTATCTATAATGTAAGCTTGTTGTGGGCAGGGAAGGTGTCAACCAACTCTCGTGTATTGTGTTCTCTCTAGTGCTTCTTTCAGTGCTTTGCGCACAGTAAGTGCTCAATAAATTTATTGAGCACCCACTGTGCGCAGAGTACAGTGCTAAGCATTGGGGAATGTACAATAGATTTAGATTCGATCTCTGCCTCCAGGAAGTTAACAATTTAGTGGATAACAGACCCTTAATTTCCCCATACCCTGATGCTTTCATAATTTCTGAGTAGAGAGAGATATTTGCAGATACACTTGACCATTGAGACATTCTACACAATAAGAGGCAATATAGATAATTTAGGCACCTAGAATAGGTCCACAGTGTAAAAAGAAATGTTCAGTCGTGCTAAAGACTCAGAAGCATGGTGAATGTGAAGTTAGAAATGGAATGCCACAGCCAGTATGGGAAGAATATAGGATTGTGAAATGAAGCTTTTTTTCATTAAATTGTAAGTCTCACATGTAATTTTGAAACTTAATTTTCCACCTGCCCTGCTTTAAGTACTTTCGTGGAGGTGGGAAAAAATTGCTCTTCTACCACCTACTACTAGTCAATGTCAAGGGAATTTGTTAACCCTATTAGCCAAATCCGGGAAACCGGGAGAGAGTAGACTTCTGGAACAATAAAGCACAGAATTGAATAGTATTGTTTTATGAGCCTGTTTATTCACATATATGCAAATGAAATGAATGCCAAATAGGCAGGCCTAATTCCCTCTTTAACTGGAATGTTATGGCAGCTTGGAACATTTGAAAAGGAGAATATGGTATTTATCAAATGTTAATTGCATTAAACTAATTTAATGTGTAAATTTCTAGGTGTTTGGGGAAACTTTGGAAGCTTTTTAAAGTGAAAATGGCCTCCCTTATAAACCTGATCTGAATGCCAATTAACCTGAATTTGCTCTTCGAGGTGTTTTTGTGTAGTTGCTATTTTGCGTTGAAGAATAGAATTAAAGGAGGGGAAATTTAAGAAATTACTTTTAATGCATTCCCTACTTTTCATTATAGAAGGAAACTCATATCTGATCTCATAATCATCAAATATTGTGTCCACATGTGAGCAGCCATATTAAATGAGACAGGTTATTTAAAGACTTTGGGGAAAGTAGGTAAGTGTAGAAAGAGATTTGCTTATTTTACTGAATCCTAGTTTGAGTTATGCTATTGGTGTTCTTGTGGGTTTTGAGAGGAGAGGGAAAGGAATAAAAAAAGAAGCAATAGAGTTGGAGGAAGTATGACTTGGGTCCAGAAGGTCTGGACCATATTTGGCCTATAGGCCCCAAATTCATAAATAAAATTATTGGGGCTTACCTCAGGCTAGGGGAGAGAGGGAAAAGAAAAAATAACGCTTAGGCAAGAACTGTGAACAGTGTACTGAACTGTCATTAAACTGTAGACTGGAGAAGCAGCATGCCCTAGTGGATAGAGAACGGGCCTGGAAGAAGGTCATGGGCTCTAATCCCAACTCTGCCACTTGTCTGCTGTGTGACCTTGAACAAGTCCCTTTACTTCTCTGTGCCTTAGTTACCTCTTCTGTAAAATGGGGATTGAAACTATGAACCCCACATGGGACAGAGACTGTCCAATCCATGTCCAATCCAATTTACTTGTATCCACCCCAGTGTTTAGAACAGTGCCTGGCACATAGTAAGCACTTAACAAATACCATTATTATTATTAGGCCAATACATGCATCTGCTCGATTCCCTTGGGTCCTGCAGGACTGTCCAATTAAATTAAGAGAGCCAGGAAAGGAACCCAGCTTTGTAAGAAGAGCAAGAACCTCTGGGTGTCAAAGGACCTGGGTTCTAATTCTGTCTTTGCAACCTGCCTGCTGTGAACCCTTGGAAAAATCAATCAGTGGCATTTATGGAGTACTTACTGCATGCAGAGAACTGTACTAAGCACTCGGGAGAGTACAGATCACTTAACTTCTCTATGCCTGAGTTTCATCATCTGTAAAATGGGAATTCAGTACCTGTTCTCCCTCCCTGCTTAGACTATGAGCTCCTTGTGAGAAGCAGCCTGGTTTAGTTGAAAGACCATGGACTTGGAAGCCAGAGGACATGGATTCTAATCCAGGCTCCTCCGCTTGTCTGCTATGTGACCTTGGGCAAGCCACATTACTTCTCTGTGCCTCAGTTACCTCATCTGTCAAATGGGGATTAAGACTGTGAGCCCCATGTGAGACAACCTGATTACCTTGTATCTACCCCCGTGCTTAGAACAGTACTTACCACATAGAAAGCACTTAACAAATACCATTATTATTAGGGACAGGGCCTGTTTCTGTCCTGGTTACCTTGTGTCTACCCTAGGGCAATGTCCAGTTCTTGGCACCGAGTAAGCACTTAACAAATACTACAGTTATTATTATTACAAAGAAACATATAGTGTGCAGGTGAGCCGTGCCAGGGGATGACCTGCTACATGCGTCAAAATAGTCTGAGGGGCCATTATGGCTAAGGTGACCACTCTTCTTTAGGCTAGAGCTACTAATATGTAGTCCTCAGAAAGCCCGCGTTGCCTGGCGGTACATTCTAGTTATATGAGGAAAACTAGGGTGCTGAAAGACTTCAGTGAGTCATAACAGTCAAACATTCAGATTGGAGAGAATCACAGGATAGATTGAAACTTATTTATGTTGTACTCCTCTTCTTGGGGGCCTAAACTACTTCCTGTTAAGTTCTATACCTTGGAAAGCGGTATTAATTCTGTAAAGTTACCCCTTAAGGGAAGCTCTGATGGAAAAATCTTGATTTACTGACTGAAGAGCTTTTCGGTATGAATATAGATTTCAGCATGATATTATAATAACAAAACTCATTATTTTCTGCAACATTTGATATGACTGTGCACACAGTAAGCGCTCAGTAAATGCGACTGAGTGATGAGTAAATGAATGACTCCCTGACTACATTTACTTTATTTTGTTTTTAAATTCATTTGAAGTTTGAACGGTTGGTGTTCTAGGTTCCTGAAATTACCAACCTGACTGTTCTCTTCATATCATCATCATCATCATCAATCGTATTTATTGAGCGCTTACTATGTGCAGAGCACTGTACTAAGCGCTTGCAAAGTACAAATTGGCAACATATAGAGACAGTCCCTACCCAACAGTGGGCTCACAGTCTAAAAGGGGGAGACAGAGAACAAAACCAAACATGCTAACAAAATAAAATAAATCATATCCATATTCATATCCAACAAGAGGAGTTGCTGATTTAACATTGAAGAGCTCTTCATTATCACTTGAAAGAAATATCTACTAGATTAAAGTCAATTGGGATAGTATGCATCTTTTTAGAGTGATACCAGTACTTCTTCCTGGGTGTGAACCTACCAATTTTAAACAGGTCTCCTTTTAGCTGCAAAAGTGTAGCAAAAGATGTTCTGTATGCGTACATTCTGAGTAGCAAAGAAAAAAGTTGAGCATTGGGTTAATAGAAAATAGAAGAAAAGTTCTTTCTCGAAAAATAAAATTATGAAAGCCCTTTAAAATAGGGAGCATTAAAATGGTTTCAGCGGTCACAGTACATAAGCTAAGTAATCAATGCAATCATTATCATTATTAACAATAATAATCATATGAATGCTGATCAATTGAGATTATAAGTATCATATGGATACTTATAATCCTCGTCCCCCTCTCCACCCCCCCATCTTACCTCCTTCCCTTCCCCACAGCACCTGTATATATGTATATATGTTTGTACATTTTTTTTACTCTATTTATTTATTTTATTTGTACATATCTATTGTATTTATTTTATTTTGTTAGTATGTTTGGTTTTGTTCTCTGTCTCCCCCTTTTAGACTGTGAGCCCACTGTTGGGTAGGGACTGTCTCTATGTGTTGCCAATTTGTACTTCCCAAGCGCTTAGTACAGTGCTCTGCACATAGTAAGCGCTCAATAAATACGATTGATGATGATGATGATGATATGGATGAGTAATGATCTCATGTAAAACGTAAGGTTCAGAGTAAAACATTTTGAGCACCCATATGACCCAAATGACTGCAACACAAAGCCACTGTGTAATTTATTCTCTAGTCCGTAAGCCCATTGTAGGCAGGGAACATTTCTTCCGACTCTGTTGTACTCTCCCAAGTGCTTAGTACAGTGCTCTGCACATAATGAGTGCTCAATAAATGCCAATGATTGATTGATTTGTCTCTTTCGAAGGAGTGGGTTAGTCTAGGATAAATGTGTAACAGATACCCCAAAGAAAAACTCAAGGAGTAGATAAAAATCTACTCCTTTATTTCGTCTATTTCGGAAATGATCAGGTTCTTAGGAGTTGTGATCTTAGCCTAAGAGGGGAAGATGGTGACTGGCAAGATTGTGAGGAGGACAGTGGGATTACAAGTAAGCATTAGTGAATAACGAGGTGATGGAAGCAGAGAACAGAACAGTGGCAGCAATAGGAAGAAAGGCAAGGTCACAGGAAGGAACTTTCACTATAAACTACACCTTGCAGTGGTCCCTAGATCCATTTAGGCACCAACCAGGTACTGAGAGGCACCACTCTCAATTTGTGAAACTTCATTACTGATCAGTTAGATTTTGATTTTGAGAGACCAAGACGAAGTCTGATTTTCTCAGGGCTTGTTGTGTATACAGCACTGAACCATGTGCATCAGAAATATGTCAAAAGACACCAAGAAGAGAAGCATAAAGAGAATCATTTTTGTGCTACTCTAAACAGGGTAATAACTGACCTTGTGCTGAATACAAGATTTATGGTAATTCTATGATAAATTGTGAAATGATAACATTTTCGTGTTTTTGCCAATTCTTACATTTCCCCCTGGATGAGGAGATGGTGGTAAAATAAAATACATTCAACTTTCTATAATACTGGTGACACAAGTAAATTGTTACTAGTCTCTGGCAGCCTAGCAGTTAGATTTCTAGTGCCTTTGGCAGCATCTCCGAGTTCTGTTGATCAGTTCATAGTCAGTGATCAGTTAATTTGTTTTCTATAGCCTTCATATGAGAATTAAAACCCAAAGAGAACTTTAGTTTGTCAGAAATGTTGGCACAGGAGTCACTTGATGCACTTTGAAATAGGGATTTGTGTTTAGTTCTCTTATGCAGTTCTTTATATCAAGGGTTTAGAATTTAAACCTTGAAAAATACCATTAGTCTGATGGAGAGGGTCAAAATGAAACACAAAAATTCTGAACTTTTTCCTAATCAAATGTAATGTATCTTGATAGGGCATCTGGAGTCACATTTTTAGAATTTGAAAAGGATTTCCATCCCATTTAAAGGGTTCATTTAAACAATAGCCTAACAAAGTCACATTTCAGTTTTAGCCAAAAATGAGGATCACTTTTAAAATAGTCAACAACACTTTCAGAAGAACAAGAAAAGCTATTGAAAGGGTATTGTATCCCTTGTTGAGAACCTTAATCTTAACATTTTAGAATTTGTAAAAGCCCTCTGCGCAGTGCCATTTCTCCTTTCTAAGCACTTGTTCTCTCAACAGATGTTCATTCATTCAGTTGTATTTATTGAGCACTTACTGTGTGCAGAGCACTGTACTAAGCGCTTGGGAAGTACAAGTTGGCAACATATAGAGATGGTCCTTACCCAACAATGGGCTCACAGTCTAGAAGTTTATGACAATTTGCTCAGATAAGAAACTGTTCCATAGTAATTGGGCACATTTAGTCGACACTAATCTGTGCTGACAGCAAACTGTGATATTAAGCAGATTTTTGGGTAATCTGGTGGCATAAAAAGGAACATTTTTCATAGAAAATGAAAACTTACAGAGGAGAGAGTTAAATTTATTTGATAGGATAACAATAGTCTGTTTTTGTTTAAAGTGGGATTATTTTACATACAATGTGGTCGTTTCCTCAGGAGTCTATATTTTGGAAGGAAGTGAGAGGGCGGAGTGCAAATCTTTATTAAGTTCACAAAACAAATCACGACGTTGTTCATTTTCTTTTAGCACTATTCTGTGCATTACCATAGAGTTAAAGACTTGACTGTTGATAGTGTGCACCCTACTGACTCTCTCTTAAGGAGTTGAGGACACAGAACTGACTTTATTACATATGCATACCCAATAATTGAAGGGATGTAAGCCTGTTTGGTGTGTAAGTAAATATAAATAACCCTTAGAATTTTATAAATCAATAAATAGTATTTAATGAACACCAGTCTTGTCCAGAGCAGTGTCCTAAGCACTTGGGAGAGTACAATGTTAACTTAAAAGAAATGCAAATTAATAAAGAGTAATAATTATGGTATTATGTGCCAAGCAAGCACTGTTCTAAGCTCTAGGGTAGATGGAAGGTAATCAGGTTGTCCCACGTGGGTCTCGGAGTCTTAATCCCCATTTTACAGATGAGGTAACTGAGGCACAGAGAAGTTAAGCAGTTTGCCCAAGGTCACACAGCAGAGAAGTGCAGAGCTGGGATTAGAACCCACGTCCTCTGGCTCCCAAGCCCGGGCTCTTGCCACCAGGACAGGCTGCTACCTGGGGATACATTTATGTTCCCAGATGATCTGGTATTTGTTTCTGAGGAAAGAGCTGACATCTTCCATGACCCTGTAAAATCTCTATGGATTCCATCCCCTTTGAATCTCCGTCCTCATTTTAAAGACTCTTTTACATTGAGCATTCTTGCAACTGAGAACAATTGGATGGGACTCCCATTGGAGCTCATCAATGCAGTCTCTTAATTGGTCAGAGTGATTGTCTTTAAGTGATGCTAGGACTCCATTCTCTCTCCAGGGACCTGAAGTTGCTGCCTTCACTGTGCTAATCCCTACTGACCCGGAAGCAGAGGTTGGGAATTGGAACTACATGTTATTATTAGTGTAAACAACATAATTTTCAAAGAGTAGTGTGACTATTGAGTGGACTGGTAACTTTGACTACCTTGGCCAAGAGAAACTAATCACTGAAAATTATTATAATTGTATAGAGGTTAATGACAAATACATTTCATCGAGATGTTTGGCTCACATGTCCATCAGATAGCGTATAGTATTTTAGCAAGTCTTTATTCTCATTTCTTTGTAGTGGTGTTGTCAGGGGCCTAGTGGAAAATATGCTTTTCAGCTAAAGTGCCTTGGTGGTTAGGGAGAAAGAAAAACAAAACGTGTGTGTGTGTGTGTGTGTGTGTGTATGTGTGTACGTGTACATTCACATGCTTGTCATTGACTACATGGATTTGTAGTGGGGAAGGAGGTGGATATTGAAATGTTTACAATCACTGATTCCCTCTTCGAGTTTTTAAGAATTTAGAAATGAAAACAAATTACCTATCATAATGGTTTGGGGTAGATTTACTTGATCATTAAGGGGCATGAAGTCAGGCAGTTCTTTTTTCTGTTTTGACTTAATGCTTCACTCTGAAGGATTTTTAAGACTGCCTTAACTGTTAAGTTTCTAATTGTGAAAAAGAAGGCTCTCAGACAGGAGTCTTTACTCTTAAAATGACTGTTCACATTCATGTGCTCAAATACAGTGTTTGTTCAGAATCGTACATGCTAGCTCTGGAGTTCCAGCTTCCATTTCATCCAGCATTTTCTCTTGCAGAGCTGTTGTGCTGGGTGAACTCTGAACTCCTCTTTCAAGAGGTTTATCCATTTGCAGTTGAAGCACAATTAACTTGTCTCAGTTGTGGTTAACATTACTATGTTTATATTTCCCCAATGTGAGTAATACACATTCTGGCTTCAGGAGTTGGGGTGCATAATTACATTAAAAAAAGCCAGAGACAGAAATGTAGAGAAAAGACAGAGTGTAGAGAAGAGAAAAATCTGAGATCTTTGGTTACACACTGAGTCTATGGGTTTCAGTAATGATTTTCCAGTTTATATTTCTTCCCGAATGCCTTGTGGCTGAAGTAATCATTTGTCTGCATTTTATACAAGTAGGAACTAAATGTCAGAATCTTGCAGTAAATTAAAGATGCCATGGCATTTGTTGAGCACTTACTGTGTGAGGACCACTGAACTAACTGCTTGGGAGAGTACTAAGAATTAAACACAATCCTCAGGGAATTTACTGTCCAGTAGAGTGTAGAAATCTAATGATAATTGGAGCTTCTGAGTCAGGTATAGCACACCCTATATCAATCAGTCAGTCAATCAGTGGTTCTTACTGAGTGCCTAGTATGTGCAGAGCTCTTTACTAGACACTTGGGAGAGTACAGTAATAGAGTTGGTGAACATGATTCTTCCCCTGGAGAAGTTTACAGTCCACTTATGGTCCTTCACTTCAACCAGAGTGAATGGAAGCTCATTGAGTAAAAGACAATCTTCATGTAGCACTGTAAATAGGAGCATCTTCCCTGAGTTTTGCTCTCCAAAGCCTTTGTATAATCCTTTGAGAACTGGAATCCAGGAAGAAGCCTGGTTCTTAATTTAGTTGTTTTGTAGGCTTCTGGGGCACACCACCTCATTAGTGTACATCTATCCACAAATCACAAACTCACATTTTGAGTACCCACCTTCCCATATCCCCTCCAAAATCATCTTACTCTGAGTTAGTTGACCTACAAAAATAGTGACGTTATAATACATCCTGCAACAGTTCAAGCCAATGGGGAGGGATTGATGGTTCTTTCTGTGAGGTTGAAGCAGGTGATGCCATAATAGTAAATCTATGCACACTGTACAGATAAATGGTCAACCATGCCATGCACTCTGCACAGACCAGACTATGACTGCCAAGCTATGACTGTGATGGTATTGCCAGAACCATTTAACTCAGGTGAAGCCTAGGGAGAACTTGGACAAGCTAGACATAGAAAATCTTATCCCTGGAGAGTTCTAGGTGATGGGATAAGATTATTGGGTGGAAAGTGAGGAGTAAAAGGAGCATGTTTAATATGTGGGTTTGTGTGCTTCAAGTGTGCACAGAGGAATATACAGCTAGATATAAATTTCTTGATGACTGCTACACGAATAAACATATTTATGTTAACTCTTGTAAATGTCACTGAAAGCCACATTTTTATTCGTATTATTTGGTGCATTCAGTATTTACTTGCATCTACTTCATAGGAACATAAGTAATAAGACTGCTATAATTTGTAGGGGTAGTATTAATTTGAAACCCAGGACTCAAGGTATATGTCTTGTTGCTTTTCAAAATATATATAGTTGTCCATCGTTTTACAGATGACTTTACTGATAGTGGATTTTGTCCATGTGTCAAATGTTTCTGAAGAGATCAAAGGGTAAGCAGGAATCCTTTGCATGCTGCGCACTTGTAAAGATAGCTCTTTGCTTTGCTATTGGATTGGCCATTTGTTGAGCCTAACAACATTCAAATCTGCTCACTCTGATCGGCTCGAAGTCTCCACTTGGAAAAAAAGTCACTTCATTCCAGATTGCTTCCAACAGCTAATTTGTTAACTCCTCTTGTTTCCCAGTGGTCCTTATCTGCGGTAATGATTTGGGGATGTTTCTCCGTGTTCTTCTTGATTATAGTTTTCCCATTGAAGCTCAGTATATAGCTTATGTTCACGTTTCTTATTGTCATTTATTGTCCTGTACATCTGTTTCTAGTACAGTGGAATTGCAACTATCATTTCACTGGTTGCTAAACCTTGTTCCATGATCTTGTTTGCAAGTATGGCTTTTTTATGATATTTGTTAAGCGCTGACTATGTGCCAGGCACTGTTGTAAGTGCCAGGGTAGATGCAACCTAATCAAGTTGGACCCAGTCCCTGTTCCACGAGGAGCCTAGTCATAATTACCATTTTACTAATGAGGTAATTGAGGCATAAAGAAGTCCCTCTAGCCTGTGCTCTATCCACTAGGCCACGTTGTTTGTCTTCTGTCAAAACTCAGGAAGGTGTGTTTTATGTCCACCAAGGTCTTGGTCTTGCAACCATATATTGGAAAAGGTTGAACACTAAATGCCTTATTGATGACACAATCTCCCTAAGAAAATTCAAATCGGGGTTCAGAAACATAGAACCTGTATGATATTGAAATATATCTATCCAGTCATAGCACTGACATTTTTAATTATTCTTTTGTCTACCCAAATAAGCATCTACTCATGGAGGGAAGCTTTGCATTTGCTTTTGGCTTCTGAAACTTTGTCCCTGGTCTTTGTGGAAAAAGGGTGAATATATATATATTTTTTTGGCGGTTGGAGTAGGAGTTTGAGCTTAATTGGTTCAGTCGTTGAATTAATAAAGCAATAAACCATGAAAATACTTTAAATTTAAACAGTTTTAGTTAGCTCAGATGACTGAGAAATGACAAGATCTTTATACACCTGATACATTACATGCAGATTAGCTACAAGAAAAGCAGAGGAGGAAGAATCAGTGAAGGACAGGTGTGGGGGAAGGAAAGATTAAATATAAATAAGAAAGAATTTACCCCTGAAATCTAAGTTATATTTTGTCAGTTCTTAATCGTGGGTCCACGCAATCATAGCATTTAAATTATAAAAGGCACACTTTTCAATGTGCTCTAATCTTGATTTTCTTTTTGAGGGACATCATTTGATGTGTCAGTTAGTCATATAATACCATTAGGGAACAAGATGGTGAACTGGTTTATTTCTTCTGTAAATATATTGGAATTACAGAGTGATAGGCACTCTACTAAGTGCTTTGAAGACTACAAAAATAACAAGATTCTCTGCCCTCAAGGAACTTGCAGATGATTTGGGTGGGAAGGGGGCACAGAAAAAAATGATTTACAAAATGTGGAAGCTGGAGGAGGAGAACTAAGAACGCAAAACAGAGCAAGTAACAGAATCAATCAGTCATCTTAATTGAGTGCTTACTGTGTGCAGAGCACTGTACTAAATGCTTGGAAAAGAACAATATAACAAAGTTGGTAGACACAAGACACATTCCCTGCCCCCAGTGAGCGTGCAGTATAGAACGGGAAACAGACGTTACTATAACCATGGCGTAGTGGTTAGAGCTTGGGCCTGAGAGTCAGAAGGTCATGGGTTCTAATTCTGCCTCCCCCACTTGTCTGCTTGTGTGGCCTTGGACAAGCCATTTCATTTCTCTTTTCCTCAGTTACCTCATCTGTAAAATGGAGATAATGACTGTGAGCCCTGTGTGGGACAGGGACCGTGTCCAACCTGTTTAGGGAAGCAGCGTGGCTCAGTGGAAAAAACACGGGCTTGGGAATCAGAGGTCGTGGGTTCTAATCCCAGCTCTGTCACTTGTCAGCTGTGTGACTTTGGGCTATTCATTTAACTTCTCTGTGCCTCAGTTATCTCATCTGTAAAATGGGAATTAAGACTGTGAGCCCCACATGGGACAACCTGATTACCTTGTGTCTCCCCCAGTGCTTAGAACAGTGCTTGGCACTTAGTAAGCCCTTAACAAATGCCATCATTATAAATAAATGCATAACAGATATGTACATAAGTGTTGTGGGGCTAAAGGAGGGGGTAAATAAAGGGAGCAAATCAGGGCAACCCAGAAGAGAGTGGAAGAGGAGGAAATGGAGGGCATGATCAGGGAATGCCTCTTGGAGGAGATGTGCTTTCAATAAGGGTTTGAGGGTGGGGAGAATAATTATCTGTCAGATATGAAAAGGGAGTGTGTTCGGAGAGCCATGTTTTGGGTAAAGTTATTGAGGGAGAATCAGCTGGATTGTGAAGGCCAAAGAGGAGGAGGAGTTGATGACATTAAGTCTGTGGACTTCTAGGGCAGGGATGATTCTTGGTGGGTTACAGGCAGAGATAGGATAGTAAGGAGGAGGACTGGTTTTAGAAAGGAAAATGAGAAGTTCAGTTTGGGACATTTTAAATTCGAGGTCACAGCAGGTTTCCATGTGAATATGTCCTGGAGGCAGTAGGAAAGGTAGATTTTGGGGAAGTCATTGTGTAGATGGGGTAGTTAAAGACATGTGAGCATATAAACTCCAGAGAGAGTGAGTTTTAAAGCAAGAGTTGTTAGTACATTTTAAAACGCTCGTGCTTTTCAGGATATTGATCACTCTTAAAAGAACTACGGTTTTAATGCTTCCATTTTTTTCTTTGAAAAAAATGTATTCAGTTATTTGATGGGGAAAGAAAAGGGAGGTTGCTATCAGTCAGTGGTATTTATTGAGCAGTTATAGTGTGCAGAGCTTTCTACTAAGCGCTTGATATGTAGATATGTATGTCAGAAGGTAGAAGATGTACAAGATAAATGAAACAACCTATGTTTGCATTTTTTGCCTGTAATGTACAACCTCCAGATAGCCCTGTTTAATCAGTGGTACCGATGTATGACAAGCTCCTTCATATAATATCCCTGCCGTTGGTCCAGTGGTCCAATATCCCTGCCTTTGGCTCCTGGAAACAGGAATCCTGGGTCTTAGTAAGGAGAGGGCCGTCTGCCGCCTCTATAATAGGGAGACTTGTGTCAATCAAATAGGACAGATCACATTCTCTCCCTACCTATCTTGCCTGGATAAGAGGACAAAACAACAAAATAAGGAGTAATTTCCTATAAATGGGACAGTTAACTAGTTCCAAAAAAAAAACCAACCCACCCTGACACTATTTTCATGGAAATATGTTTGGTTAGTTCTTGTGTTATGCTTGCTCTGTGAATTTAAGTAATAGTTTTGGCCCATTCTCCCTTTATGTTTGTTTTGTGAATTTAAGTACTGTTTGTAATTTGTAAATGATTCATCTATTTGCATAATAGCAGTATATAATTGCCCTGATTCACAGCATTGTATTTTTAAAGCAGTAGATTGCTTTTATTTGTTTCAGTAAAGGTTTGAAAATAATATATTTATATAACTCGCTTTCAAAGTAAATTCCAGTATTTTAGTTCTTTAAAGAAAAAAATCACATTTTAAATGAAACTGAGGAAGTGTTACCTTAGCCTTAATTTTATACACAAGTACATTTTTGTAGCCAAGTGAGCACTTAAATTTTGTCATGCTCATTAAAAAACAGGTCTGGCAGTAGTATTTTTCATTTGTAAACCTTTGATTGAATTTATTTTATTTATTTTCAGTAATGCTTCCTACTCAGTGGCATTAAGTTTTTATAAAATTTGTTTGGGTAAGGTGGTGCAGAAATTGTTAAAAAACCCACAACTGCATTATATCATGAGTCGAAACCAGTTCTGAGGTCTCATAACAGTAAATGGTTTTTCATTCATTCATTCATTCATTCAAACCTTTTATGAGTGAAGGTTTACTATCTGTACATAATCATGTGTTGTATTATATATTAATGTTAAATTTCACACCATACTCAGTATTTCCATGTCTGCATCATGTGTGTAGAAAAGTCAGTAGAAATTAGGTTATTCTGTAATTACATCTTTTGATTGCTGCCTTTAAAATTCCTGAAGGTAGGTCAGTGCTGATGGTTCCTTTGCTTAGTGACAAATTAAACTGAAGTGAGCTACCAACATCTATATCCCTCATCCCTGGGCAATTGTTCATTTTAATTTCTGGTCATTTCTTATTTATTGCTGTCTGTTGTTGTTAAAACATCTACATGTATTTTTACACATATTAAACATGGAAATGCCTACTTCTGTATAATTACCGGAATCCTCCTTTATATAATTTTTGAATTCATATTTCGACCACTTAGCAGTATTTCTGTAATATGATATCCAGATGCTACTTTTGGTGTGGATCCAAAACTCTTGTATTTTCATAAGCACTTGTAACGGTTTTGACAATTTGGTCTAGATATTGAGCCCAGTGAGGAAGTCATTACTGTTATCACCATTTTAGTGATAAGAAAACTGAGACTAAGTGAGTTTCCAAGGGTCACCCACCAGGTCAGCCTGTGAATTTGAATTAGACTAAATTTCAGCTCTCCATTTCCTACCTTCGTCGTATTATACCTGATTAGGCATGCTAATGCTAGTGGAATGGTACCAACTTCTTTCCTTCTTCCAATCTCTAATTTTTGGAGCTTGTACAATTTAGATGACTCTCATAAACAGCAGATGTAATTAGGTGGATTTGGTGTCATACATGAAGATTGTTTTCACTTTCCCTTTTGTATTGGGTGAAGAAGTATAGCCTACCACAATTTGGTAATGAATTGATTTGGGGAGGTAAAGGAAAAAGAGGGCTGTTTGTGATAGTGTATTTTCAATGAGAAGAAATCAGCGTGGCCTAGTAAATAGAGCACGGGATAGGGTGTCAGAAGGACCTGGGTTCTAATCCTGACACCGCCACTTGTCTGCTGTGTCATTGGGTAAGTCACTTCACTTCTCTGGGCCTCAGTTGCCTCATCTGTAAAATGGGGATTTAATACTGTGAGCCTCCTGTGGGACAGACCATGTGGCACACAGTAAGTGCTTAACAAATATAAACCATTTTTTTTAAATATACCTTTTTATGGAAAATGCTGGAAAATCTTGTCAACCCTAGAGATTTATGTAAAATAAATTCTTAGCCTGAATTAAAATTTGCTGACATACTTGCTAGTCCCTTACTAGCTGGCTGTCTTCCTTGGTTCTTTTGGCAGAGGGGAGAAATGCTTGTATTTTAGTTGCTTCTTGGTTTTGATTCAGATGGTACCATAATAACTGAAACTATTTTGTTATGTCCAAATTTTTAGCTCTACACGTTTTAGTTTCCAGGAATTTTTGATTAGATTCAAAGTGTAAATGCCTGACCAAATCAATCTCAGGAGCAACGCTTATTTGGGTGATTGATTCTGTTAATTGAATTTTGGACACATGCTTTGCAACCTTGTTGTCCTCAAGACCCTCTTAGTAAATGGGAAGGTGGGTGGAAGGCTAATCAGGCACAAACCCCACTTTGGAAGAAGTGGGCTCTGGGGAGATGTGGTTCCGCTATGTTCCAGAACCACAAAAAAGCCCCAAAATATGAAATCCTGCTCTTAAAGCAGAAGAATTGAGTTAGTCATGGGGCTTGGGAATGGAGAAGTATATTTCTTTTGCTTCAGAGAGGCAGCAGAACTTGTGAAACAGGAAGAATGGTGCTGTCTACAGTGGTGGGAAAGTCATGAGGAGGACAAAGGTTATAAAGACACAGTAAAGCATATTCCCTAACAATTCAAAGCACCACTGGAGTTTTAGGAGACGGTTGCAGAAGAAAAAAGCACTCTAGCGTGCAGAGTGGTTGTTCAACTTTAGGAAAAGCTTTGCAGAGATTGAAATACCCAGGTTTATGCTCAGAAAGGGACAGGCTTTGTCCTGAACAAACCCATTTGTACTGTGAAAATCCACACTAAGGTGCAAACAATGTGGCAGGGTGTGTTGGTCAGCCCTTTGTCGGCTTTTACCAATAGTAGTGCCATCCCCATCATATCTGACAGTTCACCACTCACCCCTCCTTCAAAACCCTCCTAAAGTTACATCTTAAAGTGAAAGTTACATTTCCTACAACAGACCTCCCAGACTAAACCCTTTATTTCCCATATCCTCCCTCCCCTTTGTGTCAGCTGTGCACTTGTTTCTACCCCTTAATCACTTTGATACCCCAGACTCACAGAGAAGCAGTGACCTAACGGATAGAGCACAGGTCTAGAAATCAGAAGGACCTGGGTTCTAATCCCGGCTCCGCCAATTGTCTGCTGTGTGACTTTGGGCAAGTCACTTCACTTTTCTGTGCCTCGGTTACTGCATCAGTAAAATGGGGAATAGGGTTGTGTGTCCCATGGGGGACATTGGCTGTTTCTAACTTGATTAGCTTGTATCTACCCCAGTGCTTAGTACAGTGCCTGCCACACAGTAAGTGCTTAACAAATACAATCTTTTTTTAAAAAAAATTACAGATGTAAATATTATTTTACTGTACTATTTCCCCTATCCCTAAACTCTTTCCATGACTGTTTTCTCTTGTCTTCTGTTGTCGAGTCATCTCCGACTCATAGTGACACTATGGACACTTCTCTCCCCAAACACCCCACCTCCATCTGCAGTTGTTCTGGTAGTGTAGCCATAGAGTTTACCATTTCCTCCTTCCACGCAGTAAACTTGAGTCTCCGCCCTCGAGTCCCTCCCATGCCGCTGCTGCCCAGCACAGAGGAGTTTTGACTTGTAACAGATTGCCTTCCACTCCCTAGCAACTGCCCAAGCTAGGAATGGAATGGACAGGCCTCTTCTTGACTCTCCCTCCAATAACAATAATAATAATAATAATAATAATAATAATAATAATAATAATAATAATAATGCTATTTGTTAAGCACTTTTGTTATTGTTATTTTGTTGTTATTGCTATTTGTTAAGGCCTCTTCTTGACTCTCCCTCCAATAACAGTAATAATAATGGTATTTGTTAAGCGTTTACTATGTTGAAAGCACTGTTCTAAGCGCTGGGGCGGTTACAAGGGTGATCTGGTTGTACCATGAGGAGCTCACAAACTTGAGGCACAGAAAAATTAAGTGACTTGCCCAAAGTCACATAGCTGACAGGTGGCGGAGCCGGGATTTGAACCCATGACCTCTGACTCCAAAGCCTGTGCTCCTTTCACTGAGCCACGCTGCTTCTGGTAGAGTACTGGAAACTCTCCAGGTTCAACCCTGAGAGGAACTGTTTCCGCTAGTAGACTTTAAGTTCCTTATGTGGGGATCATGTGTACTAACACCATTGTATTGTACTCTCCCCAGCACTTAATACAGTGCTCTGCATGTAGTCAGCACTCAATAAATGCCATTAATTGGTTGATAAAGAAGAATTCTTAGTAGGATTTTCCCAGGAATAGAGAGCAGTAAATTAATCCAAGCATGTATCTTATCCTGCCTGGATTAAAGCATCCACCTCCTTGCTGATATCCTTGCCTCTTGTCTTTCCTTCCTCCAATCCATACTTCATTCTGCTGTCCAGATATTTTTTCTACAAAAACTTTCAGGCCATGTTTCCCCACTCCTGAAGAACCTCTGCTGGTTGCCTATCCTCTTTTGTATCAAACAGGAACTTCTTACCATCAGTTTTAAAGCACTCAATCACCTTGCCCCCTCCTGCCTTACCTCCCTCATTTCCTACTACTACCCAGCCTGTACACCCAGCTCTTCTAATGCCAACCTACTGTATGAGAGTATAAATAATACATGAATAAATTTATGAACTTTATCAGTGATTTTTCAAGGGGAGGAGGAGGTACATAATTGGAAAAATTTGAGGATGCAAGTCTTAGTAATACAATTTTGTTTTATTGACCGAAAGTGTTCCTAACATTTTGCAATGAAACAGTTTGCTCAGGGAGTTTCTCCACAGAAAACAAGCAACTATGTTCTTTCCTTAGTCATCCAATTCTTTAAAATAGTTAAAATAGATTTAGCTTCTTTCTAAAGTGATTGGGATATTTGCTATAACAGTCTGAGATTACCAAAATGATTACAAACAAGATTACTAAATTTAGAGTTATTGAAATAAAGAGCTGGCAAGTCTTCTGATCTAGCCTCTTATGTCAAACCAGTCCCTCTAGTTTTAGTAGAGTAATTTCCAATGTTGAAAATGAAACAGTCTGTTTTGGGCAGTTGCTAGGAACTGCCCAAGATAGGAGTGGAATGGACAGGCCTGTTCTCGACTCTCCCTCCAATAAAATAATAAAATAATAATAATAATAATAATAGTATTTGTTAAGGTAACTGAGGCACAGAGAAGTTAAGTAACTTGCCCAAAGTCACGTAGCTGACAGTTGGCAGAGCCGGAATTTGAATCCATGACCTCTGACTCCAAAGTATAACTGCCTTTAAACTTTTAGTTTGGGTTGCTTTTTTATTTGCTATTTTAACTTGAATTTACCTTTGTTCAGCATATATTTCCTATCCTTGTATTGAAGAATAGGTTTAAGATCTCCAAAGCCTAAAAAGTGTGATTCCTGTTCGACTACTTCAGTTGTTATTATTATTATTATTGTATTTGTTAAGCGCTTACTGTGTGCCAAACACTATTGTAAGCGCAGGGGGAGATATAAGGCAATCAGGTTGTCCCACGTGGGGCTCACAGTGTCAATCCCCATTTTACAGATGAGGTAACTGAGGCACAGAGAAGTTAGGTGACTTGCCCAAGGTCACACAGCAGACAAATGGCAGAGTCAGGATTAGAACCCATAACCTCAGACTCCCAAGTCCTTGCTCTTGCCAGTAGGCCATGCTGCTTCAGCAAGAAGTCAGTGTTTAGAACAGTGCTTGGCACATAGTAAGCGCTTAACAAATACCATTATTATTTTTTATGAAGTCATAGTATCTGTATGCAATTTATTTCCCCCAAATCACTGAAACATAATAAAAAAATAAAAATCCCATTCCCTCAATGCTAGTTTATTCCAAATTAGATCT
Organism: Tachyglossus aculeatus; assembly: GCF_015852505.1. Lineage (NCBI taxonomy): Eukaryota > Metazoa > Chordata > Mammalia > Monotremata > Tachyglossidae > Tachyglossus > Tachyglossus aculeatus. The sequence continues at coordinate 27,400,035 of NC_052077.1, forward strand.
TGAAAAGATAAATAGTATTTTCATTTTCATGGAAACTTTTAAGCCTCCGAGATTAATTTTTAAGAAGACACCTCTTTTTTGCTGATAGGGTGGGTGCCTTATAGATGTTACTTTTTTTGCAAAATGAAATATGGTTATATTCTTATTCTTACCAGGCAGGCTTCCAGTTTAGTTTTCTTTTGGATAGAAATGGGTTTTCTTCACCTTTGAAACTTTGTTTAGCATTTATTTATGTAACCCAATAATCAGACATATTTTTCCAGATGTTTTTCCATTGGTTTTAGACTGGATAATGGTTGAAGCTTAAGAACAATTTGATAAATAAACAAAAACATAGAATGATGATATTATTGTTATGCTGGACAAACAGCCTTCCGAAAACATTGTATGCCAGAACTCAAAGTCTGTGTTTTGGCTATGATTTATTGGTGAAATTAGAAAACATTCTTCTGACAATACATTCAACATATTTGTCTAGATTTGTTAAATATTTTTGGATTTGAAACTCTGTAGTGGATTGAGTACTCTTAAAGTTATAGTTATATTGTTAAAGTGTCTGGTATAAAGTTATAAATAGTTTGGCAGTTGAGTTTTGCCCTGTGCATTGCATTTGATTCTTTTATATGTATTTCTGAAGAGAGAAAATTCAGGTTTCTGAAATTGTGAATAAAATTTATTTTGTATTCAGGCTCGCCATTATGCTGTAAGTTCAATATCTTTGGGTTCAACATGATGAAAACTCATTTGATATACAATTTGGTACAATAATAACACTAACCACATGCCTACTATATGTACTGACTCTTCCTAAAAATGCTGGGTACCCCAAAGTCAAAATGAACTGCTAGTATCAACTAATGCTAAAAGCCTGATTTAAAAGCAGAACTGAAAATATTCTGGGTTCATTAGATTTTGTGAAATTGGATACTTTTATCTTTTAAGCAGTAGTCATTTATATTTTTATTTGTGTTCAAATTCATGGCGGGTGAATATTTAAAGTAGTAAACTTTATCTCAGACTTCCATGCTAATAATTTTTGGCGTTGATACGGAGTAGAAATGGTAAGGAATTTCTGTGATTTGAGTCCTTGTTTCAAGGTGTAATGCTGCCTTTTCTTATTTCCTCTAAAGCTTCCTGCAGATTTTACAAAACTACACCTTACAGACAGCCTCCACCCACAGGTGACCCACGTTTCTTCTAGTCATTCAGGATGTAGCATCACCAGTGATTCTGGAAGCAGTAGTCTGTCAGATATCTACCAGGTAAGAGAACGTTTCCTTGCCTATCTTCATTAGTTTCATGGTTCAAAAACTCCAGCTCATGGAAACATTTGAACACACCTAAGTATTTAGTTTGAATATGGATTAAACACACAGGATATCGATTCTATGGTTAATTGTTTTTGATCCATATTAACCTCCATGGAGTGACATAATATACCAAATTTTAGGGAAAAGAATTGTTCACTTTGAAAATGAAGCACTCTAGCTGTTGACTTAAGATGATGAACAAACTGTTGTAATGATTATTTTTCATCTGATGGATGTTGAATCCGTCTCCTCTATTTTTTTAACCTAATGGGAGAAATATTTGATTTTTACCTGGAATGCCAGAATCAGTTGGCAGAGGCCTGAATAGAATCAACCCACAGTTCTCTTGGCTCTTTTCACTTTTATTTTTAATGTGTTTTATCACTTGGATAGCTTTCCCATCAGAGATGGAACAGAAATTTAGAATTTTTTAAAAATTTAGTTTATTTTCTTTAAAGTTTCTTGAGCAGAAGGGTTCCAGCAGAACCCTTTCTGAAGAAAACTGGGTATCACACAAATGCTGTTTCCTTTCATTGTGTAACAAATGATTAGAAGAGTGAGCGCCAAAAGAGTTAATCTGGCTGTGCTCCATCAAAGTTCAAAGAAGGAAAAAGAGGACTGGAATTGAAAAGATACCTAAAACTAAGCAATACCTTCTTCCTGCCGCTTTCAAATTATGCATTTTCAGGACACACATTCTATAGCTGTTTTGGGTCACTTTTTGAAAATACTTAGAACCATTAAGTTTATAATTACAGCACTAAGAACCTGAGGGTTGTGATTTAATGTAGAAAACTGTACCCTGGACATATAAAGCACTGCAGTGAAATAAATACCTTCCATAGTCTTTTCGTAGTAGACACAGTTGGAGTTAAGAAAAATTGGTAAAAGCCATGGTATAAACAGGAGTCTATTGGAACTTGTGTACCAGTTAAATCCAAGTGAGCTGGTATCAGAAAGTAGATTTTTCCTTTTAAGAGGACTTGCCTGTGTGTCACATTTGGACACACATTTGCAGATTGGGGTGGGCTGGGCTGCAGATTAGACTCCTAAAAGAGAAATACTATCACCCACAGCAGGAGCTCTGCCCTTTAAAAAGTCACCTTCCTGGGTAAAGGTTGGGGAGGAGGTGTCCCTAGGAGACAGTTCGTCCTGGCTTTGATCTAGGGTCGCGAGTGGCTGGTGGTTAGAACTTCTGGGTTAGTAGGTGGTTCTGCACTTTGAACATCTACTTCTTCCTTGCCAGTCACCCTGCCTGTTTTCCATAACTGCTAGCCCTGATCCTGCTAATATTGAGGGGATCCAGGGATCCCTTCCGAAAGCCCTGGTTGAGAAGTAGGCCGCACACATTCCCCTCCACCTTGGGGACAAGGAGGCAGGAGCCCGTTTTGGGCAGGGACTGTCTCCATTTGTTGCTGAATTGTCCTTCCCAAGCGCTTAGTACAGTGCTCTGCACACAGTAAGTGCTCAGTAAATATGATTGAATGGATGAATGAGGGTACTGGAAAGGTGTGTGGATCCTAGTTCTGATAAGCAGCGTGGCTTAGTGGAAAGAGCACAGGCTTGGGAGTCAGAGGTTGTGGGTTCTAATCCTGGTTACATCATTTGTCAGCTGTATGACTTTGGGTAAGTCACTTAACTTCAGTGAGCCGGTTACCTCATGTGTAAAAATGAGGGTTAAGACTGTGAGCCCCCTGCGGGACAACCTGATTACCTTGTATCTACTCCAGCACTTAAAACAGTGCTTGGCCCATAGTAAGCGCTTAACAAATACTATTATTATTATTATTATTATTATTATTATTATTATTATTATTATACACCACAAGAGGCAGCAGTGGACCAAGCCTTCCCGCCCTTCACTTCTCTGCAGCATCATGAAGGAAGTTGGGTTTCAATCGTAGACTATATTCCCGTTTTGAGCTCTGAACACTAAAAGCATCCCAACGCCCCCATAATACATTTCAAATAAATAAGGTAATTCTCCAGACAGCAAAGCAGAAAGATTTTATGGCAGTATCCAAGACTGTGACTCCGTTGAAGATCTGTTTGTACAAACTTTATCTAATGAAGAATGCCTCGCTGGCAAGCCCTGTTGAGAACTGAGGTGTGACTGAAGTATGACCCTCTGACTATTCTGTTGGTCTCAGCAATTTGGCCAGGTGGAAAGAGCACAGGACTGAAGACTTGACATCTAATCCCACCTCTGCTGCTTGCCTGAGTGTGACCTTGGGCAAGTCACTTCTCCCCTCACTTTCCTCATACTTAAGATGGGGATTACATACCTATTCTCACTCCCTCATGAACTGTGAGTCCCATGTTTGTTACAAGCACAGTGAACAGAAAATATAAGTTAAATGGTTGAGCAGTGTCTGTGCCTTCAAAATTAGTGTTTAAATAATGTGTTATGGTGGAAACAGTTTCAGCTTGAGTTACTCAGCCTGCTCCAATGGGCACGTCAATCATGTCTGTATTTTAGAATCAGATTAGTTGACCTTCGTGGAATGAAGGTCTCTGTTCAAGGTTATAAAATCTTGTTAGACAAAGCAATACTTGTGGTAATAGGTTATGCGAAACAACTAATTCAGCTAAATAATCCAATTGTACTGTACAGTTGTCTAAATCTCCATTTTCAGAAAACATCCTAGTATTTTAGTGCTGATTGAAATGAACTATTGCATATCCTGAAGAATTATATTATTGTGAGGGCAAAGCCCTCCCCCCCCAAAAAAAACCCCAGAATATTCCACTATAATATAAATGCACTTCTGAGAAATTGGATTTTTAATAACTAGTTTCAGACATAACTTCCCTTCCCAGAAATTGAAAAGAGCAGTGAAAATAACCCATCATCAGTTTGTAAATATAACCTGATGTGTGATCGTCAAAGTTCAGAGGAAGCCAGGGTGTAAATGTGATTACATTTAGGCAAGCATTAACAGATCGCCACCTTTATAGGCTCCAAAACTAGGGTGACGAAACAGCAAAAGGTGACCTAGTTTTTCTTATCGCTCATCTGACGTACTACTGTAACTTGTATCAGGTTCTTCTGGTTCATCTGCCCTGAACAATTTAATGGCAGTTCCCCATAGTCTGAGTTTTAAAGATTAGGTATGTGACATAACCTGACTTTATACGTCCAGGATATTAAATTTAGTAGCAGAAATAGCATGTTTCTGTCTCGGGTTAAAATTGGATTTCCTAGACTTTACTGTTAAGCCTCTTGTAGCCATAAGGGAATGTTAAACACTGTGTGTTATCAGGTAGGAGTAGTGACATAGTGCTTATACTATGCTGAAGCACTTGAAAAAATTAAAGATGAACAAATTAGACACAGCTCCTTTTCCAGGGTCAGGGGCTGAGAGTAGGGATTATGCCTTCCAGTTCCATTGTATTATATTGTCCAAGTGCTCAATAAATACAGTCAATGGTATTTACTCTATGTTTATTCTGTGCAAAGCACTTGGGAGAGTTGATAGACACATTCCCTGCCCACAAGGAGCTTGCAGTCTAAAAGCATTAAACAGTTAGCTAAATATAGTTATTGAAGGGAGAAGTGCTTACTTTCTTCATGATTCCAGGCATCCTCCGCCGTGTTGGAACAGTTTGGGAATTGTCTAAGCATAGGGCTCATGTCCTATGGTGCTCTGGGGTAGCTCAGGGGACAACTGCAGCGGGCTCTGGGTCATGTGGGTTTTAGCTTGTGTCCATCCCTGCTCACGCAGAAAAATGGAGCTCCTCTTCCACGCTCGTTTTTTAGGGGCAAGAGGCTGGATCAGTTTGGGTGACTCTAGGCACACCCTGTACTCTCTTCATATTTTATTATATTTGCCAATCTGATTTTGATGAAATAAAAAAATGGAGCTCCTCTTCCATGTTCGTTTTGTAGGGGCAAGAGGCTGGAATCAGTTTGGGTGGCTCTAGGCACACCCTGGACTCTCTTCATATTTTATTATATTTACCAATCTGATTTTGATGAAATAAAATTTTCAAAATTCGCATCGTTTGAATTGGCCCATAAATTCATTTCAACCATTGAGTTTTTAAATAAAATATTTCACAAACTTCAGGTCAAATAACCAATCCTAAAACGTGATTTAATGTTAGGTAAGCTTGAGCCATCGTCTCTTTAAGGAAATGCAGCAACAATGGAGAATATGCTCTAGACTGTCATTTACCAATCACTTTCCCCAGTCCCCAAGTAAGTTTTGGAAAAAGAGATGAGATTTCTTTTTCTTTCTGAAAAAATATAAACTTCTATAGCTGTTTATTTTAAGGGTTTCTAAGGAAATTATTCTTTTCCTATTTGAGATTTGCATTCCAGCTCCTTTGTATAGTTCTTACATTTTTAAAATTTAAAATACTAATATCTTTCTCCCAAAGCTTCCAATCAAAATAATTATGTACGCAGGTCAGAGGTGGATGCCTATAAATTTGGATGAATTCAGTTATGATGAACAAAGCAATTGGTTTGAAGGTAGCTATTTAAATTCTGTTTAAGTCCCTGTTCTGGTAAGTATAGAAATCCCTATTTAAGTTTATGCGAAATGAAAACAAAATGTATCATTAAAATAAAACTAGGGTCTTTTAAAATGTATGCATTAACTTTTGGGCACAAATAAGTCTTTTGTTCTTAACTGTTTCCCTCCATTTTCAGGCCACAGAGAGTGAGGCTGGTGATATGGACCTGAGTGGATTGCCCGAAACTGCAGTGGACTCGGAAGATGATGATGACGAAGAGGATATTGAGCGGGCATCAGATCCTCTGATGAGCAGGGACATTGTCAGAGATTGTTTGGAAAAAGACCCCATTGACAGAACGGATGATGACATTGGTAAGTTGGTTTAAGGAAAATAATGATGGTATTTTTAAAGCGCTTAATGTGTGTACAGGAAGCACAGAAAGCTTCCTTTCTACAGGAAGGAAGCATGGCCTAATGGAAAGAGCATTGAGCTGGGAGTCAGGAGACTTGTATTTAATAATTTCACAAGCCTGCAACCTTGGTGTCATCCTCGACTCCGCTCTCTCGTTCACCCCTCACATCCAATCCGTCACCAAATCCTGCCGGTCTCACCTCCGCAACATCACCAAGATCTGCCCTTTCCTCTGCATCCAAACCGCTACCCTACTCGTTCGGTCTCTCATCCTGTCCGGACTGGATTACTGCATCAGCCTCCTCTCCAATCTCCCATCTTCCTGTCTCTCCCCACTTCAATCCATACTTCACACCGCTTCCTGGATCGTCTTGGTGCGGAAACGCTCTGGGCATGTTACTCTCCTCCTCAAAAATCTCCAGTGGCTACCAATCAACCTATGAATCAGGCAAAAACTCCTCACCCTCGGCTTCAAGGCTTTCCATCACCTCGCCCCCTACTACCTCACCTCCCTTCTCTCCTTCTCCAGCCCAGCCCGCACCCTCCGCTCCTCTGCCGCTGCTAACCTCCTCACTGTGCCTCGTTCTCGCCTGTCCCGCCATCGACCCCCGGCCCGTGTCATCCCCTGGGCCTGGAATGGCCTCCCTCTGCCCATCTGCCAAGCTCGCTCTCTTCCTCCCTTCAAAGCCCTACCGAGAGCTCACCTTCTCCAGGAGGCCTTCCCAGACTGAGCCCCCTCCTTCGTCTTCCCCTCCCCATCCCCCCACCCTACCTCTTTCCCCTCCCCACAGCACCTGTATATATGTTTGTACAGATTTATTACTCTATTTATTTTACTTGTACATATTTAGTATTCTATTTATTTTGTTGATGATGTGCATCTAGCTTTCATTCTATTTATTCTGATGACTTGACACCTGTCCACATGTTTTGTTTTGTTGTCTGGCTCCCCCTTCTAGACTGTGAGCCCATTGTTGGGTAGGGACCGCCTCTATATGTTGCCAACTTGTACTTCCCAAGCGCTTAGTACAGTGCTCTGCACACAATAAGCGCTCAATAAATATGATTGAATGAATGAATGACCAAGGACTGTGTCCACCCTGACTATCTTTTATTACCCCCAGCGCTTAGTACAGTACTTGGTATATAGTAAATGTTTAATGAGTGCCACAGTGATTCAATTACCCCACACTTAACAAAATAGCAGAAATACTTTTATTACTTCTATTACTGCCCTGCTGTGTGGCCATAGGGCTTCTTTGAGGTTCACTTTCCTCATCAGTAAAATGGGTTTAAGTTAACTACCTGCTCTTCCCGCCTCTTAGATCGTTTCCGGTTAGATTGTCTTTGTCCACTCAGAGCTTGTTCAGTTCTTTGGCCCATAGTAAACACTTAGTAAGTGGTATTATCAGTCAATTAATGTGTGTAGAGCACTGTACTAAGTGCTTGGGAAAGTGCAGTGAAGAAGCATAATTTTCACCTCTAAGGATTTTACAATCTAGCAGGAGAGGCAGATGTTAAAATAAATTACAGGAAGAAGAAACAACAGAGAATAAGAATATGTACTTAGGTGCTATGGGAGTGTTTTAGGGATAGGGATTGAAATACCTAGGTTGATGCAAAATGGAGGGGGAAAAAGGTGGGTTCTAATCCTGGCTCTGCCACTTATCAGCTGTGTGACTTTGGGCAAGTCACTTAACTTCTCTGTGCCTCAGTTACCTCATTTGTAATAATAATAATGATGATGATGGCATTTATTAAGCGCTTACTATGTGCAAAGAACTGTTCTAAGCGCTGGGGAAGTTACAAGGTGATCAGGTTGTCCCATGGGGGGCTCACAGTGTTCGTCCCCATTTTCCAGATGAGGTCAATGAGGCCCAGAGAAGTTTAGTGACGTGCCCAAAGTCACACAGCTGACAAGTGGCGGAGCCGGGATTTGAACCCATGACCTCTGACTCCAAAGCCCGTGCTCTTTCCACTGAGCCACGCTGCTTCTCCGTGAGCCCCAGGTGGGACAACCTGATTACCTTGTATCTACCCCAGTGCTTTGAATAGTGCTTGGCACATAGTAAGCGCTGAACAAATACCATAATAATAATAACATTATTATTATTAATGCATTGCATTTTAAAAAGTGAGCTTGACTGCAGTTTTCAATAGTATTTTTCAATTGTAATTTTAGGTCCAAAATCGGATTTAGTAGTCGATAAAAATCTGATATCTTAAATGACAGTGATGTTATAATACATGAAGGTATGCTCATTGAAAATGAAAATGAAAATGTGGATTGTATCTCGTCTATCTCGCTGCCGACCTCTTGCCCATGTCCTGCCTCTGGCCTTGAACACCCTCCCTCCTCAAATCTGACAGACAAATGACTCTCTCTCCCTTCAAAGTCTTATTGAAGGCCTCCAAGAGGCCTTCCCTCACTTAACCCTCCTTTCTTCTTCTCCCACTCCCCTCTGCATTGCCCTGACTTGCTCCCTTTATTCATTCCCTCTCCCAGCCCCACAGCACTTAAGTACATATCTGTAATTTATATTAATGTCTGTCTTCCCCTCTAGACTGTAAACTCATTATGGACAGGGAATGGGTCTGTTTATTGTTACATGGTGCTCTCCCAAGTGCTTAGTACATTGCTGTGCACACAGTAAGCGCTCAATAAATACAACTGAATGAATATTATGGATGTTTATATTGTGGCATACATTTTCTTAATGTAGCAAATTAAGATCTGTTCCAGAACTACTGGAAAAATGCTATTATTCATTCAGTCATATTTATTGAGCGCTTACTGTGTGCAGAACACTGTACTAAGTGCTTGGGAAGTACAATTATTAAATTCCTTTATATGCTGAATACTGTGGTAGTAGTCATAGCAGCAGCATTTATTGAGCTCCCATTTGGTATGATGACTGTACTAGGCACTTGAAAGTTCTGAATACCTAAGTGATATTTTCCCTGCCCACAAAGGGCTTACACACCAATAGGGAGACCAACAGTTAATATTTAAGTGTTTTGATGTATGACATCACAGAGTTAAATACAGAAGGAATTAGCATGTGATTAAGTTTTCAGTAGGTGGTAGAAGTACTTGTTCTGTGCACCTTTGAATTGCTCCATTAGGATCTCCTTCAGTCCTGGTGGCAAATTAATCTTAGACTATGACCACAGGGACTTGTCCAACCTCATTACCTTGTGGCTCTGTCCCAGTGCTTAGTGCAGTGCTTAGCCCTTTTACTGTTATTTATTGTCAATCAATCAATCAATCAATCATATTTATTGAGCACTTATTGTGTGCAGAGCACTGTACTAAGCACTTGGGAAGCACAAGTTGGCAACATATAGAGACAGTCCCTACACAACAGTGGGCTCACAGTCTAAAAGGGGGAGACAGAGAACGAAACCAAACATACTAACAAAATAAAATAAATAGAATAGATATGTACAAGTAAAATAAATAAATAAATAGAGTAATAAATATGTACAAGCATATATACATAAATACAGGTGCTGTGGGGAAGGGAAGGAGGTAAGATGGGGGGATGCTTAAGAAATGCCACAAAAAGCCTGGCTTGGGAGCCAGAGGACCTGGGTTCTAATGCTGGCTCTGCCACTTGTCTGCTGTGTGACCTTGGGCAAGTCACTTAATTTCTGTGCTGTACCTCAGCTCTAAAATGGAGTTCAAGGCTGTGAGCCCCATGCGGGAAAGAGACTGTGTCCAACCTAATTACCTTGTACCTACCCCAGCGCTTAGAATACTGCTTGAAATATAGTAAAGGCTTAACAAATAGCACAATTTTATTATTATTATTAGAGGGGGATGAAGGGGCCTCCCCAGTTCAACAAGTTCTTCGGTAATCTGCTCAGAGATATTTCCAGGGACAAACAGGGGCTGAAGTGTCTTCTAAAATCCTTTCATAGTCCCAGGTTGGGTGTGGGGAGGGAGTTACCTTTGGTGTTTGACTACGGAATCAGAACATAGGTTTAGAGTAAGGCATCACACACTTCAGTTCGTGGTTGAAACTTGGGCTCTGCCTGAATAGTCAGTTCTTCCTTCAACACCGGTTCATTATCATTATGTTTTGCCTACTTTGCTGTTGAATAACTAGATAGGAGTGTCGATCTGGGTGTCCCCTCACAGCAGGAAATTCTGATAGCTGAGCCCGTCTTTCCTGATGCAGTTTTAACCTATTTTACCTACTTCTGCCCTCAGTGGAGTTAAGAAAGTTGCAATCCTTTCTATTATTATATATTTGTTAAAATAGGAAATGTGTATACCAACCCTATTGTACTGTACTCTCCCAAACATTTGGCACAGAGTACATTTAGTAAGCACTCAATAAATACTAGTGATCAATTTTTATGCAACAGAAAGAGCCAAGGAAAAAGAGCTAAGTTCCTTTGGTCTTTTGTCAGAAGTCTTAAGCGGCTTTTTGTCATGCTTCTGAAATCTTCAAGTTATGGAGCCCAAAACTAGATTCAGGATACCTGTTAAGGATCTGATAATATACAGCAATGAGGGTTTTCTACATATTCCCATGGGTAATCTAATTTATGGAAAAAATTAAAATCCAAAACAAATCACATGCCATCTAAAGAGACTCCCTATTTGGTTTTAGTGGAACTTCTGTAGTAGAATACATAAATCCCTTAAGTATATTTTAGTTGTCTGAGATGCTGTGCTAGATTATCCTATAATTTTTTTTCCATACAAAAATACTGTCACAGAGTTACAACCACCAGCATTGCAGTAGCCTTTTAGAGAAGCACTTTTTTTTAATATGCCGAAAGGATTTTTCAGTAGTTTGAGAGAGAAAACCCATAGGCCTTATTTTTGAAGGGCTGTCGTTTTACTAAGATCAGTTGTTTTGACACTTGCAAATCACCGGGTATTTTTATTTCTCCTTTCAGAACAACTCTTGGAATTTATGCATCAGTTGCCTGCTTTTGCCAACATGACAATGTCAGTGAGGAGAGAACTCTGTGCCGTGATGGTGTTTGCAGTGGTGGAAAGAGCAGGAACAATAGTGCTAAATGATGGAGAAGAGGTCAGTAACATAGCTGATTAGCAGCTACTTCAAAAATCAATCAGTCAAAGGTATTTATAGAGTACTCAATGTGCAGACCACTACACTAAGTCCTCGGGAAAGTTCATTGTAACATTGTTGGTAAGTGCAGTCCCTTCCCACAAGGAGCTTTCAGAATCTAAAACCTCTGACAAGAGAATATGATTCCTTATGATTCCCTTCCTTATCTCTTCATCTTTCTTATTCCCCACTTCCTCTGTTACTCTGGAAGGAATTTATTTTCATGTTCTCAAGATTCATAGCAGTTACTTCAATTTCACTGTTTTATTTTTTACTGTCAGTTCTTTAGCGATGCCACACTTTCTAGATATTACCATGGTAAAGTTTGTTACTTTTCAAAGCAGTGAAAATGTGTTTTTTTTTTCCCCTTGGGGTTATTTTTATTAAGTAGTGTTCACTTAAAGAAAGAACTAAATGATGGAATATTTTAGTTCTTGTTTAACATGTATATTTCCTTTTAGAGAAAAATATGAAAGATTTGTGTAGTTTTCTTAATTTTGTTTTCTCTTTTCAGTTGGACTCCTGGTCAGTAATTCTGAATGGCTCAGTTGAAGTGACGTATCCAGATGGAAGAACAGAAATATTATGTATGGGAAACAGTTTTGGAGTATCCCCTACAATGGACAAGGAATATATGAAAGGAGTGATGAGAACAAAAGTAGATGATTGCCAGGTATAAAACATACGTGAAAGTATATTTATAAATGCACTCTTTAAAATTTTGAGTAAATTCTTGTAAACTTCTTTGAGCTTCTGCAGAATTTGAGGTATACATATAAATAAAAAGGAAGTGTTTGCATAATTGCTTTTAATAATGTGGCCATTTTTAAAGACCGCGACCTTTTAAGTCACCTGAAGTAGGAGATATAAGATGAATGGAATTATGAATACATCAAGTGGTGTGAGTGGCTTAATGGTGAGCCGTGCTCTAGAGTAATTGGGTGGAAGGAAGAGATTTCAGAACCATTAGACATGAAGTATTTTTGGAATTAGTAGTGGGATGAATCAGTGAAAGAACTTACAACACTACCCTGTGTGGATTGTGTTCATCCTGATTTGCTTGTATCTCCTCCAGTGCTTAGTACATTGCCTGGCACACAGTAAGGCTTAATAAATACCTCAGTTATTATTGTTGCTATTATTATTATTACTCCTGTAATAAGGGAAGGGGAGAGAATTGGTAGGACATCAGTCAACCAGTGTTCTTTGTGAAGAGCCCTGTATTAAGCTCTTGAGAGATACGTGAAATTTCAGAATTAGTAAAATAGACAACCCAAAGCTTTTAAGGAGAAATAGAAACATACAGAAGGAAATTTGAAATGGAGATAAACTTGGTAATAATGCACAGATTTTTTAAAAAAAAATTA